>NC_089837.1:328985328-330333662 GCF_035609145.1 Eleutherodactylus coqui | reverse complement strand
TCTATCTATCTATCTATCTATCTATCTATTCATGCATTATCTTTCTATCTACCCACCCATCATTTATCTATCTATTCATCCATTGTCATCTATCTATCTATCTATATCATATCTATCTATTCATCCATTGTCATCTATCTATCTATCTATCTATCCATCTATATCATATCTATCTATTCATCCATTATCATCTATCTATTCATCCATAATTATCTATCTATCTATCTATCTATCTATCTATCTATCTATCTATATCATATCTATCTATTCATCCATTATCATCTATCTATTCATCCATAATTATCTATCTATCTATCTATCTATCTATCTATCTATCTATTCATGCATTATCTATCTATCCACCCATTATCAGTTATCTATCTATTCATCAATTGTCATCTATCTATCTATATCATATCTATCTATTCATCCATTATCATCTATCTATCTATTCATCCATTATAATCTATCTATTCATCCCTAATTATCTATCTATCTATCATCTATTTATCTATCTATTCACCCATTATCATCTACCTATCTATCTATTTATCTATCTATCCTCAGTTCATCTATCTATCTCTCATATCTATCTATCTATCTATCTATCTATCTATCTATCTATCTATCTATCTATCTATCTATCTATCTATCTATCATCTATCTATTATCTATCTATCTATCTATCTATCTATCTATCTATCTATTCATCCATTATCATCTATTTATCTATCTATCTATCCTCAGTTCATCTATCTCTCCTATCTATCTATCTAACTATCTATCTATCTATCTATCTATCTGTCTGTCAATAAATTATCTCTCTATTCATCCATTATGATCTATATATCTATATTTATCTATCTATCCATCCATTATCTATCTATCTATCTCATATCTATCTATCTCTCCATCCATCAATCCATATCTATCTATCTATCTATCTATCTATCTATCTATCTATCTATCTATCTATCTATCTCATATCTATCTATATATTATCTATCTTAAGTTTTTTCAGACATTTAAAGTTGAAATGTGGATTTCAACAAATGCTGTTAAGGGAAGATGCAATTAGAATAGAGAATTGCATTTGGCTAATTTTGATTTGTGTTTAATTTTTTGTTTGTGGCAGTAACAGTGGCTGCCTCCATATCTATTGTGCACTGTTTTCTCCCATCTGTTCTAAGCCTTTTAATTAGCATATATATCCTGGTATCTTACTTTTCCTGAATCCATTTGGAGACTTAGACCCAAAGAGAGGTGTTTGTCAGAGGAACCCATCTGAAAGCAATGGCCATCTGGATGTGGCGGATGGGCCCACATGTTTTGTTCAAGATATGTTATAAGTACCTTGCTTTTTTATGTGGTGATGCAATTTCTTTCAGATACCGAATGTGTGAGAGTGCTGAGGTACGTGTTTTTGCTACTGTATTTGTCTCAGTCATGACTTACGTACATCTGTTCATTTAATATATTTGTAGGAAGTGCTGACTGAATTTGTTGTTTTGTTGCATTTCTAATTAAATTAAAAGGTATTGAGATAACAGTAGAATCCTTATTGGTTTCATTTGACATATTTATTCTGTATACCTCTATTAAGCGTTCTGTTGGCTTAAATGCCATAAAAAAAGAGTTCTTGATAAATCTGATTACTCTGCAGAATGTCAGGATTTCATCTTATTGCTGCTGGATTTAGTGCTAAGAAATAACTATTTTTGGTTTGTGAATGTTTTTTTTAATCAAAACAAGGGAACTGTGATGGGTGAAAATGTTGCTCTCACTTATACAAAGATTGTGGTCTCCAGGATGAAGGAGGCATCAATCAGTGTGTCCTACCACAGTGAACATGTCTTGACGTTGTAGCAACTTTGAGGTAGAACTTGGTCAGTTTCATTCCATTCTGAATGGTATAGGTGAGGCCATGGAATTTACATTATTGTCTTCTAAAGATGCTATAGAATTTCTGGATACTAAGGTCTCAATTGTCAATGGTAAAGTGAGAGTGGATCTTTGTGTTAAGACTACAGAATAAGATACCCTCCTAAGGTTTGACAGTTCAATGCCTGAAGAAAATGTTGAAAAGCTGCTGTACAGTCAGATGATGAGTGTTAAAAGAATAATTAATAATGAGAATAAGCTGGAGGTATGATGCAATGATGAATACATTTAAAGGGAAGGTTACCCACATTATGATATTACAATGGTACTTACTTGGGATCCTGCTTATTGGCACTATGGAGTAGTGCTGCTTGTGACCAATATACACGAATGATATTACAATGGTAGTGTGAGAGAATTGAATGATCCCTCGGTATCAGCTAATTGATAAACATAATAACAGATTACCTCTTCAAGAGAATCCCTTTGATCGCTACCTATAACAAAATAAGCACAAATGTGCAGAATATAAGTTATAGACATTGGTCAGTTTGGCAAAAACTGGAAGGATAAGTGGGAACTTAAATGTAAACCCCCTAATATCATATAGAGGACCGTCTAATCTAAAAAGATAGATTGGTATATACTGATGTGGGGATTTTTAACATTTTGGATGAACAATTAGTTTTAGCCCCATGTGTTATCCTCGCCTTAGGTGTTTGAATTGCTCATTATTAAGTAAAGACACGCCTGAGCCCCGGCAGCGGCAGAGAGGTATGTTTTTTGTTTTTTTTTAATTGCAACTAGAATTGATTTTCAGGGAAGGGCTCATATTTAAAGACCTTCCTCGAAAATTACTGTTGGGGTGCCGCATCCTGTTGCTTTCAATAGGGCCGCCGGCAGTGGTGGTCCCATTGAAATCAATCAGAGAGCTTTCACAACTGGGGCAGGGGATTCCTTACTCCCCGCAGGGAGTCCCCTTGTCACTGAACAAGTGCTGTCACAGTGTTCAGTGATGAGGGGACTCCCTGCGGGGAATATTAACACACACCACGGACCTATGCGGTGCATGCATGTCCTATGTTTTGCAGGCATTTGCACGCCTGTAAAACATGGACATGTGAACACACCATAAGGAACCAATGATTCTAATAGATCCATGGCTATGTGCGCACATATGTACGCACATAAACACGCTCATCTAAATGCACCCTAAGACTGATATATCATATCACCCTCTTCCCATTTGAAAGACCAGAGCTGAATTCAACATGTCAAAGTTCAAAATGACCTCCAAAAATGTCTCCTCCAACAAAAAATGCAACCTTCCTCCCAGTTAGTGCGTTCACACATTGGAAGTCAATTTTCTCATTATTCCCAGTTAACAGGATGTATCCAGACTTTTGCCTCACTCTGTAAATGCAGTAATGAATAATTGATGTTTCGCTTGATCACCTGGGATCACTGTTTTGTTTCCCCTAGGATAATGTCTAATTTTTTTTTATTATATTTTTCAGATGTTTTTTTAGTGTGGATTAGAGATGAGCGAGTAGTGCCTTATGCGAGTACCTGCCCGCTCGTCTCAAAAGATTCGGGTGCCGGCTGGGGAGAGTGGTGAATTGCTGGAGTGAGCAGTGCGGAGCGGGGGGAGAGAGTGAGAGAGAGATCTCCCCCCCCCCCCCCCGTTCCTCCCCGCTCTCCCCGCCGGCACCTGAATCTTTTGAGACGAGCGGGCAGGTACTCGCATGAGTACGCTCACTCATCTCTAGAGTGGATGTTTAACAGATTGATGTAAGATTTTTCTGTATTATTTTCTTGTTGCTAGCAGGCTGCATGTGAGCAGTTTTCCTATATTTATAATATGTGTAATTCTCCTATATAGTGTATGATTGGAGGTGTAATGGCGATCCATAGCATTGGTTGTGCATGATCTGTTGTGGTCTCCCATTAGCTGGATATGACAGGCACACTACTGTTTAGCAGTAGAAATTTGAAGGAAGCAATTTACTGAGAAGAAACTGCCTGCTGGTTACTATGACTATCAGTCTTTTTTTTCCTGACCTTTATATTTGAATGAAAACAATATTATGCAGCTATGGATATGTATCAGTAGTTTAGTGGACATGTGCAGTTTAGTGATGTATATGTTTTTGTACACCATGGAAAAAAACATATGATGGATCACGGTTGTGGATAGATGCTTAGGTGTGGAGAAGGACGTCGGGCTCCTCCTATTGATACAGTGACGTCAGTTACACAATCTATGAACTACTTAAACTTTCAGTGTTCATTTTTAATGTCTACTTGTCTGATTCACTATATACACATACACAATGTTGACAAAAGTATTAGGACACCTACCAATTCTGTGCTGTCAGGTAAAAGGGATATGCAAATCAGATGTTTGAATGTGTGAGCAGTAGGTATGAAGGAGAGTATCACACAAGCGTATCCCAGTACAGAAACCATTAGAATGTCACAAGGTGTGGAGTTAACAGACTTCCAACAGGGTATGGTAGTGGAAAGTCACCTGAGCAAGTCAGTACGGGACACTGCAGCACTTTTGGACCTTTCAAATCCCACTGTACAAGCTGTGAAAGCATCATATTCATCGTCTGCTGAATCACTTGCTCAGGAGGTCTCACAGGCCACAGCAACATATGCTAACCATTCGTAGGGAACTGCATGCGAAGGGGTATCATGGACAAATGGTGGCATACAAGCTCAACATCACAGCAGTGAATGCACAGAGGCAGCCAGCTGTGCTTGAGCGTAGTTCTTTGACTGTAAATGAGCTGAAGCAAGTGTTGTAGACAGCTGAATCACAGTATACCACCTTCTGATCAGGTGGCCGCACTTAGGTATGATGGCTGCCTACAGAGCTGTTTCTACATGACTGCATCATCACAACATTGAGGTTTGGAGGATGTTCTATTATGATGTGGCGGTGTTTCTGCTAGGAAGGACTAAGGCCATTGACTGTAGTGAAGTTCACCCTCACTGCCAATGGGAACAGAGACATTCTGGGCAATATGGCATTACCTACCTTGTGGAAGCACTTTGGTACAGCACCATTTTTCTAACAACTTGACCGAGCACCATGTTATACAGCACACTGTGTTGAAGCTTGGTTTGAGAAGAAGAAGATCTGAAAATTTCATTGGCCAGTCCAAAATCCAGATCTTATGCTTCTTATGTTTTGGCACGCGTGGCCTCTACAAACCTAAAATAGGGCCTGGAGAAAGTTGTTATAAAAGGGATGCCCCAAAATTGATGAAGTTCTTCTTAATTTCTGAGGTTTGTGTTTGAGTCATGCAAATAAGGGAGATGGAACAATACCTCTGCAGCGCCACCTATTGGAAGGCAGCTTCCAGCATCTTAATGTTAAACTCTTTATACAAGCCTTGTAACAATGACAGGGAAATGAAAGTTGAGCCAGGATCCGTACACAGACAGCTGTTTCAGGGGTTTGTCCTTCATCACTATGTAGTAGGTTTCTGGCTTGGCTAGTGAGAAGCCTATGATGTGGGTCAGGAGCACTGTCCTTAGGGAGAACACACAGAAGGTGAGTGAGGAGACTTATAATGTTTGAATCATAGTACGCACTAGGGCCGTATGTGAAATATTTCTAAGAACTGAAGAATTAGGGCGCCTACTAGAGATGAGCGAGCACCAAAATGCTCGGGTGCTCGTTACTCGGGACGAAATTTTCGCAATGCTCGAGGGTTCGTTTCGAGTAACGAACCCCATTGAAGTCAATAGGCGACCCGAGCATTTTTGTATTTCGCCAATGCTCGCTAAGGTTTTCATGTGTGAAAATCTGGGCAATTCAAGAAAGTGATGGGAACGACACAGCAACGGATAGGGCAGGCGAGGGGCTACATGTTGTGCTGCATCTCAAGTTCACAGGTCCCACTATTAAGCCACAATAGCGGCAAGAGTTGGGCCCCCCCCTCCCAACAACTTTTACTTCTGAAAAGCCCTCATTAGCATGGCATACCTTAGCTAAGCACCACACTACCTACAACAAAGCACAATCACTGCCTGCATGACACTCTGCTGCCACTTCTCCTGGGTTACATGCTGCCCAACCCCCCTCCCCCCTGCACGACACAGTGTCCACAGCGCACACCAAACTGTCCCTGCGCAGCCTTCAGCTGCCCTCATGCCACACCACCCTCATGTCTATTTATAAGTGTGTCTGCCATGACGAGGAACTGCAGGCACACACTGCAGAGGGTTGGCACGGCTAGGCAGCGACCCTCTTTAAAAGTGGTGGGGCGATAGCCCACAATGCTGTACAGAAGCAATGAGAAATATAATCCTGTGCCACCGCCATCAGGAGCTGCACACGTGGGCATAGCAATGGGGAACCTATGTGCCACACACTATTCATTCTGTCAAGGTGTCTGCATGCCCCAGTCAGACTGGTAATATGTACCTTAACAGTAACCGCGTTGGTGGTAATGTGGTGGTGACTGCGGACCTAGTAGCGCGGTTGTATTTTGTTGGTTTTCGGAATGTGGCCAAGATTAAGTTGGCCGTGGCGGGGGATGTTTTTGAGGCACTACGTGTCCTCTCCACGTGTCCGTGGTTATATGCACCTTAACAGTAACCGCGTTGGTGGTAATGTGGTGGTGACTGCGGACCTAGTAGCGCGGTTTTATTTTGTTGGTTTTCGGAATGTGGCCAGGATTAAGTTGTCCGTGGCGGGGGATGTTTTTGAGGCACTATGTGTCCTCTCCACGTGTCCGTGGCTATATGCACCTTAAAGGAGATGTCCCGCGCCGAAACGGGTTTTTTTTTTTAAACCCCCCCCCCGTTCGGCGCGAGACAACCCCGATGCAGGGGTTAAAAAAACCACCCGCACAGCGCTTACCTGAATCCCGGCGGTCCGGCGTCTTCATACTCACCTGCTGAAGATGGCCGCCGGGATCCTCTGTCTTCATGGACCGCAGGGCTTCTGTGCGGTCCATTGCCGATTCCAGCCTCCTGATTGGCTGGAATCGGCACGTGACGGGGCGGAGCTACACGGAGCTACACGGAGCCCTATAGAGAAGAGGAGAAGACCCGGACTGCGCAAGCGCGGCTAATTTGGCCATCGGAGGGCGAAAATTAGTCGGCACCATGGAGACGAGGACGCCAGCAACGGAGCAGGTAAGTATAAAACTTTTTATAACTTCTGTATGGCTCATAATTAATGCACAATGTACATTACAAAGTGCATTATTATGGCCATGCAGAAGTGTATAGACCCACTTGCTGCCTCGGGACAACCCCTTTAACAGTAACCGCGTTGGTGGTAATGTGGTGGTGATTGCGGACCTAGTAGCGCGGTTTTATTTTGTTGGTTTTCGGAATGTGGCCAGGATTAAGTTGGCCGTGGCGGGGTATGTTTTTGAGGCACTACGTGTCCTCTCCACGTGTCCGTGGTTATATGCACCTTAACAGTAACCGCGTTGGTGGTAATGTGGTGGTGACTGCGGACCTAGGAGCGCGGTTTTATTTTGTTGGTTTTCGGAATGTGGCCAGGATTAAGTGGGCCGTGGCGGGGGGATGGTGGGGGGGCTCTCTTGTTGTGTCGGTAAAGGTGAAATTCTTGGACTGCCACCAGACGAACCAATGCAAAGGCATTTGCCAAGAATGTTTTCATTGTTGGAGGAGGAGGGGGATGTTTTTGAGGCACTACGTGTCCTCTCCACGTGTCCGTGGTTATATGCACCTTAACAGTAACCGCGTTGGTGGGAAATGGCCTCTCCGCCATCATGTCTTTGTGAAGCCTCTGTTTCCACACCCCAGAGACATACCATTAGCAGCGGTATAGGCAGAGCCCATAATTCGTAACATTTCAGCCGTAGCATTAGGACCGGCCCCACTAACATATCACTAGCAGCATTATAGGGGGAGCACAGTATTAGTTCCATTTCAGTAATAGTAGCACTCAAGACAGGCCCCAGTAACAATTCCGAAGCAGCAGTATAGTGGGAGCGCAGTCTTCGTTCCATTTCAGTAATAGTAGCACTCAAGACAGGCCCCAGTAACAATTCCGAAGCAGCAGTATAGTGGGAGCGCAGTCTTCATTCCATTTCAGTAATAGTAGCACTCAAGTCAGGCCCCAGTAACAATTCCGAAGCAGCAGTATAGGAGGAGCATAGGCTAAGTTCCATTTAAGTAATAGTAGCAGCCTACACAGGCCCCAGGAACAATTCCGAAGCAGCAGTATAGTGGGAGCGCAGTCTTAGTTCCATTTCAGTAGCTGCAGTATAGCCAAGGCCCAAGTTACATTTATGTAGCTAAAGTGTAGGCCAACCCCACACACCTTTCTGTACCATGAGTGCAGGCGAAGAACATAGAAATTGCTATGATTACACTGTAGGTGAGGGCCCAAAAAAATTGGTGTACCAACAGTACTAATGTACCTCAGTAAAAATTGGCCATGCCCAACCAAGATGGCAGGTGAAACCCATTAATCGCTTTGGTTAATGTGGCTTAAGTGGTAACTAGGCCTGAAGGCAGCCCAGTTTAACGAAAAATTGTTTCAAGTTAAAGTTCCAACGCTTTTAAGAGCATTGAAACGTAAAAAATTTTTAGAAAAATTATATGAGTGAGCCTTGTGGCTCTAAGAAAAATTGCCCGTTCAGCGTGATTACGTGAGGTTTCAGGAGGAGGAGCAGGAGGAGGAGGAATATTATACACAGATTGATGAAGCAGAAATGTCCCCGTTTTGGATGGTGAGAGAGAACGATGCTTCCATCCGTGGGTGCAGCCTACGTATTGCTTAGGTATCGCTGCTGTCCGCTGGTGGAGAAGAGAAGTCTGGGGAAATCCAGGCTTTGTTCATCTTGATGAGTGTTAGCCTGTCGGCACTGTCGGTTGACAGGCGGGTACGCTTATCTGTGATGATTCCCCCAGCCGCACTAAACACCCTCTCCGACAAGACGCTAGCCGCAGGACAAGCAAGCACCTCCAGGGCATACAGCGCTAGTTCAGGCCACGTGTCCAGCTTCGACACCCAGTAGTTGTAGGTGGCAGAGGCGTCACGGAGGACGGTCGTGCGATCGGCTACGTACTCCCTCACCATCCTTTTACAGTGCTCCCGCCAACTCAGCCTTGACTGGGGAGTGGTGACACAGTCTTGCTGGGGAGCCATAAAGCTGTCCAGGCCCTTAAAGACTGTTGCACTGCCTGGGCTGTACATGCTGCTCGATCTCCGCACCTCCCCTGCTACCTGGCCCTCGGAACTGCGCCTTCTGCCACTAGCGCTGTCGGATGGGAATTTTACCATCAGCTTGTCCGCCAGGGTCCTGTGGTATAGCAACACTCTCGAACCCCTTCCTCTTCGGGAATGAGAGTGGGAAGGTTCTCCTTATAGCGTGGGTCGAGCAGTGTGTACACCCAGTAATCCGTAGTGGCCAGAATGCGTGTAACGCGAGGGTCACGAGAAAGGCATCCTAACATGAAGTCAGCCATGTGTGCCAGGGTACCTGTACGCAACACATGGCTGTCCGCACTAGGAAGATCACTTTCAGGATCCTCCTCCTCAGGCCATACACGCTGAAATGATGACAGGCAAGCAGCATGGGTACCGTCAGCAGTGGGCCAAGCTGTCTCTTCCCCCTCCTCCTCATCCTCCTCATGCTCCTCCTCCTCCTCCTGAACGCGCTGAGATATAAACAGGAGGGTGCTCTGACTATCCAGCGACATACTGTCTTCCCCCGGCTCTGTTTCCGAGCGCAAAGCGGCTGCCTTTATGGTTTGCAGGGAACTTCTCAAGATGCATAGCAGAGGAATGGTGATGCTAATGATTGCAGCATCGCCGCTCACCACCTGGGAAGACTGCTCAAAGTTTCGAAGGACCTGGCAGATGTCTGCCAACCAGGCCCACTCTTCTGAAAAGAATTGAGGAGGCTGACTCCCACTGCGCCGCCCATGTTGGAGTTGGTATTCCACTATAGCTCTACGCTGCTCATAGAGCCTGGCCAACATGTGGAGCGTAGAGTTCCACCGTGTGGGCACGTCGCACAGCAGTCGGTGCACTGGCAGATTAAACCGATGTTGCAGTGTCCGCAGGGTGGCAGCGTCCGTGTGGGACTTGCGGAAATGTGCGCAGAGCCGGCGCACCTTTACGAGCAGGTCTGACAAGCGTGGGTAGCTTTTCAGAAAGCGCTGAACCACCAAATTAAAGACGTGGGCCAGGCATGGCACGTGCGTGAGGCTGCCGAGCTGCAGAGCCGCCACCAGGTTACGGCCGTTGTCACACACGACCATGCCCGGTTGGAGGCTCAGCGGCGCAAGCCAGCGGTCGGTCTGCTCTGTCAGACCCTGCAGCAGTTCGTGGGCCGTGTGCCTCTTATCTCCTAAGCTGAGTAGTTTCAGCACGGCCTGCTGACGCTTGCCCACCGCTGTGCTGCTGTGCCACGCGACACCGACTGCTGGCGACGTGCTGCTGCTGCTGACACATCTTGATTGCGAGACAGAGGTTGCGGAGGAGGAGGAGGGTGCTTTAGTGGAGGAAGCATACACCGCCGCAGATACCAGCACCGAGCTGGGGCCCGCAATTCTGGGGGTGGGTAGGACGTGAGCGGTCCCAGGCTCTGACTCTGTCCCAGCCTCCACTAAATTCACCCAATGTGCCGTCAGGGAGATGTAGTGGCCCTGCCCGCCTGTGCTTGTCCACGTGTCCGTTGTTAAGTGGACCTTGGCAGTAACCGCGTTGGTGAGGGCGCGTACAATGTTGCGGGAGACGTGGTCGTGCAGGGCTGGGACGGCACATCGGGAAAAGTAGTGGCGACTGGGAACTGAGTAGCGCAGGGCCGCCGCCTCCATGATACTTTTGAAGGACTCCGTTTCCACAAGCCTATACGGCAGCATCTCAAGGCTGATAAATTTGGCTATGTGGACGGTTAACGCTTGAGCGTGCGGGTGCGTGGCGGCGTACTTGCGCTTGCGCTCAAACACTTGCGCTAGCGACGGCTGGACGGTGCGGTGCGAGACATTGGTGGATGGGGCCGAGGACAGCGGAGGTGAGGGTGTGGGTGCAGGCCAGGAGACGGTAGTGCCTGTGTCCTCAGAGCGGGGTTGGATCTCAGTGGCAGGTTGGGGCACAGGGGGAGAGGCAGCGGTGCAAACCGGAGGCGGTGAACGGCCTTCGTCCCACCTTGTGGGGTGCTTGGCCATCATATGTCTGCGCATGCTGGTGGTGGTGAGGCTGTTGGTGGTGGCTCCCCGGCTGATCTTGGCGCGACAAAGGTTGCACACCACTGTTCGTCGGTCGTCAGGCGTCTCTGTGAAAAACTGCCAGACCTTAGAGCACCTCGGCCTCTGCAGGGTGGCATGGCGCGAGGGTGTGCTTTGGGAAACAGTTGGTGGATTATTTGGTCTGGCCCTGCCTCTACCCCTGGACACTGCACTGCCTCTTGCAACCTGCCCTGCTGCTGCCCGTGCCTCCCCCTCTGAAGACCTGTCCTGTGTAGGCGTTGCACACCAGGTGGGGTCAGTCACCTCATCATCCTGCTGCTCTTCCTCCGAATCCTCTGTGCGCTCCTCCCTCAGACTTACTGCCCTTACTACTACCTCACTGCAAGACAACTGTGTCTCATCGTCATCGTCCTCCTCACCCACTGAAAGGTCTTGAGACAGTTGCCGGAAGTCCCCAGCCTCATCCCCCGGACCCCGGGAACTTTCCAATGGTTGGGCATCAGTGACGATAAACTCCTCTGGTGGGAGAGGAACCACTGCTGCCCAATCTGAGCAGGGGCCCGAGAACAGTTCCTGGGAGTCTGCCCGCTCCTGAGCATGTGTCATTGTAGTGGAGTGAGGAGGCTGGGAGGAAGGAGGAGTAGCAGCCAGAGGATTTGGATTTGCAGCACTGGACGGCGCAGAACTGTGGGTGGATGATAGCTTGCTCGAAGCACTTTCTGCCATCCACGACAGGACCTGCTCACACTGCTCATTTTCTAATAAAGGTCTCCCGCGTGGACCCATTAATTGGGCGATGAATGTGGGGACGCCAGAAACGTGCCTCTCTCCTAATCGCGCAGCAGTCGGCTGCGATACACCTTGATCAGGAGCTCGCCCTGTGCCCACACCCTCACTTGGGCCTACGCGTCCTCGGCCACGTCCACGTCCACGTCCTCTAGGCTTACCCCTACCCCTCAGCATGCTGTATTACCAGTGATTTCCCAGGCAGGAAATAAATTGGCGCAAGCCTGCAGGACAAATAGAATGTTTCCCTTTTTGGGAAACGGAGGGCCCACTGACTATATTCAATCAGATAAGATATGTGTTGCACAGAAATGCAGTTATATGAAGTGCAGCACAGCGGTTACTTTTCCCAGGCAGCAAATAAATTGGCGCAAGCCTGCAGGACAAATTGAATGTTTCCCTTTTTGGGAAACGGAGGGCCCACTGACTATATTCAATCAGATAAGATATGTGTTGCACAGAAATGCAGTTATATGAAGTGCAGCACAGCCGAGACTTTTCCCAGGCAGGAAATAAATTGGCGCAAGCCTGCAGGACAAATAGAATGTTTCCCTTTTTGGGAAACGGAGGGCCCACTGACTATATTCAATCAGATAAGATATGTGTTGCACAGAAATGCAGTTATATGAAGTGCAGCACAGCGGTTACTTTTCCCAGGCAGCAAATAAATTGGCGCAAGCCTGCAGGACAAATTGAATGTTTCCCTTTTTGGGAAACGGAGGACCCACTGACTATATTCAATCAGATAAGATATGTGTTGCACAGAAATGCAGTTATATAAAGGGCAGCACAGCCGAGACTTTTCCCAGGCAGGAAATAAATTGGCGCAAGCCTGCAGGACAAATAGAATGTTTCCCTTTTTGGGAAACGGAGGGCCCACTGACTATATTCAATCAGATAAGATATGTGTTGCACAGAAATGCAGTTATATGAAGTGCAGCAGAGCGGTTACTTTTCCCAGGCAGCAAATAAATTGGCGCAAGCCTGCAGGACAAATTGAATGTTTCCCTTTTTGGGAAACGGAGGGCCCACTGACTATATTCAATCAGATAAGATATGTGTTGCACAGAAATGCAGTTATATGAAGTGCAGCACAGCGGTTACTTTTCCCAGGCAGGAAATAAATTGGCGCAAGCCTGCAGGACAAATAGAATGTTTCCCTTTTTGGGAAACGGAGGGCCCACTGACTATATTCAATCAGATAAGATATGTGTTGCACAGAAATGCAGTTATATGAAGTGCAGCAGAGTGGTTACTTTTCACAGGCAGGAAATAAATTGGCGCAAGACTGCAGGACAAATACAATTTTTCCCTTTTTTGGAAACGGAGGGCCCACTGACTATATTCAATCAATAATATATGTCTTCTGGCCCTGCCTACACAATTCTCTCCCTGTAGTATTACTGCAAGGCGCAATGCTCTGCAGACAGCCGATTTTGAAAAGAAAAAAATATGCAACACTGCTAACAGCAGCCTGCACAGTACTGCACACGGATAGATGTGGCCCTAAGAAGGACCGTTGGGGTTCTTGAAGCCTACACTCACTCCTAACACTCTCCCTGCCTAACCACCACTTCTATCCCTGGACTATTACTGCAAGGCGCAATGCTCTGCAGACTGCCGATTTTGAAAAAAAAAAAATTTGTGCAACACTACTAACAGCACCCTCCACAGTACTGCACACGGATAGATGTGGCCCTGAGAAGGACCGTTGGGGTTCTTGAAGCCTACACTAACTCCTAACACTCTCCCTATAGCAGCTCCGGCACCAACAGCACTTTCCCTCAGCTAACTCACAAGACATCTGAGGCGAGCCGCAGGAGGGGCCGACTTTTATACTCGGGTGACATCTGATCGCGCCAGCCACTCACAGCAGGGGGTTGGTATAGGGCTTGAACGTCACAGGGGGAAGTTGTAATGCCTTCCCTGTCTTTCAATTGGCCAGAAAAGCGCGCTAACGTCTCAGAGGGGAAACTGAAAGTAACCGGAACACCGCGTGGTGCTCGTTAAGAGTAACGAGCATCCCGAACACCCTAATATTCGCACGAATATCAAGCTCGGACGAGTACGTTCGCTCATCTCTAGCGCCTACCCACTGGCGATTTTCTTTCCTTTGCGTTTTGCGTTTTTTCTGAAGAGCAATTAGGATAGAATGTGTTCTTGTCCATTGGCGTTTTTTTTTCGGTCCGTTGCAATTTTTCACATAGGAACTGTCAGTTGCATATGTGTCCTTATTTTTCTCTTAATGCACCCATGAATGTCAATGGAAATTAACGGAAAACGTGCAAAAAAGCCGCGAAAAACACGCAAAAAATGCTGTGAAAAACGCGTGGAAAATGCGCCAAAAACGCTCGTTTTTCATGCACGAAAATCGGCAACGCCAGTGGGTAGGTGCCCTCAGGATAATGATTATTGAGTTTTATTTATCTGCAAAAAAAAAAGATTATTTTTTAAATTTCACCTCCACTTTAATTCCTATGGAACTGTTGAAGGGTTAACAAACGTCTTAAATGAAGTTTTGAATACTATGAGGGGTTCATTTTTAAAAATCTGGTAATTGAGGGTTCTGATATACAGAAACTTAAAGCCACTTCGAAACTGAAATGGTCCCTAAAAACAGATTTTGGAAATGTTCTTGAAATTTTGAAAATTGCTTCTGAACTTTTAAGCCTTTTAACATCCTGAAAAGATAAAAGGATGCTTACAAACGATACCAACATAATGTAGACATATTGTAATTTTTTAAATTAAATATTTTGTGTGGTATGTCTATTTGTCACACAAGCAGAAAGTTTCACATTTTGAAAAATGCAAGTTTTTCTAAATTTTCTATAAATGTTTGATTCCCTAAAATAAATAAATACAACACATATCAACTAAAATTCACAACTTGCATAAAATGCAAAGTGTCCTGAAAAAAACTGTCTCAGAATCACTTGGATAAGTAAAAGTACTGCAATGTTATTACCACATAAAGCAACACATCAGATTTGAAAAATGTTTTGAAGGTCTAAACTGATTTTAAAAATACAATATACTGCAAAGCTTCTTCCTAAAAAAAATTGAATAAGAATTGATCAAAAAGTATATACCTTAAAATGATATAATTAAAAACTATAGGTCTTCCTGCAAAAAACAAGCATTCACACAGTTCCATCAACAGAAAAATTAAGAAGTTATGGGTCTCAGAATGAGGCAACAAAAACAATAAAAAAATATATTTTCCTGGACATCCTGAATAATGGCAGATACATATGGAGATTTACTCCCCCACCATATGCCTTGGATGGGTGACATGAAGAGTCAATTCAGATTCTGAACAAGCCCTAAAAAGAGCCTTAATCCCCGTTGTGTTTTTATTGTCCTACCAAGTGTGATAGATAGGTGGCTGCTCATCTTTCCGGATTTGTTTTATTCTATTCTAGTGTTTGTATTTTCATAAGGTTTTCACTTGCCTTTTTATTTATGCAGGTGATTTTAAAATTCCATGCAGCAATTTGTACAGATTCTGTACAGACTGTAATGTCACACTCACAAACTGGCAAAACTCTGGCGGAACTCAGAAACAGTGGACATAACTCATGGACACACTGACTGACAAACACCCAAAACATGACCCCACATACCTGCATGCATAAACAGATGTAATTAGATACGATGTGAGGTATTGGTTCGTATTTTGGCCAAGATACTAAAGCCAGCAAGCCCACTTTAAGGGTCCTCATTGTCTCGCGGGTCCCTGCTCTAACGAGATAACTAACTGCAGGAAACCTGCTTGCATGCGGAGCGATTGTCCCAACAGGGATGACCCCGCACTGGAACCTAGGGACCTGCCTCATCCTAGATGATAAAGGATTCACAGCAAGACACGGTTCACACTACACAAAAGGCAAACTGCACAGGCATGCAAGAACATGACACTGATCACATTAAAACATACACTGAACGTGTCCGCTCACACTTCATGTTCGGCCATATGCACAGACATGACACTGTTCACACTGAACAAACAGATGGAAGACCGGTAGCCACAGCAGAGAAGCTGGTATATATGAGCAATAAACCTGGTGGATTGGCTGGCCACAGCAATCTACACCCAGCCAGCTCAATCAACCCCATTTGTGGAACTGGGATGCTGGAAACACATATAGAACAACAGAATGCTCTACCTACTACTTAAAGGGGGGCCACCAGAGACAATGGTGCCTAATACACAGGTGTCTGGCAAAAGGACAGACATAAGAACAGGACTGTGAATAGCACCAGGGACTAGACGCCAGAACAGATAAATCAGGGGATGAAACTGACAGCACTCTTGCTTAATCATAGTCTAATCCTTGCTCCTGTTATTCCAGTTCCTTATTTGCTCCACCCTGCTCCCTTGATTGGACTTCCTATGTAAACCTGACCCTGGCCCTCACTCCTTGCGTGATTATTGTGCTCCCAGCCAACAGTCAAGCTTCACACAATAGGCAAATGATCAGGGCAACCTTGGGGCCATTAAGAAGGCTCCAGGCTGCTATGACACTTGGATGGTACACTTGTGATCTTATCATAATGGGTCCATTCGAGATATTTAAATCCCAATTGATTGGAACTGACAGCAAAGGGTTAACAACTGTGATCAGAATTATCTCCAGTTCCCGCTCTTGCGGGTGGGTGTTGACTGCTACCCGCTGTGTATGGAGGTGCCTCCATACACAGCATATGCTGTGGACAGCTGTATACGTCCTAACTGCATGAGATATGTGCAGTTAGGATGTATATGGCCTTAACCCCCCCCCCCCCCCCCTTTTGGTAAAATAGAAGTCTATTTTACTACCCCTACCTAGCAGTCAAAGATAAATAACTGCCTGCTTATACTGAAGTCAATCGCGAGTCATTTTATTTCACTGAGCTGAAATACCTTGTTAAGTCCCGTATTTACACAAGACAATTAACACAAAAAATTGTGATTTTTTTTTCACATTTTCAACTGCAATATGTCAAATATGTGCAATAGAGATGAGCGAGCATACTCGATAAGGCAAACTACTCGAGCGAGTAGTGCTTTATTCGAGTACCTACCCGCTCGTCTCTAAAGATTCGGCTGCCAGCGAGGGTGAGAGGTGAGTTGCGGCGGTGAGCAGGAGGGAGCGTGGGGAGGGGGGGACAGAGAGATCTCCCCTCCGTTCCTCGCCGCTCTCCCCCCCCCCCCCCACTCCCTGCCCCCTGCCGGCACCCGAATCTTTAGAGACGAGCGGGCAGGTACTCGAATAAGGCACTACTCGCTCTAGTAGTTTGCCTTATCGAGTATGTACGCTCATATCTAATGTGCAACGATACTGTACAAATTTTTTATGAGATATTTCCATATGTTTACTTTATTCTGGAAGCACATTTGAAAAACATCAGGATTTTTTAACCATTTAGAAGACAAATTTAGCATTATTAATTAAAATTTTGGGAAAAATTTTGTTTTCTTACACCAAGCCAAGATTACAAAGGTTCATAGGTGTCAAAATTATAGATACCCCCACAAATGACCCAATTTTAAAAAATACACCCCTTAATGTATTCACTGACGGGTGTCATGCGTTTTTGACAACACCGTTTTTTTCAGGAGTTGATGGAATTTAGAGGAGAAAAAATTAAATTGCATATATTTGCAAATATGTCATTTTAAGGACAAGATTTTTTTTCTATAGTGCACATGAAAAGGAGGATTTGCACCACAAAATTGATATCCCTGTTAGTCCTGTGTTCAGAAGCACACCCACTGTGCTAATCTTATGTCTCTATGCACATCGGGCCCCAAAATAAAAGGATTCCTGAAGAAAGATGAAACTTTAACTTTTATTTATTTTTTTAACTTAAAGAATCATCAATCCCTTGCTTAGTGCAGGATTCACTAAATCATCCCAGAGAGATATTTTTCCATCCTTTGTTTGAACACTTCCATTGAAGGAAAACTCACCACCTCCCATGGTAACCTGTTCCACTCATTGATCACTCTCACTGTCAGAAAGTTTTTTCTAATATCTAATTTGTGTCTCCTCCCTTTCAGTTTCATTCCATTGCTTCTAGTCTTTCCTTGTGCAAACGGGAATAGGGCTGATCCCTCTGCACTGTGACAGCCCTTCAAATGTTTGTAGACAGCTATTAAGTCTCCTCTCAGCCTTTTTTTTTCAAAGCTAAACATTCACAGATCCTTTAACTGTTCCTCATAGGACATGATTTGCAGACCACTCACCATCTTGGTAACTCTTCTCTGAACTTGCTCCAGTTTGTCTATGTCTTTTTACAGTGGGGTGCCCAGAACTGGACACAGTATTCCAGAGGAGGTCTGACTAAGAAGAGTAGAGGGGGATAATTACCTCATGTGATTTAGACTATATGCTTCTCTTAATACATCCCAGAATTGTGTTTACCTTTTTTGCTGCTGCATCACATTGTTGACTCTATGATCTATTAGTATACCCATGTCTTTTTCAAATGTGCTGCTGCTTAGCCAAATTCCTCCCATTCTGTGTGTGCTTTTTTCATTTTTCTTTCCCAGATGTAGGACTTTGTATTTCTGCTTGTTAAATACTGTTCTGTTAGTTGCTGCCAACTGTTCAAGCTTTTCTAGATCTTTTTGAATATCCTCTCTCTCTTCCCTAGTTTTAGCTTTCCCTCCTAGCTTTGTGTCGTTGGCAAATTTGATCAATTTCCCATCAATTCCTTCCTCCAGATCATTTATAAAAATGCTGAACAACACTTGGCCTAGGACAGACCTTTGTGGTACCCCACTTGATTCATTCTTCCACTTGGATGTGCAGCCATTTATGACCACTCTTTGAGTACGATCATTCAGCTAGTTGTGAATCCACCCCACAGTTGCCTTGTCAATCCCATATTTGGTCATTTTTTTCAGTAAGTATGCTTTGAGACACTTTGTCAAATGCTTTACTAAAGTCAAGATATACTATATCCACCGCATTTCTCTGATCAACCTAGTCAGTGATTCTGTCATAAAAGGAAATTAGATTCGTCTGGCATGACTTGCTTGTTACAAACCCATGCTTGTCCTGGTTAGTTACTCCATTTTATACAAGTACTTGCATACATGCTGTTTAATAATTTGTTCAAAGATTTTTCCCGGTATAGAAGTCAGGCTCACAGGCCTGAAGTTTCCTGGATCCACCGACTTCCCTTTTTTGAAGATAGGGACAACATTTGCCCTTTTCCAATCTTCTGGGACTTCTCCTGTTCTTCAGGAAATGTCAAAGATTATGGCGAGTGGCTTAGCAATTACCTCTGTTGCTTCCTTTAGTATCCTATGATGTAACTCATCTGGACCTTGAGACTTGAATTCATTTACGTTAGCTAAGTGCTCTCTCACCATCTCTCGGCTTATAGATAGCCTGCATTCTTTTATTGCCCCGGTAGCACAGGGAAGATCAGTTGATGTTCCATCTACTTTCTGAGAGAAAACAGATACAAAATAGGAATTTAAAAGTTTGGCCTTCTCAACATCACTCTTAACTAGAGATGAGCGAGCATACTCGTCCGAGCTTGATGCTCTTTCGAGTATTAGGGTGCTCGAGATGCTCGTTACTCGAGACGAGCACCACGCAGTACTCGTCTCGATTAAACGAGCACTGACCATTGAATTCAATGGAGCCAGCAATACAGCCGGCTCCATTGAAAGCAATGGGCTGGCTGCGATCTCAGGATGAATTTTCGGCAAGGGCTTAAAAATATAAGCCCTTACCTGAAAATCATCCTAAAATGTGTAAAAAAAAAAATATGTCAGCATAAAGATCGTTCTCCTCTGCCATAGCTGTAACAGCTGTGGCAGAGAAGAACGATGTTAGCCCATTGAATTCAATGGAGCCGGCAATACAGCCGGCTCCATTGAAAGCAATGCGCTGCGGGCGATCGCGGGATGAATTTTCGGGAAGGGCTTAAATATATAAGCCCTTCCCTGCAATTCATCCAGAAATGTGTAAAAATAAAAAAAAATGTATACTCACCTTTCCGCTGCAGCCGGAGTTCAGCCGCGTCTGGCTGGCAGTTCTCCTGAACTGCTCTCGGTAGTATTCAGCAGGTGGGGGTTTAAAATCCCTGCCTGCTGAATGAGCTGCCTCTGATTGGTCACAGCCTCACCAATCAGTGGCAGCTCTCACTCACACCCATTCATGAATTCATGAATGGGTGTGAGTGAGAGCTGCCCCTGATTGGTCCCTGCGCTGAGCCAATCAGAGGCAGCACTCACTCACACCCATTCATGTATTCATGAATGGGTGTAAGTGAGAGCTGCCTCTGATTGGTCAGGCTGTGACCAATCAGAGGCAGCTCATTCAGCAGGCGGGGATTTTAAATCCCCGGCTGCTGAATACTACAGAGAGCAGTTCAGAGAACTGCCGCCGGCCGCCGCTGAACTCCGTCTGCCGGGACCGGGTGAGTATATATATTTTTTTTATTTTTACACATTTCTGGATGAATTGCAGGGAAGGGCTTATATATTTAAGCCCTTCCCGAAAATTCATCCCGCGATCGCCTGCAGCGCATTGCTTTCAATGGAGCCGGCTGTATTGCCGGCTCCATTGAATTCCATGGGCTAACATCGTTCTTCTCTGCCACAGCTGTTACAGCTATGGCAGAGGAGAACGATCTTTATGCTGACAGTGCGGGGGGGGGGGGGGGCCCACTCTTGCCGAACTTGAGATGCAGCCCAACATGTAGCCCCTCGCCTGCCCTATCCGTTTCTGTGTCGTTCCCATCACTTTCGTGAATTTCCCAGATTTTTACAAATGAAAACCTTAGCGAGCATCGGCGATATACAAAAATGCTCGAGTCGCCCATTGGCTTTAATGGGGTTCATTACTCGAAACGAACCCTCGAGCATCGTGGGAAGGTCGACTCGAGTAACGAGCACTCGAGCATTTTGGTGCTCGCTCATCTCTACTCTTAACCAATTCACCATCTTCATCTTGTAAGCATCCAATAGCATCTTTGACTTTTCTTTTGCTTTTGACATACCCCCAAAATCCTTTCTATTGCTCTTTGCCTTTGTTGCAAGCATCAATTCATTACCAGCTTTACCTTTTCTGACACTTGCCCTACAGTTTTGGCAGACTGCATTATATTCTTCTTTAGACACAAGTTCTGTGTTCATCCATCCTGGTCTCTTTAAATGCTTCCCATTCTTCCTTCTTTTAGGGATTGTTATTAGAGATGAGTGAGCGTACTCGTTAAAGCAAATTACTTGAGCAAGTATCGTCATTTTCGAGTACATGCCTGCTCATCCAAAAAGATTCGGGGCCGGCGGGGGTGAGCGGTGAGTTGCGGGAGTGAGCAGGGAGGAGCGGGGGAGGGGGGGGGGGGCGAGAAAGAGAGAGAGTTCCCCCCGCTCTCCCCCGCCGGCCCCAAAATCTTTTCGGGCAAGCAGGCATGTACTCGAAAATGGCAATAGTCGCTCGAGTACTTTGCC
This sequence comes from Eleutherodactylus coqui, assembly GCF_035609145.1. Taxonomy (NCBI): domain Eukaryota; kingdom Metazoa; phylum Chordata; class Amphibia; order Anura; family Eleutherodactylidae; genus Eleutherodactylus; species Eleutherodactylus coqui. The sequence continues at coordinate 330,312,340 of NC_089837.1, read as the reverse complement.
TTAGCGAGTATGATCGCTCATCTCTAATTGTTAACGATTGTGCTTTGAGAATCTCATTTCGCAAAATTTCCCAACTTTTTTGGACATTTCTGTCCTTAAGAACATCCAGCCATTGAATTCTTCCTATCCTCTTTCTCAGTCCATTAAAATCTGCCTTTCTGAAATCCAACCGCGAGCTCTGAGTTTTCTCTGGTCTTCCTCCCCTTTTTATGCAAAATTCAAGGATACAATGATCACTGCCTCCTAAGGTCCCAGCCACCCTTACTATCTCAACCATTTCCTCCTTGTTCGTAAGAGTTAAGTCAAAGATAGCAGATCCCCTTGTTTTCTCTTCTAGCAGATAGCAGATCCCCTTGTTTTCTCTTCTAGAAGATAAAGTTGTCAGCAAGAGCAGATAACACTGGCCAACAAAATTGTAAAAAATTTTTGGTGCCAGAAATGTTACAACTGATTAAGTGTATATTTGGCCTATTATTTACGAATATGCAAACAGTTTCTCTCTATCAGCTATAGTTTCAGAGAATGCACATGGCCAGCCACGCCGTGTCACATCATCAATCTTATTAGTACATTTAGTTTGTCACAACCAGTAGTGAGGAACGGTTGTGTACATTTGTCGCCCAAGGTGTTGTGGGGTTTTATAGCTATACAATCGTTGTGTTCAGGAGTGTACCTAAAGGCTCAGGGGCCCGGGTGCAAAAGTTCAGCTTGGGCCCACCCCTTGTTGTAAATTGTTACATAGTCTACTTTGTTTTGTTCCTTGCATCACAATATTGTAGAAAGTAACACTAATTTGTACGGTATTTGTTTAATTATATCGATCATATGTGTAATATGGAATAGGGTAATATAATTCAGTAGGTGCCTATATCACAGAAACTAGAGCTGATAGGGGAAAATGGATGGCATATTTAAAATCAGCACACGAAATATACCTTAGATCCGCTATCAAACGCCCTGCACCAAAATATGTGTTGGCCAGTGTAATCATTTGTTGGATCCATTAATTTTACCCGAGAGAGATTCTCAACAAATGTCTGGATAGTTAAAATCTCCCATAATCACTATGTCATGCTTTTTTGAAAGCTTGGCCATCTGATGTAGAAACAGTTTATCCATATCTTCTGCTTGTCGAGGTGTCCTTTAGTAAATGCCTACAACAATGTCCTTTCTATAGTTCTCTCCTTGTATTCTTACCCAAACAATTTCCTTTTTTTTTTTTTGGTTTCCGGAACTGTTGCTGCACCTCTTTTTTTGTAAATACTTTCTTTATTAATGATTTAAGGAAATCTGACATACATTGAGCAGGCAGTTGAAAAGACAATCAAGTTGGTTACATAGCATGTACATTTCCCAGAAGGTACTTGATAAAATCACTTGTTTTATCTATTTAACAATTAAAGTAACGATAGAATAGAAGAGTTTTATAATACTTTAGTGAAGGGGGGGGGGGGGGCGAGAGGAAAGGAGTTGGGAGTTAGGGGAGGAAGGGGAGAGGAAGAGGGGGGGCGGGATAAGGTTTCAGTTCTCGTTCTGGAAGGAGCGACACACGTATGTGGGTGTCGGGATCAGCAGGAGAGTTTCAAATAAGAAAGAAAGGAGTTTTAATTCTTTTGTCAAAGGCTTGAGGTATATAAACAGGTCTCTTTACTTTTTAGGGGCTAAGAGATGTTTTTGTCAACCACTGTTTCCAAATTAATAGGAATTTGTCGTGTGTTCTAGAGGATTTGCTTGTCAGTTCCTCAAATCTGTTTACTTCGGCTATCCACTGATTAGCTGTAGGAGGGTTGAGTTGTAGCCATTTTGTGGGGATCAGCGCTTTGGCTGCCATTATAAGGTGAGTAATTAGGTTAGACTTGGAGGGTTTATAATTAGGGGAAGGTTTAGCTAGAATGATGTGTTCGGCAAAGAGCTTAAAACTGTTTACAGAGATTTCTTGAATCTTTGATTCTATTTGATCCCAGAAGGGCCTTATTGCTGTACAAGACCACCAAATGTGCAGTAGCGAGCCCACCTGGTCGCCACAGCGTCAGCAGAGGTTCGACTCAGCTAATTTGTAGGCAAAGAGCCATTCTGGCGCTCTATACCATCTTGTTAGTAGTTTGTAATAGTTTTCTTGAAGCCTGACACATTTGGAGTGGCCATGTGAGCTACCCAACACCACTCTCAGATCCTCATCGGATAGCTTTATATTGAGTTCCTTCTCCCACGAGAGAATGAAGGCTGGTCTGCCCATCACTTGAGGCGTAATGAATTTCTTTTTAATCAGAGAAAGTTTTCTGCTGGAACTGTTACATGTTGTCATTACACGCTCTAGCTCTGAGTATGGGCAGGAGGGTGGGTGAGTTTGGTTAAATTGCTCTAGAGTTTTATATAAGTGTAGATAGGCTAGGGAGTTAAGGGGTGACATTGCTGTCTGTGAGAGTAGGTTCTCTATGTATTGTTTATTTTGGGGTATGCATGCCAGCCAAAGGTCTGTAATAGAGAGCTTCTCCAGTACGGACCATATTTTTTCTGTGTGAGAAACTAGTTTCAACCATGGTATTCCGGTATTAGAGTCAGGGGGGCAGCGGGAGATGGGTGAGGAGCTAAGTCCACTCGGAAAGCATTCCAGGTCGCACATGCGCCTTTCAAGAGAGGGTCGATTACCCAAACAGTTTCTACAGAACTACCATGCTCTGAAGCTTGAATCTCTGTGGAGAGGAATGTTTTCCTAACATACAACGCAATACCTCCTCCCCCTTTTTAGGTCTATTTCTTATAAATAAGTTGTACCCTTCAAGCCTTGCATTCCAATCATGTGTATCACTCAACCAAGTTTCCGTGATGCCTATGACATATTTCTCTTCATGTGTTAGGAGCTCCAATTCCCCTTGTTTGTTTCCCATGCTCTGGGCATTTGTGCAGAAACATTTTAGTTTGTGATCGGTGTCTTTTACTCCTCTACTTTCCTTCTGAATTTTTTGTCTCTGTTCTTTCTTTCCACTTCTAATAGCAAGCTTCTCAAATGTATTAATTAGATGTTTGTTTTTACCTGGCTTTTCACTTTCCTTCCCTTACTGTTCTAGTTTAAAGCTCTCCTAATGAGTGAAGCAAGGCACCCACCAAATATATGCTTACCTGTTTTTGTAAGGAGCAACCCGTCTCCAGCAAGCAGTCCATCATATAGGTAATTCACTCCATAGTCTAGAAATCCAAATCTTTGCTGATGGCACCATCAACGTAGCCAGTTGTTGACCTCTAGAATCCTATTCCATCTTCTTATCCCATGGCCATTCACTGAGAGGATAGATGGGAAGACCACCTCTGCTCCTATTTCATTTATATTCTTTCCGAGGTCTTCAAAATATCTGCAGATAGTTGCAAGGTCCTTTTTTGCAGTGTCAGTTGTGCATAGATGTATTAGTAGGAATGGGTGGTGTTCTGTAGGAATGAAAAGTCTCGACAGCCTATCAGACAAATCTTTGATTTGTGCACCTGGAAGACAGCACACCTCTCGTGAGGTGTCAGGTCTGCAGACAGTGGCCTCTGTTCCTCTCAGTAGGGAATCCCCCACAACCACCACTCTCCTTTTCTTCTTCACAACAGCACTTCTTTTTCTCCATTCAAGAGGTCTCTGTGTGCTTACTACACAGTTGTTTGTGGGTAGAGTCATTTCTTGCTGTACCTCCTTCTCCTTTGTTCTTTGTGGATAGAGTTATTTCTTGCTGTACCTCTTTCTTCTCTACTCTGTTCTTTGTGGGTAGAGTCATTTCTAGCTGTACCTCTTTCTCCTCTGCTCTGTTTTTCTGTTTTTTGTGGGTAGAGTAATTTCTTGCTGTACCTCTTTCTCCTTCTGCTCAGATACCAGTACCAGGTCCCAATGTGTGAGAACCTCATACCGGTTCCCGAGCAGTATGGGTGCTGGCTTTCTCCTGATTCTCTGGTATCTTAGGGTCACTGCTTCCATTCCTTTGCTTCTGCAGGTACACTGGACATTTCTTTTCCTTCAACATTTTGATGACTTTCTTCTACTCTGTCAAGGAAATCCTCACATTCCTTAATAAGTTTCAATGAAGCTATTCTCTCCTGAAGACCCTGCACATTGTCCTCCAGTAGAGACACAAGCTTACATTTCTGGCAGGTAAAGTTTGGCTTTTCCTCTATTAGATCTGTAAACATATAGCATACGTTGCGGCTCACTAAATGGCTCCTCTCCTTTTCCATGTTGTCAGTTGATGTCCAGTTCCAAACTTCTAAAAGTCAAGAATTGTAGTGAAGATATATAACATATAAGATACTACTAAGTGTACAACTTCGCGCACCTGATGGCGTTCGGTCTGGTGATGTCCTCCAAGCAGCTAGACCCAGCTAATCCCAGTAATCTTTTTACTTGCAGTAATTCTTTGCTCTTCCCAGAATGCACAGGGAATATGCAAATTGTCTTCTTGCAGCTCCAATCTCTGGTCTGGCGATGTCCTCCGAGCAGCTAGACTCAGCTATTCCCAACAATCTTTCCACTTGATGCCCCTGGTTTAGGGGCGGGGTTACAACTGCAACCCCTGTGACCCCTATAGCTATGCCACTGGGTTATCTGAAGACACAGGTGTTCAGGTGCACAGAAAATGAAAAAATAAATGGGTGATTGAATGCAGCAATGCCAAAAATAAACCAAATATTTACGAAAAAAAAGGTTTAAATATGCAAAATTAGAAAAACCTAAATAAAAATGTATTATTTTGGCATCTCTGTCACAGGCCATTAAAAAAAAAAAACTATTTAAAAAACTGTGGGCTTTTCACGGTTCTATAACAATATCACATAAAAGTTAACTAAGCATAAAACCAAAAGGAGTAATTAACTATGGTCAGTAATTACATAAGAGAATGCTATGTTTACCTTCGTTACACAATTTATATGGTCCTGCGAGACCTACTTGATATTGCATATTTTATTATATTTGAAAACGTTAATAAAATTTGATTACACATTAAAAAAAGCTGTCAGAATTCATGTGTTTGACCCTAGTGATCCCCAAAAATATATAACAGTTATACAAGACATTATGTTCAATACGTTTTTATTGCAATTTTTTATTAGGATAGGTTACAAAACATACAAATCTCAAAAAGGTCTCGCAGGACATATAAAACGTGCATAATAAAAGACAGAACTTTTTACTATGACTTCTTGAACCACCATACATAAATAAGAGTCTTCTTGAAAAATATCCATGTTATATCTGTTGCGTCTAGTTCCTCTGTAAATTAGAGAACTGCACACACGAAACACCAAAAGCAAGTGAATTGCGAACTGGACTCACAAGCAGACATAACATAATGACTGACAAACTCCCAAAGCACTCACCTAGCATACCTGCACGCATACACAGATGGAATTGATTAGGTACGAGGTATTGGTTCGTGTTTTGGTCAAAACACTTAAACCAACAACAAAGGTCCTTGTTGTCTTGCGGGTCCCTAGTCTAACAAGACAACTAACCCCAGGAAACCTGCCTGGAAGTGGGGCAATAAGCCTGATAGGGACGCCCCCACGCTTGAACCTAGGGACCTACCTCACCCTAGATGGTAAACGGTCCAAGAAGCACAGGACACAGTTCACAACACACCAGGGATTGCATACCACACAGAACACAATTTACACTGAACAGGACTGTTCACCTCCCATGTCCCGCCACCTGCACAGACACCCAGAACATGTTGCTCTACACACCTACACAACAACATCCTTTAATGCAAACACCAGGGTGGTGGGAAACTAGCATCTTCTAGACATAAGGGCTAGTATTTATGTGCAGCAGACCAGTGAGCATTGGCTGGCTGGAGAACACCACACCCAGCCAGCACAATTATCCCACACCTATGAAAGTGTGCTCGTGGAATGTCATAGAACTACAGTTCCCAGCTGTGCAACTGACAATCCATCTCAAAAAACTATTAAAGGTGCCAAAGGGGTAGCCTAGGGTACCCGAACATGCACTAAGATAGTAAAATGTTTGCGGTTATTGGTATTCACGTAGCAAACTGAGGCCATATCCTCTAGCAGCAATGAAAAAGAATGAGAAATAGAAGAGACAGAAGAAAGACAGAAAGAAAGAAGATAGGGTAAGGGAAAGGGAAGAGAGAGAGAGAGAGAAAAAAATGGGTAAAGCAGGGGGGTTGATAGTTGTTTGGAGGAAGAAGGAGAGGGGGAGACAAAGGCAGCTCCTGGGAGTATTTAAGATCCAGATCCCCACCTTCTAATAATCAATCAGGATCATCCCTCCGTCTCGTTCCTCCCCCTTGCCCAGCGAGTGAGAAACTAGGAAAACAGCGCTTGGATCTCTAAAGAAGATTCAAAGTTGATCCACAATTGTCATACCAACAGGAATTTGTCAGATTCTCTAGAATGTTTTGCACTCAATTCCTCCATATGGCATAGCTGAGACATTTCCTGAAGCCACTCAGTCATAGAAGGAATATGTGCAGTATGCCAATGGCGTATGATGACAGCCCTAGCTGCCAGTAGGCAAAACCTAAGTAAGCCCCTTTTCTGTAAACCTATCAATTCCGGCAGTATGGTCAGGAGAGCAATTTGGGGATTATTGTTAATATTTTCCAGGCTGATTATGTTATATGTGGAAAATATCTTGTCCCAGAAAGGTCTCAACAAGTCACAACTCCACCAAATGTACATCATAGTACCCCTATCAGTTCCACAGTGCCAACACACCCCAGATACCGAAGGGAATATAGCATGAAGGTAGGCAGGATATCTATACCATCCTGTTAGGATTTTGTAATTTTTTTCTTGTCCAGCACAGACTATAGATAGTTTGTGTGCAAAGGTGAATGCCTTCCATCACTCATTCTCTGAGACCATGACTCCAATTTCCTGTTCCCAAGCCTGTTTGAAACTAGGATCTGTCGTGTAGGTCTCTCTAATCAGCAGGCCATATATCTGGGATACTACGTGTGTCAGAGGGGACTCTTTGGAAAATAGACTCTCTAAAGGTGTGTGTTGGAAAACCAAATAGAACAACAGGTCCCAGCAGCACAGCTTCACAGGTATGTGATACTTGAGTTGGCTGGGTGAGTTTCTCCATCCAGCCAATCCCCCTGGTCTGCTGCACATAAATACCAGATCTACTTGCTAGAGGATGCTGCTCATTTTATTTATTTTGTCTTAGTCCTACTAAGAGTTTGGTATTATGCATATTTAGTGTGTAGTGTTCCTCCCGCTTTCCCAGAAGATGGTCTGGACACCTGTATTCCCCAGCTGCATGTTATACAGACCCCTTCGTCCCTTACCTTTGACAGGGGCGACCTCCAGACATATGAAGTCTTGTGTGCGTCAGGTGGGTGATTTCTGACACTGTTCCCTTTATGTCACATGTGTCTGACTCTTTCCCTTGGTGTTAGGACACTTGTGCTAACTATTGTTTGTTATCTGCATGCATGAGTATTCTGAGTGGGTTTCCCAACACCCTGGGGTTTTGCTTTCATGCATGATGTGGTGTGTGTGTGCAGGTAGTTGGACATGTGTGTGAACATTGATGTATTCTGTTGGGTCTGTGTTGATGACTAGATGTGTGGTATGAACAGCTCTGTTGTGTGTTGCATGCAGTCCCTGGTGTGTTGGTGTGAACTGTGTCCTGTCCTGCTGTAGATCATTTACCATCTAGTTATGTCCTTAGCTTTCAGCGTGGGTCCATCCCTATCGGGATCATCGCCACGCTTGTAGACAGGTTTCCTGGGGTTAGTTGTATCATTAGCGTAGGGACCCTAGAGACAATGAGGACCCTTGAAGTGGGCTTGTGAGTTTAAGTAGCTTGGCTAAAATACGAACTAATGCCTTGTTTTTTCTATAGTTATTCCATCTGCCTATGTGTGCAGGTATGCTGGTGAGTGTTTTGAGCATTTGTCAGTCATGATTTAAGTCTGTCCATGATTCCAGTACGCAGTTCTTCCCTTTGGTGTTCTGGTATATGTCTGGCTATAACGGGGCCATGTTATGGCCATGAAATACATGGCTCCTACAAACCCCAAAAAACTGCCATATGCCTGACACCAGTGTGTAGAATACACAACATGATAATTCTACAATCACTAGTGTGAAGAACCAGGTAACACACAGCTCAGAATTGATGGGATAGAGCACACAGCAATAGTATTCATAATCCTGAAGTCCAATAGTCTTCTGGGGTTAACATGATGATGCCCAATACAAAGGACAAGTATGTAGATTAGAGCAATGTCTCATTTCTCCAATTCGTTGTATGGATACCCTTGCTCCCCAGCAACACATCTCCACATTTATCTCCCCATTCATCCTCTAACTCTGAAGCAGCAGATCTTCTTCCCCTTTTCTCATTCCCATTTCTCCAATATTTACTCCACTTATGGAAACACTTCCTACAGCTCCCATTCTTCCTTAGAAGCTCATGCTCCCTCCTCCCTAATTGCATTCATCCTTTCATATTAAACTAGCAGCATTACTTACATGACAGTGGAACAAATCCAGACTGTCCCACACCAATTTATATCATTACTATTAAAATTCATAACTCAACTAAATCAAAGTCCCAACTCCAACCTTAATTCTGAATCTGAGCTGCTCATTCCTAATCACTGAGTATTCCAGATATCCCTCTTTTATCTTTTATGAAAATATTGCATTAACAGATTCAAAAAACTAAGCACATGCATAATACAACATGCATAATACAACATAATAAAAAGAACATTCTGGCCATGATACACCCTGCAGATCAGATCAGCTCTCACTCACACCCATTCATGAATTCATGAATGGGTGAGTGAGTGCTGCCACTGATTGGCTCAGCTTAGCTGTCATTCAGCTGAGAGCTGCGCTGAGCCATGAATGGGTGTGAGTGAGAGCTGCCTCTGATTGGTCAGGCTGTGACCAATCAGAGGCAGCTCATTCAGCAGCCGGGGATTTACCCCGGCTGCTGAATACTACAGAGAGCAGTTCAGGAGAACTGCCAGCTGGCCGTGGCTGAACTCCATCTGCCGGGACTAGGTGAGTATATATTATTTTTTTTTTTACACATTTCTGGATGAATTGCAGGGAAGGGCTTATATATTTAGGCCCTTCCCGAAAATTCATTGTGCGATCGCCGGCAGCCCATTGCTTTCAGTGGAGCCGGCTGTATTGCCGGCTCCATTGAATTCAATGGGCTAACATCGTTCTGCCGAGACAAAGTGAGTCTATTTTTTTTTTTACTTTTTACACATTTTAGGATGATTTTCAGATAAGGGCTTATATTTTTAAGCCCTTCCCGAAAATTCATCCCGCGCTCGCCGGCAGCCCATTGCTTTCAATTGAGCCGGCTGTATTGCCGGCTCCATTGAATTCAATGGGCTAACATCGTTCTGCCGGGACAAGGTGAGTATATATTTTTTTTTACTTTTTACACATTTCTGGATGAATTTCAGGTAAGGGCTTATATTTTTAAGCCCTTTCCGAAAATTCATCCCGCGCTAGCCGGCAGCCCATTGCTTTCAATGGAGCCGGCTGTATTGCCGGCTCCATTGAATTCAATGGTCAGTGCTCGTTTAATCGAGACGAGCACCGCGTGGTGCTCGTCTCGAGTAACGAGCATCTCGAGCACCCTAATACTCGAACGAGCATCAAGCTCGGATGAGTATGCTCGCTCATCTCTAGTGTCATGACATTCTCATTCGAAACACACATGTAGACTATGTGGTAGCTATGCACAACACCCTAATATCTGTATAAGGGCTTATTCACACCAGTATTTTTCATCAGTATTTTGTAAGCCAAAACCAGGAGTGGAATGTACAGATAGAAAGTATAATGGAAAGATTTGCATTTCTTCTGTATTTTGGAACCGCTCCTGGTTTTGGCTTACAAAATACTGATGAAAAATATTGACGTGTGAATAAGCCCGAAGAAACACTAAGTGAAATCACCAATAAATCCCTTTTCTTTGCAGATGGCCTGGCCTGTCTGTGTTTCTGTTTTTTCCTCTTCTTTCTCCTTTCTGGTTTTTCATCCTCAGTAAGCATCTGATGTGAAATCTGTAGATTCTGCTAGCCTTCAGTTCATCAATCATTCCTTTAATAAGCCAATTACTGAAGCTGTAGACAGTACTGGGACAGCACAGTTTGATGGCCATGCTAGATGGTAACTTTAGGACAGAAGCTTTGCAAATGCACAAGCTCTGCTTATAAACTTTAGAATCCACAAAACTTGATCCGGAAGATTTCTTTTGTTTTAGAGAGATATTCAGAAATGACTAAATCGTATAAAAAATAACACTATATAAAATTACTAGTCCTATCTATACATCATTTTGGTAATGTGTGCACTGTGCAACAAAAATGATTTTACTGATGGCTCCTTCACATGGGTGTATACATTTTGGGGTGTCTTTTTTGCACGCATATCGGTATATTTTACTGCACTTTTTGCACATGGCAGACAGACACGGCCTGATCTAAATGTCTGCTTTGCCTAATGAGCTCTAGATGTGTTCTTTTTCCAGCAGAAATGAAATGTGTACCCCATGTAGACTTCTATGAGAACCTTTGGTGTGCACACAATACACCATGCAGCATTTCTTTTGCACACGAAATGTGCATGCAAAAAAGAAAAGCTGAATGGATCCATTGAAATCAATGGGTTCTATTCTCTGCATATTGGCTGATAGTTGTCCTGTGTAAAGCTACCCTAAATCCCAATCATGGGTCCCTGCCAGGGGCGTAACTAAAGGCTCAGGGGCCCTGATGCAAAAGGTGAGCTGGGGCCCCCCCTCTATCTGTATCTGTACCCGTACCCATACCTAAACCATGCTGCACAGAGGCATAACTTGAAGCTTCTGGGCCCCAATGCAAAACCTGTAACAGGGCCCCCAACTATAATGCTTTATTCATAGTACTGGGCTCCCTATATGGAGAAGAGAGGTCTTATGAGCCCCCTAAGGCTCCTGGGCCTGGGTGCAACCGCATCCCCTGCACCCTCTATAGTTACGCCCCTGGTCCCTGCATTGAGAGATTAACCATATTTAATTACTTCAGAACATTTCCAGGAGCAGTTAGTACCGTACCTCCATAACAGCAAACCACAATTAGTACCACACTATGAGTACATATAACATAACCTAGAGTGCCTGCAAAGTGCCCTGTATAGCCATCAAACAGTGCAAAGCATTGTAGAGTCTCCATTGAAAGCAATATGGCTTTGTTAGCAAAATCTACGCTTCAGGTATATTTTGGGTGTTTCAAATTATGTAAAAAAAGAATCAGGTGAAGGACTTCACAGAACTAAGACACGTCACACACAAATTGGTTTATTCAAAATACTTCCCCTTAATTCTACATCGCAACAGACTTTTATAATAGCAAAGAAACAAGGGACTGTCCGACATGCGCAGTAAGTGATTGCAACAGAAATCTTATGCATATACAGTTTGGTTTCTTCCTCTTGAAGAACTCGTCATCAATCTCTAGGCAGAGTCTTATTCTAAATTGCTTAATCAATGGTCATCTTCATTATTTTGGAAATACCTTTATGTCTCATAGCACTTGTGATCCTGTCAAGCTATGTCTATCTTTATATCCACAGAGCAAATTGTGTATTTATTTGCCAAAGTTTAGCAAAGATCCCTTAACTTATTTATAATAAGTTATAGATTAAAGATTTAATCAACAATGGCAAATCATGTGGATTAGAGTTTAATTTTAGCATATGTCTTGCATATATATTATATAGTTCTTATAATTCAGACTATATATATATATATCTTAGAAAGAAATTGGAGCTACTATAGATTGAATCATGATACATTCTCTCACAGCCTCTAAATAAAAGAGTGACAGTAACACAGAGCCTCATACAGCATCAGCCACATGGTCATATACGTAAAGTCACACAATCAATCATAGTTACAAAATGCCCATTCAGTTATGATTTTTCGCAAGAGTAACCACAGAGTATTCAGCACTATCAATTTACGTTTCGGTTGATGTTACATGTGACTGGTTAATCAACATGTTATGCTTGAAAAAGGCCACCAGACCGAAACGTTGCTATTTTACCGGATGGAATGAAATAAAGATTTTCTTCATGGTACATCTCTGATGCTGCCACTATAATGTTTTATGACCTGGTTAATCAACAGCAACACAACTTCTTCCCTACACTATAATTGTATCCTGGTATAACCATACTGTAATGTGAGGCTTAAACAGTCAGGGCTGCTTGATGTGCTCCACGTTGTTTAGAGGTGATCCTCTTCTCCCATTCATGAAGAATCATGCTGATTCAAAAATTTGCAGACATAACATCCGCAATGTGGGTGGACACCATACTTCTGAAAGAACGCTGGGAATGTGCCATCTTCATTGCAGTGACGGGAACACCTTATCACATAACAATTGCAGATACTTGGCAGCACCATCTATAAAGAAAGCGCCCACTTTCTTCGTACCCCACACACCATACAATGCCATAACTTTCTGTGCACCAACCATTTTGAGGGATCTGTCTAGTGCAGGTTTGTGTCGAATCAGTAGCAAAGGCTTTTGTTTGTTCATGTTCACGTAGACATTTGCTTCATCATTGAACAGTACCACCTCTATGAAATGTGGGTCCTGCTGCAATTGTTGTGACACCCATTCCACATATTCAACATGGCGAGTGGAACCATCATCATTGAAATGATGCAGCAATTGGATTTTGTATGGGTGACATTTGTGCGTAACCAGTATCCACCCAATGGTGGTTTGACTCACCCTGTTCTCCTGTGACAGATGCCAGATGTGAACTCTTGCAAAAGAATGCCAGGACAGCCATTGTTTTTGCGTCATCTGTGGCAGTCTTGCTATGTCCACTTTTTGGCAGATCCAACAAAGAACCTTAGCAACATGCCACACACAAGATGATGTTCCCAACTACTGTTTTCCATTTATATAGGTGTCAGCATACCTTTGGACCACCTGTATACTTTCACACTAATATGCAATGTGACAACTGTAATTATACAATGTAATAGTACTATAATGACATAAGTCTAAGAAAATAATGATTTCACTAAATACTAATACCATAACAGAATGTGTTAATTGTAATACTATATATCAGTACTATGATAATGCAAATGCTGTGACAACTGTAATAATACTGCGTGCTATTATTCTAATAATCTTACATTTGTCATAACAAAATAACATATGGGAGCCACTTTAATTAACTGGTTGGAGCGCCTGTTAAAAATACTCACAAACTACTACTGGCATATTTCATGCTGTTGGCTAAAATAAAATACATCATGCTGATTTCCTCTGCTTTCTACAATTTTGTCTATGTACAGATTGGCAGGTTGGAATAGAAAGCTGTTTGAAATCTTTTAGCATCTCTTTGTATCCATTTCCTTTATATTCATAGCAAAACAAGATCGTGAAAGTACATTGTGCAACCTGGTATAAACTAGGCCTGATGACCTGACTGCAATATACCTGACACCAAGAGATCAGCAAAATCTTGAAGCCAAAATATCTAGTCTGCCTAAATACTGTGGTAATGTCTATTTTAGCAGCCTTTCAAGAGTCATCTAGTGTTCTGATCTAGGCTGGTTTTTAGTTGTAAAGAAAACATGTCAAAATATAAAAAATTACCAGTTACCTAAATAAATCTCTGCGTGGAAACTTCAGTATATGTCACGGGTGACACCACTATTCCATCCGCTGCGGTGAACTCTAACAATGGTGCAATAAATAGTCCACACACAGGGCTGTACTTTAAATAGACTAAACCGGGAATGGTCGGTGAAGTCGTTCTCTACTGTAACATCCAATACACAACAGTTCTGACAATGGAGAATTGGCTTTGGAACAACTGGTGCTTGTGAGGAGGCAGAGAGGCAACTCAGGGCATCTCGATACATACAGTTCTGGTTATCTGTAGGATCACTCTCCCGGACGACTTCTCTCACTCTCACTCTCTCTAGCGGCCAAAACTCATGGTTTAGTTGTCCATTAGGGCACACTCTCAATCCTTCCATGATGACTAACACAACTTCTAGACCGACTGGGGGTAAATCGGGGTATTCCTCATTTCCAGTTAGAAAGGATACCTCTCCACTTCCTCTGTCTTGGAAGGGCCTAGGTGGGACACTCTCCTTACTTGCACACTTTTCGCATCAGCTTATCTCCTTCTCTCTCGACTACCAAGACCAAAGACCCATTTGCACACCTTGCAAACACATATATCTTTCATGTTCGCGTGGCAACATTAGATACACACAAACTTTTATATTTTCCAGACATACCTAGATATTAACCTCCTGCTCGCTGCAGCTGTGCAATACACAAAACTCACTGACAAGGCAATTTGTACAGTGTATCCACATTAAGGTTATAACAGTTATGAACAGTTATGGAGGGGCTAGATATGTATACTTCAGGCCATTGCAAATGTCTCACCTATTTTTCATAATATAAAACAGATACTGAAACTTTTTTTTCCTAATCTGTTTTATTTTCTGATTCTAGATTTTTTATTCTGTTTTCTGCACTTGTATATTGAGGCACTCATCTTGGTTGAACTGCTGCTCTGCTGAGTTAACAACATTTCAGACATCTGCTTTGCAGCAGGAAAACTGGTATATAACGATGACTCACTGACTTCTACAGGGGAGTTTTGTTGGCATGCTCTGTCGCCTGTACAGAGTTCATTGTGCAGGGAGGGGGAAGAGGTAACATGTGATGATCATCTATTGTCAGTGGTGTGATCCTCTATTATCTGTCTCTAGCTGTATAATAAAGGTGTCCCATATAATTGTAATCCTACTTGTAGAGGTAATGAAATGAAAAGTCATCGCTGCTGAACAGGATGTGTCAGACTGTTGAGAGTCCATTAAGAAGTGTGAAAGTTACAATCTTTCAAGAGTTTTAAAAATATGGATACTGACACAGAATATTAATAAAATACAAACAATTCTTAAAAAAATATGTTTAGTATTTTTTAATGATATTGCCATGTATGGGAAGAAAACAGAAAGTGCTTTATAGACAGGACAGCCTAAAAAAAGAAATGGTATGTACAAGATGCTTGTGCAAATACACTGACCTATTTTAGTTGTTCAAGTGGCACTACACCTTTAATCATTTTATTTGGAGCTTTCTACTAAAATTTAGCCAATACTCTTCTAGTATAAAAACACAGAATCGTGCAAAAGAGGCACAGAATAGGATTTTTTATTTTGGCACTACTCTAGTACGATCTCAGGAGGACTTCTGAAATACAGGAAGAATAATTTATGTGTTTAAATAACTGTGCATTCTGGACTCAAACCCGATCCTTTGTCAGGTTTTTGACAATATATCTCCTTTAATAAGGCTTTACTACCAGAATATTTTAGTTTGGGGGTAGGACTGCAGTTTGCAACAGTCAAGCAGGCTGTGCATCAACAGTTTCCCCACTATGAAATGAATGGGACCTGCACAAAGTCATCGATTGGTGAGGGGTCCCACTAGTTGCTCACCCCACACATACACTCACAAGTTTGCATAAATTAATAGTACTTCAACAGGCAACAAGCAGAAAGAGGCCTGCACTCTTTGCGCGGTTTCTAAGATGTGGCTGAGGAGCCGTGTCATGGTCGCAATGAGTGCAGCACGCTCTTTGTAATCTTGTGCACTGTTGAAGGTATATAACAGGACCTGGAAGACAAATGGAGTTAGGCGATTGTGATGCCAGTGCCTGGATTAAGAGCACTTGGTAGCAAAATAAGACTAACCCATGTATGTAGGTAAAAGACAGGCACACCATTTACTTTTCAGACCCGTGGATGTCTGTATTAATATTAAGCTCCAGAAATTGCATATACAACTTGCATATATACTGTTTAACACTTTACACACAGATAAACAAACTTTGAGGAAACAGCATCTGAGCTAAGGAAGAGCTATTAAGAGAGAACTGACAAGAAATACCCTTATAAATCCCACTAACAGTTTTGCCATTCTTGAAACACTGTGCCAAGGTTTTGTTTAGTACTCACAAACTTCTATGAAGATTCTCTACCTCTTGTGTGACGTTATCGTCTGGTAGAAAGCAGCTCTGGCTTGAAAGGATATCAAGTTTGGAAAAACAAACAGTCTTTCACAGCATCAGCGTAATTTATGAGCAGCTGAACACATGATTTCTTAAAAGTTTACATAATGTGTCTTTAATTACAGCAGGACAGAGGAGAAGGAAGATGCTAGGTCTTTACATGGCTATCCGCATCCTCTGTGTCCATCTCAGCTCCTCTCCCCTCCAAGTGACCTCTTCACTGTCTCATTCCATACTGCCTATGTAATGCACTTTTCTTCTGTCTTCTAACACTGTTATCAATTTCTAAGTGCGCAATACAAAATGAACCAGAAAACCCACTTTTTCCCTCGCTCCAGGGGCTTGTCACAGCTTAACTGATTTACGACTGTGCCTAAACAACCTTAACTCTTTAGTTTTCTGACTCTCTCTTCTTATTAAATGAGGTCCAGCCTAACTACACTTTGTTAAATGAACTGGTAGTTAAAACAGTTGCTCTTTACTTGCAGGTAAAGTGTTTTTATTCTGCAGTGCGAGTCCAGGTCACTACAGTACAGATAAATATAAGAAACTTTACAAAGGTTGTGGGTTCATGGCAATCGGGTCTTTGGTATATGTGGAGGTCTAGGCTATCACCTGGGATCTCGAGACATTAGGTTAGGAGAGGTGCGGCTTTTACTATTTCAGGTAAACACTGCATAACTTGTGTAGACGCTACTTTGATTCATTGACAAGAGTGCAAAATCAGAACTATCTAATTACTGATCAATATGACTGAACCTTTGTCTCATTAGTAAGTGCATGATCGTATCTATCAGTCTGGAAGGAAAAAACTACAAGGTGATTATTTCCACTTCCCTTTTCCAGACACGGCAAGGTAACAGGACCAGGGGCGTTGCATGTTGCGTGGCATGAGCAGAGTGCACTGCAAATAAAATAAAGCAAAATCTTAGCGAAAACCTATCACAGTGTTCTAAATACACAATGTTTTAAAACTTATTTTTTCTATATTTTTCCCTTCTCCTGTTAGGTACCTTACTGAGGAAAACAGACTAAGGTTAGCTCTTTTTAGTTAGTGTGGTCGGCTTCTTAATGGCAACTGCGTCTTTACCTGCGGGTCACGTTTTGTCTGGAATGTAGATACAAGTCAACCCTATCATCTTACAGACACTCCCTTCTTTGGCTAAAATCGTACCTAGTGCCATTCTATCTTGAAAAGTCATAGTCGAGGTAAGTCCTATTGGTCGACTAGTCCCTATAAGGCATCTCTAGTATAACTTATAAATCGCTTCTAATTATAATAAACATAATTAATCTGGTCAACATTTTATTTACCATAATGATCAGGAAAATTTTAAAAAACTCGTCAGGTACCCCCCTTGGCTGTCTTATGACGTCAACGTACACGTGTAGGTCAAAACTATCACCAGGAGCCTCTCTTCTCACTCTAGTGTGCTGTTACAATACTAGTAGTATGCACAGGTACGCACGGCGTGGGACTCCCTGATCTTCACCCACACCAGTGTCCCTCCTGGAGATAGTCCTGATGGTGAACACGTCCAGGCCGCCTACCCTGTCCCTACACTACCTAGTGACAAGACTGGAAGGAGCCGTCGTACCTATGCAGAAAACAAGGGTAGACCAACATGACAGGATAACTACAGAACACAGCAGAGTTGGATTAAGATAGAGTAACTATGGGGGGTAACCTCATTATCTTCAATGCTGTCTGACAGGATGTGGAGGAGCATAAGGGCTTTACTAAGGCACACTCCCCTGTCCAATTACTTTCCAGACACGATGCCACATTATTTTACCTATGAAGTGTGTACCTTCGTTTACCTCATTCACTTCCGGTACCCTGTATCTGCAGATTACCTCATTCATGAGCTTCTGTGTGGTTATCTGCTCATTTACCTTAGTATCAGGGTGGGCCTCCAACCTGAAAAAGACTCAAGCAACAACAAGCACATGTTCATACTCCCCAACAGGTGTGAGCTGAATGTGGTCAAATTGGCAATCTCTGAAATGGGTAGAGTGGTCAAGGCAAGTGTTATATGGCCACCTTACTTCTGTCCGGACTCGCATATGGCAAAGATCATGCTAACTAGACAAATGATGCAGCAGCTACAGAGAACCTAGGTGTCACCCATTCTTGTTCAGTGTCGACGTCATCGCTGCTTTTGATTCTGTGTACCAGTTGGGCCATCATGGGGGACAGGGACCTCTGTAGGCAAGTTCTGTTGATTGTTCGCCATACGCCGTCCTGTTCTGTTGCTCCCGTCTTTTAGCCCATTTGCTTTCCTTCCTCGTTGACTTGTAACTGTAAAGTCCTTGACATATCAAAGTCCAAAGTCTTTATCAAAGTCCAAAGTTTTTATCAAAGTCCAAAGTTTTTGTCACTGACTCATGCTGTCAGTATCTATTCTTCTTTCTTCCACGGCTTGAAGGCCGCTGCCTTTGCTGTGTTGTCGGCGAGGGTGTCACCTCTCGCTTCTCCATTGTAGAAATCGGTGTGAATTCTCCATTGCCAGGTAGTAGTACGGTTTCCATGAGACTCTGCACCGCTGCACCATTCTTAATTGGCTGTCCTACTGAGATAACAAGCTGTCTGGCCTTCCATATTGGGCCATAATCATGAGCTATGCCAAATGCATTCCAGGAGTCAGTGTAAAGAGTTGCCGTCTTACCTTCTACCACTCCACACGCTTCAGTGAGGGCCTTCGGTTCCGCTTCTTGCCCTGAGACATGCGGAGGCAGAGCTTCTGCGTTTAAGACATCTTGTTGTGTGACCTCTGCATATCTGGTTCGGAGTCATCAATCCTCACCCTGGTAACATCTACAAAAGAAAACTCAAAATATGCATCATTAACAGTGTATTCTAATAACAGTTTTTGTCAGAATTTTGTTGCACAGAATCTTAAAAAACTTAAAAAAATAGCTGATGTGTCATACTCAGATCACCTATGCCTCCCCTCCCCCGTTTGAACCGGAATACCTGATTAAAAGAAGAGTAGCCGGGTTCAAGGTATTACAACATTGGGAAGAAATATTGGGGGAGGCATGGAACGAGCACATTGTAGCCGGATCTAATAGGCTAGAGATAAGTGCTTGGGTTGCACTTGCATGAGTATGTTCTGGATGTCATTTGGGGTGTGGACCACTAGGGGGTAGTCCAATACCAACTTAGAAGATTTGTCAACCATTGCCTGTACTGCTGCCACCGCACAAGCAGATGAGGGAGCTCCTCGAGTCACTGGATCTAACCTCATGGCTGTGGTTGTCCTCCGTGCTTTTGTGTCAATACTGTCGTATGGGCGGCAGTATTAAACAAGGCCCAGAAAAGTGCGGAATTTGGCAACGGGTGTATGTACAGGTATGGCCTGGCCAGGAGAACAACCTTTCTTGCAGAACTTGGTTAGTCTTGGAGGCCTCCAGGCCTTACAGCCTTCTGCAAGGGAAATTAACAGTGAAATTGTGGCCGGTCGGCAGTTTTTCCAAAGCATCAGCACACAGCACCTAACATGCGTGGCTGACCCTTCACCCCCCCTTTTTTTTTTTAACCTAGGGGGATACTGTTTGACCCAGGGGTGTGTATCTGGGTCTCGTATATATTATCATGGTGGGTACATTCAATTTCCCTACGTCTGTCTTGTAGGTGGCCCATAATTTGTCAGGAACCGTGGAAAGCTGAGTTTGGGACAGGAGAAAAAACAACAACTTTTTCTTCTGGCTATCTATGATTCTTACCCCCTCCTTGGATAAGAGATGTGTTCTTGCATCATCTAGCTCCACCCCTCTGAATTTGGCTAATCACTTACTTCCTTATTTTCTCATTCAACGTTAGTAGTCCTCGGATACACATCACAACCCAATAAAGATAAAGTCTTATGCATCACACAATTTACATTTTACAAATTACGGGTCAATCTGCCCCGTCCCTCCTGTGGATACCTGGCCTTATCGTTACCTGCTTGTTTCCCATTCTTCGGCTTCTCTGCAGCAACTTACTTCCTATACCTCTTACTCCCTGTACTTGATTTTAACGTTTATTAAATTTAACTATTCAAACCAGTTTAAACTATCTAAATTTAACTTCCCTAGGACTGCAGCATCATAACTTCCTCTTTTTAAAATCTCTCGCTCCCGTGACAGCCCAGAGACAGGATTACAAGGGAGAACGTGGCTAATTTTACTTTTACAACAGCTTTTGTCCCAGACTCGTTCCTGGTCGTCCTTCCGGCGACCGGGCAGATGCAGTCTTAGATGCCGGGCTTCTCCATCTGATTGGTAATGTACTGCAATTCTCCCTATTTACTGAACTGTTATACAACTCAACTGTTATATTGAACGCTGGTGTCCTTGGCATGTGTTGATACTGACGCCATTCCAGCCCGCCTTTTCTCCCTCTGACTGACATACTATGTTGTAACTTTACGGTCACAAATGTTTGTAACTTTGTATTCTTAAGAGCCCCCACAGGATGTGAGTGGCATATAACTTTTTACATTTGTCTGACGGATGTATAACAAGGATTAGATTACATAACAAGACATCCGTAGTAGTTATTTGTTACAGCACATGAAGTTGCTTTGCTTCTATTCAATCTTACACACTTCCTCTTTTTAAATGTAGTTAGCAGCCTTTTTTTTTCTAAACAATTATACTTTCACTTACGGGCACAAGCCTATACTTTTAACGTTTAACAATTCAACAGCAACACAGTTTAGTAATCTGCCTTACTAGAAGGGATCCAATAATGAACATGCAACCTACAAAGTCCAAACCCACAGCGCGCCGCTGTGTACGGTGCATTAATCTTGGCTATAACCCAGCCAATGCGTTCTCACTGCCGACAATCCCTTCTTACAGTTGAGCAGGACTGATACTATTTCTATATGACAGACAAACAAACTATTCCTATATAACAACTCAGCAGGATTAGCTCTACACAACAGACAAGCACACTAACTTTATCATACTGACAGGTAGGACACACAGAAAGATTGCTTGATTAATCAATGATAACTTGACTCTCCACCCCGTCCACACTTTTCTGGAGGGTGTAAGAATTGACCTTGGTACAATGTTTGTTGCCTTTCAATTTCAATCATGGCTGTCAGATTCATAATTATGGAAGTCTCCTCAGACGCCGGACATAATATGTCCCGCCCTAGAGTCTCTAGCATTTCTGTCGCTACACAGTTTATTAATCTACCCTCAGATGGAGGGATCTACTCGTAGACATTCAAACGAAAAACAAATTTGTGGACACACACAAATAGACAGAGCACCAGTACGGCTGGTTTTAGTCTCACTGCCCCTCGGGATCCGGTCTGGCAGTTCACTTTCTCCCGAAGCCTTTACCGACTTTACCGAAGTAGCGATACCTGCCCAGACGTTTGACGGCTTCCTGACCCTTTGGCTTTGTAACCAAACCAGACCAGAGTAGGAACACCTAGTCAAACCCCCTGACAGGTCCCTTACTCTTAGGTTTCTGTAACCAAACCTGTGACCAAGTAGGGACGCCTGTGCAGGGTCTCCCCCCCCTTAGGGCAGCTTATTGACCTCGCCAATCGACCAGTACTCTCAAAACAACAGGCATGTAAACATTCCTTTTTATCTTATGACAGGTTCTTATCACGTGATCGAGACTTAAAGAAGTACCTGTCGTCGTGCGGTTCCAAATCTATCGGCCTGGCACGGCACATAGGCAAGCCCGGAGTTAGCCACACAGGTATAGATAATTAATTTATCTTACCGTGTTCTGATGATTTGGTGGGCCCGCTAAGTCCAAGGTTGTCTATGTCCGTGCCTTGTGTCCGAGCTCTTTGGAGCCTATCGATCACGTCCCATCTGGGGTGCCACTGTCGTGGAATTCCTTTGTGGAACCACGGCTTACTCAATTTGGAATGTTTACACCCTTCCATATTAATTCTGAATTGATTATATGCGCATAAGAAGTTTCCACACTGACTCAGGTTCAGCATGTATAGCTTCCTCAATTCTCCTTTAATGTTGGGCGTGTAGCCTCTTTTAAGAGAGTTTAACATATCCGCCCATCTGGGCAGGTCAAAGATTACATAGATACAACGTATTGTTTAATTATTGGATAAGCATCTTGCAATTCTTCCATCCTCCGGTCATCAGGTAGTGGATGAAATGAGTGGGTTGTCTTGGAGCCACGTGTGGTTCCTTCGATATGATTGGATGTTACATCATGAACTATAAATTGCACAAACCTCCCATGTTATTTGCATATGTTTCCAGTAAAATTGCTTGGGTAATTATTGCCGTAGCTGTTTCAGACTGCGGTTATCTATGTCTGAGTTATACTGTCTTCCAAAGTTGCAAAACAGATGGAAAATGTAACGTGTTTATACTATATATTATCTTGTCAGCGTTTTGAGAACAGAAGTTTCATAAGAGGAAGTATTGCATATTGCGTAAATGTAAGAACAGAAGGCAAACATGACATTTGGTTATACAGAATGTTAAATTCACAAATGTCCACTACCAAAGGCCCACAGTCCAAAATATAGAAATATTGGGTTTCCACTACACCTCTCCACTTCCTCTGTCTTGGAAGGGCCTAGGTGGGACACTCTCCTTACTTGCACACTTTTCGCATCAGCTTATCTCCTTCTCTCTCGACTACCAAGACCAAAAGACCAAAGACCCATTTGCACACCTTGCAAACACATATATCTTTCATGTTCGCGTGGCAACATTAGATACACACAAACTTTTATATTTTCCAGACATACCTAGATATTAACCTCCTGCTCGCTGCAGCTGTGCAATACACAAAACTCACTGACAAGGCAATTTGTACAGTGTATCCACATTAAGGACATAACAGTTATGAACAGTTATGGAGGGGCTAGATATGTATACTTCAGGCCATTGCAAATGTCTCACCTATTTTTCATAATATAAAACAGATACTGAAACTTTTTTTTCCTAATCTGTTTTATTTTCTGATTCTAGATTTTTTATTCTGTTTTCTGCACTTGTATATTGAGGCACTCATCTTGGTTGAACTGCTGCTCTGCTGAGTTAACAACATTTCAGACATCTGCTTTGCAGCAGGAAAACTGGTATATAACGATGACTCACTGACTTCTACAGGGGAGTTTTGTTGGCATGCTCTGTCGCCTGTACAGAGTTCATTGTGCAGGGAGGGGGAGGAGGTAACATGTGATGATCATCTATTGTCAGTGGTGTGATCCTCTATTATCTGTCTCTAGCTGTATAATAAAGGTGTCCCATATAATTGTAATCCTACTTGTAGAGGTAATGAAATGAAAAGTCATCGCTGCTGAACAGGATGTCAGACTGTTGAGAGTCCATTAAGAAGTGTGAAAGTTTCAATCTTTCAAGAGTTTTAAAAATATGGATACTGGCACAGAATATTAATAAAATACAAACAATTGTTAAAAAAAATGTTTAGTATTTTTTAATGATATTGCCATGTATGGGAAGAAAACAGAAAGTGCTTTATAGACAGGACAGCCTAAAAAAAGAAGTGGTATGTACAAGATGCTTGTGCAAATACACTGACCTATTTTAGTTGTTCAAGTGGCACTACACCTTTAATCATTTTATTTGGAGGTTTCTACTAAAATTTAGCCAATACTCTTCTAGTATAAAAACACAGAATCGTGCAAAAGAGGCACAGAATAGGATTTTTTTATTTTGGCACTACTCTAGTACGGTCTCAGGAGGACTTCTGAAATACAGGAAGAATAATTTATGTGTTTAAATAACTGTGCATTCTGGACTCAAACCCGATCCTTTGTCAGGTTTTTGACAATATATCTCCTTTAATAAGGCTTTACTACCAGAATGTTTTAGTTTGGGGGTAGGACTGCAGTTTGCAACAGTCAAGCAGGCTGTGCATCAACAGTTTCCCCACTATGAAATGAATGGGACCTGCACAAAGTCATCGATTGGTGAGGGGTCCCACTAGTTGCTCACCCCACACATACACTCACAAGTTTGCATAAATTAATAGTACTTCAACGGGCAACAAGCAGGAAGAGGCCTGCACTCTTTGCGCGGTTTCTAAGATGTGGCTGAGGAGCCGTGTCATGGTCGCAATGAGTGCAGCACGCTCTTTGTAATCTTGTGCACTGTTGAAGGTATATAACAGAACCTGGAAGACTAATGGAGTTAGGTGATTGTGATGCCAGTGCCTGGATTAAGAGCACTTGGTAGCAAAATAAGACTAACCCACGTATGTAGGTAAAAGACAGGCACACCATTTACTTTTCAGACCCGTGGATGTCTGTATTAATATTAAGCTCCAGAAATTGCATATACAACTTGCATATATACTGTTTAACACTTTACACACAGATAAACAAACTTTGAGGAAACAGCATCTGAGCTAAGGAAGAGCTATTAAGAGCTGACAAGAAATACCCTTATAAATCCCACTAACAGTTTTGCCATTCTTGAAACACTGTGCCAAGGTTTTGTTTAGTACTCACAAACTTCTATGAAGATTCTCTACCTCTTGTGTGACGTTATCGTCTGGTAGAAAGCAGCTCTGGCTTGAAAGGATATCAAGTTTGGAAAAACAAACAGTCTCTCACAGCATCAGCGTAATTTATGAGCAGCTGAACACATGATTTCTTAAAAGTTTACATAATGTGTCTTTAATTACAGCAGGACAGAGGAGAAGGAAGATGCTAGGTCTTTACATGGCTATCCGCATCCTCTGTGTCCATCTCAGCTCCTCTCCCCTCCAAGTGACCTCTTCACTGTCTCATTCCATACTGCCTATGTAATGCACTTTTCTTCTGTCTTCTAACACTGTTATCAATTTCTAAGTGCGCAATACAAAATGAACCAGAAAACCCACTTTTTCCCTCGCTCCAGGGGCTTGTCACAGCTTAACTGATTTACGACTGTGCCTAAACAACCTTAACTCTTTAGTTTTCTGACTCTCTCTTCTTATTAAATGAGGTCCAGCCTAACTACACTTTGTTAAATGAACTGGTAGTTAAAACAGTTGCTCTTTACTTGCAGGTAAAGTGTTTTTATTCTGCAGTGCGAGTCCAGGTCACTACAGTACAGATAAATATAAGAAACTTTACAATATATCTTATCAGAGAAAAATGTTTCTTTCTCCACTTATCAGGCTCCTTTTCTCCTCCCCCTCCTAAACTGTTAACTCACTCTAAAAAACTGCTAAAATCTTGGAAGACAACATGGAATAGAAGCTTACTAGCAGGTCAAATTACAGGTTGAGTGATAGAGAGCCAGATAGACACTCAGAGAGATGGTGCTGCCGCTAATAATGTTTTACTATCTCAAAGCTTCTGGAATCACATCCCTACTGCTCAGTTCTTCTGTATAATGTCTTCCATGCTACTATTGCTGTTTATCTGTATATGAGAGATGCAAATAGCAAAGCAGAGTTTTATTCATGGGAGACATCATAGCAGCTAGTCTCACACCAGTAGCTCAGAGAAAACTGAAAAATAGAGATGGAGCCTGCAAAGGGGAAAGCTGCTGAAAATTCTGAATACAAGCCATGTAGAGGTCACAAATAGTGTTATTCTTCATGTATAATGTGAATTTTCTCAGTAAGACAAACCAAGTAATCTTGTAGATATGATACCCTTTAATGGGTAACAAAAATACATGATCTTATTGCATGCTTTCAGACTTTTCAGGATCTTTCCCCAGGCGTAATGAAACAGATCTGGATGGAGAATATATACTAGTACATATAAACAAATGTACACACATTGTCTTGAATGCAAGACTAATTTGCATTCAAGACAATACCAGACAAGATGAGCAGAGAAGTAAATAGTTAATTTGTCCCCTAGTATGGAATGTGACAGTTTTATGATCTTTAATAGGTGTTTGCGGGTCATAGGCCTGTGTGTTATCTCTCCTTCAGACCTGCAAATAAAGAAGATGAAACGATACCTCTGCAGCGCCACTTATTGGTTGACAACATTCCTTCAAATCAATGTATGATTTTTACTAAGTCTGTAAAACAGTGATTGGAAATAGCACCCCTTCTGGGTGCTCTCCCTGGGTAGACACAATACCATTCCCCAACCCACTTATCCCCAGGTCTCTCTACACACCCCCGGGGTGCTTTCCTTAAGGACACCCCTCTTGACCTCCTTCAGACCTTTCATATTCACCACTGATGCAGGAACCCTGCTCTGAAGTTCATTCCATTCTTGAGGGTACCAAAAATGGCCATAAATTTATACTCCCAAATTCTTCAGCGATGCTGTGACTTGAAGTTGCTCTTCAGTATGATAACTCTCATCTGTTCTATGTTGTGTCCGTGACTAGAAAAATGTTTTGCCACAGGTAATTCCGTCTTTCCCTCTCTAATTGAGTGGTGATAAGATCTCATCCTGGCTCTCAGTTTTTGTCCTGTTTCCCCAATATAAAGCCACCACACAGGACATTCACTGCATGAGATCAGGTACACAATGTTGGACGTGTAACATGTAAATGTCCCAGGGATCTTATAGTCCTGTTTTGCGTTGGGGATTTGTATCCTGTCCGCAGTCAGTACATGTGAGCAGGCCTTGCAGCTCCTTACATTAGAGGGATAAGTTCCTTTTTGTGTGTCAGAGGGTAATGCACTCCTGATTATAAAGTTCCTCCAATTTGGAGGTTGCCTGTAACATAGGTAGGGAAGATCTGATAATATGGTTTTCAGACAGTCATCCATGTGTACGGTATGATGGAGTTTCTTTGCAGTCTTTCTTAGTACCTTTAGCTGTGAATTGTAGGTCACTACTAGAGGCACATGTCCATTTTTTCTTTCTCTATGTATTGGAGTAGTTGATTCCTGGGTATTCGGGTGGCTCTGGTGATTTGGTCATCAATTGAGGTGGGATGGTAGTCCTAATTTAAAAATGTCTTTTTGAGATTGTGTAAATTTTCCTCTCTGTCTGTTGGGTTGGAACATATCCGATTGTATCTGATGGCCTGGCTGTAGACAATGGCCTTTTTGATGTGCTTAGGATAGGAACTGTGCCATTTTAGGTATGTGGGCTGATCAAATGGTTTTTAGTATAGGAATGTCTGTAGTGAGTTGTTTGAAATTTTTATGGTGGTGTCCAAAAAGTTGATTTCTGTATACGAGTAGCTTAATGTCAGGTTAATGGTAGGGTGGAATGCATTGAATCTCTCAAGGAATTTTATTAGTTCTTGTTCAGTGTTGGTCCAGATAATTATGATGTCATCAATGATGGTTTGCTGGGGCAGGAGACCAGAAAGTCACTCTCCCGTTTTGCCATGAAAAGGTTGGCATATTGCAGTGCCCTTTTATGTTCAATCATTTTTTATTAAACAATTCTCATAGTTTACAACATCACAATAAATTGTATCAATCCAACAATATTTCCAATCACTGCTTGGAAAAATTCCTTCTCTATGCAATATTATAATAACTAATTGATATTACTCCTTTTCTCAATAACATAGAACATTATTAGGAAAGCCCCATTTAGGGCTACTCCCAGAAAAGAAAAAGGAAGGGGGGTAGGGGGTAGGATAGGATAGGGAACACCAGAGGAAGAGGGGGGAAGGGGGAAAACGGCCTTGCTCTATTTCTGTGGGCCTATCAGGAACCCATACTACAAGATTTCAGCCAACTTTTAAATGGATCAGAGGCTCTCATAGAAATCCACAGACTCCAAACATCATGCAATCTGCTCCTCTCTGCTTTATCCTCGGACCCCCCCTCTTCGTATCGCATAAGCATATCCATCTTCTCCATCCAGATAATTCCAGGGGGAAACAGAACGCCACAAACCAGGAACAGACATCCTCACTGTCAGTATTACCAGCCGCAATAAGTCCGACTTAACCTTAGCGATAGATCCGGGGAGCATCAGGAGGAACCCCAGCTCAGCCGTTATGGACACCGTCGATCTAATCATATTATTATAGAGTTGTTCCACACTACTCCAAAGATCTCTGACTGCGGGGCACTCCCACCATATATGCAGCATTGTTCCAGGACAACCCTGATACCTCCAGCACAAAGGGGAGATCTGGGAGTCTATTTGATGCAGCCGCAACGGTGTCCTATACCAGCGAGATAAAATCTTAAAATTCTGCTCCTGCAATCTCCCAAATTTAGTACTCTTGTGACACAATAGGAAGGCTCTTTGCCAATCGGACCTGGGACGGTTACTTCCCAGCTTCAGCCGCCACTGCCTCGTGTAACTAGGAAGTGTATCACCCGTTTCACCAGCTAGCAATAACTTAAATATTGTCTAGATCCCATGTTCAATGGGGGATGACGACATACACAAAACCTCAAATGGCGTCATCGGCAAGCCCGTATAAGCCCCAGGCGTCAGGGACTCCACGAAACCCTTCACCTGAAAATAGCTCAACCAGCCCAGCAATAGCTCTCTCAGTTGTTTTACCCCCGATTGGGTCCCCCCAGTGTCCGTCGCATGCTCGATTTCCACCCAGAGCTTAGGTGACTTGCCCTGCAACAGCATGAGGACAGCGTTTGACTGTGTTTTCAGCACAGTTATAAATGCAGCCAAGTGAACTAATAATGCTAGAACTGAAAAAACGCAGTCAAAAACGTAGTAACCACATTCTACCATATTTTCATTGGGCAAAGCATAGTGTTTTAAAACGCTGAAATTCATGAAAATAGAACAAACTGCGCTTGGAAAATGCAGCTTTAAAAATGCTATGTTTTAGTGCATGTCTGAGAAGCCATATTGAAATCAATGGTAGGATTTGACAACATATAGCACTGTGCTTAAAATGCAGTGTTAAACGCTGGAAAAAACGCATATGTGAGAGTGGTCTAAGCCATAACACATTGTGGTAGAGAGAAAACTTTAATATTGTGACTATATATTAGTAAATAAAAAAAATTAAGAGGTAGTATAGAAGTAGCCAATGTTTAGAAATTCTATTTCTTTTGCTTTCAGAGACATTGCCATTTTCTGTTTTGTTAACTGACATTGTTGCGAAAGTGACAACAGCAAAATCATAGAAATGAAAAATCACGATAGGCACTCAACCCCAGAGACGATCATCACAAATCAAACACTACTTTGATTTGTGATGGTGTTGAGCAATTTCTTGATCTACAGGGGGTGAGTTGTGCCAGTCAGTCTTCTCCTAGAGCATATGAAATTACCTACTCTACTACTTTTTTCTTCATATTGCTAGTATTGGAGTTGAGCACCTATTCTGATTTTTCATTTTCTATATGATGTCTCACATAGTCTCTGTGCCCATTGTTGCGGAGATAGCAACCTATCAGGAACCACATGAAAATTATGTCCATTTATTGTGCTTGGCAAATCTTGATAACAGTCTGGCATCATCTAATGCCACATACCTGGTGGGTGACCCCCTATGTTAATATTCTATAATATCACACATTAGCTCTCCACATTTCTTTGGTGCCTCACAGTTTCTAATTGACTAATAGCAGAAAATGCAGTCATATTAGTCTACGTTGAACCGATCACAACCCGCACAGAATTGCTTTCAAGAGTGGTAGCAAAGGAAGAAAGAAAAGGTCACCCAAGAAAAAAGAAAAAGTCTTGTTCCAGAGAACAGACGCTGCTAAGAACATCACTAAAAGAAAGTACAAGGGATAGTAATAACATTTTCAGTGCCAAGAGGATATTAGACAGACAGATACAGGGAATGTGGGACTAGCGAATAGGAAGTCCTTAAAAAGAATTGACCTTCCAGAATATCTATGCAGCTTCCAAGAGGGAAGAATTGTGTATAACAGCCATATGGAGGAAGAAAAAGGTCCTTGGGCTGCAAGTGTAATGCATCCACACAAACACTCATTTGCTTCTCCAGAATTGCGAGCCTGACCACCTCCAACTCCTAGGCCAGGGTCTAGAGCCTACCAACTTGTATTGCTCACACCACCAGAACCCATACCTTCCCTTGCTGTTAAGCTGTCACCTAAACCCCAACCAGCCCTGTCATGTGAACCTAACCCAGAACCTAATTCCATGCCAGGTGTTGCTGCAGAACTATTAATTTGTTGCGATGATTCATTTATATCCCCCGAATTTAAAATGTTCCAAATGGGAGGCTTGGATAGTCCAGTTAGCTCGTATGATTTCCTTATCTCATATGACTCTTCCAGTACATTTTAGACCAAACTAGAGGAGGGGTTAAAAAAACTCATTATACCTCTAGCCGAGCCAAATCTACTTGTTTCCTCTAGTGCTGAACAGTCTACCGAAAGAGAAAGGGCTAGAGCTATTAAGGCCACTAGAAAAGTTTGCAAGAGATGTGATTTGGAAGCATGTGTACAAGGAAAATAAATGCCCATGGCCCTGTGAGAAAAACACTCTCCTCCATTTAAAAAATGTATGTACACTATTAACCCTATATGGCATGAACTTTTGAATTACTTAATCTTGTTTATGTTGCACCAGTTGCAACTCTCCTAGTTGAAGAGGCAAGGATTTGCGCAATACTACGGGGAAAAAATGCAAATGATTAACTGAGTGTGTACTTTACTTTTTTTTTTTTTTTTTTTTTAAGGAGCCACATCGATATACTATATTGTATAGCAAGGACTCCATTATGGATTATGTTTATAAAGCCTTGTGCAGAATCTTATTCTGTTCTGTGTGCCTTGACCTTCATCCAGGGATGAAACAATGGATCAATTAAAATATTGGCTATATACCATTGTAACTAATATTTTTCTTTGAATAGAGATGTAATGTGATAGTAATTAGCTAAAGTAACTGAAATGTTTATATGTTTATTATAGTATCTTAGGGCTCAGTCACACGGGCGTTTTGACGCACACATTTTTGAATGCATAACTGATGCGCTCAAAAATTTGCGTGTCCTAAGCGGGCATCACGGTGTAAATAAACGCTGCTAGCAGCGTTTATCCGCTCAAAAGGGCTCAGTCACACAGGTCACCCTTCCCTGAAAATCAATCCAAAAATGTGTAAAAAAAAATCTATACTCACCTCTCTGCAGCTGCAGGGGCTCTGCCGCATCCAGCCGCCTCTTCTCCTGCATGCTCTGAGTACTATTCAGCAGGTGGGGATTTAAAACCCTCCCTGCTGAATGGGCTGCCTCTGATTGGCTGAGCACTGTGACCACTCAGAGGCAGCTCTCAACTATTGAATGACAGCTGAGAGCTGCCTCTGATTAGTCCCTGCGCTCAGTCAATCAGAGGCAGCACTCACCCATTCATATATTGCCGGCTCCATTGAATTCAATGGGAGAACATCATGCTCCTCTGCCACAGCTGTGACAGCTGTGGCAGAAGAGAGCGATCTTCAGTATATGTTCTCAATGGGTTTGGTGCTGCTGCCGCCGGCCCCATTGAGTGCAGGGTGAAAACCCTGGAAAGCATCCAGGGGTTTCACATACATAGAACACCGGTTTGCCGCAGTTACATGCGTTTTGCGAACCAGTGTTTTATAATTTTCGCCGCAGGCATTTTTTTGCATGTGAAATTCGCACATGTGACTGCTGCTATTGAAAAGCATTGGTTCTATCTAGTGCAAATTTTTGGACGTGCGGAAAAACGCTCATTAAAAACGCCCGTGTGACTGAGCCCTTACAGGTAAAACTCGTTAAGTTAAAGTAAAAAGTTGATGGCACCCTCTTGAATTTTATAATCTGTCACCTAAATAACCGGTTCACATCCAGGTTAATTGTGAAAAAAAAGCCAAGTACTATATAGAATTGACTGGATCATTAATGAGGATCCAGATGATTAGTTTGTGGGTAGAAGTTTTGAATGGGCCCCATAGCTTGCAGGAGACCAAAGTTCCACCCTAGAACCCCACTGTTGTGCAATTTGTATGTTGCTTTGTGCATCAGCACCCCGATGGGAATTGCAGACAAAAGCTATCACACCTCTCAGCTGGGAAAGGTGATTGTATGGATGCCTACTGGCACATTTGTTTATGAATGTTTTTGGGGCATAACGGCACACGGCTGATGTAATCAATCACTGAGGACAGTTGTTCTTAAAAAGTAGGAATTATAGGGACTCAGAGTTGTCACTACCAGAAGAGTGCTCATAGTTTATTTAAAAGTTTACATAGTTTGCATAAAGAGTGTACAGTTTATTTAAACGTTTAGCTTTACTTTAAATAGTGTGTATAGTTTAATTTAAAAGCTTCTGTCACTTTAATATCACAGCTGCTAGAATGGATTTGATGACTAGAGGAACCATCAAGTCCCAGTTAGTGGGCAGACGAGACTCCTGTCTAGCCCTTGAGATCTATGCTCATGTTAGGACCTACAGTCTATATATAGTCCAATCAAACTACTAATGACCACTTGTCAGTTAGTATGTATGTATGTATGTGAGTCAGTGATTCTCACGCTCCACGCCCTGGCGATGTCATGTCTGTCAGGCGTATGTCATGTACCAAGGCTGTGTCTGTGATGCACATGTCATGTAGCAGAGCTGAGTTTGTAACATGTGCATGTCATGTCTGTCAGGTGCATGTCATGTAGCAGAGCTGTTCCTGTGCCACGCGTGCCATGTAGCAGAGCTGTGTTTGTCAGGTGCATGGCATGTAGCAAAGCTGTGTCTGTGATGGGCGTGTTATGTAGCAGAGCTGTATCTGTCTGGCGTATGAAATGTAGCACAGCTGTGTGTGTCTGTCACATGCCCATGTACCACAACTGTGTGTGTGACATGCAGGTAGCAAAGCTGTGAGGCACATTGCGCCACCAGAAACACTGGTACTATAATTTCCTAATAATTACTAGTCCAGTTCTAAAAAGATCAGTCTAGCCTCAGAGTAGAGTATTTAGTGTAAGAGTACACATGTGCAGCATGTTTATAGGAGAAAATACAGAGTTAGAGTGTATGGCTTTCTGCAGGCGGCCGGGTCAGATCCCGCTGCGAAAATTCTCACAGCGGGATGTGAGCCGTGCCTTTGCAGTGACCAATGCGACTCACCTGCTCCACCGTCTCCTTTGCTCTGCTATGTGCTGGCTGCCGCCCAGCCGGCACATTCACAGAGCAGAGCAGGCGCGTCAACCGGGATGTTTCTGTGCGGGCCTCTGCGAGGCTCGCACAGAAATAGGACATACCGCGATTTGTTTACTGCGCGAGTTTTCACGCTGTCAAATCACGGCTGTCTGCATAGGATTTATACTGAAGGCAGTATCTCAAGTTACATGCTACACCGACCTCCAAAAGCAGGAGCCACAACACCAACAACCATAAACTTTGTTTGCAGTATGACCGGATAGGAGTGCAACTACCAAGCTCCCCTCACTCTGGCCTGCTGCAGACTGGCATTGCGAATTACAATCTCCCATCACCCCCCTTTTACTTGCAACATAGGGGATGAAAGTCAGAGTAAATTAGCCACTGTGAACCCAAGCTGATCCCCGTTCCTCCTGCTCACTACACCAACACTATGTCTGAGTACATCCACACAGAAGCTAACATGCTCTTGGACCATCATAAATAAAGGCCTTTCTCAACAGTGGATGTAAACCTTGGTAATTGTTTCGGAAGTGTTGCACTACCAGGTTCATCACATGGGCCAGGCAAAGTACATGTGTAAGGCTGCTGAGGCGAAGGGCTACAAGCAGGTTGGTCTAATTGTCACACACGATCTTGCCTGGCTTCAGATCGTGCGTGGTTAGCCACGTATCAGCCATGGCTTGCAGAGCCATCAACAGCACATCAGCCATGTGGCTGTGCTTCCTTAGACATATGAGTTTTAGGACAGCATTTTGACATTTACTGTGTGCAGCACTGTATGGGGGCCGGGTTTTGTTACATATGGATATTTAGTGATCAGAGGCTACTGTATGAACAAAGATGGAGATATTGGAAGAGGCATCTATAGCAGCAGAATGAGGCTGACTGTTTGATCTTTGGCCCAGGTGGGCTCTTCTAGGTAGCGGGTGGTGGGAGTTCATGTGTCTGTTCATACACATTATGTTGAGGGTGTTTACATTCTTGTTGCATTTTAAACGCCCACTGCACATCTTACAGATGACCACTGTTCTTTCATAACCTGTGGTTTCAAAGAATACTCAGGCTGCACAAGTCCTGTGAGCAGACCTAGCTGTAAGCCTGATGTTGCTGCTGCTGCACTGACCCACCCTCATCTTCTTCTTCAGAGGAAAAAATGGTTGGACATCAGTGCATTCAGTGTCTTGGCCCTCTCTGTCTGGTTGTTGGGACTGCCTGTTGTAACACCTGCAGAGGGGGTGGGTATTATATGTACTGGCTGTAAAACATATGTGTTTTACTATATATTGTCATGCAATTTAAATAATTATTGAGCTTGAAAAAGGCCTACCGGGTGAAACATTGCTGTGGTCTTTTGTGATGGGGCAATAAAAGTTTACCTTTGTTTAGCACCCCTGCATGCTACCAGAGCTTCTTCTTCATTACACGGATTCCTTGAGAGAGTTTGGGCTTGGACTCCTTTTTCTTTGGCTTTGCATTTTATAGCCCCACCCAGAGTGGATATTCTACTGGTGCTGCTGGTACAACTCTTTTTTTTTCTTGCCCGTTGAAATCCATGACACTAAATGATCAAACAGCTCCCCAGACTGATCTATGTGGACTTTTTTGAAATGGGGGATATGACACAGGGGTGAAGTGTAACATACATAGTATCATAGAATGTTAAGCCCAAAAAAGGCATTTGTCCATCAAGTTCAGCATATTTCCCTCCAAATGTTAATTCAGAGGAAATCAAAAAACCCAATGGCGTAGAAGCCAATTTTCCCCATTTTACGGAAAAATTTCCTTCCTGACTTCAATCTGGCAATCGGAATGATCCCTAGATCAACAACCCTTCTGAAGTAATTAGTGATTGTAACATGTAATATTGTATAGCTCAAGAAAGGCATTCTGGCCTCTCTTAAATTCTTTTGAGTCTGCCTCACCACATCCTCAGGCAGAGAGTTCCATGGTCTCACTGCTCTTACATATAGTTGTAGAGAATGTCCCCTTGTTAGAATTACAGTTCTTGGTATAAATAGATCATCGGAGAGATATCTATCTGTCTCCTGATATATCTATATATAGTTATTAGGTCGCCCCTCAGCCATCTTTTTTTAAAACTAAATAGCGTCAATTTTGATAACCTCTCTGGATATTGCAGTCCACCCATTCCATTTATTACTTTAGTTACCCGTCTTTCTACCTGCTCAAACTCTGATATGTCCTTCTTGAGTACCGGTGCACAAAGCTGTACACAACGTTCCATGTGTGGTCTGTCCAGTGACTTGTAAAGAGGCAGAACAATGTGCCCCTAGACCTCTTATGATGCACCCCATGATCCAATTTGCCTTGGCAACAGCTGCCTGACACTGGTTGTTCTTGTTAAGTGAATATTATAAAGTAGGCAATCATAACATGTAGAAAACATGTACCCTGATATTCACTTTTCATGAATTGTACCAAAATATACATATACTGTCATAGGATGTACCTGAATTAGAAAAATGCTGATGTACACACAGTACTGTAAAATGTAGTAACCCCAGTAGCAGAATGAATGGTTTATAAGACTCTGTTCACATCTGAGTGTGTATCTCTCTTATTCCGACAACCAGAGCAGCACAGCATGAAGCACGATATTAGGTGTGAAAATAATATAAACCATGATTGAAGCCTGACAGACCCCTAAGTGAATGAGGTGACTATTTAGATGCATTATAGAACAGATCTGCTGCAGGTTTCCATTATAAACATTATAAACTTTGTTGCCTTTAAGCCATTGTGCTATAGAGCCAAACAATCACTTTATTAAAAACATACAAATAACACATA
This sequence comes from Eleutherodactylus coqui, assembly GCF_035609145.1. Classification (NCBI taxonomy): domain Eukaryota; kingdom Metazoa; phylum Chordata; class Amphibia; order Anura; family Eleutherodactylidae; genus Eleutherodactylus; species Eleutherodactylus coqui. Next base: position 330,276,483 of record NC_089837.1, on the reverse strand, counting down.
CATATAAGAGCCCTGCGTGGCGCAGAGTGTTAAGGCAGTAGAAATGAAGGTTGTGGGTTCAATCCCTGCTTGGTTTAGGTAGCCGGCTCAAAGTTGACTTAACCTTCCGTACTTCCAAGGTCAGTAAAATGAAAACACAGCTTGCTGGGTGGTACAGATGACCGCATAAGGGCTTTTACCCACTAGCATTTCTTTAACCCTGCAATAATGCTGTTTTTTTTTTTACTGCAAATATCAATTTGACTTTCTAATGTTAAAATCGCATCGCACAAAATCGCAAGTGTGCGCTTCCTCAATTCTTGTGCTATGCGATTTTAACATTAGGAAGTCCCATTGATATTTGCAGTAAAAAAAAAATACCGCAGTGATATCGCAGTGTTAAAAAAACGCTAGTGGGTAAAAGCCCTAAAAGAGTCTGCTAAGAAAACATCACGATGTTATGTCACCCTAAGAGTCACAACTTGATGCTTGCACCAGGGGGCTTAACCTTTACATATGACACAAACAACACAAAGAGACTATATTGGATCCAATGGACAAGGCATTAAAATGCATAACAGGTCTCGGTATGCATAACTCCTAATAAAGATAATTAAACCCACCAATTGAAAATGCATTTTGTTTCCATTCTCTAGCAGTGACAAACAAACACTCTCACACCTCCTAATATACTCCTCTAAATGATCATATGACTTCAGAATAGTGTTGGCAACAGAATGGCAAAACAACAGTCACTAGTAGTAAGGAGTAGAAGTACAGCACAATTCTTCATAGAGCAAAAACAGCAACTAAAAATGGTCAATTCCTAGGAAAACAATAGAATCCTGATGTTACCTCTTCCTTCAAAAGCAGCCTCTGGACAATGCTTGGCTTAGTTTATCTGGATATGTCTTGTGAAATTCCTCAATAAGTCAGGGAGAAGTAATATTGTTTTCAGTTTCCGAGTGGCGGGCCCTGGCCGATCAACTATTGATTACTTATCCTGAGCATAGGTCATCAATACTAATTTTGTGGAAAACCCCTTTAAGGCAAAAAGCTACTGAGCCTTCTTGTTCAATTACCTTAAAAGGGCCAATTGATTTTTGGTCTAGTTTCACTAGAGGTACATTAAGTTCAGATTCTCAGTAAAAAGCTATACTGCATCCCCTACTTTTAAGGTTTGCAAGATTTGTCTGCCACTTTTTTAGATTTCTCCTGGGCAATCTTTAATGTATCTTTTAGAATCTCCACATTCTACCGCTGTGATTGAATTCTTTCAGTGACTGCAGGAATAAAAATCTCTCTGAGAAAATTAAGAAGGATACTAGGATGGTAACCTAAATTTGTAAAGAATAGTGTTTGTATAGTGGAGACAATCTGAGAATTACTATAGAAGAATTCCACCATGGATAGCAAATTGACCCAATCAGCTTGCAGATATTGAATATAGCACTGTGGATTCTTCGGCATAGGTTGGTTTGTGCGCTCAGTCTGACTATTTGACTGGGGGTGAAATGCAAATGACAAACTGCTGTGCAAACGTTCCACCAGAATCTTACACAAATCATACTCCATGATCGGAGATGACTTCATCTGGTATTCCAGAAAGACAAAGCACATTATGAATTGTAAGATCGACAGCATATAGCAGTCCAGAGCAAGGGATAAAATGTGCTGCTTAAGTGAGCTGATCAACCACTACCGGGATGCAATTCTTGCTTTCAGAGAATGGTAACTTAGCAATAAAGTTCATAGAGACAGATATCATGGATGAGATGGTTTTTACAGGGGCTGCCACAAACCCATTGGTGAAGATCAGGAAATTTTCTACATGCATAGGTGTTGCAAGAAGAAACATACAGTATTCTGATTGTATATCACATGTAATTGTTGTATTGTCTGTGTTTTCCCATGCTTGAAAGCGCTGCAGAATAAGTTGGCACTATACAAATAAAGATTATTAGTAGTAGTAGTATTCCTTTATAGCTCTTTAAAAATTGGCATGTGAAAAGAAGTGGAACAGATATTCTTTTGAATGACCTTGTGACCTGCTAGCTTGGAGTCATGAATTAATTATGATGCTTATAGGGCTCACTCACAAGGCATATGTTGTGTGAATGAGCTCCTATTCTTGTAGTTTCTGGAAAGTAAATCCAGTGCTTATAAGTCCACTGTTTATTTTGGAAAATCAGGGACATATCATCTGGTGGGTGCAAAAGGTTTGGGTCAGTCTCACATGCTTCCCTTATGTATTCAAGCAAGCCCTTGCTATGGATTACCCCAAAGAAAATGGATTCAGGAACAATAATTGTTTATGGCACTGGAGTCTTTGAAAAGCATCAACCTTGCCATATTAGGAACCAAAGTTACAAAGTTGAATTCATTAAGGAACACATTGTACTAAGCTTGGTAGGGGGACAAGCATTTGGCAGACCTGACAAAATCTAGATTATTATGATCAGTTAGAGCTACCATTTGCTGAGTTGTTCCTTCTAAATGAGGTCTCCTTTCAGTGAAGGCAGCAATGATAGCTAGGACCTCCTTGTCCCCCACATCATAATTACTTGCTGGAGGAATCCAATATGGAGATAAATAGGCAAAAGGATGTAGCATATCCTTTTCTCTAGTTGTGTGTGATATAATGGTCTCTACTGCTTAATTTAAAGCATCTACTTCAAAGTTCTGCCACTGCAAATGGACATATACCTCCAAAGAGTATAGATGCGTCAGGTAACGGCTCTACAAGAAATCATAAGTTCAATGTGGAGGGAGTTTGTCAGTGTTTTTTTTTGCTATATACATCGGTAAATTTGTAATATACAAGTGGAAATTTTGATGATACTTTAAAATCCCCCACAACTACTTCATGGGGTTGTTTTGATAAAGTCTTTGGTCGGAAAGAAACTTCGTTGGCTTCCTAGTTAATTGTGAGGTTCTGAGTTTGCACCCACAGCCATCCCCAAATGATAGGACAGTATTGAGATGAAATTAACAGGAAAGGCAAACTTCATGTTAGTTAGATTCCATCATAATCTCCAACAGCTCATTTGCTTGATCAATTGGGCTTGAGGTCAGTGTGGATCCAAGTACAGCTCCTATAAGAATAGGCAACAGTCTCTCTTGAAATCTTACCCAGTGTTTATTAGTAAAAGAAATGTCCATAAAATTGCTCCATAGCTCACCATGGCAGAGGTGGATATCAACTGAGAATTAATTTGAAACTTGATGAGAATAAAGCAATGGAAGTCTTTTTTTTTTTCCTTTTTGCAATTGAAATGAAGAATTGAATTCACCAATGACATTTGTTCAAAGGAACTGATTCTTCATGTAAAAGGTTAGGATCTGCTACTATTGGCACTGTCTTACGTAGATGACATGGACAATTGATAAGGAAATGATTATACTTGCTATCAGAAGCACTGATTTTGCTGAAGAACTTCATTCTCTTCTGTCCACTTTTTCATTTTTAATACACTGTTAAGTTGCATAGGTTTGACTTGAGACATAAATTTAGGCTTCAAAGCTTGTATGTTAGCATAGATGTTCATAAGCAAAATGCCTACATTGGTTACATGAACTGCCAAACTTGCTTCCCCAGTGGATGCCATGAATAAGGCTTGAATATCCTATTACGATACTGGTGGAGCACTACTGAAATCCTATGGCCTACAGCACTTGAGCTGAGCACAGTGAAAACATTGGCAAAGATCTTCAGAATAGCTTGCAAGATGATCACGATGAAGTAGTAATAATCAGCAAGGGTATGAGAACAGTCTATAAAAGTCAGTTCTATGGGGCATGAGACTGGAGCAGGTGATGACAGATGTAGTAGCAAACTCTACAAGGAAGGAGCTGACTATAATTGTATTATTATACTCGCTTCTCAGGAAGCTATGGAAGAAACAGCCTAACTGGATCCAAGCTCTGGAAGTGGTTTCTCCAGGTGCCGTGGGCTCCAGCTCCTACCCCTGTTTTCCACTTTCTGATGCCGGTTCTATATCACATAATCTCATATGCCTTCTTTCTTTATAAGTAAGTATACCCTGTTTCCCTGAAAATAAGACATACCCTGAAGATAAGACATAGCATGATTTTCCAGAATTTTTGAGGATGCAAAATGATTTTTCAGGCTTTTTGAGGATGCTTGAAATATAAGCTCTACTCCAAAATTAAGCCCTGCTAACAGTTAATTTAAAAAGTCAATTTAAATAGTATCCAGGCAGCTATACATGTAAAAAAGTTAAACCTTTTTGAACAAAAATTAATATAAGACACTGTCTTATTTTCAAGGAAACATGGTATCAATATATATATTGAATATGTACTGCATATTTGCCTTTGTAGGAGTAATTTAGGGATGTACTGGTACAATGTACAGTCATACAGTATTGAAATGTACTGGTACACAGGGGCACTAAGAACAGTTGTATTGAGCCAGTTTAAACTGCTGCATCTCTTCTAGCATTAAATATTTATATTACAAGGACAAGCATTCATAGTTACTCTGTGTCTGTGTACAAAGCCTTATGGGACCTCATTACAACTTACATTGTAGCTTACAACTTGCACATATACAGAAAATGTTATGGCCTGGACAAAAAACCTTTGTCTTTGTGAAGAGAGACAGTCAAGAGAGCCTCAGAAACCCAGAGCAAAGTCTTTAGGTCTGTGTTCAAGAGCTTTCAATGTTTGTGTGGCAAATAACATATTGTATCAACTTTGTGTTCTCATCAAGACAAGGTCAAGATCTGAGATATAATAGGAAGAGGATCATATTTTAGGGGATTCATCCTGGCTTGATTGATGCTCTAGGTATACTCGGAGTTAAACAATGCTTCTTGTAAGAGATAAAGTGATTGCATGTATATAATTAAAGAGACTGTCACTTACATTTAGTCCTATAAACTAAGCTGAGTCTGCAGATGTAGGTGTTCTACTTAACTCCCACTGTTGTTCCCCCAATGTGAGTGCTGCTAAGTAGTTCACCCATTGTAAAATTAGATCTCCTGACTCAGGGGGTCACCTACTTTCAGCCCATAAACTTAGCTAATGGACTAAAATGAGGTGATGATTTCTGCCACAACTTTTTCTTGAATAGGGGACTAGGTTAGCTGTTATAATTTGTATTACACATTATTACATTTACAATGAAACATTACCATGCCAATTCCCTCTTCCCATCATAAATGGGTGATCCACTCGGATCTAGTGAAGGTTATGTCCCTTGATGTTTCCTGAAACATTTGTCCTCCTGATTGAACAAGTGAAGATCATGTTCCCCTGTTTCCTAAGTGACTTATCAAGCTGTGGTATAATTATTTTTATGTCTGTTATGCTTATGCTTGTGTTTATGAGTAAATAAATAAATTATCACAAAAAATATTGGCAGGGAACATATACATTTGTGTTAAATTAATTGTATGTTCTAGGGGGTATGTCCTAGTGGGACATGATCTTCACTATCTCATTTGCATTAATATTTATATAAGTTTATGTCCTAGGGGACATTATCTTTGCTTGATCGATCTACTCTATTGTAAATCTTTTTTTTATAAAAAAGATTGGCTCTAGCTCCAGAGCTCCTACTGCTATTTACTTGATAAGAATCCGTAATGATATTTAGTTTACATTTGTCTCATTGAAAAAAGTATTATACATGATTTGAGAATCCACAACTTGACCAGTTCAATTTTACTTACTTTTATATTAAGACTGTTCTGTTTTAATTTAAGCATTGAAACTTAAGTGCTCAGTCACGCGGGCGCCGATACGCCTGTGTTACTGCACGATAAGACGGCTGCAATGCAGGTGTGGACGACTCTCTGCACCGCCGGAAGAAAGAACACATGACTAGCTCCATTGCTGGTCATGTGTTCTTTCTTCCGGCAGTGCAGAGAGTTGTCCGCACCTGCAGTGCGGCCGTCTTCTTCGTGCAGTAACATGGGTGCATCGGCGCCCGTGTGACTGAGCCCTATAACTGTATTATTTATATGCCTAAACTCGAGTATTATTTTGTTTTCTGTATCAAAAATTGTCAAAATATTGTTTCTAAAGGAAAAAAACCGATTGGATCTTGACACAAGGCATAGGGTAATCATTCCCTAGCATTTCCTTATTTAATGTTCCCCCCTTCCTTTTTTGTCAAGTTCTGTTTCTTTTTTTGATTAAAAAAAACAATACAAGAGAACAAATCTTAAAAGTGATGGGAATGGCAAAAGTGAAGCACTTTGAGAAACTCTACTTGCTTTGCTCCTGTAACAAAACAGACTACTAGAGATGAGCGAACGTACTCGTCCGAGCTTGATGCTCGGGCGAATATTAGCGTGTTCGGGATGCTCGTTACTCGTAACGAGCACCACGCGGTGTTCGGGTTACTTTCAGTTTCCTCTCTGAGTCGTTAGCGCGCTTTTCTGGCCAATTGAAAGACAGGGAAGGCATTACAACTTCCCCCTGTGACGTTCAAGCCCTATACCACCCCCCTGCTGTGAGTGGCTGGGGCGATCAGATGTCACCCGAGTATAAAAGTCGGCTCCTCCCGCGGCTCGCCACACATGCCTTGTGAGTTAGCTGAGGGACAGTGCTGTTCTATTGGAGTTGCTGTAGGGAGAGTGTTTGTAGTGAGTGTAGGCTTCAAGAACCCCAACGGTCCTTCTTAGGGCCACATCTACGTGTGTGCAGGCTGCTGTTAGCAGTGGAGAAAATTTTTTTTCTTCTCAAAATCGGCAGTGCAGAGCATTGCACCCGGCATTAGGGACAGAAGTGGTGCTTAGGCAGGGAGAGTGTTAGGAGTGAGTGTAGCCTTCAAGAACCTCAACGGTCCTTTCTAGGGCCACATTTAACTGTGTGGAGTACTGTGCAGGCTGCTGTTAGCTGTGTTGCTTTTTTTTTTTTTTCTCAAAATCGGCGGTGCAGAGCATTGCACCCTGCATTGATACTACAGGCACAGAATTGTGTAGGCAGGGCCACAACACAGTTATTAGTCATTGAATAGGCACAGTGGGCCTTTCCTTTTAAACAAAAGGGAAAAAAGTATATTTGCCCTGCCTCTGTCAGTCCTAAGGGCTCTGTGTACGTGTGTGCTGCGTGGAGAACGTAAAAAAATCAGACGCAACCAGCTACGGTTGAGTGCAGCCTTGCGCCAATTTCTTTCCTGCCTGGGGAATACCTGCTCTGCCACAGTTAATAACTCTGCAACAGTAAAGTTCTGTGACACTTTTGCAGGGCCGCAACACAGTTATATTAGTCATTGAATAGGCACAGTGCGCCTTTCCTTTTAAACAAAAGGGAAAAAATTATATTTGCCCTGCCTCTGACAGCCGTCAGGGCTCTGGGTACGTGTGTGCTGCGTGGAGAACATAAAAAAATCAGACGCAACCAGCTACGGTTGAGTGCAGCCTTGCGCCAATTTCTTTCCTGCCTGGGAAATACCTGCTCTGCCACAGTTAATAACTCTGCAACAGTAAAGTTCTGTGACACTTTTGCAGGGCCGCAACACAGTTATATTAGTCATTGAATAGGTACAGTGGGCCTTTCCTTTTAAACAAAAGGGAAAAAATTATATTTGCCCTGCCTCTGACAGCCGTCAGGGCTCTGGGTACGTGTGTGCTGCGTGGAGAACGTAAAAAAATCAGACGCAACCAGCTACGGTTGAGTGCAGCCTTGCGCCAATTTCTTTCCTGCCTGGGAAATACCTGCTCTGCCACAGTTAATAACTCTGCAACAGTAAAGTTCTGTGACACTTTTGCAGGGCCGCAACACAGTTATTAAACTTATTATTCATTCACTAGAGGCAGTGGGCCTTTCCTTTTTTTAAAAAGTTAAAAAATTATATTTGGCCTGCAGGCTTGCGCCAATTTATTTCCTGCCTGTGAAATCAAATCACTGGTAATACAGCATGCTGAGGGGTAGGGGTAGGCCTAGAGGACGTGGACACGGCCGAGGACGCGGAGGGCCAAGTAAGGGTGTGGGCACAGGCCGAGCTCCTGATCCAGGTGTGTCGCAGCCGACTGCTGCACGATTAGGAGAGAGGCACGTTTCTGGCGTCCCCACATTCATCGCCCAATTAATGGGTCCACGCGGGAGACCTTTATTAGAAAATGAGCAGTGTGAGCAGGTCCTGTCCTGGATGGCAGAAAGTGCTTCGAGCAACCTATCGTCCAGCCACAGTTCTGCGCCGTCCACTGCTGCAAATCCGAATCCTCTGTCTGCTGCTCCTCCTTCCTCCCAGCCTCCTCACTCCACTACAATGACACATGCTCAGGAGCGGGAAGACTCCCAGGAACTGTTCTCGGGCCCCTGCTCAGATTGGGCAGCAGTGGTTCCTCTCCCACCAGAGGAGTTTATCGTCACTGATGCACAACCATTGGAAAGTTCCCGGGGTCCGGGGGATGAGGCTGGGGACTTCCGCCAACTGTCTCAAGAACTTTCTGTGGGTGAGGAGGACGATGACGATGAGACACAGTGGTCTTGCAGTAAGGTAGTAGTAAGGGCAGTAAGTCCGAGGGAGGAGCGCACAGAGGATTCGGAGGAAGAGCAGCAGGACGATGAGGTGACTGACCCCACCTGGTGTGCAACGCCTACACAGGACAGGTCTTCAGAGGGGGAGGCACGGGCAGCAGCAGGGCAGGTTGCAAGAGGCAGTGCGGTGGCCAGGGGTAGAGGCAGGGCCAGACCGAATAATCCACCAACTGTTTCCCAAAGCGCACCCTCGCGCCATGCCACCCTGCAGAGGCTGAGGTGCTCTAAGGTCTGGCAGTTTTTCACAGAGACGCCTGACGACCGACGAACAGTGCTGTGCAACCCTTGTCGCGCCAAGATCAGCCGGGGAGCCACCACCAACAGCCTCACCACCACCAGCATGCGCAGACATATGATGGCCAAGCACCCCACAAGGTGGGACGAAGGCCGTTCACCGCCTCCGGTTTGCACCGCTGCCTCTCCCCCTGTGCCCCAACCTGCCACTGAGATACAACCCCCCTCTCAGGACACAGGCACTACCGTCTCATGGCCTGCACCCACACCCTCACCTCCGCTGTCCTCGGCCCCATCCACCAGTGTAGTTCAGCGCACCGTCCAGCCGTCGCTAGCGCAACTGTTGGAGCGCAAGCGCAAGTACGCCGCCACGCACCCGCACGCTCAATCGTTAACCGTCCACATAGCCAAATGTATCAGCCTTGAGATGCTGCCGTATAGGGTTGTGGAAACGGAGGCTTTCAAAGCTATGATGGCGGCGGCGGCCCCGCGCTACTCAGTTCCCAGTCGCCACTACTTTTCCCGATGTGCCGTCCCAGCCCTGCACGACCACGTCTCCCGCAACATTGTACGCGCCCTCACCAATGCGGTTAGTGGCAAGGTCCACTTAACTACGGACACGTGGACAAGCACAGGCGGGCAGGGCCACTACATCTCCCTGACGGCACATTGGGTGAATTTAGTGGAGGCTGGGACAGAGTCAGAGCCTGGGACCGCTCACGTCCTACCCACCCCCAGAATTGCGGGCCCCAGCTCGGTGGTGGTATGTTCGGCGGTGTATGCTTCCTCCACTAAAGCACCCTCCTCCTCCTCCTCAACCTCTGTCTCGCAATCTAGATGTGTCAGCAGCAGCAGGACATCGCCAGCAGTCGGTGTCGCGCAGCGTGGCAGCACAGCGGTAGGAAAGCGTCAGCAGGCCGTGCTGAAACTACTCAGCTTAGGAGATAGGAGGCACACGGCCCACGAACTGCTGCAGGGTCTGACAGAGCAGACCGACCGCTGGCTTGCGCCGCTGAGCCTCCAACCAGGCATGGTCGTGTGTGACAACGGCCGTAACCTGGTGGCGGCTCTGCAGCTCGGCAGCCTCACGCACGTGCCATGCCTGGCCCACATCTTTAATTTGGTGGTTCAGCGCTTTTTGAAAAGCTACCCACGCTTGTCAGACCTGCTCGTAAAGGTGCGCCAGCTCTGCGCACATTTCCGCAAGTCCCACACGGACGCTGCCACCCTGCGCACCCTGCAACATCGCTTTAATCTGCCAGTGCACCGACTGCTGTGCGATGTGCCCACACGGTGAAACTCTACGCTCCACATGTTGGCCAGGCTCTATGAGCAGCGTAGAGCTATCGTGGAATACCAACTCCAACATGGGCGGCGCAGTGGGAGTCAGCCTCCTCAATTATTTTCAGAAGAGTGGGCCTGGTTGGCAGACATCTGCCAGGTCCTTGGAAACTTTGAGCAGTCTACCCAGGTGGTGAGCGGCGATGCTGCAATCATTAGCGTCACCATTCCTCTGCTATGCATCTTGAGAAGTTCCCTGCAAACCATAAAGGCAGATGCTTTGCGCTCAGAAACGGAGGCGGGGGAAGACAGTATGTCGCTGGATAGTCAGAGCACCCTCCTGTCTATATCTCAGCGCATTCAGGAGGAGGAGGAGGAGGAGGAGCATGAGGAGGATGAGGAGGAGGGGGAAGAGACAGCTTGGCCCACTGCTGACGGTGCCCCTGCTGCTTGCCTGTCATCCTTTCAGCGTGTATGGCCTGAGGAGGATGAGGAGGAGGAGGAGGAGTAACCTGAAAGTGATCTTCCTAGTGAAGACAGCCATGTGTTGCGTACAGGTACCCTGGCACACATGGCTGACTTCGTGTTAGGATGCCTTTCTCGTGACCCTCGCGTTGCACGCATTCTGGCCACTACGGATTACTGGGTGTACACACTGCTCGACCCACGCTATAAGGAGAACCTTCCCACTCTCATTCCCGAAGAGGAAAGGGGTTCGAGAGTGTTGCTATACCACAGGACCCTGGCGGACAAGCTGATGGTAAAATTCCCATCAGACAGCGCTAGTGGCAGAAGGCGCAGTTCCGAGGGCCAGGTAGCAGGGGAGGTGCGGAGATCGAGCAGCATGTACAGCCCAGGCAGTGCAACAGTCTTTAAGGGCCTGGACAGCTTTATGGCTCCCCACCAAGACTGTGTCACCGCTCCCCAGTCAAGGCTGAGTCGGCGGGAGCACTGTAAAAGGATGGTGAGGGAGTACGTAGCCGATCGCACGACCGTCCTCCGTGACGCCTCTGCCACCTACAACTACTGGGTGTCGAAGCTGGACACGTGGCCTGAACTAGCGCTGTATGCCCTGGAGGTGCTTGCTTGTCCTGCGGCTAGCGTCTTGTCGGAGAGGGTGTTTAGTGCGGCTGGGGGAATCATCACAGATAAGCGTACCCGCCTGTCAACCGACAGTGCCGACAGGCTAACACTCATCAAGATGAACAAAGCCTGGATTTCCCCAGACTTCTCTTCTCCACCAGCGGACAGCAGCGATACGTAAGCAATACGTAGGCTGCACCCGCGGATGGAAGCTACGTTCTCTCTCACCATCCAAAACGGGGACATTTCTGCTTCATCAATCTGTGTCTAATATTCCTCCTCCTCCTCCTGCTCCTCCTCCTGAAACCTCACATAATCACGCTGAACGGGCAATTTTTCTTAGGGCCACAAGGCTCACTCATCTAATTTTTCTAAACAATTTTTATATGTTTCAATGCTCTTAAAAGCGTTGAAACTTTAACTTGAACCAATTTTTTGTTAAACTGGGCTGCCTCCAGGCCTAGCTACCACTTAAGCCACATTAACCAAAGCGATTAATGGGTTTCACCTGCCCTCTTGGTTGGCCAGGGCCAATTTTTCTGATGTACATTAGTACTGTTGATACAGCAATTTTTGTGGGCCCTCGCCTACAGTGTAATCAAATTAATTTTTAGCCCACCTGCATTACAGCTGACGTTACATCCGCTGTGTTGGGCAATGTAATGGGATATTTTTATGTACCGCCGGTGGGTTCCAGGGAGCCACCCATGCTGTGGGTCCACAGGGAATTATAAATGCATCTGTTTCCACTTCTAAAGAACCCCAGTCTGACTGGGGCATGCAGTGTGGGCCGAAGCCCACCTGCATTAAGCACGACATTACTACCTCAGCTGTGTTGGGCAATGCAATGGGATATTTCTATGTACCGCCGGTGGCTTCCTGGCACCCACCCATGCTGTGGGTCCACAGGGAATTATAAATGCATCTGTTTCCACTTGTAAAGAACCCCAGTCTGACTGGGGCATGCAGTGTGGGCCGAAGCCCACCTGCATTAAGCACGACATTACTACCTCAGCTGTGTTGGGCAATGCAATGGGATATTTCTATGTACCGCCGGTGGCTTCCTGGCACCCACCCATGCTGTGGGTCCACAGGGAATTATAAATGCATCTGTTTCCACTTGTAAAGAACCCCAGTCAGACTGGGGCATGCAGTGTGGGCCGAAGCCCACCTGCATTAAGCACGACATTACTACCTCAGCTGTGTTGGGCACTGCAATGGGATATTTTTATGTACCGCCGGTGGGTTCCAGGGAGCCACCCATGCTGTCGGTCGACAGGAACTTCACAATAGGGAGTTGTACCTGCCTGTGTCTATGAATTAAAAAGCCCGGTCTGACTGGGGCATGCAGAGACACCTTGACAGAATGAATAGTGTGTGGCACATAGGTTCCCCATTGCTATGCCCACGTGTGCAGCTCCTGATGGCGGTGGCACAGGATTCTATTTCTCATTGCTTCTGTACAGCATTGTGGGCTATCGCCCCGCCCCTTTTAAAGAGGGTCGCTGCCTAGCCGTGCCAACCTCTGCAGTGTGTGCCTGCGGTTCCTCCTCATGGCAGACGCACTTCTAAATAGACATGAGGGTGGTGTGGCATTAGGGCAGCTGAAGGCTGCGCAGGGACACTTTGGTGTGCGCTGTGGGGGGGGGAGGGGGGTCGGTTGGGCAGCATGTAAGCCAGGAGAAGTGGCAGTGGAGTGTCATGCAGGCAGTGATTGTGCTTTGTTGGAGGTAGTATGGTGCTTAGCTAAGGTATGCCATGCTAATGAGGGCTTTTCAGAAGTAAAAGTTTTTGGGAGGGGGGGGCCCCACTCTTGCCGCTATTGTGGCTTAATAGTGGGACCTGGGAAACTGAGATGCAGCCCAACATGTAGCCCCTCGCCTGCCCTATCCGTTGCTGTGTCGTTCCCATCACTTTCTTGAATTGCCCAGATTTTCACACAAGGAAACCTTAGCGAGCATCGGCGAAATACAAAAATGCTCGGGTCGCCCATTGACTTCAATGGGGTTCGTTACTCGAAACGAACCCTCGAGCATCGCGAAAAGTTCGTCCCGAGTAACGAGCACCCGAGCATTTTGGTGCTCGCTCATCTCTACAGACTACCCATCTCTTCAGTACAAGTGACAACAAATTTCTTTACATGGACTATTTTGCTGCCATTGGACTGAATAACATTCATATCCAGCAATCAGTTATTTAGCTTGTCACATATTATAATATGTAACGTCTTCATTGTGTCCCTAATTCCAAGCAAATCAATGTGTCCTGCATCTTATTTAGCCCTATATTGATAACCATCTTTGATTGTCAGACTACTTTACAGAGTAATTTTGTACTCTCAGGTGTCATTCTGTAAAAGTCTTATTTGTATTGCAATCTATAGATCAACTTTGTTCAAGGTTGAAGTGGACAAATGAAATCAATCAGAATAATCTTATTGAAACACATCGGCTTGCCGGGTGCTTCAGACACAGCAATTTGTCACCCTGATTAGGGACCCATTCTGTGACAGCATTTGTGACTTTTATACGACTTTAAGTATTCTTCATGGATTTAAAAGAAACCCATAAATTGTGCAGAACTTCAAGTGATATTCACAAAATGAGTCTAATTTCTTATTACAACCGTCTGAAAAAAAACATAAAATATTTAATTACCTTTATATGTCACTGTAATATGAAATGTCTGTTGCTTCGAGCTCCTGAATTTCCTATTTTACAAGCACGCTGTTCATGGCCTTTCTCTGTAAAACACAATATTTTGCTACGGATAAAAACACCTCCATAAGGTGGCCATACATGTTAGATGTATGGAGGCTGAACCCACCAATTTGGTGGTCCGGACAATCATCTAATGTTTATGAGGGACTTCCAACTCTCCCCCAACAGCAGAGGTTGGGGTAGATAAGGATCTCACAGTTGGATTTCAATTACCTGATCTCTTTGTTCTCAGGGGAGAAACTGATAAATCGCTGATAATGTCTGGCAGGGCCTTTCTATCCTGTCTATATGCAGAACACATGTATGTTCAGTTGAGCCAAGCATGCATGTATATGCGGGGCTGGGAGTGATAGGGAGGGGTCAGGAGAAATAGGTGGTTTGGCTTCTCAATGCCAGACATGCAAATGTGTTTATGTGTCACCATGTTCAGATGATGTTTTAAGATATATTTACATAGTACAATCCATAGTACAATCTAATGCAGATTTTTCCTTGCGGATTCTGCCTCTAAAACCACAGCAGAAATTCATGGTTAAGCCACAAATGTTTCTCATGTATTTTGCCACGAACCAAACATGGATTTAGTCCCATGAATAGGCATAATACATAGAGAGAAAGTATGCAAACTGAAACAATCAGACACAACAAAGTAAGAACAATACAACATAATGCAATACAAAATTCCTGCTGCATCTTCAATATGATTCATGCTTGATAGCGGTATATAGGTTGTTGACATCAAGTGACAACAGCATGCAACCTGTTGGTAAACTATCAATTTGTTTCAGTTTGTTCGAGAAATCAGATGTGTCTAGAATGTTTTCAACACATATAATTGAAGTGGATAAGATAGAGCCTCTTGACACTATTGTAGGTTAACCTGGGGGATTTTGTAATCTTTTATGCATTTTTGGCAACGCAAGAAAACTGGTATTGCAGAATTTGGTATATTTAAAAATGTAACCACTATACTACCAATTATTCCCCTGTAATGATATTCCCTTAGGGAATATCCTTCTTGCTATGACTGGAGTAGGATTGGTCGTCAATCTCTGATAGGTAATAATTTCAGACAATTGTGAATTGATCTCTATTAGGGATGAGCGAGTATACTCGCTAAGGCACTACTCGCTCGAGTAATGTGCCTTTGCCGAGTATCTCCCCGCTCGTCCCTAAAGATTCGGGGGTCGCCGCAGCTGACAGGTGAGTTGCGGCGGGGAGCAGGGGAGAGCGGGCGGGAGAGAGGGAGAGAGAGATCTGCCCTCCGTTCCTCCCCGCTCTCCCCTGCAGCTCCCCGCACCGGCCCCTGAATCTTTAGGGACGAGCGGGGAGATACTCGGCTAAGGCACATTACTCAAGCGAGTAGTGCCTTAGCGAGTATACTCGCTCATCCCTAATCTCTATCAAATATGCTGGTTTGTCCATTACCACTATTGCCCCACCCTTGTACATGGGCTTCACTATTACCTTCTTGATGAGTCCAAAGCTATTCTCTGTGGATAAATTGTTCTTATATAATATTAGCCTTGTTTTGGTGCCATTAATGCTTTAGATCATTGATTCCCAACCAGGGTACCACGGCACCCTAGTGAGTTGCAAGAACTCACTATAGGTGCTGTAGCTCCCACACTGGGAGTCACTCAGCCAACATTAAATAGGTTTTCCAGGCAGTGAGCTCTGGGATACCAGGTGCCCAGAATATAGAAGGTAAAATGATAAGCCAAGCCACTAGCCATGCCCCTGACCATACCACATGTTTGCTAGGGGTGCCCCACTGCTGACATTTTTTTCACATGGGTGTCCTAAGGCTGAAAAGGTTTGGAAACACTGTTATAGGATGTCTATGGCTACAACAATATATATTCTATTTGGATGTGGCTTTAAACAGCAGTGAAGTTTATATCTCTGGCTGACTCATTCTGATTTAAGCTGGATAGGCATGTGCTCTCGTCTCTTCTCCCATATCATTGGCACTGGAAGCATAGCTTGTTTTTGTGATGTACATAGCTTGAGTACCTTTCTATGGGGATGACTGTTGGCTTGGTATTCCGTTCATTATCAGTGAGAACATAAAAGCTATTCATTATGTGCTTGAATAGCAGAAATGTTTCTTTGATTGTTTCTGTTGTATACTTGCATAATTCTCTTTGAATGCATGCATTATTTTAAAGATGCCATTTTTATTTTATTTTTTTGTTTTTGAAAACATGATTAATTTTCCAGTCTTCCATTAATATACTAATAATATGTTTCTTTGATAGATAAACCATTGTGAAAGGTCTGAACAGACCGAAACATCCGGTGTTCACTAAGCAGCTACGTTATACTAACAAATGATTTATTATTGAACCTGGAAAATTAACTTATGTTGCATAGAATTACATATTTCTGCTCTCAGTAAAAGAAACAAAATAATCTTGTAGCTATAATACCCTTCACTGGCTAACAAAAAAGAGATGATGTTACAGAAGGCTTTAGAGACCAGGCTTTTGCTGAAATGCGTAGGTCCCTATTTGCATATGTGAGCATTTTTACCGTCTTAAGCCTTATTCACGCGACGTATCTTAGATCAGCATTTTGTGAGCCAAAACCAGGAGTGGGTCCAAAATATGCAGAAAATGCAAATCTCTCCATTATACTTTATTTATACTCTCATGTGAATATATTCTTTTTTTTTATTATTAAATGTATTTTTTATTCAGCTTTTTCCACCTTTAACATATCTTTATAGCATTTTTGTATACAACTTCCCCCCCCCCCTCCCCACTCCCCCTGAGGTCTCTCTCTATGTGAATATATTCTAATAAGGTCACTCACACACATCGCTTTTTTCAGAGTTTAAGGGCGAGCACCCACTGGCGTTTTTTTACCTGCGTTTTGCGTTTTGCGTTTTTCCTGCACAGGCATAGAGATAACATGTGTTCCTGTCCACTGGCGTTTTTTTTGCGTTGCGTTTGCGTTTTTAACATAGGAACTGTCAGTTGCATATGTGTCCTTATTTTTCTCCATGGAAATTAATGGAAAAGCCGCGAAAACGCCGCAAAAAACGCCGCGAAAAACGCGCGGAAAAAACGCGGGAAACGCGGCGAAATTGCTGCGTTTTTTCCCCGCGGGAAACGCAAACGCCAGTGGGTGCTCGCCCTAACGCAGCATTTTAAATGCAGTGTTAAATGCTGTAAAATGCCTCCATTGATCTCAATGGGGCTTCTCAGACAGGTGTTTAAACACAATGTTTTTAACGCCACGTTTTTCAAACGCTGTCTGTTTTATTTTCAGGTGTTTTGGCATTTTTAAACGCGATGCATCACCCATTGTTATGAATAGGAAGTGTTTTCAGAGTTGTCAAAACTGCATTTAAACGAAGCTGAAAACACAGTAAATGCTGCAGTGAAAAATGCAGCGTTTTTACAAGCGCTTGTGTGAGAGGGGCCTAAGGGGGAAATTGTTTTTCTTATTTCTTTTTAAAGGGAGGAGGGGCTGTCAGCTTAGGAGAAAATTACACAGTGAATCAGGCAGATATAGATAGATTGAGGAAAGATATGTGAATTGAAAATGTATTATATTTTGCTATATTTGTCTCTTTTGAGCATCTTGTCTCTCACCAGAATGTTATATTTGTATCTTCTGAGCATAAATAATGTGCATCTATTATTTTTGTAAATGTTTGTATATGTGTGTGAGTGTGAAGGGCCTATGTATAAGTTATATTGTATTATATATGGTATGTGTATTGTTCAAGTGCTGAAAATGAAATGTGGAAAAAAACTGCTCAAGCTGAAAGCTAGACTACAAGTGGTGGAGCCATGTGAAGTAAGGAAAGGGAGGGTAGAAGAATACGTAATGGTTTTGCCCCCTCCCAATATAGACTAACCTAGCAGAGAGACAAAGTATATCTTCATATGTGTATCTATATATATATGAAGGCAAAAGCCTTCACTGACTGACTGACTCACTGACTTGCCACTAATTCTCTAACTTCCTTGTGTCATACAAACTTGAAATTTGGCACAACCTTTCTTTAGCTTCTAAGTAGGAAATGTGTAGAGGTCACAACTTATTTATTCAATTCTAAGTGTGAAAGTAAGTGACCCCCAATGTAATGTAACTAATAACACACATCTGTACCGCACAAACATGAAATTTGGTACGACCATTCTTTAGGTCATAAATAGGAAAAGTAAAGGGGTCGCAACTTCAATATTCAATTCTAAGCATGAAAAACTATGCGAAAATCCGCGATACATGAGAGATTTCTTTTCTCAGAAACCAAAAAGCCTAGGGAAATGACTTGTGTACTGAGGAGAATCTACCTCACCTCTATGAGTATATACTGAGGAGAATCTAACAATCCACTATGTGTATATACTGAGGAGAATATAGCTGACCTCTGTGTAGTATATACTGAGGATAATCTACCTCACCTCTATGTGCATATGCTAGAGAGAATCTACCTCAGCTCTATGTGTATATACTGAGGAGAATCTAACTGACCTCTGTGTGCATATACTGAGGAAAATCTACCTTGCCTTTATGTGTATATACTGAAAAGAATCTAACTTACATCTGTGTGCATATACTGAAAGGCTGTAAAGTACATAAGGAAGCAGCCATTGACTGCAGAGATGGAGTATGCCTTTAAGGCTAAGAAGGGGCTGCAACCTCCAGTCTGGGAGTAAATTTAAATACAAAGGGGTGTTACTTTTAAGGGTAAAAAGGGAGGAGAGTGAGAGTGGTAGCACATTCTGCAGAGGGACATCGGTACATGCAGTTTGAGGAGAATCTAATGCTCCATCATGTATACACATATTTTATTCCTCAGTTTCTCTGAAGTAACCATGACTTTCATAGGATTCTCCATGTGAACAACAGGTAAACACATGTGCCAAAGTAACTTGGGCGAAGCCGGGTAGATCAGCTTATATATATATATATATATATATATATATCGAGATAGATAGATAGAGTATATATGTGTGTGTGTGTGTGTGTCAGTTTCACAATCCAGTACATATTTGTTACAAGATGTGCAGAGGTAAATATGAATTTAATTGACATTTTATACCTATGGCTTAATTTTAGGTATTTAAATATGTAATACCTCATTGGTTTCAAGCCCTAAATTGCAAGTCGACCTAAGCTACTGCGCAAAACACGCCTATTTCAATTTATGTCTGAAGAAGCATTTGCTGAAGAATGATTAATGGGTATACTTTCCTTTAATAGACTGCAGTTAGGCAATATTTAGCAATGTGTCCAATTCTTTGCAGTTATTATGACTAAGACTTGTGAGTGACAGTTTCAAAAATTGCTTGTATGAGCCTTTTCCTCATATGCAGGTTGCTCTCTCTTTACTGACAACTGACAGTTATGAGCTCCATAAAAGAAAACTTACAAAATGAACCTTGTAACTCCAGGGACATATAAACTGATACTAAATATAGAATACCTGCTTCCTGCTTCTTGCTCTCATTTATTCTAAAAGTATTTTTCCAATGTATTCTATATGGAAAGATAACTTTAACCACTTCAAGACTGGGCTATTTTTGGATTTGAATGGTTCATTCATTTATTTTTCTTTATTAGGTATCAAAATGATCTCAGATCTTTTTTTTAAGAATGACATGGGTTTTAATTTGTGGTATTTTTTTTATCATTGTTAGGGATAAAGTACATGCAGTAATAATCTGCATGTAAAGGGTGATTAGTGAGTGGTAATGTGTTCCCCTTTAAAAAAGAATTTGCAGACCATAATGGTTGAACAGATGACTTTAGTTTTCCTTTTTACACATCAGTGGGACAAATTCTTAATGGTTACAAATACGTTAAGTGGTGCATTACACTTGATGGCTATCGTTCGCACTCAATGGCATGATATACTTCACAGTAGCTGAATAGTCATAGACATACAGTGCCCTTGGTTGTTGCAGAATGTACCTAATACTTCCCTGTTTTAACCTAAGCTTGCAATTCTGTTCTTAAGCAGTTCTTCACAACAGCTGGGGACTGTGCAATACTCTATTGGTCCAAAGAGTCAGATGTACCCAGAGTCGCTGCCAGTTTTTGTTTATCCTCAATTGCAACTGAGAGTCTTTGGGGATTCTACTTCCTACCCTCAGCTTGCCCCTCCACCCCAAAAGTACTGACAGGATTGCACCAGCTACTTCCTGTTGTTCTGCACAGCACCTTCTGAGGTTTTTATAGTGGCAAAAGTCACTACCTATTACGGATTTGCTCCCAAACACCCTCATCAGTAAAAGTGCAAACATGCATGCCCCCATTTTTCAGACCACCATGTGGTCACACAGTCACAATCCAAGTTCTTTCTTAAAAGCACTGCTCCTTAAAGAACAATGTACTTCAATTTGCAACAGTGCAGTAGTATACACATGAAAATGTTGATCACTAGGCGCACACAGAACCTTGTGGTACCCCACTTGAGACATTCTTCCAATTGGATGTGCAGCCATTTATGACCACACTTTGAGTCTGATCACTCAACCGGTTGTGAAGCCACCTAACAGTTGCCTTGTCGATTCCATATTTGGTAATTTTTTCAATAAGGATGGTATGAGATACTTTGTCAAATGCTTTACCAAAGTCAAGATATACTATATCTACCACATTTCCTGATCAACCCAGTCGGTGATTCTGTCATAAAAGGAAATTAGATTAGTCTGGCATGACTTATTTATTAAAAACCCATGCTGGCTCTGGTTAATTACTATCTTCTCATCCAAGTACTTGTTTAATAATTTGTTCAAAGATCTTTTCTGCTACAGAAGTCAGGCTCACAGACCTGTAGTTTCCTGAGTCCACTTTCTTCCCTTTTTTGAAGATAGGGACAACATTTACTCTTCTCCAATCTTCTGGGACTTCTCCTGCTCTCCATGAATTTTCAAAGATTACAGCAAGTGTTTCAGCAATTACCTCTGCTGCTCACTTTAGTATCTTAGGATGTAATTCATCTGGACATGGAGACTTGAATTCATTTCAGTTAGCTATGTGTTCCCTCACCATCCGTCTGTTTAAAGATAGCCTGGATTATTTTATTCCTTCAATTGCATAGGGAAGATCAGTTGATGTTGAATTTACTTTCTGAGAGAAAACAGATATGAAATAGGAATTTAAAAGTTCGGCCTTCTCACCATCATTTTTAAGCAATTCACATTTTCATCCTGTAAACATCCAATAGCATCTTTAACTTTTATTTTGCATTTGACATTCCCCCAAATCCTTTTATTTTATTTTGGCCTTTCTTCCAAGCCTCAATTCACTATTAGCTTTGGCTTTTCTGACACTTGATTTACAGTTTTTGCATACCCCATTATATTCTTCTTTAGATATCCCTCCCTCTTTCCATTTGATAAACATATTTTTCTTCCTTTTTAGCATGTGTGCAATTTCTGTGTTCATCCAACCTGGTCTCTTTAAATGTTTCCCATTCTTCCTTCTTTTAGGGATTGTTAATGATTGTGCTTTAAGAATCTCATTTTGCTAAATCTCCTAACCCTCTTGGACATTTCTGTTCTTAAGTACATCCACCCATTGGATCCTTCCTACCCTCTTTCTGAGTCAATTAAAATCTGCCTTTCCAAAATCCAACCTTGAAGTCTGAGTTTTCTCAGGTCTTTCTCCCCTTGTTATCCAAAATTCAAGAACATCATGATCACTGCCTCCCATGGGCCCCACCACCCATACTTCCTCAACCGCTTCTTCTCTGTTGGCAATAATTAGATCCAAGATAGTAGATCCCCTTGATTTCTCTTCTCTTTTTTGGAAGATAAAGTTGTTAGCAAGAGAGGATAAGAATTTGTTAGACCCATTACTTTGCCTGAGAGAGATTCCCAACACATGTCTGGATAATTAAAATATCCCATAATCACTAAGTCATGCTTTTTTAAAAATTAGCCATCTGATGTAGAAATAGATCATCCATATCTTCTGCTTGTCCAGACAGCCTATAGTAAATGCCTACAATGGTGTCCTTTCTGTTGCTCTCTCCCTGTATTCTTACCCAAACAGATTCTGCAGAACTACCATGCTCTGAAGTTTGAATTTCTGTGGAGATGTATGCATTCCTATCATGCAACACAATACCTCCTTCTCTTTTACTAAGTCTGTTTCTTATAAAGAGATTGCTTCCTTCAAGCCTTGTATTCCAATCATGTATATTTCTCTTCCTGTCTTAGGAGCTCCAATTCGCCTTGTTTGTTTCCCATGCTCTGTGCATTTGTGTAGAAAAATTTTAGTTTGTGATCGGTGTCTCTTACTTGTCTATTTGTCTTCTGAATTTTTTGTCTTTGTTCTTTCTTTCCACTTCTTTTAGCAAGGTTCTCAATTGTATCCATTAGCTATATATTTTTGCCACAACTGTGACTTCCCTTCCTACATTGTTCTAGTTTAAAGTACTCTTAGGGCTTAGTCAGACGAGAGAATTTTTCACGCAATATAGGCGTGACCAGGTGCATTGGAACTCACATGTCCTATCTTTTGCAGGTGCAAATTTTGTTCGCATGTAAAAAACGCACATGTGACCACTTTCATTGGAAAGCATTGGTTCTTATTGATGCAAATCGCAAACACACCTAACATCCATGCACAAAAATGGTTGTCTCACTGAGCCCTTAATGAGTTTGGCAAGGCCTCTAGAATCCTGTTCCATCTCCTTATTCCATGGCCATCCACTGGCAGGATGGACGAGAAGACCACCTGTGTTCTGAGTTCCTTCATTTTCCTGCCGAGGTCTTCAAAGTCTCTGCAGATAGTTGCAAGGTCCTTTTTTGCAGCATCATTTGTCCCTGGATGTATTAGTAGGAATAGGTAGTAGTTTTGCAGCATCTCTGCACATCACAGTATGCCAGTCCATATATTCCCAGACTCAAAGGTGCACAAACAGTACAGGGACATGCATAAAAAACAGCATTACATAACATACAACACGTACAGTATTCATACAAGAAAACAACAACATGACATAGACAAACATGTTCTTAAAGGAGTTGTCCAAGTTGTATTATTCTGTAAAGCCTGTTCCCCATACATCAACATGGCAAATAGCCATATACTCACTTCTCTCAGCTCCCCACTGTGTCCCGCGGTGCTGCTCAGTCCTTCTTGTTTGTTTACAGGCTGCTTCTTTGTTTGTTTACAGCCTGAAGTCCCACCTGCTTTCAGGATGTCACAGGCTGCTGCAGCCAATCACAGAGTTCAGTAGTTGAGTACTGAGCTCTGTCATTGGCTGCAGCACCTGTGATGTCCTGTACACAGGCTGGGGCAGCCTGTAAACATGACATCAGAGGGGAGACCCAGAGCAGTGGTTCAGAACACAGCAGGAAGCAGGGAGAAGTCAGTATATGACTATTTGTTATGTTACTGCATGGGGAATAAGGTCTAGCAGAGAAAACACAACTCGGACAACTCCTTTAAGTCTATCTCACACACTTGAGCTCACTGCTCCCCTGAATGTTGTAGTCCCGCACCGTAGTCTCCTCAGGTGCAACTGACAGGGACAGAGGTGGAGTCTACTGCAAGCATATTGCAATATGACTTATCTCTGCAGCTGCATCACTCACAGGAAAGCTGGGCAGAACCAGCGATGCCGTGCGGAATTGACAGCCGCAGCATGTCAATTCTTTTTTTTTCCGTTGCGGCCTCACTCCTCTTTATGGGGAGTGAAAGCCTCAACGAGATGCCGACGGCCGAACCTCTCCAAAACCCATGGCGAAATGCTACGGGTTTGAAAGCTGCGGCCCTCCCGCGGAAATCTTTCTGTTTTTCAGTGCAGCCAAGATTTCCATGGGATTTCTGTCCCGTGGAAACGCAGGCTTACACACGTCCTTTATGCAAGGGAGGGTGTTCTGTCCTCCCTATGAGTGGAGCATAAGTAGACAGGCAGATAACCTTCCCTGCAACACAATGACGATGGAGCAATGTCCGCTTTCAACGTTATTGCAAGGTAGAGGTAAAACTGTAGAACAAAGAAAATAATGCACTTAGGAATGTACACTAACATAGCAGGACATAGAATACATTACATACATGTGAAAAGACAGACAGCATGTGATACAGCCATGAGAGATGATAACCCTAGGACACATGCTCTGCTATCTGAATAACACACACAAGACTAGAAACTATAGAAGTGGTATAATCATGGAACTGGAAACATATATACACAGGATGCTAAGAGTAGGACATCAGGTAGAAGTTATCACATACCGACGATGCCGCTGTGAGCCTGGATAATAAAGGTTTGCAGAGGGTCTCTAGAGCAGTCCAGACATGGAGGGAATGTGCCAGAAAATGGCTACTGTGGGCTGAGCTGATGATGTCACTGAGGTCATGGGTAAAAGGTACAGCATCCCTCAGAGGACAAAATACACTGAGGCTCAGTATATGAATGCACACTAGATGGAGCCCTAACAGAAAGTCCATCTAATAATGCCAGAAATAAAGCAATATCATATACCTTATACAGTACAGACAATTTTACTGAACAGAGACTGCCAAAGGCATGACAGAGGGATAATTTAACCCGCTCATACACTTCTTTTTTAGGTGACACTGGGAGAGATTTATTAAGACTGATGTTTTAAAAGTCTTAATATAATTCCCACTGGCACATGACGCGCCTAAAGTATAAAGAGGCGCATCTTGACCTGCCCTTTTGCCTACACAGAAAGCTATGCCAGCTAGGAGTTAGTGTAAATTTCAGGTATAATTTACTTCAATTTCTGACATAAATTATGCATAAATATGTCAGTCAGGGGTACCAATAATGTCTTGTTCTTTGTCAACATATATTTTTTATGTAAATTGCTAAGAAACTCATAGCTCCATTGACTTCACAAGGAGCAGACATGGGAGGCTTTAAAGATGTCTCTTCTGCTGCAGTTGAAAATCACCCAGCTTGTAAGGTGATGTCACAGGAAGACTGAAACCAGCAGCAAATGGGGAGCAGGAAAAGGTGAGCAACTGCTGATTTTTTTATTTTAATACATGGGAGACACATTGACATGGGTTTTCCTAAACTCAGACAGTATGTGTGTGTGTTCAAATCCGATAAAGAATAAATTTGCAACTTTGAAACCTTCCATCCAGATGTTGCCCTTGAAGAGATTTGAACCTAGAGCTCCAGTACTGCAAAACAGCAATACTGACAACTGAGCCACCATACCTGTCCATTCTGCTGGGGGAACTCAGTTGTTAGCATTGCTCTTTTGCAGTGTTGGAGTTGTAGGTTCAAATCTAACCAAGGGAAACATCTGGATGGGGAGGATTTATGCGCTCTTTGTGTTTAGTCTTCCTCCTCTTCTCCTCCTCTAAAGCAGAATAGACAAGTGTGGTGGCTCAGTTCTTAGCATGGCTGCTTTGCAATGCTGGAATTATAGGTTCAAATCTGACCACACACCCTCTAGTAAAGCTGATTTTTTATTCCCATGGGAGTTGGAATTGCCTGTTTCGTTTCACAATAATTTTTGGAAAATCGGGTTGGGCACTTCCGACCTGAATATTTCAGTAATTGCTCAACTCTAGTTAGCAGCATATCATTGAAGTCCTGTAAACTGGGAGGTGAGTCCTCCAGGGATTGAACTTGTTTTTCATCACATCCTATAGCTGCTCAATCAGATTGAGATGCAAGGTGCATAATCTTACCGAACGTAGCCACTGCCATTATGGAATGCCCTTTGCCATTTGGGGGTATACCTGATTTTCAACAATGTATAGGTAGGTGGTATGTGTCAAAGTAACACCCACATGAGTGCCAGAATAAAAGGTTTCTTAGAAGAATGTTGCTCAGCACATCATACTGCTTTTGCTGGCCTGTCTTCTTCCCATAGTGCATTTTAGGCTGAATGCACACGGCCAGGTTGGATTCCAACTGCGAAATCTCACAGCGGAATTAGACCCTGTGCCCAGGCATTGATCCCCACGTACCTGTCTTGAAACTTTCTTTCTGCTCTGCAAATGTGATGGCTGGTGTGCCACTGCACATGCTCAGCGATGACAAGGATCCCCTGCAACTTGTCGCGGGACGTACGGCTTCCATTGACTGCAATGGAAACCGTTCATGCGAGGCTCGCACTAGAATAGGACATGCTGCGATTTTTCCCTGTGAGCGGAAAATCGTAGTTGATTTGCGCTCATGGACATGGAATAGCGTTTTCCATAGCATGTCCTATAGGGAGTATTTGCTGTGGGATCTGGAGGCAAATGCTTGCTCTGGATCCCACAGTGCAAATACAGCTGTTGGCATTGGGTCTTAGTGTCCTCTCTTCCTCTGGTAGTCCTACACAAATACTTGATCATCCATGTGGTGTAAAAGATGTTTAATGTGGTGATGTTAGATGTGATGTCAAATGTGATTCATCAGACCAGACTACATTCTTCTATTTATTCATGTTCTAGGTCTGATGCTTACATGTTCATTCTAGATCCTTTCAACAAACAGCTGTGTGCTTACACACCTTATTATCATAGTCCGCATTAACTTTTCTTTCTCAGCATTTGCAGAACTGTCAAGTCACCCTGATGTCCCCGAAGACACCTAGGTTTAGGGCCACATCTCCCGATCACCCAATACCCTACCCCAGTTACCCAGTTTCTGGTAAACAGCACAAGACAAAGGCTTGTGGAGCTGCACTGTGTGGGGGTGATTTGAAAAGCACATGGGGCTGTTAGATGCTTTTGGGGTGCACTATCCCATGCTATTCCAGTCCCAACCGTCCCCACTTGTCTCTGGTCACTTCCTGGAACTGACCATGTGACTAGCTGTGGGGAAGACAGCAGAGACTGATGGAACATGGTGACAAGAGTGGCTGAGATAAGGAGCCAAGAGGTGGTGTAGTAATTTATTTTACCGCATTAGGGGCTCCTTGGGGGACACCAAAATACGAAGGGGGCCACATCACATGGAGGATGCCTAATTGCTGTGGTGAGGCATAATTTCTGGTGGCATGGTGTATATTTTGAGTAATTTCTATGGGCAAAATGCGCAGTATAAATAATTTCTGGGAACACAGCATGTAGTATAGTTAATTTTGGGGGCATGGTGAGTAGTATAATTTAATATGAGGGTAGGGGGCGAGTTTGGTTTGTAGTATAGTTAATTTCTGGTTGTATACAGTTTAGTAAAATTTATTATTGATGGCACAGCGTGTGGTATAATTTATTATGGGGGCACACTGTAGATTATGATTTATTTCAGAGGACACAGTGTGATATAATTCATTACGGGGTGCACAGTGTAGTATACGTTATTTCTGGGGCACAGTGGTTGCACTATTTTCAGGTGACAGTGTGTGGTATTGTTATTTTCAGAGGAGCTAAAGACGTCTGGTGCACAAACTCTGCAGAGGCAAGAACTTGCTTGAGTAGTCATGAGAGTTTGGAGCAGATGGAGAAGAGGAGGAAAGAGTCCAGAGGATGTCACCTGTGAGGCACTCAATGTCACTATGTACACACTCATGCCAACATTGCATTCACATGTAAAGTCCACTGCATTCTGGTTTGATGGACTATGCCTCTCAGCATATCTTACCTTTTTCTAAGGTCACACTGAGAGATGTAGTTTCACATCGTAAAATCTTCTATGGCATACACGGGATTGCCAATAATAGTTTGGCATGTTAAGTATGCCAAAGTATTATCGGCAACCCAATTATACAACATGACTTGACTGCACCGTCTTTCATTCTCTCTCATTCTCACTCTTCCTTTCTTCGTGTTCTCTCCCTTTCTTTATAGTTTTCTCCCCTTTTCTCTCTCTTGTTTTCATCCATTCTCTCTCCTGTTTTCTCCCCCTCCCTCTCGTTCTCTAATTTCCTTTCCTGTTCTCTACATCAGCTACATCCTCAAACAGTCACTCCCATCACCCTACGAAACATTCTCTCTGAATTTTGTACTACAGTAACTCTTCTGTAGGGTTACCCAAGATGGGCTAACCTTTGCTCCGAATGAATGAGTCATGGGTGCCCATGGGCCTGTCACCCCTTCCTTGATTCTCCTTTCTTGGACCTCTCTTGGTAGATATTAATCACTGCAAGCCAGGAACACCACATAAAACTTGCCTTTCTGGAGATGCTTTAACCCAGTCTTCTAGCCATTACAATTTGGCCCTTGTCAATTGATTGTTAATTTGTTGCCTAAAATACCCCCTAACCTTCCTACCTTGACTGGTGCCATTATCACCAGATAATCAATGTTATTCAGTTCCCCTGTCTTTGACTTTAATGCTATAGCCGATCAGTGTATAGACTGGAGATGTATAGGCAGTGAATAAAACTTTTGCTGCTGTGAAAAGGTTATGCTGGTCCTGGGAATCCACCATTTATTTCTGTGTAAAGACCAGAAAAAGCAGCTTAGAGCGTTACAGCAATAAGCTGCACACAGCATCTCAAGGGACAACAGGGAATGAGGGAGGCAATGTATTTATGGCACTATCTGTCAGTCAGCGGACAGCTCTACAAGCTTCCCATAAAAATAACTCTGCTTTTTTCACTTCGCCCCAGGCTCTAAATTACCATTATTTGACACTGAATTTCAAGATAAGCAACAGAAAAGTTCAGTCTAAAACTTAAGATTTAGCTCTTTCAACCAATATTTCAGCTTAATTCACACAAGCTGCCAACTACTGCACTTAATGTCTGATAGTGGCTAATTAAGAATGTAGATAACACAGTGGAAATAAAATCATGACTCCTTACAGATATACTGAGCAAATTACTTTCGCATTTCAGGACTTGGAATGAGTGATATGGTAAGCAGATATTTCTTAGATGATCCTTTCTTTAAGTAGCTTAAGTATATTCCTGGCTTCTTCTGTATTTTGTGGTGCTGGTGACTATATTGTTGTGCAGCTCTCAAACTAAGGCATTGAGAACTGTTAACTTATTTTATACGAACCCTTTTATATCCAGAGGTCTATGGGGCTTTTATCTCCAGAGCATTACATGTTTTGGAAGGCTGCATTCTAAGGACCCATGTACATGAGCGTAATAGTGCACATTTTTGCAGAATGTGGCGTATTTGGGCGTGCAACTGCCTTTTTTTACTGTACTTTTTGCACGTACAGGTCGGATGCAATTGCATGCACAAATAAATATGCACAATGCTCCCAGATATTGAAATGGCCAAATTCTTTAACGGGGTTTTCCGGGAAAAATACTATCAATGATCGACTGGGGTCCGACCGATCAGCTGATAGCTCCACAATTACAAAGGTGTCGGAGAGAAAGCAGCAAAAGTCTCTGCTCCAACCCCTATGTAGTGGCCGACACTTGTAACTGCAGGCACTTCCCCTGTGTAATTGCGGTGTTGTCAGCCGGCGCGCAATCAGCTGATCGGTCAGGGTCCAGAGCAACAGACCCCAACCGATCAACTATTGATGACGTATCCTGATGATCGGTCACAATAGTATTTTCCCCAGAAAACCCCTTTAATTAAGAGCTAAATGTGTTCATAGAGCATGTTGCATTTTCTTTTTTGACACAATTACACATACAAAATACACGCTTGTTAACAAACTCATTGAAATCAATGGGTTTTATTCTCCATGTATTGCACGCAAATATTTTGCATGCGCAAATACGCCCGTGTGAAGGGTCTCTCAGGCCATTCTCAAACGAGCATATTTTTATTCTTATTTTTTGTAGATTCTAAATTTATGTTTCATGTAAATAGATTTGGTGCAGAACTCAGTCTTACATCTGTTTTTAACCCCTCAGTGACATAACTAATTTTAGCCTTAAAAACAGATAAATCGTTTCCCCTTTTGTGTTCTAGTACTCATAACTTTTCTATTTTTCCTCAACGTAGCTACATGGGACCTTTTATTCTGCAGGACAAGCTTTAGTTTTTATATAACCAATTTTGGGTACATTTATTGAATAAGTTTTATTAATTTTTTTGCTAGGGAGTAATGGAAAAAAAGCAATTTCACTATGGCTGTCTGGGATTTATTTTTATGGCATTCACTGTGTGGTATAAACATAATGTTGCCTTTATTCTACGGGTCAATACGATGATGATAACACGAAGTTTATATATGTTTTACTACTCTTGTATAATATAAAACAGTTTTTTTACAAAAAGATTTGATTTTTTTGTGTGCCAGCACATTCAAAGACAATAGAACTAGGGTTTTTTAATAAGGAATTTACCATGCTAGATAAATGATGCAGTATAGTACAGGTTATTATAGATGTGGCAATATCAATTACCATATCAAGTACCATATATACTCAAGTATTAGCCGACCCGAGTATAAGCTGAGTCAATAAGTTTTACCACAAAAAATTGGTAAAACTTATTGACTCGAGTATAAGCCGAGGTATACTCGAGTATAAAGTAGGTAAAAAAAAAAGCAATACTCACCTATCAGCCAGCGTCTGTGTCCCGGCGCGATGCTCCTCCCGGCGATGCGGCCAGCTGCTGCATTCTTCTCCCCGCTGTCTTTTCCCTGGCTTGCTTTTGAAACCCCCGCTGTGATTGAATCAAATTAGTGCTGTGAATGGATCAAGCGTCGGCCAATTACAACCGGCGCTCGATAAACCAATCACAGCCATTCAGAACGACATCAGTGGCTGTGATTCGTTTATCGAGAGCCGGCTGTGATTGGCCGGTGCTCGATCCAATCACAGCGCTGATGGCAGGGATTTTAAAAGCAAGTCAGGGAGAAGACAGCAGAGAGAAGAATGCAGCAGCTGGCCGCACCTCCGGGGAGAGCATCCCGCCGGGGACACAGATGCCGGCTGATAGGTAAAGAAAAAAAGCAATACTCACTTATCAGCTGACGTCTGTGTCCGCGGCGTGATGCTCCCCCGACAGTGCGACCAATGGGAGGGAGGACATGAAGGTATATGAATAAAAAGAGGGTAATAGGGAAGAATAGGGAGAGTGCAAATACATTGGCATCAAAGTAGACATATCTAATATACGAATAAAATGAATCTCGAATAAAGAAAAATAAATAAAGTAAGGAAAATCAGGCACATATTCATATATGTTTAGGAATAACATTTTTAATGCTACAAAATTATAGGTCTAGGAGGCAGACCTACAGATGTAGCAAACATTAACTTGACATTTAATGTGTTATAATAACTCAACTACAAGGTACTACAATGCTCTAAATTGAGTTATCTATTACAGGCCTGTCTACTACAGGTGATTTCAGCAATAATGGGAGAATGCAAAACTTAGAACTAAGGGAAACAGATCAAAGAGAACATGCAGTAAGTTAGTCTCAGCTGAAAATCTCAAAGGTATTATATGCTACAAGCTCTCAGGCCATTGTAGAAGGTATAAGGGAAGAAAGGAGAAGAGAGGAGACATATTTTGCTCAAATACTTAGGAAACCTGTTTCCATTTTCTGTTGGCTTCTTTTTAACTTAACGTTCTGTATTGTGGAGACAAAGTCAATCCAAGGTATCCAAGTGTTTAGGTAATTGCCTACTGCTGCTTTAGTATCTGCCAGGAGCTTGTCCATTCTTTGGAAGTGGGGAATTTCCATAATAGAATTTTTAAAATCTCCTTCATTACAATATAACATCGGGCCACTGAGCTAAAATACTGCAAAGGCCATGACACAGTGAAAATGGTGTGTGGGAATGTAACATAATGGTCTGGATTTTGGAAGGTCCAAACCCATTAGCTTTTAATTTATCAGCATCAGGTCAGGTGGCACTTTCAAGGTCTGGAGATTGATCTTTGAAAACCTGTAATTATCAGAGTAAGTATCAACATGCATAAACATTATCACTTACAGCCTCCATACACATTCACATTTAGTCATCTGAGCCCATCGATAATGTGGGGCCTTTCAACTTTCCCCCAAGAGATGATGTCAGGGCAAAGAAGGTTCGGGATATTGAGAGTCGTGTCTTTAAAAAAAGCACATTATATATATATTTTTTTCCAACAGGTCTCTTGCAACTGAAAGCTTTTCATTGCTACATTTCCAGTTAACATGTTGAAGGCCCTCTGAATGTATTCCTCATCTATTGACCCAGCAGTGAAGGGATATAACTTAAAAGTAGTGAGTAGAGATGAGCGAACGTACTCGTCCGAGCTTGATGCTCGTTTGAGTATTAGCGTGTTCGAGATGCTCGTTATTCGAAACGCGATGTTTGAGTTACTTTCACTTTCATCTCTGAGATGTTAGCGCGCTTTTCTGGCCAATAGAAAGACAGGGAAGGTATTACAACTTCCCCCTGCGACGTTCAAGCCCTATACCACCCCCCTGCAGTGAGTGGCTGGCGAGATCAGGTGTCACCCGAGTATATAAATCGGCCCCTCCCGCGGCTCGCCACAGATGCATTCTGACATAGTCCAGGGAAAGTGCTGTCTTGCTGGAGTTGCTATAGGGAGAGTGTTAGGAGTTATTCTAGGCTTCAAGAACCCCAACGGTCCTTCTTAGGGCCACATCTAACCGTGTGCAGTAGTGTGGAGGCTGCTTTTTGCAGTGTTGCACATTTTTTTTTTTTTCTATATCGGCCGTGCAGAGCATTGCGTCCTGCAGTAATTTTACATAGTCCAGGGCCAGTAGTGGTGGTGAGGCAGGGACAGAAGACATATTTAGTGTATATAGGCAGTGGGCCTTTCCAAAAACATTTGGGAAAAAAAATCTATTTGGGATGCCTGTGACCGTCCTCAGTGTACTGGGTCTCTGCTGGTGGTAGTTGTCCTAATTCATACGCAGCCAGCTAAGTGTTACAGCAGGCTTGCGCAAAATTCTTTCCTGGCACTGTGTTGCCTGTTACATCACCGCTGTATTCCTGTCCACAGTGAAACAGTCTGCAGTAATTTTACATAGTGCAGGGTCAGTAGTGGTGAGGCAGGGACAGAAGACATATTTAGTGTATATAGGCAGTGGGCCTTTCCAAAAACATTTGGGAAAAAAAATCTATTTGGGCTGCCTGTGACCGTCCTCAGTGTACTGGGTCTCTGCTGGGGGTAGTTGTCCTAATTCATACGCAGCCAGCTAAGTGTTACAGCAGGCTTGCGCAAAATTCTTTCCTGGCTCTGCTGTGCGTTCCGTAAGCGAAGTCAGCCTCCAACCACAGGCCAATAAGCGGCACATTTAATTACAGCGTTCTGTTTCTGCACTACTGGTAATACAGCATGCTGAGGGGTAGGGGTAGGCCTAGAGGACGTGGACGCGGGCGAGGACACGGAGGCCCAAGTCAGGGTGTGGGCACAGGCCGCGCCAGTGTGGTGGCCAGGGGTAGAGGCAGGGCCAGACCGAATAATCCACTAACTGTTTCCCAAAGCGCACCCTCGCGCCATGCCACCCTGCAGAGGCCAAGGTGCTCTACGGTGTGGCAGTTTTTCACAGAGACGCCTGACGACCGACGAACAGTGGTGTGCGACCTTTGTCGCGCCAAGATCAGCCGGGGAGCCACCACCACCAGCCTCACCACCACCAGCATGCGCAGACATATGATGGCCAAGCACCCCACAAGGTTGGACGAAGGCCGTTCACCGCCTCCGGTTTGCACCACTGCCTCTCCCCCTGTGCCCCAACCTGCCACTGAGATCCAACCCCCCTCTGAGGACACAGGCACGAGTGCCTACCGGCCTGCACCCACACCCTCACCTCCGCTGTCCTCGGCCCCATCCAGCAATGTCTCTCAACGCAGCGTCCAGACGTCGCTAGCGCAACTGTTTGAGCGCAAGCGCAAGTACGCCGCCACGCACCCACACGCTCAAGCGTTAAACGTGCACATAGCCAAATTGATCAGCCTGGAGATGCTGCCGTATAGGCTTGTAGAAACGGAGGCTTTCAAAAGTATGATGGCGGCGGCGGCCCCGCGCTACTCGGTTTCCAGTCGCCACTTCTTTTCCCGATGTGCCGTCCCAGCCCTGCACGACCACGTCTCCCGCAACATTGTACGTGCCCTCACCAACGCGGTTACTGCCGAGGTCCACTTAACAACGGACACGTGGACAAGCACAGGCGGGCAGGGCCACTATATCTCCCTGACAGCACATTGGGTGAATTTAGTGGAGGCTGGGACAGAGTCAGAGCCTGGGACCGCTCACGTCCTACCCACCCCCAGAATTGCGGGCCCCAGCTCGGTGCTGGTATCTGCGGCGGTGTATGCTTCCTCCACTAAACCACCCTCCTCCTCCTCCTCCTCCTCCTCCAACGCAACCTCTGTCTCGCAATCAAGATGTGTCAGCAGCAGCAGCACGTCGCCAGCAGTTGGTGTCGCGCGGCGTGGCAGCACAGCGGTGGGCAAGCGTCAGCAGGCCGTGCTGAAACTACTCAGCTTAGGAGAGAAGAGGCACACGGCCCACGAACTGCTGCGGGGTCTGATAGAGCAGACCGACCGTTGGCTTGCGCCGCTGAGCCTCCAACCGGGCATGGTCGTGTGTGACAACGGCCGTAACCTGGTGGCAGCTCTGCAGCTCGGCAGCCTCACGCACGTGCCATGCCTGGCCCATGTCTTTAATTTGGTGGTTCAGCGCTTTCTGAAAAGCTACCCACACTTGTCATACCTATTCGGAAAGGTGCGCCGGGTCATCGCACATTTCCGCAACTCCAAGACGGACGCTGCCACCCTGCGGACCCTGCAACATCGGTTTAATCTGCCAGTGCACCGACTGCTGTGCGACGTGCCCACACGGTGGAACTCTACGCTCCACATGTTGGCCAGACTCTATGAGCAGCGTAGAGCTATAGTGGAATACCAACTCCAACATGGGCGGCGTAGTGGTAGTCAGCCTCCTCAATTCTTTACAGAAGAGTGGGCCTGGTTGGCAGACATCTGCCAGGTCCTTGGAAACTTTGAGGAGTCTACCCAGATGGTGAGCGGGGATGCTGCAATCATTAGCGTCACCATTCCTCTGCTCTGCCTCTTGAGAAGTTCCTTGCAAAGCATAAAGGCAGACGCTTTGCACTCGGAAACGGAGGCGGGGGAAGACAGTATGTCGCTGGATAGTCAGAGCACCCTCATGTCTATATCTCAGCGCGTTGAGGAGGAGGGGGAGGAGCATGAGGAGGAGGGGAAAGAGACAGCTTGGCCCACTGCTGAGGGTACCCATGCTGCTTGCCTGTCATCCTTTCAGCGTGTATGGCCTGAGGAGGAAGAGGAGGAGGAGGAGGATCCTGAAAGTGATCAGCATGGGTACCCTCAGCAGTGGGCCGTGGACGTCTGACGTCATGACGTCATTACGCATAGAGACACCGGGCGGACGGCCCACCCCTCTCTCTCACTCTCTCTCCCCCCCTCCCCCTCCCCCCCTCCCCTCCCCCGCTGCGCTCTGCACAGTGAGGACGCAGAGACTGATCCTCTTCATCACACCGGGACGTATAGGATGACCACTACTTAAATGTGAGTTGTTTCAAGTGATAATATGTAATTTTATGCTGTCTGTGCTTGATAAAGTCGTATGTTACGACGAAACGCGTTGCACTATAACAGCACTGAGTATGCAGTAATTGCATTAATAAAAAGTTGGAGCGAGTGATGTTTGCAGCCTGATCCAGGGGTTCGGGTCCCGAGAGCGCGGGCAACTTTTCTTTTCATCTTACGGATTTCACTAGTGGGTCCTGCAATACAGCAGGACACAGAAGCCCAGCAGCCTTACGGACGGACCAGGGGATCTATAAGTGAACGAGGAAGTGGAGGTGTTGGTGAGGCCTCTCATCAGGGGCACTCACCAAACACCGGGTGAGTTAACCTCAATATTTTCTTTTTCTTCAATATAGCACTCCCAGGAGAGTGCCATATCTATTTCTGTTTAAACTCCTAGCCTACACCTATAGCGCTTCCCTGACGTGCATTTGTGTTGTCTTTACGGCCAATCCCATTGGGCTGAGACCGGTTATTTTTAGGGGTCACAGCGGCTTCAGGTGTGGCGGAATGGAGGAAATTAAGAAAGCATGGTTACAACTGGATTTGAAAGTTGAGGAAGCTGTGGAGATGGTTAAAGAGGACCTACATGGTATAAAGACTAACTGTATTCCTCCACTCACCAAAGATCCCTATGAGTGGATGGTGAAAGAAGGAGAGGAATTAAAAGGGAAGTATATAATCAGGGATTGTGTACAGGATATCTGGAGACACTCACTAGACTTAATCTTTTTAAGGATTTATAAAGAGAATCAAGTATTTCCAAGAGGGCTGAGAATAAATGTTATTCCAGCGTTCCAGCAAGATGGAGATTTTGTGGGCCAGTGGGCATTAATGCTCAACACTTTCTCCACCCTAATGCTGGAAAAATTAATTATGAAACGTATGTCTATGTTATCAGACTGTATTAAAAAACTGAATGTACATGAGGATAAGGAAGACATGGTTTATGATGTACTATATTACATGGAAAGAATTGAAAAGGAAACCATCACGAGGAAAGTTAAAAAACTAATGCGAGATTCATATGATTTTAAAAATTAAACCTATTTTCCTAGAGATTACAGAAGAAGTGGTAGGAAACAGGTTCCCCCTAGTGATAATAGGGACACTGGTAAACAGTGGCATAGAGGATTCAAACAAAGCTATGCATACACTGGTAAAAGGAGAGGAAACAATGGTTATAACAATAGGAATAGAGATAAAGATAATACATATGGGAGACAAATGAGACACTGGGAAAACAGACAAAAAATCAACACAATTAACGAGAGGCAACATAAACAGTGGGATAATAGACAAATACATAACAGAAGAGAAAACCAGTTCACACAACATAACGAGAATGATTTTAGACAAAACAGTAGGATAGAGAGAAGAAAAGAAAACCAGTATGGGAAGAGAGATGAAACATCACGACAAAATCAACAATACCAAGAAAGACGAATGGAGGAACATAGATCAAGAAACAAAGGGGTCATTACAAATAATCCTGACGATACAACACAAACGCACATGAGTGGGGCCATGAATAGATATAGAAATTCCAGGAACCAGCGGATAGAGAACTGGAGAGCTCCCCCCATTCACACAGGGGAAGCGAAATACCTAGATGAGAATGCCCATTCTCTCATCACCGTGGACTCTACATTTTGTAGTACGGTTGATTGTACCCCCAGACGGACCGGGACCCCGAACTGGGGGAAAAACAGGGAAGAAAATCGGGTGAATGAGTGTGTCCCAATACACACACCATATACACCAGAGCTAATCTCACAAGAAGTGGAAAGAGCACTTTTAAGGACACCCATGGCAAATTCACCTACAGACATATTGGATCTGTGTATCTCTAACACAGAAAACCAAAGGGGAAGGAACAGAGGGGAACAAGCCTCACAGGTAACAGAGACAAATCAAGCTTTTTTAGACAAAGCGACAGAGGAGGGGCTACCCGTAACATCAGGAAACCCTCGAAGAGCAACCCCAAAGGATATCACAATCTCCAACAGAAATGTGGTCAACCAGAGATTCAACACAAATCCAATAGTGAAATCGAAAATAAACCAGTTCTACTTACCAATGAAACCCACATTGAAAACAGGAAGAGAAAGACCAGAAGGGGGAAAAGGGGTGGTAGAAGGAGGAACAAAAACAAGAGGGACCTCCCAACTGAAGAAGTAGTGACCTTTGAGGAGGCCAGAGATCATGGCATATTTAATATATCAAAATACATGCTAAGACAAAAAGAAGTGGAAGTTCTATCCAAAGGTCTATCCTTCAGTCCCACTACCCACTCAAATCTGTTCGATCTCTTTGTGGATCTGAACAGCTTTGTACGAAAATTAACCCTTAACAGGTACTTCGTGATTCAAGAGATGAATGGGAAAACTGGGCAAACCAACGAGGAACGAATGGAACAAAGCTTCAACATTGAAGACCCAATAGCGACAGACCTCAAACCTACCAGTAGATTTTACCCAGTGGAAGCAAAAGGAGAGTATATCCAATTATTTTACAATAAGGTGATGAAAGAATTTCAAGAGATGTGTCAGAAGGAAACGAAAGCCCCACAGAGGACGGATAACCTCACGCGGAACCAGAGAGCTACTCTAAATGGTTTAATGAAACAGGAAAACATCGTAATCAGAAACGCAGACAAGGGAGGGGGGATAGTCATTCTAGATTACGAACAATATGATAAGGAGGCAAGAAGGATACTGGATGACACGAAATATTATGAAAAAATAAGAAAAGATCCCACAGAGAAGACAAGAGTAGAATTTCACCACCTACTGAAAGAAGGATATACGGATAAATGCATCCTGAAGTCAGAATATAAGTACCTACTGGAAACCCCCATAGGAATGCCCTATTTTTATTATGTGCCTAAAATACATAAAGACATCTTTAATCCCCCAGGACGACCCATTATTGCCGGTATGCAGTCCATAAGTAATCGTCTGTCTGAATACATCGATGCTCAACTGCAGAAGTATGTAAAGAATCTACCATCATACCTCAAGGACACAGGGCACCTACTAGACGTCATCAAGGAAATACCCTGGAAAAACTCGTACAGGTGGTGCACCATGGATGTGGAAGCCCTGTATACAAATATAGATCACGAAAAGGGCATCTTAGCCATAGAAGAAACTCTGAGAGAGGACATTCTCATGCCAAATAAACAGAGGGAATTCCTATTAAAAGCCATCTCATTCATATTGAGCAATAATTTTTTCACATACAATGGGGACTTCTACAGGCAGACCATGGGGACCGCGATGGGCACAATTTGTGCCCCAAGCTATGCAAATTGCGTTATGGGGATTTTTGAAAGAAATCGCTTTTTGGACAGAAGAATCATCTTGTACAAGAGGTACATAGATGACTTGATAATAATATGGGACGGTGAAGAAAAGGACCTAGAACACTTCATTGCCAATCTAATGGAAAACGAGTTCGGGTTTAAATTTACCCACACAACGGACCCCAACAAGATAGTGTACTTAGATTTAGAGCTCTCGGCGGAAGAACGGAAAATACATACCCGCACTCACTTTAAGGCCGTGGATACGAATAGCTATCTGGACTTCCACAGCTGCCATTTGAAACAATGGAAGGTAAATGTACCCTATGGGCAACTGAGGAGGGTGAGAAGAAATTGCACCAATCTGGAGGACTTTGAAGAACAAGCCAAAGAAGTCAAACAGAGATTTCTAAACAAAGGGTACCCAAGCACTATAATAGATGCAGCGTACAAAAAAATAATAGAAAATCAGGATGTGAACACCGAACAGGGTACGAAGAGAACACAGGACAACACAGAAAGGAAAGAAAGGTCCAATGACAGATTTAGGACAGCATTTACTACGAAGTATAGTAAACACTTCAGCACCATAAAGAAGATCATGAGAAAAAACTGGACGCTGCTACAAGAGGATCCGTTTCTACATAAAACCATACCTGATAGACCAATATGTACGTTCAGGAGAAATAGAACTTTAAAGAATATACTAGCACCCTCACGCCCAAAGAAGGAGAAAAACAAGGAACATGGGAGGAAGAAGACACAAAAAGGCCCCAAAGGAGTGTATAAATGCGGCGATAAAAAATGTAAATGCTGCGAGAATATATCACATGGAAGAACGGAAATAGAAGCAGAAGGAGGATCTATAAGGATTAGACAGAGACTGACATGTAAAACTGAATCAGTGGTGTATCTGTTGGAGTGTCCATGCAACCTAAGATATGTAGGTAGGACCATTAATGTGATGAGAGACAGAATGAGCAAACACAGGAATAACATAAAAAATGGTTTTTTAAAACACAGTGTCTCAAAACACTTTTTAAATAAACACGATAAAGACAGTACGGTTTTAAGAATCACCCCACTTGAATACATAGACTCCAAATCAGTACAGGAGCTCAGAAAGAAAGAGATGTACTGGATCTTTAGGCTGAACACACTTGCACCCAACGGCTTAAACGAGGTATTAGAAAAAATTTGAAGTATCAAAATAATTTTAAGCAATGGTTTTATCTACTATGTACATGGATGTGTATATATGTAAACATCTCTATGCATGGGTATTAGTATAAAATTTTACGCATAAAAAAGTTTATGCATATATGTGTATATATATCAGTATAATATTTATGGAGGCGACATAGAGATATTTATTTATTAATACTTGTATGCATTAGTCCGCTTAGGATATAGATACTTTAAAAATGCATTAATAAGCCTACCATTATTCAACTATATGAAAACGTGAAGTGAGTAATATAGACTGTTAGTATAAAAACATAGTATAAGAACACAATAAGAAATAGTATTACAGATATACCCTTATATACACAAATAGTAAGTTTTAACGCATGTTACATGTATTTTATGAATTTGGATTTTATATATACGCATATACTGTACTAAGTGGTGGCATCCATACCCCGGGGTAATCTTAACATTCTAATTTAAATCTAACACCTAAAGAAAGATATACACTTTCATCTTTCTCTATACCCTATATTGGCAGAGAAAGGGTTAAAAACAACCAGCTATGCGGCTGGCAAAGGGTTACAGCCCATTAAGGACTATAATAATAGCAATTTCTCAATCACCGTATGAAATAACGGTTTGGGTCAGCATGTCCAATAAATATAGACATATAACCAGGATACCCGGTCAAACTAGGTGACACATGTCTCCTGTAGTCACCTAGGAGACAGCGTAAACATAGGAGCCCCACGTGTGACTAGTATATCCACGTCACAGGAGGAGGAGCCAGGTAAGGCCCCTAGCGCTAATGCATGGTTAACACTACCGGGAAACATGCGCTATGATTGACAGGCTATGTAACGAATAGGGAATGGAGGATATAGCTCCACCCCGAGGACGTCTGACGTCATGACGTCATTACACATAGAGACACCGGGCGGACGGCCCAACCCCCCCCCCCCCCCTCTCTCTCTCTCTCTCCCCCCTCCCCCTAGCAGACAGCGTGAACATAGGAGCCCCACGTGTTACTAGTATATCAACGTCACAGGAGGAGGAGCCAGGCACGGCCCCTAGCGCCAATGCATGGTTAACACTACCGGGAAACATGCGCCATGATTGACAGGCTATGTAACGAATAGGGAATGTAGGACATAGCTCCACCCCGAGGACGTCTGACGTCATGACGTCATCATACATAGAGACATCGGGCGTACGGCCCACCCCTCTCTCTCTCTCTCTTTCCCCCCTCCCCCCTAGGAGACAGCGTAAACACAGTAGCCCCACGTGTGACTAGTATATCAACGTCACAGGAGGAGGAGCCAGGCACGGCCCCTAACGCTAATGCATGGTTAACACTACCGGGAAACATGCGCTATGACTGACAAGCTATGTAACGAATAGGGAATGGAGGACATAGCTCCACCCCGAGGACGTCTGACGTCATGATGTCATTACGCATAGAGACACCGGGCGGACGGCCCACCCCTCTCTCTCACTCTC
The DNA here is from genome assembly GCF_035609145.1 of Eleutherodactylus coqui. Classification (NCBI taxonomy): domain Eukaryota; kingdom Metazoa; phylum Chordata; class Amphibia; order Anura; family Eleutherodactylidae; genus Eleutherodactylus; species Eleutherodactylus coqui. The sequence continues at coordinate 330,235,312 of NC_089837.1, read as the reverse complement.
TCTCCCCCCCCCCTCCCCCCCCCCTCCCCTCCCCCGCTGCGCTCTGCACAGTGAGGACGCAGAGACTGATCCTCTTCATCACACCGGGACGTATAGGATGACCACTACTTAAATGTGAGTTGTTTCAAGTGATAATATGTAATTTTATGCTGTCTGTGCTTGATAAAGTCGTATGTTACGACGAAACGCGTTGCACTATAACAGCACTGAGTATGCAGTAATTGCATTAATAAAAAGTTGGAGCGAGTGATGTTTGCAGCCTGATCCAGGGGTTCGGGTCCCGAGAGCGCGGGCAACTTTTCTTTTCATCTTACGGATTAGACTAGGGCTTCTTGGCAAATTATTATGTTTTTCTCTAAAGTTTTTTACATATAGAACTTTTGCTGATATTGTACATGTATTTATTTTACCTAAGAAGATTGTAATATTTTGGAGCTAGACTGGCAACATAGACAATACTCGTACAGCCATATGTTTACTGCGTTCGGAAAAATTGGGCGCAAGTCCTGTCAGACATCATGTAAACATTCATCTATATGCTGTCCAATCTCCACAGACCCATAGCACATTGCATGTCCAATTCTCATCCATAAAAAAAGGACAATAATAGGACGTGTGGTAACTTTTTCAGTCCATCTGTATAGTCTTTGTCTGTATGCTGTCTGTGGAATAGATGGATGGTACATGGCCCAAATATACGTTCATGTTGATGAGGCTTCTACATGTTTTTCCTAAAGCCCATATAAACATTTAAAAAATTTCATGTAACAAAAGGTAATATCAGCTCACCACTCACCGCTTATTCTATGTATGCAGTTTTTAATATGAGCGTCTAAGGGCTTAAACACACGAGCGTTATTTTGCCCCGTTTTGGAATCATGAAAATCAAGGGCATAAAACAGGTTAAAGCGAAACCATTGCTTTCAATGGTTTCGTTTTCACTATTAGAATTAGTATTAATGCGTGAGATAAAAAGGACCTGTCCTATCTTCCCGCTTTTTTTTTTTAAACTCACGTACAGTAGCGCAAAGTTTAAATAGTAAAAAAAAAAAAGCTTTTTGACAGGTTCATGTGATAATACTCTCCATAACAGCAAGCGTATTAGCGCATACACACATCTGTGTAAGCCCTAATAAAGACGATTTTAGTTTACACGGTTTCTGGTGCTGAAATATATATGGTTTATATTTATTTGGAAGATTTAGCACATTTTGCGAGGCTGGATGACAAAAACATCAATTTTGGCATTTTTATTTTATTTTTTCATGGTGTTCACTGTATGGGATAAGTACGATAATAATTTGGTAATACTTGTCATTGTGAATGTGTCTATACCAAATTTGGGGGGGGGGGGGGTTATTGCATTTTTCCAATAATAAATTGAACTTTATTTTAAAAAATGGCAATCTTTACATGGCAGGTTTACACAAGAAAATATTTCTTCTTCTTTTTTACCATATTTATTTGTCCCACAAGGAGACTGATAGCTGCAATTGTTGCATCAATTACATAATACATTGCACTACTTTTGTCACTTTTTCTCATAGACGTTTAGGCCTATTGTACCTTGCCTCTATCTTGGCCTAATAGGTCACTCGTACATGGCAGATCCAGAGGCTATTATTTGGCCTCTTGCTGCCATGGCATCCATTGGCACACCTCTCCCATCCTGGCAGCTACAGTGGGAGTTTAGCTATCAGTTACAGTCGACTCCCACTGAGGACACTGTGGGCTCAGCCCCTGAGACCATATAGCACAAGCACAGTACATGCTACTCTGTTATCCTGGCTGTTGCTAATCAGGACATGGGACTGCTGCAGCCAATCACTGACCACAGCAGTGAACTTCTATAGCCAGTGATAAGACGGCAGGAGTCACATGTCCTGGTCAACAGCAACGAGGAAGAACAGAGTAGTTGTGAAGCAGTTTTAAGTAATTGGCAAACCTCCTTAATGAATCTGCTTGTCCTATTTATCCTTACTGTATGTGCTTTTATGCTTTTTCAGTATTTGTATGACATTATACATACCCATCTGCATCTAGAAAGAATTTATAGGGTACAAAACCCCAACATGAATACAGTGTTACGGTGAAATAAAAATATTCCAATGCTATTAGCTCATGTATGAAAGCCATTTATGAACTTATCTTTATTTAGTTACTTTATTTTAGGTGCTGTCAATCTTTTTTTTCATTTTGGACATGTACATGTATAATGGTCGTGAGTGGTGGCGCGACACAGGTTCAGGATGGCACAGCAATGACAGACACTGTCAAGGCGGCATATATTTAGAAAAATATACTTTATAAAACATTAACTGAATAAAACATGAATTCTATTCACAAGAGGGCTCGGTTACTTTAAGCAGTACGTAATAAACTGGTAGCATAAAATCTCTCTTAGGCCTCGATCAGACGACCGTTTTTTGCCATGATTTGCGGATCGCATGTCGGATGCGCATCCGCAAATCGCGTGACCGGGGCCGAAAAATCGCCGGAAAAATCTGCTCCTATGCGCGTTTACGTTGAAACGACCCAATGATAGGAGCGCTGTCCAGCCCATTGAATTCAATGGAGCCAGCAATACAGCCAGCTCCATTGAAAGCCCTTCCCTGAAAATCATCCAAAAATGTGTAAAAATAAAATAAATATATATACTCACCTTGTCCGTGCAGCCGGAGTTCAGCCGCGGCCGGCCGGCAGTTCTCCTGAACTGCTCTGAGTAGTATTCAGCAGGCGGGGATTTAAAATCCCCGCCTGCTGAATGGGCTGCCTCTGACTGGTCACAGCCCTCACCAATCAGAGGCAGCTCTCACTCACCCATTCATGAATTCATGAATGGGTGAGTGAGTGCTGCCTCTGATTGGCTCAGCGCAGGGACCAATCAGGGGTAGCTCTCAGCTATTGAATGACAGCTGAGAGCTGCCCCTGATTGGTCCCTGCGCTGAGCCAATCAGAGGGTGAGTGAGAGCCTGCTGTATACTACTCAGAGCAGTTCAGGAGAACTGCCGGCCGTGGCTGAACTCCGGCTGCACGGACAAGGTGAGTATTTTTTTATTTTTTTTTACACATTTTTGGATGATTTTCAGGGAAGGGCTTATATTTTTAAGCCCTTTCCGAAAACTCATCCCGCGCTCGCCGGCAGCCCATTGCTTTCAAGGGAGCCGGCTGTATTGCCGGCTCCATTGAATTCAATGGGCAAACATCATTCTTCTCTGCCACAGCTGTAACAGCTGTGGCAGAGAAGAATGATTTGTGTAGTATATGTTCTCAATGGGGTCGGAGCTGCTGCCTTCAGCCCCATTGAGCGCATATAGAGAACACAAGGAATCGCAGATCACAGATAGGCGCGATCTGCGATTTCTTGTGTCCTATAATTTATCGGACAAGCGCATAAAAAGCGCCCATGTGTCCGATCGCATGCGCAAATCGCGTGAAAAATCGCCCATGTGACCGAGGCCTTAAAGTGATAGTACTCTTAAAGCAGCAGTACTCTTAATGTGACTCAAAATACACATTTTTGTCCCTTGGTGCTCTTCTTCAACATATGCATATCAGTACCTCAGTACTTCCTTCAGGCAGCAACAAGATACATGGCATTCTCATCCCTTCTTCACGTAACTATCAGTATGTTTTATCACTTCTCTTATCTGCGATGTACCTGCTAAATACATCATCTTCATGACTTCAAATTCCCCATGGGAGCAGCGTTCTTACTTGGAGAATGCATACATAAATCATAGGCCTCATGTTCACGGCACGCACATATTTTCATGCGGATTTCCGCAGCAGATGCACTTCGAGTCATTATTAAATTGATTTTTTATTGCTTGCAGGAGATCGCAGAGTGCGGTTTTTTTCGGCGTGAATGTACACAGATGCACTGCAGATCATCCGTGAGGAAAAAATCCACAACCCCACCCCCCAGCCTTTTTCCCACCTCCCCCAGCCTTTTTCCCACCTCCCCCAGCCTTTTTCCCACCTCCCTAATTAATTTTAGCTTTTAAATCCACAGTGCATCCGCAAATGTATTTGCGGATGCACTGTGGATCGTAAGCTCCCATAGAGATGAATGGAGTACATCCGCGTGTGATCCAAGGTAAAATGGAGCATGCTGCGATTTATTATCCATGTGTGGCATTTGCAAGTCAAATAAAAACAAATTCGCAAGTGTTACATGAAGCGTGGACGCCTAATGCTTTCCTATGGGCAGCTTGATTTGTAGATCTCACGTGCGGGTGCTACACGCGGATTCCGCAAATCAAATCCGCCCATGGACATTGGGCCATAGGCAAAGGTCGACACGTCATTATACTAGTGGTTTCACTCCTGCGTTAAATTACTCTACATGTTGCCTGATGAGTCACCTAAAATGTGTGCCTTGCTATGCCATCCTCTTTCCTACATTATGATATGTATCACATATCTGCACTAACACTTTACATTACACTCTATACATTACACTGTATGATAAGATTATGTTGGAAGACTGAGTGGGACACTTGCTGGACTATGGTGTTATTCTCCCAACTGAAACTAGCACTTTTAGGAGTGGGTTAAATGTGGGTGTTGAACTCCCTTGCAAGATGTGAAGTATAGTGCAGGCTCTCTTGAGGGGAAACTAACTCCTTAGGGCGAGCACCCACTGGCGTTTTTTTACCTGCGTTTTGCGTTTTGCGTTTTGCGTTTTTCCTGCACAGGCATAGAGATAACATGTGTTCCTGTCCACTGGCGTTTTTTTTGCATTGCGTTTGCGTTTTTAACATAGGAACTGTCAGTTGCATATGTGTCCTTATTTTTCTCCATGGAAATTAATGGCAAAGCCGCGAAAACGCCGCGAAAAACGCCGCGGAAAACGCGCGGAAAAACCGCGGGACACGCGGCGAAAACGCTGCGTTTTTTTCCCCGCGGGAAACGCAAACGCCAGTGGGTGCTCGCCCTAACTGTGCAGAGACTGCTGCACTTTCGCTCGTAGACTCACAGCTGCGGTGTCTGGTAACTTTCCGGCTTACACAGGGGTCTTGCCCGGCTCAGGTGTCTCCTGGCAGGGTTGAAATAGACTTCTTTGCGGACTCTTTCCTCAGCCAGGTCTTAGCTTCTACTCCTTTCTGCAGCACTTCCTTCTCTGATCACTTCTCTCCATCAGCTCCTGACTTCCCTTCCCCTCCGTACGTCATGTGCCTAGCCCCCTTCTTCTACTCTCTCTCCTTCAATCACCGGAACTCTAACAGTTTTCACTCTGAGTCACATTGCCAGATCCTGCCAGTTACATAAATTCTACCATAAGGGGAGGCTGATCAACCAAAAATTAGCTGGAGACAGCCAATCACTAGGGGCACTGTTGCTAGGCAGATTTTATTTAAACCTATCACCAGCAAGAATGGGATTTTACCTCTAAAGAGTGCCTCCTATGCCCCCATAAGGGCTCATAGCGACTTCCCTAGGATCTTTTAACCTTAAGACTGCCCCTGTGGGTCACTACACCAGTCTCCTCCTGTTCCTCTCTCCCACTCCTGGCTGGGTACCAGACCAGAAGGGGTGGGGCTTGATCATGCGACTAGTGGTCAAGCTAACAGAGCAGCTGCATACTGCTATCTGTAAAGAGGAAGACAGACAGTGCCTCCCCTTTACACAGGCACCAATTCAAAGGAAGTAATCAGGCAGCATCTCTATCCAGAACTATTTATTGTAAAAACATATAAATACAGTATAAGAAATAATATAAAAAAATAAACCCGTGGATATTGATCAGTACCATTTCTTTATCAAGCAGTTCTGTATTGCTCACAATTCAAACTGCCCTCAACTTAGTAAACAGTTCTGCTTAGATTTTACTTCCCACATTCATTCCTATGGGGTAAAGTGTCAGTTTTGGAGAATCCCTACTCGTTAGAGGGGTCCCTTGACAATAATTTGATCATAAAATGTTCACTTGCTGTGACCCTCAGTAACCAGTAAGGGGGTTTTAAACGGGACGACCTGTTGGGCGCAGATGCCCAACAGATTGTGCCAGCGATAATCATTCCTGTGCTTTTACACAGGAATGATCATTGCTAGTGAATGGAGGGGAGTGGGCCAAAGATTTTACGGCCCACCCATAAGTGAATAAGTGCCTGTTTACACAGGCTGATCCGTTGTTCAGTTTTCTGCATGCAGAAACTGAACGACGAATGGGAATTCTTGTTTGTCGTACTGTCGAGGCATTCATTTACACTGAAAAATAACGTTCAGCTTATTGCTGGATCGCAGAAATCCAAATGATTATCGGCTTATGTAAAAGGTCCTTAAGGCCTCATGTCCACGGGGAAAATCAGATCCGCTGCAGATTCTCCATGTAGAATCTGCAGCGGGTCCCTCCTGCCCCGTGGACATGAGCGCCGAAAATAGCAATTTAAAAGCATTTACCTATCCGTAGCGGGCGGGGACGCTCTGCTCTTCCTTACGGCCGGATCTTCATTTTCGGCCGGCGGATGAATTCCTGACGCCGGCGGCACGTCGCCGACGTGCCGCGCGCATGCGCCGGGCACATCCGCCGAGCCGAAGCAAGGGAGATGCGGCCGTGAGGAAGAGAAGAGCTTCCCGGTCCGCTGCGGGTGAGTAAATGCTTTAAATTCCTATTTTAGGTCTCCCGCGGATCCGGACGGCTTCCATAGGCTTCAATAGAAGCCCGCGGGAGCCGTCCCCGCAGGAGACCCGCATGAAAATGGAGCATGGTCCAGATTTTTTCATGCTCCATTTTTTTTTAAATCACTTTTATTGACGATCCGCGGGTATTTATGTACCCGCGGGTGGTCAATGCATCCCTATGGGGTGCGGATCCGCGTGCAGGTAATCCGCTGCGGATCCTAAATCATATTTTCCCCGTGGACATGAGCCCTAAGTGTTCAATTTTCTTACAGTGCCACCACAGAAAAAAGAACCATTACACACAGCCCAAATTTAAATCAGTGGCTTTTTTGTGTAATTTGGACAGAACAATTCCCTTAGTACAACAGATGCCCATTGTAACCATTCTCCGCTCTGGAAAAGAGATGAGGATTCTGGACAAAGGATCGCTCTTTATTAAGAATTCCCTAATAGAGTATGTGAAAGTTGTTTTTCTAGACAAACCCTTTAATTATCAATATTTGTCTAAGTTCTCAATCCCAACACTCTCAATCTATACTGATTAACAGAAACTAATTCTTTAGGTGTTGGCAACAACAGTGTGAATTCAGCATGTTCTTCATTATTTGTAATTACAGTGGATATCATGTGCAATAAGCAGAGCAATGTATTCACTGTATACAAATGTATGTAGCAGCATGTTAGGGGTACACACAGACATAGTAGTAAGGCTGCTTTCATATCTACTAGGGGGTTCTGTTTTCCTGCTCTGTTATAGCTCCATCTTATGATGGAACCAGTGCCGAAGGGACCCCATTGAATATAATGGGATCCATTTGGTTTCGCCTCAGCTGTCCGTGCGGCTTGTGTGGTATGGCTCACATATGGTAGGTGACAGGGGCATTCCAGTGAATAGATAACAAAATTAGAAGTACAGTTCGAAAAGGAATTAATCCAAACCTTTTCTAGACCTAACACTTACGATCACACTTGGATCTGGGATCTAACAGGTTTTTTTCTACACATACCTTCCATGTGGCACTATTTTGGACACCATGCGAGCAAATGGACTAGAGAAGGATATTATCCTGGGATTCGTTAATGGTTCACAAAGAAGAGGTCATCAAAAAATTTGCTGGTTAGTCACAATCATGCATCACAGAAGGGGAAATCAAGAATTAAAAACAATCACAGAAAATGGCCGTTACTTACTCCTGAGTGAGGAGTGCATATAGATGCATCCTCCTCTCACCATGCAGGTAGCTGACTACCAAATGGAGGAGCCAATAACACCTGTGCAGGACACCGATATAACAACCACTCACACTGCCTCCTGATAATGAGGGGGGTGGATGCTTGGTGTAGACTCCCACACATAGTGGATACAGGGTGCCAGACCATTCTGATATATGTAGTTCACCATGCAGACCAGCAACCTATTAATGACGCCATGATAATTCGGCGGGTTGCCCTGCATTTCCTTCAGTGAACCACATTGGTACTGCCACCCTGGGCTCCCCCTGGAGTCTTAATGCCACACTGCATGTGAATGATAGATAATAAATGCAAGGCATTGGTTGGATGTTGGCCAAGATACATGAGCCCACTAACCACTTCACGGTTTCTTGCGTTGTAGTGGGTCCCTACACTAATATAAATGCATCACAGAAGGGGAAATCAAGAATTAAAAACAATCACAGAAAATGGCCGTTACTTACTGACTCACAATCATGGCTGACACTGGCATGACTATTTACCAGTACTTGATAGACGAAAATGGTGATAGTTGATCTATTGGGTGACCCAGAGTTGTCAACAGCTGAATGGTTAATCATCATCATCATTTATCACACACGGATAATAACTATTTGTTTTAACCCTTACACCTCATCAACGTTTCTGACCGGAACATTCAATTTAGCGAAATACATCAATAACCTTACAGGATGCAGATATGTGCACTTCCAAACCTATTACAGTATATGTACTATACTTTACAATTCATATATTATACTTTATATATTACAATCCATCAATTTTTAATGATGTGCGTCTCCTGCTTTTCTTTCTCATATATTGTATTTTTCGATAAGTATTTATATCTTCTCATATATTTTATATAGTTGTATATTTACACATCAGCGTCTATTTTACAAAACTCATTTTTATATCATTCATAATAACATTTCTTTGTTCCACCCTGTTGATGATTTTACCATCGCCTGTGACATTTTATCCATTATATTCTTCAATGTCTGTTATTTAACCTCCCTGTTTCTATTATAAATCTGTATCATCCCCCGTATTAATCTTAGTTAATTATTTATTACATTCATTTATTTTGATTCCAGTAATGAAATCTACTTTGCTGCTTGTATAAAAAGCTGATATAAAATCTCATAGCTCTAATGATACATAAAGACCTCTACATTGTGACCTCCAATGTTGTTTGTTATGTTCTTTTCAATGTTTACAACTCATTATGCAAATGCCTTGCAATATGTCTATCTATACTCCTCTGTGTGGGCTCTTTAAGGCAGACCGTTTTCAAATTTTATATTCAAAATTCAATAAAAACATTTAAAAAATAAAAAGCTGATATAAATGTTGTACCCTACTCAATCACATATTGATACATGTATTTTTATTGTTTGTCTCCTTCTTTCTTGCTCCTTTTATCTTCCCTCTTCTATATCCATTATTAATTGTAGTATTTATTTAATGTTAACTAATGAAGGTATCTTCCACCCTGAAACACATTTTATTGCTGGTTGTTTAATTGTCTAATTGATTAATAAAAGAGAAGTTGGATTCTACAGCATCTCATATTTTGGAAGGCTGCACTGCCTGTATTTATCTAGTTCACGCTGGACTGTGGAGTTGACATCTGGTTGGCAGCACCTCCGCCTATTTAACACGCTACTCATCATATGGCCCTTCATTATCTAAGGGGTCCTCATCCGCCTGTCCAGTTAACTTCACTTTTTTGTCTCTGAACCTATCTCTGCAGGCACAAGCACGTCCAAGCTAACTTTAGATTCTTTCCCGTATTAGGAACTATGCAGCCAGACATACAGTATCATTAATCAATTTCTCTTTCTCCAAGGTCAGCAATGCAATTCCACCCCCCTTTCCCTTGCTGTCTATCTATTGATATATGGACTTGCAAAAAAGAAATCAAAACATGTAGAATGTGTTTCTGTAGCAGACTATATATGTAAAGTAAGGATTACAGCACTGCTCTCAGACAGATATGAAAATATAACTATATACAAGTTTATAAGAGATAATAATGCTATTATATCTGAAAAGCAGTACATATTGAGGGCAATATCTATTGAAGGTATTCTTTTATGTGTCTCCTTCATCCTATCCCTATACTACTGTATATCAATTGTAAATGGAGGATTGTCACATTCATCAGTATCACCTGTTGTATGATGGCACATGGGAACTCCGTTGGGTGCCGTATGTCAGAGATGTTCTTCCCTAGAAACAATGCTTCACCCAGAATCTAACAGAAAAAGACTTGCATATGGCTCTGAATGAAATCATAAGCATACGCACAAACAATAAGGTTCTATGTACCTCTATAGATAACCTATTATGCAGGGGTTGACCTTGCACCCTTAATATAGGTACTAAAACGCAATTTTGTTTGGTCATGTAAAACCAGCCTTTGGACTCTTAGTACAGCGCTTGCATAAATCTATGGGCCAATACAGTATCATCTTATGCCTTCTATTTCATTTATATGGAGGCATACAGTTAAATGGAATACTGTGGTATGCTACTACGGGGTTACAGGGTATTATCTATTAAGAGCATTACTTCTAAGGGAACATACCATGCTATCCACCATACTATGGCACACAAAGTACCCAAGGACAGGGCTGTATCTACAATAAGGCATATCTGGACAAATGTCTAGGGCATCAGAAAGGAGGGGCAGTACTTTCTGAATTAATTGATTTGCTTGTACTGATCCTGCTGCTGCCCCTGTGGTATGCCTCACCCGTCATCAACCCACTGATTCAGTGAGCAGCTGCTGCTAGAAGAGTTGATAAGTTGATAACATACTACAGCTGTCCAGACCTGTATGGCTCCTTCTGAGTTTGTAAGGAACCAAACAAGCATGGCCAAGGGGTAAAAGAGGAGAACTGCTTTGTTCCTTAGCCATGTATGAAGAAGGTGCCATAATAGAAGCACATAAGAGGAATCTGCCACTGTCTTTAACTTTGACATCTAGTTTGGTACTTAAAGGGGTTGTCCCGCGAAAGCAAGTGGGGTTAAGCACTGCTGTATGGACATATAAATGCACTTTGTAATATACATCGTGCATTAAATATTGGCCATACAGAAGTTATACACTTACCCCCTCCAGTGTTGGCGTCCCCGTCTCCATTTTGGTGTACATATTATGTATAACTTTTACACATTTTTAGGAGGGACGGGGTGAAAGAACGCATCAATGTTGCCATTGTTTTTTTGTTTTTGTTTTTTTGGGGGGGGAGCATTTAGTATGCAGTATACACGACACGATAATTTTTTCAGCTAAATATATTTATGTTTGTGAAGGACTGGGATTATTTGCAGAGGGTACAGCAGTTTTGGGAAGGAAAGTTAACAGGGTGTTTTGGCATAAAATATTGATAATTTATCCTCAGGATCGGTCAGCAATATCAGATCAGTGGGGATCCAATTGCCTGCACACAACCGCTTAACTGTTTGAAGAGGTCACAGCCTTCAAGTAAGCGCTATGGCCTCTTTATGCATATTAGACACACCGCCGTATAATTTTTAGCACTGGTGCCTGGCATTGCAGCTCAATCCCATTCTCAATAACTTCTTTAGGCAGCTGATCAGGAGGGTGAGGGGTAATCTGATCCTAAGGATCGGTCATCAATATTTGGGTCCTGGAAAACTTCTTTAAGAGTAAATGCTGGCAGCTTTTTCGAATTCAGAGCATATTTTAGTGAATATAGGACAGTACAGAAGTTGAGCTTGTACAGACTACTATTTTTAAGCAGCACAGTGTAATACACTGTAATATTCAGGGGCCACAGTGTGTGGCTCTATTGTCTTTTGAGGACACTATGCACCACCATTGTATTCATGAGCACAGCATGTGAAAGTATTAATATAAGGGGGCAGAATATGTGGCAGTATTATATTCAGATGGTACAATCTGTGACTGCATTATGTTCACGGGAACAGTATGTGGCATCATTATTTTCAGCGGCACTATCTGGTCAATGTCTCTCCTGCACAGCAGTGCTTCGGTGACCTGCTTTGCAAGGATACACAACCTAGCTTTCTTTAGATGCCCAGTAGGTGGCCAGGAAGCCAGGAATGTTGCCATACAAGAAAATAAAGTGCAGGAGCACTAATCACTGCTTTCTCTTCATTCTAATGATTGATGGGGATTCTAGCTGTTGGATCTTCACCAAAAACTAAATTTTGCTATCGATAGTATATGTAATTTGTACTAAAAACACTGGGGAAGGTTTACTCAGTAAGAGAAACCAAGTAATCTAGTAAATATGATACCTTTTAATGGATAGCAAAAATAAAAATACATGATGTCATAGCAAGCTTTCAAACCTACCCAGGTTCTTCCTCCAGCATAATGGAACAGATCTGAAGACGCATTTATATAAATACATATACACATGATCATATGAAAGGGCACAGACATGGTGTGATTAATTTGCACTTAAAAAGAATTCCAGAACAGGATAAAAAGGCACAGACATGGTGTGATTAATTAGCAATTAGATTAATACCAGAAAGAGATGAGCAGAACAGTAAATATGTAATTGCTCCACTGACAAGGGATGTGAACGCTTTATGATCTCTAAATTGTTGTTAGGGGGTCACCAGGTCAGCATGTTGCCTCTGCTCTAGGTTTCTCATATTCTCCACTGATACAAAAAGCCACCTCCGAGATTCATTCCATTTTTGATATTATCGAAGATGGTTATAAACTTGCATTCACAAATTCTTCTCTCACGTTGAGATTTGAAAATGCCTTTATGTATAGTAACTTTCATATGCTGTATGTTGTGTCTGTGACTAGAAAAATGCTTCTGTCTTTCTGTTTTTAATTGTGTGGTGATAAGATCTCATCCTTGCTTTCAGTTTTTGTCCTATTTCCCCAACATAAAGACCCCTATCGGGACATTTACTGCACAGGATCAGGTACACAACATCGAACATGTGAATGTCCCCGGGACCTTATAGTCCTGCTGTGTGTTGGGGATTTATATCCTGTCTGTGGTTCGCACATGTGAGCAGGTCTTGCAGCTCCTTTCATTGCAGGGATAAGTTTCTTTTTGTGTGTCAGAGGGCAATGCACTCCTGATTATAAAGTTCCTCAAATTTGGAGGTTGCCTGTAACATAGGAGGGGAGGGTCCAGGAATATGGTTTTCAGACAGTCATCCTTGTGTAGGGAATGATGGAATTTCTTTGCGGTTTTCCGTAGCATCTCTAGCTGTGAATTGTAGGTCGCTAGATGTACACAACTGTTTTCTTCCTTCTCCTTGTATTGGAGTAGTTGATATCTGGGTATCCTGGTGGCTCTGGTGATTTGGTCATCAATTGGGTTGGAATGGTAGTCCTGATTTAAAAATGTTCTTTTAATGGGGTATAGATGTTCCTCTCTGTCTGTTGAGTTGGAGCAGATCCGGTTGTATCTGATGGTCTGGCTGTAGACAATGGACTTTTTGATGTGTTTAGGATGAGAACTATCCCATCTGAGGTATGTGGGCCAATCAATTGGTTTGCAGTATAGGGATGTCAGTATTCAGTTGTTTAAAAATTTTTATGGTGGTGTCCAAAAAGTTCATTCTGTATACAAGTAGCTTAATGTCAGCTTTGATGGGGTGAAATGCATGGAATCTCTCATGAAATTTTACTAGCTCTTGTTAGGTGTTGGTCCAGATGATTATGATGTCATCAATGTAGTGGAAGTAGGCCAATGCTTTGCTATAAAAAGGTTGGCATATTGCGGTGCCATTTTACTGCCCATGGTGGTTCCAGTGAGTTGCAAGTTGCTGGTTGTATTTCTCACCAGTGGTTTAAGGACACTTTTTACCAATTTTTTCAGTGAGGGTTCCCACATCTGAGATAATTGGCTGTTGGGTTACCAGCTTTGTATAGTTTGGGGAACATGTAGAATACACCAACCCTGCAGTTTTCCAGTATCAAGTCCAAACATTTTGTGGAGCCTCCAGACAGGCTTCTGATGATCCTTCTTAATTCCTTCACATATTTATGAGTCGGGTCTTGATCCAGTTTGTTGTAGTATCTGGTGTCCATCAGCTGTCTGTCTGATTCTTTCATGTACTCTGATGTATTCATGAGGACTATAGCACCACCTTTATCTGGAGGCTTAATGGTGATCTACTTGTTTTTGAGTGCATACATGGCCCTTCTTTCCTGCATATTAATATTAAATGCTTCCTTTTTGTGCTTTTCCAGTATAGTAGAGTGCCCCTCATTTCTAAAGGAGTCTATATATTAGAGTCTATATATAGAGATGCATTGTCATACAGAAACATTTTTGGCGCAAAATACTGGTGAAAAATAAGTTCAACAATGGGTTGTGTAATGTTAGACAGAAGTGCCTAAGGATATACCAAATTTATCATACAACATTAGCCACTGTGATGAATTTGGCACACTTTTGGATCATTTGCATGCCCTAAATTTGGACAGCATTAGAAAATCTGCACCACTGTGCTAATAGAATGTCAATTAGGTTTAACCACTCTGATTTCTTTAGTCACTGATGAACTTTTGTTTAATTTTTCATATGTCGCAGACGCACATCACTAACAAAGTGTTATGGTGGCTTTACACAAGACAAGTATCGTCCAAATAATCGCTTGAACAAGCAAATGCAAATGAATGATGTTCTGTGTAAACACGAACCATCAACAGGGTAACAATCAATAATTCGCTCACTAGTCACTAGACATTTCATTTCACCTAAAAAATAGTCGCCCAAACGTCATCTGGTGTAAAGTCATCATTGCTCGTACTTGAACAATTTGAGAATGGAGAGTTTTCATGGAGTACACCTACAAACAATATGTTGGCAAACAACTAATGAACAAGAAGTGATCTGTGTAAAAGCAAACGAACAACTATATTCCATACACTTTAATGACTTTTCTGAGCAATAGTTGCTCAGTGCGAAGGTACCTTTTGTCTACTTAAGGCTAATTTCACAAGAGTGAGTGTGATATCATCCATGAAACTCGGCCAGATATCGTGCTCGGGAACGTATCTCACATGCATTCCCCATGAATGCAAGGTATTTTTGTGTCAAAAACGCCTTACATCGCTTCAGGAAAGTAGTGAGCGATCTGCAAGTGTTTCCCATTATATTCAATGAGCATACTTTCATTGGGTATTATGCGCCCAATGTACATGCGTATATTACGCGCTGAATGACATCAATGAAAGTACATCAGGCTTCTTGGACAAAATCCATCTGCCACAGAACTTCTCTCTAAAGAGTCAGAAAGTAGTCTGCAAAGAAGTCTCTTACTAGAAATCCCGATGTTGAAGGTCTATGCTATGGGTTCTAATCCACAGCAAAAATCTGTGAGGTTGGTGCAACCGGGTCATGAACCACAGTCCAACCTGTGTCATTGGTCTGGCAAAAGTTGTCAGTGGCTTGAATTACTGAGCACACATTCTCGGGTTCCATCTCAATAGTGCCCAGGAACACTCGCCAATTACTAGTAAGAATCCCAAAGGCACATTCGACAAAATGTGAGACGATAACTAAGAACCCATCTGCTGGTGCCCAAACCTCTGTGCGGAAATGGTCACAGAACGTGGGTTGTGTTAAGAAAATTGTAGATCAATGTATCAGTTAATTGTTCTTTTATTGCATTGTAGACTAGAAATATATAGCATGGTACTAGTATAAGTAGTGAAGGGGTTAAACGAAACCCTTCTATAGGCTTGCATGTCTTCTGAGGTAGACAGACGAGACAGTCTCATAGACCACCCATGTATGTATGTTTACAGATGAGGCCCACAGGAAGTAGGACAGACTTCTGATATCCCTTGCATTCCTTTCTCCTGAATTCATAACGGTTTCATTGTATGTTATAGTTACACCTTAAGAGGTGTAACTTATGTTAATCATTTTAGTTTCAGCCTATTATGTATTCTTATTAATCTTGGAGGTATATACTTTTGCTGTGATGTCATTTAAGGTACATAAGCTTCGAACACCTTAGAATAAATTAGAAATCATCTGATACCGCACAGGCTGGTGTGATTTGTATTTCTCCTGGGCCCAGACTTCTGCACGAGATCTGGGATCATCTTCTCTTTGATAAACACATAAATTCTCCTTACAGGTTGTCAGGCCAAAGCACTCATCTGCCTCAATAAAGAATGGGGCTGGTGGACCTGAAGAACAAAGAAGCTTCTGTAGCTCTGGCAAGGGCACCTGGTTTGAAAGAAGCTGCTGCCCCATTGTTGAAGCCCTGAAAATGCGAGCATCTGCAGCGCTTCCATAGGGCCAGATATCAACAAGTAAAAAACGATAGTTACTATCAGTCACGGCCAACAGAATTACCAAAAGTACTGTTTAAAATTATAATATCAAGACTCTGAGTGTGGTGGCTTCTTCATATGGATATGCTTGCCATCCAGGGCCCGATACAGTTTGGAAAATGTGCAGCTGCTTGAAAACCTTCTGTGATATTGCGCACTTATGCGACTTTATGCAGGGATATACAATTCCATATGCAGGTAAAATGCTACGATTTCTACGCAGCGCATTATGATACAATTGTGTGAGCCCAGCCTTAAGGCCAATTCATAGGCACTTATACAAGTTGCACCCAAGATTCTTGGACATAGCTTGTCCCAGGCATCACACAGACACATATGTGTGCTGTCTGAGTCCTGCGGGCAGTGGGCCATTACATATCTGTGATACAAACCAGAATATGACATGCTGCGATTTCTTTTTCATATGGACCATAAGTCCATGTGAAAACGTAAACATGTAAATAGCTTCAAAGGCTACAATGAGTCTGTGCACTCTGAAATTGGATGTTCACTATTTAGTATATATTATTTTATTCATTGCATATTTCAAGATTTTTTTGTATGGGTTTTGATACTTTGTCTCCATAAGGCATGTGGGGTTCTGTCCACAAGATGAGAACTACTGACTCATTGAGAGTTCTTTACCTGCTGAAGTTTCTGATCCAAAGCAGAAACGTGTTCTTTGGACTGCATTTTTTTGTTTGTAATAAACTGATATTTTTCCCATTTCCTAGGATTCATCCTTCGGTTATGAGGTCCTGCAGAAGCACTACATTTGGCTGTCAATTTTAAAGCATGTACATAAACTTCTAAAAGGAATACCATTAAATAATACAATGCGGAGTTCTGAGAAAAGATGCTCCAGAACCATTCAGTGAAGAAAACAGATAAGTTCTTCAATAAATGACTGTCAGAGCCGTTATCACAGGGAGACTACATTACTTTCATTGCCCAGCAGTCAAAGGCTTGCAATGGGCTCCATAAATAGTGTTATTTGGCATATGAAGCAAACAGCAGTGGTGCTCTGAACTTTCGTTTAAAGAATACATCTGTACAAGCATTTACTAAAACAGACATGTCAGAATAGCTGACATCTTCTTTAAAGTGCCAATGTCCTCTTTTCCAGATTTCAAATCATGCTGGGAGTGAATCCGAACCGATGACAGTCACAGCATCTGCTGCTTGCTTCTAATGTGCTGCATGGTCTCTCCGGGGGGCTTACCTGGTTTGGTTTTTATGTTGATGCCATGTGTGATTCTGCACAATAGCACTAAATGTTTCTGGGGCCCCATGAACTATAAGGCCTCATGTCCACGGGGAAAATCAGATCCGCTGCAGATTCTACATGTAGAATCTGCAGCGGGTCCCTCCTGCCCCGCGGACATGAGCGCTGAAAATAGCAATTTAAAAGCATTTACCTTTCCGTAGCGGACGGCGAAGATCAGCTGTTCCTCACGGCCGGATCTTCATTTTCGGCCGGCGGATGAATTCCTGATGCCGGCGGCACATCGCCGGCACGTCGTCGACGTGCCGCGCGCATGCGCCGGGCACATCCGCCGAGCCGAAGCAAGGGAGATGCAGCCGTGAGGAAGAGCAGAGCTTCGCGGCCCGCTGCGGGTGAGTAAATGCTTTAAATTCCTATTTTAGGTCTCCCGCGGATCCGGACGGCTTCCATAGGCTTCAATAGAAGCCCGCGGGAGCCGTCCCCGCGGGAGACCCGCATGAAAATGGAGCATGGTCCAGATTTTTTCATGCTCCATTTTTTTTAAAATCACTTTTATTGACGATCCGCGGGTATTTATGTACCCGCGGGTGGTCAATGCATCCCTATGGGGTGCGGATCCGCGCGCGGGAGATCCGCTGCGGATTTTAAATGTCATTTTGCCCGTGGACATGAGCCCTAAATCTGGCACTGTCTAAGGGTTTGTAATACACCAAAAGCACAACTTTCACTTTAAGAAAATTCTATTTTTTTCAGATAGATTCTGTCTAGAACATTCCCTGTAATCTCACACTGTTCCTTTGCTTTTTTTTTCAAAGCAAGAAAGCTTTTTCTGTAGCTCGTGGAGCTGTAGGCACTTGTTGTAAACTATTTGTCACTGAATATGTCTTTTGTTCCATGATACTTCACAATGTCCTTATTCTTTGACTCGCTCTTTGGCCCCATTAAGGAAGCACAATGCACTACAAGCAGCTCCAATTAAACCTGTGCCACCTAAAAAAACAAATACTAATTTTCTCTGTCTATAGCCTACAGAAAGTAAACAAAGAAGAATAAATGGAGCTTTAATGGACATGATTACTGAAGTAGACTGTTAAAACAGCCAGGACAACAATAGCCAATGTTTGCATTGAAAAGACACCGGTTAGGCTTCATAAAACAGAAAAGGGAGTTGTAGGAGTTTGCCAAGCTAGGCTTTCTTCAGTCTTGCTTTAATTAATTCTGAGAGCCACTAAAAACACTTTTCCTGATTTTGCAGTAACTTCATCATGGAGCAATTAACAAAAAGTGTTTTATTGTTGCTTCTACATTTTTAAAGACTATTGCCCAGTTTATGACCCTTAGTGTGATGCAGTTAATAGTTTTTACCAGTGTAATGAGCACATTATTACCGAGAGTAATGACTAACCCTACACAATCCCTTTGCTATTCCTTCATATCCTTCACTCTTTTTATTTTTTTCCTTTACTCTCTATTCATTTAAATGTATGTCTAACAAATTGAATACGCCATCAGATAGGAGACACACTGGTTTTTCCAAATAATAAAGCCAAAACGGCTTAAACATTTTGTTCAATGGAAATTTTAGAGAGAATACCGTTTTTATTAATTTCTTAATTTCCCCTGAAAAACGGAAAGCTGTTCTGTAATCAATTCCTAGGAGCAACAAGGCCAATTTTTAAGTTAAAGTCAATGGACGCTTTTGTACTGAAATTTTTAAATTTTTCATTTGTTTCTTAAATGCAATATTAAACACCTTTCTAAATAGTTTTCATTAAAAATGTCCATACATTTTGCTGGTGTAGAGCATGAGGCACACCTTTACATAGTAGGTTGTCCTGTTTCAAGGCCCTTATTCACATGGGTGTTTTTTGCCCGATTTGCAGATGCGCTTGCGATCTGCATATATACACCCAATGCTTTGCAATGGGAGCGGTCACATGTCCGTTTTTTATGTGGATGTGCCGAAAATTATATGACACAGCGATTCGCAGAACACATGTAACTGTGTTCTGCGCAAATCGGTGTTCTTGTATGTGCGCTCAATGGGGCCGGCGGCAGCAGCGCCAACCCCATTGAGAACATATACTAAAGATTGTTCTCCCATTGAATTCAATGGAGCCGGTAATACAGCAATTGAATGACAGCTGAGAGCTGCCTCTGATTGGTCACAGTGCTCAGTTAATCAGAGGCAGCACTCACTCACCCATTCATGAATTCATGAATGGGTGAGTGAGTGCTGCCTCTGATTGGCTGAGGGCTGGGACCAATCAGAGGCAGCCCATTCAGCAGGTGGGGATTTTAATTCCCCACCTGCTGAATACTACAGAAAGCAGTTCAGAAGAAGAGCCGGGTGGATGCGGCTGATCCCTGGTGGCTGCAAAAAAGGTGAGTATATATATTTTTTAATTTTTTACACTTTTTTGGGGATGGTTTTCAGGGAAGGGCTTATATTTGAAGCCCTTCCCTGAAAATTACTATAGCGCTTGCTGGCAGCCCATTGCTTTCAAAGGAGCCAGCTGTATTGCCGGCTCCATTGAATTCAATGGGAGAACATCGTTCTCCTGTGCCACAGCTGTGGCAGAGGATAGCGGGCGGCGCTCTTTTTGAGCGTAAAATGCCCGTGTGACCGAGCCCTTCGGGTGGATAAAGGCTGCTAGCAGCGTTTTGTTCAGCCGTGATGCTGACTTCCGTCACACGATTTTTTGTGCACATTAGTTTTGCGCACAAAAAATCGTGCGAAAAAACACCCATGTGACTTAGCCCATAGATTCAATGAGCACTGCTCGTGGCTGTTTCATCTCTGTCTCTGCCTGCTGTATATCACCAACAAAAATTGGCCAGCATATGGTTATAACTTGCCTATATAAATATATATATACATATAGTGGTGCCTTGACATACGAGTTTAATCCATTCCGAGACAGAGCTTGTAAGACAAAAAACTCGCATGTCAAAGCACTTTTCCCCATTGAAATGCATTGAAACTCCAATAATGCATTTCAATGTGTAAAACTAACTACCTGTAGAAAAAAATAAATCAATACTCTCCTCCCACAGCGTTCTGAGATGATCTGGGGCATTGCTGCAGGCTGTAACTTCCTCCTCCACGCTGTCAGAGCATTGCTTTCTGGATGCGGGGCTTAAATGCCCAGCCTCCAGCAATCTAATGCTCTGATTGGCTAACTCAGCACGGCGTCAGCCAATAAAAGCCGGCGATGCGTTAACCAATTACAGCCATTAATTGATGTCAATGAGTCCTACTGACTCACAGAATAAAGTTAATTATGTCAATTATACTGCAAGATGAACACCATGCAAAAATTAATTGCTGTTTTTTGTTCTTCCTTCCTCCTAAAAATAGGCTGAAAAAGGGCTCTAAATTTCATATGTAACTACAGCTTCACTGAAAAACAAGCCCAAATACAGCTTTATCAATGGACACATGAAAACATTTTCAAGTGGATTTCAGAAATGAATTCCAACTAACAAAACTTACTGTGTGTAGTGGGATAATAGTGAAACTCTGCTCATCTGAACATCATTACCCTGTAATACACCATATTTTCTGGACTACAGCACATAAAGAACCATAAGATGTGCCAATAATAGAACAAAAATTTGCTGTACATTTCTTACGGGTATGATCTAGACAAAAGTATGAAAGCTACATTACAAAAGAAATTATTATTTTTTAAGTGGGTTTATTGTGCAAAAGTAGTGAAAAAATGAAAGAAAAACTATATAAATATGGTATCATTATAATAGCATCAGCTTGTAAAATAGAGTTAAAATGTCATTTACACAGCATAGTGAAAGCCGCAAGAAAAGATTTGTGGAATTGCTGTTTTTATTCACTCACCTCATAAAGGGTTAATAAAAGTAAATCAAGTTGCATGTTCACCAAAATGGTGCAGTGGAAAAATACAACTCATCCCACAAAAAAAGCCTTCATATGGCTATGTTGATGAAAAAATAGAACCATTATGGCTCTCAGAAGGCGGGGATGAAGAAACAAGAAAAATCGCAAAGGTCAAAACTGGCTGTGGTTGTAAGGGGTTAAGAAAAAATCAGAACCTTTATACAAATTGTAGTTCTCTAAAATGCGGAAAGCCAATAACTCTCTTGAAGAACTTGGTTCAGATGAGTGGTGACATGACCTTTAATGTAAAAGACTTGTATTGGGAAATTTGTGAAGGATGGTATTTAATTAGTTGCTATTGTGAAACAGAAGAAATAAATCTAACGTGTCTATTTCAGGACAAGACTGGACTATAATGTCTCACTGGTGCTTTGTTGCTTCTTTTGCTACTAAGATTTGAAGAACTTTTTTTTACAATATTAGTTGAGCTACTTCCATAGAATAGAACCAATTGATGTCAATGCAGTTGTTCTCATTCCAGAATTTTGTGAGCGCATTTATCATGTGCGCAAAAAATAGAACCTAGGGTAAGATGGCGCTATCCATGGATTCGGGTGGGGCGCTATCCATGGATTCGGGTAGATGTTGTTTTGTCGTGATGCCAGCCCTTGTACAGGTAGGGACTAGAGATGAGCGAGCACCAAAATGCTCGGGTGCTCGTTACTCGGGACGAACTTTTCGCGATGCTCGAGGGTTCGTTTCGAGTAACGAACCCCATTGAAGTCAATGGGCGACCCGAGCATTTTTGTATATCGCGGATGCTCGCTAAGGTTTGCATTTGTGAAAATCTGGGCAATTCAAGAAAGTGATGGGAACGACACAGAAACGGATAGGGCAGGCGAGGGGCTACATGTTGGGCTGCATCTTTAGTTCCCAGGTCCCACTATTAAGCCACAACATTTTACTTCTGAAAAGCCCTCATTAGCAATGCATACCTTAGCTAAGCACCACACTACCTCCAACAAAGCACAATCACTGCCTGCATGACACTCCGCTGCCACTTCTCCTGGGTTACATGCTGCCCAACCCCCCCACCCCCCGCACGACCCAGTGTCCACAGCGCACACCAAACTGTCGCTGCCCAGCCTTCAGCTGCCCTCATGCCACGCCACCCTCATGTCTATTTATAAGTGCGTCTGCCAGAGGAAAAGCAGGCACACACTGCAGAGGGTTGGCACGGCTAGGCAGCGACCCTCTTTAAAAGGGGCGGGGCAATAGTCCACAATGCTGTACAGAAGCAATGAGAAATCCAATCCTGTGCCACCTCCATCTGGAGCTGCACACGTGGGCATAGCAATGGGGAACCTATGTGCCACACACTATTCATTCTGTCAAGGTGTCTGCATGCCCCAGTCAGACCGCGTTTTTTTATAAATAGTCACAGGCAGGTACAACTTCGCAATGGGAATTCCATGTGCATCCACAGCATGGGTGGCTCCCTGGAACCCACCGGCTGTACATAAATGTATCCCATTGCATTGCCCATCACAGCTGAGGTAATGTCATGTTTAATGCAGGTGGGCTTCGGCCCACACTGCATGCCCCAGTCAGACTGGGGTTCTTTAGAAGTGGACAGATGCAGTTACAACTCCCTGTGGACCCACAGCATGGGTGGCTCCCTGGAACCCACCGGCGGTACATAAATATATCCCATTGCATTGCCCATCACAGCTGAGGTAATGTCATGTTTAATGCAGGTGGGCTTCGGCCCACACTGCATGCCCCAGTCAGACTGGGGTTCATTAGAAGTGGACAGATGCAGTTACAACTCCCTGTGGACCGACAGCATGGGTGGCTCCCTGGAACCCACGGGCGGTACATAAATATATCCCATTGCATTGCCCATCACAGCTGAGGTAATGTCATGTTTAATGCAGGTTGGCTTCGGCCCACACTGCATGCCCCAGTCAGACTTGGGTTCTTTAGAAGTGGACAGATGCAGTTACAACTCCCTGTGGACCCACAGCATGGGTGGCTCCCTGGAACCCACCGGCGGTACATAAATATATCCCATTGCATTGCCCATCACAGCTGAGGTAATGTCATGTTTCATGGAGGTGGGCTTAGGCCCACACTGCATGCCCCAGTCAGACTGGGGTTCTTTAGAAGTGGACACATGCAGTTACAACTCCCCGTGGACCCACAGCATGAGTGGCTCCCTGGAACCCACCGGCGGTACATAAATATATCCCATTGCATTGCCCATCACAGCTGAGGTAATGTCATGTTTCATGCAGGTGGGCTTCGGCCCAAACTGCATGCCCCAGTCAGACTGGGGTTCTTTAGAAGTGGACACATGCAGTTACAACTCCCTGTGGACCCACAGCATGGGAGGGTGCCAGGAAGCCACCGGCGGTACATAAATATATCCCATTGCAGTGCCCAACACAGCTGATGTAACGTAAGCTGTAATGCAGGTGGGCTAAAAATTCATTTGATTACACTGTAGGCGAGGGCCCCCAAAAATTGGTGTACCAACAGTACTAATGTACCTCAGAAAAATTGCCCATGCCCAACCAAGAGGGCAGGTGAAATCCATTAATCGCTTTGGTTAATGTGGCTTAATTGGTAACTAGGCCTGGAGGCAGCCCAGTTAAAATAAAACTTGGTTGAGGTGAAAGTTTCAACGCTTTAATGAGCATTGAAACGTATAAAAATTGTTTAGAAAAATTATATGACTGAGCCTTGTGGGCCTAAGAAAAATTGCCCGTTCGGCGTGATTATGTGAGGTTTCAGGAGGAGGAGCAGGAGGAGAAGGAGGAATATTATACACAGATTGATGAAGCAAAAAGGTCCCCGTTTTTGATGGGGATAGAGAACGATGCTTCCATCTGCGGGTGCAGCCTACGTATTGCTTAGGTATCGCTGCTGTCCGCTGGTGGAGAACAGAAGTCTGGGGAAATCCAGGCTTTGTTCATCTTGATGAGTGTAAGCCTGTCGGCACTGTCGGTTGACAGGCGGGTACGCTTATCCGTGATGATTCCCCCAGCCGCACTAAACACCCTCTCTGACAAGACACTAGCCGCAGGACAAGCAAGCACCTCCAGGGCATACAGCGCGAGTTCAGGCCACGTGTCCAGCTTCGACACCCAGTAGTTGTAGGGGGCAGAGGCGTCACGGAGGACGGTCGTGCGATCGGTTACGTACTCCCTCACCATCCTTTTACAGTGCTCCCGCCGACTCAGCCTTGACTGGGGAGCGGTGACACAGTCTTGCTGGGGAGCCATAAAGCGGTCCAGGGCCTTAGAGAGTGTTCCCCTGCCTGTGCTGTACATGCTGCCTGATCTCCGCGCCTCCCCTGCTACCTGGCCCTCGGAACTGCGCCTTCTGCCACTAGCGCTGTCTGATGGGAATTTTACTATCAGTTTGTCTGCCAGGGTCCTGTGGTATAGCATCACTCTCGAACCCCTTTCCTCTTCGGGTATGAGAGTGGAAAGGTTCTCCTTATACCGTGGGTCAAGCAGTGTGTACACCCAGTAATCCGTAGTGGCCAGAATGCGTGTAACGCGAGGGTCACGAGAAAGGAATCCTAACATGAAGTCAGCCATGTGTGCCAGGGTACCTGTACGCAACACATGGCTGTCCTCACTAGGAAGATCACTTTCAGGATCCTCCTCCTCCTCCTCCTCAGGCCATACACGCTGAAAGGATGACAGGCAAGCAGCATGTGTACCCTCAGCAGTGGGCCAAGCTGTCTCTTCCCCCTCCTCCTCATGCTCCTCTTCCTCCTCCTCCTCACCGTGCTGAGATATAGACAGGAGGGTGCTCTGACTATCCAGCGACATACTGTCTTCCCCCGGCTCTGTTTCCGAGCGCAAAGCGTCTGCCTTTATGCTTTGCAGGGAACTTCTCAAGATGCATAGCAGAGGAATGGTGACGCTAATGATTGCAGCATCGCTGCTCACCACCTGGGTAGACTCCTCAAACTTTCCAAGGACCTGGCAGATGTCTGCCAACCAGGCCCACTCTTCTGAAAAGAAGTGAGGAGGCTGACTCCCACTGCGCCGCCCATGTTGGAGTTGGTATTCCACTATAGCTCTACGCTGCTCATAGAGCCTGGCCAACATGTGGAGCGTAGAGTTCCACCGTGTGGGCACGTCGCACAGCAGTCGGTGCACTGGCAGATTAAACCGATGTTGCAGGGTGCGCAGGGTGGCAGCGTCCGTGTGGGACTTGCGGAAATGTGCGCAGAGTCGGCGCACCTTTCCGAGCAGGTCTGTCAAGCGTGGGTAGCTTTTCAGAAAGCGCTGAACCACCAAATTAAAGACGTGGGCCAGGCATGGCACGTGCGTGAGGCTGCCGAGCTGCAGAGCCGCCACCAGGTTACGGCCGTTGTCACACACGACCATGCCCGGTTGGAGGCTCAGCGGCGCAAGCCAGCGGTCGGTCTGCTCTGTCAGACCCTGCAGCAGTTCGTGGGCCGTGTGCCTCTTATCTCCTAAGCTGAGTAGTTTCAGCACGGCCTGCTGACGCTTGCCCACCGCTGTGATGCCACGCCGCGCGACACCGACTGCTGGCGACGTGCTGCTGCTGCTGACACATCTTGATTGCGAGACAGAGGTTGCATTGGAGGAGGAGGAGGAGGGTGGTTTAGTGGAGGAAGCATACACCGCCGCAGATACCACCACCGAGCTGGGGCCCGCAATTCTGGGGGTGGGTAGGACGTGAGCGGTCCCAGGCTCTGACTCTGTCCCAGCCTCCACTAAATTCACCCAATGTGCCGTCAGGGAGATATAGTGGCCCTGCCCGCCTGTGCATGTCCACGTGCCCGTAGTTAAGTGGACCTTGGCAGTAACCGCGTTGGTGAGGGCGCGTACAATGTTGCGGGAGACGTGGTCGTGCAGGGCTGGGATGGCACATCGGGAAAAGTAGTGGTGACTGGGAACTGAGTAGCGCAGGGCCGCCGCCGCCATCATATTTTTGAAAGACTCCGTTTCCACAACCCTATACGGCAGCATCTCCAGGCTGATCAATTTGGCAATATGCACGTTTAACGCTTGAGCGTGCGGGTGCGTGGCGGCGTACTTGCGCTTGCGCTCAAACACTTGCGCTAGCGACAGCTGGACGGTGCGCTGACAGACATTGCTGGATGGAGCCGAGGACAGTGGAGGTGAGGGTGTGGGTGCAGGCCAGGAGACGGTAGTGCCTGTGCCCTGAGGGGGGGGGGTTAGATCTAAGTGGCAGGTTGGGGCACAGGGGGAGAGGCAGCGGTGCAAACCGGAGGCGGTGAACAGCCTTCATCTCACCTTGTGGGGTGCTTGGCCATCATATGTCTGCGCATGCTGGTGGTGGTGAGGCTGGTGGTGGTGACTCCCCGGCTGATCTTGGCGCGACAAAGGTTGCACACCACTGTTCGTCAGTCGTCTGCACTCTCAGTGAAAAACTGCCAGACCTTTAAGCACCTCGCCCTCTGCAGGATGGCATGGCGCGAGGGGGCGCTTTGGGAAACAGTTGGTGGATTATTCGGTCTGGCCCTGCCTCTACCCCTGGACACTGCACTGCCTCTTGCAACCTGCCCTGCTGTTGCCCTTGCCTCCCCCTCTGAAGACCTGTCCTCAGTAGGCGTAGCAAACCAGGTGGGGTCAGTCACCTCATTGTCCTGCTGCTCTTCCTCCGAATCCTCTGTGCGCTCCTCCCTCGGACTTACTGCCCTTACTACTACCTCACTGATAGACAACTGTGTCTCAATGTCATCGTCCTCCTCACCCACTGAAAGGTCTTGAGACAGTTGCCGGAAGTCCCCAGCCTCATCCCCCGGACCCCGGGAACTTTCCAATGGTTGGGCATCAGTCACGATAAACTCCTCTGGTGGGAGAGGAACCACTGCTGCCCAATCTGAGCAGGGGCCCGAGAACAGTTCCTGGGAGTCTGCCCGCTCCTCAGAATGTGTCATTGTAATGGAGTGAGGAGGCTGGGAGGAAGGAGGAGCAGCAGCCAGAGGATTCTGAGTTGCAGCAGTGGACGGCGCAGAACTGTCGGTGGACGATAGATTGCTGGATGCACTTTCTGCCTTCCACGACAGGACCTGCTCACACTGCTCATTTTCTAATAAAGGTCTACCGTGTGGACCCATTAATTGTGCGATGAATGTGGGGACGCCAGAAACGTGCCTCTCTCCTAATCCCACAGCAGTCGGCTGTGATACAACTGGATCAGGAGCTCGGCCTGTGCCCACACCCTGACTTGGGCCTCCGCGTCCTCGGCCGCGTCCACATCCTCTAGGCCTACCCCTACCCCTCAGCATGCTGTATTACCAGTAATGCAGAAACAGAACGCTGTAATTAAATGTGCCGCTTATTGGCCTGTGGTTGGAGGCTGACTTCGCTTACGGAACGCCAGGAAATAATTTTGCGCAAGCCTGCTGTAACACTTAGCTGGCTGCGTATGAATTTGGAGAACTACTACACCCAGCAGAGACCCAGAACACTGAGGACACTCACAGGCAGCCCAAATAGATTTTTTTCCCCAAATTTTTTTGCAAAGGCCCACTGCCTATATTCAATCAATAATCAATATGTTTTCTGTCCCTGCCTAAGCGCTTCTGGCCCTGGAGTATGTCAAAGAACTGCAGGGTGTTGCACTGTGAACTCCAATACAGCGGTGATTTCACAGCCCAGACAGAGCCAGGAAATAATTTTGCGCAAGCCTGCTGTAACACTTAGCTGGCTGCGTATGAATTTGGAGAACTGCTACACCCAGCAGAGACCCAGAACACTGAGGACACTCACAGGCAGCCCAAATAGATTTTTTCCCCAAATGTATTTGCAAAGGCCCACTGCCTATATTCAATCAATATGTCTTCTGTCCCTGGAGTATGTCAAAGAACTGCAGAGTGTTGCACTGTGGACTGCAATACAGCGGTGATTTAACAGCCCAGACAGAGCCAGGAAATAATTTTGCGCAAGCCTGCTGTAACACTTAGCTGGCTGCGTATGAATTTGGAGAACTACTACACCCAGCAGAGACCCAGAACACTGAGGACACTCACAGGCAGCCCAAATAGATTTTTTTCCCCAAATGTATTTGCAAAGGCCCACTGCCTATATTCAATCAATATGTCTTCTGTCCCTGGAGTATGTCAAAGAACTGCAGAGTGTTGCACTGTGGACTGCAATACAGCGGTGATTTAACAGCCCAGACAGAGCCAGGAAATAATTTTGCGCAAGCCTGCTGTAACACTTGGCTGGCTGCGTATGAATTTGGAGAACTACTACACCCAGCAGAGACCCAGAACACTGAGGACACTCACAGGCAGCCCAAATAGATTTTTTTTCCCAAATGTATTTGCAAAGGCCCACTGCCTATATTCAATCAATATGTCTTCTGTCCCTGCCTAAGCGCTTCTGGCCCTGGAGTATGTCAAAGAACTGCAGAGTGTTGCACTGTGGACTGCAATACAGCGGTGATTTAACAGCCCAGACAGAGCCAGGAAATACTTTTGCGCAAGCCTGCTGTAACACTTAGTTGGCTGCGTATGAATTTGGAGAACTACTACACCCAGCAGAGACCCAGAACACTGAGGACACTCACAGGCAGCCCAAATAGATTTTGTCCCCAAATGTTTTTGCAAAGGCCCACTGCCTATATTCAATCAATATGTCTTCTGTCCCTGCCTAAGCGCTTCTGTCCCTGGAGTATTACTGCAGGGCGCAATGCTCTGCACGGCCGATATACCAAAAAAAAAAAAATGTGCAACACTGCAAAAAGCAGCCTCCACAGTACTGCACACGGTTAGATGTGGCCCTAAGAAGGACTGTTGGGGTTCTTGAAGCCTAGAATACTCCTAACACTCTCCCTATAGCAGCTCCACCAAGACAGCACTTTCCCTCATCTATGTCAGAATAAATCTGTGGCGAGCCGCGGGAGGGGCCGATTTTTATACTCGGGTGACACCTGATCTCGCCAGCCACTCACTGCAGGGGGGTGGTATAGGGCTTGAACGTCGCAGGGGGAAGTTGTAATGCCTTCTCTGTCTTTCTATTGGCCAGAAAAGCGCGCTAACGTCTCAGAGATGAAAGTGAAAGTAACCCGAACATCGCGTGGTACTCGTTACGAGTAACGAGCATCTTGAACACGCTAATACTCGAACGAGTATCAAGCTCGGACGAGTACGTTCGCTCATCTCTAGTAGGGACCCATCCCCAACAAAATAATAGTTACAAAAAGTGGAGAAATAAATATAATGGGGGGTAGAACCTCTATTCCACTGGAGCACGTAGTGTGGTACCTCAGTGCAGGTGTTAGGTTGGTGGGAAAGGACTCTAGAAGTCAGGTTGCTAAGTAAACCAAAAACATTTTTATTTATCAAGAGCAGATAAGAGTTCAGATTATCTTGCTTTCAACAGTTCACATAAGATGATTTTGAAATGAACAGTTACATTAGCAGGCATTAATCACTTCTGCATTTTCCTCAAGGAATTGGTATAATAAACTACATTTGAATACTTTGCTTTTCCTTTCAGCTTTTCTTCCTGGCTGTGCCTATGGGTGTCTGACTTAATTTCCTATCTCTTCTACACTTCTCCTCTAGTTATTTAGATTTCCTGCTCTCCCTTTCCCTCTGATGCTCTCAACTATCTAGTTCTTGCTCTTGAGTACCCACATTTTAGATGTTATTCCTTCCACCACACTGGCTGCTTTGCGATGACTTGACAGAGGCTTTCTCCTTTTCCCCAGTCTCCTTCAGGCTCCTATGATCTGGCTAGACTGACTTACCTCCGCCCACTCCTCACTTTTTTATACTGCCACACTAGCTCAATCTGCAAAAGGGATTCTATTCTACCAACCACAGGCCCTCTTGTCATGCCAAACCTGACTAACCACTCCTCCGACTGTTGCTAGATGACCAGTACTCACTAAGGGACTGTAGAATATTGCCAGCAAAGATCATACAGTAAGGCATGAAACAACAACACCATAACACTAACTTTATAATGCATGACAACCAGCATGAATTAAACCTTTGCGTAACCACCGAAGTGTGGTAGTACCCAACCCAGGGGTACTACACTACCCTTTGTCTTCACAACAGCATCAGTTCTTCTAGGTACAGTTCCACACAGTTTTTGAATAAACTTGGCGGGGAGGTTGTTCCAAACATCTTGGAAAACCACAGATCTTCTGTGGATGTTGGCTTGCTCAAATCCTTCTGTCTCTTCATTTAATCCTATGCATATCATCAATTCCAGGACCCCCTGTTCTTCTCTATGCTGAAGATATTTTTTAACCCCTTAATGTTCCATGATGTACATTTACATCATGGAGGTTCAGGGTTTGTATGGAGGGGGATCGGAAGCCGTGCGGGCTGTCTGTTACAGCTGACACCTGCCGGCAATAGCTATGATCAGCATTCATGCTGATCACGGCTGTTAACCCTTTAAATACTGACAGCGGCATTTAAATGCCCCGATTAGAGTTCAGGGGTCCTGAACAGCTTCCCGCAATTAGATGACAGGATGCTGTTTGGTTGCTATGACAGCCAGGGGTCTTCTGAAAGCCCCAAGGGCTACCCTAGCATATTGCCTATCAAGCTATGCCTGTGGTATGATCGTGGTCAGAACGCAGTATATAGAACCAATCAAACCATTGCGAGTTCATGTACCCTATGGGGAAATCAGTTTTAAAAAGTTTTATTAATTATTAAAAAAATAAAAGGCACTAAAAGTTTTTTTTTTAAACTCCCCATATTTATAATTAAAAAATCTATTTAAAAAAACAGTGAATGTCATCAGAAACAAAAACCATAAGATCAGAATTGTTTTTTAGGTCAACTACAAATTTAATAGAAAGCAATCAAAAAGTCATATGTACTCCAAAATGATACCAATAGAAATTACAGGACATTCTACAAAAAACAAGCCCTCGCACAACTATAGCGATGAAAAAAATAAAAAGGTTATGGCGGCAGAAAATAATTGTATTTTTTTCCAAATATATTTTATTTTTTAAAATTAGTACAGACCAAAAAAAACTATATAAATTTGGTGTAGCAATCATACTGACCTACAGAATAAAATTATCATGTCATTTTTGCTGCAGTGTGTACGCCATAGAAACAAGAACCCACACCCAGGGGCGTAACTATAGTGGATGCAGGGGATGCGGTTGCAAGCGGGCCCAGGAGCCTTAGGGGGCCCATAAGGCCTCTCTTCTCTATATAGGGAGCCCAGTAAAGCATTATAGTTGGGGGCCCTGTTACAGGTTTTGTATTGGGGCCCAGGAGCTTCAAGTTACGGCTCTGCCCACACCCTTTCCCAAAGATCTGCAATAAACATTGGATATTTCTTGCACCCCTGAAGCACTACTTTGGTTAGCATAACATGTACATATATGGAGTGAGGATCCTTTTGCCTTAGTGATTAGATGGGTCTAATTTTAGATATTGTATGGGTTTTTTTTGGCAGCTTATTATATATATATATATATATATATATATATATATATATATATATATATATATATATATATATATATATATATATACACTGTAACCAGCATAACGTGGACATGCATGGTGTGCGGATCCTTTGTCTTGCTGGTAAGATGGTTCCAATGTTATATTACTGGCTCTATGTAGTTATTTATTGTATACTGACTGTTTTGGGTGCATATATATTTTTACTAATATATTTGTTTTAAGGGATTTTCCAGGCAAAATACTATTGAATGGCCAGGTTGCTTGGCATCCTAGATGCACAGGGGTTGGAGCGGAAGCTGCTGCTCCAACCCCTGGTACTCGGTGCCACTGTCGCTATGGTCAGTGGAGGAAGCAGAAAGCACTAAACATAGTGCAGTGGCCCGGGTTGGTATTGCAGCACAGCTCCCATTGAATGCAATGGGATCTGCGCCTGCAATGCCAACCCTTCTGGTGGTTAGGGCTAGATCTCCCCTTTTTCCCCCCTTGTTTGTGTCTCAGCATTAGTTTGTCCTGTGTGAACATTGCCTTGCGTCCGTACTGGCCGAGGTGTGTAAAGGCTCAGCACAGACATAGCAGAAACATCAGCCTGACTTTTTTTCAACAGAGTCTTTTGAGTTTAGTGTCATTATGAATCCCTTTGGCTAATCAGCTTAGGGCTCTTTTGCTTGCACTCAATAGTTATTCAACCAGGATATCTAGGACAGTACTGAGTTTTCTCATACATGTCCCTCTCCTCTCTTCGGTGTCTGCAGGCTTCCTCCCCTCCTCTTCCTGTCTGGCCGACTTTATCACAGACACAGCAGAAAGCTGGGCAGTGGCCCTGCCTGTAATACAAAGCAGTCCGCCTGCTCTGCAAAGAGGGAGGGCAGGTGACAAGCTTCCTCCTTCACTACTAGCCCTACCAGGACCAAGTACTGAGGAGAGCCTCCAGCGGGAGTTCTGTGCAAAGTGCTGATGTGTGTGGGGGAAGGGCCCTCTCATGGCAAGAAGGCCTACTGGGGGATTTACCGGCATCCCAGTGGGCCAGTTCATGCCTGGCCACAGAAAAGTAGCTCAGTGCCACACTCTTATAAAGCTGTCTAAAAGAAAATCTGTCTTTGTTGCCCATAGCAACCAATCATAGCTTTGCTTTCATTTCTTTTACTGAAAGCTGCACTGTGATTGGTTGCTATAGGCAACAAATACACATTTTCTTTCAGACAGCTTTCATAAATATGTATGCTTCTACTAATGGCGGTAGCAGGCAGCCAATATTTAATCACTAAAGCAGAACACAGATCCATATCTAATATAAAAACGTCCATGGGATCTTTCTTGCCCCACACTTTGACCCCTTTGTGTGACCTTTGGTGGATGATTTTGGTGTCATTAGATTTGTGACATCCTCACCACCGCCGTACAATCATAAAATAGGAGTTTGATACGTTGAGTGAGCTGTCAGGCCAGGTCAAAGAGTGGTGCTGAGGGCGAGCGATGCAGAGAGAGAAAGCGGTGCTGAGGGCAAGCGGTGCAGAGAGAGAGAGCGGTGCTGAGGGCGAGCGATGCAGAGAGAGAGGAGAGAGAGCGGTGCTGGGGGCAAGTGGTGCAGAGAGAGAGAGCGGTGCTGAGGGTGAGCGATGCAGAGAGAGAGAGGTGCTGAGGGCGAGCAATGCAGAGAGAGAGCGGTGCTGAGGGCGAGCGATGCAGAGAGAGAGCGGTGCTGAGGGCGAGCGATGCAGAGAGAGAGCGGTGCATAGAGAGAGTGGTGCTGAGGGCAAGCGATGCAGAGAGAGAGCGTTGCTGAGGGCGAGCGGTGCAGAAAGAGAGCGATGCTGAGGGCGAGCATGCAGAGAGAAAGTGGTGCTGAGGGCAAGCGGTGCAGAGAGAGAGTGGTGCTGAGGGCGCGCGCTGCAGAGAGAGAGCGGTGCTAAGGGCGAGCGTGCAGAGAGAGAGTGGTGCTGAGGGCGAGTGGTGGAGAGAGAGAGAGAGATTACACGCGAGTACAGACACTCAGCTCTGCTACACACAACTACAGACACTCAGCTCTGCTACACACAACTACAGACACTCAGCTCTGCTACACACAACTACAGACACTAGGCTCTGCTACACGCAGGTAGATAGTGGTCTACCGCTCAGTGACTGTATTCTCTCTCTGTAGTAGATGCAATCTATAGAGTATACCAGAGATACAAGATATTACAGCATGATACACCAAATTTACTGGGGGCTCCACAGTAACATATACTATATTAAGTATAATTGACTGTTGCCATGTCCCTAAAATGTGGACGACCATGCTGTGGATGGCGAACAGTTCAAGCCAAATCCTCGGCTCAACATTTTTAAAAACATTTACAAGCATTTCTCCAAGCTTTGCATGTTCACGTAGCGAGCGGTATTTATCTAGGAAAGATAAATTATGAAACTTATTAGAAGAACATTTGGGACCTAGAAACAAAATGATATTCAACCTTGAAGGTACATTTTTTGTAATGGCCCAATGGGACAACAATATATATTAGTAAGTGGAATTGTTTGGAAACTTCAGAGATCCAGTGGTTTCTCTTACAATCTATCATCAGGGTAGAGGCAGATGATTACATTGGTTTAGCGTCTATGTCTGGTGTTCAGACTATAAACCAGAATGTCTTAATAGATGCCATTTATAAAGTGGACAGCTTTCTTCACTGCTTACCTTCACAACTTTTAATATCTGTAGGTTTCTTCTGATTAACAGTCCAAACACAGATTTAAAGATACCGAACAAATGTAGGAAGCTGAACTCGATACTGTAGCAGAATTCATAAAAATCATTTCACATTGTCATTCTGTCTGTATCACAAAAAATGAAAATTCTAAAATCTACATTTATTGCATCTTTTTCATTTCACTTTATTAATGTGTTTGTCATTTATTCTTTTTAATCATTGCAAATATAACGCTTGTTAAACCTGGACCTGAACAGATCCTCTCCCAATGGTGATTTGTCATCTTCTCTGCTTCCTTTAATAAGCATGCCAAGGGAATGCTAAAGATATCATATAAATCCATATTTCAAGTCTGGTTTGACTGCTATTGAGATATGTAAGTCAGTCTAATGAGATTTTCTCCTAATTTACAGTTATAAAGTATTGCAGTGAGTGTATTTATGCTGATAGTAATCAATATAATTCACATAGGATGTGTGGATAGATGGAATGCTACTTTGAGAAAAGGCTAGCAATAGATCTATTATTTTCAAATTCATAACTATAATAATAAAATACATGAAGGAAATTTTACTTTAATTTGCATATTATTGTGGGCATAAATAACAGCTACAAGTGACTGGTTGAAGTCAGTATATTTCATATGACCCTGGAGAAGCTGCATTCTAGTGAAATGTGTTGAATGGAACTTTTATAGTGAGATATGGCCCAACCCCTCTACCCCCTTGCTGACTATATGTAGGTTAACTCAAAGAATAGATATAAAGAGTAGAGCTATAGATGACTACTACAGGACCATATTACACAAAGTAAGTTTGTAGTATATAACTGTGGAGATACGCTGGTCTGCACAGGAGATGTTGTCACAGTGGTTAAATTATTACCCACCCAGACAAAGTCATCCTTCCAGGATCATTTAACATATAGCTATAGTTATATGTGGAGACACAGATCTAACATGTGATTGTCCTCAGTAAGAGAAACCAAGTAATCCTGTAGATATGATACATTTTAATACATGATCTTATTGCAAGCTTTCAGACCTCTCAGGATCCTTCCTCAGGCATAATGAAACAGATTTGGATGGGGAATGCATACATACAAATCTACACACATGAAAAGGCACAGATATCAGAGACTGATTTGTACTTAAAGGGGTTGTCCCGCGCCGAAACGGGTTTTTTTTTTTTTCAACCCCCCCCCCCCCCCCCCCCCCGTTCGGCGCGAGACAACCCCGATGCAGGGACCTAAAGAAAGCTTACCGGAGCGCTTACCTTAATCCCCGCGCTCCGGTGACTTCTATACTTACCGGTGAAGATGGCCGCCGGGATCCTCTTCCTCCGTGGACCGCAGCTCTTCTGTGCGGTCCATTGCCGATTCCAGCCTCCTGATTGGCTGGAATCGGCACGTGACGGGACGGAGCTACACGGAGCCCCATAGAGAACAGGAGAAGACCTGGACTGCGCAAGCGCGTCTAATTTGGCCATTAGGCCATTTTAGACGGCGAAAATTAGACGGCAACCATGGAGACGAGGACGCCAGCAATGGAGCAGGTAAGTATAAAACTTTTTATAACTTCTGTATGGCTCATAATTAATGCACAATGTATATTACAAAGTGCATTAATATGGCCATACAGAAGTGTATAGACCCACTTGCTGCCGCGGGACAACCCCTTTAAAACAATACCAGACAAGAGAAGCAGACAGGTAAATAAATTCATACATTGATTTGAAGGAATACTGCCATCCAATAGGTGGAGCTGCAGATGTATTCTTTTATCCTTCTTATGTGCAGGCTTGAAGGAGAGATAACACACAGGCCTGTCACATCCTAGCACCAATGTAGAGGTCATAAAAGTGTCACATTCCTTAGCAGTGGACTGATTAAGTATTTACCTCTATGCTCATCTTGTCTCGTATTATTTTAAGTACAAATCAGTCTCCGATTTCTGTGCCTTTTCACATGTGTACATTTGTATTTAGATATGTCCCATCCAAAACCAAACTGATGAAACTCTGCAAAATTTGCTAAAGGTCTGCTTGATAACCAAAATCACATCTCATCTCTACAATTTAACACTTATATGTGTGCATAGTCAGAGCTGGTATTAGTGTATCTTGATGCCACCAGGAAGTCCTGGTGGAGTCAAGATTGACAGTGGGGTGACGCCCCCTGTCAGTGATTGGTTGCTTGCCTGTAGGTCCTGGAAGGCCACTAACGCTGCAGCCTGGATGACAGCCGGGACGTAGGAGACAGGAGTCGGCAGCCGGACACTTGTCCCGTCGGTGGAGCAGCACATGTGCGTGGGAGCGGCTGACAGGGAAAGCGGATGATATGGTGGCTGGCGGAACGCTGGAGTGAGGGGGCGGGCGCAGATGGGTGCGCAGAGGAAACATTTGCAGCCGTGTGGGGGTGGATGGCCCGTCACAAAGCAGACAGCATGCGTCGGCTGCCAGCACTAGCACTCAGCCGCCGGCAGTTCCTCCGGCGGAAGCGATGCGCGGCCATTGGCAACATGTCGCTGAGCGGGTCAGCGTCTGTCTTGGAGCAGAGGCCCCCGTTGGCTGCTGCAACTCAGTCATCAGGCGGCAGCCGGCTGGAATCCAGGGACGGGCGCTGAGCTGCCTAAGGCAGCAGGGCAGCCAGTCATCAATGCACACTGTGCTGCTAGGACCTTCGTGTTTTGACCCTATCGGGAGCTGGGGGTGTGAGAAGGGCGTTCTCCCTGTCAAACCCCTAGCTTCTGGTGGAGTCAAGATACAGTAATACCGTCTGAGCTTATGCAAGGTTTTGCAAATATACAATATATATTATTATGCATGTGAAAAATATGCTTTATGCAACCACACAACAACTTTGCACTGGGCGGGGTGTAACAGGGACTCTGGTTTTGGGACACTACACATACATGGCAAGATATTACATGGTGATTGGCGGCACACAGTAAATACGCATTCTGTACTTGCTGCTTGCCAAGTCTCACGGGGCAGCACACTACATGATGCATTCATATGAGCCCAGCTTTAGGCTGAGTGCACAGGGGCGTATTTGCATTGCAGAATCCGTAGTGGGCATCCACTTCCGGATTCTGCAGCGATTATTACTCATAAACATGCTATAGAAAATTGCTTTTTCATGTCCACGAGCGGAAATCAATTGTGATTTTCTGCTCTCAGAGGGGAAATTGCAGCATGTCCTATTCCAGTGCAGATTCCGCATGGATGGCTTCCATTGAAGTCAATAGAGGCCGCCCGATCCGCGGCCCTTCCGCAATCATCATTACAGAAAGGTCTGCGGAATCTGCATCATTGCCTAGCGACGATGCGGCATAATCATTAACTGCACATGTGCACCGGCTGCACCTGTGCAATTCGGATCTGCAGGGGTCACCAGCTGGGCACAAAGTCAGATTCCGCTGCGGGATCCCGCAAGTATTGATAGAATGATAAAACAAATATAGTCTAAAATGCACATAACCTTTCAAGGACGCATGTATCTAACTAACTCTGGGATTTTGTTGGTTTTTAATCTGTAATATGACTCTAAAATGACATATACAAAAAACAAGCTGCTGGAGCATTACAGGATTTATGTGTGTTATGCCATCAAAATCACATCCACATGCAAAAAAATTTGCAAGTCAACTACTTAAAATACAGGGTAGCTATCTTTATATGACACATCTTTTGCAATTTTTCCTCCACAAGTGTGCCAATAACATTGCCTGTCCACTTGCCCTATTTGCAAACATTCACATAATGTGCAACAGCACTCTGCAAGTGCCAATAAAAATGTCAACTTTGAATATACTGTATGACTTTTGAATTCCATTACAACTTATTGCAATTGTATCTATGCATGGAAATATGAGGTTTTTAGAGCACAGTTTGATGAAATTGTGAGAGTGCACCTGCCCCAGCAAGCTAAGCTCTTGTGAAGGATGCCTAGACTAGTAGACCTACCTCTTTTAGGGCCTGAGGCTCCAAAGTAAACTCTATTAGTTCAGGGATAATTTTCTACAGTGTGCTACATCACGGGCATTTCACATTCATAAATGAATCACTCAGGTAGGAAACCATTTAAAATGTTTAGCCCCACCCCTAAAAGCACCTACTCCTGATAGATTTGATGTGGTCCGGGGTAGGGACTGCATATGGCCAGGTAAGGGGACTGATTTGGGTTGGGCTTAGAAAAATTGCTAGATAGATAGTAGCAGAGTTATACAGTTGTCAATGGAGTGGCATAGCTATGCCACCACTAGGGGACCACCAAAGTACAGGCATCCAGAGTAGTTTTCACACTGGATAAAGTGTGGAACCCAGGAAAAGGGCTCTCCAAAAGTTGGATAGAAGAGAAGGCTCCCCTCCACTCTATCTAGGTAGGACAGTCCTGGTCTTGAGTTGCCTTATAAATCATGTGAGATGGTTAAATGAAAGCCCTGATGGTACAAATTATGGAGGAATAAAGATGTGAAGATTTTTTTGCATCTTTATATGCTGCTGCAAGGTTTATTTTATTGGGCAAAGGATATTGTGGCACAGTTACCACTGATATGACATAGTTACTAGTGGGCGAAAGTACAAGCATCCAGTGTGTTTCCTGCACTGCGTTAAGTGTGGAACCCAGGAAAATGGGTCTGCATTGCCAGAGTTGGAGCAAGCAGTTAATCTAACACTTCTCCTCAGGCCGGGGTCACACGGGTGGACCAGATTCTACATGTGGGAGGCCCTCAGTGGATTCTGTCTGTGAGCCTGGCTGGCGACCCTGCGTACCTGCTATTACTGTATTGCGTATGACCCCAGCGGCTCACTGGCAGTCATGCACAGTACAATTTGTTTTTTTGTTTATTTGTATTTCCTGCGCCATTGCTTAAGATTAACGTGGGTGCCCACAGCCCATACATAATATTAAGTGCGTATACGCTGCCGGTCAGCCATCCGTGCGCATTCAGCAGCAAAATGGAGCATGCTGCATTTTTTATGCTCGCCAAATACGCAATTCTTATCAGCGAGTGTGAACAAGAAAGCAAAAATGCATGCCTTTCAATGGAATCCACAATCCAAATTCGCCTGTGTGAGAAGTGGATTTATTAACATCAAAACAAAGAGGTCAAACTTTAAAGTATCTGGAATATAACTAATTCAGGGACCATAAAACCATCACATCTTTTTCAGTGGACTATTAAGGTATTTATTACTTTCTCTACTCATCCTGTTGTAGTATTATTTTAAGTGCAAATTAATCACATCCATGTCTGTGCCTTGTCATAAATATGTGTGTGTGTGTATATATATATATATATATATATAAACGTCTCCTCGGATCTATTTAATTATGCCTGAGGGAGGACCCTGAGAAGTTCAAAAGCTTGCTATAACATTATGTATTCGTGTTGCAAAAAGGACGCGTTAACAAAAGACAGTACTTTTCTCATAAACCATAATCTAGGGAAATAATTTTGTTGCACACACACTACCTTCAGGTCGTGGAGGTGTACTAAGCAGAAAAACTTTGTTTACCGTATTTAACGGCGTATAAGACGACTGGGTGTATAAGATGACCCTGAACTTTCGTCTTATACATCGGGAATATGCTGTAGAAAAAAACAATACTCACCTCCCGCGGAGCTTCTTCAGGCTGTCGCTCCCTCCTCCACACCGACAGAGCATTGCTTTCTGGATGCTTGAATGCCCCGCCTCCAGAAAGCTAATGCTCTGATTGGCTAACTCAGCGCAGCATCAGCCAGTGAAAGCCGTGTTAGCCAATCACAGCCATTCAATGATGTCAGTACCCTTTGCCTTCAAAACCGCATCAATTCTTTTAAGTACATTTGCATACAGCTTTTGAATGAACTCGGCAGTGAGGTTGTTCCAAACATTATGGAAAACTAACCACAGATCTTCTGTGGATGTAACCCGCTCAAATCCTTCTGTCTCTTCATGTAATCCCAGACATATTTGATAATGTTGAGATCAGGGCTCTGGGGGGACCATATTATCACTTCCAGGACTCCTTGTTCTTTACTCCTGGGGATAGTTCTTAATGACTTTGGCTGTATGTTTGGGGTTGTTGTCCTGCTGTAGAATAAATGTGGAGCCAGACACCTTCTATTTTTACTTTTCAGCACTTTTTTCACACCTGCCTAAAAGTTTTACATGGTACTGTATATTTTATAAATATAAGCAAAGCAGGACGGGGAATGAATAAAATGTAGGCTCTACTGAGATCCTTGGTAAAATCCAAACAAGACATGACCACTTTTGTGTTTCAGGCTAAGACCCTTTCTTAATCCTTTCCAATCCACTATCTGACGTGTGAAGACATTCTCATTGAAGGCTATACAGCTCCGATGTCGGAAGACATCTGGCAGGGTATTCTCACTGTATATTACTGTCCGCTCTGTTGTCGGGGGCCTCTCCAGCATGTCCCATACTGTAGTACTGGCTCTAGTTAGCAGATGGTGCCATTGTATAATGGCAGAAAGTGAAAGCCCCCTAGAAAACCCTGAATCCAAAATTGGATTGCAAAGGGTTAATCATAACACACAAGCAACTATGCATAGGTAAGTTTAAAATTGTCTCCTCTTAATGAAAAATTAACCAGTTCAATTCTAATTCCTTTTAAAGCAGAGGGGATCACCACAGAAAACTCCTCAATCTTAAAACGTATTGGAAGCATCATTTGTAAACCCGTGCACCACTTAGTCTCAATCGCAGGCGTTACCTTATTCAGCTTTCTTAGTTTGAAATTGAGCAATGTGAACTTAAAATAGGAGTTAGGCTGCATTCACACGAACGTATATCGGCTCAGTTTTCACGTCGAGCTGATATACGTTGTTCTCCTCTGCAGGGGGAGGGGATGGAAGAGCCAGGAGCAGGAACTGAGCTCCCGCCCCCTCTCTGCCTCCTCTCCGCCCCTCTGCACTATTTGCAATGAAAAGAGGTGGGACAGGGGTGGGGCCAAGGTAACCGAATTAGCCCCACCCCCATTCCACCTCTCCCCATTGCAAATAGTGCAGAGGGGCGGAGAGGAGGCAGAGAGGGGGCGGGAACTCAGTTCCTGCTCCTGGCTCTTTCATCCTCCCCCCCTGCACATGAGGACGACGTATATCGGCTCGGCGTGAAAACCAAGCCGATATACGTTCGTGGGAATGCAGCCCTTAAGCGAATGTCTTGGTGATGGGGATTCTTAAAATACAGATTGGTTGTTTTACCATGTGATTGAATATTTCATGTGATCAAATCTATTATGTAATTGGATGTGTTAAATTTACCTACACATGTATGTGTGTGTGCATCATTTAGATGTATGTCATCATGGTCTGAAATGTATAAGCAAACAGTTCTTGTGTGCCATGTTTGGTTTTACTGAGATTCTCAATAAAGCTTACATTTTTATTCACCATTCTAGATGCTGGACGTTCTCTGTTTTGCTTCTCTTTATCTCCTGTGTCCCCGACACATCCATTTTCACTAGAAGAGCTGGAACATCTTTATTCCTTGCCTTATATTTTATAAAAGTTTCTGTTTTATGTGTAAATCACTGCCTTGAACTTTGAGATTTCAGGTCCTAGAGGAAATTATCATAAATTACCTACCTAGAATATCTTAACCTAAAATGAATCATACCAAGATGTACTGTATTTCTCTATTATGTACAATGCATACCATAAATGCAATATATCATGAAGGAAAGAACATTTTTTGTAACAGATATGATATATGGGATATATATTTACTCAATGTACTGTATTTCATAATTTCATCTTTATTACACTTCATCTCATTACACTTCTTAAAAAAGTAAGAAACTAAACTTTACTATAGAAAATTTCCCCAATAATATTGTACTAACTGAAGAACACTGCAAACACCATAAACAACTTAATGACCGCCAATTGGAAATTTACATCACTGCTTGCTAGGCTCTGTGCAGCAGTGATGTAAATTTATATTCTTCACTCAGCAGACAATTCCTTGAGCAGGTGAAACACTCGAAACAGGCTATTACTGACCGCCTGTGGTTCAAGTGCTGTCATTGGATCCTGATTGGTTCAGGTCCCGATGATGTCATCAGAGTCACAGCCGCTGGCTAGGAAAGTTTGCTGTAGTAACAAATTTTCCTGACATAACAGCCTGTTGCTCCCTCATTCCCTTGTTAGTGTGAGATTGGAGGAGGGAGAAGCTGAAAGTATTGTTGAACACCACAGAATAACCCAATATTGACCCCTTGTATTACAATCACCTATACTATTTAGTGAATTAAAGTGATTTTTATAGTCTAGGGTTCATTCTAAATTAATCTAGAAAAAAATTTAATTTATAAGGGAACTTTCACATGCAGTGGATTTTGGTGTAATGCGTAGCATATTTTGCTCTGAGGATTATGATGTGGATCCTCATCAAAATCCAATTTATTTAGTGTGGATTTTGCTGTCGTTTTTGATAGTGATCTGCAGCTGATTTCACCCTTGTTGTAAATCCAGGTCTTTTTACCAACTTGTGTTTGACATTGCAGTGCTGCATACTTATTGTTAAATTCCTTCTTCTTAGGGCTCCCTTTACAAGGCTAAGGCGTTTTGTATGTGTGCCTGCGAGCCGCGTAAAAATGCGTGAACGAGCACACAAACTTAATGTTTGTGCATCCGTTCAGACAGTACGGGCCCCGGTGAATACACCCCAAGCCTGCAATGCCATTGGGTCTCCCCCTCGCCGGCTCACCTCATCTCTCATCCCGTCTGGCTGTTTGCAGTGGGTGGCGGTAGAGCTAAGCTTCCACCCCCTACTCGCCCTTTGCCTGCAGCCAGCAATGGGAAGGTGCGGCTCCAACCCCCATAACCCCCTTTCTATTGCAAACAGCGGGAGGGGAGGAGAGAGGAGGAGAGAAGAGGTAGGGAGTTTAGCTGTCATGCTGCTAAACTCCCTCCCACCTTCCTTCTCCGGCCGCTGTCATTGGCTCCCATAGGAGTCCATGCAGTGGCCGACGTATTCCGGCCCAAAATATAGTACCAGGACAATTTTTGTGGGTCAGCGTGAAAGCACTCGGCACTATATTGGCCTGGCCAGGCGCTTCATCGCCACGGGAATACGGCCATGTGATCTAATGCATTAAAATCCAATGCATCAGATCATAATGTATATCAGCCGGCCATGAAAACGGCGGCTGATATACGCTCGCGTGAAAGAGGCTTTGGCATGATTGTCTTGAATATTTACATGTTTGTTTTCTTTAGCATAGGTCCCCCCTATGTGATTTTAGAGCAATTTTGAGTCCACTTTTCTAAGACCTAGAGTAATGAAAATTCCTGAGGCGGAGTGGTCCGCTAGTACCTCACGAGTAAGTTGTTTTTAAATCACAAGGTTTAGGTGAGTGAAGCATACTAAAAAAAAGAAAAGAAATTCTGCACCAATGGTGTATGAACGTACACTTGCATTAATTTATTGCCTCAATTATTACATAAATTGATCATCAATACCATTCATATAAATTAGGTACAAATTAAAAACTATAGATTTCAAAAATTTTGAAAATTGATTAAATTAGCATGCCTTTTAAATTGTTCAGAAACATGCAGCATTTTTTATATGTACTTCCAAAGTAAAGTAAAAAAAGGAATTACTACATATATACTCGAGTATAAGCCGAGTTTTTCAGCACATTTTTTATGCTGAAAACGTCCCCCTTGGCTTATACTCGAGTCAGGTAAAAAAAAAAAACTCGCAAAAAAAACCTGCAATACTCACCTCCCAGCCGACATCTGTGTCCCCGGCGCAAGGGTCTCCCCGACGCTGTGGCAAGCTGCTTGAGAATTCTCCCTGCTGCCATCTCCCTACTCGGCTTTGAATTCCCCCTCCGTCAGTGCTGTGTAAGTAAGCGCTGTGATTGGATCTAGCACCCGCCAATCATAACCGGCACTTGATCATTCATAGTGATTCAGTGAATGACATCACTGAATGGCTGTGATTGATTTATCGAGCGCCGGCTGTGATTTGCTAACTTACACAGTGTTAACGGCAGGGAAATTCAAAGCTGAGCAGGAAGATGACAGCGGGGAGAAGTCTTAAGCAGCTCGCCACACCGCCGGGGAGACCATCGCGCCGAGGACACAGACGCCGGTTGGGAGGTAAGTATTGCGGTTTTTTTTATCTAGTATATACTCGAGTATAGCTAGGCTTATACTCAGGTCAATAAGTTTTACCAGTTTTTTGTGGT
Organism: Eleutherodactylus coqui; assembly: GCF_035609145.1. Taxonomy (NCBI): domain Eukaryota; kingdom Metazoa; phylum Chordata; class Amphibia; order Anura; family Eleutherodactylidae; genus Eleutherodactylus; species Eleutherodactylus coqui. Next base: position 330,190,657 of record NC_089837.1, on the reverse strand, counting down.
AAAATTTATTGACTCGGCTTATACTCGGGTCGGCTAATACTTGAGTATATACAGTATATATCTGATTTTTAAAAATTGGCACGATATGTATTTACAAATGTGATATATTGCAGTTGAAACTATGAATAAGCGAGAATGTTTTTAAAATTCTCCCTAATTTTGGTGTTTTTTAAATAACTATATCCAATCATATTGGTCTACTTTTACCAATTAAATAAAATACAATATGTGATGAATAGAGATGAGTGAGCGTACTCGTAAAAGCACTACTCGCTCGAGTAATTTGCTTTATCCGAGTATCGCTGTGCTCGGGTCTGAAGATTCGGGTGTTAGGACTGCGAGTGCAAAAATTTTTGTAATATGCGCAGACACATGTACATTATTTCCTTCTCTGAACTTTGGTCATGTGCAAATACGCTGAATTGCAGCAAGAGTATTTGCAGATACGTTCATCTGTCGAAGCCCTAAAAGTGACACATACCAGACTTTTAAAATTTGGTTTGGTCAGTAAGGCACACGCAGACTTAGTCTTGAAGGGTTAATTTAAAATCATCCTCCTTTGCGTTATTGATTTTTTTCCTAATGTCACCTCTGAAATTTATTTCATTTAGAAGAACAAGGTTATGTTTGAAGTCCGGCATAGCAATGCCGGCAGCATTGTACCGTCCCTTCAAAGTTATCTTTATTATTAGGGTTTGCTCTGTTCTTTGCACTTGAAGCACACAATGCACACATTGTACTTTCAGGAGAACCACTGCTGGGAATACACTAATCTTTGTAAATTATAGAGACATTACATATCAGGTGGTCTTCCACAAAGCACTGAACAGATGATCCAGCAAATGCTGCATGGAAAAAAACTATCTTAGGGCTCATGTCCACGGGCAAAATAAGAATTAAAATCCGCAGCGGATTTTAACTCTTCTCCTGCCCGCGGATCCGCACCCCATAGGGATGCATTGACCACCCGCGGGGTAGATAAATACCCGCGGATGGTCAATAAAAAGGATTTTTAAAAAAAATGGAGCATGAAAAAATCTGGACCATGCTCCATTTTCATGCGGGTCTCCCGCGGGAACGGCTCCCGCGGGCTTCTATTGAAGCCTATGGAAGCCGTCCGGATCCACGGGAGACAAAAATGGGGATTTACTCACACGCTCCGTTTCTTCTCTTCGCGCGGCGCCATCTTCTCTCCGTCGCGGCCGGATCTTTTTTCTTCGGGACGGCGCATGCGCGGGGCACGTCACCGACGTCATCATGCGCATCCGCCGAGCCGAAGAAAGAAGATCCGGCCGCGACGCAGAGAAGATGACGCCGCGCGAAGAGAAGAAACGGAGCGGATGGGAGGTGAGTTTATTCTCATTTATTCCTATTTTCAGCGCTCATGTCCGCGGGGCAGGAGGGACCCACTGCAGATTCTCCATGTAGAATCTGCAGCGGATCTGATTTTCCCCGTGGACATGAGGCCTAAGTGATAAGCTATATAGATGACACATACATTTGAGTTTCAAGACAAGCAAACATTCATACACCTGGTAGAGATTTGCACCATAAATTTCCATGAATTGCACAAATTTGACAAATGAAGAGAGACGTTGCAAATAATTGCAAAAATGTGGCATAAGTTTCAATAAAAATTCTATATTTTCACTGTCCTGATTTCTTTAGAGAAAATATCTTAAAACATAAGCTTTATTAATTATTAAAGGCTAAAAAATCACAGGAACATCTAACTATAGCGTGTGTATAAACATAACGCACAAAATCACCACAAGATCATACATCTGTTTGCAGAGGGGAAATACCTGTATATAACGGTTATGCGATAATATTGCATATTGAACACCCTGACTGAGTGGGGGCTACATATAATCAGGGATCCCCCAAATACTGTATGAACTAAGATACTAACATAGCTGTTCAGTGGGTATAATACCAACATACCTGAGATGGAGATCTAAACAAGAATACGTCTCCATCAGGATAGATGTATAGACCAGACGTGCAGAATACTGACATATCTGAGACAGACGTCTAAATAAGAATACGTCTCTGCATAGATGTACAGGCCAGACGTATAAACCACAATCGGGATAAGTGTGACTTTGGTGGTGGATTTTTATTCTAGTTTGTTTGGTGTTTATATGTCCCGGGATCCATTAATAATTAAATTAATAAAGGTTATGTTTTAATATATTATTTTCTCTAAAGAAATCAGAACAATGAAAATATACAGTAAATAACTAATTTATCTGCCTCAGTGAATATCTATCAGGATTCAAGCCCATTAATAGTACAACAGGACAGTTTTTTTCTTTAAACACCTGTACTGTGGCGCAAGAAGGGAGGAAAAAAGAAAGTTATTCGTGGGAGGGACGAGAACATTATCCTCCCACTATATAAGTGTTACGGCACTCTGCCCCCTGAGCGCCAAGTGGGGTGCCCTGATCTTCCCGCACCCCACTGTCCCTGCCTACTTGCCTCGGCCCTGGCTAACCCCAGGCGGACAACTGGACGGCGGTCCCTGCCCTGGCTAGGGACCTGGCGACTGACAAGAAGAAAGCTACCTAATAGGGGGAACACTGTGCCGACAGGGGAGGCAGATGGATCAGACCAACAAAACTTACAAGCCTGGTGATTGAGCTCACAGGCAAACTGGAAGGATGCTGGATAGCAACTAGTGCTGACTGGGCCAGACTAGACTAGAGGCTAAACGAACTAGCAAGAACAAACAGAGCAATAGGGAACCAGAAGGAGCTGACCGGCAACTAGGGACTGGCTGAGGATAACCGCAGACAGACTGGCTAGGTGCATGCAGAACCAATAACTGGCAGTGAGCTCACTTCACTGCCAGTCTTTTAACCACAAGGTTCCGCCCAGGGGCGGAGAGTGGGAGGAGGCAACTCCACCCACTGCTGTATAAGAAGAACGGAGGAGTGCGGGCGGCACCCTACGGGCGGACACGCCCACGCCGCCGCCCACCGGCCGCCCCAAGCTGCTGGGATAACCTCGACACAGGGCTCCAGGCCGCCGGAGCGACGCACGCCGACCGCGGGACCCCGTGTCGCGCTGTATGGTAACAATAAGGCACTTGTCAGGCCCCACATTGAATACTGTGTACAGTTCTGGACACCAGTGCTCAGGAAAGATGTTACAGTGCTGGAGGGGGTTCAAAGAAGGGCAACTAAACTAATACATGCAATGAGAGGACTGGAATACCCAGAGAAGTTATCAAAATTGAGATTATTTACCCTGGAAAAAAGACAGCTAAGGGGTGATCAAATAACTATGTATAAATACATGAGGGGACAATACAAGGATCTCTCCCATGATCTGTTTACACCCAGGACTGCGATGGTAACGAGAGGGCATCCGCTACGTCTAGAAGAAAGCAGGTTTCATCGTCAACACAGAAAAGGGTTCTTTACTGTAAGAGCAGTGAGACTGTGGAACTCTCTGCCTGAGGATGTGGTGATGGCAAAATCCATAGGGGAGTTTAAAAGGGGACTTGATGTCTTTCTAGAGGGGAAGGCTTTTACAGGATATAAATCTTAGGTCAATTGTTAATCCGGGTATACAGCAGGTAGGAAATATTAGGGGTTGATCCAGGGATTAGTCTGATTGCCATTAGGGAGTCGGGAAGGAATTTTCCCCCAAAAGGGCTAATTGGCTCCTGCCTCTTGGGATTTTTGCCTTCCTCTGGATCAACAACAAAGGAGGATAAACAGGCTGGACTAGATGGACATTGTCTTCATTCGGCCTTACATACTATGTTACTATGTGTGTAACTACGCTCCGTAGCGGCAAGTGTAGTTGTGCATACGGCCGTCGGAAACCGCCCAATCAAGGGAATGATATTTTACAAATCTCCTTCACAAGTAGCAGAATTTTTCAGCTGTGGATATGCAAGAGATTTGAAAAACATTATGGATTACAAATCAGCAGCACGTATCTTTATGTTGCAGAAACTGCGCAGAAATGCAGCAGATTTTCGCCATAGAAATTAATGGAGAACATAAAAACTTCACCAAAATCTGCAAATACACTTTTGTAGCAGATTTCAAAGCATTTCTGTTGCGGAAACACACTGAATCTGTTTGGAAATTGGCGTTTGTTAGGCTGGGTTCACACAGGGCGGATTTGCTGCAGAAACTCCGTGCGGAATTTTGCCGCGGCAAACCCGCCTGCAGCCGCTAATCCCGGGATTAGCCAGCCATGTGGACGAGATTTCTCAGAAATCTCGTCCACACGGGATGGCCAATCCGCTGCGGTTAATCTGGCAGAAACCGCGGCTGTGGCGCGGCTTTGCCGACCGCAACATGTCCATTCTTTTTTTCTTTCCGCTGCGGCCGAGCTCTCCTCTATGGGAGCGCCGGCCGCAGTAGGAGAGCGAGCGGCCGGGCCGCTTCAAAGCCGCAGCGGGCTTTTTTGCGGCGGTTCTCCCGGCGGAAATCTCGCGCTGTTTGCTGCAGCCAAACCGTGGGATTTCCGTCGGGAATCCGCCCCGTGGGAACCTGGCCTAAATATTTGAAAATACAGTTTGCCAGTGTAAACTTAGTACAGGAACTCCCACTACCATATTAAAAAAAACACAACACATTCTGTAGCAAGACACATAAAAATGTAAGTCCATATACAAAATCTGCAACAAAAAACGGAGCAAATTCTTGATATCTGGGCTCTTTCACACGAGTGCTGTCCACGCTGTAAAGCCGTGAGCAAAGATCGCGTTTATACAGCTGTAAAGATCATGTGAACAGGTTAATTCAAGCTACTTGAAATAGCCTATTCACACGATAGGAGCCTACAGAAAGCATGCAGTAGAGATAGGACAGGTCCTATCTTTGCGTGCACCATGGAGCTTAGATGTGGGCATAGCACTCGTGTGTTCTATCTTTGAGACGTGCGAGTATTTAGCGCAGCTACAATTCATGGATGCGAATGCTTCTATAGGAAACAATTGGTTCCTGTAGAAGCGCTTTCTGTGCGCTTCTAACCAGCGCTCTGGGAAAGAACACTAACTCTGCCCATCTGCAGAAGCGCAACAAAAATTCTGCAACTCAAATGTCATGTGTGAAGGTAGCTTAATAGTTTGAAAAGCACAGTAATTGTGGTTGCAGTACCATAGAGATACAAAACAATCAGTGATTCAGGAGGAGATCCTATTATCAGAGGAGGGACATTCTCACTCAATATGACTAGGTTGTTTGCGTGGTTAATAACTCACAGCATGCCAACTTCAATCAGTAGCATGTGCACATTGCATTTAACTTTGTGGGTGACTTGGAATTCCAGAAAGATGCCTGCCAGTGAATATCTCATGATTCAGTAAATACAAAAATATTTTAGCAGTCCGAATATATTGTAACTGCCTTGAATTACATAAAAAAATTAACATTATACATAATCTCTACTACTATAATACAGTATGTAGACGAATCAGAAGAATGATGGATGTGACCTGCTATGTATAACAATATACTATACTATCATTTATGTTCATTAAGGTACATTGTCAAGTATATTGTCACATACCAAAGTACTATATTGTAAAAATGAAGTCTATCTATCAATTGATTATCTATCAATCTTCCTATCTATCTATCTATCTATCTATCTATCTATCTATCTATCTATCTATCTATCTATCTATCTATCTCCTATCTATCTCCTATCTATCTATCTATCTATCTATCTATCTATCTATCTATCTATCTATCTATCTATCTATCTATCTATCTATCTATCTATCTATCTATCTATCTATCTATCTATCTATCTATCTATCTATCTATCTATCTATCTATCCTTTCCCTACTGCTTTTGGGCTGTGTTTATCATTGCTTTAGCATTCTACTAATAGCTCACCTTCCAGATACTTTCAGACTAATATAAAAGTGCTGCGCGTGCTCTTTCTTGTGAAGTTGTCTGGCTAACACAGCAGGGGTCTCATCCATTCCTTTTCCTTAGATAAAATGCATAACATTGCCTTGTAGAAAGGGACATTTGCAGGACTGAGCATTTCTGAACATTAGCTCACTTTACACTTTACAATAAAACTGCAATTATTAGCTTAACGATTACATCCATAGCATCATGTCAAGATATGTGACAATGTTTGGCTAGTAGTATTGAGGATTATTTAACCCCTTAAGGACATGGCCTATTTTAGGCTTAAGGACGCAACGATTTTTGGCGGATTTTCATCTCCATTTTTCAAAAGCCATAACTTTTTACTTTTTCAGCCGTATAAGGGCTTGTTTTTTGCGTGGCGAACTGTAGTTTTTGATGGTGCCATTTTTAGATACATAGACTATGTTGTAAAACTTTTATTATTTTTTTTATGATAACAGGGAGATAAAACGCATCAATTCTGCCATAGATTTTTTACAGTGTTAATCATGCAGCATAAATGGCACAATCCATTTTTTCTGCGGGTCGGTACGGTTACAACGATATCAAAATTCTTAATTTTTTAGGTGTTTCCCCTTTTCTGCAATAAAACCCCTTTTTTGGAAATCTTTTTTTTTTCTAAATCGCTGCATTCAAAGTCCTTTAACTCTTTTATTTTTCTATGTACGGAGCTCTGTGAGGGCTTATTTTTTGCGAGACGAGCTGTAGTTTTTATTGTAGTTTAATTTTGGGAATTATATGGCTTTTTTGATCACTTTTATTGCATTTTTTAGGAGGCAAAATGCTAAAAATTAGCATTTTACCTCAGTTTTTTTTACGCTTTTCGCTGTGCAGAATAAAAAGCATATTCAACTTATTGTACACGTTGTTATGGAAGCATCGATACCAAATATGTGCCATTTAAATTTTTTTTTACCTTTTTATGTTAATAAGAGAAAAAGCATAAAAAGGGGCTTTTTAAAAAAAAAATTCTAACATTTTTATTAGCTTTTTTTACACTATCTATGTCCCTCTGGGTGACTTATAGCACAGCACTGATAATCCCTGTGATAAGGCATGGCAGGACTTCTGTCCTGCCATGCCTTATCGCTTATAAAGCGATCATAGGCTCTGGAAACACAGGACGCCTGTATCTGGCGTCCTGTTGCCATAGCAACATGCCGGGCTCTCTGCGATTATATCGCGAGAGTCTGTCAACTTCTGTGAACCCTTTCTGTGCCGCGATCTACATATATCGCGGCAGGGAAGGGGTTAACTGTGGGGGCTCATCTCCAATGCACCCCCGCTGTTGCAGCGGGAGGCCAGCTATGACTGACAACAGGTTCCCGCTGCGGGATAGCGCGAGATCTGTCATGATCTTGCGCTATCCCTATGAAGTAAGGGTACGTCATTTTGCGGGAAGGAGCCTGCTCCCATGACGTACCCTTACATCATGGGGAGGGAAGGGGTTAAATAATTGGGTAGGCAGTGACCAACCCAATTTAAAACAAATGAGACTCCAGATTCCGACTTCCGTTAAAATCAATGGGAGTAAAAATCGAGTTTTCTAATATGGCCACATAAATGTCCCTTGGAAAATAGTGGGTGTGGTGGCCCACTTATTAGCACTGCTGCCGTACAGCGACTGAGTCCCAGGTTCAAATCTCCATAAAGGTCAGATTAGTGCTAATTAGAGATGAGCGAACGTGTTCTTCCGAGCTTGATATTCGTGCGAATATTAGGGTGTTCGTGATGTTCGTTATTCGTAACGAACACCATGCGGTGTTCAGGTTACTTTCACTTCCTTCCCTGAGACGTTAGCGCGCTTTTCTGGCCAATTGAAAGACAGGGAAGGCATTACAACTTCCCCCTGTGACGTTCAAGCCCTATACCACCCCCCTGCAGTGAGTGGCTGGGAAGATCAGGTGTCCGCCGAATATAAAAGTCGGCCCCTCCCGCGGCTCGCCTCAGATGCCTTGTGAGTTAGATGAGGGACAGTGCTGTTTGTACCGGAGCTGCTGTAGGGAAAGAATTGGTAGTTAGTGTAGGCTTCAAGACCCCCCAAAGGTCCTTATTAGGGCCACTGATAGCTGTGTGTTGGCTGCTGTTAGCAGTGGCAATTTTTTTTTTCTCAAAATCGCCTCTGCAGAGCGTTGCACCCGGCATTAGGGACAGAAGTGCTGCATAGGCAGGGAGAGTGTTAGGAGTGAGTGTAGCCTTCAAGAACCTCAACGGTCCTTTCTAGGGCCATATTTAACCGTGTGCAGTACTGTGCTGGCTGCTGTTAGCTGTGCTGCATTTTTTTTTACTTCTCAAAATCGCCTCTGCAGAGCATTGCACCCTCCATTGATACTGCAGGGAAAGAATTGTGTAGGCAGGGCCACAACACAGTTATTATTCATTGAATATACGCAGTGCTGCCTTTTTGTGCAAAAAAACGGAAAATATTTCTATTTGTCCTGCCTCTGTCCGTCCTAAGGGCGGTGGACACGTGTCGGCTGCGTGTGCAACCTTTAAAAATCAGACGCACCCAGCTACGGTTTACTGCTGGCTTCGCCATTTGCTTTCCTTAATTGGGAAAAAAAATACCTGCTCTGCCACAGTTAATAACTCTGCTACCCTCACGTTCTGTGACACATTAGCAGGGACACAGCACAGTTATTAAACTTCTCATGTTCATTGAATATACGCAGTGCTGCCTTTTGGTGCAAAAAACGGAAAATAATTCTATTTGTCCTGCCTCTGTCCGTCCTAAGGGCGGTGGACACGTGTCGGCTGCGTGTGCAACCTTTAAAAATCAGACGCACCCAGCTACGGTTTACTGCTGGCTTCGCCATTTGCTTTCCTTAATTGGGAAAAAAAATACCTGCTCTGCCACAGTTAATAACTCTGCTACCCTCACGTTCTGTGACACATTAGCAGGGACACAGCACAGTTATTAAACTTCTCATGTTCATTGAATATACGCAGTGCTGCCTTTTGGTGCAAAAAAACGGAAAATAATTCTATTTGTCCTGCCTCTGTCCGTCCTAAGGGCGGTGGACACGTGTCGGCTGCGTGTGCAACCTTTAAAAATCAGACGCACCCAGCTACGGTTTACTGTTGGCTTCGCCATTTGCTTTCCTTAATTGGGAAAAAAAATACCTGCTCTGCCACAGTTAATAACTCTGCTACCCTCACGTTCTGTGACACATTAGCAGGAAAACAGCACAGTTATTAAACTTCTCATGTTCATTGAATATACGCAGTGCTGCCTTTTGGTGCAAAAAAACGGAAAATAATTCTATTTGTCCTGCCTCTGTCCGTCCTAAGGGCGGTGGACACGTGTCGGCTGCGTGTGCAACCTTTAAAAATCAGACGCACACAGCTACGGTTTACTGCTGGCTTCGCCATTTGCTTTCCTTAATTGGGAAAAAAAATACCTGCTCTGCCACAGTTAATAACTCTGCTACCCTCACGTTCTGTGACACATTAGCAGGGACACAGCACAGTTATTAAACTTCTCATGTTCATTGAATATACGCAGTGCTGCCTTTTGGTGCAAAAAAACGGAAAATAATTCTATTTGTCCTGCCTCTGTCCATCCTAAGGGCGGTGGACACGTGTCGGCTGCGTGTGCAACCTTTAAAAATCAGACACACCCAGCTACGGTTTACTGCTGGCTTCGCCATTTGCTTTCCTTAATTGGGAAAAAAAATACCTGCTCTGCCACAGTTAATAACTCTGCTACCCTCACGTTCTGTGACACATTAGCAGGAAAACAGCACAGTTATTAAACTTAGATTATACATTCACTAGAGGCAGTGGGGCCTTTCGTTTTCAAAAAAGGGAAAAAATTATATTTGGCCTGCAGTCTTGCGCCAATTTATTAGCTGCCTGTGAAATCAAATCACTGGTAATACAGCATGCTGAGGGGTAGGGGTAGGCCTAGAGGACGTGGACGCGGCCGAGGACGCGGAGGGCCAAGTCAGGGTGTGGGCACAGGCCGAGCTCCTAATCCAGGTGTGTCGCAGCCGACTGCTGCGCGATTAGGAGAGAGGCACGTTTCTGGCGTCCCCACATTCATCGCCCAATTAATGGCTCCACGCGGGAGACGGTTATTAGAAAATCAGCAGTGTGAGCAGGTCCTGTCCTGGATGGCAGAAACTGCTTCGAGCAACCTATCGTCAACCCGCAGTTCTGCGCCGTCCACTGCTGCAAATCCGAATCCTCTGTCTGCTGCTCCTCCTTCCTCCCAGCCTCCTCACTCCACTACAATGACACCTGCTCAGGAGCGGGAACACTCCCAGGAACTGTTCTCGGGCCCCTGCTTAGATTGGGCAGCAGCGGTTCCTCTCCCACCAGAGGAGTTTATCGTCACTGATGCCCAACCATTCGAAAGTTCCCGGGGTCCGGGGGAAGAGGCTGGGGACTTCCGCCAACTGTCTCAACAACTTTCTGTGGGTGAGGAGGACGATGACGATCAGACACAGTTGTCTTGCAGTGAGGTAGTAGTAAGGGCAGTAAGTCCGAGGGAGCAGCGCACAGAGGATTCGGAGGAAGAGCAGCAGGACGATGAGGTGACTGACCCCACCTGGTGTGCAACGCCTACACAGGACAGGTCTTCAGAGGGGGAGGCACGGGCAGCAGCAGGGCAGGTTGCAAGAGGCAGTGCGGTGGCCAGGGGTAGAGGCAGGGCCAGACCGAATAATCCACCAACTGTTTCCCAAAGCGCACCCTCGCGCCATGCCACCCTGCAGAGGCCGAGGTGCTCTAAGGTCTGGCAGTTTTTCACAGAGACGCCTGATGACCGACGAACAGTGGTGTGCAACCTTTGTCGCGCAAAGCTCAGCCGGGGAGCCAACACCAACAGCCTCACCACCACCACCATGCGCAGACATATGATGGCCAAGCACCCCACAAGGTGGGACGAAGGCCGTTCAGCTCCTCCGGTTTGCACCCCTGCCTCTCCCCCTGTGCCCCAACCTGCCACTGAGATGCAACCCCCCTCTTAGGACACAGGCACTACCGTCTCCTGGCCGGCACCCACACCCTCACCTCCGCTGTCCTCGGCCCCATCCAGCAGTGTAGTTCAGCGCACCGTCCAGCCGTCGCTTGCGCAACTGTTGGAGCGCAAGCGCAAGTACGCCGCCACGCACCCGCACGCTCAAACGTTAACCGTCCGCATAGCAAAATTCATCAGCCTTGAGATGCTGCCGTATAGGGTTGTGGAAACGGAGTCCTTCAAAAGTATCATGGAGGCGGCGGCCCCGCGCTACTCAGTTCCCAGTCGCCACTACTTTTCCCGATGTGCCGTCCCAGCCCTGCACGACCACGTCTCCCGCAACATTGTACGCGCCCTCACCAACGCGGTTACTGCCACGGTCCACTTAACTACGGACACGTGGACAAGCACAGGCGGGCAGGGCCACTACATCTCCCTGACGGCACATTGGGTGAATTTAGTGGAGGCTGGGACAGAGTCAGAGCCCGGGACCGCTCACGTCCTACCCACCCCCAGAATTGCGGGCCCCAGCTCGGTGGTGGTATCTGCGGAGGTGTATGCTTCCTCCACTAAAGCACCCTCCTCCTCCTCCTCCTCTGCCTCGCAATCAAGATGTGTTAGCAGCAGCATGTCGCCAGCAGTCGGTGTCGCGCGGTGTGGCAGCACAGCGGTGGGCAAGCGTCAGCAGGCCGTGCTGAAACTACTCAGCTTAGGCGATAAGAGGCACACGGCCCACGAACTGCTGCAGGGTCTGACACAGCAGACCGACCGCTGGCTTGCGCCGCTGAGCCTCCAACCGGGCATGGTCGTGTGTGACAACGGTCGTAACCTGGTGGCGGCTCTGCAGCTCGGCAGCCTCACGCACGTGCCATGCCTGGCCCACGTCTTTAATTTGGTGGTTCAGCGCTTTCTGAAAAGCTACCCACGCTTGTCAGACCTGCTCGTAAAGGCGCGCCGGCTCTGCGCACATTTCCGCAAGTCCCACACGGACGCTGCCACCCTGCACACCCTGCAACATCACTTTAAGCTGCCAGTGCACCGACTGCTGTGCGACGTGCCCACACGGTGGAACTCTACGCTCCACATGTTGGCCAGGCTCTATGAGCAGCGTAGAGCTATAGTGGAATACCAACTCCAACATGGGCGGCGCAGTGGGAGTCAGCCTCCTCAATTCCTTTCAGAAGAGTGGGCCTGGTTGGCAGACATCTGCCATGTCCTTGGTAATTTTGAGGAGTCTACCCAGGTGGTGAGCGGCGATGCTACAATCATTAGCGTCACCATTCCTCTGCTATGCATCTTGAGAAATTCCCTGCAAACCATAAAGGCAGCTGCTTTGCGCTCGGAAACGGGGGCGGGGGAAGACAGTATGCCGCTGGATAGTCAGGGCACCCTCCTGTCTATTTCTCAGCGCGTACAGGAGGAGGAGGAGGAGCATGAGGAGGATGAGGAGGAGGGGGAAGAGACAGCTTGGCCCGCTGCTGACGGTACACCGGCTGATTGCCTGTCATCCTTTCAGCGGGTATGGCCTGAGGAGGAGGAGGAGGAGGAGGATCCTGAAAGTGATCTTCCTAGTGAAGACAGCCATGTGTTGCGTACAGGTACCCTGGCACACATGGCTGACTTCATGTTAGGATGCCTTTCTCGTGACCCTCGCGTTGCACGCATTCTGGCCACTACGGATTACTGGGTGTACACACTGCTCGACCCACGCTATAAGAAGAACCTTCCCACTCTCATTCCCAAAGAGGAAAGCGGTTCGAGAGTGTTGCTATACCACAGGACCCTTGCGGACAAGCTGATGGTAAAATTCCCAGCCGACAGCGCTAGTGGCAGAAGGCGCAGTACCGAGGGCAAGGTAGCAGGGGATGTGCGTAGATCGAGCAGCATGTACATCCCAGGCAGTGCAACAGTCTTTAAGGGCCTGGCCAGCTTTATGGCTCCCCACCAAGACTGTGTCACCGCTCCCCAGTCACGGCTGAGTCGGCGGGAGCACTGTAAAAGGATGGTGAGGGAGTACGTAGCGGATCGCACGACCATCCTCGGTGACGCCTCTGCCCCCTACAACTACTGGGTGTCGAAGCTGGACACGCGGCCTGAACTAGCGCTGTATGCCCTGGAGGTGCTTGCTTGTCCTGCGGCTACCGTGTTGTCGGAGAGGGTGTTTAGTGCGGCTGGGGGAATCATCACAGATAAGCGTAGCCGCTTGTCAACCGACAGTGCCGACAGGCTAACACTCATCAAGATGAACAAAGGCTGGATTTCCCCAGACTTCTGTTCTCCACCAGCGGACAGCAGCGATACGTAAGCAATACGTAGGCTGCACCTGCGGATGGAAGCTACGTTCTCTCTCACCATCCAAAACGGGGACATTTCTGCTTCATCAATCTGTGTCTAATATTCCTCCTCCTCCTCCTGCTCCTCCTCCTGAAACCTCACGTAATCACGCTGAACGGGCAATTTTTCTTAGGGCCACAAGGCTCACTCAAATAATTTTTCTGAACAATTTTTATAAGTTTCAATGCGCTTAAAAGCGTTGGAACTTTAACTTGAACCAATTTTTCGTTACACTGGGCTGCCTCCAGGCCTAGTTACCACTTAAGCCACATTAACCAAAGCGATTCACCTGCCATCTTGGTTGGGCATGGCCAATTTTTACTGAGGTACATTAGTACTATTGGTACACCAAATTTTTGGGGCCCTCACCTACAGTGTAATCATAGCAATTTGTATGTTCTTCGCCTGCACTCATGGTACAGAAAGGTGTGTGGGGTTGGCCTACACTTTAGCTACATAAATGTAACTTGGGCCTTGGCTATACTAAGGCTACTGAAATGGAACTAAGACTGCGCTCCCGCTATACTTCTGCTTCGGAATTGTTACTGGGGCCTGTCTTGAGTGCTACTATTGCTGACATGGAACGAAGACTGCGCTCCCGCTATACTGCTGCTTCGGAATTGTTACTGGGGCCTGTCTTGAGTGCTACTATTGCTGACATGGAACGAAGACTGCGCTCCTCCTATAATGCTGCTAGTGATATGTTAGTGGGGCCTGTCCTAATGCTACGGCTGAAATGTTACGAATTCTGGGCTCTGCCTATACCGCTGCTAATGGTATGTCTCTGGGGTGTGGAAACAGAGGCTTCCCAAAGACATGATGGCGGCGAGGCCATTTCCCACCAACGCGGTTACTGTAAAGGTGCATATAACCACGGACACGTGGAGAGGACACGTAGTGCCTCAAAAACATCCCCCTCCTCCTCCAACAGGGAAAACATTCTTGGCAAATGTCTTTGCATTGGTTCGTCTGGTGGCAGTCCAAGAATTTCACCTTTACCGACACAACAAGAGAGCCCCCACACCATCCCCCCGCCACGGCCCACTTAATCCTGGCCGCATTCCGAAAACCAACAAAATACAACCGTGCTACTAGGTCCGCAGTCACCACCACATTACCACCAACGCGGTTACTGTAAAGGTGCATATAACCACGGACACGTGGAGAGGACACGTAGTGCCTCAAAAACATCCCCCTCCTCCTCCAACAGGGAAAACATTCTTGGCAAATGTCTTTGCATTGGTTCGTCTGGTGGCAGTCCAAGAATTTCACCTTTACCGACACAACAAGAGAGCCCCCACACCATCCCCCCGCCACGGCCCACTTAATCCTGGCCGCATTCCGAAAACCAACAAAATACAACCATGCTACTAGGTCCGCAGTCACCACCACATTACCACCAACGCGGTTACTGTAAAGGTGCATATAACCACGGACACGTGGAGAGGACACGTAGTGCCTCAAAAACATCCCCCTCCTCCTCCAACAGGGAAAACATTCTTGGCAAATGTCTTTGCATTGGTTCGTCTGGTGGCAGTCCAAGAATTTCACCTTTACCGACACAACAAGAGAGCCCCCACACCATCCCCCCGCCACGGCCCACTTAATCCTGGCCGCATTCCGAAAACCAACAAAATACAACCGTGCTACTAGGTCCGCAGTCACCACCACATTACCACCAACGCGGTTACTGTTAAGGTACATATTACCAGTCTGACTGGGGCATGCAGACACCTTGACAGAATGAATAGTGTGTGGCACATAGGTTCCCCATTGCTATGCCCACGTGTGCAGCTCCTGATGGCGGTGGCACAGGATTCTATTTCTCATTGCTTCTGTACAGCATTGTGGGCTATCGCGCCGCCCCTTTTAAAGAGGGCCGCTGCCTAGCCATGCCAACCCTCTGCAGTGTGTGCCTGCGGTTCCTCCTCATGGCAGACGCACTTCTAAATAGACATGAGTGTGGCGTGGCATGAGGGCAGCTGAAGGCTGCGCAGGGACACTTTGGTGTGCGCTGTGGGGGGGAGGGGGGGCGGTTGGTCAGCATGTAACCCAGGAGAAGTGGCAGCGGAGTGTCATCCAGGCAGTGATTGTGCTTTGTTGTAGCTAGTGTGGTGCTTAGCAAAGGTATGCCATGCTAATGAGGGCTTTTCAGAAGTAAAAGTTGTTGGGAGGGGGGGGCCCACTCTTGCCGGTATTGTGGCTTAATAGTGGGACCTGTGAACTTGAGATGCATCCCAACATGTAGCCCCTCGCCTGCCCTATCCGTTTCTGTGTCATTCCCATCACTTTCTTGAATTGCCCAGATTTTCACACATGAAAACCTTAGCGAGCATCGGCGAAATACAAAAATGCTCTGGTCGCCCATTGACTTCAATGGGGTTCGTTGTTCGAAACGAACCGTCGAACATCGCGGGAAGTTCGTTCTGAATAACGAACATCTGAACATTTTGGTGTTCGCTCATCTCTAGTGCTAATCCAACACACCCGTCCTTTGTGCTCCAAGCAGAAAGCTGGTATTTTGGCGATTTTTGCTAAAAATCAGATAGGGATGAAACAATCTGATATTAATTTTATTTCCTGACCGATCACAATGTTAAACACTAATGGCTAGCCTTTTGTTACATAAACAACACTTTCATTTTGTTAAAGTCTTTGCTTAACCCCTTAGTGACCAAGCCTGTTTGCGCCTTAATGACCAGGCAAAATTTTGCAAATCTGACACGTGTCACTTTAACATGGAAAAACACAGGAAAGGTTTTGCCTATCCAAGCGATTCTGACCTTGTTTTTTCACCACATGTTGTACTTCATTTAGGCGGAAAAAATAGACCGATAGAATTTATTATTGTTTATTTATTAAAAGCACCAAAATTGGGAAAATTTTGAGAAAATAGTCATTTTTTCACATTTCCTACTGCAATATCTCAAATATGTGCAAACGTAATATAGAAATTTTTGCTAAGATTTATATTTCCACCCGTTTACTTTATTTTGGTCGCACATTGGAAAAACCTTCGTTTTGTTTTTTTTTTTAACCTTTTAGGAGACGTACAAATTTAACATTACTTTTCAGCATTTTAAGGAACACTTTGTTTTCCTACACCAAGCCAACATTGCAAAGGCTAATAGGACCCCATTTTAAAAACTACACCCCTTAACGTATTCACTGAGGGGTGTCATGAGTATTTTAACCCCACAATTTTTTTTATTAGGAGTCAATGCAATTTAGAAGAGAAAAACTAAAATGTCATATTTTTGCAAATATGTCATTTTAAAGACAGGACTTTTTTCTATAGTACACGTGAAAATGAGGATTTGCACCCCAAAATAGATACCCCTGTTTGTCCTGTGCTCAGAAACATACCCATTGTGGCCCTAATATTACGTCTGTATGCACAATGGCGATCACGGGCCGGGGACCGCACTCCGCGGTCCCCAGTGACATCCTTCAGTAGCCGGGAGACAGGAAATTTTGAATCTCCCGCGTCGATCCACTCTTCTGCGCATGCGCCGCCATTTTTCCTTTGGCGCATGCGCAGAAGATGGCGGAGGGTCCGCTCCGGACCAGATCAGTGGGAGCAGCGAGCTGGACGTCGGTAAGCATTTTCAGCTCGTTCCGTGAGGGGAGCTGAAAGTCTAACGTTTTAAAAACTTTTATTTACTTTAACGTGATCGCCGATATCCAGTGGATACCGGCGATCGCGTTACCGCGTAGGGGGGTCCCCGCAGCCCGGGATGACAGCTCCATGCTGTAGGCTACCTGCGGGCAGCGACAGCATGGAACTGTCACGTCAAGTGCCCATGTGGCTTTATTCCCTGCAGGACACATGTTCTTACGTCCTCAGGGAATAAAGCCTACTTGGGCAGGATGTAAAAAGGCAATAGGCTGGTCATTAAGGGGTTAAAGGAGTTTTGTCATTAGAAACAAAAAATTTATACTTGCCTATTCCTCCCCCATCAATCTTCTTACCGCATATTCTCCTCACTGATCTTCTTCTGGCTCCTCCTGTCCCCCGGGTCACCTCACCTCCAGCTTGCTGGATCCTCTTCTTCCTGTGACGAGTGACATAGTGTTCACAGCCTAACAGAGATTGCTGAATCCTTTGCAGGAATATTGCCGAGACTGTGCATGCGTACCGTGTCGCGGCAAGTGTTCATATACTATTGCCGGCATAGGATTCCGCATTCCCTGCTAGGCATTGAATACACCTGCAAGAAAAACAAAACTGCAAATGTACGCAACATAACAGGAAGAAGAGGATCCGGACGGCTGGAGGTGACGTGACCTGGGGACTGGAGGAGCCAGAAGAAGATGTGGTAAGAAGGCTGCCTGGGGAGGAATAGGTAAGTATTGATTTTTTTTTTCTAATGACAAAACCCCTTTAAGCATTAAACCCTTTCATGACACACAGGACGTACAATTATCACTGTGTGTTTGGGGTTTGTTCGGAGGGGGATTTGGAGGCAATCCTACTCCAGACAATGTGGGTGTCAGCTGTTTCTCACAGCTGACACCCCACCAGCAACAGCTGTGATGAGCGTGAAGTCTGTAAATGCCGTGATAGCTTTTGCGAGGATCAGATCATGAGATGCCGTTCGGTTGCCATGGCAAAACAAAAGGTATTAAAAGTTTAAAAGCCCTTCTTCTCCCATATCTATAATAAAATTAAAAAACATTTTTTGTATTGCTGCATCTGTAAAAAATCAATCTATCAAAGTAATGCCTTATTTATCCTACACAGTGAACGTCGCCCAGAAAAAAATACACAGCGCCAGAATTGTGCTTTTTCAGTCACCCCATCTCCAAGAAAAAATGTAATGAAAGCAATCAAAACATCGTATGAAATCCAAAATGGTACTAATAGAAACTACAGAACATCCTGCAAAAACCAAGCCCTCACATAATTATGACAATGGAAAAAATAAAAAAGTTATGGCTGCCAGAAGATGGCGGCAAAAAATAATTTACTGTTTTTCCAAAGACATTTTATTTTTTAAAAGTAGCACTGCAAAAAAAACTATATAAATTTGGTATCATAATAATTGAACTGACCCTTAAAATGTTTTTTCAGTACTGTAACAGTAATAATATATTGATTTTATAGTATATATATGTATATATATGTTGTAACAGCTGTGGCAGAGAAGAATGATGTTTGCCCATTGAATTCAATGGAGTCGGCAATACAGCCGGCTCCATTGAAAGCAATGGGCTGCCGGCGAGCGCGGGCTGAATTTTCAGGAAGGGCTTCAAAATATAAGCCCTTCCCTGAAAATCATCCAAAACTGTGAAAAAAGTTTAAAAAAAAAATATACTCACCTTGTCCGGCAGACGGAGTTCAGCCACGGCCGGCCGGCAGTTCTCCTGAACTGCTGTGAGTAGTATTCAACAGCCGGGGATTTAAAATCCCTGCCTGCTGAATGAGCTGCCTCTGATTGGTCACAGCCCTCACCAATCAGAGACAGCTCTCACTCACCCATTCATGAATTTATGAATGGGTGAGTGAGTGCTGCCTCTGATTGGCTCAGCGCTGTCATTCAGCTGAGAGCTGCCCCTGATTGGTCCCTGCGCTGAGCCAATCAGAGGCAGCACTCACTCACCCATTCATGAATTCATGAATGGGTGAGTGCGAGCTGCCTCTGATTGGTGAGGGCTGTGACCAATCAGAGGCAGCTCATTCAGCAGGTGGGGATTTTAAATCCACGGCTGCTGAATACTACTCACAGCAGTTTAGGAGAACTGCCGGCCGCAGCTGAACTCCGTCTACCGGGACAAGGTGAGTATATATTTTTTTTTACTTTTTACACAGTTTTAGATGATTTTCAGGGAAGGGCTTATATTTTTAAGCCCTTCCCGAAAATACCTCCTGAGATCACCCGCAGCCCATTGCTTTAAATGGAGCCGGCTGTATTGCCGGCTCCATTGAATTCAATGCGCTGGACAGCGCTGCATTGCTCCGGCCAGTTTCTAATGAAACGCGGCTAGGAGCAGATTTTTTGGGCGATTTTTCGGCCCCGGTCACGCGATTTGCGGATGCGCATCCATCATGCGATCCGCAAATCGCGGCAAAAAACGCCCGTGTGACCGAGGCCTAAGGCATTAACATATGTTAATTATTAAAGTCATTACAAGTTAAGCCAATTGTCTATATTGCAGCCACCCTAACCTTGCTTAAGTGGTAAATACACATGTCTGCCTTGTAATAAACTCAGAAGAGCTTCATTGTCCCATGATACTACTAGTGTCATGCGTCAGTGATTTGTGTACACAACTTCTCACATATGATCCGGAGCAGACAATGAAACACTATGTGGAGTTCCTTGGAGCTCCAACAACAGTACATTATATGGTACATGAAATAATGCCATTGAAAAATACAACTCAGTGTACGAAAAACCACCCTCAGCTACGTTGAAGGATAAATAAGAGTTATGATTTTTTTTTTTTTTTTAAATGGGCAGGAAAAACAGAAAATTAAAATTAAAAAGGGGCCTTGTCCTTAAGGCCTCGGTCAGACGAGCATTTTTTTACACAGTATAGGTGCGTGATAAAAGCGCACCTATACTGTGCTAAAAATCGCATAAACGGGCAGCTGCTCCAGGAGGAGAGAGAAAAAGCCCCACAGGGGTTTGGGATTTCCCTATAGCAAGAAAAGAGAGCAGGGCTACAGGGGATTAACATTGCAGGCACCTGGTTTGGTACTACAGAAACAGCTCCTATTAAATTCAATGGAAGCTGTGACTTTAGTATCAAAGTGGGCTACTGTAATACATCTTCTTCAAACACTGGACACACTGACAGCGGGCCCAGAGATCAGCTGATCCTCAGGATAGGCCAACAACAGTAAAAGTCCCAAACAACCCCTTTAAACTTTTTTTAACATTTATGTCTATGTGTCACAATTCCACCTCCCAATATGCGGGAAAAGGTAAACCAGTTATTTAACATGTCCTTTATATTTCTGCCAACAAGCAGGTGCTGCTGTACTACTTCCTCCCTTATGGAAGGTAATCTCATTGGCACACCTCACAGATGGCGAGGATATCTGCAAAAAAATATTGAAATGTAATAATGACATTAATTAAACACATAATATACCAAATCATCCACAAATGCACACAGAATTCTCCTAGGAAAACCTGACAGATGTGAGTTACCATGAGCCGGGACAAAGACACAATCACTTACAAGCAAAAGTGTATGAGAACATTTACGAGTAGTATACCAGTATACAGTTCTGTATTCTATGTATGGCATTCAGTGTTGGCGTGTTTCTAGTCACTTACACCTACAATGGGCAGATGACCATCAGAACTGGACCATGGAGCAAAGAAAGAAATTGGCTTAGTACGATAAATCATTTCTTCATTTAAATCATGTAGACAGCTACATGCATGGATGTGACTTACAAATGCATACCATATTGAATTTATTTTTTTGGGTCAACACACAAGGAAAATAAATGATACCACCATTTACTCTCATATATATATGTTGTGACCGACTCCTAGGATGACGTCACATTTCTTTGATCGCTCAATGAATAGAGGTGGGACGGGCCAGAGGTTGCTTTAACTGCTCCCCTCTATTTACAACTGGCTCAGTTGTTAGCACTGCTGCCTTCAAGTGCTGGAGTTTTAGATTCAAATCTGACCAAGAGCAATAGCTGTATTCTAAAGTCCATTCAAGATGTTGTGCTTGATAACATTTGAATCTAGGACCCCAGCACTGCAAGGCAACAGTGTTAGCCACTAAGCCATAAGAGACACCAGCAACACTATCACCACCACTACTGTTGTTCAGCATGAATTGTGGGCAGGGGCTTAGCTATAGGGGGTGCAGGGGTAGCAGTTGCTATCAGGCCCTGGCGTCTTAAGGGGCCCAAAGACCCCTCCATCACATAGGAAGACACTGGAGTTATAAACAGCACATGGTGGCACATGTTATAAATTTTTACATCGGGGCCCAAGAGCTTTGAGCTATGGCTCTGATTGTGGGAAAGCTGGTTTTCGCCAAAATTCTGGTCGGACTGACCCAATCTGATTCTGTAAAAATCGGTGCAATTTTACCCAATAACGACAAGCATCCCTAGTAATAGGACCCTCTGTTCTGCAAATAGTATGAGGCCTCCTCTACGGTCAGTGGTAGAGATTACCTACATTACCACACATGAAGCATTAACACACACATTCTGACATCTAATTCTCTGGCACTGTGCACGATCTTACACAACACAACTTCTTCACTCCTCCCTTCCAGGAGGAGGAGTGAAGAAATTATGCTGTGCAAAATCATGCACAGTGCGGAGACTCAGATGGCAGTGTGTGTGTGTATTAATTAATTTAACCTCTACTATTGACCGGAGCTTTAATAGCGAGGCTGGGCAACCCTAAGCATGTACTAGAGGCATGGACCAGGGTGACTCATGCCTCTTTGTCCTCCGCCCAGCCCACCCACCTCCCTCACCCTTTGAGTGCCATGTACCACCAGAATTACCATCTGAAATTTCCAAGTAAAGAAACTTTGCTTTAGCAAGATGTGGTCTCACCTAACTTATTTTTCCATCTGTAAAATCAGTGCTGACAGTTGAAATGGTGTGGTGAATTCCCATACAGAAGCACCTGGCTGACAAGAAGTACTTGAAGCCTCATAACTAGGCCTTGAGGTCATACAACTAGACAGTGGAGGATTTGTTTTTGCATTGTGAATGTGAAGTTGCTATTCTGTGAAGACACAATAAAGGTGGTTGAGGCCAGTTAGGATCAAATCCACTGTGTAGGAGTGAATTTTGTTAATGTCCTAATCATCAAATCCAGAAAATGGTGAACCCGTGAGCAGACAGAATATCTTTATTTTTGGATCACACAAATGTAACAAACATTTAGAATCTCAAAGCAGATAGTCATTAGACCCACACTACATGGTAATGTCAGGTGCCTGTGGGACGTAATCAGGTAGAGAAATAGTATCCTCAGAGTGCCTAGTAATATACACCAGTCTAAAATCAACTGGTGTATATTAATTTGATGAGAATATCATGGCAATGTAGTGACCCGGAGTTAATGGGGCCCATCCATAATGTATGAATGCATTTGTCTTGTGCTTTGTATTGTCAGTGTCTTTCATGTTACATGAATATGATGTGTATTGCATAGCTGCGGCACTGAATAGGTT
The DNA here is from genome assembly GCF_035609145.1 of Eleutherodactylus coqui. Taxonomy (NCBI): domain Eukaryota; kingdom Metazoa; phylum Chordata; class Amphibia; order Anura; family Eleutherodactylidae; genus Eleutherodactylus; species Eleutherodactylus coqui. Next base: position 330,168,270 of record NC_089837.1, on the reverse strand, counting down.
AACTGTCTGGTGTGCAAGGATGTCTGGGAAATGTATGTTATTGTATGTCACGTGATTGTGCTTTATGTATGTAAATGCAAGGTGTTTGCAGGAGTTGAGAGTTGTAGTTGAAGTGTTCTGCCAGTCAGTCAGGTTGGATGAGGGGGAGAGCCACACAGACATCTTCAGTTCTATGTGGCTAGGAAAATGGAAATGGCTGACAGGTAACCTTAGTCCGGTACTGGTGTATCTTGACACCACTGGAAGCTAGGGGTTTGACTCGGCTTCCATGGAGGAATGCCCCTCTCACACCCCTAGCTCCCGATTGGTGCAAGAATGTAAGGTCCTGGAAGGTCTTAGGATGCATTTTTTCCCAGGCGTGGGACTCTCGACCCTGGCCTCTGTGTAAGTTTGTAGTGCAGTACGTGTGTGCATGCGGTGGCTGTCAATCACTGTCCCCCGGCGCTTTGTCCTCCCTGCAGCAGTGAGTAACTCTCCCCCCGTGCTCTATGAGTTCCCTTCTGTCGTAATCCTTCGGTACTGTGGTGCCGCTGGCTGTCACTGTGTTGTGGCCACTGCTGCTGTCCTGTTCCAGTACTCAGCGTCCGCTGTTCCGGCAGACTTACTGTCCCCCATTCTTCCACGTCTTGCAATCCTACAGCGGGTCGCTGCGCCCGCTGGCTTACAGTGTCTGTCCCACGGCGTTGTGGCCTGCATGCTGCTGTGCAGGCAGGGAAGGTGCTTCACTCCGCTGCCGTGTCCCTGCTGAAGCCCCACCTCTGCAGTGAATGGGGCACATCCGGGGAAGGAGCTTCACGGCGCTGTCCTGCTGGGGCTGCCTGGCTGCAGTGGGGGCCGCAGTATGTATTTCCAATTAGCCACCTGGCCAGGAAGGAGCAGGGGCATAAATCCTCTGTTAGTGGCCTGCCAGGACCTGAAACCAATCCCACTCTGCAACCAATCAGGTACAGGGGGTGTCACCCCCCCTGTCAATCCTGACTCCTCGTACTTCCTGGTGGTGTCAAGATACACTAGTACCCCTTATCCCTCCCTGGGACTGCAGTACTCAGGAGTTACCGGTGGTATCCAACATCACTGACGGAGAGAAAGAGAATGATAGAGACCACCACTGCAGTGTGGAGTGCCTGCCAACATGATTGCTGACCAGTAGAGAGTTGTAAAAGTTTGAAAGGAGTTTGTGCCAGGACCGGAGACCTACAGATAAACTGAGACTGTAGATTCCTCTAGGCACCTGTGATTTCCTCCCTGTCGCATCACCTTGTGATTTTCTGCACTGTCCTCCTGCTGGCGTGTAATGTACTTGCCTGGAACTGTACCTAGGTTTTGCAAGTAAAATGGCACTGCCGACCATACCCGGGTTTGCTAGTTAATTATTCCATGTGAGTGTTGACCCTTCATTACATCGCCCAGATCCACTGCAGAGGAAGGAACTGACCACCAAGATAAAGCACATATTGGGCTACCCTGTTGCAAAGCCTGCCCTTAGTTACTTAGACGGGTCCCATGCTACCCTCAGGGTTGGAGACGGTAGAGCCCCGTGACAAGGCCCAAACTCTACCCGCTGTCTCCTAGGCTGTGGGCCTGCTCCTCAGATGCTGCAGCAATACCACGACAGCTTAACAAAAACATGTATAGTAGTACTGTACAAAGGTTTTAGGCAAGTGTGGAAAAAATGCTTTCAAAAATAGTATTAATAGGTTTTTTTGTCAATGAACATGTTTTACCTTCAACACAACATCAATTGTTCTAGGTACACTTGCACACAGTTTTTGAAGGACATCAATAGGGGGATTGTTCCTGGAGAACTGTGAACTATTCCTGGATTGTTTCCTGTGAAAGTAGGCTGCCCAAAATTCTTCTGTCTCTTCAAGTAATCTCAGACAGACTCGATGATGATGAGATCAGATATCTATGGGGGGTCATATAATCACTTCCAGGACTTCTTGCTCTTCATTGCACTGATAGTAGTTCTTGTCTGTATGTTTGGGGTTGTTGTCCTGCTACAGAAAAAAATTTGAGTCAATCACACGCCTTCTATTTTTGAAAAGTATTTTTACTTTGGAGCATTTTTCCATAGCTGCCAAAAACCTTTGCAGAGTAGTATAGGTATTACCATAGTGCAAACGACGAAATAATTCTAAGTAGTATTAGTAGTTTTTTTTTTTTAAACAGAAGCTAGCCGTTACATTTGTCCTAGACTGCCAACAGGGACCTGGTACAAGGACAGCCAGAACAGATGCAAAAGCTAGTATTACTGGTGGCTAGATGCAGGATGGACAGAGAAGTGAGATTATGGACAGAGCGGGGCACTCAGAACCCCTCACCTTGCAGCGGAGCAATTGTCCCTAAAAGGATGACCACACTTTCTTCCACAAGGACAGGGGTCCAAGGGGAACCAGAGTGCTGACAACAAAGGAACAAGACAGAGACAGACAATAACTAAACGCCAAGGGCAGTAGATTATCAGACAAACAAAAGAAACAAACAGGGAACAAACCCAAGCACAGGAGCCAGACACACAGCGGCTCTGAGCAGGCTGACTGCTCAGGGAACACTGAAAATCATCAGCAACTCCCAAGCATGAAGAGCTGGATTATATAGTGAAGATGGAGGAGCCAATTGGCTGACAGAAATGTCAATCGCCAGCCACACCTCGCTAACAGCTGACATACTAATTAACCTGGACTAGTAAATACAGGAGATGTTAACCCTGGTTAGTTAGAATAGAACCCATTGAAATTAAAAGTGTGCTGGCAAATACTTGACTGTGACGTGACACTAGCTAGCATTTCTGTCCTTCATTATTGTACCTGAATAATAGGCTATATCTGAAACATGGAAAATATCTCAATGTTAACTGTTCAGATTTCAATAAAACTGTATCCTTATTTTCTTTTAACAAGCCTTACACATGGTCAACTGATATGCATAACCCAGTTAAAATACAGGACATTAACAGTAATTTTATTAGCTAAAAAATTCTATGTCTGATTCAGGGAACCCTAATAAAGCATGGTCTCTCAAGAGAGAGAACACATTTTACATAGCTCAGCTCCTTAACACTATTCGTACTCCAGAGACGACCCATAAGAGTAACGGTTCCCCATCTTCAATGAGCTGCTCAATGCCCGAGAGGAATGAAGAGCTTTGTTAAAACAAAAGTATTTGCCTTACAGAGGCATATATACGCTTTATGAGCATTCTATCAAATATGGCAGTACACTAGCTCACTAACTAACGAAATTTAAAAGTTGCAGTGGACAGGATCTACAAGATCCCCATGCGATCTCCATTGTGTTTTAGAAACTCTATGCAGACCTTTATATTATTAAAGAGGATTTTGATGACATGACTCCTGAAGCTCTACAATCTAAGATTATAAATTATGTTAGGGAAATAGCCCTTCCAGTAAACCCTTAAACAAATAAGACCTTACTTGAGGAGAATTTCTCTGTGACCAAAATTGCAGGGATTATTAAAAGTACCCTGGCTGGGAAGTCACCAGACTAGCTTACCTTTCAATTTTGCAAATTCTTTAGGGAGGCTATCGCACCATTCCTTGCAAAGGTCTTTAATCAAATCTCTTCATCCTATCTTTTCACTGGACAAGACCCTATGGCCCTTGTCACGGCTATTCCAAAACTGGGTAAACATTCCACAGTCTGTACGAATTATTGTCCCATTTTGTTCATCAAAATGGATGTAAAACTTTTATCTAAGGCATTGGCTGACAGATTACATCTGATGCTCCCATTTTTAAGTCACATTGATCAGATCGGGTTTGTGAAGGGTAGGGATGTGAGGGATAACACAATTAAGACTCTTCTTTGGATTAAGAGGGCCAAACGTTTAAAACACCACCTGTGCTTCCTATCTGTAAATGCAGAGAAAGCATTCAACCATGTGCACTAGGGCTTCATGAGGGTATGTATTACTTGAACTAATCAACCTTAGGTCGAGGTTTCTTGGGCATATTTAGACTATCTATGGTGGGTTGAGGACTCTGCCAGTCCCACAAAGTGCTTGGTCCTGTGGCAACCCTGGCTAGCCTTTCAGGATTCTTTGGAACTCCAGGACCTAATTGGCTGAGGCAATAACTTGTGCAGTGCAATAACTGGCAGGCAGTTTGTTTTCCTGCTTCTGAAGGCTTTCAGATCTCTTTTTGACAGCTTGACAAAGGCCCTTCCACCGGCCGAAACGTCATGATCCGCCACTTTTTAACCCTGGATTCCTAAAAAAAGTTGGGCAACTTTTATTTTTATAAGATGCTGTGAAGAATCTGTTTATGGTGCTGCTTCCTACTTTCTATACATGGACTACTTCATTAGAGCCCACTGAAGTTGGGATCTCTGGTTAAGCCTGCACCTTTTTCTATTTTACACCCCCCCCCCAGTTAGTGGTTTTATATTGGAGTGCTGCTGTTTACTTAATTTACCTTCGTATGAATAGGAGAATATCAGCTTCATTTAGTTTTGCTTCTGCTGTACAAATTTAAAAAATAAAATGTTTTCGGGAAAAAAATTAAAATATTTTCTGCCGCTTCTGACAGCTTTAACTTTTTTTATTTGACTTTTACATTTATATAGTTGACCGTTATAGTTTCAATCGTTACCATTATGGAGCTCGTGTGACGTTTTGATTGCTTTTTATTAAGTTTTTTGCTTGGAGACGGTGTTTCCAAATAAGCACAACTCTAGCATTGTTTATTCTTGCTGACAGGATAAATAATGTGTTATTTTGATTGATCGTATTTTTCTGGGTACGGAAATACCAAATATTCTTTTATTTTATTTTTATTACTTTTTGGAAAAAGTTTTTTTTTCTTTTTTTACTTCCTTTATTTTTTCCAATAATTAAAAAAAAGTTTTTTTGAACTTATTTTTAATTTTTTTTTAGTCCCTGTAGTAGACTTGAAGTTTCAATTGTTTGATATTACATTGCATGGCATTTTGACAGGCAGTCTATGAAGGCAGCCATAGGTATGCCTTCCCAGGCATTTATTTATTGCAACCCTAGGGGCAACTGAACAGCACCCTACTATCGCATCGCGAGGAGGTCTTCTGGACCCCAAACAATGATCAAGGCATTTAGAGGGTTAGCAGCCACAATCTGTGTTAGCACGGGTGTCTGCTATCACTGACCACTAGCAACTGCATAGAAAGAGCAGGAACGTCTCGCAATCCCACTCCATATAAACCCTCCATACCCAGGATGTAAATGTTCGCTCTGTCATGTTGAGGGGTTAAAAAGGGTCCTCTTGTTGTTATAAATCCTTTAATGAATCAGTAATTTCCAAAATATCCTACAAATCATCTGCGGTCACAAATAGGGAAAGTAACATTTATCATAAACTATTGCACCCATTGACTTTATCAGCTTGAAAGGATTTTGAAAATTCATTACATTATTGTAGTATTACAAAGGCATTTCTAGAAATTCGTACAAATGTAGACCTAATTTTACTTTCATTTCATTACGCATTAAAAGAAAACCCCCAGAGATAATGCAGACTGTGTACCTTATAATGGTTTCTGCTTGTCATGCTTATCTCTTCATACACAATAAATGATCTGGTTCAATACACTAAAAAAGATTCAAAGGCAAATCCGAAAATCATAGATTATTTAAATCACTCATTGGTTTTTAATCTCTTTCGTGCTGGTTTACTCTGGCACAAAACATAAGGACAACATTTGTATAATTTCTGCTAGGGCTTTTTGTTTGAAGGGAGTTGCTTATGTTTTTTAAATGTATATATAAATGACTAAAAGGGGCTATCCAGAGATTTAAATTTCTTATTGGTTCCTGCTGAGTTGGACCAGCCACGTTCGGCTGCATTCTAAGGCCTTAGTCAGACGGGCGTTTTTTCGCGCGATTTGCGCATCGCATGTCGCATGCGCAAATCGCGTGACCGGAGGCGAAAAATCGCGGGAAAAATCTGCACCTTGCCGCGTTAATCGTCGCAGCAAAACGCCCGTCTGACCGGAGAAAAATCGCCGTGCGCATCAAAATGCGCATGAAACTTAGACTGGCCGGCGAAAAAAATGATTTTGGTGCGCACGGCGATTTTTCTCCGGTCAGACGGGCGTTTTGCTGCGACGATTAACGCGGCTAGGTGCAGATTTTTCCCGCGATTTTTCGCCTCCGGTCACGCGATTTGTTGGACCAGCCACGTTCGGCTGCATTCTAAGGCCTTAGTCAGACGGGCGTTTTTTCACGCAATTTGCGCATCGCATGTCGCATGCGCAAATCGCGTGACCGGAGGCGAAAAATCACGGGAAAAATCTGCACCTAGCCGCGTTAATCGTCGCAGCAAAACGCCCGTCAGACCGGAGAAAAATTGCCGTGCGCATCAAAATGCGCATGAAACTTAGACTGGCCGGCGAAAAAAATGATTTTGGTGCGCACGGCGATTTTTCTCCGGTCAGACGGGCGTTTTGCTGCGACGATTAACGCGGCTAGGTGCAGATTTTTCCCGCGATTTTTCGCCTCCGGTCACGCGATTTGTTGGACCAGCCACGTTCGGCTGCATTCTAAGGCCTTAGTCAGACGGGCGTTTTTTCGCGCGATTTGCGCATCGCATGTCGCATGCGCAAATCGCGTGACCGGAGGCGAAAAATCGCGGGAAAAATCTGCACCTTGCCGCGTTAATCGTCGCAGCAAAACGCCCGTCTGACCGGAGAAAAATCGCCGTGCGCATCAAAATGCGCATGAAACTTAGACTGGCCGGCGAAAAAAATGATTTTGGTGCGCACGGCGATTTTTCTCCGGTCAGACGGGCGTTTTGCTGCGACGATTAACGCGGCTAGGTGCAGATTTTTCCCGCGATTTTTCGCCTCCGGTCACGCGATTTGTTGGACCAGCCACGTTCGGCTGCATTCTAAGGCCTTAGTCAGACGGGCGTTTTTTCACGCAATTTGCGCATCGCATGTCGCATGCGCAAATCGCGTGACCGGAGGCGAAAAATCACGGGAAAAATCTGCACCTAGCCGCGTTAATCGTCGCAGCAAAACGCCCGTCAGACCGGAGAAAAATTGCCGTGCGCATCAAAATGCGCATGAAACTTAGACTGGCCGGCGAAAAAAATGATTTTGGTGCGCACGGCGATTTTTCTCCGGTCAGACGGGCGTTTTGCTGCGACGATTAACGCGGCTAGGTGCAGATTTTTCCCGCGATTTTTCGCCTCCGGTCACGCGATTTGTTGGACCAGCCACGTTCGGCTGCATTCTAAGGCCTTAGTCAGACGGGCGTTTTTTCGCGCAATTTGCGCATCGATTAACCCAGATCCACTGCAGAGAAAGGAACTGACCACCAAGATAAAGCACATATTGGGCTACCCTGTTGCAAAGCCTGCCCTCAGTTACTTGGACGGGTCCCATGCTACCCTCAGGGTTGGAGACGGTAGAGCCCCGTGACAAGGCCCAAACTCTACCCGCTGTCTCCTAGGCTGTGGGCCTGCTCCTCAGATGCTGCAGCAATACCACGACAGCTTAACAAAAACATGTATAGTAGTACTGTACAAAGGTTTTAGGCAAGTGTGGAAAAAATGCTTTCAAAAATAGTATTAATAGGTTTTTTTGTTAATGAACATGTTTTACCTTCAACACAACATCAATTGTTCTAGGTACACTTGCACACAGTTTTTGAAGGACATCAATAGGGGGATTGTTCCTGGAGAACTGTGAACTATTCCTGGGTTGTTTCCTGTGAAAGTAGGCTGCCCAAAATTCTTCTGTCTCTTCAAGTAATCTCAGACAGACTCGATGATGATGAGATCAGATATCTATGGGGGTCATATAATCACTTCCAGGACTTCTTGCTCTTCATTGCACTGATAGTAGTTCTTGTCTGTATGTTTGGGGTTGTTGTCCTGCTACAGAAAAAAATTTCAGTCAATCAGACGCCTTCTATTTTTGAAAAGTATTTTTACTTTGCAGCATTTTTCCATAGCTGCCAAAAACCTTTGCAGAGTAGTATAGGTATTACCATAGTGCAAACAAAGAAATAATTCTTAGTAGTATTAGTAGGTTTTTTTTTAGACAGAAGCTAGCTGTTACATTTGTCCTAGACTGCCAACAGGGACCTGGTACAAGGACAGCCAGAACAGATGCAAAAGCTAGTATTACTGGTGGCTAGATGCAGGATGGACAGAGAAGTGAGATTATGGACAGAGCGGGGCACTCAGAACCCCTCACCTTGCAGCGGAGCAATTGTCCCTAAAAGGATGACCCCACTTTCTTCCACACGGACAGGGGTCCAAGGGGAACCAGAGTGCTGACAACAAAGGAACAAGACAGAGACAGACAATAACTAAACGCCAAGGGCAGTAGATTATCAGACAAACAAAAGAAACAAACAGGGAACAAACCCAAGCACAGGAGCCAGACACACAGCGGCTCTGAGCAGGCTGACTGCTCAGGGAACACTGAAAATGATCAGCAACTCCCAGCCATGAAGAGCTGGATTATATAGATGGAGGAGCCAATTGGCTGACAGAAATGTCAATCGCCAGCCACACCTCGTTAACAGCTGACATACTAATTAACCTGGACTAGTAAATACAGGAGATGTTAACCCTGGTTAGTTAGAATAGAACCCATTGAAATTAAAAGTGTGCTGGCAAATACTTGACTGTGACGTGACACTAGCTAGCATTTCTGTCCTTCATTATTGTACCTGAATAATAGGCTATATCTGAAACATGGAAAATATCTCAATGTTAACTGTTCAGATTTCAATAAAACTGTATCCTTATTTTCTTTTAACAAGCCTTACACATGGTCAACTGATATGCATAACCCAGTTAAAATACAGGACATTAACAGTAATTTTATTAGCTAAAAAATTCTATGTCTGATTCAGGGAACCCTAATAAAGCATGGTCTCTCAAGAGAGAGAACACATTTTACATAGCTCAGCTCCTTAACACTATTCGTACTCCAGAGACGACCCATAAGAGTAACGGTTCCCCATCTTCAATGAGCTGCTCAATGCCCGAGAGGAATGAAGAGCTTTGTTAAAACAAAAGTATTTGCCTTACAGAGGCATATATACGCTTTATGAGCATTCTATCAAATATGGCAGTACACTAGCTCACTAACTAACGAAATTTAAAAGTTGCAGTGGACAGGATCTACAAGATCCCCATGCGATCTCCATTGTGTTTTAGAAACTCTATGCAGACCTTTATATTATTAAAGAGGATTTTGATGACATGACTCCTGAAGCTCTACAATCTAAGATTATAAATTATGTTAGGGAAATAGCCCTTCCAGTAAACCCTTAAACAAATAAGACCTTACTTGAGGAGAATTTCTCTGTGACCAAAATTGCAGGGATTATTAAAAGTACCCTGGCTGGGAAGTCACCAGACTAGCTTACCTTTCAATTTTGCAAATTCTTTAGGGAGGCTATCGCACCATTCCTTGCAAAGGTCTTTAATCAAATCTCTTCATCCTATCTTTTCACTGGACAAGACCCTATGGCCCTTGTCACGGCTATTCCAAAACTGGGTAAACATTCCACAGTCTGTACGAATTATTGTCCCATTTTGTTCATCAAAATGGATGTAAAACTTTTATCTAAGGCATTGGCTGACAGATTACATCTGATGCTCCCATTTTTAAGTCACATTGATCAGATCGGGTTTGTGAAGGGTAGGGATGTGAGGGATAACACAATTAAGACTCTTCTTTGGATTAAGAGGGCCAAACGTTTAAAACACCACCTGTGCTTCCTATCTGTAAATGCAGAGAAAGCATTCAACCATGTGCACTAGGGCTTCATGAGGGTATGTATTACTTGAACTAATCAACCTTAGGTCGAGGTTTCTTGGGCATATTTAGACTATCTATGGTGGGTTGAGGACTCTGCCAGTCCCACAAAGTGCTTGGTCCTGTGGCAACCCTGGCTAGCCTTTCAGGATTCTTTGGAACTCCAGGACCTAATTGGCTGAGGCAATAACTTGTGCAGTGCAATAACTGGCAGGCAGTTTGTTTTCCTGCTTGTGAAGGCTTTCAGATCTCTTTTTGACAGCTTGACAAAGGCCCTTCCACCGGCCGAAACGTCATGATCTGCCACTTTTTAACCCTGGATTCCTAAAAAAAGTTGGGCAACTTTTATTTTTATAAGATGCTGTGAAGAATCTGTTTATGGTGCTGCTTCCTACTTTCTATACATGGACTACTTCATTGTCCACTGAAGTTGGGATCTCTGGTTAAGCCTGCACCCTTTTCTATTTTGCACCCCCCCCCCCCCCCCCCAGTTAGTGGTTTTATATTGGAGTGCTGCTGTTTACTTAATTTACCTTCGTATGAATAGGAGAATATCAGCTTCATTTAGTTTTGCTTCTGCTGTACAAATTTAAAAAATAAAATGTTTTCGGGAAAAAAATTTAAATATTTTCTGCCGCTTCTGACAGCTTTAACTTTTTTTATTTGAATTTTACATTTATATAGTTGACCGTTATAGTTTCAATCGTTACCATTATGGAGCTCGTGTGACTTTTTGATTGCTTTTTATTAAGTTTTTTGCTTGGAGACGGTGTTTCCAAATAAGCACAACTCTAGCATTGTTTATTCTTGCTGACGGGATAAATAATGTGTTATTTTGATTGATCGTATTTTTCTGGGTACGGAAATACCAAATATTCTTTTATTTAATTTTTATTACTTTTTGGAAAAAGTTTTTTTTTCTTTTTTTACTTCCTTTATTTTTTCCAATAATTAAAAAAAAAGTTTTTTTGAAGTTATTTTTAATTTTTTTTTAGTCCCTGTAGTAGACTTGAAGTTTCAATCGTTTGATATTACATTGCATGGCATTTTGACAGGCAGTCTATGAAGGCAGCCATAGGTATGCCTTCCGAGGCATTTATTTATTGCAACCCTAGGGGCAACTGAACAGCACCCTACTATCGCATCGCAAGGAGGTCTTCTGGACCCCAAACAATGATCAAGGCATTTAGAGGGTTAGCAGCCACAATCTGTGTTAGCACGGGTGTCTGCTATCACTGACCACTAGCAACTGCATAGAAAAAGCAGGAACGTCTCGCAATCCCACTCCATATAAACCCCCCACACCCAAGATGTAAATGTTCGCTCTGTCATGTTGAGGGGTTAAAAAGGGTCTTCTTGTTGTTATAAATCCTTTAATGAATCAGTAATTTCCAAAATATCTTACAAATCATCTGCGGTCACAAATAGGCAAAGTAACATTTATCATAAACTATTGCACCCATTGACTTTATCAGCTTGAAAGGATTTTGAAAATTCATTACATTATTGTAGTATTACAAAGGCATTTCTAGAAATTCGTACAAATGTAGACCTAATTTTACTTTAATTTCATCATTACGCATTAAAAGAAAACCTCCAGAGATAATGCAGACTGTGTACCTTATAATGGTTTCTGCTTGTCATGCTTATCTCTTCATACACAATAAATGATCTGGTTCAATACACTAAAAAAGATTCCTTTCAAAGGCAAATCCGAAAATCATAGATTATTTAAATCACTCATTGGTTTTTAATTAGAGATGAGCGAACGTACTCGTCCGAACTTGATACTCGTTCGAGTATTAGCGTGTTCGAGATGCTCGTTACTAGAGGCGAGCACCACGCGATGTTCGAGTTACTTTCACTTTCATCTCTGAGACGTTAGCGCACTTTTCTGGCCAATAGAAAGACAGGGAAGGCATTACAACTTCCCACTGCAACGTTCAAGCCCTATACCACCCCCCTGCAGTGAGTGGCTGGGGAGATCAGGTGTCACCCGAGTATAAAAATCGGCCCCTCCCGCGGCTCGCCACAGATTTGTTCTGACATAGAGGAGGGAAAGCGCTGTTGGTGCCGGAGCTGCTATAGGGAGAGTGTTAGGAGTATTGTAGGCTTCAAGAACCCCAACGGTCCTTCTTAGGGCCACATCTAACCGTGTGCAGTACTGTGGAGGCTGCTTTTTGCAGTGTTGCACTTTTTTTTTTTTTTTTTTGTATATCGGCCGTGCAGAGCATTGCGCCCTGCAGTAATTATTCATACTCCAGGGCCAGTAGTGGTGAGGCAGGGACAGAAGACATATATTGTGAGGCAGGGACAGAACACATATATTGTGAGGCAGGGACAGAAGACATTTATTGAATATAGGCAGTGGGCCTTTGCCAAAACATTTGGGGAAAAAAATCTATTTGGGCTGCCTGTGACTGTCCTCAGTGTTCTGGGTCTGTGCTGGGTGTAGTAGTCCTCCTAATTCATACGCAGCCAGCTAAGTGTTACAGCAGGCTTGCACAAAATTATTTCCTGGCTCTGTGTTGGCTGTTACATCACCGCTGTATTCCAGTCCACAGTGCAACACTCTGCAGTTATTTGACATACTCCAGGGCCAGTAGCGGTGACGCAGAGAGAGAAGAGATATATTTATTGAATATAGGCAGTGGGCCTTTGCCAAAACATTTGGGGAAAAAATCTATTTGGGCTGCCTGTGACTGTCCTCAGTGTTCTGGGTCTGTGCTGGAGGTAGTAGTCCTCCTAATTCATACGCAGCCAGCTAAGTGTTACAGCAGGCTTGCGCAAAATTATTTCCTGGGTCTGTGTTGGCTGTTAAATCACCGCTGTATTCCAGTCCACAGTGCAACACTCTGCAGTTATTTGACATACTCCAGGGCCAGTAGCGGTGATGCAGAGAGAGAAGAGATATATTTATTGAATATAGGCAGTGGGCCTTTGCCAAAACATTTGGGGAAAAAATCTATTTGGGCTGCCTGTGACTGTCCTCAGTGTTCTGGGTCTGTGCTGGGTGTAGTAGTCCTCCTAATTCATACGCAGCCAGCTAAGTGTTACAGCAGGCTTGCGCAAAATTATGTCCTGGGTCTGTGTTGGCTGTTAAATCACCGCTGTATTCTAGTCCACAGTGCAACACTCTGCAGTTATTTGACATACTCCAGGGCCAGTAGTGGTGAGGCAGAGAGAGAAGAGATATATTTATTGAATATAGGCAGTGGGCCTTTGCCAAAACATTTGGGGAAAAAAATCTATTTGGGCTGCCTGTGAGTGTCCTCAGTGTTCTGGGTCTGTGCTGGGTGTAGTAGTCCTCCTAATTCATACGCAGCCAGCTAAGTGTTACAGCAGGCTTGCGCAAAATTATTTCCTGGCGTTCCGTAAGCGAAGTCAGCCTCCAACCAAAGGCCAATAAGCGGCACATTTAATTACAGCGTTCTGTTTCTGCACTACTGGTAATACACCATGCTGAGGGGTAGGGGTAGGCCTATAGGACGTGGACGCGGGCGAGGACGCAGAGGCCCAAGTCAGGGTGTGGGCACAGACCGAGCCAGTGCGGTGGCCAGCGGTAGAGGCAGGGCGAGACCGAATAATCCACCAACTGTTTCCCAAAGCGCCCCCTCGCGCCATGCCACCCTGCAGAGGTCAAGGTGCTCTAAGGTGTGGCAGTTTTTCACAGAGACGCCTGACGACCGACGAACAGTGGTGTGCAACCTTTGTCGCGCCAAGATCAGCTGGGGAGCCACCACCACCAGCATGCGCAGGCATATGATGGCCAAGCACCCCACAAGGTGGGACGAAGGCCGTTCACCGCCTCCGGTTTGCACCACTGCCTCTCCCCCTGTGCCCCAACCTGCCACTGAGATCCAACCCCCCTCTGAGGACACAGGCACTACCGTCTCCTGGCCTGCACCCACACCCTCACCTCCGCTGTCCTCGGCCCCATCCAGCAATGTCTCTCAGCGCAGCGTCCAGACGTCGCTAGCGCCACTGTTTGAGCGCAAGCGCAAGTACGCCGCCACGCACCCGCACGCTCAAGCGTTAAACGTGCACATTGCCAAATTGATCAGCCTGGAGATGCTGCCGTATAGGCTTGTGGAAACGGAGGCTTTCAAAAGCATGATGGCGGCGGCGGCCCCGCGCTACTCGGTTCCCAGTTGCCACTACTTTTCCCGATGCGCCGTCCCAGCCCTGCACGACCACGTCTCCCGCAACATTGTACGCGCCCTCACCAACGCGGTTACTGCCAAGGTCCACTTAACAACAGACACGTGGACAAGCACAGGCGGGCAGGGCCACTATATCTCCCTGACGGCACATTGGGTGAATTTAGTGGAGGCTGGGACAGAGTCAGAGCCTGGGACTGCTCACGTCCTACCCACCCCCAGAATTGCGTGCCCCAGCTCGGTGGTGGTATCTGCGGCGGTGTATGCTTCCTCCACTAAACCACCCTCCTCCTCCTCCTACACAACCTCTGTCTCGCAATCAAGATGTGTCAGCAGCAGCACGTTGCCAGCAGTCGGTGTCGCGCGGCACGGCAGCACAGCGGTGGGCAAGCGTCAGCAGGCCGTGCTGAAACTACTCAGCTTAGGAGAGAAGAGGCACACGGCCCACGAACTGCTGCAGACTCTGACAGAGCAGACCGACCGCTGGTTTGCGCCGCTGAGCCTCCAACCGGGCATGGTCGTGTGTGACAATGGCCGTAATCTGGTGGAGGCTCTGCAGCTCGGCAGCCTCACGCACGTGCCATGCCTGGCCCATGTCTTTAATTTGATGGTTCAGCGCTTTCTGAAAAGCTACCCACACTTGTCATACCTGCTCGGAAAGGTGCGCACATTTCCGCAACTCCAAGACGGACGCTGCCACCCTGCGGACCCTGCAACATCGGTTTCATCTGCCAGTGCACCGATTGCTGTGCGACGTGCCCACACAGTGGAACTCTACGCTCCACATGTTGGCCAGGCTCTATGAGCAGCGTAGAGCTATTGCGGAATACCAACTCCAACATGGGCGGCGTAGTGGGAGTCAGCCTCCTCAATTATTTACAGAAGAGTGGGCCTGGTTGGCAGACATCTGCCAGGTCCTTGGAAACTTTGAGGAGTCTACCCAGATGCTGAGCGGGGATGCTGCAATCATTAGCGTCACCATTCCTCTGCTATGCCTCTTGAGAAGTTCCCTGCAAAGCATAAAGGCAGACGCTTTGCACTCAGAAACGGAGGCGGGGGAAGACAGTATGTCGCTGGATAGTCAGAGCACCCTCATGTCTATATCTCAGCACGTTGAGGAGGAGGAGGAGGAGGGGGAGGAGCATGAGGAGGAGGGGGAAGAGACAGCTTGGCCCACTGCTGAGGGTACACATGCTGCTTGCCTGTCATCCTTTCAGCGTGTATGGCCAGAGGAGGAGGAGGAGCATGAGGAGGAGAGGGAAGAGACAGCTTGGCCCACTGCTGAGGGTACACATGCTGCTTGCCTGTCATCCTTTCAGCGTGTATGGCCTGAGGAGGAGGAGGATCCTGAAAGTGATCTTCCTAGTGAGGACAGCCATGTGTTGCGTACAGGTACCCTGGCACACATGGCTGACTTCATGTTAGGATGCCTTTCGCGTGACCCTCGCGTTACACGCATTCTGGCCACTACGGATTACTGGGTGTACACACTGCTCGACCCACGGTATAGGGAGAACCTTTCCACTCTCATTCCCCTAGAGGAAAGGGGTTCGAGAATGATGCTATACCACAGGGCGCTGGTGGACAAACTGATGGTAAACTTCCCATCCGACAGTGCTAGTGGCCGAAGGCGCAGTTCCGAGGGCCAGGTAGCAGGGGAGGCGCAGAGATCAGGCAGCATGTACAGCGCAGGAAGGGGACCATTATCCAAAGCCTTTGCCAGCTTTCTGGCTCCCCAGCAAGACTGTGTCACCGGTCCCCAGTCAAGGCTGAGTTGGCGGGAGCACTGTAAAAGGATGGTGAGGGAGTACGTAGCCGATCGCACGACCGTCCTCGGTGATGCCTCTGCCCCCTACAACTACTGGTTGTCGAAGCTGGACACATGGCCTGAACTCGCGCTGTATGCCCTGGAGGTGCTTGCTTGTCCTGCGGCTAGCGTCTTGTCAGAGAGGGTGTTTAGTGCGGCTGGGGGAATCATCACGGATAAGCGTACCCACCTGTCAACCGACAGTGCCGACAGGCTTACACTCATCAAGATGAACAAAGCCTGGATTTCCCCAGATTTCTCTTCTTCACCAGCGGACAGCAGCGATACCTAAGCAATATGTAGGCTGCACCCGCGGATGGAAGCATCGTTCTCTATCACCATCAAAAACGGGGACCTTTTTGCTTCATCAATCTGTGTATAATATTCCTCCTCCTCCTCCTGCTCCTCCTCCTGAAACCTCACATAATCACGCCGAACGGGCAATTTTTCTTAGGCCCACAAGGCTCAGTCATATAATTTTTGTAAACAATTTTTATACGTTTCAATGCTCATTAAAGCGTTGAAACATTCACCTCAACCAATTTTTCTTTTAACTGGGCTGCCTCCAGGCCTAGTTACCAATTAAGCCACATTAACCAAAGCGATTAATGGGTTTCACCTGCCCTCTTGGTTGGGCATGGGCAATTTTTCTGAGGTACATTAGTACTGTTGGTACACCAATTTTTGGGGGCCCTCGCCTACAGTGTAATCAAATTAATTTTTAGCCCACCTGCATTACAGCTGACGTTACATCAGCTGTGTTGGGCACTGCAATGGGATATATTTATGTACCGCCGGTGGCTTCCTGGCACCCACCCATGCTGTTGGTCCACAGGGAGTTGTAACTGCATGTGTCCACTTCTAAAGAACCCCAGTCTGACTGGGGCATGCAGTATGGGCCGAAGCCCACCTGCATTAAGCACGACATTACCTCAGCTGTGATGGGCACTGCAATGGGATATATTTATGTACCGCCGGTGGGTTCCAGGGAGCCACCCATGCCGTGGGTCCACAGGGAGTTGTAACTGCATGTGTCCACTTCTAAAGAACCCCAGTCTGACTGGGGCATGCAGTATGGGCCGAAGCCCACCTGCATTAAGCACGACATTACCTCAGCTGTGATGGGCAATGCAATGGGATATATTTATGTACCGCCGGTGGCTTCCTGGCACCCACCCATGCTGTCGGTCCACAGAGAGTTGCAACTGCATGTGTCCACTTCTAAAGAACCCCAGTCTGACTGGGGCATGCAGTGTGGGCCGAAGCCCATCTGCATTAAGCACGACATTACCTCAGCTGTGATGGGCAATGCAATGGGATATATTTATGTACCGCCGGTGGCTTCCTGGCACCCACCCATGCTGTCGGTCCACACGGAGTTGTAACTGCATGTGTCCATTTCTAAAGAACCCCAGTCTGACTGGGGCATGCAGTGTGGGCCGAAGCCCACCTGCATTAAGCACGACATTACCTCAGCTGTGATGGGCACTGCAATGGGATATATTTATGTACCGCCGGTGGGTTCCAGGGAGCCACCCATGCTGTGGGTGCACACGGAATTCCCATTGCGGAGTTGTACCTGCCTGTGACTATTTATAAAAAAACACGGTCTGACTGAGGCATGCAGACACCTTGACAGAATGAATAGTGTGTGGCACATAGGTTCCCCATTGCTATGCCCACGTGTGCAGCTCCAGATGGAGGTGGCACAGGATTGGATTTCTCATTGCTTCTGTACAGCATTGTGGGCTATCGCCCTGCCCCTTTTAAAGAGGGTCGCTGCCTAGCCGTGCCAACCCTCTGCAGTGTGTGCCTGCGGTTCCTCCTCATGGCAGACGCACTTATAAATAGACATGAGTGTGGTGTGGCATGAGGGCAGCTGAAGGCTGGGCAGGGACAGTTTGGTGTGCGGTGTGGACACTGGGTCGTGCGGGGGAGGGGGGTTGGTCAGCATGTAACCCAGGAGAAGTGGCAGCGGAGTGTCATGCAGGCAGTGATTGTGCTTTGTTGGAGGTAGTGTGGTGTTTAGCTAAGGTATGCATTGCTAATGAGGGCTTTTCAGAAGTAAAAGTTGTTGGGGGGGGGCCACTCTTGCCGCTATTGTGGCTTAATAGTGGGACCTGGGAACTTGAGATGCAGCCCAACATGTAGCCCCTCGCCTGCCCTATCCGTTGCTGTGTCGTTCCCATCACTTTCTTGAATTGCCCAGATTTTCACAAATGAAAACCTTAGCGAGCATCGGCGATATACAAAAATGCTCGAGTCGCCCATTGACTTCAATGGGGTTCGTTATTCGAAACGAACCCTCGAGCATCGCGATAATTTCGTCCCGAGTAACGAGCACCCGAGCATTTTGGTGCTCGCTCATCTCTATTTTTAATCTCTTTCATGCTGGTTTACTCTGGCACAAAACATAAGGACAACATTTGTATAATTTCTGCTTAGGCTTTTTGTTTGAAGGGAGTTGCTTATGTTTTTTTAAATGTATATATAAATGACAAAAAGAGGCTATCCAGAGATTTAAATTCCTTATTGTTTCCTGCTGAGTTGGACCAGCCACTTTCGGCTGCATTCTAACAAGGATTCACGTGGTATGGCAGACTTCAGGTGTCGGTGACATCATAGGTGAGGGATGAGCTGACAGCTCATTATAATAATTAAGCGATCACTTCTTTCTATCACTACATCGGCTCCCTGAATCCTCCATGAGATTAAAGTGAGGTTGCGCATGTGTGACCACCACTCCATTCACTTCTATGGGGCAGAGGAAAATTGCAGAACGTGTTGATCCTCCTCTGTCCCATAGACATGAATGAAATGTTAATTACTCATGCTCACCACTACTCCATTCTCATGGAGGATTTGGGGCACACAGATGTTGGGGGTTTTAGCACATGGACACCTGTCAATCAGACATTTATCCCTTATTCTGTGGATAGGGGGTAAATGTTATTAGTTGGAAAACTAACGACCACTTGTCTGTTGGTATGTGAGTTAGTGAGTGTCATAGCTCGGCTCCCTGATGCCATCAGAGCCCCACCCCTGGCTTCATCATAAACCCGCCCCTGACACCATCATAGCTGCACCCCCATGACCTGTGATGATGTAACCATCACCTGTGTGGGTTGGGTAAGGGATCACATGACCAGTGGCTCATTACTGTATCCAAGAGCTACTTGTCTCATGTGTGCAGTCATCATAAATGTAGTAGAGCTGCGAGTGGCTGTTTGTCTAATGTGCTGTGTGTGTAATTTGTATCGTCAGCATGGATGGATGTCATGTAGCACTGCGGTGTTTGTGACGTCCATGTCATGTAGCAGAGCTGAGTTTGCAACATGCGCGTGCACTGTGGCACAGCTGTATCTGTCACGGGCATGTAATGTAGCAGAGCTGTGTTTGTACCATGCGCATGTCATGTCTGTCAGGCGCATGTCATGTACCAAAGCTGTGTCTGTGACGGGCATGTCATGTAGAAGAGCGGTGCTGTCAGGCACATGGCATGTAGCACAGCTATACGTATCTGTCACACACTCATGCACCACAGCTGTGTGTGATGTGCAAGTAGAAAAACTGTGTGGTGCATTGCACCACCAGAGACACTGGTACTATAATTTCTGAATAACTACTAGTAGTTTCATAAGGTCTGCTTTGTAATTTTTACAGTGATCTCTTGATGGCGATGTTGTCTTTTTATTTTTGATATATAATATTATAATTTGTTTCTACTTGGTCTAACAACGCTGATACTTGTTACTAGGAGCTTGCTGTCACTTTAAATATGAAAATTAAGGAATTTTCAACAATTTCTTCACTATTTCTAAGCATTTAACATGATACTTCAGAAAATAGTTTTGCAAGACCCATGGATGGATGAACAACGATATAATGTTGTGTTTCCAAAGATACATTTTTAGCTATCTATGCTAAGTGCTGACATAGTTCTTTTAGTTGTGCATTGCAACCACCTTGTTGCCACTCCAGCCTTATTTTCTGCTAAATTTGCTTTTATTTTTCATTTGACTCTGCAAGCACTATTGTAACTAGGAAATCCATTACAGTTTCCATGGTACCTGATTCTCTTCTACAAATTTCTTTCAGTGGGACTGTGCCTCAAAACTTTGTATTGGTTATATATAAATAATAACATGTAGCTAGATTAGTATCATGGGTAGCCATTATTAACATGAGGACGCTTGAATGTAGTTCTGAATATAGCTCTGAGTAGTGCTTCAAAGGAAAATAAAGAGGATTTGGGGGATAATTTGGTACTCTATTTAGGGACATATGCAAAAACCATATCTCTGTATAGCAAAACTCAAAATAGGTCTCAACTATCATTGGGAGCTCCACTGAATGGACACCATCTTTGTTAAATGAGTTGTACTAATATGTAAAGTTATCCTCAATCACAGGGGTAGGGGATAACATCATGATTTGTGGGGGTTGGACTGCTGGAATGCCCACCATTCCCAAGAACGGTGGTCCTGACCACCCCAACTGATTCTGAGAATAGTTTTCTCAATGGCCTCTGCATGAATGGAGTGGAGATTGCACATTCGCACTTCTACTTCATTAATTTTAATAAAAGTGCCTGCAATTTACGATGCTGTCACTGAAATAAATGGAGCGGCGGAGTGAATATGTGACCTCCACTCCATTCAAGCGGGGATTCTTGGGACCCCTGTTCTTGGAATCGGTTGGGGTCTCAGCGGCCAGATCTTCATTGATCATAAAATTATCCTGTTATGTTAGCCAAAACCATAGCATAAGTGCATTTTTTATATATATATATTTAATTTTGTCAGAAGTAAATTCTAAAAATGAAAGTTTATTTTGTGAAATACTGTATACAAGTAACACCAAACAACATATTTTAATACTTTGTGTACCCCTTTTAGCTTTTAACAATGCTTTTATCTAGTTTAGCATTATTGGAGTGGATTTTATGTGATCGTGTCCTTTCTTTTGGGATTGTAGAACCGGACGAGGAAAAAAGGCCCTCAAATAGTTGAACTTTCTCAGTTAAAGGCCCCTCCAATTTAATTTTGCTGTTAAGACTCCACCAAGCATTCTCTACTGGGTTCATATCAAAATCATTGAACAGTCATAGAACCACTTAAAGTCCACATTCATTAAACACATGCATCACACTTTTTGCCATATGTCAAGGAACTCCATTCTGCATAAAAATGCAGTTCTTATTTATAAACCTCTCATTGAGCTGATAAAACAGATTATCCTAAATCACATTCCGATAATGAAACTGATGCATCACTCCTCTAAATGCATGCAGACGACCTGGACCCTATTATCAAGATGACATCTCAGACTATTAGTGATGTTTAACTTTGTGGACCATACAGTCCTCTAAGAGTTCTTCTCCCAGATTCCTCCTTAGGGCTCCTTCCCACGAGCATATATCGGCTGGGTTTTCACGGCCAGCCGATATACGCTATCATCTGGGACGTAGAACTTCGTGAACGGGTGCACAAATTTAACGTTTGTGCACCCATTCACACGGCATGGGCCCAGGCGCATATGTGCCAAGGTCACTATGCTGCCTCCCTTTTCCATTCTCTCCCCATCGTAGGCTCACCTCTGCTCTCCTCCCTGCTCATTCTTTGCAATGGGAGGGGCGGGCTTAGCTCCACCCACATCCCACACCTTGTCCGCAGCCAGCAATGGAAGGAGGTGGGACGGGCCAGCGCTTAGCTCCACCCCTTCCCACCCCTTCACCTCCCATTGCAAAGAATGAGTGGGGAGGTGAGCAGAGGTGAGCCTGCATAGGGGGGAGGAGAGCAGAGGGAGGGAGTTTAGCAGCCACGTCTTCTCTCGCCCGTCATTCATTCGGGGAGAGCTGCCTGTAATTGGCTGAACACCTCAGTCAATCACATTCAGCTCTTTCAGCAGGCGGGGATTTTAAATCCCCGTCTGCTGATAGATCAGCACCACAGTGCAGGGGACAGCAGGAGAAGACGCAGCTGAGCCCCGGCAGCTGAAGCAAGGTGAGTATTTATTTTTTTTGTTTTTTAAACCACTTTTACTTGATTTTCAGGGAAGGGCTTATATTTAAAGCCCTTCCCTGAAATCAATTGCCGGCTGCAGAATCCTCTACCGTAGCTGACATGTGTGACAGATGCGGTAGAGAATTGAAGAATTCCTCTGCTGCATCTGTCACAGATGTGGCAGATGTAGCAGCAGAGAATTCTTTTAACTAGCGGGGATGAAGGAAACATCTGCCGCATGTGGCACATGTGTTCTTCATCCCCGCGGGGGGCACGACAGCGGCGAACAGGTAAGTATATATATATATATATATATATATATATATACATATATATATCTTATTTTTTTACACTAAAATTTTTATTTTTCATCGAAGGGCTTAAATGTAAAGCCCTTCCCTGAAAAAGAATGCAGGGGTGCCGGCAGACCACTGTTTTCAATACAGCCGCGGCTCCATTGAAAACAATGTAAGGACCTGCATGCACGCGAGTTTTTGCGCGTACATGGGTGCGCACCTATGTATGCGCCTATGTACGCACAAAAACACGCTCGTGTGCAGCTACCCTCAATGAACGATATGTACTAAAAAGCAAAAGCGGAAGTGTTTCTTCCACTACAGGAGCCCGGGGGTGACATGACCACCGGGATTCTCTGCTACAAAAAAGCTGCAGGGTCGTAGAAGACCCTGATCAGCTCTGCCAGTGACTATTGTCACTACAGGGAATGTTTTTCCTTGTAACTGCAGCTCCTATGGATGCCTCAGCTACAGTGGAAAAATGTCAAAAGAAAAAAAAAAATGTTAATGTCCTCCAAAGGTTTTATATGACATCATAGGGAATATAGATAGTAAAAAAATAATTACATCAATAAGTAAATAAAAATTACAGAATAAAACAACAATATATACATAAGAAAGAAAATAACGCAAAGCCGACGCCAACCAAAACCATACATATTATATATCAAAACGTCAGAAACAAATTGAGGAAATATACTAATTAAAGAAAAAATAACTATATATGTTTAAAAAAATCTTATTTTTTTTTTGCTTTTTACCCCCAATAAAACTATAAAACAGAAAAAAAGTCAGTAAAAAAGATATTTGAAAAATTGCCCTATACGTCATAGAAAAAAACACAGCAAAAATAATTTTGGTAGCTAAAGAGAAAAAAATAGGGCAGTAAAACTATTACATGGCTAAAATCCCTAAATAGTGTCTGGTCCTTAAGGTACAAAACAACCTGGTCTTTAAGGGGTTAAAAGAAGCGAACGGCACTCACCAATGGACGACCACTGTTGATCGAGATACTGTATGGTAACTCAAAGGTGCTTCAGCGTGAATTAAAGAATATCAAATATCCAGAAAGTAGAGATGAAGAGGCGGTAGTCTTCGGTATTCACAATTACAAGCAGCACTTTATTTCATATAAAAAATAGCAGGTTCAAAAACAGGACATGGCGCACCAAAAAATAGGCAACAGCTGTTTTGCATCACATGATGCTTTATAAGGCTGTTGCCTATTTTTTGGTGCACCGTGTCCTAATTTTGTACCTGCTATTTTTTGGGATGAAGTGCTGCTTGCAATTTTGAATACCAAAGACTACCACCTCTTCATCTCTCCTTTCTGGACCAGTAATTACAAAGTATTACAAAGTTTATTAACACCTAATATTGTAGTGAAATCTGCATGACTGAAGGGAGGGATATAGGAAAAAGGAGAAGCCAGAAACAGACACCCCCTTTTTTTAAATACATTTGGTTTTTATTTTGAAAGTATTTATATGTAAAAAGAAACTTCTGTGTTTGTATATTTCTACCCATAACTCTCATAATTACAGCTTCCAGTGAATAAGAAAAAGTAAAAAGAGCAAACTAACATTTTGTTTATAAAACATAACATGGAAAAATGACGCCCCTTTAAGCATCTTTTTCCTTTGAAAAGTAGTTGTTCTGAGCATCCCAGCATGTGGAGGTCACGTATATTTTATATATTATGTATTCAGTCCTCAGATCAAACAGGAAAAAACATCCCATTTTTGCGGACTGGCCGTGACTTTATCGACAGTTGGCAACCCTGGTCTTCCCTCTACTGTTACCCTCATTAAGCCTACAGGATAGCAATAATTTAATCAGGCTGACACTCATTTCAACTGACAACTGTCTACTAAGCTCATGCCCTGGGATGACTTCAAAAACTATATCTCCAAACAATAAGGTAGAATATTTCACTTCCTCAGCCTTCAAATGACTGTTATGTCTCATGCCACACTGTTGTGGCTTCCATCCAACTCTACTTATTCCTATCAGTATGACGTTTTCTGGGGCTGCAGACAGGGACCTGTTGGCTGTGCTGTTCCTAAACCAAAAAGAGAACTCAACTGAAGACACCTTTACAGGAAGCAGCCAGAGCTGAGCCCAACCTGGTAAGACCCATCTGAATAGCTTTACCCCTACCTACATGTACACAACCCCATAAACCTCATCGTTGCCAGCCACTGCTCCCATAGATTAGTAGTGAACAAGGAACCAGACTGCAGTAAATAACTGTACATTTATCTATTATTGCAAATCCATATTTAGAATGAACGTCTTATTGAGGCACAGATTCAGCTTACAGATAGGAATGGAGAATCTTTTCAATAGGCAAATATTAATAAAGTAAAAAAATCATTACTATTTAAACACCGAGCTGAAAATCTCAGAAAAGCATGCTGACATATGCTACAATAAAGGATTCCCTGACATGCCATATACTTCAATTACTACATGAAAATACATGCACTGCTGACTGTAATGCCTCCCCAGCTGCATGTTAAGTTCTGTGCCTGTTGAAAAATGGTGTGATGGTTTATACTATAATATTCTACCTTTTTAATAAGGAAGGAGGAATACACTAGTAGAATAAAGAGCACAAGTACTATTATATAGAGGATGATTTAAAAGTCAGGCCTGCCCAAAATATCTTCTGAACAAAAAGAAATACAAGTAGGAAACTTAGTAGAATACTTAGACTTAGGGTTGGGGAAAACCTTTTAGGAGTATAGGGATTCCTGTTGGCCATCTTAGTGGTAGCCAACTTGGGTTCAGCTAAGAAATCTTAATGGAAAGGGGGTCATGGGATACATGATTTCTGGGTAAAATTTCATCAAAAATTCATAGGTGCAGTTATTTTTTTTAATACCTGCAACAATTCTTGAATTATGGATGATGTCATGATGAGTATAAAGAAAGTTGCTAAGTTGAATCATGTGGTATTGAAAACAACATTTGCATGTCTTCACGTACCAGAAGATGCCGTTAACAATCTAGGATAGAATTGTGATAATTATAATGGTTGGTAACAGAAGTTCCTCTAAGTGTTCTACAAGGTTTCCTACTTGTATCTCTTTTGCCCGGGCAAGTTCCAGGAGATATGGCGCTCCTGGCTGGACCAACACTCCACCTTGTCCATAGACTAAATTTACTGGGTTGTGGTCTTTATCCCTCCTCTTTCTTCTCCTTGTCCTGTAATTCTCGTCAACTAAAGTAATAAAATGATCAGCATAGACTGTTTAATGATGTTAAAAAGTTTATTATTACAACTGCTAATCCAATTGTAGAACATGTTTTTTTCTTCTGCATTTTATACAAATGTACAGGTTACAATTACTTACTTAATATGCCATGTACTTAACAATAATCTTTCTATTTTGTACTGCATACTTTTTCATTGGAAAATAAAGCAAAGATAAAAAAATTGTATCTCTTTTTGTTCAGAAGATATAGATTAGGTGTTAGTTATAGATTCGATTTTAGAAAAAACTTTCTGACAGTGAGGGTGATCAATGAGTTGAACAGATTGCCACGGGAGGTGGTGAGTTCTCCTTCAATGGAAGTCTTCAAACAAAGGCTGGGCAAATATCTGTCTGGGATGATTTAGTGAATCCTGCATTGAGCAGGGGGTTGGAACAGTGAGCCTGGAGGTCCCTTCCAACTCTCCCATTCTATGATTCTTTTAATCACTGTATGTGTGTGTATGAACAAAGAATTGTGCAAAAGTTTTAGACATATGTAGAAAAATGCTCCAAAGTAAGAATGCTTTCAAGAATATAGATGTTATTAATTTACCTTTGTTAATTAGCAAAATGCCTAAGTGAATTAACCAAAGAGAAATCTATATCAAATCAATATTTGGTGTGACCACCCTTTGCCTTCAAAACAGCATCAATTCTTCTAGGTATGCTTGCACAGTTTTAAAAGGAACATGGTGGGGAGGTTTTCTCAAACATCCTGGAGAACTACAAGTAACCCCAGATCTTCTGCGGATGTAGCTTGCTCAAATCCTTCTGTCTCTTCATGTAATCCCAAACAGACTCGATCATGTTAAGATCAGGGCTCCTGTGTGGCCGTGGGGCCATATCATCACTTCCGGACACTTTTTTCTTGTATACGCTGCAGATAGTTCTTAATGACATTAGCTGTATGTTTGCAGTTGTTGTCCTGCTGTAGAACAAAGTTGGAGTCAAAGAGACGCTTTTTTTATTTTTATTCTTACTTTGCAGCACTTTTTCCACATCTGCCTGAAACGTTTGCACCGCACTGTATATATATTATATTAATATACAGGCAGGACATAAAAGAGGGGTTGCATCCTCACAGAGAAAAAAAAGAAGAGAAAGCTGCTTAATGATGGCTGATCAAAAATGAACATGACATCGTTTTGGTATATAATGCTGTGAAATCAAAATTTTCAAGAAAAAATCTTCTTAAATTTAAAAATGCAATTCTATATGTATTGTGGCAAGGTAGTACACAGGATGGCCTGTAGAGGGCATACAATCAAGCAAAATGTGTGCTAATCAGCAGGGACAGCTCTGAAGAAGTTAAAACCTACACACACATTGAGTTCCCTGCTGAAAACCAGTGGAAGGAGGGAAGCCAGAGGCTGCAGAGGAAGCTACTAAAACTACAAGACTGAGGTCCTGTGCAGACCAGATTGTGTCCGTCACACGTCTGCCAGGGGGGATGCCCCTAGACACCCTAGGTGAGGTATGGTGACTAGGACATTGCTGGTTGGAAACCCAGAAGTTACATTATGTTCCAGTGTATATGCCATGTGTTGATGCTGTAAACCTTGGCTGTGTGCAATAAAGCTGGCGGAAGATATTTGATGAAATTCAGTTGTCCATAGCCCATTTTAGGAGAAGATGGCAATCCCTGAGAGTCAGTAACCACCAAGTTGTCACAATATATATGAGTGAACTACCATGATGTTAATTAATTTGAAAGACTAATGGTATTAAAATGGAAAGCCAGTCATAATATATGAAATCTAAATCTTCCTTGTGATTGGGTATTGATTGATAGGAATAGAAAGACATGACATCCTGAATCCACTCATTAGTGAAATTGCTTTGCAATTTGATTTTCTTTCATTATGTAATGGAATCGTAGAAACTTCATTTCAAATAAAGGCAACCAATGAAACAGAATCTATGATTTTTTTTTTAGAGTTTGTAAAAGGAAAGAGATGCATGTATCTCCCATGTAACATTACTGAAAATACCAATAACGTGCCATCCCACACAGTTCCATATAGGGTTTCTTTGCACTTGCACTCTCTATGTTTGTAACCCAAGGGGGACTGTTTGGTGCGGCTTGGAGTTGAATTTGCCTAGTTGTTTTCTATCATTCTTGCACACATTTGTTTGAAACCTCAACATTGATATTGTAAACAGGGAATATATATGTTGTAAATATAATATATGTATTATAAATATTGATGATAGTGTATGGCTCGTATCTTATTATAATTACTGAAATTTCAGCTGCAATTACCATAACAAATTCTTATATGTTTCCTTGCAACTTTCTTGCACAAATGCAATTAATCATTTAGAATGATGTACCATTTATACTGCAGTCATCAAGACATTTCTAAATTGTTTGTATAGCCTTGGTAAGGAAAACAGTGCACAAAAAGGAAAATTCCAGCTCCCAGATTAGTAGATATTCAAAACTTAATGGCAGACTTGTCTACCGTATCATGCTACGATGCACTTCTTTACAACGATCTAAATGGGTATAAGTTTTAGGCCTAATGCCCATGAGTGTATTTGCATTGCGGAATCCGGGGTGAGCGTATTCCTCCAGATTCCGCAGCAAATACTGACCATAAATATGCTAATGAAAATAGCTTTTCTATGTCCATGAGCAGGAATCAGTTGCGATTTTCCACTCGCAAAGGGAAAATCGCAGCATGTTCTATTCTAGTGCAGATTACGTGCGGACAGCTTCCCTTGAAGTCAATGGAAGCCGTCTGGTCCGCGGCCCTTCCGCAATCATCATTGCGGAAAGGTTGTGGAATCCGCATCATTGCCTAGCGATGACGCAGCATAATCTGTACTGTGAGTGTGTGCAGCCATATCCACATTACAGATTATGAAGAATCCGGAGAGGTACGCAGGGGTCACTGGCCGGGCACAGGGTCAGATTCTGCTGCGGGGTCCCACATACGGAATCCTCACCTGGCCGTGTGCATTCGGCCTTACAGTGACTAAATAATTAAATTTGAGGTCCTGACTAGCTTAAATTCAACTTTGGGACTATTATTTCTATGCTAAAATAGCAATGGACCATCTGTTGCCAAATTATTTTTACCTATATATTTGTGCATACAACTGTCAACACTAAAAATAATAATATACACAGCACAGTATTTGTCTATGGCCATGGATATTAACAAGATCGGACTGTTTATACTGTGAACAATATAACATTAGATAGAAAAAACACACAGCTTTGTTCACATAATAAAGTTTACATTTTATTGAGTTTTTTCTGTATTGTTCATGTTTTCACTCACCTTCATTTAGCTTTATGTCTTTCTTATGTATAACACATAAGATTATACCCACAGCAGGCACTCTAAATTTACAAATCCGTAAGTGTGTGGAAAAGGGAGTGCGGCTTGAAAGTCTCACAGTTTGCGATATACTTACAGAAGATCCCACCCCCCACCCCCATTCTCAAGTACTAATGTAGTTCTGAAGCTACAATATACTCCCAAAGGTACAGAGTAGGGAATTAGAGTGCACACTACACTAACATTTAAGAATAACATACTATTAGTAAATATGTATATATACAAAAACTACTCACAAATGAGCAATTCAAAAACTTTTAAAAACAAAGGCTTCATTCACATTTGTGCGGTACATTTCCATTGCTTGGCTCCATCATAGGAGCCAAAAAGCAAAAATACCAGAATTGATCCTTCACTGACATGATCTGTGTCCGATGGACCCCATTGACTGCCATAGGGCAGGTTAAAATTCTGTTTACCTAGCATTTTCTCAGCCTGCTGCACTATTTTTTTCTGCAATTTTGTGCTACATCTGCATCTGAGGCTTGAGACAGGGCCCCCAACACAGATGTGAACAAAGCCCGCACAAGTTCTAAAGTGTGTTGGATAATGCGAAAAGCAACCCAAACTCATGGCTTAGCATAACTTAGCAAAAATAAATATATCTAAGAATGAAAACAAAAAGAAACTAAAACTGTGAAATAAATTGTGTGCATATGTTTGTGCAAAAACAACTAGATGACGTCATAGAGATATTAATAAAAAAACATAGTGCAGGTAATTAAAAGGGTATTCTGGTTGTGATAGGTTATCCACTATCCACGGCCAGATCACTATTGATCCCGAGAACGAAGGTCCTGTTCCCCATTGTCCTCACTGCTCATTGCAGCCCCTACAGGGAGGAGGAAATTAAATGGAACATTTTTCGCTCAGCAGTGCCGCTCCATTAATTTTCAATGGGACTGCTGGACATAACCATGTACAAAGCTCTCAGATATTTCTTTCAGCTCTATTGAAATGAATGGAGCGGCAGCTGTGCAAGTGCATCCTGCTCGTCATTGAATGATGTAGGTAGGAGAAGCTACCAGAAAGTAAGGAGCAATGGGAAAACAGAGCTTCCATTCTCAGATTCAATGTGGGTCCCAGCAGTTGGACCCCCACCACCAATCTATTAGTTTTCATCTAACCATTGGATGAGTGAAAACTTGAAAAACATGAAGTAACTGGAATACCCCTTTTAACATTTGTTATCATAAATATATATATGGACATAACTGGCATCTTTGACATTGAGCCACATGGCAAGGAGATACAGAAATATCTTACCCTAGCAGTTTCACCTTTAGCGAAAATTCTGGTGCTCTACAGAAGGACTTTATGGCTATCCTGTGCCACAATACTTTCCATGAAACCTAAGTGAGAATGCAACCAGAGACTATACTCTCACTGCCTATCAGCTGTGTGGGTTTTTTTTTTTTATAAAGCATGTTTGGAAAGTATAACATCTGCTTTTTCCTAATATAATTATGCTGCTTGATACCGGTTGATTATATAATTGAACTTTTTCACAATAATCTCCAATTAATTACAGCAACACAAATCAAAAAATCTTTAAAAATAGGGAGCAAGTGTCTTAAGGATTATAAGGTCGCTAAATCCATTTGCAAGCCGATTATGCACAGACAGTGGATAATTCATTTATATGAACTCTGAAGATATACAGCACATGTAATGACTTGAATGAAAATGAGCCTAATTAATGTTTCGGAAATTGAATAGAAATACATTAAGACACATGGAGAGACATTTTCATAGCAATAGGTGACAGATCTGACATCCTCATTAAACTTTTAGTCAATTAAAAACTTTTTTCTCAACTCCAGTCATTGCCACTTCTAATCATTATGGATTATTTTACTGAATATATTATAACATTTCAGAACTGAAAATACTGTGATTTCATGAAATATAATTTGTAACTAACACTTAATTTTAGTATATTCAGTCAATATTGATGCACTTCATTGAAATATTTTACATATAAATCAGTCCTATAAATGGATTGCCCTGTAGAGGGGATCACCAGTAAAAACCATAGTTTACTATGTGACTTCCAATCTTGATAGCTGATGTCACTGCTGTCTCTTGCATTGGGTGACCGCTGTAAATCTTTCTCAGACATGTATATTCTACTGTTGTCACTGAATCTTGTCCAGCTTGCTTCCTGTTTCCCATAGATGATCTAAGACTTTCGCTAGCCATTCATATTCAGTCATGCTAACGAAAATCGTGTAAAGCATGTTGGAGCAAATTTGTGTAAACTGTTTCCATTTGACAGGATAATCTTATCTTGTTAGACTAGATTCTGAGAACTAGTCCTCTTAAACAAACAGCACTTACTACAAGGCAGAAGTCAAACAGCAAGTGGTTTTCTCACCTAGAGAATATACATATCTTATACATTTTTCTCCATACTTAAGTGATTACATCACCTCAGTATTCTATGTGAGACCCAAGTCTCAATTTTGAAATACATGATGTCTGTGAGTGTCTCAGACTAGAATAATGAACCCTGTCAAGTTTCTTTCTATGCTGGTGTGAGAGAAGCTATAAGATCTTCCATTCTCCATCTTGTCTTGTAACCTGCTCTTCCTCGCTATTGCTCTGTCTGTCTTTTAGCACATATTATGGTTTCTATCATAGGAATGAAAAGCCGCTTTCCAAGGCCATTTACTGAGGTCTCATGAGAATCAACTTTAATCGGCCTGAGAGAAGCCCTGCCTCTAAAGAGACATCACCCCAACATGGAGCACTTCAATGATAATGAATTATAATAAATTATAATTATTACAAGCATAGGCGAAACGAGACAAAAACCGAGAGTCAGGATGAGATCTCATCGCCACTCAATTAGAAAGGGAAGGACGGAATTACCTGTGACAAAACATTTTTGTGATCAGGGACACAGCATAGAGCAGATGAAAGTTATCATACTGAAGGGCAACTTTACGGCCTAGGATTCTTGGATAAGGGGAGAACATGAAAGCTTTGAAGGAGGTCAAGAGGGATGTCCTCTTCGCAATCATTGTTTTTTTCATTTTTTTTTTTTAAACTTCATAAAAATTCAGAAATTGATTTGTAAGAATGCTGCCATCCAATAGATGATGCTGCAGAGTAATTGTTCCATCTACTTCTATGTGCAAGTTGAAGGAGAGATAACAGATATCATAAAACTGTCACATTCGTGAGCTAAGTGGAGTGATTAAGTATTTATCTCAGTTTGTCTGATGTTTTAAGTTTTGAGTGCAAAACAGTCTCAAATTTCTCTGTGAACATTTGTATTTAGATCAAGAGGGATGTCCCCTCTGCATTTGTATATAATATATGTGCCCCATCCAAACCAGTTTCATTTCAGCCCGATAAAGGGTCGATAGAAGACCCAAAAGCTTGCTGTAACATCATGTTTTTTTGTTAGCTAGTAAAAGATATCATATCTACAAGATTACTTGGTTTCTTTTACTGAGAACAATCACACCACCAAATCTGGATGTGGGTTACTGAGGTGTGACCACCTATCTAGGTGGAGCAAAGATGGCGATCATGAGTAGTGACTAAACCCCTATCGTCTCTCTCGCTCTGTATATTAGGGTGACCCTTATTTTTTTACTTTCTAAAAGTTTAGATCCCAGCTCAACTTTCAAAGTTCAACTTTCGGAAAATTACTGATTAGATAGATAGATAGATAGATAGATAGATATACATATATATATAGGGGATTTATAGACAGTGGAGGGTGGCTGTGGAGGCTAGAGATATATACTGTTTATGGCAAAAAAGAATTGATAAATGCTATTCAGTTCATTATGTGTATCTTAACCCCTTAATGACCGCCCCATCGGGAAACTACGTCCTGCTGTTGCAGGACGTGTATGGAGGGAGGTAGCGCCGCTATCTCCCTCCATACAGCGCGGGCATCAGCTGTTTATTACAGCTGACACCCGCGGGCAATAGCTGCGCTCGGCCGTTCGGCCGATCACGGCTATTAACCCTTTAAATGCCGCTGTCACTTCTGACAGCGGCATTTAAATCCCCCGAACGCTGTTCGGGGGTCCCGCACGGCCCCCCCGCGGTGAGATCGGGGGAGCCGTGCAGGTGTCATGGCAGCCGGGGGCCTAATGAATGGCCCCAGGGCTGCCTTAGCAGACTGCCTATCAAGCCATCCACACAGGGTGGCTTCATAGACTGCCTGTAAAAAAGCAGTATGATGTAATGCTATAGCATTACGTCATACTGCAGGAGCGATCAAAGCATCGCATGTTAAAGTCCCCCAGGGGGACTTCAAAGTAAAGTAAAAAAAAAGATCAATAAAGTTTTTTTAATTGTTAAAAAAAAAAAAAGTTATAAAAGTTTAAATCACCCCCCTTTTGCCATATCAATTATTAAAAAATCTAAATCATAAAATAAAAATATGTATTTGATATCACTGCGTCCGTAAAAGTCCGATCTATCAAACTAGTGCATTATTTTTCCCGCACGGTGAACGTCGTGTGAAAAAAAAAAATAAAGAACGCCAGAAATACACTTTTTTAGTTACCCTGTCTCCCAGAAAAAACGCAATAAAAAGTGATCAAAAAGTCGTATGTATTCCAAATTGATACTATCGGAAACTTCAGGACATCCCGCAAAAAATGAGCCCTTGCTCAACTACGCCGACGAAAAAATAAAAAAGGTATTGCACGCACAAAATGACCGCAGAAAATAATTGAAAAAAATTAAATATCTTAAAAAAAAAATAAAAGTACTACAGCAAAAAAAATACTATACAAGTTTGGTATCGTAGTAATCGTACTGACCCAGCAATTTGTGTGCTGTAGAAACAGGACGCACCGAAAGATGGTGGAATGTCGTTTTTTTTCCATTTCTCTCCACTAAGAATTTTTAAAAAGTTTTTCAGTAAATTATATGGTACAATAAATAGTGCCATTGAAAAATACAACTCATCCCGCAAAAAACAAGCCCACATACAGCGACGTCGATGGATAAATAAAGGAGCTACGATTTTTTAAAAGGGAGTAGGAAAAAACAAAAATGGAAAAAAGCAAAAAAGCTCCGTCACTAAGGGGTTAAAACCCCATTAAAAATGCAGAAAATACGTATGCAGCTACTCTGACAGAAAAATATATTAGAATTCAATAATGAAAAGATTATAGAAAACATTATATGGTGTTATTAACCCCTTCTTGACTTGCACCGTAAATACCATGGTGCATGCCAGGTGTCTATGTATAGAGCATCTGCTCCAAAGACTGTGAATGGCTGCACTATAGACTGGGCAGAATAAAAACAACTCCATATGGCAAGTTTCACATGAACATCATGTAAGTTAGTCTGTGTTAGTTACAATATACTAATAAGAGAACTGTCTGAGATCAACATGGCAGGCTCCAGTCTAGCCTGATTCTCCTACCAATCCCACACAATTGGAAGGCATTTAAACATTGGTTTGTGGAGTACATTTCTACAAAAAACTGGACATGTGTGAAAATTTTACAGGGATGGTTTATAGATGTGCAAGAATTTGACCAAATCTTAAACGTATCTGTTACAGCAGATATACCCAGTCTATTTGTATGCCACAAAATAACAGAAATGCTTCAAAATAAATATCACAATTTCCCGTGTCAGTTCGGGGCATTTCATCCATATAGAGAGTCTTTTCTGCAGTCCAAGTATGATCTATCTTTAATCAAGTAGAAGAATTTTCGTGCTGCCTGTGTGCATACGTTTTGGTCCTGTACACAAAGCTAAAACTGTCAGTCAAGAGTAAAATGGGGTAAAACAGCGTCATTCAAGTATTGCATAAAAATAGTTAACTTATATACTGAGGAATTTTATAGACGTTTTCCAATGTGTTATCAGTGTCACTTGGAAAGAAAGACTGAGAGTTACACTATGGTTACCCAGGTATTTGTGTGACTACAATACCCCTCAAACAACTCTAGGACATGTTTTATACACATAATATTACATTTGTTACAACGAAACACAAAAACCTTCAATAAAAATAAGTACAGGAGGAGAAAATTGCAGTCAGAATGCAGTTATTTTCATTCATTCCACTTATTTTGCTCAAGGACACAAAACACGCCAACATTCATATTTCCAAAATAACACATCCAAAAGCTGTTATTTGAACGTCTAAGATAGTGCATCCAATTCAGTGTTAGCTTTCAAACCAAGGCTTAGTTTCATGATTGGATTCCCAAGAGAAGTAGTCCATTGGTATATTTAACTACAATTCATCATTAAATGGGAATGGAAATTAATTTTCTAGTAAACAGATACTTAAATAAGCTTGCCTATTAAATCCAGTATCAGTATCAGTTACTCAGGGAGATCTGTTACAACAAATTGATATGAGCTGTTACAGCAAATTATTAAGAAAGAAATGGAAAAACACAATAACTGCAGACTATGCAAATAAGAAAATTAAAATTTAATTAGTTTAACCCCTTTACGACTGCCCCATCGGGAAACTACATCCTCAGTAAGTGGGCTTTAATCCTAGAGGACGTAGTTTTATGCATCCTCTTAGGATTAATGCCCACTTGCCTGAGGACGTGACAGCTCCATGCAGTCGGTGCCCGCAGGTAGCCGACAGAATGGAGCTGTCATCCCAGGATGCGGGCAGTCCCCCCGGCATGGCAATCGGCGCTATCCAATGGATAGCGCTGATCGCAAAAAAGTAAATAAAACAGTGAAAAAAGTTAGATATTCTGCTGCCCTGATGGATCGGATCCATCAGGGCAGCTGAAAATACTCCCCCGCCTTCTCCCCGCTGCCCGCTGAAGATCTGGTCCTCCCAGACCCGCCGCCGGCCTTCTGCGCATGCGTGCCAGACGATGACGTCACGCGCATGTGCAGAAGCCCGGGAGCCCCTGGCAAATTTAAAAACTCCTGGCTCCCGGCTCCTGAAGGTAGCCGGGAACCAGGAGGTGTTACCGGGGACCGCTGTTGGATAGCGGCGATCGCGAAAAAGTTTTTAAAAGTTTTTAAAAAGTAAAGTTTCACCTCCCCTCATGGATCGGATCCATGAGCGGAGGTGAAAATACTCACCTCGGGTCCTCTGCGATGTCCCGGGACCCGAAGTGCCCGTCTGCGCATGCGTGCCCGATGATTGACATCGGGCGCGTGCACAGAGGGGCTCGAGCCCCGGGAAATTTAAAATCTCTCTGCTCCAGGCTGCCATGTGTAGCCCGGAGCAGAGAGATGTCACCAGGGGCATGATCACTGTTATTCAATGGATGACAATGATCATGTAAAGTAAAAAAAAGTGTAAAAAGTTAAAAAAAAGGGTAAAATAAAAAAAAAAATTTTTAAAAGTTAAAAAAGCTTGCATTTCATCTCCCCCCACGGATCATATCTGTGAGGGAGGATGAAATGACGTACCTAAGGCCCACGGATTTATCCGCGGACCATACCCCAGCTTCTGCGCATGCCGCCGTCGCCACAATGGCGGACGCACGCGCAAAAGCTGTGGTAATTTAAAATCTCCCTGCTCCTGGCTACAAAACTTAGCCGAGAGCCTGGAGATTTCACGGAGATCAGCGGTGAGCTGTTCCTGGTCACGTGTTCGCCGTTATCCAATGGATAATGGCGATCACGTAAAAGTTAAAAAAGGTGAAGGTTCATCTCCCCTCACCATGCGATCAGTGAGAGGAGCTGAAACTTTTTACCGGAGGCCTCCGTATTTGCATC
This sequence comes from Eleutherodactylus coqui, assembly GCF_035609145.1. Classification (NCBI taxonomy): domain Eukaryota; kingdom Metazoa; phylum Chordata; class Amphibia; order Anura; family Eleutherodactylidae; genus Eleutherodactylus; species Eleutherodactylus coqui. The sequence continues at coordinate 330,131,921 of NC_089837.1, read as the reverse complement.
CCCCGATGCGATCTTCCTCCGTGAACTTTCCCGGATTCTGCGCATGCGACCGCCGATAAAACACCGGACACATGCGCAGGAGTCGGGGAGCCCAGGAAAATTAAAATCTCCTTGCTCCCAGGCGACCAATGAGCCAAGAGCCTGGAGAAGTGACGGGTGGCCTCGTTGAGCGGTCCCCGGTCACGTGATAAAAAGGTAGCGATCTACCTTAGGCCGGTCTCACATGACCAGATAGGAATTACGGATTCCGCATGCGTCTGATCCGCGGTAATACGCAGATCAATCGCATTGGATTACACAATTCCGCTCACATTAGCGGGTCGGAATTGTGTAATCCACTCGCAGAAAAGAGAACGCAGCAGGTTCTATTTTACTGCGGATATCCGCAACATAGAGCCCATTGTGCTCCATGGTCACAGATATACCTGCAGCCCATACGCAACTACATTGTATACGGGCTGCGGGTACCCGCGTCATCGCTAAGCGACGGTGCAGGAAATGCAAACAAAAAAAAAGTACTGCGAATGACCGCATGTGTGAGTAGGCAGTTATGAGCAGTACATTACGCGGCCGTACGTAGGGTCACAGCCGGGCTCACAGATGGGATCCGCTGCGGGCCTCCGCAAGCGGATTTCACCTACGGCTGCATGAGCCCGGCGTTATTCAGACCGCTACTTGTAATACGCAATTTACAAGTGGCCCCGGGAACGCTTGCCTTCATGCAGTTCCAGGAGCACCTTGTTGAGCGCCTTCTGTGTGAGACCGCCGCACCTCATCAAGCTTACGGAACGCCCTTTTTACACCCCATACCCGCTACTGAGGTCACGAAATACCCCCCGAAGAGAATGAGAGGAGGGGGGATACTGTTTTTATTGCCCCATGTACCCATCCCAACCAGCCTCCGTAATTACCCCTGTCTTTGGAAATACCACACAGTTCACATTATTACTTTTATCTAAGATTTAGGGAACGCCGAAAAGGGTGCAGAGTGTGTGTGTGTGGGGGGGAGGGATATTTTTTTAGGGTGTCAATTTTTATTCCGTACAAGTGGGCAATGGGGCCTGGAATTTACTCAGTTGTGCCCTGCAATCCAATGGGTGTTCCCTCCATTATAGGCCTAGCCATGTGTCCTGTAAGTAGATTAGGGCCACAATGGGTATGTTTTTGAACACGGGATAAACGGGGGTATCCATTTTGGGGTGAATGTCTTCATTCCTATGTACACTGTACAAAAAAAACAGTTTTTAAAATGACAAAATTGACAAAAAAATGAAAATCGTAATTTTTTCCTTCTGCTTTGCTTAGATTTATTCAAATACTGTGAGGTCAAAATACGCAGTACACCCCGAGATGAATTCGTTAAGGGGTCTAGTTTTTAAAATGGGGTCATTTGTGGGGGTTCTTTATCGTTTTGGCCGCTCAATGGCTCTATAAGTGGGCGATGGGGCCTGGAATTTATTCCATTGTACCCTGAAATCCAACGGGTGCTCCTTCTATTATAGGCCTAGCCATGTGTCCTTTAAGTAGATTAGGGCCACAACGGGTATGGTTCTGAACACGGGACAAACAGGGATATCCATTTTGGGGTGAAAGTCTTCATCCCTATGTGTGCTGTACAAAAAACTGTTTTTAAATTGATACAACTGCCAAAAAAATGAAAATTGTAATTTTTTTCCTACTGCTTTGCTTAGATTTATTCAAAAATTGTAGTGTAAAAATACACAATACACCCCTAGATAAATTTGTTAGGGGGTCTAGTTTTTAAAATGGGGTCATTTGTTTGGGTTCTCTGTCGTTTTGGCCGCTCAAGGGCTCTACAAGTGTGCTATGGGGCCTAAATCACCTTCATGCTAAATTTCTGTTCTGAAAGCCACCGACTACTCCTTTCATTTTGGGCCCCGTTGTGCATCCAGACAAAAGATTAGGGCCCCAATGGGTATGTCTCTGAACACGAGACAAACAGGGGTATCTATTTTGGGGTGCAAGTCTTCATTCATGTGTGTGCTGTACAAAAAAAGCTGTTTTTAAAATGACAGAATTGCCAAAAAAACGAAAATCACATTTTTTTCCTTTTGCTTTGCTTGAATTCATTCAAAAACTGTGGGGTCAAAATGGGCAGTACACCCCTAGATAAATTCGTTAAGGGGTGTAGTTTTCAAAATGGGGTCATTTGTGGGGGTTCTCTGTTATTTTGGCCGCTCAAGAGCTCTACAAATGTGCCATGGGGCCTAAAACGCCTTCAAGCAAAATTTATGTTCTGAAAGATACCGACTACTCCTTTCGTTTTGGGCCCCGTTGTGCATCCAGACATAAGATTAGGGCCACAATGGGTATGTCTCTGAACATGGGAGAAACAGGGGTATCCATTTTGGGGTGCAAGGCTTCATTCATGTGTGTGCTGTACAAAAAAAGCTGTTTTTAAAATGACAGAATTGACGAAAAAACGAAAATCACAATTTTTTCCTTTTGCTTTGCTTGAATTCATTCAAAAACTGTGGGGTCAAAATGGGCAGTACACCCCTAGATAAATTTGTTAAGGGGTCTAGTTTTCAAAATGGGGTCACTTGTGGGGGTTCTCTTTGGTTTTGGCCGCTCAAGAGCTCTACAAAGGTGCTATGGGGCCTAAAACGCCTTCAAGCAAAATTTATGTTCTGAAAGACACCGACTACTCCTTTCATTTTGGGTCCCGTTGTGCATCCAGACATAAGATTAGGGCCACAATGGGTATATTTCTGAACACAGGAGAAATGGGGGTATCCATTTTGGGGTGTAAATCCTCATTTTCATGGGCACTATAGGAAAAAAGTATGTCTTTAAAATGACATATTTGCAAAAATATGAAATTTTATTTTTTCTCCTCTAAATTTAATTAATTCCTCAAAAAAACTGTGGGGTCAAAATACTCATGACACCCCTCAGTGGATACATTAAGGGGTGTAGTTTTTAAAATGGGGTCATTTAGGGGAGTATCTATTATTCTGACACTAATAAGCCTTTGCAAACTTGGCTTGGTGCAGGAAAACAAAGTGTTCCTCAAAATGCTGAAAAGTAATGTTAAATTTGTATGTCCTCTAAATGCTTAAAAAAACACAAAAGTTTTTCAAATGTGCATTCAGAATAAAGTAAACAGATGGAAATATATATGTTATAAAAAATTTGTACAGTATGTTTGGACATATTTGAGATATTACAGTTGAAAATGTGAAAAAATGACAATTTTTTCAAAATTTTCCCAATTTTGGCGCTTTTAATAAATATACACAAATTATATCGGTCTCTTTTTACAACCAAAATGAAGTACAATATGTGGCGAAAAAACAATGTCAGAAACACTTGGATATGTAAAGCCTTTACGGAGTTATGCTACGTTGAACGACGCATGTCAGATTTCCAAAATTTGGCTCCGTCACTAAGGCGCAAACAGGCTTCGTCACTAAGGGGTTAATTATGTACAACTTACTGTTTAAAGGGATTGTGCCAGAATATCAAGATTTTACATATCCACAGGATAGAAATAGCTCGCTAATCAATGGGGGTCTCAGCACTGACATCCTGGCCAATCTTAAGGGGGTCCCGTGTCCCCCGTTGTCCTCAGTGTGGGTTTACTGCAACCCCTGCAGAGAGGAGGAAACTGAATGGAGCGCTCCATTCAGTATTAAAGGAACTGCTTAGTATTGAAGCCGTGCACCTACTCAGGTATTTTTTGTCATTCCCATTGAAATCGAGTGCTGACTGTGCATGCCCAGCCAGCACTTAATTCAGAGTGATGTCACTGCAGGGGACGGAGTGAGTCCAGCAGTGACAGCAGAATAGGTCATGGGAGTTCCTCTCTGCAGATTGGTGGGGGTCTCAGTGACGAGACCCCCCACAATCAGCAAATTATTCCCTATCCCATGGATAGAGGATAGCTTGATATTGTGGTACAACCTTTTTAACCACTTAAGGACATGGCCTATTTTAGCCATGAAGATGCAACGATTTTTGGGGGATTTTCATCTCCACTTTTCAAAAGCTATAACCTTTTTTATTTTTCTATTGACATGGTCGTATAAAGGCTTGTTTTTTGTGAGGCAAACTGTAGTTTTTATTGGAATCATTTTGGGCTGTATATAACGTATTGTAAAACTTTTAGAAATAAAATTTTTGAAAATTATTATTTTTACATCGCTGCAAGTTCTATATCTTTTTTATTTTTTTATGTTTAGAGCTCTGTGAGGGCTTGTTTTTTTCATGATGAGCTGTAGTTTTCATTCATACTGTTTTAGAGTACATATGGCAAAAACTCCACTGAAAAAGCAGCGAGTGTTAGAGATTTCAGTTTAAAAGTATGCAGAAATAAGAATGTAGATCTGAATAAGAATGTGTCATAGTGTGTTGCTGCTGCTCACCTAATCATGGGATTGCGGTCAGATGTTGCCGCCAGTCACATGGTACACAGCACTTGTATGCCTCTGCTCATGCCCGCTACTATTATCTCTCTGAGAGAACCAGCACTTGCTCCCTAATCCCATTTGCCACTAATCAACAGCCAGCATCTTCTATATTAGGCATCCTCGCTCCTTGGAGCATGCCTAAGTAATTGGTCCCATTAGCCATTATGACCAACCTCCAGTTCTTTGTATTACTGGTTTTGACCCTTGTAAATTTATTAATCTATTAACTATTCTGACGTCTGTGCTTCCTGGCCTCAGCTCTGTAATTTGGACTCTACTATTGTTTGCTGCCCTGACCTTCGGCTTGGATCTTGTTAATGCACCTGTGCTGCCTGCTCTGACTTCAGCCTGTTTCCTTACTACTCCTCTGTTCAGATCTACAGGTACCGTGCCTCGGCCCAGTGCAGCATGAGCAGCCACATAACCAGGACTGTATATGAAACAGTTTGGGCAATTCACAATATAACCCAAAATATGGTATCCCTTTACTAAAAGGTCTAATTTTTATTGGTATGCATTAAAAAGGGGTATTTAAAAACCCAGTAGCCTCCACATGCCGCTCTAACCGATATTAGCTATATTCCATATCTGGCATTATTGTATTCTGTCCTCAATGAGGAAAGCATAAAGTTCAAGACAGGTTCCCTTTAAGAAAACTTTTGCACTATCTCAAAGATCTCGGTGTAGTTTGGGGCTTCTAGAGTACTTTCCTAATAGATATCAGTGTTAAGTTTGTGGTCTTCCCAGAAATCAAAAGCTAAACATGTTTTTTAATCGGACACTTAAATAACGACTGATTTGAGTGGGAAGAGTTTCATAAATAAAAATATTTTCTTTGGAAACATGATCAATTTTATTTAATTAAGTAATTAGCTTGACATGCTTTAACAAATGTTGCATTGAATTAGCATGTGTACTCAAATTAATTGATTTTACGTCCTCAAGTGATTTTGTAATTTCCGTGGAGTAAAACATTGAACTGACTTTAAATGTAAAATTCCTGCAAAAAATGTGGGGAAAAAAAGAAAATCGGTAATCAATATGCAAAATGCAACTAAAATCATCGGTGTAATTAAGATAAAATACTTAGGAAAGTCATAAATTACCATCAGCTTGTCTGGATAAAAGTGAAATAAAATATAGATTTAACCCGTTGGCACAAGAGGGGAAAAGGTTGTATATTGTAAATCTGTGAGCATTGCTCATGCCATGAGCCACAAGAGATCAGAATAGTTTCATCTTACTTTTCCTTCCTGGAGAAATGATGGCAGCAGTTTGACTGATTAAAAAGAAATCACAAAGGAGAGAACTTCCATCTCTGTACACGTCAGGATACACATTTCTGGCTTTTATTTCCTCCTGTTTCCATATCTTTCACTCCAGTGTAGCATATAAAACTTCAGATGTAATACATATAATGTTTATCATTCGGGCCCTCAAACTACTTTTTTCTGTTCATGGTCTAATAAGCAGAGATTTAATAGGAAAACACATAGCTGCTAGTGAAAGCATTGTCTGAATTCCAGACTGGATGTAGTTTGTAGATGTATAATCAGATGCTTCATAGTAACATTTGAGAAAATAGTATTATAGGGTTAGGATGCTGAGCTCCACACCATTCACTACAATGAAGGGACCTCAGGCCCATTTACACGTAACAATTATCACTCAAAATTCATTTAAACGATCGATAGTGAGCGATAATCGTTACATGTAAACGGGGGGAGTCGTGCATTTTTAGTTCAATATTCGTTCATCGTTCACTTTTAGTGGCATGAGATACACTTGGCATGAGTTATACTTACTAAATAGATTACATGCTCTTCAATGTCAATAATGAACCTATATTCATATTAAACCTTGAAATAAATTTTCCAATTTTATCATCATATCATTTTTAGGTTGAATAGCTATATGCTGATTAATTCCAGCCACTGCTCCAAATATGCAAATGCAATGGAAAAAAAAGTAGTCCTACAAAGAGTAAGTACTGACTACATTTGTGCAAGGCCTTTTCGAGTATATAGCTTGATCCCACTTCCACTGAATACATTTGGAGGCCTGCATCTAAAGAAACATTGAGTCTGTTTAGCGTAAGGTGTCATCTATAAGATGTCACCTTGACGTGGCACATGGGCTCACATGTTTTGATTAAATTGTGCACTAAGAACCTCACATCATCTGTGCAGTAAATATATTAGTAATGCAATTTAATATTCAGATAGTAAATGTCAAAAGTAAAGCTGTAGCCACGTGTTTTTGCTTGTACTGTATGTTGCAACCATATATCCACCTCTGCATTTATTTAATCTGTAGAAAGTGTTGATTAAATCTTTTTTTTGCTGCTATCCACAAGACAGTTGATAAATGTCTGACCGCTGAAGGTCCCACCAACCACTAGAACAGAGGTCTCAAGTCCACTGTTCCTCCTGACTGCATGACTGCAACTGGAATAGAGCAAAGGTCCAGCATGCACTCTGCCACTCCATACAATATCTATAGGGCTGGCAGAAACAGAGGTTCTCTGCCTTGGACATAAAGGGGCAGATTTACTATTGATAATTTGAAATTTCTTTTGGCACAATTGTGCCAGAAAGCTATCTTACATGCTTTGCACTATATTTATCATGTGTCTGAAGTTAACACCTTCGGACACTTTGTTCACAGTGTCCAACAAAAGGTCATGACCATGTGAAAAGGGGGTGTGGCCTAAATGTGACATTGTGCAACAAAAATTGTGCCAAAACTTTGGCACAAATATTGGTGGAAGTTAAGCCAACTAATAGGTGTTAGAAAGTAAGACTAGACAGTCTAAAGATTTGTCAGATTTATCGTTCAACAGAATCATTGTAATAATTCTGGTACACTTAAAGACTGTCTACTCTAAGTTTTTACTGTCTGTTAGACAGTATTAATAAATCTGCCCCAGATTTCATCTATCTGTTCTTCCTGCTCTTAATTTACTACAACTCGGTTCTGATTCTGAGATTACCATGGGTACATTGTACTGTGATACCACTTATGATGACAGTGGACAGAAGCCTCACTCGGCTATTTGCTATTATTCATCAAGTTACAATCATTCACTGATCTTCCTCCATTTTTCCAAATGGACAGCAAGGCAAAAGAATTTTGAGTGACCTATGTTTGGTGAAACTGAAAATGCTCCCAGCTTTGGTCTTGTCTGTACTAAGGTGTGTATAGATCTGTAGCAGGAGAACAATCTTCCACATCATTGTCTTGTTTCATGTTCCAAAATTATGGAACTCCATGTTTCATGTACTAAACTGTTGTACAGGCAGCACATGCAGAATAGCACTATCTCAGTGGGAAACGGGTCTTTGGAGCTCAGTCATTGGCCTCCTGAAGGGCTTGTCTGATTTGCAGCCACACTATTAACAATATAGTTCAGCGGGTATTTACTTGAGAGTAGTTGCTTACGTTAACACAGCAATATAAGACAAAGACAAATGGAAAAATATCTAGTTCTGGATAAGCTTTGGTATAATAATATTATTAATTTTATAATTTAAATAAGTTTTGAACAATCAATTTTTCAAACAATTACAAGTGTAAGGCTACTGTTATTACAGAACCACAATGTAGCCTTAAAGGGGTTATCCACTTGAAAACTATTAATGGCCCATCCTTAGAATTGGCCATCAACAGTAGCTCAACAGGTGTCTGCCACCTGGGACCCCCAGCTACTTACTGGGCTGCTCATGCATGGAGCTAATTTCTGCAGGAAGCACACAACTCTGTTCCTACTACAGTGGCCAGGCTTGGTATCACACTCAATTCCTTCAATGGGAGATTTGCCTGTAATACCAAGCCAGGCCACTGCAGTGGAAATGGAGCTGTCCGCTTCCTGCAGAAATCAGCTCAATGCAGAAGCACACTGGCCAAAAGAGCAGTTGATTGGCAGGGATCCCAGGCAGCAAACCAATGCTGATCTCCAGCCTGCTCTGCCTTCATTTACTCATTGATGGCCGCTCCTCTGTGAAAGCACTGTAGCGACCATTGCTGGATAGCTATCGGGCACTGTAGTACCTGACACTTGTCTCATGTAATAGGGCTCTATTCACAACACATTTGCAGAAGTAATATATATTATTATATACTTAAAGTATTAACATGTATAGCAACTAGAGATGAGCGAGCATACTCGCTAAGGGCAATCACTCGATCGAGCATTGCCCTTAGCGAGTACCTGCCCGCTCTGAAGAAAAGATTCGTCCGCCGGCGGCGGGTGAGGAGTGGCAGGGGAGAGTGGGGAGGAACGGAGGGGAGATCTCTCTCTCCCTCTCTCCCCTCCAGCCCCCTCCTGCTCACTGCCGCAACTCACCTGTCACCCGTGCCGGCAGCCGAACCTTTTCTTCCGAGCGGGGAGTTACTCGGTAAGGACAATGCTCGATCGAGTAATTGTCCTTAGCGAGTATGCTCGCTCATCTCTAATAGCAACATATGTGTATCAATTTCTATCTGCTTTTGTAGATGCACAAAGGAAAAAGTTTGCTACCATGTTAGCCAGTTGAAAAAAGTGTTATTAAAGCGCCTGATGAAGAGACCCAAGTTGTCTTAAAAGCATGTTGTTTATGCATTTGCACTTTTAACGGTTAATAAAAATAAATTATGTTACACATTCATGCTCATCAACACCCTTTGACAAAATCCTTCATAAGCCCCATATCTTGCCAAGTTCATGGGTGGTTTCCGGTTTAAGACATTTATACCTTATCCACAGGATAGGGGATACATTTATGATATCTGGGGGTCCAACCAGGGGTACCCTCAGCGATCCTAAGACCAGCACATCACAATGTGCCATGTGAATGGATTGCGTGACCATATTCACTTTTGTGGGACAAGATGAGAGAAATCTGCTAGTAATCTTCCTCCATTAAAGTTTTTGCCTCAGACAAGAAAAATATGTTTGAAGTCATGCCCCCCCCAAAACTACACCCATCTTACCTCGGACAGAATTGTTTTGGTGAAAAAGATGGCAACCCTACAACTGTCAATGTAGAGGCATAGTACCAGTGCGCTGGCACGGTAGTGTAGAATTGGGAGGCATAACCAGTGTCTTTTCACATTAGAACAGGCTGGTTGCACAGATATTATTTATATATATAGCAATGTAGGACGTCCATTGACATGCATTATGGAAAAAGAAACTAGCTGTGAGAGGAGCATCTGCAAATTGGTGTCTAAGATGTGCTTCCTTTTACAATGTTAGACAACATTCTCCTCTGACAGATGTATTTCATTATCTTGCATTAGCTGATAACAAAGTCCCCCTGGGTGAAGCATTAACATAAAGTGATGAACACAGGGTATTCATTTAATGACTTTCCTTTTTTAGAAACTCAGAAGTCCATTAGTTTATAGGGAACTTTAACCCAATACTGCCAAATTCACAGTAAGAAACTCATTTTGTATTAAAAAATTGTCTTACAAACTAACAGGTGACAAGTGTAAGATGAAGTATTGTTCACAATCTATTTATGTACCAAGGAAACAATAAGCTAATAAGAAGAGCACAGGTTACATTGTGTGAAAATGATAAATATTCTTGACATGGCGTACTAAAGCTATGAGAAACTAAAGACTGCCATACACAACTAGCTTTATAGGGACATTTCTATAGGGCAGAATTAGGAGGCAGGACGCACTGCAAGACATAGTAAGCTTCTCCACCAAAATCCATAGGATACCTGATACGGATTTTGATGTGGAATTGAAAATAGCTTAAAACCTGTCTGCAATTTTGCATCAAAATACGAAGTTAGACCTGAGAGTAAAGTGGAGACAAGTCCAAAGTAATAACAACCTTTTTCATGGCCTGACCTTACTTGATGCTGAAGATAAAAGTAGTGCACAATGTGTTTTTAAAAAACAGTTATGAAAAACACACCCATGTAAATCAGGGTCTGGCTGGCAAATTTTATCCTGGGGGCAAACACTGGCTGGTGAGTAGTGGTCCACTCTAAATTTGGAAACACACGGTGCAACTTTCCTCACCCAGAAAAAACATGGCCATATAATTTATTGGCAGGTGGGCATGGTCTGGCTGTGTGCGATCAGCCATATAATGTCCTTTCATCCTTAAAGGGGTTGTCTCGCGGCAAACCTCAAAATTTTACCTTACCCCATTCCCCCTGTCACCCCCCTGGCATAAAATAGCAAATTAAAGCGGTTTTTAAACCGCTTGCTACTCACCGATCCGACGAAATAAGGACTTTAAAAAATCTTCTCCCAAAGATGGCCGGCGGTCCTTTCCCAGGGATGCACTGCGGTTTTCTCCCATGGTGCACCGCGGGTCTTCTCCCATGGTGCACCATGGGCTCTGTGCGTTCCATTGCCGATTCCAGCCTCCTGATTGGCTGGAATCGGCACACGTGACGGGGCGGAGCTACGATGACGACGCGGTGACCAGCTCTCCGGCACGAGCGGCCCCATTCACCAGGCAGGAGACCGCATAGCGCAAGCGCGTCTAAAAAAGCAAGAAGACATCAGAATTAGACGGATCCATGGCGACGGGGACGCTAGCAACGGAGCAGGTAAGTGAATAACTTCTGTATGGCTCATATTTAATGCACGATGTATATTACAAAGTGCATTAATATGGCCATACAGAAGTGTATAACCCCACTTGCTTTCGCGAGACAACCCCTTTAACTTTAGGCCTTATGTCCACAGGCGGGTCAGCTTCCGCATATGGGAGCCCGCAGCGGAACACTGACCCTGCCCGCGGCCGCAGTACAATTTTTTTTTTTTACTTTTGCATTTCCGTGGAATCCGTGGCCCATCCACAATGCTTCCCTATGGGCGGCTTGAATTGCTGATCTTCCGCGTGGGTGCCCCACGCGAATTCTGCAAATCAAATCCACCCGTCGACATGAGGCCTTATGTAGTTAACAAAATACAGCACCAGAGCAACTTTAACACATAAATACAGAAAGAGAACCAAGCTCATAACATAAATGCAGCACTAGAACCAAGCTCATAAAGTAAATACAATAGCAAAACCAAGCTCAGTATGCAGACATGGCACCACAACCAAACTCATAACATAAATACAACACCAGAACCAAGCTCAGTACAGAAATACAACATCGGAGCCAAGCTAATGCAATAAATACTGAACCAAAACCTGGAACTATATTTCAGATGAGTGTGTTAATGGCTCATTTTTCAGATGAGTGTCCCCAGAGCTCACAGCATGATCAAGATTTATCATAAGGCCTCACAGCAAAACTTAGAATTTGCTCTCCTCCCACATCGTCTGTTACAGCAATCGAATCAATCAGTGCCATAACATACATTTGCAATGTACAATAACTAGAGATGAGCGAACACCAAAATGTTCGGGTGTTCGTTATTCGGAACGAACTTCCCGTGATGCTCGAGGGTTCGTTTCGAACAACGAACCCCATTGAAGTCAATGGGCGACCAGAACATTTTTGTATTTCGCCGATGCTCGCTAAGGTTTTCATGTGTGAAAATCTGGGCAATTCAGGAAAGTGATGGGAATGACACAGTGACGGATAGGGCAGGCGAGGGGCTACATGTTGGGCTGCATCTCAAGTTCACAGGTCCCACTATTAAGCCACAATAGCGGCAAGAGTGGGCCCCCCCCCCCCCCCCAAAAACTTTTACTTCTGAAAAGCCCTCATTAGCATGGCATACCTTTGCTAAGCACCACACTACCTCCAACAAAGCACAATCACCGCCTGCATGACACTCCACTGCCACTTCTCCTGAGTTACATGCTGCCCAACCGCACCCCCTCCCCCCCACAGCGCACACCAAACTGTCCCTGCGCAGCCTTCAGCTGCCCTCATGCCACACCACCCTCATGTCTATTTAGAAGTGCGTCTGCCACGACGAGGGACCGCAGGCACACACTGCACAGGGTTGGCACGGCTAGGTAGCGACCCTCTTTAATAGGGGCGGGGCGATAGCCCACAATGCTGTACAGAAGCAATGAGAAATACAATCCTGTGCCACCGCCATCAGGAGCTGCACACGTGGGCATAGCAATGGGGAACCTATGTGCCACACACTATTCATTCTGTCAAGGTGTCTGCATGCCCCAGTCAGACTGGTTATATGCACCTTAACAGTAACCGCGTTGGTGGTAATGTGGTGGTGACTGCGGACCTAGTACCACGGTTGTATTTTGTTGGTTTTCGGAATGTGGCCAGGATTAAGTGGGCCGTGGCGGGGGGATGGTGGGGGGGCTCTCTTGTAGTGTCGGTAAAGGTGAAATTCTTGGACTGCCACCAGACGAACCAATGCAAAGGCATTTGCCAACAATGTTTTCCCTGTTGGAGGAGGAGGGGGATGTTTTTGAGGCACTACGTGTCCTCTCCACGTGTCCGTGGTTATATGCACCTTAACAGTAACCGCGTTGGTGGTAATGTGGTGGTGACTGCGGACCTAGTACCACGGTTGTATTTTGTTGGTTTTCGGAATGTGGCCAGGATTAAGTGGGCCGTGGCGGGGGGATGGTGGGGGGGCTCTCTTGTAGTGTCGGTAAAGGTGAAATTCTTGGACTGCCACCAGACGAACCAATGCAAAGGCATTTGCCAACAATGTTTTCCCTGTTGGAGGAGGAGGGGGATGTTTTTGAGGCACTACGTGTCCTCTCCACGTGTCCGTTCCATGTAAGCAATAGTAGCACTCAAGACAGGCCCCAGTAACAATTCTGAAGCAGCAGTATAGCGGGAGCGCAGTCTTCGTTCCATGTAAGCAATAGTAGCACTCAAGACAGGCCCCAGTAACAATTCTGAAGCAGCAGTATAGCGGGAGCGCAGTCTTCGTTCCATGTAAGCAATAGTAGCACTCAAGACAGGCCCCAGTAACAATTCTGAAGCAGCAGTATAGCGGGAGCGCAGTCTTCGTTCCATGTAAGCAATAGTAGCACTCAAGACAGGCCCCAGTAACAATTCTGAAGCAGCAGTATAGCGGGAGCGCAGTCTTAGTTCCATTTCAGTAGCCTTAGTATAGCCAAGGCACAAGTGACATTTATGTAGCTAAAGTGTAGGCCAACCCCACACACCTTTCTGTACCATGAGTGCAGGCGAAGAACATAGAAATTACTATGATTACACTGTAGGTGAGGGCCCCAAAAAATTGGTGTACCAACAGTACTAATGTACCTCAGTAAAAATTGGCCATGCCCAACCAAGATGGCAGGTGAATCGCTTTGGTTAATGTGGCTTAAGTGGTAACTAGGCCTGGAGGCAGCCCAGTGTAACGAAAAATTGGTTCAAGTTAAAGTTCCAACGCTTTTAAGCTAATTGAAACTTATAAAAATTGTTCTGAAAAATTATTTGAGTGAGCCTTGTGGCCCTAAGAAAAATTGCCCGTTCAGCGTGATTACGTGAGGTTTCAGGAGGAGGAGCAGGAGGAGGAGGAGGAGGAATATTAGACACAGATTGATGAAGCAGAAATGTCCCCGTTTTGGATGGTGAGAGAGAACGTAGCTTCCATCCGCGGGTGCAGCCTACGTATTGCTTAGGTATCGCTGCTGTCCGCTGGTGGAGAACAGAAGTCTGGGGAAATCCAGCCTTTGTTCATCTTGATGAGTGTTAGCCTGTCGGCACTGTCGGTTGACAAGCGGCTACGCTTATCTGTGATGATTCCCCCAGCCGCACTAAACACCCTTTCCGACAAGACGCTAGCCGCAGGACAAGCAAGCACCTCAAGGGCATACAGGGCTAGTTCAGGCCACGTGTCCAGCTTCGACACCCAGTAGTTGTAGGGGGCAGAGGCGTCACCAAGGATGGTCGTGCGATCCGCTACGTACTCCCTCACCATCCTTTTGCAGTGCTCCCGCCGACTCAGCCGTGACTGGGGAGCGGTGACACAGTCTTGGTGGGGAGCCATAAAGCTGGCCAGGCCCTTAAAGACTGTTGCACTGCCTGGGATGTACATGCTGCTCGATCTACGCACATCCCCTGCAACATGGCCCTCGGAACTGCGCCTTCTGCCACTAGCGCTGTCGGCTGGGAATTTTACCATCAGCTTGTCCGCAAGGGTCCTGTGGTATAGCAACACTCTCGAACCCCTTTCCTCTTCGGGAATCAGAGTGGGCAGGTTCTCCTTATACCGTGGATCGAGCAGTGTGTACACCCAGTAATCCGTCGTGGCCAGAATGCGTGCAACGCGAGGGTCACGAGAAAGGCATCCTAACATGAAGTCAGCCATGTGTGCCAGGGTACCAGTACGCAACACATGGCTGTCCTCACTAGGAAGATCACTTTCAGGATCCTCCTCCTCCTCCTCCTCCTCCTCAGGCCATACACGCTGAAAGGATGACAGGCAATCAGCCGGTGTACCGTCAGCAGCGGGCCAAGCTGTCTCTTCCCCCTCCTCCTCATCCTCCTCATGCTCCTCCTCCTCCTCCTGTACGCGCTGAGAAATAGACAGGAGGGTGCCCTGACTATCCAGCGGCATACTGTCTTCCCCCGCCCCCGTTTCCGAGCGCAAAGCAGCTGCCTTTATGGTTTGCAGGGAATGTCTCAAGATGCATAGCAGAGGAATGGTGACGCTAATGATTGTAGCATCGCCGCTCACCACCTGGGTAGACTCCTCAAAATTACCAAGGACATGGCAGATGTCTGCCAACCAGGCCCACTCTTCTGAAAGGAATTGAGGAGGCTGACTCCCACTGCGCCGCCCATGTTGGAGTTGGTATTCGACTATAGCTCTACGTTGTTCATAGAGCCTGGCCAACATGTGGAGCGTAGAGTTCCACCGTGTGGGCACGTCGCACAGCAGTCGGTGCACTGGCAGCTTAAAGTGATGTTGCAGGGTGCGCAGGGTGGCAGCGTCCGTGTGGGACTTGCGGAAATGTGCGCAGAGCCGGCGCGCCTTTACGAGCAGGTCTGACAAGCGTGGGTAGCTTTTCAGAAACCGCTGAACCACCAAATTAAAGACGTGGGCCAGGCATGGCACGTGCGTGAGGCTGCCAAGCTGCAGAGCCGCCACCAGGTTACGGCCGTTGTCACACACGACCATGCCCGGTTGGAGGCTCAGCGGCGCAAGCCAGCGGTCGGTCTGCTGTGTCAGACCCTGCAGCAGTTCGTGGGCCGTGTGCCTCTTATCGCCTAAGCTGAGTAGTTTCAGCACGGCCTGCTGACGCTTGCCCACCGCTGTGCTGCCACACCGCGCGACACCGACTGCTGGCGACATGCTGCTGCTAACACATCTTGATTGCGAGACAGAGGAGGAGGAGGAGGAGGGTGCTTTAGTGGAGGAAGCATACACCTCCGCAGATACCACCACCAAGCTGGGGCCCGCAATTCTGGGGGTGGGTAGGACGTGAGCGGTCCCAGGCTCTGACTCTGTCCCAGCCTCCACTAAATTCACCCAATGTGCCGTCAGGGAGATGTAGTGGCCCTGCCCGCCTGTGCTTGTCCACGTGTCCGTAGTTAAGTGGACCGTGGCAGTAACCGCGTTGGTGAGGGCGCGTACAATGTTGCGGGAGACGTGGTCGTGCAGGGCTGGGACGGCACATCGGGAAAAGTAGTGGCGACTGGGAACTGAGTAGCGCGGGGCCGCCGCCTCCATGATACTTTTGAAGGACTCCGTTTCCACAACCCTATACGGCAGCATCTCAAGGCTGATGAATTTTGCGATGCGGACGGTTAACGTTTGAGCGTGCGGGTGCGTGGCGGCATACTTGCGCTTGCGCTCCAACAGTTGCGCTAGCGACGGCTGGACTGTGCGGTGCGAGACATTGGTGGATGGGGCCGAGGACAGCGGAGGTGAGGGTGTGGGTGCAGGCCAGGAGACGGTCGTGCCTGTGTCCTGAGAGGGGGGTTGCATCTCAGTGGCAGGTTGGGGCACAGGGGGAGAGGCAGGGGTGCAAACCGGAGGCGGTGAACGGCCTTCGTCCCACCTTGTGGGGTGCTTGGCCATCATATGCCTGCGCATGGTGGTGGTGGTGAGGCTGTTGGTGTTGGCTCCCCGGCTGAGCTTTGCGCAACAAAGGTTGCACACCACTGTTCGTCGGTCCTCAGGCGTCTCTGTGAAAAACTGCCAGACCTTAGAGCACCTCGGCCTCTGCAGGGTGGCATGGCGCGAGGGGGCGCTTTGGGAAACACTTGGTGGATTATTCGGTCTGGCCCTGCCTCTACCCCTGGCCCTGGCCACCGCACTGCCTCTTGCAACCTGCCCTGCTGATGCCCTTGACTCCCCCTCTGAAGACCTGTCCTCCTGAGTAAGCGTTGCACACCAGGTGGGGTCAGTCACCTCATCGTCCTGCTGCTCTTCCTCCGAATCCTCTGTGCGCTGCTCCCTCGGACTTACTGCCCTTACTACTACCTCACTGCAAGACAACTGTGTATGATCGTCATCGTCCTCCTCACCCACAGAAAGTTGTTGAGACAGTTGGCGGAAGTCCCCAGCCTCATCCCCCGGACCCCGGGAACTTTCGAATGGTTGGGCATCAGTGACTATAAACTCCTCTGGTGGGAGAGGAACCGCTGCTGCCCAATCTGAGCAGGGGCCCGAGAACAGTTCCTGGGAGTGTTCCCGCTCCTGAGCAGGTGTCATTGTAGTGGAGTGAGGAGGCTGGGAGGAAGGAGGAGCAGCAGACAGAGGATTCGGATTTGCAGCAGTGGACGGCGCAGAACTGCGTGTTGACGATAGGTTGCTCGAAGCACTTTCTGCCATCCAGGACAGGACCTGCTCACACTGCTCATTTTCTAATAACCGTCTCCCGCGTGGACCCATTAATTGGGCGATGAATGTGGGGACGCCAGAAACGTGCCTCTCTCCTAATCGCGCAGCAGTCGGCTGCGACACACCGGGATCAGGAGCTCGGGCTGTGCCCACACCCTGACTTGGCCCTCCGCGTCCTCGGCCGCGTCCACGTCCTCTAGGCCTACCCCTACCCCTCAGCATGCTGTATTACCAGTGATTTGATTTAACAGGCAGGAAATAAATTGGCGCAAGACTGCAGGCCAAATATAATTTTTGCCCTTTTGGGAAAACGAAAGGCCCCACTGCCTCTAGTGAATGAATAATCTAAGTTTAATAACTGTGCTGTGTCCCTGCTTATGTGTCACAGAACGTGAGGGTAGCAGAGTTATTATAACTCTGGCAGAGCAGGTATTTTTTTTCCCAATTAAGGAAAGCAAATGGCGAAGCCAGCAGTAAAGCGTAGCTGGGTGCGTATGATTTAGCAATGTTTTTCACGCAGCTCACACGTGTCCACAGGCGTTAGGACGGACAGAGGCTGGACAAATAGATTTGTTTTCAGTTTTTTCCCACAAACAGGCAGCACTGCGTATATTCAATGAACATGAGAAGTTTAATAACTGTGCTGTGTCCCTGCTTATGTGTCACAGAACGTGAGGGTAGCAGAGTTATTATAACTCTGGCAGAGCAGGTATTTTTTTTCCCAATTAAGGAAAGCAAATGGCGAAGCCAGCAGTAAAGCGTAGCTGGGTGCGTATGATTTAGCAATGTTTTTCACGCAGCTCACACGTGTCCACAGGCGTTAGGACGGACAGAGGCTGGACAAATAGATTTGTTTTCAGTTTTTTCCCACCAACAGGCAGCACTGCGTATATTCTATGAATAATAACTGTGTTGTGGCCCTGCCTATACAATTCTTTCCCTGCAGTATCAATGGAGGGTGCAATGGTCTGCAGAGGCGATTTTGAGAAGCCCAAAAAAAATGCAGCACAGCTAACAGCAGCCTGGACAGTACTGCACACGGATAAATATGGCCCTAGAAAGGACCGTTGAGGTTCTTGAAGGCTACACTCACTCCTAACACTCTCCCTGCCTATGCAGCACTTCTGTCCCTAATGCCAGGTGCAACGGTCTGCAGAGGCGATTTTGAGAAAAAAAAAAATGCCACTGCTAACAGCAGCCAACACACAGCTATCAGTGGCCCTAATAAGGACCTTTGGGGGGTCTTGAAGCCTACACTAACTACAAATTCTTTCCCTACAGCAGCTCCGGTATAAACAGCACTGTCCCTCATCTAACTCACACCGCATCTGAGGCGAGCCGCGGGAGGGGCCGACTTTTATATTAGGCGAACACCTGATCTCGCCAGCCACTCACAGCAGGGGGGTGGTATAGGGCTTAAACGTTGCAGGGGGAAGTTGTAATGCCTTCCCTGTCTTTCAATTGGCCAGAAAAGCGCGCTAACGTCTCAGGGAAGGAAGTGAAAGTAACCAGAACACCGCATTATGTTCGTTACGAATAACGAACATCCCGAACACCCTAATATTCGCACGAATATCAAGCTCGGACGAACGCGTTCGCTCATCTCTAACAATAACCATCAGTCGCCATAGCATTTCTCCCATTAAACATCAGCCTTCCATATCATCTCTGCAATTATAGCATAAACCCAACTATACTAAGTTTGCGTTTTATCTTCCTAACACATATATATTATCAGCAATATCTGGAATATGTACACAAATTCTTCAGAAAACAATATGCTCTCAGGAATGGTTTGGGTAATATGAAGTTATCGACAAGTTCACATAGTACACTAAAATCTCCTCGAGCCAGATAAAAAAATCAGATCAAATAGAATCCATCAATAATATATAGAGTTCTCTCAGCAACATCAAGCAGCATGGGCTACACATCTGAGATATCTCCCGCACTTGTACGTCATAGTAAAAGCTTCTGAAATAAAACAATCTTACAAAGAAAATGAAAATATTGTTTGTCCTTGAAGAAATCAATACATCACATATTAATTATTACTACTGTATGCCCAAAAACCCTCAAATATATCTTGAATGATGGAGTTCTAAGTGTATACACCTCTTGTGTCACTGCTGTCTGTAAACTCTTGTGAACAGGGCCTTCACCACTATTGTTCAAATTGTATATTGGTTTAACCCCTTCAAGATCAGAGTGTTTCAGTCCTAAAGGACCGGACACTTTTTATCGATTTTACCCATGTGGTGGTTTTATGGCTTTAATATTTTTTCTAAGTGCAAAAGTAAATGACCCCATATGTTTTGTACCTAATCTAATTCTCTAACATCCCACTGTCATACAAACTTAAAATGTGCAGGTTCTAAATAGGAAAAGTAAAGGTGTCGCTACTTGATTATTCAATTCTAAACGTGAAATTAATTGACCCTCTATGTAATGTAACTAATAACACATATCTGTACCGCACAAACATGAAATTTGTCATGACTATTCTTTAAGGCTAAGAAGGGGCTGCAACCTCCAGTCTTGGAGTAAATTTGAATAAAAAGGGGCGTTATCTTTAAGAGTAAAAAGTGAGGAGAGTGGAAGGGGTGGCACATTCTGCAGAGGGACATCAGTACAGGCAGTCTGAGGAGAATCTAACACTCCTCTATGTGTATACATATTTTATTCCTCAGTTCCTCTGCTTCTTCCCAAGCAGATAGGTTGTGATCACCTAACCTCTTCCCATACAAGAGGAAGACAGGAATACATTTTTTTTATTATAGGGGTGGAAACATTTACAAAACATGGTATGAAAGAAGCTTAAAGTGGTTGGCCACTTCTTAACAATTGATAACCAGGATAGGCCATCAAAATATAATTGTCGGGAGTCTGCTGCTCTGGACCCCTGATGATCACCTATTTGTCAGGTCACTGTAACACTGTACAGAGCCAGAAGCTGACATCTTCATACACATTGCAGTGGCCTGGGTTGGTATTTCAGTCACTGTTTCTATTGAATTCAAAGGCGTTCATGTGTCAAAAGCTGTACACATGATGAGTGCCATGAGACCAAATGTCCTTCAGCCAAATACCTTGAAATGGTTCTGACAGACACAGGGGCTATAACAATAGTGCCACCTGTCTCTTGATACAAGACAACAAAACAGTTGGAGCTGCTCATGCTTGTCGGACAATCAGATGATCCTCTCCACTGGAGATCTGTTGAGGCTGTCCTGAGCCCGGTTGTCCTGTGTGTGTATCCTCATGCATCCTCTGATCCCAACACCTTCTAACTATCTGGTCAGAATGGCCCAGGTTGCAAGTAACTTGTCAATTTGACCATTCTGCTTCTGAAATTCCAATAATGTGCCCCCTCTCAAACTCTCTTAACATGGGCAAAATCTTTGATTGCATCATACAGGCATCTAGTGGTCAACGAGCTCTACACAAGCAAAAAAATAGGTATACTAGACACAAATAGTCTCTGAAAGCCTATTTATAGGCTAGGGGTAGAACCACTTATAGGGTCTTAGGTGGCAAAACCATTCATCTAATCACACCACAACTCTAATCAATTGTATATCTGCCTGAGATGTAACGGCATGAAAAGTTTTGCAGCAAAACAACATCTCCTTCTAGGTGCTTGATTGTGTTTACAAAGAGTAAGTAGTTATAAGGTAGAGCCTCCACTGATTGGACTCGGTCTGCAACAATGTTTACATAGGCGTTAAAATAAAACATAACCTGGAGCATCATATTGCTTCTGCCGGCTTGCCTTCTTCCTATAGTATATCCTGACACTTTTCTATCATAGCCAGCAATAAAGGTTTTTTTCAGGGAAATACTACCAATGAGCTATTCTCAAAATAAGTCATCAATAGTTGATCCACTGAGGACTGCCACTCAAGACACCGGTCAATCAGCTGATTGGGCACTCCCTGTCAGTGCCGCAACACACAAGGGTACAGAGCAGAAGCTGTTGCTTCGACCCTTGTGTAGTGGGTGGCACTT
The DNA here is from genome assembly GCF_035609145.1 of Eleutherodactylus coqui. Taxonomy (NCBI): domain Eukaryota; kingdom Metazoa; phylum Chordata; class Amphibia; order Anura; family Eleutherodactylidae; genus Eleutherodactylus; species Eleutherodactylus coqui. Next base: position 330,110,784 of record NC_089837.1, on the reverse strand, counting down.
GTAACTGCAGGTGCAGCTCCCATTTATTTTAATCAGAGCTGCACTGGCAATTGCAAGCACCAGACACTAAACAAGGGTCAGAGCAACAGTTTCTGCTGTATACCCCTGTTTCTTGCGGTGCTAACAGCAGACACCTGATTAGCTGATTGGCCAGGGTCCCAAGTGATGGACCCCAGCCAATCCTGAAGATAGGTCATCAATAGTATTTCAATTGAAAACCTCTTTTTTCAGCAATTTATACTACAGTAGGTCTTCTGTGGAATGGGACTGGAAGGGCTAGCCTTCACTTCCCATAGGCATCAATGAGCCTTATGCACTCATGACCATGTCACTGGTTAACTAGTGAGACTTCCTTGGACCACTTTTGGTAGGTACTAACCATTGCTTACTGGAAAAACCCCAGAAGAATTGCTGTTATGGAGATAATTTAACCTAGTCGTCTAGCCATCCCAATTTGGCCCTTATCAAAGTCACTCAGATTCTTACTCTTGTAGCCTAATATATCCCAAGTGCCACTGTCACAAAATAATCAAGGTTATGGCTGAATGGTGAATATACTCGTATAGAGTCAGTCCTTTCCATCCATATTGACATTAGTCTTTCTAACTGAGGGAATGTTTTCTGAAAACATAGCTTCAGATAGGATTATGGGTAGTATCACATCTGCGTTGGGGGTTCCATCTTCTTGCTCCCCTATGGGAGCAGGAAAGGGGAATCCCCTGGCCAAATGGATCCATCTTATGACGAAACCAAACACCACTGAATAGACCGTATTAACTATAATAGGGTCCGCTTGGTTTCTGCTCAGTTGTCTGGCATTTTATCGGACAAAAAAGTCCTTGTTAGAGAAATCTAGTTGTTTCAAAAGGCTGATGCCTTGAAGACATCAGACAGGTTATTTTGACCTCTCCATGGGCCTTCAGTTAATTATAATCACGTTCTTTTCTCGAAATTGTGGAGACATATTGATTTGCCAACTTATAGTCAGAAATAGACCACAGAATGTCAAATATGTAGGAGCGATGTTCTCCATTGTCCAACTCTTATGAAATTTAGAATTGTTATCCGCAGCTGTTAACTTGTTTATACCAAATATGGTTTTATAAATGTAGAACATTCTTTTAGCCTGACAAAATTATTTTGTAGCCAAGAATGTATGTAATTATATACCTTGATTATGTATTTTGTGTAAGCCTTCCCATTTCTATATGTATTGTTACACATTCTTTTATTCATTATAAAAGATGATAAGGGGCAGTTCCCGTCCAAATCAGCTACCTTTGACTGCAATTCAGATCCGTTTTGTCTGAGTTCTTGTTAAGGATGTAGTCTCATGCGACTCCTAACTATTAATTTTACCTGATCTGGTGACTTCTTTAACATCCTGAATGTAGGACTTTTTCCTCCTGTATTTTGTACTAGATCTGCAATAGAACCTCCAAAGCAGGTTCCAGAGCAGGTGTGAAATCAGCCTTATGTCTTTAAAAAGCAATGATGGTTAAAGTTTAAAACTTTGCAGATGTGCCATTGGTTTCCCTCCAACTTCTCAGACAGCAGGGATTGAGCTGTGCTGCAGAAATATAACTTAAAGAGGTTGTACGACATAGGCAGAGAGGGGACGGGAGCTCAGAGCACTGCTCCCGGCTCTTCCAGCCTCCTCTCCCTCCAAAGAGAGATGCCGTATATCGGCTGGGCGTGAAAACCCAGCCAATATACGGTTGTCTGAATTCACCCTCAGGCTGGGTTTTGCAGCTGAATTGCTGCAGAATTTCCGTGCGGACATTCTGCACAAAAATTCCGCATGCATTCTTAAGCCTGGGACTAAGCAGCAAAGTGGATGAGATTTGCAAAAATCTCCTCCATGCGCTGCAGACAAGCTGCGTGGAAACTGACATGCGGCGTGGAATTCAAATCTGCAACATATTAATTGTACATGTCATTATTTGTGCTGTGGGCCATGTTCTCCCTACGGGAATAGGTTCCCGCAGCGCAATACAGGCAGAAAAGACGCTTCAAACCCACGCCATTTGAAGCAGCCTTTCCACTGCATCAATCTTGCAGAATTTCCATGCGGCCCCGCTGCAGATATTCCGCGAGATTTCCATAGGACCTTCATTCTGTGGGAACACAGCCTAAATGGAATCTAAGCAGTCCCTCAGTAAACAAGTATTTCATTTAAAGAAACAGTAAACTATAAAAGAATATAGTGAAGGCTATTAATCATGTCTTCTCCTGGGATCTTCCTGAACACACAGTAAAAATCACATTCCGTTGATTAATAACTGAAAGGAAAATGAACCATAGGGTGTTTAGTATACTAAGAAGTCATCAATAGAATACAGTTAGTTATGAGTGAGGATGTAATATACACAAGACTGGAAGATATAGAAAAAAGAGAGGGCGGGGGGATAAAATAGGAATAGTTTGCATATTTGTATGTATGCCCTATGTGGCTGGGTTAGGGCACATTCACACTTGCACTTGTGCCTCCACTTGATTGCCATTGTTAGACTCCATCATTGTGGATACAATACCATGCTGCTACTTTGTCAAGGACTTTATGCTGCATCTGTAGATGTGAACGTGCCCTTACCCACTGCAGCTCTCTGACAATGTTGCAGCCTCCTCTGTTTTATTATTTGGGTGAGAAGCACTTGAATACACTGCATGTTAAAACTTCATCTGGTCTACATCCATGGATGATGGATACTTTCAAGAAATTAGCCTGTGTATTCCAAAATCAAATCTCAATGAATATTTCAATAGAGCCAGAGTATTCATATGAATAAGACTAGTAAGCCTTGGATTCAATGTACATAACACTTGGTCACTGGTACTCTATGTGCCAGGCATATCTTCTGTAACTAAGCAACAGCCCAAGCATACTGAGTTCACTGTGGAAACTGAGTGTCCGTGAAAATATATATTTGAGAATCTTAACGGCAATAGGAAACTCTTAATAGTAGAAACATCTCATATTTGAGAGAAAAAAATATATGAAGGTATACATAAGGGTATATCTTTTGTGGCAAGCCGGGTTTCTTGCCTTTGGATCGCCACCTTTGTCAGACCAGAAAATGGGCACTACACGTGTATAAACAGGCTACAGGAGACTTGAATTGCCAGCATTTATGCAGCATCACAGCACAGCAAATACAGCATATGAAACAGTCCATAAGTTTAGGGTTCACAACCCACATAGCCACAGTCACTACCTCGCCGGGGACGTCTTCCTCCTCCGTCAGATGGGTGACGGTTCCCAAACAAATATGCCCAGGATCTCACTGGTCCCTACTGGACCTTTGGCTAGCAGCCCTACTAGCACCACTGAGCTATAGCTCTCCTCTGAGTCTGGCAGGAACTGCTCCTTTAATATCTCCTCCTGCCACAACCATAGCTTTTAACCCTTTCTATTCCTTTTTTTCCCCAGGTATCAGAATGCCTGTTTAGCACCTTCTGCAGGTCATTCTGATACTAATATATATATAACAATTAATTTCTTCTGTCTGTTCTTTATGCATGACCAAACAACTGGACTATTCTGCACAAAATTTGCCACATATGTAAATTAGGCACTTTGAAAGGTTTTAGCTGGGTTTCAGCTCTCTATGACCCACTGTTCTCAACATATTCACAAACAATCAGATGTTTAAGTGCCCCAGCGGTTTAGAGACTTTTTGTGCCTTGCTTGAAAAGTGGATATAGGTTAACAGGAAGGCAGCGTGACCTAAAATGCAACATGCACCAAAATTTTGTTGTCAACGTTGGTGTGAAGTTAAAAGATGCACCAAATTTATCATGCAGCATAAGTCACTGTGAAAAATTTGGGGCATTTTCAGACTGTTTAGTCTCAGTTTATACTGTCTAACTGTTAGGATTAATAAATCTGCCTCAATGTTTAATAATCTGGTTCAGAGGCGTAACTTGAAGCTCCCGGGCCCCAATGCAAAACCTGTAACAGGGCCCCCAACTATAATGCTTTATTCATAGTACTGGGCTCCCTATATGGAGAAGAGAGGCCTTATGGGCCCACTAAGGCTCCTGGGCCCGGGTGCAACCGCATCCTCTATAGTTACGCCCCTAATCTGGTTCCTGCAATACTCAGGGACCTTTGGGACCCCCTTTTCCTATGACTATAGGATCTCTACTTAACCCAAGAATCCTGTGCCCTAAACTAGTTGCCTTTTTGATTCCCTGCATAACATCTAGCAGAAGTGGAACCTGAACATATGGGAACAGGTTGATGGTATGTAGGTTAAGGGCAACGACAGCAGAAGCTCAGCATACCAGAAGTCCAAAACACTGGAGATAGAGGAGTAGACATAGTCAGACTGGCTGAGGTTGGTAATGGAGGTATAGTGGAATCAGGATGAAGTAGCTTACAGCAGATAGTAGCATAGCCAAAAAAGCCGGGAATGCAGTAATGTGGGAAGTCAAAATATAATTCAGGGGTGCCTTGTTATTATTCAGGAATCCCTTGCTATAACAGGTTGGGTCAAATTCGAGTTCACAGTACAGCAGATAATAGCACAAGGCACAACAGGGGTTGAATACCTATAATTGACGGGTAGGCAGACCAAGACTGACAATCTGTTGATTCTGTCAGTTTCTAGCAGGACTGCTCTAAGTAACTGTAGTAGTCTCTTGTTTTTGTCTCTTCTACAAATACAAATCAATAGGCCCAATGTAGCGATAAAAGGACATACAGTAAATCTGCTATGGATTAAAGGATGTGGTCATGACTCCTGAGACGTCTATCTACACGGCCTCTGAAGCTGCTGCAGCCACTAATGACTTTTAGCTCAGGGAAGGGCAATTCTCACACCTAGAAATAACTGACAAAGATAGAAATCTGCCCTTTCATTTCAATATTTTCTCTCTCCTGACTGAGGAATATAGGACTAGAGTGACAGTAGTCAGATATCATGTACTAATTCCTCAAAGCTAACAAGTGTAAGGGAAATATTGTAAAATTTGTGTAAGGCTGGGCTCACATGAGCATATCTTGCAATCCATGAAGGGCTGGCAGAAGACTGTAGACAAGTGCAGAGGTGATGAGACTCGTGTATTGGCCCAGAACATACTTTCCTGGCCCCCTCCATGATGTCATACATGTATGTCTTATGTAGATGCTCTGTGCAAAACTGTCTTGTCATTCTGTTATGTGTACTACACAGCTGCAGCAAATGAGAGGTTAATACCTACAAAGTGTGACCTAACTGTCTGGTAAATGTATCAATTTATGTCCTGTGGTATGAGTGAGGCTATAAATGCGAGTGTTTGAGAGCGGGAAAGGGCTTCCGTCATGTGTCCTATCTTCAGTTCCAGCTGGGAGAGCAGAACACAGAGACACAAGAGGGTACTTTCAACCCTCGCATGTTGAAGATGGAAGAAGAGGGGAGATTCCACTGAGTGTGTGTTCCTGGAATGAAGAGAAAGTGAGCCCCCAAAGAGAGAGAGAGTAAGCAGCAAGTGAGTGCATCATTCCAAGGCCTAGTGCAGAGGTACTCATCTATAATTCTTTTCACACCCAAGCATCCTGTAGTCTAGGACTGACGGGTGGAGGTACTCTATGTTCATTGTTCACACTCAAGGGTCCTGAAGTCTGAGTCTGCTGAGTGGAGGTACGCGTCTTTAATTAATCACACACAGGCATTCCAAAGTCTGGGCCTTCCGTGTGGAGGTACTCTAGCTTATCTATTGCCTGCACTTTCTCAGTCTGTAATTTGTGCCTTGTGTATTGCGGAAGTTTCCTTCAAGTAAAGTTATTTCAGGCGCTGACTGTTCCCGGGGCCCTGATGTAATACCTCACTGTCTGTGGCTCATTTATTTCCCCGACGATGTTCAACCACAATCCCTGTTCTACTATCTATTGGGCATCCCTATCCTAGGGGTGTCCAGAAGAGGCCCAGTGCTGCCCTGGCCTTGGCTGCCTGCATCCCTCTGGGAGGGAGTGTAGTAAGTGCCGCCGTAACAAGCCAGCATCTTGCCCTCCCAGCACCTCAGCATATTCCAAGTGTCCAGAGTCCCCCTACAGGATGCTGCAGCAGGACCCTACTTCTTCTTGGCGTCACTACGAACAGGATTGAAACTTTTGTGCCACACAGTCATGCCTGCAGTAATGCAGAGGTACTACCGAGAAAGAAGAAATGTTCAAATAATTTACAAATGTTTGCACTGTACGTTCCACCCGGAAATGCTCAAAATGGCACCCAAACTCTAACACTTTCTTCTCTTCAGCTCACTCCCGCTAAAACCGCCCCGCCAGATCATTGGCGCCAAAAAGACCATGCCTTGGCCAGGCACAAAGTAGGAGGGAGAACTATCCCCATCAAAAACATTTTACCTTTACTTCAAGACAACCCAAAAGAGGAGGAGTTACCTGCCACTGCAGACTCCTTATGCCGAACTCCCACAAACCTCCACCTGAACAAGATGGATCCAGTGTGCAGACACCTGAGACTACACCCTATCTCCAAGACTGCAGCTGGATCGTTCCTCAGGAGGCAGCCATTGTACTGGGAGGAGGATCCCCAACTAATCTGGCCATGGATATTGAGCAGGGGAACCTCAGGCCTTGCCCGGCACATCCATGCGACCACCTCTGAGGAGACTCGCTAGGTTTCCCTTACCATTGTGGGCACTTCATCCTCCAATGGGAGCTCCATGAAAGTCTTACCTTCCACCGCCAGTGCGGTAATATCAGATAGAGAGGAGGAAAGGGACCCAAGTCTGTGACGCGGACTGTCAGAAGGTTCTGTAGTGGAGGTGCCAGTAAGTACCCGATCCCTGTCCGTCATCTCAGTGTCAGACTCTGACAGCAAGGAGAGTCAGAGATTCCTGATCGGTAGACTGTTACTACACACCAACAACTTCCATTTTCCATTAAAAAAACTCTTTACATAAGAGACTGTGTTTTCCCCAGTTACGCCCCTCTACAACAAGGACTCTAAAGTTGTCCCTTTCCATAGTCCAATTCATGCTCTTCTTTTTTATATTGAAAAGTTTGATATTTTTGCAACATTATAATGCCTAAGTAGTGTGCAGGAGGAGGTTTAATACAGCGCTTATTGTTTGCTTCACTTGCTCATGCCTAATTTAAAGTAATATATTTCTTATAGATGTAATATACTAATTTAGAAATGCTTAGCTTGAAGCCGCGTGTAGGGTATGCATGATTTATATGTATGGCTGGAGGTTTCCTGTGTCCCCCATGCCGCGTCTCAGTGCTAGCTGTCCATCTGGTCTGTCCCAGGAGGTGGGGCCTTCCTTTCACCTAGTTCTACTTTTTCACAGAGAGTGATGGTCATTCCACTCGTCTCTTGTTTTTCCTGCCAGTCGCCCCTTCTAATTTTTGTGATGGTCACAGTGTGTTTCGTCCTCAATAGAGAAAGTGATGGTCATTCCACTTATCTCAGTTCTTTACTCTTTGGAGAGAAGATTTATGAATGTGTTCCATAGCAATATTAGTGTCCCTGAATTCTATTCAGCCTAGTAGAATTTCTAAATGTACTTGCAAGTCATATTCCTTACACGCTGTCATAAACAAAAAGCCATACACAGGAATGACACTTCTTGTAGTCTCAGTACACCTGGAGTGGGTTAATCCTTCATATAGGCAACCAGGGGTAGGTGATGTGTTTATAGGTTTCACCTTGCACACTCCATGTCTGCGCAGAGGCCTCTCAGATGAACTGGAAGTCACACATTGAAAATGACCCGACTCCAGATTCATACACTCTGTTTTGGAGGCACCGGGGTTGGCTTACTTTTAAATAGGGGGGAACTGTAGTGGCCCAGTACATGCTTTCCTGGTCCCCACCATAATGTCATACATGTATGTCTTATGTAGATGCTCCGTGCAAAATTGTATTGTCATTTTGTTATGTGTATTACACAGCTACAGCAAATGAGAGGTTAATGTCTGCAAATGTGAGCTGACTATCTGGTAAACCAAATCACAGTGGTATAGAGATCTATATAAATTTAACTGAAACCCTTCACAGATATAGATTAAAATATAATGACATTTATTGAAAATTTCTAAAATTGTGGGCTCACATATAACACTTATAGACAATACGTAAAAAGGACAGGTAACATATAAGCAAAGAATAGGCCCTTATGGATATATGTAAGACAACGTATCTCTCGGATAGATTTTTAGAGATAGCTGCCGCTCATACAAATGAGAGAGGATAGAGCTCCAGAAGGTGAAAGAGTGATATCCACGTCTAAGGATTATTTGCACTTAGATGTTGATATGGTACAGGAATTGGTGCCTGTACTAGGGCACAGTATTCTTATGTGTACTCTTGTTGCTAGAACACTTTTTTAATGACTTCCCATTGGTAGCACAGTTATTGTGTATACAGGTGTTAAACACATGGGCTCATTGTGTGTCAGTGATGCTGACCAGAACGTTTCGGAAAGCTCGCTCGACGCGTTTCCCTACCCATGTAGGGGGCAGTTCCTCAGGAGCGCGGGTAATTATTGCCCGAAAAGTACATAAAGATAATAGAGCAACAGGATTAGTGCGGCAGGATATAGTCCTGCTGCAGTTTGATACTGCTAAGGTGATGCCACCTGTTCGATAGTCACCTCTTCTTGCTTGTCACTTCCCGTGCGGTATCTGTGTTGGTACCGCTATCGGGCTCTCTATTTGAATATTCAGAGAGGGAGAGGGTCATTCATCCCATCTGGCATATAAGATGGTATGTGCCAGTATTTGAATGCCTCAGATAGCACTTCCGTGTAGCAGATGGCGCCCTTTAATCAGGCTTAGTCACCGGCTACTACGGCAAGGCCAGGTGATACCCTCCTAGAGAATTCCTGCAATATCCATTAGGGTACTTGCATTGGTCTGTAGATTTCTGTGACCAGTGTGGATTAATGCAATACCCAGATGGAAATTGTTCTGTCTCTCAGTGTTTTTTAAAGCGAATGCTTCTCCAGGATCTATGGCCGACCCTTCTCACACAGCTGGTAGTTATCCCGGCTGTGTGTGATGAGGGCACTGCCTACACAGATGAAGCTCAGGTAAGTAGCAATATAAGTCTCAGATAGAGTTAGCTTCAGAGAATATAGGGTTGTTTCGGCTAGACCTGGGGGATAATACCCCATTCAAAGTTCTTTCATAGAGACCAGGAAAGACAGAACCCCTACAGTGTCAGTCCTAGCTGGATTAGACAGGGGTAAGAGGCAGGGACAGAGCAAGAGAGGTAGCGCCTGCGGCTCTGATGGTGAGCGGCCGCCTACATGGGTAGGGAAACGCGTCGAGCGAGCTTTCCGAAACGTTCTGGTCAGCATCACTGACACACAATGAGCCCATGTGTTTAACACCTGTATACACAATAACTGTGCTACCAATGGGAAGTCATTAAAAAAGTGTTCTAGCAACAAGAGTACACATAAGAATACTGTGCCCTACTACAGGCACCAATTCCTGTACCATATCAACATCTAAGTGCAAATAATCCTTAGACGTGGATATCACTCTTTCACCTTCTGGAGTTCTATCCTCTCTCATTTGTATGAGCGGCAGCTATCTCTAAAAATCTATCCGAGAGATACGTTGTCTTACATATATCCATAAGGGCCTATTCTTTGCTTATATGTTACCTGTCCTTTTTACGTATTGTCTATAAGTGTTATATGTGAGCCCACAATTTTAGAAATTTTCAATAAATGTCATTATATTTTAATCTATATCTGTGAAGACTATCTGGTAAATGTATCAATTTATGTCTTGTCACGTGGTATGAGTGAGGCTATAAATGTGAGCGCTGCGGAATAAGTTGGCACTATACAAATAAAGATTATTATTGAGTGCTTGAGAGTGGGAAAGGGCTTCCATTGTGTGTCCAATCTTCAGTTCCAGATAAGAGAGCAAAGCACAGAGACACATGAGGGTACCTTCAACCCTCGTATGTTGATGATGGAAGAAGAGGGGAGATTCCACCGAGTGTGTGTTCCTGGAATGAAGAGAGAGTGAGCCCCCAAAGAGAGAAAGTAAGCAGCAAGTGAGTGCATCATTCCAAGGCCTAGTGCAGAGGTACTCATCTATAATTGTTTCCACACCCAAGCATCCTGTAGTCTGGGACTGCCGGGTGAAGGGACTCTATTATCATTGTTCACACTCAAGCATCCTGAAGTCTGGGTCTGCTGAGTGGAGGTACGCGTCTTTAATTCATCAAACACAGGCATCCCAAAGTCTGGGCCTTCCGTGTGGAAGTACTCTAGCTTATCTATTGTCTGCACTTTCTCAGTCTGTAATTTGTGCCTTGTGTATTGCGGAAGTTTCCTTCAAGTAAAGTTAATCCAGGCCCTGACCGTTCCGGGGGCCCTGAGGTACTACATCACTGTCTGTGGCTCATTTTATTTCCCCGACGATGTTCATGCCGGTGGGTACCGGAACGGTGGCATCATCCGTAACAACTACAATTCCTGTTCTACCATCTATTGGGCATCCCTATCCTGAGGGTGTCCGGAAACGGCCCAATGCTGCCATGTGCCTTGGTTGCGTGTGTCCCTCTGGGAGGGAGCGTGGTAAGTGCTGCCGTGATAAGCTAGCATCTTGTCTTCCCAGCTCCTCAGCGTATGCCATGTATCTAGGGTCACCGCAGCCACATGACGCTTCTTAGGTGTTGTTATATTTTTTGTATAAATGGTGCAGGCTTTCCGCGGCTGATCTGCTGCAGAATGCCTGCTGGGGACATTCCACTGCAAATCAGTCCTTGTGTGGACCCAGCATTAAGCTTAAATAACGGCCCCTCTGCATTTTGTAAGCAACGTTTTAGCCCAAAGTACATCATAGACACTTGTATAATATAGGCCCCCTGCACACGGGCGGAAATTCCGCGGTGGGATTTCCCGCAGAATTTTCGCCTGTGCCCGCCTGCATAGGATTGCATTACAAAATGCAATCCTATGCAGACAGCAGTGATTTGTCCGCGTGAAAATACACGCGGAAAACAAATCGTGGCATGTTCTGAGACCCGCACAGAAATGTCACTTCCGAAATGCCGGCTCCGCTCTGGGCATGCGCATGCTGGGCAGCAGCCGGCACATCACAGAGCCATAACCGCGGGAGCAGGTGAGAGCCGCACTGGTCCCTGCAGGGGTGCGGGTCCGGTCCCGCTGCGAAAATTCTCGCAGGGGATCCGACAAGGCCGTTTGCAGGCGGCCTACCTGTATAAATAATGTGAGCTGTTTTACAACGTCACTATTTAAAAGCAAGTAGTTGTCATAAATTGACGTTTTTGGAAGGGAATATGAAAATAAAAGTGCATTATCATGAAATGTTGGGGATCAAAATATGTGGACTGTACTGACAGAAAACAGTTAGTTGCTGCATTACTAAGTGGATACATTTATAAAATAAACAATAGTGACATCTTGTGGTTAAAATACAGAAGTGCAAGAATGCAGAATTCGGGCATAAAAAAAAAAAAAAAATCACAATCTGGTGGGAGATGCAAGTCCTCTGGGACCCCCTCTGAACATTTACAGCATCGTCTTCATGGTTTTTCCTGCACAGTGTTGCTCACTGGAAAAAACTGAGGATTTGGTGGAGTTCCCTACAGGCAAAACTCCAGCCATCGCAATGTGATGGCATATCCCAGCAATTTGCCTTCACTTTCTATGATCAAAAGTCAGAATTATGACTTTTTGTCTCAGAATTATCACTTTATTTGTGTAATTTTAGTTTTTAAAACATGACCCCAGGACTCTTCTGTATAAGGCCGCCTGCACATGGGCAAATTTGCAGTGCGACATCCGGAGCGGGCGTCCGCCTCCGGATTCTGCAGCAAATCCAGCTCATAGCATGCTATGACAACATGAGATTTCCTGCCCATGAGCCTGAAATTGATTGCAATGTTCTGCTCAGGTGGAAGAAATCGCGGCATGATGTGATTTTGTGCAGACTATGCATGGACGGCTTCCATTGAAGTCAATAGAAGCCTTCCGTCCCGCGGCCATTTTGCAAGTTGCGGGAGCCGTGTCATCACCACTGCGTGGCATCATCTCTACTGCTCATGTACGCCAGCACATCTGCAGCAGAAAAGAGAAGACGCCGGAGAGGCTGAGGTTGCCTGCCGGGCACCAGGTCAGATCCCGCTGCGAGGTCCAACCCACCCGTGTGCAGGCAGTCTTGATTTGAAACATTGCTCCTGTTTTTCAGCCAGCATGCAATATACAAATAACAATGATACATTTTCATTAGTTTGTGTGATTTATTGATCTGCTGTCTTATTCTGTGACATGAATGCCATTTCTTGTTTTATTGGTACTTATTGTGATCTTTGCTGTGCACTTTTTTCTTTTCTCTTCCAATAAACATTACTTTAAAATATGATTAAAGCAGTTATACTTCACTAAACATACACTATACACTATATGGACAAAAGTATTTGGACACTGCATGTTTTTCAGAACAAGTGCTTTATTATTGTATTAAGTAACGTGTCGGCCCTGCTATTGCTTGTATTGTAGCGGCAACACATCGAGGCAGACTTTCCACAAGTTCTCTGTAAGTCTGGGCAGGAATAGCTCGCCATTCCTGATGCAAGGCTGTGAGAAGAGATTGTTGCATAGATGGGCGTAGGTGGGTTTTGTCATACCCGTCGCTCCAGTTCATCCCAGAAGTGCTCGATGGGATGAATGGTTATTACAAAATGAGCAGCTTTTTATTTTACCCATGCCCTTCCCAGCATGTTGTTTGGGAAACTCAGTATTTGCCTATTTGCTGATTTTCTGCAGTATCCAAATAGCTTTGTCCATATAGTGTATAAGTAGACTTGATGGAAATCAGAGATGAGGATACATATGAATCCTGGTGGTGTGGTGACGTGGCAAATTGTCAGAAGTTCAACTCTTGTAGGCAGTCAAAGGACTCTTTCCTGAACAGACTATTTGCCTGAAAGGCTCAGCACACAACGCAATTATTTTATCATGCAAAGGACATTGTCTGATGGCCGGTAATATTTAGGAAGATTTAAAACAGACAATGTATTTATTAGGAGTCTAAAAAAGCAATGCAGTACAGAAATGAAATGCAAAATGTCCTAGAGGAATAATAATAATTTTCATAAATATCCCCTTAGTGATTGCTAGCAAGCATTCCAAAGCTTGGTCAACTGCATAGATAAAGAAATGTCAGTAAATACATCTGTGATATATATGGCTTTGGTGTGGAGGTAGGCTGTTTAAAACGGGGCAATCCACATGTGAACAAAGTTTGACATAAGTTTCCAGCACTCATCTTCATATTAAAAAGTAACCTTTTATTTATCCAAAAAACATGTTTTAAAAAGCCATATGCACCCCAAAACTGATGACGTGTTTTGAACAAAAAGTGTTCCAAGTATGCCAATTTTTTTCATAAAGGATTACTTTTTAATATGAAGATGAGTCCCGGAAACTTTTGTTGAACTTCGTTCACATTTCGATTGTCCTAGATAGTGCAGCAGGTTCCTCCCTTGCAACATCACTTCCCTTGTGAGGATCTGAACAGTTTCCAGGTGAGCTAAAATTGCCTTATCTGTGTTTCGTTGGCTGTTTATCCCCTTATCACCACAGTAATACATTTACATTCTGGGTATCTGGGGTTTATATGGAGTGGGATCACGAGCCAATCCGGCTCCATACAAGGCGGGTGCCAGCTGTCTATGACAGAAGACATCTGCCTGCAACAGCCATGATTCCTGCATCCTTAAGGGGTTAAAACACCTTTTTCAATTTATCCTTTTTAACATCTTTATCATTAAGAATTGCAAGACAGGATTTATGGAAAGTCAGGTGTTCTGAGTAGAAGGTAGATGCAACTGTTGGTCATATTACAATAAAGTGGTCCCTGAAGTTACAAAGAAAAACTTTATGGAAGACTAGTATTTTTTTTCTCAAAATGAGAAAAAAAAAGGTGTAAAGAAAAATAAGCAGATATTTACAGAGAAAATATGTTTTTACATATAAAAGTCAGAAATGACTGCTAGAAGCTGTAAATCACTTTCTATGATAACAGGAGCATATTCAGGGTAAGTACAGCACACAATATATCAAAAAGATAAAATGCTACATGGTGTCTAAAGGATCCTGACACAAGTAAAGAGTAATGCAGAACATGTAGTACCGCACTATACTGTAGATAGCCAATCAGTGATAGCACAGTAATACAAAGGTTTTACAAGTCAAAGGCTTATGCTGATTGGTTGGATCTTCTCTCCAAAAGCCAGGCAGCAGGGCGGACACCAGGCAGACCCCATTATAGTCGATAGGGGCCTCTCAGCGCTGTTTGGTTCTGTTCAGAGACAGAACCATTCAGCCGCAGGGATTCCCCTTTCCTGCTCCCCGAATGGAGCAGGAAAATCGAATCCCCAGCTGCACAAAAGTATCTATCCTTAAAAATAAAGCAAGACTTACTGCATGTAGCTGCTCATATTCATAATATACTTAATTAGTTCATTGCCTTTACTTCCTAAATTGTTTCAGCATGGACTACTTGTCCATTCTGTACATTGTCCATAGAATGCAGAAAAACAGACAGAGCAGTTCACGGACTACTAGACATCGCATGTTCAGTACAAGAGCCCTGGTGTATGGCTCCTAGTGAGTGAAAAATATAACTTAGTTTCCTGTATTGAGTTTTTTCAAATGAGAAATCGGCCAATTATATTTGAGAATATGTAACTGGGCAATTCCTGCTTTATTTCTGAATATAATGTGAGGTAGTTTTTACGCTGGAGTTGGACACATAAGAGGAATACACTGTAACTCATGCAAGATCAGTAAATCAAAATATGGCCAATTTTACGCAAAAGAATACTAAGATTTTAACTGTGAAACAGGGTAATTTTCTCCTTTCAGGAGTGATCATTCAGCTAAATATTAGGTCCATGCCGCCAGCACCGTAGAAAAAACAGAAGAGCCCTCCCTAAGGCTGCATTCACACGAACGTATATCGGCTCGGTTTTCATGCCGAGCTGATATACGTCGTCCTCATGTGCAGGGGGGGGATGGAAGAGCCAGGAGCAGGAACTGAGCTCCCGCCCCCTCTCTGCCTCCTCTCCGCCCCTCTGCACTATTTGCAATGGGGAGAGGCGGGGCTAATTCACGAAACTTAACCCCGCCCCTGTCCCACCTCCTTTCATTGCAAATAGTGCAGAGGGGCGGAGAGGAGGCAGAGAGGGGGCGGGAGCTCAGTTCCTGCTCCTGGCTCTTTCATCCTCCACCCCCTGCAGAAGAGAATGACATATATCGGCTCGGCGTGAAAACCGAGCCGATATACGGTCGTCTGAATGCAGCCCCCAGGAATAAATCAACGCATTCATCACTAAACTCAGCATTGAGAAAATTATAGTCTCAATGACCTGTTAAATGTAAAAAAAAAAAAAGGTAGCATAGAGCAATGCAGAATATGTAACTATATCTGTCAAGAAAATATTTCATCATTATCTTTGGCATGAATTCAGAATCTGGAATATTTTCGACATATTACAATGCTGACGCTCCAGTTAAACAATGGCACTTAATTTTGAGATCAAACATGGTGTTCTAGGGTTTCCAGTTTTAATGCAGGGACTTTCCGGCTGACTTTCTCTGTCAGTATGAATGCAACTTTTTTCTCATAATAAGCTGCTTCATTAATGAAGGTTGGATAGACAACAGTGTCTCCATTACAATGCAAAACTTCTCCATTTATAGTCGTGAAGATAGGATCTCCAGGCTTCAAAGGAACATAATCTTTGTCCTATTTTAGAAACACAATGTGAATATTTTTTTTATTGGATGTAAAAATACATTAAAAGCCCTTAAGATACACTAAATTTATATAACAAAATCTTCCCCATTTCTCTAGGATCATTTGTGCAGCAGCTGCTGCTCTCATGCTGACACGAGAAGGAAAGGACCAAATCTTTCAAGTACTACAGAGGTGGAAAAAGTAAGTGCACTGTTCAGAATTACTTGGATGATTGCAGTGATTACTCATAAAAATGTGGGCCGATTGTTATAGGAGTCACAATTATAGGCAAACACAGTCTAACTAGACTAATAACTCAAAAATAGTTGTTTATTCTTTTGTTGAGCACATTGAGCAAACATCCACAATGCAGTGGAAAAAGTAAATGAACCTCTGGGTAATAAAGTATACCTGCTTTTTCATTTAACTTCATAATAAGATGCTATGTAAGTACATGAGGAACAACACTATCTAGGGTCATTATATAACTTGAATTTAGTATTTATTACCACTCTTCCCCTTTGCAGCCTGTATCTATAATTCTCAGTTCTCTCTGAGCTGGTGAGAGGAGTCTACAGTAGCTGCTATCCTATCTTCTATACACTGTACATGGAAAAAAATAGGATTTCTTCTCCTATGACTCTCTGTAGCTGTCAGGTTTGTGCTGCTGAGATCTGTTGTTCTAGAGGTTTCCAGGAGCACAACTTCACAGGTGTGGAATAATTGTGTTGGCTGGGTGTGGACCTCTCCTGCCAGCCAATCTCCATGGGTCTGTTGCGTATATATATATATATATATATATATATATATACACACACACACACATATATACACACACACACACTAGTCCCTATGCAAGAGGAAGCTAGAATCCCTTCACTCTAGGATTTGGTTTTCTTGCATGCCTGTTATGTCTTGTGTGTGTATAGGTGTGAGCAGTGTCAAGGTCAATGTCTGTGCAAGTGGCCGGACATCAGGTTTGAACCGGCATGTTCAGTGTATATGTGTCGGTCGAGACAGCATCGTGGAATGGTGGCCTGGATGCAGGCCAAGACCTGTTGCCTTGTTATGCTAGTGCTGTCTCTCTTTGCTGCATGATGCATGCTAGATTAGTTATGTCTGGGAGAAGGTTGGAGGTGGGCTTCTCTAATTGCTATGCTTTATATTCTCACCCCTCCTTGTGCTCAATGCTGCTTATTCAGCTCCATAGAGGAGTATTGGAGTTTGGAGTTCCTCTGTGTTGGGTGTACTGCTATGTCCAGATAAGTTGCTGCTGTTTACTTTTCAGTTGTATTTCTGTTTTCATGTCTGTTATGCTTTGCTGTTCAGTTCATCTCTCCAGGGTCTTTCTAGGGAGAGTCAGGACTGTGGGGCTTCCTCTACTGAGGCGATTACTCTGCTTCTAGGCAGGGACCCTTCAGCCCCCCTCCCCCCTGCTAGGTTAGGGACAGGCTTCCTTCTCCCTGGAGTGGTGCTACTGCTCAGCATAGTGTGCTGCGCACTGTCTTATAGTGCATGGTATGTTTAATGCCAGTGGTTGTGAATGTCACCCTGCGTCCGTGCTGAGCGTGGTGTTTGTGTGCCGCATGGACCTGACAATGTGTGTGAACAGTGACGTGTTCTGCGTGTCTTCACAGGTGCCCCGACATTTGGTATGAACTGTCCTGTTCTGTGTTGCATGCTATCCCTAGTGTGTTGGTGTGAACTGTGTCTTGTCTTGCTGTGGATCGTTTACCATCTTTCGGCGAGTTAGGTCCTTAGGTTCCAGTGCAGGGCCATCTTTATCAGGATAATTGCTTTGCTTGCAGGCAGGTTTCCTGGGGGTAGTTGTCTCATTAGAGTAGGAACCCGCGAGACAACAAGGACCCTTGAAGTGGGCTTGCGGGCTTAAGTGACTTGGCCAATCCATAAAGTAATACCTTGCACTTATGATAGCTATTCCATCTGGTTATGAGTGCGGGTATGCAAGGTGAGTGCTTTGGATGTTCGACAGTCCTCATGTTATGTCTGTCCGTGAGTTATGCAGTTCACTGTCCCTTTGGTGTTCCATGTGTGCCAATGCGCAGTATTTCCGGTTGCAGAACTAGTGCGTCCGTGCTGTGGCGAGATGCGCCTGGCGGACGTAACAGTAGCACAAACACACAGATATAATACCATAAAGGAGGACAGTGTACAGCAGATGCGATTCTAGTAACTGTGATGCAGTAAAACTTACCATTAGCTGCAGCCAGACCTCTATATGGGTCTCTGCTTTTTTCCTGCATCCTCTTTCTTATCACTAGACTTCTAGGACCAGCAAGAGACATCAGGCTCCCTCACTTCCTGTTATTTTATTTTTTTTGCAATCTGTTGCTAAAAATGGGCATCACTTGACAACACACAGTGGGCAACAAATTAGAAGGAAGGCAGACCCCTGATGGCAAGCATTTTATAGTAATTTTTCAGTACAAAAATGATATTTTAGGTAAATAAAGTGATTTGCACTTTTGCTATTACTCACATTATTTACTGTATTAACATAAATTTGTTTGAAAAGTCAGTGACCATTTAATAATTTCTCCAATAGTTAACCCCTTAATGACACAGCATATAAATTAATATCCTGTGTGCTTGGGGTTTGCATGGAGGGGATTGAAAGCCAATGCTGCCCCATGCAACGTGGGAGCCGAGTGTTTCTTACATCTAGTACCAATCAACAACATCCATGATCAGTGTGAATGCTGTTTGGGGCTGTTAACCCTATGAATGCCACTGTTAGTTCTGACAGCAACATTTAAATTCCCTGATCAGTTTTGTGGGGTGCCATTCTGTTGCCATAGCAGCTTGGGGCTTTCTGGAGGCCCCCAGCCCTACCATGTCTTATTGCTTATCAAGCTATGCCTGTGGTGCTGTTTAATAGAATGCTGATTGCCTGGTAAACCCTGCCCCCCCCCCCCCCAACAGTAATTCAGGGACCATAAAACTTTCACTCCCTTATCAGTGTATAGTTAAAAATGTTTGTATTTCTGTTGCAGTATTCCTTTGAGTGCAAAGCAATCGCATCGATGTATGTGCCTTGTCATAAGCATGTATAAGTGTGTATAAATATTCATGCCTCTTTAAATCTATTTCATTTTATCCTGAAGAAGAACCCTGCGTTGGTTCAGAAGCTCGCTATAACATCGTGTATTTTTGTTAGCCATTAAAAGGTATCATATCTACAAGATTACTTGGTTTCTCTTGCTGGGAACAATCACATTTTGCTCTACTGGCTAACACCGTACCAAACCTTTTGTTTTACATGGGAACACAACAGACGTTTCTGAAAGGGATGAGAAAAACACTGAACACTGTACAAACTACCAAAACTATCTGAAGTTTTCCTAAGACCACCAGGATGTTCTACAGTGTTTCTGTGAAAATGTTCTATAGACAGATGAGAAGTGGAACTCTTTAGAATAAATGCACAACGTTTGGAGGAAAAAGAACACTGCACACAACATGAAAACCTCATCCCACGTTTGAAGTTTGGTAGTAGGAACATTGAGGTATGGGAGCTGCTTTGCTGCCTCAGGGTAAATGACAGCTTGCAATCACTGAGGAAACAATCTACAGTAGTCTAAGGTGTGATGAAAAAGCAACATAATGTTTATATTTGGCATCCACTGTGTTAACTTTGTTTGAAGAATGAAACTCATTGAACCTGCATCTCACATACTCATCCCCATGGTGCTGTCCTGGTTCCCTTCCTGGTTTCTGTTTCTAATCAGTATTCTGCATAAAAAAACAAAAACCATGATGGGACCAGCACTAGACTCACAAAGCGGTCTGAATTAAGCCTTAGACATTAAGAGAACACAACCCAAAAAGTTAGGAACTAGCAATAAATTCCTAGGCATTATTAGCTCCCTATCTCCCAGCCTTGAATAAGGTTAAAGGGGTTTTGGCATTAGCAAAAAAAAAATAAATAAATCAATACTTACCTATTCCTCCCCCCTCAGTCTTCTTACCTCATCTTCTCCTCACAGATCTTATCCTGGCTCCTGCAGACCCCTGGATCACGTCACCTCCAGCCAGCCGGATCCTCTTCCTCCTGTTTTGGAGCATCCATTCTCTGCATTCTTCTTCCGGCAGGTCAGTGCAGGTTACACTACTAGTAATGTAGCGTGCCTAGCAGGGAATGCTGAGCTATTGCCGCGAGTGATCTTATACTATTGTCCCGAGACAGTGCGCATGCACAGTCTCGGCAATAGCGTGGCATAGGAGTTGGCATTCCCTGCTAGGCAGTGAACACTATGTCACTAGTTTTCAATTTTAATGTGGAAAATTGGCAGCCATTCGGCATCCATTGTACAATGAAACATTGTGAGCCCTAGTGATCAGAGGACTTTATTTCTGAGGGTGAACAACAGTAATTTGTATTATAATGGATGGGTTATGTACTGCTTCTAAATTGCACATCCAACCTTAGGACTCTCACATGAGCATTTTCTGTGGACATATTTCCCATGCGGCGGAGAGCACACAGCAGTATGCAATGCCGGCAAATCCCCATACACCATCTTGATGTGTATGCGTGTGTAATACGTGTCAAGATAGAACATGTCACTTTTTTTTTGTGCGCTGTGTGTGTGTGTGTAAACGCATGTGCGTAATATGTGGTAAAAAACGCCTGTGTGAGAGAGCCCTTAGTTTGTAGAAGTTTGTTCTGGGATTGCATTATACAGTACTAGACATGTGCAAGTTGTGCTTAGCCCCTGCAGGGACCAGTGCAGCTCTCATCTGTTCCCGCAGCTCCGTCACTCTGATGTGCCGGCTGCTCTGATGTGCCGGCCTGGGAGTGACATTTCTGTGCGGGCCTCTGCGAGACCCACACAGAAATAGAGCACGCCGCGATTTGTTTTCCGTGTGTGATTTCACGCGGACAAATCGCGGCCGTCTGCCTAGGATTGCATTTTCTAATGCAATCCTATGGCAGCGGCCACGGGCGGAAATTCTGCGGGAAATCCCGCCGCTGAATTTCCGTCCATGTGCAGGGGACCTAATACTAGGCCTCCAGAATGGGTACTCACTACACACAGATATGCCGAAGATGTTCCTCACTGTTTAGTATTTTCTCTACTTTAAGTATTGACTTTTTTTTATAGATTTTAGAAATATTTAAGAAGCATAAGAATCCTACCTGTAGCCCACTGTGGATAAAAGCTGAAATTTCTCCACTATGATCTCGTGGATAGTCCACCCTGGTCAAAACTTTGTATATATCAGTTTCAAAACTTGGAAACTCCTTACCTTTAGGAGTCAACATGAAAAAAAACAACAGCTTATGATTATATTGTAACAAGAAATTAAGGGTTAATATTGGGGATTAAAAGAATGTGTCAATTAAGCATCCTCCTGCAGACTATAAATGTAATTTATGAGGCCTTAGTCACACGGGCGTTTTTTCACGCGATTTGCGCATCGCATGACGGATGCGCATGCGCAAATCGCGTGACCGGCGCCGAAAAATCGCCCGAAAATCTGCTCCTAGCCGCGTTTCATTAGAAACGGGCCGGAGCTGTCCAGCGCATTGCATTCAATGGAGCCGGCAATACAGCCGGCTCCATTGAATGCAAGCGCTGCGGGCGAGTGTGGGATGAATTGTCGGGAAGGGGTTAAATATATAACCCCTTCCCTGCAATGCATCCTGAAAAGTGAAAAAATAAAAAAAATGTATGTACTTACCTGCTCCCGGCAGCCGGAGATCCCCGCGGCCGTCCTGCAGTGGGTGTGAAGGGGGTGTGACTCAGGCTTGCCCCTGATTGGCTCAGCGCTGAGCCAATCAGAGGCAAGTCTCAGTCACACCCATTCATGAATTCATGAACGGGTGTGACTGAGATCAGCCTCTGATTGGCTCAGGCTGAGCCAATCAGGGGCAAGCCTGAGTCACACCCCCTTCACACCCACTGCAGGACAGCCGCGGGGATCTCAGGCTGCCGGGAGCAGGTGAGTACATCCTTTTTTTTAATTTTTTCACTTTTCAGGATGCATTGCAGGGAAGGGGTTATATATTTAACCCCTTCCCGACAATTCATCCCGCGCACGCCGGCAGCCCATTGCTTTCAATGGAGTCGGCTGTATTGCCGGCTCCATTGAATTCAATGGGCAAACAAATGATTTGCCTTCTATATGTTCTCAATGGGGTCGGCGCTGCTGCCGCCGGCCCCATTGAGCGCATATAGAGAAGAGAACAGGAATCGCAGATCGCAGATAGGTGCGATCTGCGATTTCTGTTCTCTAATTTATCGGACGAGCGCATAAAAAGCGCTCATGTGTCCGATACCATTGCAAAGCAATGGTTTTAAAAAAATCGCCGGACGTATGCGCATGCGCAAATCGCGGCAATAAATGCCCGTGTGACTGAGCCCTAAGGGTGCTTTTACTCATAGTGGAGCATTCTGCCACATGGAAGAAAAGGGACCAAAATCTGCATGTGCAATATGTGGTTTTTAACATGGATTCACAAATGTCTAAAATCTATAGTAAATCCATGTCAGAATCTGATTTTGGCATTGATCTCCACTGCAGAATATTCCACTGCTTATTGCGGATTATCTGGTAAATGTGAAAGTGTCCTTTATTTATTACCTTGATTAAAAAGGTCAAGGAAGTCTAGACCACAGTTAACAAGTTCTCTCATCCTAGTCAACACATCCGCTCTGATGACTCCTTGAGGCTGAGGTCCGAGTTCTAAACCTACAAAACAAAAAGAAGATGACATCTGTCAAAGCCTTAACCCCTTAATGACGGAGCTTTTTTGCTTTTTTCCCCATTTTCGTTTTTTCCTCCACCCTTTAAAAAAATCATAACTCCTTTATTTATCCATCGAAGTCACTGTATGAAGGCTTGTTTTTTGCAGAACGAGTTGCATTTTTCAGTGGTGCCATTTAAAGTACCATATAATGTACTGAAAAACTTTAAAAAAATCTAGGTGGAGAGAAATGGAAAAAAAACAACATTCCGCCATCTTTCAGTGCGTCTTGTTTCTAGGGCACAAAAACTGCAACAAAAATGACCTGATAACTTTATTCTATGGGTCAGTACAATTACTACGATACCAAAGTTATATTGTTTTGTTTTTTTTTTGCTGTACTACTTCTGAATAACTTCTTTATTTTTCTCTCGACGTAGTTGTGTGAGGGCTCATTTTTTGCGGTACGTGCTGTAGTTACTGTTGTTACCATTTTTAAATAGATACAACTTTTTGATCGCTTTTTATTAGCTTTTTTCTTGGAAACAGGGTGACCAAAAAAGCACATTTCTGTCGTTCTTTATATTTTTTTTTTTGGACATCGTTCACTGTGCGCGGTAATTAATGTATTACTTTGATAGATCGGACTTTTATGGACGCAGTGATATCAAATATGTATTTTTGTTTTATTATTAACATTTTGCTATTGTAAATATGGCAAAAGGGTTTTTTTTTTACTTTTATACCTTTTTTTTTTTAATAAAACTTTTTCTTCTGATTCGTACATTTTATTTTAGCCCCCAGGGGGCGCCACAACATGCAATGCTCTGCTTGCTCCTGCAGTATGATATAATGCTATAGCATTACATCATACTGCATTCTGCAGGCAGCTTATCAAGCCACCCCACATGGAAGGCTTGATAGGCCTTCTGCCATGACATCCCCGGGGCCATTCAGAAGACCCCTGACTGCCATGACATTCGCACGACTCCCCCGATCTCATCAGATTTGACAGCGGCATTTAAAGGATTAACAGTCCCAATTGGCAGCGCAGCTGAACGAAGCTGTTGCCCGCAGGAGTCAGCTGTAATAAACAGCTGACACCAGCAATGTATTGAGATAAACAGGATAGGGTGGTCACTAAGGGGTTAAATACTTACCTGCATGTGTATCAACAAAAGATAAAAGGGGAGTGCACCCTAAGGCCCCTAAGCGATGCGATATTGCTACAAAACGTATGTATGTGAAGCCCATAGTTTCTAATAGGTTCTTTCAGGCTACAAAAAATCTCTCATGTGAAAGAACCCATTGGAAACCATGGGCTTCACATACAAGCGTTTCGTAGCGATGTCACATCGCTACTAGAGATGAGCGAACGTGTTCTTCCGAGCTTGATATTCGTGCGAATATTAGGGTGTTCGTGATGTTCGTTATTCGTAACGAACACCATGCGGTGTTCGGGTTACTTTCACTTCCTTCCCTGAGACGTTAGCGCGCTTTTCTGGCCAATTGAAAGACAGGGAAGGCATTACAACTTCCCCCTGCAACGTTTAAGCCCTATACCACCCCCCTGCTGTGAGTGGCTGGCGAGATCAGGTGTTCGCCTAATATAAAAGTCGGCCCCTCCCACGGCTCGCCTCAGATGCCGTGTGAGTTAGATGAGGGACAGTGCTGTTTGTACCGGAGCTGCTGTAGGGAAAGAATTGGTAGTTAGTGTAGGCTTCAAGACCCCCCAAAGGTCCTTATTAGGGCCACTGATAGCTGTGTGTTGGCTGCTGTTAGCAGTGGCAATTTTTTTTTTCTCAAAATCGCCTCTGCAGAGCGTTGCACCCTGCATTAGGGACAGAAGTGCTGCATAGGCAGGGAGAGTGTTAGGAGTGAGTGTAGCCTTCAAGAACCTCAACGGTCCTTTCTAGGGCCATATTTAACCGTGTGCAGTACTGTCCAGACTGCTGTTAGCTGTGCTGCATTTTTTTTTACTTCTCAAAATCGCCTCTGCAGAGCATTGCACCCTCCATTGATACTGCAGGGAAAGAATTGTGTAGGCAGGGCCACAACACAGTTATTATTCATTGAATATACGCAGTGCTGCCTTTTGGTGCAAAAAAACGGAAAATAATTCTATTTGTCCTGCCTCTGTCCGTCCTAAGGGCGGTGGACACGTGTCGGCTGCGTGTGCAACCTTTAAAAATCAGACGCACCCAGCTACGTTTTACTCCTGGCTTCGCCATTTGCTTTCCTTAATTGGGAAAAAAAATACCTGCTCTGCCACAGTTAATAACTCTGCTACCCTCACGTTCTGTGACACATTAGCAGGAAAACAGCACAGTTATTAAACTTCTCATGTTCATTGAATATACGCAGTGCTGCCTTTTGGTGCAAAAAAACGGAAAATAATTCTATTTGTCCTGCCTCTGTCCGTCCTAAGGGCGGTGGACACGTGTCGGCTGCGTGTGCAACCTTTAAAAATCAGACGCACCCAGCTACGTTTTACTCCTGGCTTCGCCATTTGCTTTCCTTAATTGGGAAAAAAAATACCTGCTCTGCCACAGTTAATAACTCTGCTACCCTCATGTTCTGTGACACATTAGCAGGAAAACAGCACAGTTATTAAACTTAGATTATACATTCACTAGAGGCAGTGGGGCCTTTCGTTTTCAAAAAAGGGAAAAAATTATATTTGGCCTGCAGTCTTGCGCCAATTTATTTCCTGCCTGTGAAATCAAATCACTGGTAATACAGCATGCTGAGGGGTAGGGGTAGGCCTAGAGGACGTGGACGCGGCCGAGGACGCGGAGGGCCAAGTCAGGGTGTGGGCACAGGCCGAGCTCCTGATCCAGGTGTGTCGCAGCCGACTGCTGCGCGATTAGGAGAGAGGCACGTTTCTGGCGTCCCCACATTCATCGCCCAATTAATGGGTCCACGCGGGAGACGGTTATTAGAAAATGAGCAGTGTGAGCAGGTCCTGTCCTGGATGGCAGAAAGTGCTTCGAGCAACCTATCGTCAACCCGCAGTTCTGCGCCGTCCACTGCTGCAAATCCGAATCCTCTGTCTGCTGCTCCTCCTTCCTCCCAGCCTCCTCACTCCACTACAATGACACCTGCTCAGGAGCGGGAACACTCCCAGGAACTGTTCTCGGGCCCCTGCTTAGATTGGGCAGCAGCGGTTCCTCTCCCACCAGAGGAGTTTATCGTCACTGATGCCCAACCATTCGAAAGTTCCCGGGGTCCGGGGGAAAGAGGCTGGGGACTTCCGCCAACTGTCTCAACAACTTTCTGTGGGTGAGGAGGACGATGACGATCAGACACAGTTGTCTTGCAGTGAGGTAGTAGTAAGGGCAGTAAGTCCGAGGGAGCAGCGCACAGAGGATTCGGAGGAAGAGTAGCAGGACGATGAGGTGACTGACCCCACCTGGTGTGCAACGCTTACTCAGGAGGACAGGTCTTCAGAGGGGGAGTCAAGGGCATCAGCAGGGCAGGTTGCAAGAGGCAGTGCGGTGGCCAGGGGTAGAGGCAGGGCCAGACCGAATAATCCACCAAGTGTTTCCCAAAGCGCCCCCTCGCGCCATGCCACCCTGCAGAGGCCGAGGTGCTCTAAGGTCTGGCAGTTTTTCACAGAGACGCCTGACGACCGACGAACAGTGGTGTGCAACCTTTGTCGCGCAAAGCTCAGCCGGGGAGCCAACACCAACAGCCTCACCACCACCACCATGCGCAGACATATGATGGCCAAGCACCCCACAAGGTGGGACGAAGGCCGTTCAGCGCCTCCGGTTTGCACCCCTGCCTCTCCCCCTGTGCCCCAACCTGCCACTGAGATGCAACCCCCCTCTCAGGACACAGGCACTACTGTCTCCTGGCCTGCACCCACACCCTCACCTCCGCTGTCTTCGGCCCCATCCAGCAGTGTAGTTCAGCGCACCGTCCAGCCGTCGCTTGCGCAACTGTTGGAGCGCAAGCGCAAGTACGCCGCCACGCACCCGCACGCTCAAACGTTAACCGTCCGCATAGCAAAATTCATCAGCCTTGAGATGCTGCCGTATAGGGTTGTGGAAACGGAGTCCTTCAAAAGTATCATGGAGGCGGCGGCCCCGCGCTACTCAGTTCCCAGTCGCCACTACTTTTCCCGATGTGCCGTCCCAGCCCTGCACGACCACGTCTCCCGCAACATTGTACACGCCCTCACCAACGCGGTTACTGCCACGGTCCACTTAACTACGGACACGTGGACAAGCACAGGCGGGCAGGGCCACTACATATCCCTGACGGCACATTGGGTGAATTTAGTGGAGGCTGGGACAGAGTCAGAGCCCGGGACCGCTCACGTCCTACCCACCCCCAGAATTGCGTGCCCCAGCTCGGTGGTGGTATCTGCGGAGGTGTATGCTTCCTCCACTAAAGCACCCTCCTCCTCCTCCTCCTCCTCTGTCTCGCAATCAAGATGTGTTAGCAGCAGCATGTCGCCAGCAGTCGGTGTCGCGCGGTGTGGCAGCACAGCGGTGGGCAAGCGTCAGCAGGCCGTGCTGAAACTACTCAGCTTAGGCGATAAGAGGCACACGGCCCACGAACTGCTGCAGGGTCTGACAGAGCAGACCGACCGCTGGCTTGCGCCGCTGAGCCTCCAACCGGGCATGGTCGTGTGTGACAACGGCCGTAACCTGGTGGCGGCTCTGCAGCTCGGCAGCCTCACGCACGTGCCATGCCTGGCCCACGTCTTTAATTTGGTGGATCAGCGCTTTCTGAAAAGCTACCCACGCTTGTCAGACCTGCTCGTAAAGGCGCGCCGGCTCTGCGCACATTTTCGCAAGTCCCACACGGACGCTGCCACCCTGCGCACCCTGCAACATCACTTTAAGCTGCCAGTGCACCGACTGCTGTGCGACGTGCCCACACGGTGGAACTCTACGCTCCACATGTTGGCCAGGCTCTATGAACAGCGTAGAGCTATAGTCGAATACCAACTCCAACATGGGCGGCGCAGTGGGAGTCAGCCTCCTCAATTCCTTTCAGAAGAGTGGGCCTGGTTGGCAGACATCTGCCATGTCCTTGGTAATTTTGAGGAGTCTACCCAGGTGGTGAGCGGCGATGCTACAATCATTAGCGTCACCATTCCTCTGCTATGCATCTTGAGAAATTCCCTGCAAACCATAAAGGCAGCTGCTTTGCGCTCGGAAACGGGGGCGGGGGAAGACAGTATGCCGCTGGATAGTCAGGGCACCCTCCTGTCTATTTCTCAGCGCGTACAGGAGGAGGAGGAGGAGCATGAGGAGGATGAGGAGGAGGGGGAAGAGACAGATTGGCCCGCTGCTGACGGTATACCGGCTGATTGCCTGTCATCCTTTCAGCGTGTATGGCCTGAGGAGGAGGAGGATCCTGAAAGTGATCTTCCTAGTGAAGACAGCCATGTGTTGCGTACAGGTACCCTGGCACACATGGCTGACTTCATGTTAGGATGCCTTTCTCGTGACCCTCGCGTTGCACGCATTCTGGCCACGACGGATTACTGGGTGTACACACTGCTCGATCCACGGTATAAGGAGAACCTGCCCACTCTCATTCCCGAAGAGGAAAGGGGTTCGAGAGTGTTGCTATACCACAGGACCCTTGCGGACAAGCTGATGGTAAAATTCCCAGCCGACAGCGCTAGTGGCAGAAGGCGCAGTACCGAGGGCAAGGTAGCAGGGGATGTGCGTAGATCGAGCAGCATGTACATCCCAGGCAGTGCAACAGTCTTTAAGGGCCTGGCCAGCTTTATGGCTCCCCACCAAGACTGTGTCACCGCTCCCCAGTCACGGCTGAGTCGGCGGGAGCACTGAAAAAGGATGGTGAGGGAGTACGTAGCGGATCGCACGACCATCCTTGGTGACGCCTCTGCCCCCTACAACTACTGGGTGTCGAAGCTGGACACGTGGCCTGAACTAGCGCTGTATGCCCTGGAGGTGCTTGCTTGTCCTGCGGCTAGCGTCTTGTCGGAGAGGGTGTTTAGTGCGGCTGGGGGAATCATCACAGATAAGCGTAGCCGCTTGTCAACCGACAGTGCCGACAGGCTAACACTCATCAAGATGAACAAAGGCTGGATTTCCCCAGACTTCTGTTCTCCACCAGCGGACAGCAGCGATACGTAAGCAATACGTAGGCTGCACCCGCGGATGGAAGCTACGTTCTCTCTCACCATCCAAAACGGGGACATTTCTGCTTCATCAATCTGTGTCTAATATTCCTCCTACTCCTCCTGCTCCTCCTCCTGAAACCTCACGTAATCACGCTGAACGGGCAATTTTTCTTAGGGCCACAAGGCTCACTCAAATAATTTTTCTGAACAATTTTTATAAGTTTCAATGCGCTTAAAAGCGTTGGAACTTTAACTTGAACCAATTTTTCGTTACACTGGGCTGCCTCCAGGCCTAGTTACCACTTAAGCCACATTAACCAAAGCGATTCACCTGCCATCTTGGTTGGGCATGGCCAATTTTTACTGAGGTACATTAGTACTGTTGGTACACCAAATTTTTGGGGCCCTCACCTACAGTGTAATCATAGCAATTTGTATGTTCTTCGCCTGCACTCATGGTACAGAAAGGTGTGTGGGGTTGGCGTACACTTTAGCTACATAAATGTAACTTGGGCCTTGGCTATACTAAGGCTACTGAAATGGAACTAAGACTGCGCTCCCGCTATACTGCTGCTTCGGAATTGTTACTGGGGTCTGTCTTGAGTGCTACTATTGCTGACATGGAACGAAGACTGCGCTCCCGCTATACTGCTGCTTCGGAATTGTTACTGGGGCCTGTCTTGAGTGCTACTATTGCTGACATGGAACGAAGACTGCGCTCCTCCTATAATGCTGCTAGTGATATGTTAGTGGGGCCTGTCCTAATGCTACGGCTGAAATGTTACGAATTCTGGGCTCTGCCTATACCGCTGCTAATGGTATGTCTCTGGGGTGTGGAAACAGAGGCTTCCCAAAGACATGATGGCGGCGAGGCCATTTCCCACCAACGCGGTTACTGTAAAGGTGCATATAACCACGGACACGTGGAGAGGACACGTAGTGCCTCAAAAACATCCCCCTCCTCCTCCAACAGGGAAAACATTCTTGGCAAATGCCTTTGCATTGGTTCGTCTGGTGGCAGTCCAAGAATTTCACCTTTACCGACACAACAAGAGAGCCCCCACACCATCCCCCCGCCACGGCCCACTTAATCCTGGCCGCATTCCGAAAACCAACAAAATACAACCGTGCTACTAGGTCCGCAGTCACCACCACATTACCACCAACGCGGTTACTGTTAAGGTGCATATTACCAGTCTGACTGGGGCATGCAGACACCTTGACAGAATGAATAGTGTGTGGCACATAGGTTCCCCATTGCTATGCCTACGTGTGCAGCTCCTGATGGCGGTGGCACAGGATTCTATTTCTCATTGCTTCTGTACAGCATTGTGGGCTATCGCCCCGCCCCTTTTAAAGAGGGTCGCTGCCTAGCCATGCCAACCCTCTGCAGTGTGTGCCTGCGGTTCCTCCTCATGGCAGACGCACTTCTAAATAGACATGAGTGTGGCGTGGCATGAGGGCAGCTGAAGGCTGCGCAGGGACACTTTGGTGTGCGCTGTGGGGGGGAGGGGGGGCGGTTGGGCAGCATGTAACCCAGGAGAAGTGGCAGCGGAGTGTCATCCAGGCAGTGATTGTGCTTTGTTGTAGCTAGTGTGGTGCTTAGCAAAGGTATGCCATGCTAATGAGGGCTTTTCAGAAGTAAAAGTTGTTGGGAGGGGGCGGGGCCCACTCTTGGCGGTATTGTGGCTTAATAGTGGGACCTGTGAACTTGAGATGCAGCCCAACATGTAGCCCCTCGCCTGCCCTATCCGTTTCTGTGTCATTCCCATCACTTTCTTGAATTGCCCAGATTTTCACACATGAAAACCTTAGCGAGCATCGGCGAAATACAAAAATGCTCTGGTCGCCCATTGACTTCAATGGGGTTCGTTGTTCGAAACGAACCCTCGAACATCGCGGGAAGTTCGTTCCGAATAACGAACACCCGAACATTTTGGTGTTCGCTCATCTCTAATCGCTACTAAATCTAGCGATTTTGTAGTCTGTGTGAAAGAAGTCTTAGGGCATGTTCACACGGGTCGGGAATGATGCAGATTCTTCACAGTGGAAGTAATTGCGGAAAATGTACAGCATTTACAGTACAAGCATTGTGGGTGGAATTTTAAAAATCCCATCCATTTGCTACTTCAAATAAATCCAAGACAAAATATGCAAAATTTGGTGCACATTGCTGCTGCTGACATAGGGCTTACACAGGTGGGCGCATGCGCTAATACGCTCGCCACTACAGAGCATATTAGCGCATAAAACGGGTTTGGTGTTTTTTTGGCTATTCAAATTCTATGCTATTGCATGCGAGTTTGAAAAAAGAAAGTGGGAAGATAGAAAAATTATGTGCGAGAAAGATAGGGCAATCCCAATAGTGAAAACGAAGCCATTGAAATCAATGGTTTTATTTCGTCCCATTTTTTAGCCGTGATTTCCGTGGTCACAAAATGGGTAAAAAACACACCCCTGTGTTTATGTCCTTACTGTGGATTTTTCACAGTGGAAAATTGGTAGCATATCCACTTCTTAAAACCCATTAGGCTTGTCCCCAGGAATTTTCTATAAGTTAATAACTAGTTTAAAGTGTCAAAAGTGAAATCCTCCTGTGTTTAATACAAAGATCAGCTTAGAAATGTCTAGAATATAAAACACCCTACTGAGGTCATGCTGTTTTGAAGGCCGAATCACATAAAGTGTATGGATACCTTTGATTTTTACTTAAAGGGCTATTCTGGAGACTGGGCAAAATTTTTTACATTTCCCTAACATTTCCACTTACTGCCATTATTGTAAAGATCCATCTAAGTGCAGTTTCACACGTCCGAGAAAAACAGCATGAGATTTGTGCATTGAGAGATGCACAAATCTCGTGCGAATATGAACCCAATTCTTTTGAATAGAGTCATATACACAGACTTTTCTTGTTCCTTGTAACGCATCGCCCATTGATTTTTAAATGGGACCTTTAATGCCTCGCATGCGGTTTTCCTATTAAACTCAATGGGAAACACTTTTGATACTCTATCGCACTTGAAATGTGTGCAAGAATTGCACAGTACATCTATTTGCTTTTTTGTTTACATTTCCCGCGCTGTCACTTAGCTATGACATGTGTACCCGCAGTCCATAAGGGTATATACTCAACAGTAGAGAACAATGGGGGTCTATCTTGTGTATGTACACGGCAAAATAGAAAATACTGCGTTCTATTTTGCACTCGCAGATTATGCAATTCCTACACGCTAATGTGAGTGGAACTGCGTAAGGCAAGGTAATTGATTGCATGCGAACTACAGGATATAACGGTTTAGTATATAATAGTTATGCTTACACAATGAATGTTTTCCTATATTTTGGAGGTAAACATTATCCTTCTTTGGTATATCAATGAGGTAGTTATAGCATGGCATAGATTGATTCCCACTACTGCTCTGGAATAGAGGAGAGAGTTAAACATATGATTTATACGAATCAGCTTCACATCTTAGATCATGTTTACATATAAGATAAGATCATTGATGCAATAATAATATTCATATTGAAGTATTATTTGAAGTGACCCTCCAATTTCAGGACAAAATGCTGTCCCAGGACAGGAGAGAGAGAAGGGCATATTACCTCCAGTTGTTCTTCTCTGCCGTTCCCCCAATCTGCCAGTTCTACGCCCTGTTTTTGGTTGTCCAAGATAGTTGCAACAATTTTCTACCTATCTAATACTCAACTACCTAGTGCTTACTTGCGCTGTTCTCTGATTGGTCACTGCTGATCATATGGTCAGCTCTGGCCAATCATATCATATACAGGTATAGTGCCTTGGTAGTCTAACACTACTACTGCACTGTGGGGGACTAGGTAGTCTAAAGATTGTGTCTGCCATTTTGGAAAGCCAAAAACAGAACCTAGAACTGATGGATTGGAGGAATGATAGAGAAGAACAAGTGCAGGTAATATACCCCCCTTCCTCTTTTTGTCCCAGGACGGAATTTTGTCTCGAATATCAGAGGTTGCATGATGTATCTTCCTTACATCTCCCCAAGGCTAGCATACACATGCACAAACGTTTTCCATCAAAATGTGGCACATATCACTAAAAAAAAATGGGGCTTCAAAACTTCTCAGAACTGTTAGACATCATGTCCATGGCACATGCAAGTTTTTAATGCGGATATTCGCAGTGGATTCATGCTTGTGGGAGATCGCGGATTGCGTTTTTTTCCCGAGTTGATGTTCCGCAGTGAAAAAATCTGCAACCCCACCTCCCAATCTCTTCCCCACCTCCCTAATTGATTTCAATCTTCAAATCCACAGTGCATTTGCAATTGTATTTACATGTATTTGCGGATGCACTGTGGATCCTAAGCTACCATAGAGATGAATGGAGCCACATCCGCACGTGATCCGTGATAAAATGGAGCATGCTGCGGTTTATTATCCGCGTGTGGCATCCGCAAATCATTTAAAATCAAATCCGCCCATGAACATTAGGCCTTAAGGTAGCCATAGAGAAGTTTCAAAACAAAAAACAGAAGTCTTCCATTTTTCCCACACTATGTGTTACAATAGAAGTTTCTCCTGATGCGTAATACAAAATCTATAACAAGAAACCTAAAACCAATAATACTATTTATAATGCTGTCCTCTTATGTGGCAGAAAAGATGTTGGGCCTCTTATGCACAGGCATCCTGCCCCAGGTGCAATGTGGCACTACCAGTAGTGGTTATGCAGAGACCGAGGCGCAGGGCCCACAGCTGAGAAGATGGCGGGGTAGCTGTTAGGGATGTCACAATGGCACTACCGTCTCCACCCCTGAGGAGCACGTGCAACCCTTTCCAAGGTCTGACAGGCATCTCCAAACATACTGGTGGTACAGTTACCTGTATAAAAGTCTGCATTAAAACTTGGGTATTTGTCACGGGTGACACCACCATTCCATCCACTGTGGTGAACTCCGATGATGGTGCAATAAATAGTCCACACACAGGGCTGTACTTTAAATAGACTAAACCGGGAACGGTCGCTAAAGCCTTTCTTTACTAGAACATCCAGCAGGAATAATATACAACATTTCTTGCAATGGAGGATTGGCTTTAGGACAACTTCTATTTGTGAGGAGGCAGGGAAGCAACTCGGGGGATCTGGGTGCATACAGTCCTGGGTATCTGTAGGATCACTCTCTACTGGCCAAGACTCACTGTTTAGTTGTTTTTTAGGGCAGTCTCTCAATCCTTTCATGGTAGCTCCATTCTCAGTAGATGGAATATAGCTCTGCTTCTTCCATATTGGATAGGCCTAGGTGGGGCTTTCCTCTTTCTCTTACACTCCTCTTAAGGCTGCCTGCAGACGAGCGGGTCGGATCCGGCGGCGACAATTCTCGCCGCGGGACCCGACCCCAGCGCCTGCAGAGACGAGCGCGTACTCACCCGCGCCCGGCGGCCCCGGCTCTTTCATGTGCCGGCTGCCGGGCCGCCGGCGCATGCGCAGACCGGAGCCGGCGGCCGGGTGAGTGACGTTTCTGTGCGGGGCTCGCAAATAGGACATGCCGTGGTTTGTTTGCCGCGCGAGATTTCGCGCGGCCAAACCGCGACCGTCTGCATGGGAGTGCGTATTGTAATGCACTCCTATGCAGGCTTTCAGTGGCGGAAATCCCGCGGGAAATCCCGCCGCGGGATTTCCGCCCGTGTGCAGGCGGCATAAAGCAGATTGTAATCCACAGGTAGACTTGCAGACACACTCAATTACTGTAAAGACTGCCTGACTTGCACACCTTGCAAACAAATATATCTTTCATGAATACACACAAACTGTTACATTTCCCAGACATTAACCTCTTAGGTGCTGCAGCTGTGCAATCCACATTGAAGACATGACAAACATTTAGGGACACATCTATTGGACATTTATGAACAGTTATGAAGGGGCCAGATATGTATACTTCGGGCCACTACAGTTACACATACCTTTTGTTCATGGCATTTCTAGTGCTCACCTGTAAGTATTTTGCTAAATGCAGGGACAGAATATCATCCTCTGAGCAGCGTAAAAGTGTAGCCCCCATATTGGAAGTTGTGTTGTGCAGATCAAACACAAAATCAAATAGACCTGGTCCAGAGCCATATTTCTGATTCAGTTCTCTTGCTCGTTTAAACTCATATGGATCACTCTCAGATTCCGATGAGCTGAAAGAAGAACACATAAAAACTTGATCAGTATGTTTCTAAGGTACAAAAGGTTCTTAATAATGTTTTATGGTTCTATAAAGTGTGTTCAGTAGTTGAAAGTGCAAAGTTATGCCACTTACTTATCTGCATGTGAGGACATGCAGGTAACAAGGCAACACAAAGATCATGTTTTTTTCCTGCTACTGAACCCCACTAGTGTGAAGAAGGCATATTTAGCCAACTATGTGCAAACTATATAAAAAAGAACTACATAAAGAAAAGATGATAGCAAAGTTCTCTAAATTCATACATAGCAGTAGTAGACATATTCTGGGACAGAAACATCATGTACTCATGCAATAGTATGTTATGATCACACAAGATCATATGCTACCCCAATAGCGAAGCTACAATTAAAGTGCTTATCCAGGTCAAATAAATGTTTGCAAACCTGCTAATAATGGTGAAAAATCACAGTAGTCACCTCACCCGATCCCCCATAGCTCCTGTTCCAATAGTGCCTGGTGAGAAGGTCTCCAAACATATTTGCCTGGGTAACCCCTAAGGCTACCTTATCACATGATGTCTGAGCTGCGGAAATTCTGTTGCGTTTCTGCAAATGGCCAGAGCTAACAAGCCTTGTGGAATTTGCTACGGTTTATGTCACGGATTTTCTATATGCAATTGCTTTTTTTTATGTATGGATTTTCTATTGAAAAGGCATTGCTTTTTGTGGTATGGTAGCTCCTGTACAGAGTTCACACTGGCAAAGTTTATTCTTCAACATCAAAAAATGCAGATTTTTAAGCAGAATTTCTGTGTTTCTGCAGTAGAAATGCTTTAAAATTCGCAACAAAACTCTTTTTTTAAATTTTTGATGAAGATTTTATGTTTCCCATTGATCTCTGTTGAGAAAATCCACAGCAGATAAGTGCAGTTTTCATAACATGCTGCGGATTTCAAAGCTGCAGCATTTTTCAAATTTCATGCTTTTCCGCCACAGAAAAAAAATCTGAGGTGTCAAGGAGATTTATCAAATCTTATTCACTTGCCTTGTACTGTAAATGCTGTGAAATTTCTGCAGCGATTCCGCTAGTAGAAATTACGCAGCATTTACTACCTATTTGAAGAATGCGGCCCTATTTTTCATTTTATTTTTTTCCTACCCATTTTTAAAATATCTAAATAACTCTTTTTTTATCCATTGACATAGCTGTTTGACTGCTTGTTTTTTGTTGGGCAAGTCATATTTTTCAATGGTACTATTTAATCGACCATATAATGAAAAACTTTAAAAAAAATTCTAAGTGGAGTCTTGTGTACACACTGTAGCAAAAATGTTATGATAACTTTATTCCGTGGGTCGGTATGATTACAACAATATCAAATTCATAGGTTTTTTTGCTGTACTAGTTTTAAAAAACAAAATCTTTGGAAAAACCAACTTATTTTCTGCTGCCATCTTCTGACACAACTTTTTTATTTTTTTTTCGACATATTTGTCAAAGGACTAATTTGTTGCGGGACGTCCTGTAGTTTCTATTGGTAGCATTTTAGAGTACATATGATTTAGTGATCACTTTTATTACATTTTTTCTTGGAGATGGGGGGACTACAAGTATAACAATTCTGGTTTTGTGTAGGTTTGTTCCGGAGGACGGTCACCGTGTGGAATTAGTAATGTATTATGGCGCTTGGCCCTGGGTTTTAATCCTAGCTGATAGTAAATATACAGCACAGGATTAAAGCTCCTGCAATCTCGAAGGAGCAGGTCGGGTCCTTGGTTGTCAATGATAGCCGAGAATCTGGGAGAGAAGGCTGAAGTGTTTAACAGCCCATGCCTTCTCTTTTGTGGGCTACATAGCGCTCAATTAGTTAATTTGCTCCGCAATAATGAAAAATCACAGAGTGTCCTATTCCTGGGCGATTCTGTTCAGGAATCACCTATTATTTCCTATGGGAGCCCCACCCCCCCTAAAAAAAAAATCACATCACAGTTACATGTAAGTGTGATGTGCTCTTTCTATTTTTACTATGAAAACGACATGTAATTTTCATGCTCGTAAAAACCGCAAATAGTAACGCATTTTCCTTGCTAAACGCATGGCCATCACAGAAATAAAATCAAACATTTCTAGTGCGACATCTGTCTGAGTTTCTTGGAATGATATCGCTCTTGCCTGTGTAAATACATTCTTAGGCTGGGTTCACACAGGGCGGATTTGCTGCAAAATTTCCCTGTGGCCGCTAATCCGGGGTTTAGCCAGCCATGCGGACGAGATTAGTCAAAAATCAGCAGACAATCCGTCGCGACAAAGCTGGTGCTGCCGTGCGGATTCCCAGGACGCAGCATGTCAATTTTTTTTTTTATTTCCGTTACAGCAGCGCTCCTCTTTATGGGAGAGCCGGCTACAACGGAAAAGCATGCGCCAAAGCTGCTCCAAAACCCGCGGTTAAGTGCCGCAGGTTTTGAATCTGTGCTTTTCCAACAGAATTCTCACAGATTTTTCGATGCGGCCAAACCGCAGGAATTCCGCTGGAAATCCATCCTGTGTGAACCTAACCTTAATTTTACAGACGCAGACATTTCCGGCACGCTTAGGGCTCATGCACAATGGCACGGAGCCTGTATAGGTCCTTTTATTTGATGCCATACAGGCCATTCACTCCGATACAGGATACGGTACTACATCTACATGGAGATAGCTTTCCCTAGAACACATGCAAACTCAGAGGCAGGACCAACACCTAGCAGACTTTTTTGGGTTATCTTTCGGATATGCCATAAAAGTTCAGATAGTGATACCCCTTTAAACGTAATAGGTCCTAACAAGTCTATAATACAGACATGTACATGAGACCGGAAATGTTTGTTACAAGAAGATGTGATACAACAGCCTCACCTTAGTACTTCCTCAGAAAAGGAGCGATTAAGGTCACTGTCAATATACCGTACACATTTCTCTACAGCAAGTGGATTGGCAAGGCATGGTTCAGGCTCAAACGTTTTCCTATGTAGTTCAGAAGGATCCTTCAGCCAGTGTTTAACCAGAGTGACACCTGACATCTCATTTCCATGAGTACCTCCAAAAATTACCACACGGGAGACTGGTGGACACTGGATGGGCGAGCTCATCATTTCTTTCTGAAATGCAACAAAACACCATAATTATAAAGTATGCTAAAATGCTACATTGTGACTTCATTTATAATGTGATTGCTCTCAGTAAGAGAAACCAAGTCATCTTATAGGTATGATACCTTTTATGGCAAACAAAAATACATGTTACAGCAAGCTTTCGAACCTACTTAGAG
The DNA here is from genome assembly GCF_035609145.1 of Eleutherodactylus coqui. Classification (NCBI taxonomy): domain Eukaryota; kingdom Metazoa; phylum Chordata; class Amphibia; order Anura; family Eleutherodactylidae; genus Eleutherodactylus; species Eleutherodactylus coqui. The sequence goes on along the minus strand of NC_089837.1, from coordinate 330,072,756 downwards.
TTCTTAAGTAAGTTCGAAAGCTCGCTATAACGTCATGTATTTTTGTTAGCCATTAAAAGGTATCATATCTACAAGATTACAAGTAGTCCCCTACTTGCGAACAGGTTCCGTTCCAGGAGCCTGTTCGCAAGTACATTTGTTCGTATGTCCGAACAAATGTTTGTATGTAGCAGGATCGCGAATGGATCCCACTCCATACAACGTCGGGTGCCGGCTGTTCTTACAGCAGACACCGGCGGCAGCAGTTCCAATGAGCCGCGCCGCTCATCGGAACTGTTAACACTTTAAATGCCGCTGTCAGAATAGACTGCGGTATTTAAAGTGTTAACAGTTCTGACGAGCAGCGCGGCTTGTCGGTACTGCTGCCGTGGGGTGTCCGCTGTAAGAACAGCCTGCACCCGACGTTCAGGGGTCCCGTACCCGTACAGTGTCCCGCGATGAGATCGTGGGACGCTTTGCGGTTGCGAGGCAGCCGAGGGCCTTCTGAAAGAAGCCTGTCCGGTGCCTGCACTGTATAGCATTACATCATTCTGTGCATGGCAGATTGTTCGCAACTTGCGGAGTTCGTAACTCTCTTGCTGGGAACAATCACATTCTGCTCTACTGGCTAACAGCGTACCAAACTTTTTTCATTTGTCAATTATAATAAAATGTTCTATTTATATGCGCTGTTTTTGCTGCCATTAATACAAATGATCACAGATAGAGTAAGGCCGGTTTCACAACTGCTTCGTAACCTCCCGAGGTTCTGTCACAGATCTAGTGCTTTTTCTTCCATGCCAAAGTCGAACAGCTTGACGGAAAGCCGACAGACTCCATGATAATCAATGGTGTTTGCCCGATGCTGTTCACTTCCGTCCACAGACAGAACCATTCAGCTCCAAGGATCCCACATTCCTTTCCAAACAGAGTAGGAAAGTGAAATCCCCAGCGCAAGTGTGAAAGCACCCTAAACAACTGTGCAACCACAGCTTTTCAACAAAACTCTGCACAAATGTGGAAAACAATAGCACAAAAGTCACATGTGAACATACCCTTAGGGCTCACGCACACAGCCCAGCCATGGGCAAGGAGCAGGAATATTGAGCCAAACAGCCTCCATCTCTATACATACAGAGAAGCAATGATTGTAGGGGAGTATGCCACCATTCAGTGGAGTCCAATGCAGAATGATAGAAGTTTTTTTCTGCTGCATTTGGATGGAAATTGGCAGAATAAAAATCTCCAGTAATTAGGCCTCCCTCACACAGGGCGTTTGCAGAAACGCAGCGTTTTGCAACGCTGCGTTTGCTGCAGATTCCGCCCCGTTTCAGCAGCGCTGGCATACTTTATGCCAGCGTTTTGGCTGCGTTTTCAGCTCGGCTGAAAACGCAGCCAAGAATGCTGAAAAGAAAAAAAAAGCAATACTCACCTAGCCGCTGCAGTCCGGGTCGCGGCCGCTGGTCTCTGCAGCTGATCCGGGTTTCCTCGGCACTCCCAAGTCTACTGCCGGAGGCCAGGTTTGAGAACCCCGGCTCCGACAATAGAGTGCTGTGATTGGTTGTCGGCGCTTGCTCGATGCCCAATCACAGCCCTTCATTGACTGTCTCAGCCAATCAGCGCCGGCAAGCTCTTCTACCTAGCCTAGCTGGGACTGATTTTCGGGGTAGGGCTTCTATTGCAAGCCCTCACCCCGAAAATCGGCGAGCGGTTAACGCTGCCAAAAACGCGGCACCAAGTGTTCCCGCGTTTTCAGCAGTGCTAAAACCGCTGCCCATTCATTTCAATGGGCGACGCAGGGCTGAAAACGCCCCAAAATAGAACATGCATCGCTGTCAAAGTGCAGCGTTTGGAGACGCTGCGTTTTCAGCCCTGTGTGAGCAGCCCCATTGAAATGAATAGGAGTGTTGTACAGCGTTTAGCGCTGGGCTGAAAAGGCAGCGCTAAACGCTGTATAAAACGCCCTTTGTGAGGGAGGCCTAAGGGTCCATACATTGGGAGCCATATTACAGATCCATATATCTCAAAGGCTGTACAGAGCAATAAAGCAGCTGTGTACGTTAGCCCTATGCAACAAACCTAGCAAATATGAATGATAGAATTTACAATTTATAATATACAGGAAATAGATTCAGCCGTTTTGTTCTAATTTTCTGCATCATTTGTTGCATTTTATAGTGACAAGGCTATGTTCACACATACAGGATGTGCTATAGGAAAATCCAACATGTATTTTTCAAAAAGTTCACTGCTAAAATCTGCGGCTAAAGGCTCATTCACATGGGCATAAGCATATTTCGGTCTGTGAATACGCAGTGTATTCACGAACAGAAAAAAAATGACTATTTCCTGCGTATTTCATCCCTTCTTTGGGTTTTTGTATGCGTAAATATGCAGCATATTTACATGTACAAAAAATACGCAGAATGGCCCATTGTTTTCATGCGCAAATACGCAGTAAATACAGGTTTCATGCGTTTTCACTGTGTATTTGCGTTGGCCCATTCATATCTATGGCCTATTTTGGTGCCTAATATGCACCAAAATAGGGCATGCTGCAAATTTTTTCACGCAACCAAAAATCACATGCAATACCTGCAGATGTGAATGGGTTCTATTCAGTGCACATTACACGCCTAAAAAATACGCATGCAATAAGCAGCATATTTACACCCGTGTGAATGAGTCCTAACACTCACATTTCTGACACGATGTCCCAACAGATACGCACAAAGATTAGCCCTATTGTAATGATACAGTTAATTCACAGCTGTTTGACAGATCTGCGGTAAGGCCTCAATCAGATGAGCGTGTTTTGTGCACGCAAAAAAATGCGCCATTCTCGTGTGCTAAAAAAAACGCGTGACCGAGCAATGTTTCATATGCACATCGCATGAAACATTGCCTATTCACTGGAGCTGCTGCGCTTGGAGAAGCGCATCTGCTCCAGGAAGAGAGAGAAGAAGCCCAGCAGGGCTTCAGGGTTTTCCCAAAGCAGGGAGAGTGAGCAGAACTATGAGGGGGTTTCCCCATAGCACGGAGAGACTGAGCGGGGTGAAGGGTTAATCCCCCATTGCTGCGCTCCATCCCTTGCTATGGGGAAATCTCCCATAGGTCTGCTCACTTTCCCTGCTCTGGGGAGATCCCTCATAGCTCCGCTAAATCTCCCTGCTATGGGGAAATCCCGAGGGATATCCCCATAGCGGAGAGTGAGTGGGCAGGGCTTGAAAGAGTTGGCGGAACTATAGGGATTCTCACAGAGCAAAACATAGGAGGTGGGGCTAGAGGGTGATCCATCTAGCCCTTCCCCATCCTCCCATGCTCTACGGGAAAGCCCTTTAACCCCACCCCTTCTTTCTCACCGCAATAGGAAAATCCCTTGCAGAGAAAGGTGAGGCGACTCCCCTCCTGCCCCCAGATGCTGGGGAATTTCCCAGCAGGTGTGCAGAAGGAATACCCCACTGCTTACAGCGTGACATTTAAAAGGTGCTTCTGGCCAGAAGCACCTTTTAAATGCCCTGCTGTAAGCAGCAGGGAAGCTATTCCGTGCGCAGAAGTTTCCATTAACTCCTGCTCCCATAGGAGTCAATGGAAACTCCTGCCGTCACGCATGTTCTATCTTTCTTAGGTGAGCAGTGTTTTGCGTCCCTAATTCTGTACATATGAACGCTTCTGTAGGAACTCATTGGTTCTTTTAGAAGCATTCACTTTGCACCCGCAAAAAGCACACTCATCTGACCGAGGCCTAATAATGAACATGCTACAGATTTTAAAATCCACAATGCTGTCATTATTCAGTAGGAGTTTTCCCCCTTCCGTGTGAGTAGGATATGCAATACAACCTTCACTTACACAAGCCATGGCATATTGGTCAATAAGAAAAGCATTTAAAGGGAGTCTGCCACCTATATGTAGCCCTATTAGCTAAGCTTATGGGCTGATAGTAGGTGACCCATGGAGTCTGGAGATGTAAGTGTTATACTTACCTTCCCCGCCGTTCCCCCAGTGTCAGCACTGGAAGCCTCCACTCAGTGCATTGAGCAGCACTGCTAAGTAGTCCATTATAAAGTTAGAACGGGTGGATTACTTAGTGCGCCATTGAATGAATGTCAGCTTTCATGGAGGGAACGTCGAGAAAGGTAAGCATAACACATCCTCTGACTCAGCGAGTCACCTACTTACAGCCCATAAATGAAGCTTATAAGGTTAAAAGTAGATGACAGAATCTATGCCTATATCAGTGGTGGCGAACCTATGGCACGCATGCCCGAGGCGGCACACAGAGCCCTCCCTGCTGGCACGCGTCACCATCGGCCGCTCACCACATTAGTGAATGCCTGCAGGGGCCGCGGCTCCCCTGCCGGCATTCACTTAGCGCTGCTATCTGCGCTGATCCCGACGCACACTGTGACATCAGTGTGCAGCCGGGATCCTCCTCCCCCGTCCCCTGACGTCTCCTACTTGGTTCTGCGAGAGCAGGGAGAGGAGGCATCCGGCAGCACACTGATGTCAGTGTGCACCAGCGATCAGACAGAAGAGGAGCGGCGCTTCCACGAGGAGGAGGGGTAAGTATGTGGGGCTGGGGGAAGGGCATTATTACTGCTGGGGGAGCCGCTGGGGTGAAGGGGGGCATTATTACTGCTGGTAAACCGCTGGGGGAGAGGGGGCATTATTGCTGCTGTGGGACTGCTTGGGGGGGCATTATTACTGCTGTGGGACCCCTGGGGGGCATTATTACTGCTGGGGGGATGTCCGCTGTGGGATGTCCCTATTATTGCTGGGGGTCACTATTATGGCTTTGGGGAGGGTCGCTATTATCGCTGGGGGGGGTCACTATTACCGCTTGGGTATGTTTACATGCGGCTGAAATGGACAGGGCTGTTTCAAAATGGACAGCGTGCAGATTTTGACTACTTATTGGATGCAGAAATGCTGCAGAATTTTCCACAGTATTTTCCGCTGAGGACATTCTGCAGTATTTCCGCATCCAAAAAGCAATTAAAATCTGCACCCTGTCTATTTTGAAGCGGCCCTGTCCTTTTTAGAATGACGGGGGTAAAATCATGTCGCGATAAGCCCCGCCCCCTTACGTGTTGGCACTTTGCGATAAATAAGTGGGTCTTGGGTTGCAGTTTGGGCACTGGATCTCTAAAAGGTTTGCCATCACTGGCCTATATCCTCAACAAATACCCAATATATGAATATTGCCTTAGTGATGATTGTCACTATGTCTTTCTAAAGAACTTGCACTGAAGGGAATTCAAAAAATATTTCTGATAGTTTACAAATTTCCCTGATTTTTTCTAATCATGTAACAGACAATACATTCAGCTTTATTTAATTTGGCATCAGTTAACATTTTAGATCACTTGACAACCATAAACAAGTAATTAAACTGTACTTCTCATGTTGCAGAACCTCCAGAAAATAAATATTACCTGCTACACCCTTGTTATTCTTGATAGAACTGCAATTGACTTTCCTCCTCTGCAGGCAGCACATAAAAAAAGTATGTAAAAATAAACAACTATATCTCTAAAGCGGCTTGCCGTAAAAATGGAAGTATTTACTTTAAAAAGTGTTCAAATGATTTTCCATGCTTCCAGTCTCAGGCATCACAAAGAAAATAAAGAGAATGGGATCTTCTGTGATCTAAGCTGCAAGTTCAAAGTTCAACATTTCAGTATCTTCCCTTAGTTAATCAGTAGAAGGAAATTGAAAAAACTGATTTCTGAACTTTCAACCTACTTTGCACACATCAGTAGTACAAGTGAATAGAAGAAACCTGGTAACATATTTTTCACTTGTGGAAATACTCTGCATGCGCAGATTAAGGCCCCTGCGCAGTGACGGAATTTGCATTGCGGAACCCAGAGCGGGCGTCCGCCTCCGGATTACGCAGCAAATACCTTTTTATGAAAAAGCATTTTTTTCTGTACATGAGCGGAAATCAATCGCGATTTTCGTTCTTGTCCAAAAAATCGCAGCATGTTCTATTTTAGTGTGAATTCCACACAGACAGCTTCTATTGAACTCAATGCACGCTGTCCGACCCACGGCACTTCCTCAATGACCTTGCACCTAGCGACAGAGTGGGACATTGGTTATACAGAAGGAAGAAAGAAATGACAGTTCCGCGCGGATGCCGGCTGGGCACAGGGTTGGATGCCGCTGTGAGGTCGGCCTTACCCCTCAATAGTGTTTAGTTTCTATTGAACACCTAAAACTAGTGGTATTGTGAATAGTTGCTTGCAAATTTCTCAAAGTTATTTCAGGTCATACTTTACACTGTCACTTTAATAAATATGACAAAATTGTAATGGTAAGCAAACAGAGTATGGCTGGGCTCACACGATCGGAGTCTGTGCGGGCATTGAAAAGCATGTACTTTCGCTTTTTGTTCATAGTTGCAGATATGAACTGCGTATTCCACGAGTGGAAGAAAAATCACAGCATGCTTTCTTTTGCCACGGCCTCTATTGAAGTCAATGTAGTCTGTCCAACCCGCAGCCCATATGCAATGAACATTGCGTATGGGCTGTGTATACCGGCGTCATCATGGAAAATACAGACATTGAGCAAAAATCTGTACTGCGCATCACCGCCGATGAGCCGCAGCGGTCATCCGAATTACAGAAAAAACAGGTACTCGTGGTGACCAGCCGGGCTCACAGCCAGAATCTGCTGCGAGCCTCCTGCATGCAGAATATGGTTCGTGTGAACCTGGCCTATTGCAGGGCGGCTGTGGATGTTGGGATTATGGTTATGTAGGTTAATGGGACCTTAAGCAGTGGGTTTCTACATAGAGAGATTGTTATTGTGCAGCGTCCGAGAAACGGGCCCACAGCCGAGCAGGGTAGATTTGGGCTTTGCTATCTCATCCCCCGGGGGGGTAGCACAAGACCCGTCCAAGAGCAGATGGTGTCTGTGCGGCTCACTCGCAGAACAGCACTCTCCTGTCCTCTCTATTGCAAGTCCGGAACACAAGCTTTCTTGCACACACATATATCAAACAAGGTCACATGACACACAACAAGATATATTTTTCAGACATAACGCAGACATTAACCCATTCAGTGCTGCAGCTATGCAATACACAGCATATTCATGCAACATATATAACACTGACAACACGTAGGCACAAGACAAATGCATTCACACTTATGGAGGGGCCCTGTTAACTCTGGGCCACTACAGTAGCAACAATGTTGAGACCTGTGACCCCAGCATGCTGGTATGGTATGTTGGCACAAGATGTGTTGCAGTTGAATTGGTACTCCCATTGTTCATGTTGTTGTGGAAGACGTTTTTAAAGTGGCCTGAAGTGTGCGCAGATATAGTCAGCATGGTGGAAAGATCCCTGTTTAGTGCCGAGCTGTTGCAAGTGTTAGCCTTAGCTCCATCGAATGAATAATGCCTGGTAGTGTGATTACTAAGAGACTGAAAAGAGCCAAGCCGGTATATAGCGCCATTGCCAGTTTCTGCTCCTGGCTCTTCCACCCCCCCCCCCCCCCCCCCCCCGCAGATGAGGACGACGTATATCGGCTCGGCGTGAAAACCGAGCCGATATACGTTCGTGTGAATCCAGCCTAATTGTCATACATGTATTGTCCTATGTAGATGCACTGTGCAAAGCTGTCATATCATTTTCTGTATGTGTGTTACACAGCTGCAGCGTCTAGGGTAACATACTGGAGGAGAACATAATCACGCTGTGGTGCATGCCCAGGGCAGTGACCTCATCTTCTGCACACTGCACCAGATGCCACCAGAGCGACTGGTAATGCCTTCTTGGAAGATTTACATAGAGCACACTCTGTATTATCAACAGTTTTTAAACATAATGCAAAAATAGTCACTTTTGACGGGCAAGTCCAAAACGCTATTCCCAAATGTTAGAGATAAACGGGGGCAGATATATGAACATAACACTCAGACGATTGCGATATTACTGCGGCAAAATCGTGGCAAAATCACGCCTTTTTCCAGCGATTTTTGAACGTCAGCGCTGCTCTTTCTCGCAAAAACATCGCTGCCGCTTGCAATTTTTTCACACGATTTTGCCACAATTTTCTTGCAGGAGACAGTAGGAGTTTCTAATGTTAAAAACACATCACACGAAAATCACAAGTTTGTGATTTGCGGTGTGATAAAAAAAAGAGACTCCAAACATGGGTGATATAAAAAAAAAAAACACAGAAAGATAGAACATGCTGTGATTTTTTTCACCCCACGTCGCATGAGTGAAAACATTGCAAATGGGAATGAAACCATTGAAAATTATTAATTTCATAATTCTGCGTTTTCCCTCACTCTCGCATCGCTCAAAAAAATGCGCAATTTTCTCGCAAGTGTGAAGGCACCCATTCAATTTTAACATTAGAAAGTTCTATTGACTGTTGGGATTTAAAAAACACGAGTTTTGCTCACGCAATTTTATCGCGGCCGACAGCAATGCGATGCCAGAGTATTCTTTAAAAAAAAAAGCATTGCTAACGCCCAAAAATCGCGGGAACAAAAATGCGACTTTGCTGCGATTTTCTGGCGGCAAAATAGCGACCGCCCGTGTGAAACTAGCCAAAGGGTGTGTTCACACATCGCTGATTTGCTGCAGCTTTGAGTGCAGTTCTACAGCAGTTTTGACCCTTCCAATTGAATTCAAATTAAGGGCTTATTTACATGAGTGTATATAGGCCGGCGTTTTCAAACTGGCCGATATACGCTTCCATCTGAGCATTCCCCCACCCCCACCCCACTCCGAGCGGTTTGCAATGGGAGTGGGCGGGATGGGGGGATGGGGGGGAGGAGCTAAGCGCCCCCTTCCCCTTGTCCGCAGCCAGCGATAAGAGTGGGCGGGACAGAGCACCGCTTAGCTCCGCCCCCACCCATTGCAAACGCCGGAGTGGAGGAGAGAGGCAGAGAACCGGTGCGGGGGAATGGGTGGGACTGCTCAGATGGAATGGAAGCGTATATCGGCCGGGCGTGAAAGCGCTGGCCGATATATGCTCATGTGAATAAGCCCTAAGGAGGAGAAATCTGCTGCAGATCTGCACCAAAATCTGCAACAGAATCTGCAGCAAATCAGCGACGTGTGAGCGCACCCTAGAAGAAAAACTGTCTTTGTTGTCCATAGTAACCAATCACAGCACAGATATCATTTTATCACAGCAGTATGAGAAATGACAGCTGTGCTGTGATTGGTTGCTGTGCTGTTTTATTTTAAATGGCAGCATAAATCTGTCCCATGGTGGTGGTTTAGTTTAAATCGCTGCCAAAGTCACATGCCAGTTTGGGGAAGTAGTGGGGAAATAAATGTTTGTTTGTCCATCCTCATATAGGCTCTTTCAAGTACATAAGAAATTGCTCGCCTCAATGTTAAAAAAGAACTCTGCTAAGTTACAGTTTTGCTTCACTGGGTAAATCATTGCTGCTAAGTGATGGCTTTAGGCAAGATTGTAAGTGATAGTTGTGTTGTCCATGGAGTAATGTAATGGCAAGCGCTGCTGACTACTTACTTGGTGTTTGTCATGCCTCACCCAGAGGTCAGTATTCTTTTTGGTTCATAAGGCAAATGAGGTTTCCGTGTGCATTGCTGGGTGGAAGAAATCAGAGTAACAGCTTCCTGCTTCTCTCGTCTTCATCCCTCCCCTTTAAACCATGAACACATTTCTTATTAGCTGGAGAATTGCTGCATCAGTGCTGCAGTTTATGTAACAGGCTTACTGGATCTAGTCATGTGGACCTCTAAGCATGCGGCTCACATTACTAATACATGTCCTGTGTATCTTCTGCCACTTAAATAGGACTGCAGCGATGCAGATCTGCATAACACTTCTACTGCCAGATGTTGCTGCCAAAAATTAAATAGTCACATTGTGAGTCATGCACTTTTTTTCTCGGTTCCTAACTCTATGGATACTAGATGACAGCCTGGGTCCTATGTCTTTATATATATCGTTGCTAGATCATCTGTTGTTCTTCATGTGTACTGCTTCCAGGATTGTACGATGCTGCAGAATACGTTGGTGCTATATAAAGGTGAGGCCTTGTTCACAATGCAAAATTTTGCTGCGGATTTCAAGGCAAATGCATCATTTTAGCATTTTCATTAAATGAGGTGTGTTCAAAAAATCCAATCTTAATTCATAAAAAATATTTGTATTCAGATGCAGCAATCTTCCACTAATCTCCTTCAAAGTAGTCACCTTGGGCAGCCGCACACTTCTCCCAACGCTTCTGCCACTGTCGGAAGCAGTGGTGAAACGCTTTTTTGGAGATGGCGCATAGCTGGTCCTTTGTATTCTGCATGATGTCTTCTCTGGACTGAAATCTGGCTCCTTTCAGGTCATTTTCAGCTTGGGGAAAAGCCAGAGGTCACATGGAGCCACTGGGAGAGTAGGGAGCCTGTGTTTGGCCAGGAAACTCTGCATCAAATCTGAACAATGGGCGCATTATCGTGATGTAGCTGCTAATCGCCCGCTGAACACAGCAGGATTTTTGCATCTCAACGAGTTATGAAGGCTGCGCAGAACCTCTTGGTAGTACTCCTTGGTGATGGTTGTGCCGTGTGGTCCGTACTTGTGATGAATCACGCCACTGGAGTCAAAGAAGACGGCAGCATGACTTCAACATTGCTGCACCTGCCTTGCTTTTTTTTTTTACCTCGGGGATGTTGGATGCTTCCATTGTGATGACTGCAACTTGGTTTCTGGGTCGTACCCATAACCCAGGATCAGTGATCACTGTGTTGAGGAATTTGGGATCACTGTTTACTATCTGCAGCATGTACGGTGTGATCTCTAAACGGAGTTGCTTCTACGCGATTGTTAGCAGCTTTGGAACGACGTTCGCTGAGATTCTTCTGAAGCCAAAATCCTCAGTCAAAATGGAATGAACAGATGCAATGCTGATGCTCGCCTCATCTGCGAGCTCTCTGATCGTGCTTCAATGATCCTGCATCACCAGGGTTCTCACTTGGTCAATGGCGATCTCATCTCTGGATGCTGAGGGCCTACCAGAACGTGCTTCACTCTCCTCTGATGTGTGCCCATTTTTGGACAGCTTGTATCACTTTCCTCTGGATCAACAACTTAGGAGGATAGACAGGCTGGACTAGATGGACATTGTCTTCATTCTGCCTTACAAACTGTGTTACTATGTTACTCCTTTATCTGTATGGTGCCTATTGCTTTGTCCCCAAAAGGTCCTTTGAATCTTGTGGATCATTTCCATTTGGGAATCGCCAAGCTTTACACAATGTGTAATGCAGTAACGTTGTTCAAGTTTTTCTGTCATTTTGTCAAAAAAGAAAATCAGACGGCGCTCACTTACACTTCCTCACTCATCGTCTGTCTGCCAGCGACTAACAGCTTCTGCAGGCAGGAAAAAAATCCAAACATGCGCATTAGGATCACCAAAATACGTATACCAAACTACGCCTCCCTAACTTCATTTGTTTACACACAAAAAATTTAAGATGGGATACATTCTGAACTCCCCTCGTATGCGCCATAGTTCATATAACACAGATTTTTTTTCACAAATAGATTTTGAAATCTGCATCATAAAAAAAAAATAATGAAGTAGCTGTCTATTCCTGACATGATTTCCACCCAAAAACCACATTGAGTGGCTGGATGTGGATTTGCTACATACCTGTGCAGATTCGGATGAAAGTCTGAGGCTCAGTCTTGGATTTCTGCCAGAAATTCAAATATCAGCTCTGTTTTGGAAAAATCTGATGTGGATTTCACTTAAAATCCCATATGATCCAGTCTTTATTATTATGTATATAATGGAGTGTCCACAAATGTATTTACTGCAAGAAACTGGAAGCTCTGTACATTACAGCAGAACCTGGCTTCACTTCAGTAGGACTCAACCTGCAGTACCACACTGGGCCACTGTGCAATGTACAGAGATGCCAGCATCTGGCAACAAAGCAGCTTTGTACATTAGACCACCAACCCTGGAGATCCACAGGGACCCCTGGCTGCAGACTACAGTGGATTAGGTATTTATGCTCTACTGAACCAAATTTAGATAACCATAAACTGAATATAGTGATCTAACAACACTTCAGTAAAAAAAAAAAAAAAAATAGATGCCAAAATTCGGCTATATTACAATCATTTGAACCCGTCTAACTTATTGTATGTGTTAGAAGACTCAAGTCTTTGCTCAAAGAACAGTGATAGGCAAACACGAGGTATATTCATTATTGCACTCTGAGCATGCAGAAACCATACTCTGCCTGTTCATCATTCCCAGGAGCATCTCTGGAGCACATTCCAAAGAGCATAACCAGAGTGTGCTAGATGTGCTCCATCCAAAAGTAGGTCATCGAGTAATCTAAGAATGCATATACCTATAGTATCTACTGCTTTGAGATGGTAGTATTTATGTATGTAGTGCCAACACATCCTGCAGCACTTTACTAATCAACATACAGGGTTGTTATTGTTAGAACAGTTCATACATCCACAGTACAGACACAATTCTTGACCCCAAAGCTGGGGCTAGCTTGCATCATTAGGCTGCGGTCACACAAGGCGCACATTCCACAGAAATCTCGCAGAATGACTGCAGTGGAACCGCATGGAAATTCCACAAGATTTCTTCAGTAGGAAGACCGCTTTAAAACCTGCACCATTTGGTTCGTGTTTTGAAGCGGCTTCACTGCCTGTATTCCTCTGCGGCCATCCTTCCACATAGAGAGGAGAGAGCCCACAGTGGAACCGGCCCTTGACATGCCGCAGCTTGGGGGCAACGGACTGTCCACACCGAGTGGACCATTTTCTTTTGCAAATTTCATCCACGTTGCCGCTTAGGTAAAACCCTGCGTTCACTATTCTGATACGATTTATTGGATAAGAATAGCAGCGCCGTAAAAGCTGAATAGTATCTATGTTACATTTTTTTCCCCCCCATACAGACATACCTTATGGCTCCCTAGCTTGAATTTACCTGTAAGGCCGCCTGCACACGGGCGGAAATCCCACAGCGGGACTTCCGCCACTGAACGCCTGCATAGGAGTGCATTACAATACGCACTCCTATGCAGACGGCCGCGCGAAATCTCGGGCGGCAAGCAAACCGCAGCATGTCCTATTTTTGTGCGGGGCTCGCAGAGCCTCGCACAGAAACGTCACTCACCTGGGCGCCGGCAGATGAAAGAGCTGGGGCTGCCGAGCGCGGGTGAGTACGCGCTCGTCTCTGCAGGCGCTCGCGTCGGGTCCCGCGGCGAGAATTCCCGTGGCAAGAACCCGCTCGTCTGCAGGCGGCCTAAGGGCTCCTGCACACTTGCATTTTCCTTGAGTGTTTTTTTTTCCCCCCACACAATTGTCAATGGAACTTTTTAATATTAAAACCGCATCACAAGTTTGTGCTTTGCATTTTTTGTGTGATGCATTTTTAGCATTAGAAAGTCCCATTGACAATCGCATTTAAAAAACACAGCGATATTGCAGCATTCAAAAACCACAAGTGGGTGTGAGCCCTAACAGGTCAGATTAAGAGTATAAAACATGGGTATATAGTCATTGTAGTCTATATACATCTAATAGATTGTAGGGGCTTTGCAAGTCAGTGGCCACCATGAGAGACCTACTCCTTCCCTTACGCAGGCCCGTTTGATGTTGCACCAGATCCTCCCCACGAAGAGAGGCAAAAGGAAATATTACACATTTCAAATTTTGGCTTAAAATGTAGTGTACACGTAACTTACCTTGCCCTAAGTAAGGCCTCATGTCTGAATGTGGGAGCCCACAGTGAACTCAGACACTGCCCACAGGCGAGGACTCTATACACACGTGCGGGCGGCAGCGTCCATGTGGACCTCTGTACTTCTAGGTTTTCTGCACTGCGGCTGGTTCGCATGGTGCCATTAGAACATACATACATTTTTTTTTTTTGTTTGTTTCTACATCTACTTTCAATGGCAGCCATCTGGCGCGTGCTGTGATTTGTTTTTCAGACCAAAAGGTCCATAAAACCAATCTGCATGCTTTAATTCATTTGCTGACGCCCATGCTTCTGCCCGTGGATATTGGGCCTTAGGTGTCTGTTCTAGCTAGACTAACGCCCTTACATATTAGTTTTTTCCCGCAAGTATATGCAGGAAGGTTCAATAAATATCATCTTGGTGACAGCGCATTAGTCACACAATTGGGTTAGTTACAAGACAAACTGATCAAAGAATGATTCCTTGGTTTTATACTACCTTCTTGTAAAGAGGCAAAGTAATTCATCCATATCTTAGCTGAAGTTTGATTAGGGAGTTAACTTTTTTCCCCCTCACATTTGGTTTACTTTTCTTCCAGAGACCTGTTTATTTTCTGATAAGGCCCTTGATTTCAGTTATTTGCATCAGACTTGGCAATAAAAGGGTGCAAAAAAATAAATTTAAAAACCCCACCATACAAAAAAATAAATAAAAAAAAAAAATAAAATAAAAAATAAAAAAAAAAATAAAAAAAATCACTGAACAAACATCTGGGTAGAAAGCATTTTCCACAAATACATACACTTATGTTCTATGGATTGCCCATACCATCTGTAGTGGGAGCCAGCTATGACAGGCACTGGTGAGAACAAACTCCCTACTATTAACCTATCACACAAGCAAGGTTGGTTGCAGCATGAAAAGGGTTCAGAGAGGGTGCTCCCTCTGTGATGTCATTGGTCCTCCAGCATGTAACCACAGAGGGCTGATATGATATAGCAGACCTGTCCACCACTGTAACCTATGATTGCTACGCAATAAAGCATTGCATTATAGAATTAATGAAATGTGTTAGCAAAGTAATCATGATTGCAGATTCCAGTCTCCTACAGGGGTAATCTATGTAAAAATAAAAAAAAAAGTATACCGGAACCAATAACTATAGCTCATCACACAAAAACAAGCCCACATATAGCCATGTTGACAGAAAAATAAAGTTAAGGCCTTTGAAAAGTAGGGATGAAAGGAGTGAACAAGCTGAGCAGTATACATGTAAATACACATCAGATCTTACCATGAGCTCCTGTAGCAGGAGTGTGTCCCTCTTCTCTGCATACGTTCATGGAGCAGGACAACTCCGCACCTACCTGAGATTCTCACACGAGGTTTGTTGCGAGATGCATGAATATAAAACACTTTTGCTAATAAAGTTTGTTCTATTAGTGTGCGCCTCTTGTACAGCCCAGCTTTCTCTTGATCTTTACAAGGCTCTATTTTGGGCCCACCGGGCTGCAGCTCTAGTATTACATTTGAAGCTGAGCCCTATAGCTATAATTGTACATGGCTAATCGGAACAGCAAGTAGGATCTTAAACTACCAACGCACAGTACACATTGGGTAGTCAGAAGTCCAGCAGCCCTCTTAAGAGGCCATAGGGTGGCTCAGCCACAAACAAAACACTAACAGCATTAGCCCCATAGACTTGCATTGGAATATGCAGACATGCTAATTTTTTCATATGTGTAAAATACATATGACCCATATCGGGGAACACAATCACCCATGCAAGTCTATGGGAGTGTTAAAGTAAGGAATACATATAACACACTAAAACACCACTGCAAGTAAATACGAGTAGATTTGATCTGCGAAAATGCTGCATATACCTGCGTGAATGAGCCCTTAATAGTATAGGCTAAGTGCCATACATTCAAGGGAAGAATTAAATATCCTTCCCAATTCCTATTGGCAATTCAAGCCTCTCCCTCAATGCAGCATCTGCTGTATACAGCAAGACCAAACAGAGGTTTGTGCAACTCTCTCCATTCACTTCTATGAGAGTTAGATAGCCGCCAGTAACCCTCATCCTCGAGAAAACTGTGATAGCTGGGAATCCCAATGTTGGCAATCGGACATATCTAGAGGTCTAGAGACACTTGAGTTTGATATACAGAAGGGCAAACAGCAGGTGTCACAACTGGAGGTACACTAACATACAGCCAGCTCTATAGACCGTTGACCATATCCAAGGTATAGCAGAAGTCCTCCATCAAAGCTGCCATAGAAGGCTGTAGTAACAATTTCCTCAAGGAGATCATGTCCATTTCTAGCAGCTGTCTGTAAAGCCTACCAGAAAAACAGAAGTGGCAACAATGTACTCCAAGCCAAATATATGAACAAAAGGAAGTCACACGGCAATAAAGTAGGAGACGTTACAAAGAAAAAATATGAGGTTTATTCCACAAATTAAATCTCAACAGCATTTGTTTTAGTTGGTAAGAGCATATGATGGAAGTGCCGTCACAGGAGTCCATAACATATGCTGCCAGGAAGTCCCTCCGCTACTGGAGCAAGTGTAATCATTGATGTGAGGCAGCCATTTTGAACATGAAAGACCTCTTTACAGCATATGATGTAGGCTTCTCTTCTAAAATGTCATGTTTCAATAAGTTAATGGATGCCAACTTCCTGCACAGTTAACATCTACTTGAAGTTCTTTGCAAAGTCCTCTCCCTTTTTAATAGAGCCTTTCAGCTCTCCTATAGCTTCTCCTACCATCTTCTCCTCGAAGGCAGACAGTTTCCCCATGCCCAAGTTCTTCTCAATGCCATTTTTCTGATAGATAAAAAGAAATATTAAAGTATAACTGAATTAAAAAGTACAATGATAAAACATTGGGGAAAGTTTATGAAGATTAAAGAAATCTGTCTGTTACCGATTGCAACTAATCATGGCTTTCCTTCCACAAGAGAATACAAAATGAATATCATGGGTTGCTAAGAGCAACAGATTTACTTTTGGACACCTTCATAAGACTTCCTTCTTTGGGGATGCCTTTTATTACTAGCTGTAGTGATATTATATTAGCGCACACATTGTCATTTGTCAGCTTTGACTTCAGCTGCAAACTTACCGTTCAACCTTAGAAAATACTTTGTTATTGGTCACACAGTATGGCCGGGGTTCACAAGGGGCGGATTCCCGTCGGAAATCTCGCAGTTTGGCCGCAGCAAAAACCGCGAGATTTCCACTGGGAGAACCGCTGCGGTTTAAGCCGCAGCGGCTCTGAAGCAGCCCGGCCGCATGCTTTTCCGCTGCGGCCGGCGCTCCCATAGAGGAGAGCGCGGCCGCGACGTAAACAAACAAAAAAACGGAAGTAAACAGACATGCTGCTTCTTTTGAAACCACGTCTGCGGCGGCCGCAGCTTCAACCGGATTAGCCGTCCTGTGTGGACGAGGTTTCTGAGAAACCTCGTCCACATGGCTGGCTAATCCCGAGATTAGCGGATCTGCTACGGCAAATCTGCCCTGTGCAAACCCAGCCTATATGTGAGAGGCTTATTAGGAAACAGCTGGAAAACTTCCTACACTGTCACACCTACCAAGCCCATGAAATCATCACGCATTACAAGTTGTGTAGGAAAGAGTTATTAAAAGGGTTGTCTGAGAAGTTAAAGCAGTCAGCACTTACCTCCTAATCACTTCTACTTCAGCGATACCGCTTTGGTTAACCCCTCTGATATTTGCTGCAGGGGTGACATGGCCATTTACCCATACAAAAAAAAAGGAACAGGTGCCAGCAGCACAATCCTAGCTACTGTCTCCAGCGAGGCAGGAAACATGCAGAGCTACATTAGACCTGAATCCAAGGTCCAAATTTGCACTGATAAGACAAAGATGTGGCAACAGCTAAGGTGCAGAATTGACAAAAGCACTTTATTCCTCCAAGACAAACAGCAACATTGCAAGCATGAAAGACTCCTTGGAGTCGAAACTTTGCTGTTTGTCTTAGAGGAGTAAAGGACGTTTGTCCATTTTGTACCTTGGATAGTGCTACATCTTGGTTTTATCATCGCCATTTACTCATGTGACCGCTGCAGCCAATAGAGTACAAGAGACATGCCCCAAGAACAGGGCGCCTTTCACATCCTGTATGCTGAGCAGTGGCCATTAGCCCCTGGGCCGTGCAGCTTATATACAGGACGTCAATGAGCCAGGAGGATGCGGTGATGTCACAAGTCAAGTGGCGCATTATCAGCCAAGAGATTGTACACATCATAGAACAGGTTATTCCATTTGAAAATTATGTACAGCAAGGGGGCGGTAAAAAATAAATAAATAAGATTTTGAATACTCCTAATGTTTTACATACCCCAAGCAACAGAGGAGTTGAGAAATAAGTGCACTCTGTTTCTTCAGATCTAACGAAGGAACATTCAATGACACCTTCCTTCCCATTCATGGCATCAAGCAGAGAAAATACAAAACGCGCTCCAGCATAGGCCATAGAAAGTGTTGCAGACCCTAAGAGAAAGGAGAACAGCAAGTTTGCACAGTTGTCATTCACTATAATACTCATCAGGTACAGTAAGCCCCCCTAACTGCACGTAAGTGATTCTGCAGTTTTTTCTAGGGCATCACATGACCCCTGTATCATATAGCATGTGACATATCACCCACCCCATTTGCAACAAGGCTGTTAGTCACTGGCTGGACTTTATTCTGAATCCCACAAAACCACACAAAACCATATAAAAAGCAGTCAGCCACCATCTGTTTTGCATCCTTGTCTGAGAGCAACATAACTGAGTCAGATTGACAGCAGTAATACGTCTGCTATATGCATCAATGCATTCGTTTGGGAGAAACTTGGGATTTTATTTGTAACAGCCACATAGTCCTCAATATTCATGAGCTGCAGCAAGCCGAGTCTTACTTCTGCCACTGACAACTGTCTCCCCTTGCACAGTAATAGGATAACAACTGTCACTCAATGGGAGGGAAGAGTAGGCATGGCTAGCTGCGGCTCAAAAAAAAAACCAAAAAAAACAAAACTGACTACTAGTCATCTATATGTGGCTGCTACTAAGTCAAAGCTTCCACCAGACTACTGCACAGATTACTGAAGTCCATGTCTTGCCACTACCTTTGCTATCCTAGTGAATCATGGCCTGACATTGCCCTTGCCAACCATGTGAAAGCCTCAGTGATGCAAGGAGTTTTCACATGAGAACAACCTCACATCACTGCAAGGCTGAAGGAAATGCCCATCGCGGCTGTCACAGGCATGGCAGAAGATCGGAGATCTCCCATGGCCTTCGATGGAGCCGGCACTGCCATGTGAAGTTGGCTTAAGAGGGCTGCAAGAAGTGACAGATTCACCTTAATCATTTTGCTACTTTGTGACTTTCCATAATAAATTCCCCAAATTGGAGGGAGAGAGACACACAGCATTAGACTAGCAATCACATCACTCATGCCAGTTTTAAGAAAAGATATAGCTTGTTAAGAGGGAGTGGGGCTGCCCAAATAAATTGGCATGAGTTATCTCACGGCTGGCATAGATCTCTTTTCAAGCACATGGACCTCGAGATTTGCCTGTAGAAGCCATATTAGGACCGACCTTAGAAAGTTCAGTCTTAATAGATTCCTCCCACCAGGTTTTTAAACATTAGTTGAAGCCGTTCCTACATGGGAAAGGAGAAAAGGCTAACATTTCTCAATACTGTATTACCAGTTGTGATTGCAAGGCATATATATTTTTGGAGATTTCGTGCATGGAAGCTTCACCACACCAAAAAATCCGGTAGTGGGATCAGTACAAAAGGCAATAGATTCCGGTAACAAACTTGCACAACTGTTCGGAAAACTGCAACCCAACATGTTCAATGCCAACTGACCTGCTCCTGCTTTAGCTTTGACAACCTCTGTGCCTGCCTCTTGGATTCTGCCGACAAGCGTCTCCAACTGAGGTTGGGGAAAGTCTACCTTAGGTGTGCACTGTTGGGAAACAAGTTATTTACTTAGAGAAAGAGAGGTTTTAAAACTACTTAGACTCTACAGTAACAGATGTGCTTTCCATTAGTTTCTTCATACCCACTTTAGGAACCTCCTCAATAGGTCCTTGAAGTTTCCATCAGTTTTTCAGGAGCATGTTAAGGACCTGCCAGCTCCCCCAGTAAGCCACTTTACTTCCCCATAAAGCCAGTTTCACACAGAAGTATAAAAGGATGCGTTTATGTATTCACAATATGGGTGAATGGCCCAGCCTGACCATGGCCATGACCTGTAATTAGAGTATCATAGATCCTACAATACTCTAAGTTTGGCTCAAGATTCTCGGTCAGGATGAGATAAGTCCTTCTTAAAGGAGTTGCCCCAGAGTCTTCAGTAATTCCATAGCGAGAGTGGAGCAGCAGTGTACATGCATAACATGGGGAGACTTATGATTGGTGGGTGTCCCAGAGACTAATCTCACGCGATTATCTCACCCATGTGAAGACTGCCTTTGTCAAGTGTTTATTATATTGAAGTACAATAGGCATTTCATAAGTTTTAAAGCTCTTATTGACAAATACATCACGGTAAGGCAAAGACTCAATATTTATAGTGCTAACCCTCATTTTTCAAGGCTTCTGCTATTTGCCCTGGCATGCTGGATATCAGCTTCCAGGCCAAATACTGACTGATGGCAACCCATTCTTGCCTAATCAGTTTTATTCCAATTTTTGTCCAAGAAGCTAAAACACTGAAGCAGCAAACTTTGTAAAAAAAAAATAAATAAAATAATTTGTTTGTCTCAATTTTTTGGCCACAACTGAGTATAATATTTAAATATGCCTGATGGGGAAATGGCAAAATACAGGTTTTCACAAACAGAAGGTTAGGACTTCAAACACATACCTGAGAGATCAGTGGAATAATTGTTTTGCCAGCATGTCCACCAACCACAGGAACATTTACACGAGCTGGATCCAGTCCCTGAAGGAAGAATACTCAGAATATCACACACAGCAAGATTGAACAACAACTTGTAGACTGATCTACCTGCTCATCACTAGTAATACTATGGAGCGGCTGCAGATTGTAATTGTGTCCTTTATGTAGGATGTTGGCCGACACTACAATTTAGCCTTTACACCTTTGATCTCAGAAAAGGTCTGACAGGGTTTTTTTGTTTTAGGCCCCCTGTCCACGAGCGTTGCGGTATCCCACGGCGAATCTCAGCCGCAGGAGCCGGCAGACGGTCCTCCGCAGGTCAGCCTATCTGACAGATAGGCTGACCGGAGAATCGCAATGATTCTCTGCTCGAGGACACGGGGCTGGCGCTTTCGATTGCAAGACTATGGAAAGCTTCAGCCGGCATGATTCGCCAGCGATTTTCCGCCGGCGAAATCACTGCCGTGGACAGGGGGCCTTAAGCTGCATTTGCTTGACTGCTCGGCTGTCGGAGCTTGTCCAATGTGTTACCTATTGTAGTACTGGCTTTAGCCAGCAAATACCGCTGGTTGTTTCTCGGCAGATGAGTATTTGAGTGGTAGAAAAACTGGATTGGAGTGGGTAACCAATAAAAATAGTAAGAAGGAAACTACTTTACCTTCAGTTCTGCGACAAAGGTGTTGGCTCTTACAATGTCAAGTGTAGTAACACCAAAAATATGGTTAGGATTGTAAACACCGTGCTTCTTAAATATTTCTGCAGTGATGGGAATTGTTGAGTTCACCTATAAAGAGAAAAAAAAATCTGAGTACCAGAGGAGACAAGACAAAAACAATGGAGTTGCCCACAGCATCTATATCCAAAACTAGCTTAAGGCTCATTTACACGCAAAGACAATCTATCAAAGGATTGAAAGACTGACAGTGCTAGTGATCATTTTGTATAAAGTGCTAATGGACACTAACGCTCATTAGCACTTTATTATCTTCATTTGCATGTAAATGAGCCTTCAGGTGCTGCTGGCAGAACGAATTTTGAGCGATAGTTGCGTGTAAATGGGGTTTTAGTTAACAGGTATTCCCACCTCAGTCATTTGTTACGCAGCAAGTGCACTTACTGGATTTGCAATTATGCAGATCATGGCTTCAGGACAAGTTTTCGCACAAGCTTCAGTGAGTGTAGCAACAATAGATGCATTTGTGTTGAAGAGATCATCACGGGTCATCCCTGGATTGAAAGGGGTTAAAAAAAAAGGGAAAATTGTTAAATCCCATCAGACAATTGCACACATCCTAACAGGCGTAAACCTACTGATTAAAGCAGATTTAGTTTGGGAAATGTCTGGGGGGGGGGGGGCATGATCTGGATCAGATGTGCATGCGAAGTCCCAGGTAGGAGTCTTCTAAGGGTGCCTTCACACGTACCATATTCACTGCAGGCTTTCTGTAGTGTAAAATCTGCAGCAAATACACAACTGCTTGCAGGTATCAACCTCTGAATTTCAGAGGCTGAAATCTGTAGCATAGATACACATGAAGGTGTGAAGTCTGCTGGACATCCATAGGATTAGAATTTAATGTGGATTTTGTAGGTATTGTTATTGAGCATTTATAATTTGCTGTTTAGACGTTTGGGGGTAGGGGCATCTAAGCATTTACCCCATACCCAGCCTCATTATTTAGGAATTGGTCTGTGACTATTACTAGAGATAAAAAGTTAGTGGAACTTACCAGGCTTTCTAGGAACACCAGCAGGAATGACTACTACATCAGCATCTTTCAAGCTTTCGGGTAGCTGCTCTGCTCCTATGTACCCTGTAACAAGCAGAGGGAGTGGTGAGGTTACTTATGCTTGTATTAGAATGCAGAAGAGCAGTGACCCAACAGAAAATAGGCTAGCAGGACGTTCCCCTTGGATCATATCCTCATGTCCATGGGCAGATCGGATCCCGTGTGCAGGAGCCTGCAGTGGAATCTGACCCTGCCGATGGCCGAAGACTGTGTGCCTGTGCGGGCAGGCGGCGGAGTCCACGCGGGCCTCTTCTTCCGGGACACCTGTACTGCGGATGGTCTGCATGGCTTACCATTGGACATGTGCAGTGCACTTTTTAAGAAGAGAACACAAAAACAACAACTGCTTTCCCACAGCCCGTCCACAGTGTCAGCTGCGGGCGGGCCATGGATCGGACAGCTTCCATTAAAGTCAATGGGAACATCTGCAAATTAAAGCATGCAGTTTTGTTTTGCAGACCATTTTGGTCCAGAAAACAAGTCACAGCATGTACCATTTCTGTGCGATTCTCGCACAGATGGCTTCTATTGCAGTCAATGGAAGCCATCCGATCTGCAGCACACGTGCAGCCGACATTGCAGACGAGCCAAGGATGCCATGGGAAAGCAGGAGATTTTAAAATGAAAATAAATCTCCACTGTGCATGTCCAACGGCGAGCTATGTGGACCATCTGCAGTACAGATGTCCCGGCAGAAGAAAGGTCAACGCGGACGCCGCCACCTGCCCGCACAAGTACCAGGGTCCTCAGCTGCGGACAGGGTGGGATTCTACTGCAGGCTCCCACACGTAGAATTTAACCCACCCATGGGCATGAGGCCTAAGGCGGTGTGCACGTTAATATCAGACTTCAAGAAATAACTACTAAGATGATTGGACACTTCAGAAGCCAGCTAACCTTTCTTAGCAGCTGAAGAGTTACAAAGATCAAAACCATTGAAGAATCAAAGATGGATTAGAGTATTGTACGAGTTCCAGCAGGAGCCGGCAGCTACTGCTGAGACTAATACAGTACCATACGGCAAGTATACAGAGAGTATACAGAGTGCAGACATCTCTGTGCAGTAGTCTCACTTCAAATGGGAAAGCTGTTTGCAGGCATGTGATGGGCATTACTTTCTGCCAGTGGCACCCTCCATACCCGCTTTATTGCATGTTGGTGTGGACATCTTGGTGCACCCGCTTGCATATATTCCTATTCCACACCACCTCTGCTCGAGCCAACCCAAACAACCAATCACCATGAATCAGCCAACCCAAATAACCAAGCAAGTTGTGAATGGTGTGGAATTTAGTAATACGCCACCTGCTTTTGTGTCAAAGGAAGAGAGAACAGTGGGGAGAAGGTCACAGGAAGTGGAAAGACGAATGGTACATGGTGATAGCAGGTGAGCGAGGAGAAGTGAAGACAGATTCTCTCCGCACACGCTCGCCGATGCTGAAGGCAGGGAAACTGCACATGCGCCATTTTCGTGCAAAGAGCAATGCATTGATCCCACTGAAAGAAAACCCATGCATGCTCAACCATCCGATGGGAGCACTGCTTTAACCCTTCAAACATTTAGGCCTGCTTCACATGCGAGATTGCTACAAAACACATGTATGTGAAGTTCATGGTTTCCAATGGGTTCTTTCAGGCTACAAAACATCTCATGTGAAAGAACCCATTGGAAACCATGGGCCTCACATACATGCATCTTGTAGCGATGTCACAAGTCTCGCAGTTTTGTAGCCCGTGTGAAAGAGGCCTTATGGTGATGTGCATTTAAAGGGTTTTGAAAGAATTAAATTAGGTTTTTTAAAATGTATTTATTTTTTATTAAAAACACGCAGACAGGCCTGCTTTCTCCCAGAATGGCGCCACACTTTCCATGGGTTGTATCTGGTCTTGCAGCTTATCCAATAGTGAATGTTGCTGAGCTGCCATATCGCACACAGCCTGGGAACAGGTGTGGCACTGTTTATGGAAGAAAGTTATTTTTTCTAACTCCATACAAGCCCTTTAGAAGGCCCAGTCAATGGTCAAACTAGCAGCAATCTAGTGCGCCACAAGAGTATCTGATCAAACTTTGTCCAGCTCTCAAAGGCTTAAAAAAAACAAAAAAAAACAAAAAAAAAACAAAAAAGCTAGGAACACATTTTACCATCACCTGTGTGATCAAGCGCACGCAGGAAAGTTACAACCAGACATGCACAACTATGCGTATTCTCGGGATCATGAGATGTCCACAGGTGGCTTCAATAGACACTTAGGCCTCATGTCCACGGGGAAAATCGGGCCCGCTACGGATTCTACATGTAGAATCTGCAGCGGGTCCCTCCTGCCCCGCGGACATGAGCGCTGAAAACAATAAAAAGGAATTTACCTATCCGTAGCGGGCGGCGAAGCTCTGCTCTTCCTCACGGCCGGATCTTCTTTTTCGGCCGGCGGATGAATTCCTTACGCCGGCGGCACGTCGCCGGCACGTCGTCGACGTGCCGCGCGCATGCGCCGAGCCGAAGCAAGGGAGATGCAGCCGTGAGGAAGAGAAGAGCTTCGCGGCCCGCTGCGGGTGAGTAAATCCTTGAAATTCCTATTTTAGGTCTCCCGCATGAAAATGGAGCATGGTCCAGATTTTTTCATGCTCCATTTTTTTTTAAATCCCTTTTATTGACGATCCGCGGGTATTTATCTACCCGCGGGTGGTCAATGCATCCCTATGGGGTGCGGATCCGCGCGCGGGAGATCCGCTGCGGATTTTAAATCTCATTTTGCCCGTGGACATGAGCCCTAAGGCCTCATGTCCACGGGGAAAATCAGATCCGCTGCAGATTCTCAATGGAGAATCTGCAGCGGGTCCCTCCTGCCCCGCGGACATGAGCGCCGAAAATAGCAATTTAAAAGCATTTACCTATCCGGCGCGGGCGGCGAAGGTCAGCTGTTCCTCACGGCCGGATCTTCATTTTCGGCCGGCGGATGAATTCCTGACGCCGGCGGCACGTCGTCGACGTGCCGCGCGCATGCGCCGGGCACATCCGCCGAGCCGAAGCAAGGGAGATGCGGCCGTGAGGAAGAGCAGAGCTTCGCGGCCCGCTGCGGGTGAGTAAATGCTTTAAATTCCTATTTTAGGTCTCCCGCGGATCCGGACGACTTCCATAGGCTTCAATAGAAGCCCGCAGGAGCCGTCCCCGCGGGAGACCCGCATGAAAATGGAGCATGGTCCAGATTTTTTCATGCTCCATTTTTTTAAAAATCACTTTTATTGACGATCCGCGGGTATTTATGTACCCGCGGGTGGTCAATGCATCCCTATGGGGTGCGGATCCGCATGCAGGAAATCCGCTGCGGATCCTAAATCCTATTTTCCCCGTGGACATGAGCCCTTAGAGTATCCAATTGATATGCCATAGCCCGCTGCAGACAGGTGGAAATTCCGCGGCGGGATTTCCACCGCTGGAAGCCTGCATAGGATTGCAAACAAACCGCATGTTCTATTTCTGTGCGGGGCTCTGCGAGCCCCGCACAGAAACGTCCCTCACCCGCCACTGGCTCTGGTCTGCGCATGCGCCGGCACATGAAAGATCCGGAGCTGCGGGGCTGCTCTCTGCAGGCGCTCGGGTCCCGCAGCGAGAATTCTCGCTGCCGGATCCGACCCGGCTGTCTGCAGGCGGCCACAAGATGGAAGACCCCTTCCAGCTGTAACTCAAAAGATGATAATCCTTATTTGTATAGCGCCAACTGATTCCGCAGCCCTTTGACAAGTGTCTGATGGTAGCCACTTCTTTATGTCCACGGGTCACACAGTGTAAGGAGGCAGCCTGCAGATACTTTACCTGTCACCTTCGCCCTGGTTTCAATGTGGCTCAAGTCCGCAGCAACCCCGGGCGTGTGGGCGATATCGTAGAGTGCCAGGTTGCTGATTAAGGGACTGTTCTTCAGTAAGAGCGAGAGGGGCTGCCCGATCCCCCCAGATGCACCGAGTACGGCCACTCGGGCATTACTCTGCGGAGAGAGAAGAAGCCGGCATTTAGTAAACACTACATGATGCTAAACTAACAGCCATCGCTCCAGTTATGGCCACGCAAGCTAATCATTAACTGGACAATCCCTCCTGAAAGCATCGCTACACCTGGTTATCATCTGCGCTCAGCTGGCACTCGTGGGTTGTCACTCACCACTTTTGGTAGTCGACCCATTTGATGCCATTTCCACTTTTATAAATATTAAAGTTTTGTAGAAATTCAAAAAAAAAAAAGTTTAGGAAATGTGAGATTAATAAGAAAAAAAAAAAAAAAAAAAAAAATTGTGAGATTAAAAAAAAAAGTGGTGACCGATAAGCCACAAGGACCTCAACGCCTCACTGATCCCTTCAGGGGGAGCTACACACATTCCCCTCCCCCCACTCGCTTCAATGGGAGAGAAGTGCAATACCAAACCAGGTCACTATGGACGGTGTTTGACAGGTCCAGCCATCCGATAATCGGCCAGGGGTCTCAGCAGCCCCCCACCAACCTGCTAGCGGTGAAATATCCTCTAACAGTTTTTTTTATGGAAAACCCCTTTAAGTTCCCAAGTTGCCCTTTCACCCAGTGTCTGGTAGAGCCGACTGACATCCAACACAATCAATGTCACCCAGCTTTCCTAGAGGCCTGTAGGTCACGTCGACCAATACCGGGGAGTGTGGACTGCATCACCCAACAACTAGATATCGGCATCCAGAGCCCCGGGGGCCAACATGACCGCCAGTCATAGAGCCATTCTAGGAACAGCCCAGACACTTCACATCTGACTAGATAGGAGCCACCCGCTGCCCCCACCCAAGGCCTCACGGTCAGGGGTAAGTGGCCGGCTTATGTAGTAAAAGGTATATCTACAAGATTACGGGGTTCCTCTGGCTGGGAACAGTCTAGGGTCAGCACTGCTGAACATGAAGGGGTTAATGGCAGGCCCCCTTACAAGTGCTGCTCAGAGTTAGGAAAGTGCAGGAGCCCATTAGGAGAGAATCTGTGGGCGAGCTAATGCTCCCTGCTATCAGCCATTTCCGGGTGGAGAGAGGCTGTCCGCGGAGCGCTGCAATGACATGACTGCCATGGACACAATGTGACTGCCGGGAGTCCTTGCCCAATGTCAGCCCGGCCGGTACCTGTGCGCTGGTGGAGAGGCCCCGCAGGAGGCCGGCGGCGGCGGGTCTGGTAATGCGAGAGAACATGGTGAGTAGAGGAGCGGACGAGCAGCAGCAGCACCGGTGACTCCAACGACCTCCAGCAGCAGCCTGTGACGTCAGCAAGAACCTTCCATCCGGCGGATAAAGGCGGACGTGAGCGAGCGCGCATGCGCAGTGTGCTTGTTCATGGCGGCTCGGCGGCATTCCGTCTAACTTTGTGTTAGCCGCTGCCGAGCGCTGACCGCGGGGTCTCCGGTATAAACTGTAACCTAACCATCACTGTGCTTTCTGCAGGCTCAATAAAACATTGCTGTAGAGTCAGTGTGAGGCTTCATGTCTGCCGCCCTTACTCCTCCCATAGCAACGGCCAGGGTGTTCCTAGCAACGATAGTCAGTGCTGGGATGTGTTTGAGCAGAGACTGGGTAAGCGGTGGTAAGTATATACAAGGGGTGAGGCGCTGTAGTAACGAGCGCCCCTCCGCATACACAATGCCGGGGGGCGATTTTCTGTAAAAGGTACAGAATCCGATATTTTGGCGCGCTCGGTGTGACCATTTGTGCAGGCGAGGCTCGTGGCCACCAATGCATCGGTGAGAGGCTGCCGCTCCTCCTGCAGGGTTTTTCCGATGTTTGTAAACACTGGATCAGCCTGCAGAGACCGCGTACGGCTGTGAGTGCACTGCGCGACGCCACGGATCTGGGGTGCAGACCTGCGCAGGGGGCTGTCTGTTTTTCTTTAAATGCCCTGCTGTGTTTCAGTGTGATTGCGTATGAAAACGGCACCCATACACAATGTATTACGTACGCACAGCGCCGTATATGCTGCCTGTACCAATATATAGGGCGGAGGGGCTCTATACCAATATATAGGGCGGAGGGGCTCTATACCAATATATAGGGCGGAGGAGCTCTATACCAATATATAGGGCGGAGGGGCTCTATACCAATATATAGGGCGGAGGAGCTCTATACCAATATATAGGGCGGAGGGGCTCAGGCTAGTGTCACACGGGCGATCGCAATTTTGCTGTGAGAAAATCGTGGCAAAATCACGTCTTTGTTCCCACAATTTTTGAGCGTCAACAATGCTTTTTTAAGAATAATCTCACATTGCTTTGCTGCTGCTCGCAATGAGGGTGCATTCAGACGACCGTATATCGGCTGGGTATTCACGCCCTGCCAATATACGGCATCCCTCTCTGCAGGGAGGGAGCCTGGAAGAGCCAGGAGCAGTGCTCTGAGCTCCCGCCCCCTCTCTGCCTCCTCTCCGCTCCTCTGCACTATTTGCAATGAGGGGAGCCGAGACAGGGGCAGCGCTAATTCCCAGAACTTAGTCCCGCCTCCTCTCATTGCAAATAGTGCAGAGGAGCGGAGAGGAGGCAGAGAGGGGGCGGGAGCTCAGTTCCTGCTCCCGGCTCTTCCAGCCTCCTCCCCCTGCAGAGAGAGACGCCGTATATCGGCTGGGCGTGAAAACCGAGCCGATATACGGTTGTCTGAATAAGCCCTGAAATAGCAGGATTTTTTATCAAAAAAAGCAATAGGACTTTCTAATGTTAAAATCGTATCTTTGTGCGTTGCAATGCGATAAAAAGAAGCCTCCATAGGGAGACTTTTTAAAAAAATCGCACATCGCAAAAACATAGAGCGTGCCTCGATTTTTTGTTCTCTCAACATTGCATCAGTGAAAACATCGCAGATGGGAAGGAAACCATTGTAAATCATTGGTTCCATCATCTGCTTTTTTACTGACTCTCGCGTCACACGAAAATTGCACGATTTTCTTGCCTGGGTGAAACCACTTTTGCCCTGAAGGCCAGGGGCTGATTGGGAATCTAAAGTAGCTCTAAAAAAAACACAAAATGGCCTGATATTTTTACTACCATATGCAGAACTACAGCTGCAAGTGAGACCCGAGCAATGGTAAGATGGGAGCTGTAGTTTTACAGACTAGAACGCCGCATACCTAACAAGTGAACACATTACTGATGTGTCCGAGAATATACAATGACACTGATTCACAACTGACGTCCTCTAGTCTGAAGCTTTTCTCCTCCATCTAGTCCAGACCTTCATGACTTCTTCCAGCTAATTCTTGCTGTTAATTATATTATGCACCGCACCTACTGAAATTAATCATATTGTATGTACCAGGCCCACTAAAATTAAGGTTGCATTCCTACGAACGTATATCGGCTCGGTTTCCACGCCGAGCTAATATACGTCATCCTCCTGTGCAGGGGGGGAGGATGGAAGAGCCAGGAGCAGGAACTGAGCTCCAGCCCCCTCTGTGCCTCCTCTCCGCCCCTCTGCACTATTTGCAATGGGGAGAGGTGGGCGAGGCTAATTCTCGGAACTTAGCTCCGCCCCCACCTCCTTTCATTGCAAATAGTGCAGAGGGGCAGAGAGGAGGCAGAGAGGGGGCGGGAGCTCAGTTCCTGCTCCTGGCTCTTCCATCCTCCCCCCCTTGCACATGAGGACAAGGTATATCGGCTCGGCGTGAAACTGAGCCGATATACGTTCATGGGAATGCAGCCTAAAGACGGTTTCTAGGACTTAAAAAAAAATTACTGGCTTAAGATGGTGTAAAATAAAGGTAAAAAGGGATATTCATTCACCTGCTCCTGTGGCTTCCTGTCCAAAGCCTTCCTTTAATTAGAAACCACACCAGACCCCCTGTAATTAATTGAAATACATACCTCTGAAATCAAGGCCCCTTGAAAATGATAGTCCCCACACTTCACCCTGTCTGCGCTGTCACCTAAAGATGGTGGTATGTCCGGTTCTGCAGTAGTCCCTGTTGCTGCAGCTCCTCTCATGTCCCCCACCAGAGGCCGGACTCCTCCTGCATGCCTGTCACCTACAAATACCAGTGGAGGCTGCGGAAGGAGCATTGCTGAGATACACACGGCTCACTTCTGTCCCTCACCCTCTCTAAATACTATCAGTTTATCTTTAATATCTCAAACTCATCAGTTTATATGCTCTTTCACTTGAACGTAGGCGTTGTTACGTTCACGCCATTTATTGGCATGATTGGACATTTTTCCGCAATCACGGTCAGCGTTTTCTCACCCATTCACATGACCGTGAGCAATGTTTTTAGTGAAAATATATGTTGCAAGCTGGAAATCCCTTGCTCTGCAAAAATCCTCGGGATGCCTTCCAATGCCTACATAGAGGCACCTGTAAGCTTTTCAGAGCGTTGAACGCTGCAAAAATGCCTCCCCCTCCCTTTCTTTGTCCAGCTCCCATAGGAGTCCCATGGGAGCCACCGCCGTGTATCGGGCAAAAGCTAGTTCCAGAACTATCTTTTTGCCCAGCATATATGCGTCGGCACGCATTTCGGTCACGTATGTTCCATTTTTGATGGTGCAAGGTTTTTATGCGCCATATATTCACCCATGTGAATGGATGCACTGGGAAGCAATTCCCTTAGATGGTCGCGTATGTATGGTCAGTCGGGAAAAAAACGCGCCGTTTATGAAAGAGCCCTATCTCTGATATCTCAAAGCACCTTCCCCAAATTTCTTCCAACTAAAGGTGCTTTTAGACGGAACGATTATCGTTCAAACAAGCGAAAGTAAACGCTAATAGTTCAGTCTAAATGCGGCAACTGACCAAACAACAAAGCACAGTTGTTCACTATTCACATTTTTAATAAAAATCATTGTTAGCTCATTAACTTATCATTCGGTTAAGACGGCGCTCGTTCAGTCCTCATTCTCTTATACAGGGACTGAACGAGACAACAATGTAGCTGCCTGCTAAACAGCAAGCGAGCCAGCGGTGACATCATTCGCTCATTCAAACGATAATCAGCTCGTCTAAACAGCCTCTTTTTTATATATTCCCCTCTCCAAAGATATAGCTCTCTATTAGATTAATTATTAAAATAAGAGTCGGAAATAATCCCGTGTTTCCTCCTTTCATCCCTCTCTCACATGCCGTAAGAGGGGGGCTACAACCTGTTATTTTAGGAGGAAATCTACCATTTAACCCACCCTATTCCTTTCCCCTCTCCTTTAACTGTTGCAGCAGGATTGCATGGAAATTCCGCAAGATTTCCGCAGTGGAAAGGCTGCCTCAAAGCCTGCGCCATTTGGTGTGAGTTTGGAGTGGCTTTTCCGCCTGTATTCCGCTGCCAAAATCTCTCCCCATAGAGAGAACAAAAGCCTGATTCAATTGACATGCCGGGGCTTTGAAGTTTCCGCGTGGCTTGTCCGCAGTGGACTGTCAGCTGCGTGTGAAGAAGATTTTTGCAAATCTTGGCCACTTCGCTGCTTAGTCTTGGGTTTAAAAATGCATACAGAATTTCCGTGCAGCAATTCCGCCCCGCCTGAATCCACCCTAAAAAGGACTAGTTATTACTGTTATATAAATATTGTTCATGTTTATCAATCCAGGAAGCAGCTTTCTTAGAATTAGGGCTCCTCTCCACGGATGAGCTTGCATTGTGTTACTCGTGGCGATAATCCGGTTGTGAGTAACGCAGGGCACACTTTCCATAGCGTTGCTATGGAAAGTGCAGCCCCTTGTCCACAAGCGGAGAATCACAGCGATTCTCCGCTCCCAGGACTCAAATCGCGTCTTGCTGCGACTTGCCGCGATTTTCCTCGGTGAGCCTATCTGTCAGTTCTCTCCCCGGCGATGTAATATCGCTAGCGATATTCCGCCTCACCCGTGGATTGGGGGGGGGGGGGGCTTGCACTGGTCAGCATGTTTTTTTCACAAGAATATTTAATGCAGATTCTACTAGCATTTCACATCCAGAATTCAAATATGTTGTTAGAATTTTTCCATCAGGTAGGGTTTTATGGTGACACTTATTTATTTTTTAACTTTAGACGTTCTTTATGGTTTGACAGTGGATGGATTACCTTTATATTTAGGGTCCTCTTCGGTATGTGATCAATACCTGTAGCACATACTGCTGATATGAAAGAGACATACGAAAATATGGAGCTACGAAAATCCGGTATGAAAACTCTAACTGGAATCTCTGTGGAGATTTGCAGGTCCTTGCTTTATTGCTTGGAAGGTAGCTCGGGTCAGTAAATTCTGCTGTTTCTTATGTGACTGGGACAGCAGGGACAGGAAGTCTCACTATATGCGACAACCATGGCCTAAACATGCAGCTCCTATTCTTGGACAAACAAATGCGTCAAATGTACCTTTAGCGAATCCTGAAGAAGTGTATCTGCCTCCACTGCATATCAAACTGCGAGTGAGGAAACAATTTGTAACAGCAATTGATAGGAATTAAAATCTAAATTCTCTAAAGTTAGTGATACAAAACTGAAAGAAGGAATTTTTATAGGGCTACAAATAAGATTAGTGATGGATGATGAAAAATGTCAGGAACTGTTAAATCCATTGCAAAAAGCAGCCTGGTTGTCATTCAAAAATGTATCTTTTTCCTGTCTTGGAAATCATAAGGCCTCATGTCCACTGGTTAAATAGAATTACCAAATCCGCGTGGGTATCCCGCAGGCGTGATCCGTGGCCATAGGGATTCATTGGACACCTGCAGGTAAGTAAATACCTGCAGATGTAATTTATCCCTGCCGCGCGGAGCACGCGTGTGGGAAAACACCCGCAGCATGCTCCATTTTCTGCAGGTCTCCCACATGGACGACTCCCGCAGGCTTCCATAGAAGCCTATGGAAGCTGTCCGTATCCTTGGCACACCCGCAGCTGCATTTCTGCTCTCCAGCGCGGGAGAGCAGGAGTTAAAAAAAAAAGTACATGGCGCATACACTCGGCACGCTTCCTGTGTGCCGAGCATATCCGGCATGCCGAAGAAAGAAGATCCGGACGGAGGGAAGATCCGCTGCGACTGGACAGGTGAGTAAATTCAATTTTTAGGCCTCATGGAGGGACCCGCTGCGGGATTCTGCATGGAGAATCCGCGCGGGCCCGAATTTCCTAGTGGACATGAGGCCTAAATCAGAAAAGTATTGTGATACAGTGAACGATCTTGTGAAATCATACCAAGCTATGAGATGCAATATGTCCTTAAAGCTTCACTTCTTGGACTCCCACCTGGACTTCTCCCCAAAAGATCTTGGGGCTGTCAGTGACCAGTATGGTGGGCGCTTCCATCAGCAGTTTTCTACGATGGAACAGAAGTACCAAGGCAAGTGGAGTCCCAGTATGCTGGCTGACTATTGCTGGACCATGAAGAGAGACGTCCCAGAAGCAAAATATTCCCATCAATCATCATCCAAATCTTTCTTGTTAACTGTATTTCACATAATGTTGACTTACATAAGTACTAATTTTATAAAACTTGAAATGCGTGTTACAAACAAAACTGATGGAAATAGTCTAACTTTGAATTCAGGAGGTGAAATATTACTAGAATCACTATTAAATATTCTTGTGAAAAGAAAAAAAATGTTTTGTATCATGAAACTGAATCCTTTTTTTCGTTTGTGAACTGAAAAATCTGGAATTGTCCATAATTAAGGCCTCATGCACACAGGCGGATTCCGCCTTCAGATTCTGTGGCAAATGCAGCCCACAGCATGCTATGAGAAAACACAATTTTCTGCTTGCGGTGAAAAAAATCGAAGCATGCTACAATTTTGTTCGGGCTATGCACGGCCGGCTTCCATTGAAGTCAATGGAAGCCGTCCGCCCCGCGACCATTCATTAGTCATCTTTGCAGAATGGCCGCAGGAGGTATCGCAACAGCGCGGCGTCCTCTCAATTGCGCATGTCCCGGCTAGCGCTCTGGCCAGCACATTCGCAGTAGAGGAGGCTGCTTCATTGCCATAAGCGACAATGCAGCATCATCTGTACTGCGCATGTGCCGGCCGGCACATTCACAGCAAAGGAGAAGACTGGCAGAGCGGTAAGCTGGGGTCACTGGCCTGGCATCGGGTCGAACTCCGCTGCGGGAGTGCAGACAGCCTAACTCTTTCATTGCTCTTTCTCTTTAAAATAATGTTCCGATCCTTATAATGCAGAACTCCAGGTATAGTTAGTTTAGCAGGAACTATTTCAGCCCTTTCCACAGCAAAGACAGATGACAAAGCATCTTTCCCAATAATTGATTTCAGCCATTCCTCAAAAAATGTTCTCAGATACAATCCTTCCACCTTTTCTGGAATCCCTACCAGGTGCAAATTTCTCCTTAGTTTATTTTCCAGATCATCTGCTTTTATATTGGAAAATATGGATAGACTGCTTGCATTTACTAATTGTATCCTGTGCAGGAAGGATGTCTGTCAGTGCTTTTCATCTGCTGCTTGGACGGCGCTAAACATCTTCTGATAGGACAGTCCAGAGGGCACAGCTGCACATGCCTCCCTGCCCTCTAGCCCAGTCTGCCCCTGGGTCACCTGATTACCTGATGAGTGCCTAGTGCTGGAGAAGCAAATTAATACTTAAAGGGGTTGTCCCGCGCCGAAACGGGTTTTTTTTTTTCAACCCCCCCCGTTCGCCGCGAGACAACCCCGATGCAGGGGTTAAAAAAGAACACCGGAGAGCGCTTACCTGAATCCCCGCGCTCCGGTGACTTCTTACTTACCTGATGAAGATGGCCGCGGGGATCTTCTCACTCGGTGGACCGCAGTGCTTCTGTGCGGTCCATTGCCGATTCCAGCCTCCTGATTGGCTGGAATCGGCACGTGACGGGGCGGAGCTACACGGAGTCGGCATCCAGCATGAGCAGCCCCATTGAAAAAAGAAGAAGACCGGGACTGCGCAAGCGCGGCTTTATTTGGCCATTAGACGGCGAAAATTAGTCGGCACCATGGAGACGAGGACGCCAGCAATGGAACAGGTAAGTGAAAAACTTTTTATAACTTCTGTATGGCTCATAATTAATGCACAATGTACATTACAAAGTGCATTAATATGGCCATACAGAAGTGTATAGACCCACTTGCTGCCGCGGGACAACCCCTTTAATGTAGAGCAGGCTGCTTCTAGCTCTCGGGCACTGCATGTAATCTCGTCACCAGCCCCAGGAACCAACTAGCCCACCAGGATTTTTGCCGGTGGAATAAATTGCCAGTTCACCACTGCCCACCTTCCATCAATACAAGAACATGGCGCACTTAGGCTGCATTCCCACGAACGTATATCGGCTCGGTTTTCATGCCGAGCCGATATATGTCATCCTCCTCTGCAGGGGGGGGGGGGGAGGATGGAAGAGCCAGGAGCAGGAACTGAGCTCCTGCCCCCTCTCTGCCTCCTCTCCGCTCTTCACTATTTGCAATGCGGAGAGGCGGAACCCCGCCTCCTTTCATTGCAAATAGTGCAGAGGGGCAGAGAGGGGGCGGGAGCTCAGTTCCTGCTCCTGGCTCTTCCATCCTCCCCCCCCCTGCAGATGTGTAGGACGTATATCGGCTCGGCGTGAAAACCGAGCCGATATACGTTCGTGGGAATGCAGCCCACGTTCCTGATGGTTCTTGCAGCGCTATCATCTTTCTATGTTTCTCAGATAATTCATATCTCAGTTAATCCCACAGAATTGCTAAATGAGAGCATCATTTGTGCTGTCGCAGCTCTCAGATAGGAACCATCTTATTAGCGGAGTTGTTCAGGACATTTTAAAATGGAGCAGCCAGCAAGGGCTAGCATAAAATTGCAAAATAAGCCGCACAGATCTGGAAAATCCACCGCCCCTTCACTCCACTGCTCCGGTGCAGCTCCCGGTCTCGTTTATAGTGCTGCAGTGAAGACGGTATTGCTGCTGCACAAGACTGCTGCAGCCAATCAGTCAACAGTGAAATCAATGGGCTGTCTGTGTAGTACACGGATATGCCTGCTTCTTTGTGGAGAGAGAACTCTTTGTAGCCGTTGTATACAGGTTCACAGCCATGAATATGACTTAATACATGCATGCTTACACAAATGCGTACAAACTATGACACATACACACTAATAAGCCATAAGGATATATTAACATTAAGCGGTCATGCTGTTTTTTCTGCATCCCAGCTGAGAACCACACAGTTTTGCCGCAGTTCCGCAGCTAGTTCGGGCAGGAGAGACCCAACCAGAACTTTGCATCA
This sequence comes from Eleutherodactylus coqui, assembly GCF_035609145.1. Lineage (NCBI taxonomy): Eukaryota > Metazoa > Chordata > Amphibia > Anura > Eleutherodactylidae > Eleutherodactylus > Eleutherodactylus coqui. The sequence continues at coordinate 330,036,156 of NC_089837.1, read as the reverse complement.
GGGCTCATAAGACTTTACCTATACCCATGTTTATAAGATAACTCCACTTCCTGCTTTGGTGGCAGGTAGGCCTCTGAATGAGAGGTGCAGGGGCTGGAATGTAAATGAGGAATGTTTTTCTCCCTTCCCTGGAGCAGGGCATGGCTGCCAGGGTGGTAGAAGCTATAGAACTGTCTGCCTGCTATCTATTGTGCCCAGGGCCAGACTCTGTCAAAAACCGGTCCTGCCCCTAAAAATAATAGTTACAAACAGATAGTGCCCCCACATACACTTTCATAATACTTTTTGTGTGGCACACAGTAATAGTGCCCACAGGGTGGTGATCCCCCTTTGTGCTCTCTGAGAGTAAGGCCTAATGCGGCAAGTAATGTGGCTGGCGGTAGGCGCGAAGCGTTTTCACGCTGTGTGACGGACGGCTTTCATTGATGGCAAATAAAACATGCCGCGGATGAGGACGTGTAATTTCACGGTCCGGAATTCCGCGGTGGAATTCTGCACCGTGAGCATTGCTCTATTAGGTTCAATAGAACCTAATAGCTGCGGGGCAACGCGGTGGATTTCCGCTGCGTAATACGCAGTGGAAATCCACCCATGAGAATTAGCCCTAATACTGCCTATTTAGCTTCTCACAATAATGATGCCACCTGTTGCTCTTCTCTGCTAGAGGAACCCAACACTAATGCTCCGGTCCGCAGAAGCTCTGCTTCTCACAGGACGTCCTTTCTTCTCGAAGTGCTCCATCCTCCATACTCCCGCCCAACAAGCCCTCCCTCCTTCCTGCATTTCTCTTGTTCTGACTTCATGCTTCACTGTCCTCTGTCTCCTGCCACTGGGAAAGAAGACCAGTATTGGTTTCTGCCAGGTCCATTACTCTGCTCAGCACTGCCCATAAATTGGTTACGTGGATATCTGATTCGAACCTCTCATTCCTGCCTCCAAGAGTTCTCCAGAGCAGCACCAGTCCTCTGGAATGTGCTACCAGAAAATATCTGGGCAATCACTGACAAACTAAACTTTAGGCGTGCACTAAAAACGCACCTCTTCAGGGAGGCATACAATATCCCCTAAACCAAACCCCTCTGTCCTCCATCTGATAACATGCTCCCTTTCCTACCGACTGCAGTTCTTGCTAGCTGTAATCAACCGGCACCTGCAGTCATACCGATTCCACCACTATACGGCCTAACCATTGTCTGTGTGTATAACATCCCACACGCTCCACCCCGCCATGCCATGCACATTTCCAGCCCCTTTACTTTCTGTATCACCCCACTATTTGTAGTATCTAAGCTCGTTGGAGCAGGACCCTCACCCCTACTGTTTCCATCAACTGATTACTTCATATAACAGTGGTCTTGTTTTATTTCCCCTGTATTGTAAGCGCTGCGGAATATGTTGGCGCTATATAAATAAAGATTATTATATCCCCTTCCACAATCTGCCTACAACAGGTCCACAAAATGAATGGTGAAGCAGGAAGCTAATGACCCCCTGCATCACCACTGTATCCAACTCTATATGCACCCTAAGTACACAGATACAGTTGAAATTGGGACATAAAGCAGGTCTTCCAGAAAAAATGTTCCAAATCCATGACTGTCCTGTTGGGTCCTAGACACTTGGGAGGAGATTTGTGAAACTGTATTAAATAAAAAATAAAGAAATCTTGTTATTTGTATAGCACCAACTTATTCCACAGCGCTTTTAGGTAACTTATTTATTACCCCCACCAAGCTAGGTACTCAGTTTACCGACCTTGGAAGGATGGAAGGTTGAGTCAACCTTGAGCTGGCTACCTGAACCATTTGAGGATTGAACTCACAACCTTCAGGTCGTGAGCAACAGCTTAGAATTGCATTTCTGCTGCCTTAATACTCTGCTGTCATAGCAACCAATCACAGCACAGATTTCATTTCTCATAGTGCTCTTGAACATTGAAAGCTTCACTTTGATTGGCTGCTATGGGAAACACATACAGTTTTTCTTTTAGACAGTTTCCTTTAATCTGCTCCTTGGTGTCTGTATGTGACCCACATACATACATTCACTCCCACGCACACACACTGTAACACACAAACTGCAGCGCTGTACAGAGATTGTTGTCACATCAATCCCTGTCCCCAATGAGGCGCACAATCTAAAATCCAACTGATATGTTCTAAGTATATTTTTGGAGTGTGGGAGGAGAACAAAGTATCCAAAAGAAACCCATGCAGTGGGGAAAACATACAAACCCCATGCAGATGAATACCTTGGTCGGAATTAAAACCCAGGACACCAGTGTGCAAGGCAACAGTTCTACCCACTGAGCCACTGTGCTGCTTCTCTGATGGCTTAATAGGACAGGTGGGAACAGCAGGAAAGGGCTATTTCATCCAGCAGCCACTGGTTATGGGACCTGTGAATCTTTCTCTCCTCGCTGACTGCATTACTGTTTGTAATGCAGTCCGCCATCTGCTCATGGAAGGTGACCATCTCTGATCTCCAGTAGATGACAAGCGTACAGCATGAATTACAGACCATACAGGCTGTCTAACCAGAAGGCAGAGGAATCCCACGGGGATGAGCCATGGAAGGAGTGAGGACATGACATTTCTCCCCCTAAGGGTGCCTACCCACTAGGGTTTTTTTTACCGCTGCAGATTCGCTGCGTTTTTTTTCCAATTGTAAATGGGACTTTCTAATGTTAAAAACGCAACGCAACTTGCATTTTTGGTGCGTTGCGTTTTTAACATTAGAAAGTCCCATTGACAATTGGAAAAAAAACGCAGCGAATTTGCAGCGGAAAAAAAACCACTAGTGGGTAGTCACCCTTATACGTGTTCCAAATCACATAGTGCACAATACATGACTGGTTGAGTATGCCAGAGCCACAGAAAAGGAAATCATTCTCTACTATTGTCCATTTACTGTATCGCTACATAGTCTGTGTTTCATAAAGACATGGCTGCAGAGATTTTTCCCATTAAAGCTTCAATGGTTTCTATGAATTGACTAATGACAGTATATCAAAGAACAGTACATAATACAAGTTTACCAATATTTATGACTTGCTAGGTCCCACATTTTTTTAGGCAGGTTGCAATTTAAAATAAAGCTTCTTTCTTGTTCTAGAAACATGGCTGAGTTGGTGTTATGCACAGCAACAGATCTCTACAACATTCTGAACCAATCCACTAAATTCTCTAAGCTTGCTGAACCAAACTACTTATGTCTTCTGGGTAAGTATTGGAATCGTTCATGGTGATAAAGCACACTGAGGATTTTGCATTTTAAGAACCAAAGAGTTTTCACTTTTTTATTTTCGTTTTTTTGGTCTCCACCTTTTAAGAATCATAACTTTCTTAATTTTTCCACTGACACGGTCAGTTTTTTGTGGGGCAATGATGTATTTTTAATGGTACTATTTACTGTGTCATATGATGTATTGAAAAACTTAAAAAAATGGTGCAATAGCTTTTTTTTTTATTATTTCTCTCCACTTACATTTTTTTTAGAGGTTTAGCGTTGAAAGCGTTCATGGCGCAATAAAAGTTGTATATGAACTTTGTTCAGTGGTTCAGTACGGTTACGATACCCAATGTAAAAAAAAAGTTTATTTACATATATATTTTTGAAAGCAAAACTTGCTTTTTTTCACCATATCTTAAGACTCGTACCTTTTTTATTTTTTTGTCAATTGGGCTGTGTGAGGGCTCATTTATTGCAGAGTGAGCTGTAATTTTTATTAGTACTATTTCAGGATATATACCGTACATCTTTTTTAGCACATTTTAATTCAAATTTTTCGGGAGTCAGAATAATAAAAATTCTGGTATTCCATTTTTTTTAGGATCTTCATCGCATGGGATAAATAATGTGATATTTTAACAGTTCAGACATTTACAAACGCAACAATACCAAATATTTGGGTTTTCTATGGGTAAAGGAGGGGGTTTTGAACTTTTAATATTTTAAAATATTTTCTATTGTTGAAAAAACTTTGTTAAACTGAATAGTACACTTTTATTTAGTCCTCACAGGGAGTTAAACTTGTGATCCTTTGACCACTTGTACTATAAATTTCAATACTTCAATATTGCAGTAGATAGTAATTTTGAACATTGCCTAGGAAGCTCTACCACAGGCAAGGCTTGATAGGCATTTATGCATGGGAGCCTTCAATAGGCTTTGTTTTGCCATGCTAGCCCATCAAGACCCCCCTAATCACATCACGGGGAGTGCCAATTGGGAACAGGAGGGGGATACCTCCTCCCACTAACTATTTAGGCACATGGTCAACTTTGACCATGCATGACTTTTCCTGGGTTTGTGCCATAAATGCCTATATTATAACATAACCAGACCTCCCAATTTAGGCAGGAGAGTCTCGCTTTGGGAACCTGGGGCCAATATATCTAGGTCATTATTACTACTAGGGCCAATATAGTGGACACTATTAGGCACTCTGCATGTGGCTGCATACCTCAAGCTGACTTAGGGTATATTTACGTGACTAAAATGCTGTGGAATATCCGCAGCGAAAATTTCTGCAGCAGATCCAAAAACAGTCAAAATCCGTATTATGGGTGTGGATTTTGTCTAGAAATCAGACGCATATCTGCAGCTGATTTCATACTATGTGGAGCTCCCCTCACTTGATCCGTAGACTTTCCCCTGTCAGTGCCTCCCGGCTTCTGGTTCCCAGCGGCCTATAGTGGCCTAAGCTGACCAACATCACCTGACCAGCGGCGCGTCACCTGACCAAGCCGCTGGGAACTGGAAGTCGGGGAGTGTTGACAGCGGAAAGCCTTATGGAGGAGGTGAGGGGGGCTATTATAAAAACATTGTGACTTGGCAGATGTCAGTCTTTTTCAACAGGCACTTTTATATCTTACAGATGCTCGTTCCAAGCGGGAGTATAATGAGAGTCACATCATTACTGCAAGGAGAGCGAAGCAGGTACCATTAAAAATTACAGTACTTATAATAGTAGAATGCATTCACTTACAACTTAGCTCACATCACATTTACAGTATGGCACAACTCATTAGGCATATTAGACACTTTCCATGGTTGGCACACATTTCTGCTGGTAAAAAAATTGCATACATCTAAAATTTGTTGCATTTTTTTACCCCTTGGATTGCACGTTCCTTAGTGCCTTTTTCTAGGCATTTTTCAAAACTGTTGAGGTAAGTGTTAAATGTATCTGCAACCCAAGTTCAGTCATTGCAATAAAGAGCTTTTCTGGTGCCAACTGCGGCACTGATAATGAACTCCTTGCGGCTAAGATCAAGATGAAATTCCGTAGCATTAAGAAAAGTGCTTCATTGAGAAAATTTGACACCTCTAAAACCCTCCAATCACACACTACTGAGGTAGCAAACATATTCAAACTGCTTGACACATCAGAAAAGCATCCAGAGGAACTGTGGTACAATATTCAGTCCACAGTTATGGAAACAGCCAGTAAGCATCTCACCTATAAGATGCAGGAAAAACGACACTATTGGTTGTCCGAACAAACCTTCAGAATAGACGATAAAAGAAGAGCAGCAAAGAGAAAGTTTGGCAACTAAATGCGGATTTTCAACAAGCGGCAAGGAAACAGACTGGAATGAGCGTTGCAAACAACTCAAAGCAGAAGCCATAAAAAAGCCATATCCGAGGCTTATTCTCACAGGTCATGATGGCTCGAAAACCTTTAATGGCACACAACGGCAGAATCAAATAAAAAATGGGAAGGAATTGAATGACCAACAGAGTATCAAGGATAGGTGGAGGAAATACTTAAAGGAACTATATGCCTGCAACCCCATACCTGGACCATTGCATGAGATGGAGCCTGTGGACTTGGAGCCCTCCATTTTGGAGTCAGAAGTGGTTATGGCAGTGAAACAAATAGCCAAAAAAAAAAAGCGCCAGGCATAGATAACATACCAGTAGAGCTATTGCTGCCAGTACCAGTGAAAACCATCACAGCTCTGTGCCAGGAAGTCTGGGTGTGGCGGCTTGTCGGTCACGACAGCCTCGTGGCATAGTGACCTCGACACAAGCCAAGACCTGTCGCCTGGTTGTGCAGGACAAGGGTTAATGCACCATGTGCAGAGACTGCTGGTGCTGTCTCTTTGCTGCATGGATGCATACTGGATTAGTCATGCCTGGGAGAAGGTTGAAGGTGTGTTCTCTAATTGCTCTGTCGCAACCGACAAGCCACAAAACTGGACATCTACATAAAGGCCACAGGAATGGAAAAGATCTGTCTTCATCTCTCTACCAAAGAAAGACAACTCCCAGAATTGCTCGAGCAACCGAACAATAGCCCTCATTTCCATGCAAGCAAGATCCTTCTCAAAAGTATACGAGAAAGACTGAGATCAATAATCGTAGAGGCACCCCCTGATTTCCAGGCAGGATTCCGGCGAGGACGCGGCACCCGCGACAATATTGCAAACCTGCAATGGACCATGGAAAAAGCTCGAGAATACCAAAAGAATATCTACATGTGCTGCATCAACTAAAACAAGGCCTTTGATTGCGTCGACCATGATAAGCTATGGCAGGCTCTACAAGAGCTGGGCGTATCGGCACATCTAGTCAAGCTGATAAAATCACTTTTAACCAATCAAGAAGCCACTGTGAGAACACAGTATGGGGACACAGTTTGGTTTGGGATTGGCAAAGGTGTCCAAAAGGGCTGCATCCTCTCACCCTTTTTGGTTAACCTATATGCGAAAGTGATCATGTGGAAAATTGACTAAAGAAGACTAAAATTATGACAACTGCAAAAAATGGCCAAAATCGACAGTGAAGCCATTCGTGCAAGAGTTCATCTTCCTTGGTTCGAAAATTGACCAAGCTGGAGAATCTATAGCAGAGATAAAACATAAGATAGCACTGGGGCGCAGTGTGATGCTAAATATGGACAAAATCTGGAAAAGTAGGAATTAGAGATGAGCGAGCACGCTCAGATAAGTCAGTTACTCAAGCGAGCCTCGCTCTTCTCGAGTAACTGCATTTTGGTCCGAGCGTGTTCCAGGGGGCAGCGGGGAGTAGTGGGGGAGAGAGTGAGAGAGATTTCTCTCTCTCCCTCCACTACCCCTCACCGCCCTCCGAGCATGCTCGGACACGAATGCAGTTACTCGAGAAGAGCGAGACTCACTTGAGTAACTGACTTATCCGAGCGTGCTCGCTCATCTCTAGTAGGGATATCGGTATAGCAACTAAACACAGGATAGTGCAAAACACCATTTTCCCCATAATAATGTATGGATGTGAAAGCTGGATTGTGAAAAAAGCAGCTAGAAGGAGGATTGATGCGTTGGAGCTGTGGTGCTGGTGAAAGCTGCTGTGTATGTCCTGAACGACGAGAGTAACATACAGAGAAGTCCTGAATCATATAAGACCCGATATATCGCTTGAAGGCAAGATGACCGGGCTCAGGCTCACGTATTTTGGTCATGTAATGCGAGCAGAGTTGCTAGAAAAATCTATAATGCTTGGACAGATTAGTGGAAAAGAAGACCTGGCCGCCAAAGAACATGATGGCTTGATACTGTCAAAGCTGATACTGGCATGGATATCACACAACTGAAAGAAGCAGCGCAAAACCGAAAAACATGGAGGGAGCCCACCTTCAGGGTCGCGAAGGGTCGTAAACAGCTAAACAGCTAACAACAAGGCTGAATTTGCACTACATCTGTGGTGTACAGTCAGCATATACATCATTAAAGCTCCCCGGGGAATAGCTATATATATATATATATATATATATATATATATACTGTATTTTCCGGCATATAAGATGACTTTTTAACCCATGAATATCTTCTCCAAAGTTGGGGGTCGTCTTATATGCTGGGAATACGCTGTAGAAAAAAAAAATCAATACTCACCTCCCGTGGCGCTGCGGCAGGCTGTCGCTCCCTCCTCCACATTGATAGAGGACTTGAATCCCTCGCCTCCAGAAAGCTAATGCTCTGATTGGCCATCTCAGCGCGGTGCTGGGTTAACCAATCACAGCTATTCAATGACATCAGGCGTCTTATACACCGGAAAATACGGTGTGTGTGTATATATATATATATATATAATTTCACCTGTATAGCATCACATATAGGACGGTCAGATACATACTAAGGACCTGTACAGCCTATGTGCACTGCATACAGGCTCTATACACACCACCTCATATCACTGCGAACATTACAAAACAAGCTTTCATTCTTTTCTTTTAAAGAATGAAGACAAGTGTTTCCTGTTACCAGAGTCTATAGAGCTGGACTGCATGCAGTACTGTGTGGTTTATGATAGTCGGACCGATGCATTAGATGGTGAAGGTAAAAGAATGATACTCAATACTGCCATAAGAAGCAGCAATTAACCCTTTGCAATCCAATTTTGGATTCAGAGTTTCCTAGGGGGCTCTCTCATTCTGCCAATATACAATGGCGCCATATGCTGGCTAGAGCCAGTACTGCTGTATGGGACATGCTGGAGAGGCCCCCGACAACAGAGTGGCCAGTAATCTACTGTAAGAATACCCTGCCGGACTTCTTCCGACATCAGAAGCTGTACAGCCTTCAATCAGAATGTCTTTAGACGTCAGACAGTGGATTGGAAAGGGTTAATTCATGTAGTCTAAAGGGATTCTGTCATCAGATTCTTGCTGCTCGAACCACGGGTGGCATGAACCTGAGACGGAGAAGCCTATTGCCCCTGTGAGTGCTTCATTCTGAAATGCTGCTATTCACAAACAGGGAGATGAGCTGTCACTCTTTATGCAGGGAGAGGCCTGAGCCGATCGTCACATGAGCTCCGAGTCAAACTTTAAAGTGCATTTATTCTGAAATTCTGCAGCGTTTCAGAATAAAACACTCATGAGGGCAATAGGCTTATCTGTCTCAGGTTCATGCTTCCTGTGGTTCGGGGTAGCATGAATCTGATGACAGAATCCCTATAATAATGAACTCCCTTCACAGGTCCAGCTATACAATGTGCCAAGGTCGTGTCACAAATCGCTCGTCTCCCAGTGCTAGTGCTGAAAGGGGGGTATGAAGAATTTTCTGGTTATTACCATTTCTTCAGGTCTCAGAAAGTGTTTTGGATGCCCCAGGTAAGTGCTAATTGAATGTTTTTTTAAGTAGCTACAACCTGCTATGTTTTTATGCACAGATAGGGAGGGGAATAGTTTTTTAAGAGCATTGCCCCTTTTGGCTGTGTTATCGGAACCCCAATGGATCCCTCTGACTTCACTGCCTGCTCCAAATTGTAATTGTGAAGGGTGTGCACGCCAATAAAGCCAAGGACACAGAACTGTATCGAAGACAATATACTTCTGTTCTTTATCAGGAAATAACATAGCTTTTTACCAACAAAGCACTGCATCACAAAAGAGGAGTGTACAGAGGAGTAATCGTAATTACATAGGTCATTTTGTGTACCCGCAGCTGATTTTATACTATGCGGCGCTACCCCTCATCTCCTCCGCAGGGTTCTTGCTGTTGGCATCCTAATCAGGTGCGGTGATGCTGGTCAGATGTGGCACCACTGGTCAGGTGAGGCCACTGCAGGCCCCTGGGAAGCGGAAGACGGGGAGCGCTGATAGCGGGAAGCCTTCGGAGCAGGTGAGGGGGAGCGCCGTATAGTATGAAATCAGCTGCACGTACGTGGCTGATTGACAGTCAAAATTCACACCAATGGTACAGATTTTGACTGTCTTTTGGATACAAAAATGTTGCAGAATTTGCTCCCTGTCTTTTTTAAACCGGCCTGGTACTTTTTATAACGACGGAGGTAAAAACATAAATTGTAGTAAGCCCCGCACCCTGATCACACTACTCTGTCTCGCTTTGACTTTCTTAAAATCTGGTCACGTTATGCATATCTTTTTATACGTGGCAAGCATGTTATGGACTAAGGTGGAAAGCTGAGTAGAAGCGGGCAGTGCAGTACTTATAAACTATGCATAGCGTGTAGAATCCGTTAGTTAAGGCATATTGTATTGTTTCTATTTCCTGTAGGAAATTGATGAATTTCAGCCTTATCCTATAGAAATTATACCAGGATTGTTATACATGGGTGATCTACGACAAGCAAATGACAAAAATATCAGAAAGGATTTAAAGATTAAATCTTATGTTAATGTCTCACTAGAGCCTACAAATCTGTAAGTATTAACTGTGAAAATGAGAATACAAAGGCTGGGGCTACACGATGACCACAGATCGCTGTGTGTGTAGCCTTGTAGTCACCATGTGAGTCGCAGGTTGCTACAATTGTGACTTGCAATTAGCAAAAAATCCAACCTCTTGTTGGAGTCGCGGCAACCTGACTTCAATGGCAGTGCAATTTCTTCAGTTTAGTAGTTTTAACCTGCTGTTCCAAATCTTTTTTAAAAAGTGTCAACTTCCACTTTCAATGCCTCAAGACCACCAGGATCAAGTAGTGAGTGTAACCGTTTACTAAGTATAGAAATCTCCATGTCCAGCTGTTCCAACTTTTATATGTAATTTACATGTAAACAATACAACCGAAGTGAAGTGTCATATATATACTGTTGTGAGCATGGGCCAGATTAAAGTAGATGGAAGCAACCTATCTCTGAAACCTACAACACACCACCTATATGCAGTCATATATAGGAGAAGAGCCCATACATGTCTGTGGCCCACTCCACTAGTCTATTAGAGTTCAGAAGCCAGCTGAACCCTAAGAGTCACATGCATGCATGGCCACCTCTCCACCTTTTCTTGGGCAGACAGACCCACCAAATGTTCAGTAAGGTGGGTATTGCAGGCTCCTAGGTTATGAGCATATTGCCCAGCGGCTTATTATTTAAAGTGCCACAAATATTAATATACTGTAATTGCTGATATAGAAGAAGGTCTTTCGATGCTAGATGTCAGTATTTTCTTGTAGCAATCGTACCACTTGCACTAACTTTGCCAGATTTTGTTTTATGTTTTATAGACACATTAGTTTTAGGCAGGTGGGAAAATGCTGCAAAGTAAGAATGCTTTTAAAAATAGAAGTTATTCTTGTCAATTAACAAAATGCTAATTGATTGAAGAAACGAGAAATATAAACAAGACCAATATTTGTCTTCTTGCCTTCAAAACAGCATAATTTCTTCGAGGCACACTTGTTCAAAATCAGGGATTTTGTAGGATTATAGTTAGGGGTATGATTAACCAATTATCTTAATTTTCATATGTTGGCTGCAATACAGTCATTAAACAAAACTAGCGGTGTAGGGGGGGTTAAAACTGCGTGAGGAATAGCCAGACTCCCCTACAAAGGTAAGATTGTTGAGGAGAGTTTCATATCACAGGTCATACTGCAGCGACAGAGAAGCAAGGCATACCACTGAGGAGATGGCGGGGTAGCTGTTAGGGTTGTCATGGTGGTACTACCAACTCCTCCCCTGAGGGATGCGCGTGACCCTTGGCCAAGGCACTGACAGGCCTCTCCAGGCAACACTAGGGTAGCGGTAACCTGAATAAATGGTGCAGTGGACTTGAGGTATTCTGTCACGGGTGATGCCACTGCTCCTTACTCCGCGGGATGTCCAACAGGAAATAAGAAAGTCCACACACGGTTAACTTGATAAACTCAGTTGCTGGGAATGGTCAACAACTGGAACTTTACTTGAAGATAGCTTGATACAGGCTCACACTTTTCTACAGTCGAGTTATCTGTATGACTCCGCTCCTGGACACACAAACTCCAGAAGAGGACAAGAAGACTCCGCTGAACACTCACTTTGGGAAGCTTCTAGACACTGCATGGCGTACTCACTCTCCTTCTCTTCTCCACACTCACTTTCTCTCTCTTTAGGGTAGGGGTCCTGGGCATAGACCTCCAGGGTACCGCTGCTCTGCTTCCATTCTTCACCAAATGAAGGTTGAAGGTACACCAATGTGGCTGGCACTCACTCTCTGACCCTCTCAGACTAGTGAAGCAGAATGGAAGACCACATTTGCACCTTGCAAAAACATATAGCACTCATGCTCACGTGACATCACAAATTGTTACATTTTCCAGACATATCCCATACATTCACAGACATTAACCTCTTACATGCTGCAGCTCTGCAATACACAAAACTAGTGACAAGGCAATTTGCACAGAACATTCACACTAAAGACTTGACATTTACAGCAGTTATAGACAATTATGGAGGGGCCAAATATATGTACTTCGGGCCACTACAATACACCATGGCAAGATTGACACTGCCAGAAGTTGTCCTCATGGAAGAATTGCGGCCAAAAAGCCATACCTTTGACATAGAAACAAAGCCAAGTGACTCAACTATGCATAAAAACATAGGAGCTGGGGTGCAGAAAAATGGTAGCAGGACTGAGGCGTTAAAATTTGAAACATCTGGCTGTAACAGAAAGCAGTTGGTTCTCAAAAGAGCTGGAGAGCGGTAGAATAATGGGTAGAATAATGAGTGTCTGCAGGTAACATTGAAGCATGCTGGAGGTTCCTTGTAAATCTAGGGCTACATTTCAGAAAATTGAGTTGATAATTTGGTCAGGATTAATGGTGTCCCCAATGCTGAGAAATCCAGGCAGATACTTATCCAACATGCAATATCATCAGGGAGGTGTCTGATTAGCTCCACATTTGTTCTGCAGCGGGACAACAACCCCAAACATACAGCCAATGTCATTAAGGACTATCTTCATTGTAAAGAAGAACATGGGGTACTGGTAGTGCTGATATGGCCTTCACAGAGCCCTGATCTTAACATCATCAAAACTGTCTGGGATTACATGAAGAGACAGAAGGATTTGAGCGATCCTACATCCACAGAAGATCTGTGGTTAGTTATCCAAGATGTTTGGAACATCCTCCCTGCCGAGTTCCTGCAAAAACTGTGTGCAAGTGTACCTAGAAGAACTGATGCTGTTTTATAGACAAAAGGACGGTCACACCAAATACTGATTTAATTTACATTTCTCTTTTGTTCACTCACTTTGCATTTTGTTGATTGACAAAAATAAACTATCACTTCTATTTTTGAAAGCATTCTTACTTTGGAACACTTTTCCACACCTGCCTAAAACGTTTCTACAGTACTGTATAGGTAGATATGATTTTTCTACATGCATATAAGAATTTTTTTTTCACATTTTGTCTTTGATTTACTTGTATTTCTCAGCTCTTTGCCAAGTGAAGACGCATTCCACATTCCACAGCCAGATTCCTGTGATTCAGATCTTCTCCAGTTTTTTCCAAGTGCTTGTCAATTTATAGGTAAATATGGCTGCAAATTTGAAAAACAAAAGGTTTGTTACTGCAGTCTCTTTTCCAAAGCTTTTCTTTACAATTCCACCATTCGCATCCATGCTCGACTCGGCCAAGAGTGCATGTCTTTTCGGGGGGGGGGGGGGGGGGCTGGAACAAGCTGTTGCCAGACATCTCCTGTAAGAAAAGGATCATCCATGGTGGGCAGAATCAAATAGCTTGTCTGTAGGAGCCCACTGCTCAGCGCAAGATTTCATCAAGATGCAAGGATGAGACCAACAATGTCATCCACGTGACCAGGGGCTGAGGAAACAGACTTTTGCTGAAAAAAATGCAGCTATGGTTGCGAGTCCAGCACACTCCTAACACTGCTCTGCTGCATTTACATATGACGCGGGAGATTTTAAAACATATCATACAGGCAGTACTATCTTAGGCCTCAGTCAGCCGGGCGTTTTTTCGCGCATAACGGATGCGCATCCACAAATCGCGTGACCGGGGCCGACGATTCGCTGAAAAATCTGCACATAGCAGCGTTTTCAGCGAAACGGGCCCGATCAAAGGAGCGCTGTCCGCCGTTCGCCCATTGAATCCAATGGAGCCGGCAATACAGCCGGCTCCATTGAAAGCAATGGGCTGCTGGCGAGCGCTGGATGAATGACAGCTGAGAGCTGCCCCGGATTGGTCCCTGCACTCAGCCAAGTAGAGGCAGCACTCACTCACCCATTCATGAATTTAAATCAATATTAGAAAAAAACCGGAAATGTTTCTGTTCGAATCTGTTACGTTTGACTTCTGTTTTTTACCAATAACGCTGCATACTGCATTTTTTCCCCATACAAAAAATAATAATGGAAACCTAGCAAAACAGAAGCAAATTGAAACCTTTCCGTTAGCTCTTCGTTTTTATCCATGTGATAACAGTTTGTCAGCGAAGGGATGTGGATCTGCTTTGCCACACACTGATTTGACGTTGGGCTAAATCTGGAGGCGGCAGCAGTTGGGGTATCTGTACACGCTGCAAATTGTGGTCTGACGCTCTTCAAAGCGTGGCATGGTTCCTAGGCTTTTACTGCAGAAGTAGTCTTCGTTATATAGCAGATGGAAGCTCGTACGGAACCTCAGGGTGTGAACACGGACATAACGAGGAGACTCGGCCAAGGTCAGGGCAAGCAACATAAGCGTTAGTATGGGACTCTGACAAGAGGTCGGGGCTGACAGAACAGGTGCAATATGATAAATGGTCAGAATCAGGGCTGACGGACAGAGTAGTCAAATAAATGTAGTCAGGGATCAGGAGAGCACACAAATCACTGATCAGGCTTTACCAGCATATGGAACCAAATTGCTTAGGCATCCATCCTTAGCTAAAAAGCCCCCCTAACACAGGCGCTTTTTACTGCAATTAACGTGGCACTTTCAGTACTGCGCTTATTGTGGTACAACACTCCCATTGTTTTCAATGGGACCGTTCACACAGCCGCAGACAGACACTCAATTTTCGAGCGGTTCATATTCATCAGTGATGAGGAGTACTAAATGCCGGTGTCGGCCGTAGCATCACTGCAGCCGAAAACTAAAGTAAAGCGTGTCAAAGTGCCACGATTTAAACCGTGGCGCTTTGCTGCATTCAAAAAGCAGTGTGTGTGAGGGAGGCCTTAGGGGGAGGATGCCCAATATAGCCAGGACTGTCGAGGGATAGGTTTTGGAAGCATTAACAGAGCGTGCAGTGGCTTATGGGCTGATGCAAAGGTCTGAGAACTGGGAAAGACATGGCATTTGTCTCATAGGAGACCAGAGTGTGAACAGTAGCCAACTGTAGTGGCAACAGGAGCCTGTAAGCAAAGATGGTAGCCGTGGTAGTACACAGTGACACAAATCACTTTCTTTACCTAATATTATGTTTTTATGCTGAAAAATCTTTCTAAAGTGCTAGCCACCAGGGGGTCTCCCTTCCTCCTAACTTGTTGTCCACTGCCTCTTTTAAAGTGACGTGAGATGGTATAACCACAGAACAGAAAATGAAAGAAGGAGATGAGTTATTGTGCTCATTGAGGTCTATGATAGCAGAGGGGAAGGGGGAAGATAAGAGAAGCAAAGACTCACAAGAGTGAGCAATTAACCGCTGTTTATTCACATACCCACTGCCCAAAACTGCTCTATACTGTCCTACATGTTTCTTTTATATCTTTTTTTGTGTGTGTGTTACAGGCAGCTAGAAAGCAAAATCTGCAGTTCTCTGTGCCCCAGTGTATAAAATACATCATAACAGAAAGGCTTCTCCCACTAGTCCTGAGAGAACTGAAAAGTCACATAATGGTCAGATATAGTGTTATTCCTCATGTACACACACAGCAGCTTGTTCTGAGAAGTTAAGTATTCATTAATGCATCACAGATACTGGCTGGTTTATGCAGCGTTATATACTCAGCAATTTATGCAGAAATGGTTGGTTCACAGGAAATAATCTATACTTTGTTCAACCTTTCACTTCTACATTTTCTTTAGGGCAGTTTCACATGAGTGTATGTACAAATATGCTTGCCTCAGCGCAATGTATTTGTATTAGAAACGAGATTGATGAGGTTGATTTGCGCACATGTCTGCACATAGTACTGTACTTTTAGTGCACATAGGACCAGTTCACACCTACGTGCGACACATCCCTCCCGTTGATTAAAAGGCTATTTAGACTAATGAAATCCAGATGTTATTTTTTTTTCAAAGAATTGCGCAGTGCATTGAGCATTTGCACACATATTGCGTGAGTATTTGACCACCTTTCATAGACTTCTATGGGGCCCGTGGTGCTTACCTGCATATTCCCGGCAGCTGCGTCTTCGCCGATCCCTCCACTTCCGGTTTCCACTTCACGGCTCGCCGTCGGACATGTGCAGAACAGTTTTTGTGTTTTAAATCTCCTGCTTTCCCGCTGATCTGCGGCACGTTCGCAGTGTCACCTGCAGGTGTGCCGCAGATTGGACGGCTTCCATTGACTTCATAGGAAGCAATATGTGCAGGAACCGCACAAAAATGGAGCATGCTGTGATTTGTTTTCTAGACCAAAAGGTCCGCAAATCAAATCCACGTTTTAAATCTATTTGCAGTCGCCCATGCATCTCTATGGGCAGCTTGATTTGCGAATCTCCTGCGCAGGTGTCCCGCACGGATTCCGGAAATTGAATTTGCATGTGGACATTGGGCGATACGTAAATACGGTTGTGTTAAAAAGCCCTTAGATTGTAGCAGAGGAAGAAATTATGAATAATGCCAGTACTGCATATCTGCATCAAGATTGCATCCTGACAGCTTTTATTTCTTTTCCTAGATTCTCACATGAGAGCAAATTGCGCAGTTCTTGTCTTTTCCAAGTTGGGGATCAGCCGCAGCAGTGTTGTAGTACTAGCATATGTCATCCATTACAGGAAATGCACACTCCAGGTAATGCATGGCTACTTACATATACAGATTACTAAAAAGATGCAAATTACCAAACTCAACAATCTAAGTACCTTGCATAGTGATATGTTTGTATATGTATTGACATGTATGTAGATGGTGAGTTCAATGAGTATATACTGTATAAAGAGAAACAGAGCAAAAACATGATCATGTCTCTCATCCAACATGATGTTTTGTTTTTTTTTTTCAGGAAGCTTGGAATCATGTTCTTAAGTGCAAAACAAATATGAGGCCAAACCAAGGATTCGTACAGCAGTTGTCCGAATGGGAGAAGATAATTTTAGGGCACCCACTTACTGACATATCCAACCCAAGATTTTAATGATCTTGCCGTTATCAAAATAAAATCATTTGTCTTTGGAGGCAGAGATTACCGTTTTTTCTAAATGCACTATTTTTACTGTTACGTTAGATGGACAATACATTCTAGATGAGTAATGTACAGTAAAAAGTAAACAAGATGAAATAGTTTACATTGTGTAACAGGAAAGAAGACCAATGTGCAAATGATTTGGAATATAATGACTAGGGGTGTACCTACAGTCTCAGGGGCCCCCCCTGCAAAAGTTCAGCTCGGGGCCCCCCCTCGTACCCATACCTAAATCGTGCTGCATACAGCTGCAAAACCAATTTTCATACATGATCTAGCCCCTTAGCATAATCTTTCCAAACATGACTCATTTCGTGCACTACATGAAAATTAGTTTGCAGTCCCATAGGCCACTCTCTCAAGCACACCACTTTTACCATTATACTTTTGAACCACAATAAAGAAAAGTACATTTAAAAAACTGCATGCGATATTCAAGGGCCACAAATGTTTTTAAGGAACTGCATATACTATTAAAACCCGCATGTGTTTTTTACGCGTTTTTTAATTGTGTATAAAGTGTGCAGTTACATACAAGGAGATGTATAACTTATACCAGCCATAGATAGATATGAGATAGATAGATATGAGAGAGATATATAGATATAAAATAGATAGATACAAGAGATGGATAGATATGAGATAGATATATAGATTGTGACAATCCATCAGGGGGTGGGGCGGCTAGTACACGCTGGATGAACAGGTAAATCAAACCAGTTTATTTTTCTTGAGGTGAATGCCAAACAAAGTCAAACAGAAAAAGTCCTTTCAAACTGAGAGGTGCACCACGCAGGGTGCTCAAGCAGCAGGTGGAATGCTGCTCCCCACAGGGAGCTCAGAGGGTTTCTTTCCTCATGCCATCAGCCCTGACTTCCTGGAGCTGCAGTCTTTTATGCTCCAGTACGGGGATTAGTGCCTGCAGCTGCACTTCCTGAGAGCTAGGGTGAAGTTGTGGACTGGACCGCCACCCTGTCCAGACTAAAAGCCTGGGAGGGAGATGCACTCCATCAACAACTTCACCCTTTAACCCTTTCCAATCCAGTTTGTATCCTGGTTTTCCTAGGCGGCTTACTCTTTTTCTGCCGTTATACAATGGCGCTATATGCTGGCTAAAGCCAGTACCTCATGCGGTGACACGTTGGATAGGTTCCGACAGCAGAGAGGCTGGCAATATACAGTAAGAGGACCCCCACTGACGTCTTCCAACATCGGAGCTGTACAGCCTTAAATCATAATGTCTTCAGACGTCAGACAGTGGATTGGAAAGGGTTAACTGACTACATATCCCCCCCCCCCCCCCCTCTTCTCCAGACCAGAGGCTGGGTCTCCTTGGTGATCAGACAATGCACCCTAGAGAGGGCATCAGCATTACCTTGTGACCTGTCTGGTCTATACTCGAGGGTGAACTTAAAGTTCTGAAGTGAAAGAAACCACCTCGTCACCCTCGCATTCTTTTCCTTATTTTGCTTCATCCAGGTCAAGGTGGCATGGTCTGACACCAACTTGAACTGTCTTCCCATTTTACTGCTAAACATTCACGTTTAACAATAGCATAATTCTTTTCTATCAGGAGATAGTTTCCGGCTTAAATACAGTACTGGATGTTCTTGCCCATTTACGGAATGGGACAACACTGCACCCAACCCTACACTAGAAGCATCTGTCTGCACAATAAACTCTTTCGAGAAGTCGGCTGTTATCAACACTGGCTGTTGGCAAAGGGCCGACTTTAAATTTTAAAAGGGCCTGCTCGGCTGCGGCTGTCCACGCCACCATTACCGACTTGCCCCCTTTCATCAAGTCTGTAAGTGGTGCAGCAATGGAGGCAAAATTAGGCACGAACCTACGGTAGCACACGGTCATTCATAAAAAAGCTCTGACATGTTTTTTGTCATAGGTCTAGGCCAGTGATGGCGAACCTTTTAGAGACCGAGCGCCCAAACTGCAATCCAAAACCCACTTATTTACTGCAAAGTGCCAACACGTCAGGGGGCAGGGCTTATCATGACGTACAATTTGACCCCCATCGTTCTAAAAAGGACAGGGCTGCTTCAAAATAGACAGCGTGCAGATTTTGACTGCTTTTTGGATGCGAAAATACTGTAGCATGTCTTCAGCAGAAATTTCTGTGGAAAATTTAGCAGCATTTCCGCATCCAAAAAGCAGCCAAAATCTGCAACCAGTCTATTTTGAAGCGGCCCTGCCATCCCACAGCGGCCCCCAGCAGTGATAGCGACAGCCCACAGCGGCCCCCAGCAGTGATAGCGACAGCCCACAGCGGCCACGGTGTCCCGGTTCTCCCAGCCTCGACGCTGTTCTGTATGCCTGGGCCGCTGGGCAGGCTCTGCGCTACCTGTGCAGCCGCTCTCAGCCTCCCCGGCCGGTGCTCCCAGCCTTGGGCCATCTGCTCTCAGCCTCGCCGCAGTCCTCTGCCCCTAGCCAATCAGAAGCTGGGGGCATGAATCAGTTAAGTGGCAGGTGTATTATGTCACCATCCCCTACTTGCGGTGGCAACATAATACACCAGTGAGGAGACGTGAGGGGGGGGGGGGAGGATCCCGGCTGCATACTGACATCACAGTGTGCGCCGGGATCGGCGCTGCTAGCAGCGCAGCTGAGTGAATGCTGGCAGGGGAGCCACGGCCCCTGACGGCATTCACAAGTTGTGGGCGGCCGATGGCGTCACGTGCCAGTAGGGAGGCCTCTGTGTGCCGCCTCTGGCACTCGTGCCATAGATTCGCCACCACTGGTCTAGGCCATGCCTGTATGGCTTCTACCTTGTTGACCTGGGGTTTAATGAGGCCGTGGCCAATAACATAGCCAAGGTACTTGGCTTCCTCCAGGGCTACTGCACATTTCCCAGGGTTTAAGGGTAAACGTGTGCCTTTTATGGCATCCATGACCACCTGTACCTTCCCAAGGTGACTCTCCAAGTCGGTTCTAAAGATTACGACATCGTCTAGGTATGCGACAGAATAGTTATGGTGAGACCTCAAAATCCGATTCATTAACCTTTGGAAGGTATCAGGCGTGCCATGTAACCCAGACCGCATGTCTTTGTACTGGAACAAGCCCTCTGGGGTTGAGAAGGCCGTTTTCTCTTTGGCCTTGTCAGTCAGAGGTATTTGCCAGTACCCTTTGGTAAGGTCAAGGGTGGTGATATATCTGGCATTACCCAATCTCTCAATTAATTCATCTACCCTGGGCATGGGATACGCATCAAATTTGGAGATTTGGTTTAATTTTCTGAAATCATTACAAAACCTCCAAGTATCGTCCGGTTTGGGAACTAACACAATGGGGCTTGACCACTCGTTTTTTGATTCCTCTATCACCCCCAGTTCCAGCATGCACTTAACTTCGGCAGAAACTGCTTCCATACGGGCTTCTGGAATCCTATACGGTTTTACGTTTACCTTCATTCCGGGTTCAGTTATGACATCATGTTTTATGACATGTGTACGACCTGGCAGGTCAGAGAACTTGTCTGTTTCTTTGCAGGAACTCTTTTGCCTCCTGCCGTTGGCATACCAAGAGGGTCTCACCTATTTTAATCTCGGGCAGGGAGGGCTGTGGCCCACCCCTCCTAATGCTTGAGGAAGCCAAAGCTTCTCTATCCTTCCAGAGTTTTATTAGATTAACATGGTACTACGGCTTCCTTTTCCCCGGCTGGTGCACTGTATAGTTTATGTCGTCTACCTTTTCAATGATTTCATAGGGGCCCTGCCACCTAGCGAGGAATTTACTCTCTACAGTAGGTACCAAGATGAGAACCTGGTCACCGGGACTAAAACTTCTCACCCTGACAGAACGATTGTACACTCTGCTTTGGGCCTCCTGTGCTAATGCGATCCTGCATCTGAGCCACGTGCTCTATGACGCTCCTATAGGGAGTCGACTCGGCCTCCCAGGTTTCTCCGGCTATATCCAGCAACCCTCTGGGGTGTCGACCATATAGCAACTCAAATGTCGAGAAACCTGTGGAAGCCTGTGGAACTTCCCGTATGAAGAACATGAGATAAGGTAACAGTCGGTCCCAGCCCCAACCATCTTTCTCTACTACCCACTTCAGCATTTGCTTCAGGGTCTTATTGAACCTCTCTACCAACCCATCCGTCTGAGGGTGGTATACTGAGGTTCGTATGTGATCAGTTTTAAAGAGGTGACACAATTCTTTTGTTACTTTGGACATGAACGGGGTGCCTTGGTCTGTGAGGACTTCCTTGGGAAGACCTATTCTGGAGAACATAAGAGGCAATTCTCGTGCAATGTTTTTGGCAGTAGGGCTTCTTAAAGGAATAGCCTCAGGGTACCGAGTGGCATAATCTAACATGACCAAAATGTATTGATGTCCTCTAGCCCAGGGGTCCCCAACTCCAGTCCTCAGGGACCACCAACAGGTCATGTTTTCAAGATATCCTCTAGTAAGAACACCCGTGGCAATGTCTGAGGCACCGACAATAATTACATCACCTGTGCAAGACTGATGAAATCCTAAAAACATGACCTGTTGGTGGTCCCTGAGGACTGGAGTTGGGGAACACTGCTCTAGCCGACTTGACTAGGGGACCCATTAAATCTATTCCAATTCCCTCAAAGGGAACCTTTATAATCGGGAGAGGCACTAAGGGACTGCGGAAGTGCGACACAGGAGCGGTGATCTGACAGGTGGGGCACGACTCACAGTATGCCTTTTTGTCCTTGTATACCCCTGGCCAGAAGAACCTTTGAAGAATTCTATCCTGCATGTTATCAGTTCCTAAATGTCTCCCTAATACATGATTATGTGCCAAGTCTAGCACCTTGCTCCTGTACGGCTTTGGCACGACCAATTGTTCCACAACTTTCTCGCCTATTTTTGTTACTCTATACAACAAGTTATTATTCGTGACAAAATAGGGGAACTGTTGGTCAGAACCTGGTTCCTGTAACACACCATTTATTATCATGACACTTTCTTTTGCATTAACAAGAGTGTGGTCCCTTAATTGGGCTGTCCCAAAGTTCTCAGGCGCATCCTCCAGATTGGACACATTCTGAACCGAGGGATGAACTTCCTCTTCAACATCATCTTCAGCTAAGACCTGTAAAGGAAACGGTTACATCTCCCGGTTCAATTTCCACATTTACCCTGCTATCGAGCAGAGGGGTAAGGTCAGCTGGGTTTGCGCCAGTCTCTTTAGAAGAGGTTATCTTCCCCCACAATTCCCAGAACACAGGAAAATCATGTCCCAAAATTACACTGTGCATTAACCCTTTGACCACACCTACATCGTAGGTCACAGTTCCAACATGGGTTTCAAAGTTACTACGTACCATAGGATATACCCTTGTGTCACCGTTTATACACACCACACTGATGTGCTTACCTGGTAGGAAGCCCTCTGCTACCAGACAACATGCGCTAAGGTGACCAGACTCCCCGAGTCCAATAGTGCCTCCACAGAATAGGGATTTACACTTAACAGACACAATTGCGGCTCAGTCTCTAGTCTCTGGGAGGCACCGCAACTAGGCCTTGCGAACAAGAACCGGTGCCAAGCACCGTCACACTCCCTAGGCTCATTGGTTACCGGGCACTGAGCCAACACATGTCCGAGCCCCTGGCACCTCCAGCACCTCAAAGGCCCTGGTTTCCTCGTTTAGAAGACTGGTTGGGGCTATCCAAGTCTTCCAACTCCAGTGGTGCCAACTCAGGGGTCCCGACCTCCTTCCCGCTAGGCCACTGCTTCCCTCCGGCATCCGCAATAATGAAATGTGAGAACCTGGATGGTCGTATTGATAAATTGCCCGCCACCTGGGCTCTTCTGACCAGACTTTTAGGAGGTGTTGGGACCAGGATGCCCTCGACAGATGACCAGTAGAGAGGATAGTTTGGTCATCCGACAAGCACGAGCAGCTCCAACTGTATGATTGTCTGCCATCTAGAGACAGGAGATACCATCATTGCAGGCCACTGTGTCTTTTGTCGAAACCTTTACCAGACACTTTCTGTGATTGTTTTTAATTTTTTATTTCCCCTTCTGTGATGCATTTACCAGACACTTGGTTGAAGGACTTTTGGTCTCATGGCACCCATTATATGTACTGACTTTGACACCCATCCACCATTTGCAGTGATGTAGTGCACGACTAAACTGGACTGCTACGGAATGGAACTGGGGTGTCTTCAACAAAAAATCCAAGTTTAGTTTGGGCACTGACGACGCCTTGTTCATGTCTGGAGACATAGGGGTGAACACCTGTCTTTGCTGTTGATTAGCACACTGTCCCACTGCTAGTGTGATGTTCTGGGGGGCCATTGCATATGGTATTCAGTCACCCTTAGTAGTGGTACAAGGGACAATGGCAGCTCAACGATATGTTCAGGACATCCTGCAGCCACATGTGTTCCTCTCATGGCGGCTTACAAGAGGCATTTTCCAGTAGGATAATGCTGGGCCGCACACAGCATGGGTGTCACAGGAATACCTCCACAACATTGCCACACTTCTGTGGCCTTCCCGGTCGCCATTTCTATCGCCAATTGATCATGTTTGGGAGCATCTGAGATACCAACTTTGACAGCCTACGGGTTTGCACGATCTAGAGACTCAGTTTTAGCAAATGTGGACTGATATACTGCAGGATACCATACGGAACCTGTATGCCTCCATGCCTGCCTATATCACATCTTGTATCCAAGGTAGAGGCGGCTCAACTGGGTACTAGAGCCCACAGAGAGGTGGAAAGGGGGGAAAACAGGACCCTCGTTCTTGGGAACAGTGGTAGCCTCAGCGATGAGACCCCCCCCCCCCCGAAGCTCTGTTAACTGGCCAAAATCGGTTTGATTGTAACGTAGAGGCGTCTAGTGGTCAACAAGTTCTTCACAAGCGGAAAAAGAGGTCCAATACACACAAGTAGCCTCTAGGAGCCTTTTTATAGGCCAAGGGTGGAGCCACTTTTAGGGTCTAAGGTAGCAAGACTGTTCATATAATCACATCACAACCCTAATTATTTGCATATGTGCCAGAGATGTAACTGCATGCCATTTAATTCTAGGTGCTTGATTATTTTTTTTGTGACAAATTGTTTATTATTTATCCCGCAAGAAACACCATCAGAAAAAATACATCATACCAAAATTGCACTTTTTTGTCACCTTATATCCAAGAAAAAATGTTATAAAAAGCAATTAAAAACATATACAAACCCCAAAGTAGTGTCAATAGAAACTGCAACTCCCCCCCTTCCCCCCCCCCCAAAAAAAGCCAAAAACTGAGCCTGCGCAATCTTATAGCATGAGCCGGCTGTTACTGATAGCCGGCCTCCCACTCCAACACCTCAGATCAATGAAAATATTGATCTTTGCTTTTAACCCTCTACATGCCGCAGTCCATGAAGATCGCGGCATGTAAAGGGTTCACAGACAGAGGGAGCTCTGTGTAATCGCGGGGGGGCCTGATGGGTTGCCATGGCAACAGGATGCCATAGCAATACGCGTCCCGGTTTGCCATTGCCTATGATCACTATTGTAAGTGATAAGGCATTGCAGTTCAGAAGTCTTGAAAATGGTAGAAAGAAAAATGACCCCAGCGCTCGCTGGAGAAAAATTCCAATATGTATGGAAATAACTAGTTTATTTTGCAACGCGTTTCAGCCACTGTACGTGGCCTTTTTCAAGCATAAAAGTCATTCATACACAAACAGTATATATAAGTAAAACAAAACTTACAATCAAGAAGTTCATAGGTGCCTGCTATAGCTGTGCATGTGTCCTCAGGCAGCGGCCATTTTGGAGGCGGGGACAGCTGTTAATTACACACCCCCTCATAAAACTTTTGTTCCATAAGCAGAGATTCATATATATATCCCCCTAGCGCTATGATGCATGATATAATGATGCCGGCGTCATGCACGCCGGAGATGCAGATCACATGACCTCTCCTCAGGGTCCATAGTAAAAGTGGAGTTTTTGTTATCTCAGAGGGTCGGCACACACTAGTGTGGTGACGTATAGTTTAATCATGTGTCCATATGTCACATGACACATGAATCCTTTGGCTATAGTGCTAATGTTTATTATATGATTATATTACAAACTTGCACCCTATGAGGGTATCTATGTTGGAGAGGGATCATCCTCTAGTGATAGGGGGATATATATATGAATCTCTGCTTATGGAACAAAAGTTTTATGAGGGGGTGTGTAATTCACAGCTGTCCCCGCCTCCAAAATGGCCGCTGCCTGAGGACACATGCACAGCTACAGCAGGCACCTATGAACTTCTTGATTGTAAGTTTTGTTTTACTTATATATACTGTTTGTGTATGAATGACTTTTATGCTTGAAAAAGGCCACGTACAGTGGCTGAAACGCGTTGCAAAATAAACTAGTTATTTCCATACATATTGGAATTTTTCTCCAGCGAGCGCTGGGGTCATTTTTCTTTCTACCATTTTCCTGAATTTATTGGGTCTCCTCCTTGGGGCACTCAAGGAACCCTGCAGCTCTACCAATCTGTGGATGTGGAGGAAGAATTTTCATCAAACATTTTAAGGCGATCTTGGACCGAGAGGTGCTGGCAGGGCCTGTCTTGGTATAAGACCCTGCGCAGTACCGGGTAAGTCCTCATTTAATATCTTATATCTCACTATATATGACCGCAGGAGCGCTACGCTGACCTCTGTATATTTCAGTTTAGAAGTCTTGCAATGATTTATCATAGTGATCATAGCTACTATGGTTTAAATCCCCTAGAGGGATATAAAAATGACAAGAAGACCCTTTTTTTGCGCTCATTTTCCTATTTGTATATATATATATATATTTTTTTCAATCCCACATATTTGGTATCGTCATATCGATAACAACCCGTGCAATAAATCCTTCATGGCAAAAAATCTAAAAGAAAACCTAAAAAAATGGAGGCAAAATGATTATTTTCTTCTTTTTGCCTCCTTAAGGGCTTATTAACTCCAGCGTATATATCACGGCTGGCCGATATAAGCCGCCTGTAGATGGCCGGGTCGGATCCCGCTGCGAGAATTCTTGCAGCGGGATCTGACCCACGCCCCTACAGTGACCAGTGTGGCTCATCTGCTTCCGCGTCTGCTCTGCTCTGTGATATGTCAGCTGCCACCCAGACGGCGCATACGCAGAGCAGAGCTGGCGCGTCAGGAGTGACATTTCTGTGCGAGTCTCTGTGAGACCCACACAGAAATAGTACATGAAAACACGCACAGAAAACAAATCGCGTCCGTCTGCATAGGATTGCGTTTTGTAATGCAATTCTATGCAGGCAGGCACGGGTCGAAATTCTGCGGAAAATCCCACCGCGGATGTGCAGGGGGCCATACTCTACCATGTGATGCATGGGCTTGGTGTACATGCCATTGCCCCTCGCCAGCTCACCTCCTCTCTCCTCCCCTCTATCTGTTTGCAATGGGAAGGGTGGGGGTGGAGCTAAGTACATGCCCCCCCCCCCTGTCCACAGCCAGCAATGGGATGTGGCAGAGTTAAGCTTCACTCACGCTCCCTCCTATTGCAAACAGAGGCAAGGGGCGGAGAGGAAAAGAGAAGTGGGACGGAGTTTATTACCTTCTCCGGCCGCTTTCATTGACTCCCATAGGAGTCTATGAAAGTGGCCGTAGTCCGGCCAGGAAGATAGTCCTAGGAGTATCCTTCCTGCCCGGTGTAACAGTGCCTGGCTGGGGGCTTTTACTCCATGGGAATACGCCTGTGTGATCTGATGCATTGGAATCCAATGCATCAGATGATAGAGTAAATCGGCCGGCTGTTAAAATACCAGCCGATATACGCTCGTGTGAATAAGCCCTCAAAACGCAAAAAAGCCATATGTAACCCAGAACAGAACCAATAAAAACTACAAGCCCTCACGGAGCTCAGTTCATGGAAAAATTAAAAAGTTATAGGACTTTGAATGCAACAACTTAGAAAAAAAAATAATTTCCAAGAAAAGGGGTTTTATTGCGGAAAAGTGAAAAACCTAAAAAAAAAATATATATATTTTGGTATCGTCATAAAGGAATGTATCATGTAATTTTTGAGGCATGATTAACGCTGTAAAAAAAATGGCAGAATTGGTGTGTTTTCTCTCCCTGCTCTCAAAACATTTTTTAAGTGTTTTAGAACATATTATATGTACCCAAAAGTCGTACCCTTAAAAACTGAGGTTCCCATGCAAAAAACAAGCCCTCATACGGCCATGTTACTATTGGGGTGACTACACAGGGTACCGTTACTATTGGGGCCACTAGGGGGGGTGGCACTGTTACTCTTGGTGATACTTAAGAGGGAATGACCACTCTGCAGAATTTGCTGAATTTTGGGCCTGAACAGAGTGGCCATTCCCCCTGGAGATAACGGATTGTCGGGTCCTGTCTCTTTATGCCTGATACATAAACAGAAGCAGGAAACTTGTTATATGGATGCACAAATTTCTTAATCTTTATGTAGGTGTCAGCTCTTGATCCAGAAAGTCAAATAAACACTTGCTGTGAGCAGACATAAAATCATACTATAATGCATGCTATATAATAAACCTGTCAGACTAAGGGCTCGTACACACGCAATGAATAGAACCCATTGATGTCAGATCTTGGTGCGTATTATGCACCCTAGGAGCCCATTGAAATCAATACAGGAAACCTGCATTTTTGCTCCATACTAGCACAGTATTTCATACAAATATGGGTCATATTTGCACAACAGAAATGCATTCTGAGGGTATATGCACATGGACTTAGTGCTCATGTCCATGGGCAGGTTTGAATTCCGATATCTGCGTGGGACACCAGCGCAGATGACCCGGAGTTCAAGCCGCCCATAGAAAATCATGGGCTTATGCAGCTTAATTAAAGCATGCAGATCTGTTTTGCGGACCTTCTGGTACAGAAAACAAATCGCAGCATGCACCATGTTGCCGCAGATCCCGCAGGGACGGCTTCCATTGAGGTCAATGGAAGCCGTCCGCCGTCTGATCTGTGACACACCCGGAACTGTCATTCCAGGTGTTCCGTGGATCCCGCGGGAAGGCAGGAGATTTTTAAAAAAAATCTCCACTCCGCGTGTGCGGGGGGCATGGTGTCTGGCGTGCCCGCCCACATGCATGGAGGGGAAGACGGATGACGGGACTCCCACGCACGGAACCCGACCCACTGGTGGAAATGAGGCCTTATAGTAAGTTGCAACTGAGATTCTGCAGCACAACTCAGACAAGCGGTGAGAAAAGATAAGTAGCAAATTCTTTGCACAAATATAGCCTGCACTAATATTTGTAACTTTTGGACTTTTTGCATCCAACTGCTCACTATTAGAAAAGTAGGTGGATCGACACCCACTATATTTAGTAGAATTTACAGCAGAGAACTGCTTCAGAGCTGGTAAAGATGTCTGGCACATGATCCGCCCAAGACACATGTATTAAGTTGCATACACATCTTATCCCCTTATCGCCACAGGACGTAAAGTTACATTACTGGCTACAGTTCCTAGTCTTAATAAATCAGCCCCATTGTGTTTGAACATAGAAGAAACTGTGTTCTGTCCCAGTCCAGCATGGAGAGGGTGCTGGAGCCGGGTGGGGAAGAGTTGGGAGGATCCCCAACCCTAAGTCCATCCCATGAACCTGCTGCTCTGACTGACCAGGTGAGAAGAGTTGACTCTTTCTATAGGAGTACTAGTGAGTGATGCATATAAGACTGGAGCAGACAAGAGGGGTAAGACCAGGGCAGAGATTGTTGATGGGTCTGTGCTACTAGTATGACACTGGTGTCATGGAGAAGTACTAGTGAGTGATGGCTGTAAGACTGGAGCAGACAAGAGGGGTAAGACCAGTGCAGAGATTGCTGATGGGTCTGTACTGCTAGTATGACCCTGGTGTCATGGAGGAGTACTAATAAGTGACTGGAGCAGACAAGAGGGATAAGAATAGGGCAGAGACTGCTGACGGATCTGTGCTGCTAGTATGACTCTGCTAGTATGGAGGAGGTTTTTGGGTTGCTGGGATGAGTTGGTTACTTATGTAGCTTTGAGCAATGTCCCCTCCATAGGCCACCTGCAGATGGCCGGGTCGCATCCCGCTGCGAGAATTCTCGCAGTGGGATGTGGTCCTGTGCCCCTAGAGAGGCCTGCAGCTTACCCGCTCCCCGCGTCTCCTCTCTGCGCTGTGTGCCGGCTGCCGACCAGCCGGTGCATGCACAGAGAGGAGCTGGCCCACCATCACTGACATTTCTGTGCGGGCCTCTGCGAGACCCAACCCGAAATAGAACATACCGCGATTGCACACGGACCAATTATGGCCGTCTGCCTAGCATTGCGTTATCTAATGCAATTCTATGTAGGCGGGCACGGGTGAAAATTCTGCGGGAAATCCTGCTGCAGAATTTCCGCCCGCATGCAGGGGGCCATACAGCCGGATAATATACTGTAACATAGAGGAACCTCTGTTGGACTGTATAACTTCTTACGATATGGGAACACTGTGGAAATGCTGTGGATTCCCCATTGCAGAGTTTGTGAAAACTCTGCAGCATTTTATAGAACCAGGAATGTGAATAAGACTTCAGGAATGAGACTAAAGGAAACCTATTTCATCCCCACAGCACCATAAACTGAGTTATGGTGCTGTAAGTAGTCGTGACACAGAGCTGGATGATGTATTTTTTAGACATTCCCATGATGCCCCCTCTAAAGACGATGCATGGCACTCTTTTTTTTTTAGAGTCCTGTGCATGCAAACTCCCATACAGGGGTGTAACTAAAGGCTCAGGGGCCAGGGTGCAAAAGTTCAGCTCATGACCCCCCCCCCCCCCCCCGCCTATACCCATACCCAAATTGTGCTGCCTGTTCTATATTTGGGGTTTCACATTTTTTTAATATACCTCCTCACCCATCACAATGATGGGGTGCATTAAAAAGCACTGTACCATGCATTCAAAAATGCTCCTCAAAATTGCAGTAAAAATGCCGGGATTTCAAGGTGCATTTTCTGAACGCATGTATAAAAGGGGGTTCATGTTTCTTGTTGTACTCTTGAACTACTATTCAGAAAAATGCACTAAAAAACTGCATGCGGTATTCAAAGACCACAAACCTTCTTAAGAAACTGCATACACTATTAAAACCCGAATGTGTGTTTAATGCATTTTTAATTGTGTGTAAAGTGTGCATATTTTGGTGATTTGAAAGCGTGGAATCTACTGTAGATCTGTACAAAAATCTGCAACAAAATTCGCAGCAAATCAGTCACATGTGAACGCACCCTCTAGGGTACATTCACATGTAGCCGAATTAGTACAGACTTTTCACAGCAGAAAATGCAAGTCAAATTCTGCACCACTGATGGCTTGTGATGCAGATCTGCAGCAGACTTAACCCCTGCAATTGAGACTTGGCAATCAACGGGTCAGCAGGGATCCCAAGTAGCAGATCCCTACCAATCAAGTATTGATAACCTATCTTGTGGATAGGCCATCAATAGTAAAAGTTTTGAACCACTTTCAAAAAATGGTATTCTCATCTGTGCTTTGCATGGCCAAGATGCGAAAACATAGAAGCTTTGTTCTAAGCACTAGTCAAAAAGAAGAACTGAGTGCAAGGCTGTTTTTGTAGATCTCATTGAAATAAATGGCGGCTAAGGAAACAGCACAGCCCAGCACACTACACTGTTATTAAAATTCTGGGAGTTAAGGGAACAGCATTGTACACTGTGTTATGCTGTTTCTGTAGTGAGAGCTACAGAAACAGCGCTGTGCTGAACTCTCAACACTATCTGTAGGATTTGGATGGGTGGCCGGTACCCATGGCAGTAGTTTTCCCCTTAAGGACTGGCCTAGCACTGAATGACAATATGCCTTCACATAGTCATTAGAGATGAGCGAACGTACTCGTTCGAGTATTAGCGTGTTCGAGATGCTCGTTACTCGTGACGATTACCACGCGATGTTCGGGTTACTTTCACTTTCATCTCTGAGACGTTAGCGCGCTTTTCTGGCCAATAGAAAGACAGGGAAGGCATTACAACTTCCCCCTGCGACGTTCAAGCCCTATACCACCCCCCTGCAGTTAGTGGCTGGCGACATCAGGTGTCACCCGAGTATAAAAATCGGCCCCTCCTGCGGCTCGCCACAGATGCATTCTGACATAGAGGAGGGAAAGTGCTATCTTGGTGGAGCTGCTATAGGGAGAGTGTTAGGAGTATTTTAGGCTTCAAGAACCCCAACGGTCCTTCTTAGGGCCACATCTAACCGTGTGCAGTACTGTGGAGGCTGCTTTTTGCAGTGTTGCACTTTTTTTTTTTTTTTGGTACATCGGCCGTGCAGAGCATTGCGCCCTGCAGTAATACTCCAGGGCCAGAAGTGGTGGTAAGGCAGGGACAGAAGACATATATTTATTGAATATAGGCAGTGGGCCTTTGCAAAAACATTTGGGGAAAAAAATCTATTTGGGTTGCCTGTAACTGTCCTCAGTGTTCTCGGTCTCTGCTGGGTGTAGTAGTTCTCCAAATTCATACGCAGCCAGCTAAGTGTTACAGCAGGCTTGCGCAAAATTATTTCCTGGCTCTGTCTGGGCTGTGAAATCACCGCTGTATTGCAGTTCACAGTGCAACACTCTGCAGTTCTTTGACATATTCCAGGGCCAGAAGCGCTTAGGCAGGGACAGAAGACATATTGATTGAATATAGGCAGTGGGCCTTTGCAAAAACATTTGGGGAAAAAAATATACTTGGGCTGCCTGTCACTGTCCTCAGTGTTCTGGGTCTCTATTGGGGGTAGTAGTTCTCCAAATTCATACGCAGCCAGCTAAGTGCTACAGCAGGCATGCGCAAAATTATTTCCTGGCGTTCCGTAAGCGAAGTCAGCCTCCAGCCACAGGCCAATAAGCGGCACATTTAATTACAGCGTTCTGTTTCTGCACTACTGGTAATACACCATGGTGAGGGGTAGGGGTAGGCCTAGAGGACATGGACGAGGACGCGGAGGCCCAAGTCAGGGTGTGGGCACTGGCTGAGCCAGTGCGGTGGCCAGGGGTAGAGGCAAAGCCAGACCGAATAATCCACCAACTGTTTCCCAAAGCGCCCCCTCGCGCCATGCCACCCTGCAGAGGTCAAGGTGCTCTACGGTGTGGCAGTTTTTCACAGACACGACTGACGAACAGTGGTGTGCAACCTTTGTCATGCCAAGATCAGCTGGGGAGGCACCACCACCAGCATGCGCAGGCATATGATGGCCAAGCACCCCACAAGGTGGGACGAAGGCCGTTCACCGCCTCCGGTTTGCACCACTGCCTCTCCCCCTGTGCCCCAACCTGCCACTGAGATCCAACCCCCCTCTGAGGACACAGGCACTACAGTCTCCTGGCCTGCACCCACACCCTCACCTCCGCTGTCCTCGGCCCCATCCAGCAATGTCTCTCAGCGCAGCGTCCAGACGTCGCTAGCGCCACTGTTTGAGTGCGAGCGCAAGTACGCCGCCACGCACCCGCACGCTCAAGCGTTAAACGTGCACATTGCCAAATTGATCAGCCTGGAGATGCTGCCGTATAGGCTTGTGGAAACGGAGGCTTTCAAAAGCATGATGGCGGCGGCGGCCCTGCGCTACTCGGTTCCCAGTTGCCACTACTTTTCCCGATGTGCCGTCCCAGGCCTGCACGACCACGTCTCCCGCAAAATTGTACGCGCCCTCACCAACGCGGTTACTGCCAAGGTCCACTTAACAACCGACACATGGACAAGCACAGGCGGGCAGGGCCACTATATCTCCCTGACGGCACATTGGGTGAATTTAGTGGAGGCTGGGACAGAGTCAGAGCCTGGGACCGCTCACGTCCTACCCACCCCCAGAATTGCGGGCCCCAGCTCGGTGCTGGTATATTTGGCGGTGTATGCTTCCTCCACCTAACCACCCTCCTCCTCCTCCTACGCAACCTCTGTCTCACAATCAAGATGTGTCAGCAGCAGCACGTCGCCAGCAGTCGGTGTCGCGCGGCATGGCAGCACAGCGGTGAACAAGCGTCAGCAGGCCGTGCTGAAACTACTCAGCTTAGGAGAGAAGAGGCAGATGGCCCACGAACTGCTGCAGGGTCTGACAGAGCAGACCGACCGCTGGCTTGCGCCGCTGAGCCTCCAACCGGGCATGGTCATGTGTGACAACGGCCGTAACCTGGTGGAGGCTCTGCAGCTCGGCAGCCTCACGCACGTGCCATGCCTGGCCCATGTCTTTAATTTGGTGGTTCAGCGCTATCTGAAAAGCTACCCAAACTTGTCATACCTGCTCGGAAAGGTGCGCCGGGTCAGCGCACATTTCCGCAACTCCAGGACGGACGCTGCCACCCTGCGGACCCTGCAACATCGGTTTCATCTGCCAGTGCACCGATTGCTGTGCGACATGCCCACACAGTGGAACTCTACGCTCCACATGTTGGCCAGGCTCTATGAGCAGCGTAGAGCTATTGCGGAATACCAACTCCAACGTGGGTGGTGTAGTGGGAGTCAGCCTCCTCAATTATTTACAGAAGAGTGGGCCTGGTTGGCAGACATCTGCCAGGTCCTTGGAAACTTAGTCTACCCAGATGTTGAGCGGGGATGAATCATTAGCGTCACCATTCCTCTGCTATGCATCTTGAGAAGTTCCCTGCAAAGCATAAAGGCAGACGCTTTGCACTGGGAAATGGAGGCGGGGGAAGACAGTATGTCGCTGGATAGTCAGAGTACCCTCATGTCTATATCTCAGCGCGTTGAGGAGGGGGAGGAGCATGAGGAGGAGGGGGAAGAGACAGCTTGGCCCACTGCTGAGGGTACACATGCTGCTTGCCTGTCATCCTTTCAGCGTGTATGGCCAGAGGAGGAGGAGGAGGAGGATCCTGAAAGTGATCTTCCGAGTGAGGACAGCCATGTGTTGCGTACAGGTACCCTGGCACACATGGCTGACTTCATGTTAGGATGCCTTTCTCATGACCCTCGCGTTACACGCATTCTGGCCACTAAGGATTACTGGGTGTACACACTGCTCGACCCACGCTATAAGGAGAACCTTTCCACTCTCATTACCGAAGAGGAAAGGGGTTCGAGAATGATGCTATACCACAGGGCGCTGGTGGACAAACTGATGGTAAACTTCCCATCCGACAGCGCTAGTGGCCGAAGGCGCATTTCCGCGGGCCAGGTAGCAGGGGAGGCGCAGAGATCAGGCAGCATGTACAGCGCAGGCAGGGGACCATTCTCCAAGGCCTTTGCCAGCTTTCTGGCTCCCCAGCAAGACTGTGTCACCGGTCCCCAGTCAAGGCTGAGTCGGCGGGAGCACTGTAAAAGGATGGTGAGGGAGTACGTAGCCGATCGCACGACCGTCCTCGGTGCCGCCTCTGCCCCCTACAACTACTGGGTGTCGAAGCTGGACACGTGGCCTGAACTCGCGCTGTATGCCCTGGAGGTGCTTGCTTGTCCTGCGGCTAGCGTCTTGTCAGAGAGTGTGTTTAGTGTGGCTGGGGGAATCATCACGGATAAGCGTACCCACCTGTCAACCGACAGTGCCGACAGGCTTGCACTCATCAAGATGAACAAAGCCTGGATTTCACCAGACTTCTCTTCTCCACCAGCGGACAGCAGCGATACCTAAACAATACGTAGGCTGCACCCGCGGATGGAGGCATCGTTCTCTATCACCATCCAAAATGGGGATCTTTTTGCTTCATCAATCTGTGTCTAATATTCCTCCTCCTCCTCCTGCTCCTCCTCCTGAAACCTCACATAATCACGCCGAACGGGCAATTTTTCTTAGGCCCACAAGGCTCAGTCATATAATTTTTCTAAACAATTTTTATACGTTTCAATGCTCATTAAAGCGTTGAAACTTTCACCTCAACCAATTTTTATTTTAACTGGGCTGCCTCCTGGCCTAGTTACCAATTAAGCCCCATTAACCAAAGCGATTAATGGGTTTCACCTGCCCTCTTGGTTGGGCATGGGCAATTTTTCTCAGGTACATTAGTACTGTTGGTACACCAATTTTTGGGGGCCCTCGCCTACAGTGTAATTAATTTTTAGCCCACCTGCATTACAGCTGACGTTACATCAGCTGTGTTGGGCACTGCAATGGGATATATTTATGTACCGCCGGTGAGTTCCAGGGAGCCACCTATGCTGTGGGTCCACAGGGAGTTGTAACTGCATGTGTCCACTTCTAAAGAACCCCAGTCTGACTGGGGCATGCAGTGTGGGCCGAAGCCCACCTGCATTAAACATGACATTACCTCAGCTGTGATGGGCAATGCAATGGGATATATTTATGTACCGCTGGTGGCTTCCTGGCACCCACCCATGCTGTCGGTCCACACGGAGTTGTAACTGCATGTGTCCACTTCTAAAGAACCCCAGTCTAACTGGGGCATGCAGTGTGGGCCGAAGCCCACCTGCATTTAATCGGACGTTACCTCAGCTGTGTTGGGCACTGCAATGGGATACATTTATGTACAGCCGGTGGGTTCCAGGGAGCCACCCATGCTGTGGGTGCACACGGAATTCCCATTGCGGAGTTGTACCTGCCTGTGACTATTTATAAAAAAACGCGGTCTGACTGGGACATGCAGACACCTTGACAGAATGAATAGTGTGTGGCACATAGGTTCCCCATTGCTATGCCCACGTGTGCAGCTCCAGATGGAGGTGGCACAGGATTGAATTTCTCATTGCTTCTGTACAGCATTGTGGACTATCGCCCCGCCTGCTTTTCCTCTGGCAGACGCACTTATAAATAGACATGAGGGTGGCGTGGCATGAGGGCAGCTGAAGGCTGGACAGGGACAGTTTGGTGTGCGCTGTGGACACTGGGTCGTGGAGGGGGGGTTGGGCAGCATGTAACCCAGGAGAAGTGGCAGCGGAGTGTCATGCAGGCAGTGATTGTGCTTTGTTGGAGGTAGTGTGGTGCTTAGCTAAGGTATGCATTGCTAATGAGGGCTTTTCAGAAGTAAAAGTTGTTGGGAGGGGGGGGCCCACTCTTGCCGCTATTGTGGCTTAATAGTGGGACCTGGGAACTTGAGATGCAGCCCAACATGTAGCCCCTCGCCTGCCCTATCCGCTGCTTTGTCGTTCCCATCACTTTCTTGAATTGCCCAGATTTTCACAAATGAAAACCTTAGCGAGCATCGGCGATATACAAAAATGCTCGGGTCGCCCATTGACTTCAATGGGGTCGTTACTCGAAACGAACCCTCGAGCATCGCGATAATTTCGTCCCGAGTAACGAGCACCCGAGCATTTTGGTGCTCGCTCATCTCTAATAGTCATTCATCTTGCAGAATCTTGCTTTGAGGTCTGCCAGCGTGTATGTCCTCAGCTCAGAACTTAGTGGGCTTGTAGTTCAAGGTAAGAACCAGGTCATAGACTACTACTAAAAGTATGTGTGGGTGGACTTAAAAACAGCACACATTGTAGTAAACAACAGGTCTTAATTTGTCAGTTAAATCAGCGATACAGTCACAAAACATGGCACAGTTTGAAATTATTTGGCAATGCTGGCTTTACTAAACAATACTGTCTCTGCCTGCCAACATTTGTAGGTAAAAATAGTCTCTTAAAGTATGGGATGGCCTCTGTGTTGGCTGGAGCGGGGCGGGCCTCTGTGTTGGCTGGAGCCGGGCGGGCCTCTGTCTTGGCCTCTGTGCTGGCTGGAGCCGGGCGGGCCTCTGTCTTGGCCTCTGTGCTGGCTGGAACCGGGCGGGCCTCTGTCTTGGCCTCTGTGCTGGCTGGAACCGGGCGGGCCTCTGTCTTGGCCTCTGTGCTGGCTGGAGCCGGGCGGGCCTCTGTCTTGGCCTCTGTGCTGGCTGGAGCCGGGCGGGCTTCTTCTGCCTTGGCCTCTGTGTTGGCTGGAGCGGGCGGGCCTCTGTGTTGTCCTCTCTGTGGGGCATGGTTGCCAATCCTGTCCCTGGAAAGAAAAAGAAAGAAGTGAGTATAGCAATCAATTTTATTAAACGGCCGGTCTGTCCCGCGTAGGGCCTCTCGGCCGGTCTGTCCCGCGTAGGGCCTCTCGGCCGGTCTGTCCCGCGTAGGGCCTCTCGGCCGGTCTGTCCCGCGTAGGGCCTCTCGGCCGGTCTGTCCCGCGTAGGGCCTCTCGGCCGGTCTGTCCCGCGTAGGGCCTCTCGGCCGGTCTGTCCCGCGTAGGGCCTCTCGGCCGGTCTGTCCCGCGTAGGGCCTCTCGGCCGGTCTGTCCCGCGTAGGGCCTCTCGGCCGGTCTGTCCCGCGTAGGGCCTCTCGGCCGGTCTGTCCCGCGTAGGGCCTCTCGGCCGGTCTGTCCCGCGTAGGGCCTCTCGGCCGGTCTGTCCCGCGTAGGGCCTCTCGGCCGGTCTGTCCCGCGTAGGGCCTCTCGGCCGGTCTGTCCCGCGTAGGGCCTCTCGGCCGGTCTGTCCCGCGTAGGGCCTCTCGGCCGGTCTGTCCCGCGTAGGGCCTCTCGGCCGGTCTGTCCCGCGTAGGGCCTCTCGGCCGGTCTGTCCCGCGTAGGGCCTCTCGGCCGGTCTGTCCCGCGTAGGGCCTCTCGGCCGGTCTGTCCCGCGTAGGGCCTCTCGGCCGGTCTGTCCCGCGTAGGGCCTCTCGGCCGGTCTGTCCCGCGTAGGGCCTCTCGGCCGGTCTGTCCCGCGTAGGGCCTCTCGGCCGGTCTGTCCCGCGTAGGGCCTCTCGGCCGGTCTGTCCCGCGTAGGGCCTCTCGGCCGGTCTGTCCCGCGTAGGGCCTCTCGGCCGGTCTGTCCCGCGTAGGGCCTCTCGGCCGGTCTGTCCCGCGTAGGGCCTCTCGGCCGGTCTGTCCCGCGTAGGGCCTCTCGGCCGGTCTGTCCCGCGTAGGGCCTCTCGGCCGGTCTGTCCCGCGTAGGGCCTCTCGGCCGGTCTGTCCCGCGTAGGGCCTCTCGGCCGGTCTGTCCCGCGTAGGGCCTCTCGGCCGGTCTGTCCCGCGTAGGGCCTCTCGGCCGGTCTGTCCCGCGTAGGGCCTCTCGGCCGGTCTGTCCCGCGTAGGGCCTCTCGGCCGGTCTGTCCCGCGTAGGGCCTCTCGGCCGGTCTGTCCCGCGTAGGGCCTCTCGGCCGGTCTGTCCCGCGTAGGGCCTCTCGGCCGGTCTGTCCCGCGTAGGGCCTCTCGGCCGGTCTGTCCCGCGTAGGGCCTCTCGGCCGGTCTGTCCCGCGTAGGGCCTCTCGGCCGGTCTGTCCCGCGTAGGGCCTCTCGGCCGGTCTGTCCCGCGTAGGGCCTCTCGGCCGGTCTGTCCCGCGTAGGGCCTCTCGGCCGGTCTGTCCCGCGTAGGGCCTCTCGGCCGGTCTGTCCCGCGTAGGGCCTCTCGGCCGGTCTGTCCCGCGTAGGGCCTCTCGGCCGGTCTGTCCCGCGTAGGGCCTCTCGGCCGGTCTGTCCCGCGTAGGGCCTCTCGGCCGGTCTGTCCCGCGTAGGGCCTCTCGGCCGGTCTGTCCCGCGTAGGGCCTCTCGGCCGGTCTGTCCCGCGTAGGGCCTCTCGGCCGGTCTGTCCCGCGTAGGGCCTCTCGGCCGGTCTGTCCCGCGTAGGGCCTCTCGGCCGGTCTGTCCCGCGTAGGGCCTCTCGGCCGGTCTGTCCCGCGTAGGGCCTCTCGGCCGGTCTGTCCCGCGTAGGGCCTCTCGGCCGGTCTGTCCCGCGTAGGGCCTCTCGGCCGGTCTGTCCCGCGTAGGGCCTCTCGGCCGGTCTGTCCCGCGTAGGGCCTCTCGGCCGGTCTGTCCCGCGTAGGGCCTCTCGGCCGGTCTGTCCCGCGTAGGGCCTCTCGGCCGGTCTGTCCCGCGTAGGGCCTCTCGGCCGGTCTGTCCCGCGTAGGGCCTCTCGGCCGGTCTGTCCCGCGTAGGGCCTCTCGGCCGGTCTGTCCCGCGTAGGGCCTCTCGGCCGGTCTGTCCCGCGTAGGGCCTCTCGGCCGGTCTGTCCCGCGTAGGGCCTCTCGGCCGGTCTGTCCCGCGTAGGGCCTCTCGGCCGGTCTGTCCCGCGTAGGGCCTCTCGGCCGGTCTGTCCCGCGTAGGGCCTCTCGGCCGGTCTGTCCCGCGTAGGGCCTCTCGGCCGGTCTGTCCCGCGTAGGGCCTCTCGGCCGGTCTGTCCCGCGTAGGGCCTCTCGGCCGGTCTGTCCCGCGTAGGGCCTCTCGGCCGGTCTGTCCCGCGTAGGGCCTCTCGGCCGGTCTGTCCCGCGTAGGGCCTCTCGGCCGGTCTGTCCCGCGTAGGGCCTCTCGGCCGGTCTGTCCCGCGTAGGGCCTCTCGGCCGGTCTGTCCCGCGTAGGGC
This sequence comes from Eleutherodactylus coqui, assembly GCF_035609145.1. NCBI lineage: Eukaryota > Metazoa > Chordata > Amphibia > Anura > Eleutherodactylidae > Eleutherodactylus > Eleutherodactylus coqui. Next base: position 329,996,823 of record NC_089837.1, on the reverse strand, counting down.
CTCTCGGCCGGTCTGTCCCGCGTAGGGCCTCTCGGCCGGTCTGTCCCGCGTAGGGCCTCTCGGCCGGTCTGTCCCGCGTAGGGCCTCTCGGCCGGTCTGTCCCGCGTAGGGCCTCTCGGCCGGTCTGTCCCGCGTAGGGCCTCTCGGCCGGTCTGTCCCGCGTAGGGCCTCTCGGCCGGTCTGTCCCGCGTAGGGCCTCTCGGCCGGTCTGTCCCGCGTAGGGCCTCTCGGCCGGTCTGTCCCGCGTAGGGCCTCTCGGCCGGTCTGTCCCGCGTAGGGCCTCTCGGCCGGTCTGTCCCGCGTAGGGCCTCTCGGCCGGTCTGTCCCGCGTAGGGCCTCTCGGCCGGTCTGTCCCGCGTAGGGCCTCTCGGCCGGTCTGTCCCGCGTAGGGCCTCTCGGCCGGTCTGTCCCGCGTAGGGCCTCTCGGCCGGTCTGTCCCGCGTAGGGCCTCTCGGCCGGTCTGTCCCGCGTAGGGCCTCTCGGCCGGTCTGTCCCGCGTAGGGCCTCTCGGCCGGTCTGTCCCGCGTAGGGCCTCTCGGCCGGTCTGTCCCGCGTAGGGCCTCTCGGCCGGTCTGTCCCGCGTAGGGCCTCTCGGCCGGTCTGTCCCGCGTAGGGCCTCTCGGCCGGTCTGTCCCGCGTAGGGCCTCTCGGCCGGTCTGTCCCGCGTAGGGCCTCTCGGCCGGTCTGTCCCGCGTAGGGCCTCTCGGCCGGTCTGTCCCGCGTAGGGCCTCTCGGCCGGTCTGTCCCGCGTAGGGCCTCTCGGCCGGTCTGTCCCGCGTAGGGCCTCTCGGCCGGTCTGTCCCGCGTAGGGCCTCTCGGCCGGTCTGTCCCGCGTAGGGCCTCTCGGCCGGTCTGTCCCGCGTAGGGCCTCTCGGCCGGTCTGTCCCGCGTAGGGCCTCTCGGCCGGTCTGTCCCGCGTAGGGCCTCTCGGCCGGTCTGTCCCGCGTAGGGCCTCTCGGCCGGTCTGTCCCGCGTAGGGCCTCTCGGCCGGTCTGTCCCGCGTAGGGCCTCTCGGCCGGTCTGTCCCGCGTAGGGCCTCTCGGCCGGTCTGTCCCGCGTAGGGCCTCTCGGATTTTTTTTAACAAATGAATGGGTATTAAGATTTATAGCAGGTGAGAGGTGAAGGTGTCCATTAACTTTTCTGTTACTTGGCAAATACTTAAATTTCACATTTTTACACTATACCCATACATAACTCCTCCCCATCCTTCACTATGACTAGACAATACCCAGTATACTGACCTGTCCAGATAGCGAGGTAATGACATGCTTCTCCAACTTGTGTAGGACAGTGTCCTGGGGGCAGTTCTTTTAATATACTTTAACCCCTTAACGCTATATAACGTCAGTTTACATCATGGCATCGTGGTTCTTAATGCACCAGGATGTATACTTAATGTCATGTGGATGGAGCGGGTTTAGGAGCTGAGCCCATGCAATCTTGCAGTGGGAGTTGGCTGTTACCGATAGCCAGCCTCCTGCTGTAACACCCGAGATCAGTGAACATTGGTCTGCGCTTTTAACCATTTGCATGCTGCCATCTATGTAGATGGCGGAATGTAAACGGTTCACAGAGGGAGGATGCTCCCTCGTGACATAATCAGACACTCATGATGTAATCATGGAGGGTTGCAATGACAACAGAATGCCAGGCATTCAAGTGATAAAGTGATAAATATATTATGTAGCATAAGTACCCAGGAATTGTACCAATAAAAACTTCAGTTCACCTCATTAAAAACAAGCCCTCATACAGCCAAGTCAACTGAAAAATTATAAAGTTATGACTTTTGAAAAGCGGAGATGAAAAACTCCCAAAAATCGAGTCCTCGTGCCCAAAATATGTCCTTAAGGGCTTAGTATGTCCTGGCGGCTGCAGTAGTGGAACCATGTTGGCACATGCACACTGTGCAAATTCAGAATGAAAGCTTAAATAATGAACTGTTTTTTTTGATGGACAATACAGAAGTCAGAAAAATGGCACCCAGTTTTTGCAAACTATACATGACTCTATGGACTGTTGGCAGCCCTGAATTTGGGTGACTTGACAGGTTTATTGTAATAGGGCACAGTATTCTGCATACCATATGGGAAGGATGAGTAAATAACGTGATTCTTATACATACAGCGCCATGAACTCCAGACAGGAAAGAAATGTTCATTTTGGCAGGTTGCCTTATTTTTTTGCCATTTTCTACTTCGGACTTCTTCTATTGAAATACTATGTAGGAATGTACACTATATGAACAACCTCTATAAAGAAGAGAGGTCTTTATGGCCCCCTAAGGTTCCTGGGCCCGGGAGCAACCACATGCCCTATATAGTTACGCCAGTGGTCATGGGAGGAGGGGAGGGATGGACCCAGGTGCAAAAGTTTATCTTCGGGCCCCCAAACTTAACCCTTTAGCAAAGGCATAATTTGAAGCTTCTGGGCTCCAATGCAAAATCCAATAATAGCTGATTCATTTTACTGGGCTCCCTCTATAGAGAAGAAAGGCCTTAATGGCCCCCTAAGGCTCCTGGGCCTGGGAGCAACCGCATGCCCTATATAGTTAAGCCAGTGGTCATGGGAGGAGGGGAGGGGTGAAGGGATTTCCTCTAACTGCTTAGATGCCACATTCAGCATTGAGTGTGAAATTTAAGATAAATCAGCTGGCATCTGTTCCCTGAAGATGAAGGTAGATGTCTGCTATGTAACACATTTGGCACTCTCCGTGTTTGGAGTAGGCGTGGCTCCTATAGATGTACAACCTTTGTTATGAAGAGGTTAATGAAATAACCAGCATTTTAGTTTTATAATTTCCAGGGATGCAATTTTTACCAATATCCATGAAAAAGTCCCAATGAACCCGTATGTCATCACTACAAGCGCTTCAGTCATTGAAGAATAACAGAACCGTTTCCTTAGATAAACATAAAATAGATAAGTGTCCTCAATGAATACCATATAGGCCAAATATCTCAGTAGGAAATCATCTATCGTATCTCGGCCCATTTCAGGAAAACGCAACACTGTCATATTTCTATATTTCAAGGTTTTCTGCTTAGGTGACGTTTTTCATGATTTTTTTCATTCTGCCCTCTGAATAGGTGATAACGGATAGATCGGTGAGGGTCCGACTGCCGGCATCCCCGCCAATCGCCGAATGGTAGTCCTGAAGTTTGCAGAATAAATGGAGCCGTACATAAATGCTGCTGCTCCATTTATTGCAGTAGGACTGCTAAAGGTGGCCATTTGAAGTTCATTGAGCCACCACTCCATTTATTTGGGAAACCTCAGCACCCCTATTCTGGCAATTATTAATGGGGGTCCCAGCAGTTGGACCCCCACCGATCTATCAGTTTTCAAAACATTTTACCAAATCAGAAAACCCCTTTTTAACTCTATTCCTTCACATCTCAATGGCTATTCAGTGTGTGTGTATACATATATTAGTGTTCTGTATATAATAGTCACACCAATATATTACATGTAGAATAATCGTCCGGCTACTCCTGTAGCATTAGTGTACATCACATGGGGCAAGAATAATTTTCGGTGTGGACTTTCTGCAAGGTGAATCAGCAGCATTTACAATGTAAACCATGTGGATGAGTGTTTAACAAATCTCCCCCACAGAGTGCAGACGATCTCCCCGAGGGATACGCTGTGGACTTTATATCCGCAGCAGGTTAACTATGTGCTGCTGATTTCACCTTTATGAATCCAAAGTGTGAAATCTGCAGCAAGTCCACCCAAAATGCAAGACAAAATCCACAACATTAAACTGTGAATTAAATGACTGCTAATCTTTGTGTGACTTGGTTGCTTACGATTCCAGGTGACCCCCTCGCTGGCGCTCCTTGAGGCTGACGCTGCGGCCGGCACTGGCTTCCCCGCGGACAGCTGCAGATCACTGGTCCCATCAGGTAATAATCCAGTCCTTAATGTCTGTTCCTTCTGTCCTCCAATCCAACGTATTTGGCCCCTAGATGGGTCTCCACTGCTCTTTGTCTGCCTGGACTTTGCTGTCAGGATAGATCTCCTTGGACTCTCCGAAGGACTTGCTGTTGCCTCTTCTTTCTTCTTCATCTGCCACTGTCACCATTTCTCCTCTTCTGGTTTCTCCAGCTGTTCCTGGCAAAATCTAATCCAGTTGGGTTAGCATCTTGTCAGCAAGAGCAACAATTCTCATCTGGCTTCAAGATGGCGTCTGACTGACCAACTGCCACTTTTCTTCCAGGAAGCTCCGCCCACTTCAGGCTCCACCCACTTCACTGCACTGCACAGAGGATAACTGTTATGTCTGGTCTCACAAGAACTAAATTAAAGGGCCCATATCACTCCATTACAATAATAAAAATATAGATATAAAACATATATAGGAATGTAAATGATGATGATCCGAGGACTCTTGGTAGGCTGGCCTCACGCAGCGCATTTTTCATGCATTTTATACATATGATCAATGATGATTATCACTGGTTATACTTGTACAATGCACATATGTTATAAAAACATGTTTTAAATCTGTTTTTTCAGATCTTTTTTTTCACTCACGCAAAAAAAGGCCCAACTGATGTCCGCTTTTCTTCACACTGACTTCTCTCATAAACGCAGTGAATACACATGTAACAGCCGCTGCGTACCTTTTTGACGCTTCTGTAGATTTTAATGTGCAGTTTTGTTCTGTAAATACGAACCAAAATAAGATGGGCTGCAATTTTTATTCTGTAAAAAGCAAAACCATAAACCATTGCACGTCTGAATACACCAATGCAAATCAATGGGGTGATATGTTTGCTTTATGTCTGTAAAATGTACGTACTGACAATACGCCCGTGTAAAAAAAAAAAAAAGCTACTGTACGTTTAACTTCTTCAGGGTACATCGATAATAATTATCATCTGAGCAGTTATATTCCTGTACATAGGAGGCAGTACTATAGCAGTAATACTCTTGTATATAGGAGACAGTATTCTAGTAGTTATATTCTTGTATACAGGAGACAGTATTCTAGGGGTTATATTCTTGTACATAGGGGGCAGTATTATAGTAGTTATATTCTTGTACATAGGAGACAGTATTCTAGTAGCTATATTCTTGTACATAAGGTACGGTATTATAGTAGGTATATTCTTGTACATAGGAGACAGTATTCTAGTATTTATATTCTTGTACATAGGGGACAGTATTGTAGTAGTTGAATTCTTGTACATAGAAGACAGAACTATAGTAGTTATATTCTTGTACATAGGGGGTAGTATTATAGTAGTTATATTCTTCTACATAAGGTACGGTATTATAGTAGGTATATTCTTGTACATAGGAGACAGTATTCTAGTAGTTATATTCCTGTACATAGGGGGCAGTATTCTAGTAGATATATTCTTGTACATAGGAGATAGTATTCTAGTAGTTATATTCCTATACATAGGGGGCAGTATTCTAGTAGTTATATTCCTGTACATAGGGGGCAGTATTCTAGTAGATATATTCTTGTACATAGGAGATAGTATTCTAGTAGTTATATTCCTGTACATAGGGGGCAGTATTCTAGTAGGTATATTCTTGTACATAGGGGACAGTATTCTAGTAGTTATATTCCTGTACATAGGAGGCAGTACTATAGCAGTAATACTCTTGTATATAGGAGCCAGTATTCTAGTAGTTATATTCTTGTATATAGGAGACAGTATTCTAGTAGTTATATTCCTGTACATAGGGGGCAGTATTCTAGTAGTTATATTCTTGTATATAGGAGACAGTATTCTAGTAGTTATATTCTTGTATATAGGATACAGTATTCTAGTAGTTATATTCTTGTATATAGGAGACAGTATTCTAGTAGTTATATTCTTGTATATAGGAGACAGTACTCTAGTAGTTATATTCTTGTATATAGGAGACAGTAGTCTAGTAGTTATATCTATATATATAAAATTGAATGTATGTCTGTATGCGTGCGTGTCTGTCTGTCTGTTTGTCCTTTATGCGCTACTACACCATTCATCCGATCGCCATGAAACTTTGGGAAGTTGTTGAGTACACTCCTGGGAAGATTATAGGCATAGTACAACTATCCTACGATAAATGGTGCGCGCGAGCGTCGTCGAAAGTTACCACCCCCCCACGTAGATCGAATAAGTAAGCCACCTGCTATTGTGATGTCATCACTGATGTCATCAACATCGGACGCCCTTGAACATGCCCCAACATGTTCTATAAAGCTGCATTGTGATGTCATTAAGGCTCTATTATGACACGTACAGCTTGGAACCACTAGAGCACGCCAGCCAATTACCATTGGAGTTGGAAGTCCGTAAACAAGTACTAGGATATCTTCCTAAGAAGCCACAGTAGCCGGATAAATTGTATGTTCCACCCAACGGCTATTTTATTCAGCCCGCAAGGGGGAAGCAGCGGCCTACAAAATCTCATTCAGGTAGGTAGGTTCAGTTCTTGGAGGTTGGGGAATGCTTATGGGCAAGGCCTTATGTCTCATCCCAACTCGATTATTCAATTCTAAGCGCAAAAGAATTAGCGTCCAAATTTTATGTACGGAATTTAATTCTCTCACTTCCCAATGTCATAGAAACTTGAAATTTGGCACGAGCATTGATTATGTCATAAATAGGAAAAGTTAATGGGTCCCAACTCGATTATTCAATTCTAAGCGCAAAAGAATTAGCGTTCAAATTTTACGTACGGAATCTAATTCTCTCATTTCCTGATGTCATAGATAGATAGATAGATAGACTGTATGCAATAACCCTGATAGATAGATAGATAGATAGATAGATAGACTGTATGCAATAACCCAGATAGATAGATAGATAGATAGACTGTATGCAATAACACGTACAGCTTGAAACCATAAATACTAGAGCACGCCAGCCATTTACAGTCAGTCTCCATTGGAGTTGGAAGTGGGCAAACATGTACTAGGCTATCTTCCCAAGAAGCCACAGCAGCCGGATAAATTGGATGTTCCACACAACGGCTATTTTATTCAGCCTGCAAGGGGGAAGCAGCGGCCTACAAAACCTCAGTGGTCGCTGCTGCCGTCATCTAGATATATAAAAACGAATGTATGTATGTATGTCTGTCTTCGCAGCAACGCGCGACGGGTACGCTAGTTCTTGTATATAGGAGACAGTATTATAGTAGTTTTATTCTTGTATAAAGGAGACAGTATTCTAGTAGTTATATTCTTGTACATAGGGGGCAGTATTCTAGTAGTTATATTCTTGTATATAGGAGACAGTATTCTAGTAGTTATATTCTTGTACATAGGAGACAGTATTCTAGTAGTTATATTCTTGTATATAGGAGACAGTATTCTAGTAGTTATATTCTTGTATATAGGAGACAGTATTCTAGTAGCTATATTCTTGTATATAGGAGACAGTATTCTAGTAGTTATATTCTTGTACATAGGGGGCAGTATTCTAGTAGCGTACCCATCGCGCGTTGCTGCGAAGACAGACATACATACATACATTCGTTTTTATATATCTAGATGACGGCAGCAGCGACCACTGAGATTTTGTAGGCCGCCGCTTCCCCCTTGCAGGCTGAATAAAATAGCCGTTGTGTGGAACATCCAATTTATCCGGCTGCTGTGGCTTCTTGGGAAGATAGCCTAGTACATGTTTGCCCACTTCCAACTCCAATGGAGACTGACTGTAAATGGCTGGCATGCTCTAGTATTTATGGTTCCAAGCTGTACGTGTCATTGCATACAGTCTATCTATCTATCTATCTATCTATCAGGGTTATTGCATACAGTCTATCTATCTATCTATCTATGACATCAGGAAATGAGAGAATTAGATTCCGTACGTAAAATTTGAACGCTAATTCTTTTGCGCTTAGAATTGAATAATCGAGTTGGGACCCATTAACTTTTCCTATTTATGACATAATCAATGCTCGTGCCAAATTTCAAGTTTCTATGACATTGGGAAATGAGAGAATTAAATTCCGTACATAAAATTTGGACGCTAATTCTTTTGCGCTTAGAATTGAATAATCGAGTTGGGATGAGACATAAGGCCTTGCCCATAAGCATTCCCCAACCTCCAAGAACTGAACCTACCTACCTGAATGAGATTTTGTAGGCCGCTGCTTCCCCCTTGCGGGCTGAATAAAATAGCCGTTGGGTGGAACATACAATTTATCCGGCTGCTGTGGCTTCTTAGGAAGATATCCTAGTACTTGTTTACCCACTTCCAACTCCAATGGTAATTGGCTGGCGTGCTCTAGTGGTTCCAAGCTGTACGTGTCATAATAGAGCCTTAATGACATCACAATGCAGCTTTACAGAACATGTTGGGGCATGTTCAAGGGCGTCCGATGTTGATGACATCAGTGATGACATCACAATAGCAGGTGGCTTACTTATTCGATCTACGTGGGGGGGTGGTAACTTTCGACGACGCTCGCGCGCACCATTTATCGTAGGATAGTTGTACTATGCCTATAATCTTCCCAGGAGTGTACTCAACAACTTCCCAAAGTTTCATGGCGATCGGATGAATGGTGTAGTAGCGCATAAAGGACAAACAGACAGACAGACAGACAGACAGACACGCACGCATACAGACATACATTCAATTTTATATATATAGATATAGGAGACAGTATTCTAGTAGTTATATTCTTGTATATAGGAGACAGTATTCTAGTAGTTATATTCTTGTATATAAGAGACAGTAGTCTAGTAGTTATATTCTTGTACATAGGGGGCAGTATTATAGTAGTTATATTCTTGTATATAGGAGACAGTATTCTAGTAGTTATATTCTTGTACATAGGAGACAGTATTATAGTAGTTATATTCTTTTACATAAGGTACGGTATTATAGTAGCTATATTCTTGTACATAGGGGACAGTATTCTAGTAGTTATATTCCTGTACATAGGAGGCAGTATTCTAGTAGGTATATTCTTGTACATAGGGGACAGTATTCTAGTAGATATATTCCTGTACATAGGGGGCAGCATTATAGTAGTTATATTCTTGTACATAGGGGCAGTATTCTAGTAGTTATATTCTTGTACATAAGGTACGGTATTATAGTAGGTATATTCTTGTACATAGGGGACAGTATTATAGTAGTTATATTCTTATACGTAGGAGACAGTATTCTAGTAGTTATATTCCTGTACATAGGGGGCAGTATTCTAGTAGTTATATTCCTGTACATAGGGGGCAGTATTCTAGTAGATATATTCTTGTACATAGGAGATAGTATTCTAGTAGTTATATTCCTGTACATAGGGGGCAGTATTCTAGTAGTTATATTCCTGTACATAGGGGGCAGTATTCTAGTAGGTATATTCTTGTACATAGGGGACAGTATTCTAGTAGTTATATTCCTGTACATAGGAGGCAGTACTATAGCAGTAATACTCTTGTATATAGGAGACAGTATTCTAGTAGTTATATTCTTGTATATAGGAGACAGTATTCTAGTAGTTATATTCTTGTACATAGGAGACAGTATTCTAGTAGTTATATTCTTGTACATAGGAGACAGTATTCTAGTAGTTATATTCTTGTACATAAGGTACGGTATTATAGTAGCTATATTCTTGTACATAGGGGACAGTATTCTAGTAGTTATATTCCTGTACATAGGAGGCAGTACTATAGCAGAAATACTCTTGTATATAGGAGCCAGTATTCTAGTAGTTCTATTCTTGTATATAGGAGACAGTATTCTAGTAGTTATATTCCTGTACATAGGGGGCAGTATTCTAGTAGTTATATTCTTGTATATAGGAGACAGTATTCTAGTAGTTATATTCTTGTATATAGGATACAGTATTCTAGTAGTTATATTCTTGTATATAGGAGACAGTAGTCTAGTAGTTATATTCTTGTATATAGGAGACAGTATTATAGTAGTTTTATTCTTGTATATAGGAGACAGTATTCTAGTAGTTATATTCTTGTACATAGGGGACAGTATTCTAGTAGATATGTTCTTGTACATAGGGGCAGTATTCTAGTAGGTATATTCTTGTACATAAGGTACGGTATTATAGTAGGTATATTCTTGTACATAGGAGACAGTATTCTAGTAGTTATATTCCTGTACATAGGGGGCAGTATTCTAGTAGGTATATTCTTGTACATAGGGGACAGTATTCTAGTAGTTATATTCCTGTACATAGGGGGCAGCATTATAGTAGTTATATTCTTGTACATAGGGGCAGTATTCTAGTAGTTATATTCTTGTACATAAGGTACGGTATTATAGTAGGTATATTCTTGTACATAGGAGACAGTATTCTAGTAGTTATATTCCTGTACATAGGGGGCAGTATTCTAGTAGGTATATTCTTGTACATAGGGGACAGTATTCTAGTAGATATATTCTTGTACATTGGGGACAGTATTATAGTAGTTATATTCCTGTACATAGGAGGCAGTATTCTAGTATATATATTATTGTACATAGGAGATAGTATTCTAGTAGTTATATTCCTGTACATAGGGGGCAGTATTCTAGTAGGTATATTCTTGTACATAGGGGACAGTATTCTAGTAGTTATATTCCTGTACATAGGAGGCAGTACTATAGCAGTAATACTCTTGTGTATATAGGAGACAGTATTCTAGTAGTTATATTCCTGTACATAGGAGGCAGTACTATAGCAGTAATACTCTTGTGTATATAGGAGACAGTATTCTAGTAGTTATATTCTTGTATATAGGAGACAGTATTCTAGTAGTTATATTCTTGTATATAGGAGACAGTATTCTAGTAGTTATATTCCTGTACATAGGGGGCAGTATTCTAGTAGATATATTCTTGTACATAGGAGATAGTATTCTAGTAGTTATATTCCTGAACATAGGGGGCAGTATTCTAGTAGGTATATTCTTGTACATAGGGGACAGTATTCTAGTAGTTATATTCCTGTACATAGGAGGCAGTACTATAGCAGTAATACTCTTGTGTATATAGGAGACAGTATTCTAGTAGTTATATTCCTGTACATAGGAGGCAGTACTATAGCAGTAATACTCTTGTGTATATAGGAGACAGTATTCTAGTAGTTATATTCTTGTATATTGGAGACAGTATTCTAGTAGTTATATTCTTGTACATAGGGGGCAGTATTCTAGTAGTTATATTCTTGTATATAGGAGACAGTATTCTAGTAGTTATATTCCTGTACATAGGGGGCAGTATTCTAGTAGTTATATTCTTGTATATAGGATACAGTATTCTAGTAGTTATATTCTTGTATATAGGAGACGGTATTCTAGTAGTTATATTCTTGTACATAGGAGACAGTATTCTAGTAGTTATATTCTTGTATATAGGAGACAGTATTCTAGTAGTTATATTCCTGTACATAGGGGGCAGTATTCTAGTAGTTATATTCTTGTATATAGGATACAGTATTCTAGTAGTTATATTCTTGTATATAGGAGACAGTATTCTAGTAGTTATATTCTTGTACATAGGAGACAGTATTCTAGTAGTTATATTCTTGTATATAGGAGACAGTATTCTAGTAGTTATATTCCTGTACATAGGGGGCAGTATTCTAGTAGTTATATTCTTGCATATAGGAGACAGTATTGTAGTAGTTGAATTCTTGTACATAGAAGACAGAACTATAGAAGTTATATTCTTGTATATAGGAGACAGTATTCTAGTAATTATATTCTTGTGCATAGAAGACAGTACTATAGTAGTTATATTCCTGTACATAGGGGGCAGTATTCTAGTAGGTATATTCTTGTACATAAGTTACGGTATTATAGTAGGTCTATTCTTGTACATAGGAGACAGTATTCTAGTAGTTATATTCTTGTACATAAGGTACGGTATTATAGTAGCTATATTCTTGTACATAGGGGACAGTATTCTAGTAGTTATATTCTTGTACATAGGGGACAGTATTCTAGTAGTTATATTCCTGTACATAGGGGGCAGTACACTAGTAGTTATATTCCTGTACATTGGAGACAGCATTATAGGAGTTATATTCTTGTATATAGGAGACAGTATTCTAGTAGTTATATTCTTGTATATAGGAGACAGTATTCTAGTAGTTATATTCCTGTACATAGGGGGACAGTATTCTAGTAGATATATTCTTGTACATAGGAGATAGTATTCTAGTAGTTATATTCCTGTACATAGGGGGCAGTATTCTAGTAGATATATTCTTGTACATAGGAGATAGTATTCTAGTAGATATATTCTTGTACATAGGAGACAGTATTCTAGTAGTTATATTCTTGTACATAGGAGACAGTATTCTAGTAGTTATATTCTTGTACATAGGAGAAGTATTCTAGTAGTTATATTCCTGTACATAGGGGGCAGTATTCTAGTAGATATATTCTTGTACATAGGGGGCAGTATTCTAGTAGTTATATTCGTGTACATAGGGGGCAGTATTCTAGTACAGTAGTTATATTCTTGCCTATAGAAGACAGTATTCTAGTAGTTTTATTCTTCTACATATGGGACAGTATTCTAGTAGTTATATTCCTGTGCATAGAGGACAATATACTAGTAGTTAAATTCTGGCACATAGAGGACAGTATTATAGTAGTTATATTCCTATACATTCACGGCAGTATTGTAGTTGTTATATTCTTGTACATAGGATACAGTATTTTACTTATATTCTTGTACATAGGAGGCAGTATTTTACTTATATTCTTGTACATAGGAGACAATATTTTAGTAGTTTTATTCTTGTACATAGGAGACAGTATTCTAGTAGTTACATTCTTGTACATAGAGTACAGTATTATAATAGTTATATTCCTATACATGCATGGCAGTATTCTAGTAGTTATATTCTTGTATATAGGATACAGTATTCTAGTTGTTATATTCCTGTACATAGGAGACAATATTATAGCAGTTATATTCCTGTACATAGAGGGCAGTACTATGTTATTTATATTCTTGGATACTGGTGCATCTTTTCTCCACCATAAAAATGGGTGGAGACCTGGGATTGTGCTGTGGGAGGTATTGGGTACGCCTATAGCTGCTGATTGGCTGGGCTCCTGTCGAGGCTGTGCTATGCCCTCCTTTCTCAGCTTCAAGTGGCTTCCCCGCTGGCCACCTTGCAATCCCCCAGCTGTGACAGCATGGGACGGCTGCCGCTGTGTTCAGCAAGGGCAGCATCAGCACCATGGAGCAGAACGGGCATGGAGCAGCGTAATAAATACCTTATTTGACAGCAGCACTCCACAAAGCCCCTGAAATAGTGTGGATGTACAGCGAGTGGGTTCGGATGCATGCTCCAGATAGGATGGAGACTATTATCCATGAAGATCCACACCAACTTTTAGAGATGGAGCCGCATTCGGGGTGCAAAAAATCCAATGGACGTTTACTCTAAAAGGACATTTTTGTTTATTCAATGCATAAACACAACAACGTTTCGACCTTTTGATGAAGACTGCAAATATCAGTCGAAACGTTGTCATGTCTATGGATTGAATAAAGGAATATGTCCTTTTACAAAAAATGTCAATTGAACGTTTTTGCAACCCGAATGCTGTGCCATCTTTAAAAGTTGGCCCGAGCCTTCCTGATGTTTCATACACCACCAGGCATAAGGCCTTGCCCATAAGCATTCCCCAACTGACAAGAACTGAACCAACCTACCTGCCTGCATACCTATGCCTCTCCATGGAAGAAGTGAGCCTACCTTTTTTTTAAATGCAACAGCAGCGGCCAGTTAGATTTTTGTAGGCCTCTGTCTCCCCCTTGTGGGCCAAATTAAAAAGACGACCCCTTAAAAATAAAAATTATTCAGCTCCTGTGGCTTCACGGGGGAGATACAGGATGACACATCTGCCCACTTCCATCTGCAACAGAGACTGCCTTAAGATGGCCGCCAAGCTCTGACATTTATAGTTCTATACACAATAGACTGATGACATCACAATGTAGTCTCAACTGCTAGACAGCTGGGCTCATTAGCATACAGTGTGTATGCATGTCTGTGTATCTATCTATCGATTATCTATATATATAAAATTGAATGTATGTCTGTCTGCGTGCGTGTCTGCGTGCGTGCGTGTCTGTTTGTCCTTTATGCGCTACTACACCATTCATCCGATCGCCATGAAACTTTGGGAAGTTGTTAAGTACACTCCTGGGAAGATTATAGGCATAGTACAAATATCCTACGATAAATGGCGCGCGAGCGTCGTCGAAAGTTACGCCCCCCCCCCCACGTAGATCGAATAAGTAAGCCACCTGCTATTGTGATGTCATCACTGATGTCATCAACATCGGACGCCCTTGAACATGCCCCAACATGTTCTATAAAGCTGCATTGTGATGTCATTAAGGCTGTATTATGACACGTACAGCTTGGAACCACTAGAGCACGCCAGCCAATTACCATTGGAGTTGGAAGTGGGTAAACAAGTACTAGGATATCTTCCTAAGAAGCCACAGCAGCCGGATAAATTGTATGTTCCACCCAACGGCTATTTTATTCAGCCCGCAAGGGGGAAGCAGCGGCCTACAAAATCTCATTCAGGTAGGTAGGTTCAGTTCTTGGAGGTTGGGGAATGCTTATGGGCAAGGCCTTATGTCTCATCCCAACTTAATTCTCTCACTTCCCAATGTCATAGAAACTTAAAATTTGGCACGAGCATTGATTATGTCATAAATAGGAAAAGTTAATGGGTCCCAACTCGATTATTCAATTCAAAGCGCCAAAGAATTAGCGTTCAAATTTTACGTACGGAATCTAATTCTCTCATTTCCTGATGTCATAGATAGATAGATAGATAGACTGTATGCAATAACCCTGATAGATAGATAGACATGTACTAGGCTATCTTCCCAAGAAGCCACAGCAGCCGGATAAATTGGATGTTCCACACAACGGCTATTTTATTCAGCCTGCAAGGGGGAAGCAGCGGCCTACAAAACCTCAGTGGTCGCTGCTGCCGTCATCTAGATATATAAAAACGAATGTATGTATGTATGTCTGTCTTCGCAGCAACGCGCGACGGGTACGCTAGTCTATATATATAAAATTGAATGTATGTCTGTCTGCGTGCGTGTCTGCGTGCGTGCGTGCGTGTCTGTTTGTCCTTTATGCGCTACTACACCATTCATCCGATCGCCATGAAACTTTGGGAAGTTGTTAAGTACACTCCTGGGAAGATTATAGGCATAGTACAAATATCCTACGATAAATGGCGCGCGAGCGTCGTCGAAAGTTACGCCCCCCCCCACGTAGATCGAATAAGTAAGCCACCTGCTATTGTGATGTCATCACTGATGTCATCAACATCGGACGCCCTTGAACATGCCCCAACATGTTCTATAAAGCTGCATTGTGATGTCATTAAGGCTGTATTATGACACGTACAGCTTGGAACCACTAGAGCACGCCAGCCAATTACCATTGGAGTTGGAAGTGGGTAAACAAGTACTAGGATATCTTCCTAAGAAGCCACAGCAGCCGGATAAATTGTATGTTCCACCCAACGGCTATTTTATTCAGCCCGCAAGGGGGAAGCAGCGGCCTACAAAATCTCATTCAGGTAGGTAGGTTCAGTTCTTGGAGGTTGGGGAATGCTTATGGGCAAGGCCTTATGTCTCATCCCAACTTAATTCTCTCACTTCCCAATGTCATAGAAACTTAAAATTTGGCACGAGCATTGATTATGTCATAAATAGGAAAAGTTAATGGGTCCCAACTCGATTATTCAATTCAAAGCGCCAAAGAATTAGCGTTCAAATTTTACGTACGGAATCTAATTCTCTCATTTCCTGATGTCATAGATAGATAGATAGATAGACTGTATGCAATAACCCTGATAGATAGATAGACATGTACTAGGCTATCTTCCCAAGAAGCCACAGCAGCCGGATAAATTGGATGTTCCACACAACGGCTATTTTATTCAGCCTGCAAGGGGGAAGCAGCGGCCTACAAAACCTCAGTGGTCGCTGCTGCCGTCATCTAGATATATAAAAACGAATGTATGTATGTATGTCTGTCTTCGCAGCAACGCGCGACGGGTACGCTAGTATTATATAATCTATCATAAAAACTATTATTATTAATCAATATAGAGGTTAGAAACTAAATATATAATAAGTATATATGTATGTCAATATATATATATATATAATATATTTAAAATCTATAATCTAGATATAATCCATAGCTATAGCTTTCCATCCTTCTGAGGTTGGTACAATGAGCACCCTGCTTGCTGGGATGTGGGGTGATAAATTATGTGAAAGCGCTGCAGAATAAATTGGCGCTATACAATAGCAAAATTTATTTATACATATAATCCATATCTATAGGTATGTATGGTGGAAAAAAGGCCTGCTGTACTTTTAAATCCTTCAGCCTTTGTTGAGGGTGATGACGATGATAATCTATCACTATTCTTACTAGTTCTATTAATGTCAACCCAGGGGTAGGCAATAAACCCCCATGGGGTCGAAGCCAATTTTCCTCGTTTTAGGAAAAAAGTTCCGTCCGTCCCCACTCAAAATGCGGTCAGCCAAAGAGATTCCTCGGAGAGACGTACCTTCAGAGGGAAACTAGTGATTGCAAAGTAATCACCCGCTGAACCATCCTGCAAAAGGAGGGAGGGGAAGAGTGCTGCAGGCACTACAAGCCTAGGATGCATGAGCGAGCCTGGAGCAAGAGGAATAAGGATAAGGGTTGGGGCGGTTCACAAGGCGATGCTATGCAAAAGATTTTAAATCCACCGCAGTGTGTTGTGGATACTGTCAGAAGGTTGCCTGTCCTTGTGCCGTAGAAGGCAGTCCATTGCTCAGCATCCACTGGGCAGCTGCGTCTGGCAGAGTGTGTGTGGTAATGTTTGAAGCAAAACCGCAGACCAGCTAATATGCCAACTGCACTCCATATTTTGTAATGTGTTATTAGCCAAGATGGAAACATTGGTCAGGCACAGCGTCATTGCACTGTTCAGTTACAGCGTATCCTGGGACCCCCAATTACACAGGCCCAAGCCTTCGTATACAACACAAAATACCTTATTTGATAGCAGCACTCCACGATGCCCCTGAAATAGAGGGGAAGCACAGCACGTGGGCTGAGATGCACGTTCCACATAGGGTGTGGCGTATTCATCCATGAAGATCCAGACCAACCTTTAGAGATGGAGCACCATTCGGGGTGCAAAAAAACTCCAATGGACTTTTACTTTAAAAGGACATATTTGTTTATTCAATGCATGGACACAACACCGTTCTGCCCGCTTGATAAAGACCGCAGATAGCGGTCAAAACGCTGTCGTGTCTATGGATTGAATGAAGAAATATGTCCTTTTAAAGGAAACGTGCATTTGACTTTTTTGCAACCCGAATGCTGCTCCATCTTTAAAAGTTGGCCCGAGCCTTCCTGATGTTTCATGCACCACCAGGCATAAGGCCTTGCCCATAAGCATTCCCCAACTGACAAGAACAGAACCAACCTACCTGCCTGCATACCTATTCCTCTCCATGGAAGAATTTTTTTAAATGCAACAGCAGCGGCCAGTTAGATTTTTGTAGGCCTCTGTCTCCCCCTTGTGGGACAAATTAAAAAGGTAATCTATTAAAAAAAATTATCCAGCTCTTGTGGCTTTTCGGGGGTGATACTGGAGGACACATCTGCCCACTTCCATCTGCAGCAGAAACTGCCTTAAGATGACTGCCAAGCTCTGGTGTTTATAGTTCTATACTGCCCGTGTCACAATAGACTGATGACATCACAATGTAGTCTCAACTTCCAGACAGCTGGGCTCATTAGCATACAGTGTATATGAATGTCTGTGTTTCTATCTATCGATATATTATATAATCTATAATAAAGATTAATTATTATTAACTAATATAGAGGATAGAAACTAAATATATGGTGGGGATAACACAGCCCCACTACCCCTGGGGGAGATTAAAAATTCTCAACTATAAGGATAAAATACAAAATACATTTAAATCTTCTAAAAATACCATGTAATACATGGACCAATAGGGACATGACAGGTGAGATGTATATGTGGCAATATCATATTAACGAGGAACTGAACACCCCTCTTTCATCACATGGACCTTGGCAACAATTATCGGGCTACTGCGGGCGCTGGAGACACTTTGACGTGCGAGTTGATGGACATTAGACCAGGTGATGAGAATACAGGCATGTGGACGAAAGGTAATGTCAGTCATCAAGATCACATCGACTCCTGCTGGAACATTAGGCCTCCCTCACACGGGCGTTTGTAAAAATGCTGCGTTTTTCAATGCTGCGTTAACTGCGTTTTGACAGCGTTTTCAGCTACGCTCAAAACATAGCCAAGGAAGCTGGAAACTTTTTTCAGAATTGGTGGCACAGCAGCCTGCGTTTAAGGCTATAAAAACGCAGCAGTGCTGAAAACGTATAACAATCATTTCAATGGGAGACATATAGCTGAAAACGGGCAAGAATAGAACATGCAATGCTTTCAAAAGGCAGCGTTTCCAATGCTGTGTTTTAAGCCTTTGTGAGCAGCCCCATTTTAAAAGAAGGGGAGCGTTGTACAGCGTTTAGCGCAGTGCTAAACGCTGTACAAAAACGCCTGTGTGAGGGAGGCCTTAGGGTGCGTCACACGGGGCAAAAATGGTTTTCGGTGTGGACTTTCAACAAGGTGAATCAGCAGCATTTACAATATAAGCCATGTGGATGAGTGTTTAACAAATCTCCCCCCACGGAGTGCAGACGATCTCCCCGAGGGATACGCTGTGGGCTTTATATCCGCAGCAGGTTAACTATGTGCTGCAGGTTTCACCTTTTTGAATCCAAAGTGTGAAATCTGCAGCAAGTCCACCCAAAATACAAGACAGAATTCACACCATTAAACTCTGCATTAAATGACAGATGATCTTTGTGTGACTTTTGGTTGCTTACGACTCCAGGTGACCCCCTCACTGGCGCTCCTTGAGTCTGACGCTGCGGCCGGCACTGGCTTCTCCGCGGACAGCTGCAGATCACTGGTCTTATCAGGTAATACTCCAAACCTTAATGTCTGTTCCTTCTGTCTTCCAATCCAACGTATTTGGCCCCTAGATGGGTCTCCGCTGCTCTTTGTCTGCCTGGACTTTGCTACAGGATAGATCTCCTTGGACTCTGAAGAACTTGCTGTTGCCTCTTCTTTCTTCTTCATCTGCCACTGTCACCATTTCTCCTCTTCTGGCTTCTCCAGCTGTTCTTGGCAAAATCCAATCCAGAGGTTAACCTCTTATCAGCAACAGCAGCAGTTCTCATCTGGCTTCAAGATGGCGCCTGACTGACCAACTGCCGTTTTTCCTTCTGGAAGCTCCGCCCACTTCAGGCTCCGCCCACTTCACAGCACTACACAGAGGATAACTGTTATGTCTGGTCTCACAAGAACTAAATTAAAGGGCCCATATCACTCCATTACAATAATAAAAAATAGAGAGCGAGAAATGTAAATGATAATCCAAGGACTCTAGGTAGGTTGGCCTCACACAGCGCATTTTTCATGCACTTTATGTATATGATGAATGATGATTATTAACATTGGTTAAACTAACACAACGCACGTATGTTATAAAAACCATGTTTTAAATCTTATTTTTCGGATCTTTTTTTCCTTGAATTTTATAGGTCAAAAACAGGGAGATCTCCGCTTTAGGGCTCATTCACATGAGTGGATGCAATGTTGGCCTGGGTGTAATTAGTGCATTTTTCACTCATGCAAAAAAAAGGCCCAACTGATGTCCCCTTTTCTTCACACTGTGATCTGGCGTAAATGCAGTGAATCGCATGTATTAGCCGTACCGTAGTTTTTTTTAAGGCTTCTATTGATTTGATTGTGCAATTTTGGTCTCTAAAAATGGATCAAAATAAGATGTGCTGCAATTTTTTTTCAACTATGTAAAAAAAAAAAAACTGCACGTTTGAATACACCAATGCAAATCACCCTGAGAGGAGTTCCCCAGGGAATACTAATAATCCTGCAATAAGGGTGACTACCCACTACAGTTCTTTTTCACTGCGAAATTCGCAGCTTTTTTTTTCTCCAGCGGTCTATGGGACTTGTTAATGTTAAAATCACGATCGCGCAAAATCGCGATCTCGCGATAAATTGCGATTTTGCGCGATCACGATTTTAACATTAACAAGTCCCATAGACCCCAGGAGGAAAAAAACGCTGTGAATTTCGCAGTGAAAAAGAACTGCAGTGGGTACCCTAAGGCTGCTCTTATCCTGACCTTCTGTTGGCATCTGCTGCCTCTTATCATCCAGTACTTACTGTTGCTGCCCTGGGTTAGCCTCGCTCCTGCTTGGATCTGTGGTGGAGCTTCTGATATTGGTTGCTCGTATCTCATGCTGCGGTCTGATGCGGCCTAGCTACACGTCAGCTAAATGACTCTTTAAAGACTTTTGGGCTCCCAACAATACTCATGCATGGCCGGCCCCCAGACAGTTGCTGACAACAATAATCAGCAAATACCATGTAGCAAGGTCATGGTCTGGACCGAGCCTTCCTGATATTTCATGCACCAACGATCAGGCATAAAGCCTCGCCCTTAAGCATTCCCCACCTTGGAAGAACTTGGAAGAACCATTCTGGAGGAATTAAGCCTACCTTGAACGAAAAATGTCAACAGCAGCAACCAATCAGACTCTTGTAGGTCACAGTTTCACTCTTGTGGGCTGAATAAAAAAGTTGTTCCGTCAAACGGAAAATATATATATATATATATATATATATATATATATATATTTATTTACATGAAGTGAAGCCTTTAATACCTCTCTAGAGCAGTAACCACACACTAAACAAAAAGGAAAAAAAAAGCTGCAACCTATAAAAGTATAAAATAGAGGGAGGGGAAACAAATTAGAAAGAATGGAGTTCTCCAGAAGCTGCAGCGTGAAGAGACTATACATTTTATTTCCGTTACACATGGATGGACTTTCTTTGCTGTAAGAAAATCAACGTGGAGCGATTAGGAATGGAGAAGTTAGTTATTTTCTCCTACTTGATCTCCCGCATCGTTGTCCTCTCCTGCAGCGTCAGATGTCCATACTGTTAGGTTGTCTCTAAGCAACTGCATGATGAGTGTGCTGTCTTTGTAGGAATCTTCATTAAGGGTGTCGAGTTGTGCAGTGGCTTCATCAAATGCAGCCATTGCCAGTTGACAGGCCTTTTCTGGACTATTAGGAATTGCAGAGTAGAATACAGAGAAGTTCAGTGCCAAGCCCAAGCACATGGGATCTGTTGGTTGCATCTTCTGTTTGCTGATATCAAATGCTTCTTGGTAAGCTTCTTGGGAGTCTTGTACTGTACAGGCTCTGTCTTCTGCAGCTTCTTGGGGAAGATAGACGAGGACCTGTCTGCCCACTTCTAGCTCTAGTAGAGATTGACTAAAAATGGCCACCGAGCCTTAGTAGTCCTGGTTCCGTGCTGCGCGTGTCACAATAGAACCTTGATGACAACACAAAGCAATCTCAACTGCCAGACTAGTAGTCCTGGTTCTGGGCTGCGCGTGTCACAATAGAACCTTGATGACATCACAAAGCAGCCTCCACTGCCAGACTGGTAGTCCTGGTTCTGTGCTGCGCGTGTCACAATAGAACCTTGATGACATCACAAAGCAGCTTCAACTGCCAGACTGGTAGTCCTGGTTCTGTGCTGCGCGTGTCACAATAGAACCTTGATGACATCACAAAACAGCCTCAACTGCCAGGCTGGTAGTCCTGGTTTCAGGCTGTGTGTGTTACAATAGAACTGGGATGACATCACAAGGCAGCCTCAACTGCAGACTGGTAGTCCTGGTTCTGGGCTCATGTGTCACAATAGAAATTTGATGACATCACAAAGCAGCCTCAACTGCCAGACAGCCAAGCTTATTGTAGGCTGTCTGTGTATATGCATGTGTGTGTATATATGTATCTATATAATCTATAAGCCCTCACTAACTGACTGACGTAATTCGTCACAACCTTTGTTTAGGTCCTAAATAGAAAAAGTAAAGCCATCACAACTTGATTATTCACTTCTAAGCACAAAAGTAACTAATAACACACATCTATACCGCACAAATGTGAAATTTGGCACGACTATTCTTTAGGTCCTAAATTGAAAAAGTAAAGGAGTCTCAAATTCAATATTCATTTCTAAGTGTGAAAAACTGTGCGAAAATCAGCTATACATGAGATGGTTTCTTTCTTAGAAACCATAAAGCCTAGGGAAATGATTTGTATACTGAGGAGAATCTACCTCACCTCTATGTGTATATACTGAGGAGAATCTACCTCACCTCTATGTGTATATACTGAGGAGAATCTACCTCACCTCTATGTGTATATACTGAGGAGAATCTACCTCACCTCTATGTGTATATACTGAGGAGAATCTACCTCACCTCTATGTGTATATACTGAGGAGAATCTACCTCACCTCTATGTGTATATACTGAGGAAAATCTACCACACCTCTATGTGTATATACTGAGGAGAATCTACCTCACCTCTATGTGTATATACTGAGGAGAATCTACCTCACCTCTATGTGTATGTACTGAGGAGAATCTACCTCACCTCTATGTGTATGTACTGAGGAGAATCTACCTCACCTCTATGTGTATATACTGAGGAGAATATAGCCGACCTCTATGTGTATATACTGAGGAGACTCTAAATAACCTCTATGTGCATATACTGAGGAGAATCTACCTCACCTCTATGTGTATATACTGAGGAGACTCTAAATAACCTCTGTGTGCATATACTGAGGAGAATCTATCTCACCTCTATGTGTATATACTCAGGAGAATCTACCTCACCTCTATGTGTATATACTCAGGAGAATCTACCTCACCTCTATGTGTATATACTGAGGAGAATCTAAATAACCTCTGTGTGCATATACTGAGGAGAATCTACCTCACCTTCATGTGTATATACTGAGGAGAATATAGATGACCTCTATGTCTATATAGTGAGGAGAATCTAACTGACCTCTGCATATACTGAAAGGCTGTAAAGTATATAAGGAAGCAGCCCTGGACTGCAGGAATTAAGCAT
Source organism: Eleutherodactylus coqui (assembly GCF_035609145.1). NCBI lineage: Eukaryota > Metazoa > Chordata > Amphibia > Anura > Eleutherodactylidae > Eleutherodactylus > Eleutherodactylus coqui. Next base: position 329,973,755 of record NC_089837.1, on the reverse strand, counting down.
GTCTTTAAGGCTAACAGGGGGCTGCAACCTCCAGTCTGGGGGTAAATTTGAATAAAAGAGGGCATCACCTTTAAGGGTAAAAAGTGAGGAGAGTGGGAGGGGTGGCACATTCTGCAGAGGGACATGGATAAATGCAGTCTAAGGTCAATCTAACGCTCCTCTATGTATATACATATTTTATTCCTCGGTTCCTCTAAAGTAACCACAACTTCATAAAATTTTACATGCAAACAGGTAAACACCTGTACCAAATTAACTCAAGTGAAGCCTGATATATCATCTAGTATAGCTATTGTTAGTGAAATGAAAAGTCAAAAGTATTGAAGAATAAAAAGGGACCTCAATGATTAGAACATTCCAAGGCTCTAGATTGAATGTCTCAGGTCATTGCACTCTGTTCTCCAATTGCTCTCTAAACAGTTTATTGTTTATACTTATTGTACTTTTGTATTCTAAGACGTTAATCACATATGGTTTACTGCGCTTCTGTGTGTCTGTGCCAAACAGATAACTTTGGATCACATCCCTAGCTGTGTGGTTTGCTGTTAATCTCCTGAGCTCAGCTTATCTGAACTAAGAATTTGGACCCCAAAAGCATATCGTATAGCAAATATAATTGTTTGCACTTACACTATATAGATATCTGAGACTGAAAAAAGACCTACTGTACGTTTAACTTCCTAGCCTATGTTAATGATGATTATCATCATTATTCTTATTATTGCTATTAATGTTAACCCAGGGAAGGCAATAAACCCCAAGACGTTGAAGCCAATTTACCTTATTTTAGTGGAAACGTTCCTTCCCAACTCCAAGTGCAGCAATTAAAATAAATCCCTTGACCGAGGAACATTGAGAGACAAGCTAGTGATTACAATGTAATCATTTGTTGAACCATCCTTCGTATGGAGGTGACGGGTGCTGCACACACAGCAAGTCTAGAATGCATGGGCATGGCAAGAGGAGCAATAGGGCGTTGTTACGTGTGCTGCTGGGATCTGTAGTTCTAAGCTTCCTGTAAGGGCTCTGCTGCTAGGAAGCTTAGAACTACAGATCCCAGCAGCACACGTAACAGGCGTATTTCACAAGGCGGTGCTATGCAGATTTTAAAGCTGCAGCACGGCATTGTAAGCGACCGCAAAAGCCTTGAAGGGCTTATCGCTTATCAGTGAAAAGTTATGATACTGAAAGACAATTTCAAGTCACAAAGCCATAGAAGAATGTGGGAATATAAATTTGTAACAACTTTTGAGACTTTCAATAGAAGGCTAAATTCTTCACGAGGATTTATGCGTGAATGGGAAGTATGAGAAATCTATAGCGCAGATAAGTCTCAAATGAAAATGCTCACCTCCATGCCAGGTTAATGCTTCCTTTTCCTTCTCCTTTGCTGTGGTTAACAATGACCCACCACGGAAGTACTTCAGTCCACTGCCACCCGATCCAGCTGGCCTTTCATTTGAGAAATACAATAATCCGAGAGAGCTTGGACTTCGTGAAAATAACTTCCATGCTTTATTATAAAATGTGCTCACAACATCATGGCTACTAGGTGATCAAGACCTTAGTTAAGATCGAAACACGTACTCCGTGAGCACCTAGTAGCCATGATGTTGTGAGCACATTTTATAATAAAGCATGGAAGTTATTTTCACGAAGTCCAAGCTCTCTGGGATTATTGTATAGCACAGATAACACTGCTGGCCCGGTGAACACCGCCACCCCCCCCCCCCCCCCCTCATCCAAACACTAATTCAGGGACCATGAAACCGTCACTCCCTTATCAGTGACTATTTTACTACTATTTAAATACTGTTTGTATTTCTTTTGTAGCATTCTTTAAAGTACAAATTATTCTCATCCATTTCTGTGCCTTGTCATAAATATGTGTGTATAAATATGTATCTATTTCATTTAGGCCAGAAGAAGAACCCTGCGTTAGCTCGAAGGTTCGCTATAACATCATGTATTTTTGTTAGCCATTAAAAGGTATCATATCTACAAGACTACATGGTTTCTCTTGCTGGGAACAATCACATTTTTCAGTGAACCTGATGTCACCTCAAGAAGTGGAAGGCATGGTTGGGAGCCTAGGGTCCAGGCGAAACCTTTTTGGGTTATCGCTTCTTGGCCTCTTAGCTAAGAACAATTGTAGTGTCTGAAAGTATCAGATTTCTGGAGGCGCTCAAATTAATAAAAGGTGGTGCTAGTGAGCAGCTACCTTTATTAGCACTCTGCAGATTGCTCCTTGGACACGGCATCTGGCATTGCACCCTGCATGAGTGTCTCCAGAGTCCAGGCAATGATCCCCTGGGAGACATCCATGGAGGGATGCTAATCGCAGCACTTTGTGGGGGAGGGCTCTGAGGCCTGCTGCAATAGTTCTGTGTCTCGTGATCTGCAGTTGGACTCTAGAACACTGCCAGGACTCGGGTCGAGGCTCCCTAATGGCAACCTCGTCAGTGCGGCACTAGGAACTGCACACCACATGGAGGGTCCTTGAGGCTGCGACTGAGCGTTTTTCAGCAATGAGCCTATGGCCATATATGGAAATTAGTTGGTTCTTTCAATTGGGACACCATAATATATACAAGGCCTAGTGACAGCAGTGTCATTAGAAAAAAACAGAGACTTTGATTGCATGTGGCAGTAAAATAACAGCTGGACTTGCGGATATCTCTTGTCCTCCTTGCTTACAGCTGTGAATCAGGCAAGTACCTGCTGCATATCTCACACATTAGATAGGTTACCCACAACTTTAGCAATCTGAACTTGTAGTGCCCTTCAAACACTAAAAACTTCACACGATTTCTGATATCTCTAATTCAAGAAAACAAAGGTTAAGACTACTCTTCTATCAATATCCCCATCATTTTATTTAATCTATATATATAAAATTGAATGTATGTCTGTCTGCGTGCGTGTCTGCGTGCGTGCGTGTCTGTTTGTCCTTTATGCGCTACTACACCATTCATCCGATCGCCATGAAACTTTGGGAAGTTGTTAAGTACACTCCTGGGAAGATTATAGGCATAGTACAAATATCCTACGATAAATGGCGCGCGAGCGTCGTCGAAAGTTACGCCCCCCCCCCCCACGTAGATCGAATAAGTAAGCCACCTGCTATTGTGATGTCATCACTGATGTCATCAACATCGGACGCCCTTGAACATGCCCCAACATGTTCTATAAAGCTGCATTGTGATGTCATTAAGGCTGTATTATGACACGTACAGCTTGGAACCACTAGAGCACGCCAGCCAATTACCATTGGAGTTGGAAGTGGGTAAACAAGTACTAGGATATCTTCCTAAGAAGCCACAGCAGCCGGATAAATTGTATGTTCCACCCAACGGCTATTTTATTCAGCCCGCAAGGGGGAAGCAGCGGCCTACAAAATCTCATTCAGGTAGGTAGGTTCAGTTCTTGGAGGTTGGGGAATGCTTATGGGCAAGGCCTTATGTCTCATCCCAACTTAATTCTCTCACTTCCCAATGTCATAGAAACTTAAAATTTGGCACGAGCATTGATTATGTCATAAATAGGAAAAGTTAATGGGTCCCAACTCGATTATTCAATTCAAAGCGCCAAAGAATTAGCGTTCAAATTTTACGTACGGAATCTAATTCTCTCATTTCCTGATGTCATAGATAGATAGATAGATAGACTGTATGCAATAACCCTGATAGATAGATAGACATGTACTAGGCTATCTTCCCAAGAAGCCACAGCAGCCGGATAAATTGGATGTTCCACACAACGGCTATTTTATTCAGCCTGCAAGGGGGAAGCAGCGGCCTACAAAACCTCAGTGGTCGCTGCTGCCGTCATCTAGATATATAAAAACGAATGTATGTATGTATGTCTGTCTTCGCAGCAACGCGCGACGGGTACGCTAGTATTATCTATATAATTGTACGCTGATCGCCTTATACCCTGCTCTAACCTAGCTACCCTGTTTCCCTGAAAATAAGACATACCCTGAAAATAAGACATAGCACGATTTTCCAGAATTTTTGAGGATGCAAAATGATTTTTCAGGCTTTTTGAGGATGCTTGAAATATAAGCCCTACTCCAAAATTAAGCCCTGCTAACAGTTAATTTAAAAAGTCAATTTAAATAGTGTCCAGGCAGCTATACATGTAAAAAAGTTAAACCTTTTTGAGCAAATATTAATATAAGACACTGTCTTATTTTCAGGGAAACACGGTAGTATCAGCACACAACCTAAGAATTTGTCTGCAGGAGAAAAACTGTGGGAATTTGCTCACATGGACACTCCTAACCCTATACCACGCTCCACACGAACCACCAAGGCCAGACATAAAGATGATGTAGAATCACATCAGGAATCTGAGCCTACCCTATGTTACATCCCCTTACAACTATTAGAGGCCATAAATACCCATAAAACCTCACTTCCAGGGAAAATTGAAGAAATCAAAATTCCCGTTAACCTACTTAGACAAGATCCACAAAACATACGGGGTCGGATACATGAAATGGAAGGTGAGCTTTCCAGTGTTGAAGTCTAACTACACTCAGGCCTCATGTCCACGGGACAATTCTGATTTAAAATTCGCAGCGTTTTTCCCGCACACGGATCCGCGCCCCATAGGGATGCATTGGACAGATGTCATTTTGCCCTTCAGGCGTAGATCCGTGTGTGGGAAAAAAAACGCAACATGCTCCATTTTAGTGCGGGTCTCCCATGGGGACGGCTCCTGCAGGCTTCTATTGAAGCCTATGGAAGCCGTCTGGATCCGCAGAACACCCACACCAGAATTAAAACTCACCTGTCCTGGACACTGCGGGTCCCCCCTCCGTCGCGGCCGGATCTTCTTTCTCCGGCCCGGCGGATGTGCTCAGCGCATGCGCGCAGCACGCTGCCGGCGTGCCAAGCACATCTGCCGGGCCGAAGAAAGAAGATCCGGCTGCGACGGAGGGGGGACCCGCAGCGTCCAGGACAGGTGAGTTTATTCTTATTTTCAGGCCTCATGTCCCCGGGAAAGAAGGGACCCGCTGCGGATTCTGCATGGAGAATCCGCGGTGGGCCTGATTTTCCCCGGGGACATGAGGCCTCACTCTTTGTTGTTCGGATGGCAATTAAAAAGGCTGAAATTTGTCAATGCAAAAATTATAGAAAATCATCTCCATATTGTTGACCTTCCCCCAAAAAGCTGAAGGGTCACAACCTGAAACTTTACTGGAACAATAGCTCAAATCCACGTTAGGTGAATATTAGAGATGAGCGAACGTACTCGTCCGAGCTTGATACTCGTTCGAGTATTAGCGTGTTCGAGATGCTTGTTACTCGTAACGAGCACCACGCGATGTTCGGGTTACTTTCACTTTCATCTCTGAGACGTTAGCGCGCTTTTCTGGCCAATTGAAAGACAGGGAAGGCATTACAACTTCCCCCTGCGACGTTCAAGCACTATACCACCCCCCTGCAGTGAGTGGCTGGCGAGATCAGGTGTCACCCGAGTATAAAAATCGGCCCCTCCCGCGGCTCGCCTCAGATGCGTTGTGACATAGCTGAGGGACAGTGCTATCGTGTTGGAGCTGCTGTAGGGAGAGTGTTAGGAGTTAGTGTAGGCTTCAAGAACCCCAACGGTCCTTCTTAGGGCCACACCTAACCGTGTGCAGTAGTGTGGAGGCTGCTTTTTGCAGTGTTGCACTTTTTTTTTTTTTTGGTATATCGGCCGTGCAGAGCATTGCGCCCTGCAGTAATACTCCAGGGACAGAAGTGTGGAGGCAGGGAGAGCGTTAGGAGTTATTGTAGGCTTCAAGAACCCCAACGGTCCTTCTTAGGGCCACATCTAACCGTGTGCAGTAGTGTGCAGGCTGCTTTTTGCAGTGTTGCACATTTTTATTTTTTTGGTATATCGGCCGTGCAGAGCATTGTGCCCTGCAGTAATACTCCAGGGACAGAATTGTGTAGGCAGGGCCAGAAGAAGACATATATTATTGATTGAATATACGCAGTGGTCCTTTTCAAAAAAATATTGGGCAAAAAATCTATTTGGCCTGCCTGTCACTGTGCTCAGTGTTCTGGGTCTGTGTGTGCTGGGTGTAGTAGTTCTACAAATAAATACGCAGCCAGCTAAGTGTTACAGCAGGCTTGCGCCAAATTATTTCCTGGCTGTGAAATCACCGCTCTGCTGCAGTTAAAGGGGTTGTCTCGCGAAATCAAGTGGGGTTATACACTTCTGTATGGCCATATTAATGCACTTTGTAATATACATCGTGCATTAAATATGAGCCATACAGAAGTTATTCACTTACCTGCTCCGTTGCTAGCGTCCTCGTCTCCATGGTTCCATCTAAATTCCCTGGCAGCTTGCTTTTTTAGACGCGCTTGCGCAGTCCGGTCTTCTCCTTTCAGCACGAGCCGCTTCAGTGTGCTCCCTGCTACAGCTCTTCTGCGCATGCGCAGACGAGCTGTCACTGCTCGGGAGCGCGCTGGAGCGGCCATTCTGTACCATCCTCTGTTAGAGGAAGGTGCAGAGCCGCCCAGCCGAGAAGCCCAGCCCAGCCCAGCAGAGAAGCCGCCCAGGTAAGTGATGGGCCGGGGGAACTGTCGCTGGGCCGGTCGGCGGCTGCGGGGCGTCTGGTTGCCATGGAGACACAGCTGGTAGCGTCTCGGGAGCGCGCACGTCGGGCTACAGCAAGCTATGTGAAAAGAGCTGGCGGCCATCTTGGGAAAATTTTTATAAGTTGCTGAAACGCTGGAACGGTAAGTAGAAACCAGCTAGGAAAGTCATTTACAGGGGTAATTAGTAATGTATGTTTAATTAGGGGGACTGGGCAAAAAAAAAAATTCACTGCTTCCTCGAGACATCTCCTTTAATAACAGTGCAACACTCTGCAGTTCTGTGACACACTCCAGGGACAGAATTGTGTAGGCAGGGCCAGAAGAAGACATATATTATTGATTGAATATACGCAGTGGTCCTTTTCAAAAAAATATTGGGCAAAAAATCTATTTGGCCTGCCTGTCACTGTGCTCAGTGTTCTGGGTCTGTGTGTGCTGGGTGTAGTAGTTCTACAACAAAATCATACGCAGCCAGCTAAGTGTTACAGCAGGCTTGCGCTAAATTATTTCCTGGCGTTCCGTAAGCGAAGTCAGCCTCCAACCACAGGCCAATAAGCGGCACATTTAATTACAGCTTTCTGTTTCTGCATTAGTGGTAATACAGCATGCTGAGGGGTAGGGGTAGGCCTAGAGGACGTGGGCGCGGCCGAGGACGCGGAGGCTCTAGTCCGGGTGTGGGCACAGGCCGAGCTCCTGATCCAGGTGTATCGCAGCCGACTGCTGCGGGATTAGGAGAGAGGCATGTTTCTGGCGTCCCCACATTCATAGCACATTTAATGGGTCCACGCGGTAGACCTTTATTAGAAAATGAGCAGTGTGAGCAGGTCCTGTCGTGGATGGCAGAAAGTGCTTCCAGCAACCTATCGTCCACCCAGAGTTCTGCGCCATCCACTGCTGCAACTCAGAATCCTCTGGCTGCTGCTCCTCCTTCCTCCCAGCCTCCTCACTCCATGAAAATGAGACATTCTGAGGAGCGGGCAGACTCCCAGGAACTGTTCTCGGGCCCCTGCTCAGATTGGGCAGCAGTGGTTCCTCTCCCACCAGAGGAGTTTATCGTGACTGATGCCCAACCATTGCAAAGTTCCCGGGGTCCGGGGGATGAGGCTGGGGACTTCCGGCAACTGTCTCAAGACCTTTCAGTGGGTGAGGAGGCCGATGACGATGAGACACAGTTGTCTATCAGTGAGGTAGTAGTAAGGGCATTAAGTCTGAGGGAGGAGCGCACCGAGGATTCTGAGGAAGAGCAGCAGGACAATGAGGTGACTGACCCCACCTGGTTTGCTACGCTTACTGAGGACAGGTCTTCAGAGGGGGAGGCAAGGGCAGCAGCAGGGCAGGTTGCAAGAGGCAGTGCGGTGTCCAGGGGTAGAGGCAGGGCCAGACCGAATAATCCACCAACTGTTTCCCAAAGCGCCCCCTCGCGCCATGCCACCCTGCAGAGGCCGAGGTGCTCAAAGGTCTGGCAGTTTTTCACTGAGAGTGCAGACGACCGACGAACAGTGGTGTGCAACCTTTGTCGCGCCAAGATCAGCTGGGGAGCCACCACCACCAGCCTCACCACCACCAGCATGCGCAGACATATGATGGCCAAGCACCCCACAAGGTGGGACGAAGGCGGTTCATCGCCTCCGGTTTGCACCGCTGCCTCTCCCCCTGTGCCCCAACCTGCCACTGAGATCCAACCCCGCTCTGAGGACACAGGCACTACCGTCTCCTGGCCTGCACCCACACCCTCACCTCCGCTGTCCTCGGCCCCATCCACCAATCTCTCCCAGCGCACCGTCCAGCCGTCGCTAGCGCAAGTGTTTGAGCGCAAGCGCAAGTACGCCGCCACGCACCCGCACGCTCAAGCGTTAAACGTGCACGTAGCCAAATTTATCAGCCTGGAGATGCTGCCGTATAGGGTTGTGGAAACGGAGTCCTTCAAAAGTATGATGGCGGCGGCCCCGCGCTACTCAGTTCTCAGTCGCCACTATTTTTCCCGATGTGCCGTCCCAGCCCTGCACGACCACGTCTCCCGCAACATTGTACGCGCCCTCACCAACGCGGTTACTGCCAAGGTCCACTTAACAATGGACACGTGGACAAGCACAGGAGAGCAGGCCCACTATATCTCCCTGACGGCACATTGGGTGAATTTAGTGGAGGCTGGGACAGAGTCAGAGCCTGGGACCGCTCACGTCCTACCCACCCACAGAATTGCGGGCCACAGCTCGGTGGTGGTATCTGCGGCAGTGTATGCTTCCTCCACTAAAGCACCCTCCTCCTCCTCCAACGCAACCTCTGTCTCTCAATCAAGATGTGTCAGCAGCAGCACGTCGCCAGCAGTCGGTGTCGCGCGGCGTGGCAGCACAGCGGTGGGCAAGCGTCAGCAGGCCGTGCTGAAACTACTCAGCTTAGGAGATAAGAGGCACACGGCCCACGAACTGCTGCAGGGTCTGACAGAGCAGACCGACCGCTGGCTTTCGCCGCTGAGCCTCCAACCGGGCATGGTAGTGTGTGACAACGGCCGTAACCTGGTGGCGGCTCTGCAGCTCGGCAGCCTCACGCACGTGCCATGCCTGGCCCACGTCTTTAATTTGGTGGTTCAGCGCTTTCTGAAAAGCTACCCACGCTTGTCAGACCTGCTCGGAAAGGTGCGCCGGCTCTGCGCACTTTTCCGCAAGTCCCACACGGACGCTGCCACCCTGCGCACCCTGCAACATCGGTTTAATCTGCCAGTGCACCGACTGCTGTGCGACGTGCCCACACGGTGGAACTCTACGCTCCACATGTTGGCCAAGCTCTATGAACAGCGTAGAGCTATAGTGGAATACCAACTCCAACATGGGCGGCGCAGTGGGAGTCAGCCTCCTCAATTATTTTCAGAAGAGTGGGCCTGGTTGGCAAACATCTGCCAGGTCCTTGGAAAGTTTGAGGAGTCTACCCAGGTGGTGAGCGGCGATGCTGCAATCATTAGTGTCACCATTCCTCTGCTATGCATCTTGAGAAGTTCCCTTCAAAGCATAAAGGCAGACGCTTTGCGTTCGGAAACAGAGCCGGGGGAAGACAGTATGTCGCTGGATAGTCAGAGTACCCTCCTGTCTATATCTCAGCGCGGTAAGGAGGAGGGGGAAGAGACAGCTTGGCCCACTGGTGAGGGTACCCATGCTGCTGGCCTGTCATCCTTTCAGCGTGTATGGCCTGAGGAGGAGGAGGAGGAGGAGGATCCTGAAAGTGATCTTCCTAGTGAGGACAGTCATGTGTTGCGTACAGGTACCCTGGCACACATGGCTGACTTCATGTTAGGATGCCTTTCTCGTGACCCTCACGTTACACGCATTCCGGCCACTACGGATTACTGGGTGTACACACTGCTCGAACCACGGTATAAGGAGAACCTTTCCACTCTCATACCCGAAGAGGAAAGGGGTTCGAGAGTGTTGCTATACCACAGGACCCTGGCGGACAAACTGATGGTAAAATTCCCATACGACAGCGCTAGTGGCCGAAGGCGCAGTTCCGAGGGCCAGGTAGCAGGGGAGGCGCGGAGATCAGGCAGCATGTACAGCACAGGCAGGGCAACACTCTTTAAGGCCCTTGACTGCTTTATGGCTCCCCAGCAAGACTGTGTCACCGCTCCCCAGTCACGGCTGAGTCGGCGGGAGCACTGTAAAAGGATGGTGAGGGAGTACGTAGCCGATCGCACGACCGTCCTCCGTGACGCCTCTGCCCCCTACAACTACTGGGTGTCGAAGCTGGACACGTGGCCTGAACTCGCGCTGTATGCCCTGGAGGTGCTTGCTTGTCCTGCGGCTAGCGTCTTGTCAGAGAGCGTGTTTAGTGCGGCTGGGGGAATCATCACAGATAAGCGTACCCGCCTGTCAACCGACAGTGCCGACAGGCTAACACTCATCAAGATGAACAAAGCCTGGATTTCCCCAGACTTCTCTTCTCCACCAGCGGACAGCAGCGATACCTAAGCAATACGTAGGCTGCACCCGCGGATGGAAGCATCGTTCTGTATCCCCATCAAAAACGAGGACCTTTTCGCTTCATCAATCTGTGTATAATATTCCTCCTCCTCCTCCTGCTCCTCCTCCTGAAACCTCACATAATCACGCCGAACGGGCAATTTGTCTTAGGCCCACAAGGCTCAGTCATATAATTTTTCTAAACAATTTTTATACGTTTCAATGCTCATTAAAGCGTTGAAACTTTCACCTCAACCAATTTTTATTTTAACTGGGCTGCCTCCTGGCCTAGTTACCAAATAAGCCACATTAACCAAAGCGATTAATGGGTTTCACCTGCCCTCTTGGTTGGGCATGGGCAATTTTTCTGATGTACATTAGTACTGTTGATACACCAATTTTTGGGGGCCCTCGCCTACAGTGTAATCAAATGAATTTTTAGCCCACCTGCATTACAGCTGACGTTACATCAGCTGTGTTGGGCACGGCAATGGGATGTATTTATGTACCGCCGGTGGGTTCCAGGGAGCCACCCATGCTGTGGGTCCACAGGAAGTTGTAAATGCATCTGTGTCCACTTCTAAAGAACCCCAGTCTGACTGGGGCATGCAGTGTGGGCCGAAGCCCACCTGCATTAAACATGACATTATTACCTCAGCTGTGATGGGCAATGCAATGGGATATTTTTATGTACCGCCGGTGGCTTCCTGGCACCCACCCATGCTGTGGGTCCACAGGGAGTTGTAAATGCATCTGTGTCCACTTCTAAAGAACCCCAGTCTGACTGGGGCATGCAGTGTGGGCCGAAGCCCACCTGCATTTCATCTGACGTTAGCTCTGCTGTCCAGGGCACTGCAATGGGATACATTTATGTACAGCGGGTGGGTTCCAGGGAGCCACCCATGCTGTGGGTGCACACGGAATTCCCATTGCGGAGTTGGGGATTCCCAGTTGTACCTGCCTGTGACTATTTATAAAAAAACGCGGTCTGACTGGGGCATGCAGACACCTTGACAGAATGAATAGTGTGTGGCACATAGGTTCCCCATTGCTATGCCCACGTGTGCAGCTCCAGATGGAGGTGGCACAGGATTGGATTTCTCATTGCTTCTGTACAGCATTGTGGGCTATCGCCCCACCCCTTTTAAAGAGGGTCGCTGCCTAGCCGTGCCAGCCCTCTGCAGTGTGTGCCTGCGGTTCCTCTGGCAGGCGCACTTATAAATAGACATGAGGGTGGCGTGGCATGAGGGCAGCTGAAGGCTGTGCAGGGACAATTTGGTGTGCGCTGTGGACACTGGGTCGTGCAGGGGGGGGTTGGGCAGCATGTAACCCAGGAGAAGTGGCAGCGGAGTGTCATGCAGGCAGTGATTGTGCTTTGTTGGAGGTAGTGTGGTGCTTAGCTAAGGTATCCATTGCTAATGAGGGCTTTTCAGAAGTAAAAGTTGTTGGGGGGGGGGCCCCACTCTTGCCGCTATTGTGGCTTAATAGTGGGACCTGTGAACTTGAGATGCAGCCCAACATGTAGCCCCTCGCCTGCCCTATCTGTTTCTGTGTCGTTCCCATCACTTTCTTGAATTGCCCAGGTTTTCACAAATGAAAACCTTAGCGAGCATCGGCGATATACAAAAATGCTCGGGTCGCCCATTGACTTCAATGGGGTTCGTTACTCGAAACGAACCCTCGAGCATCGCGAAAAGTTCGTCTCGAGTAACGAGCACCCGAGCATTTTGGTGCTCGCTCATCTCTAGTGAAGATGTCTTTTCATCCTCCTTTGTACATAGGAGACAGTATCCTAGTCACTGGTGTAACTATAGGGGATGCGGTTGCAACCAGGCCTCAGGAGCCTTAGGGGGCCCATAAGGCCTCTCTTCTCCATATTGGGAGCCCAGTAATATGAATAAAGCATTATAGTTGGGGGCTCCTTATTAAAGGTTTTGCATTGGGGCCCAGGAGCTTCAAATTACGCCTCTGCGTTAAGGGGTTAAGAGAAGTTGGGGGGCCCCGAGATAAACATTTGCACCCGGGCCTATGAGCCTTTAGTTACACCCCTGATTCTAGCAGTTATATTCTTCTACATAGGAGATAGTACTTTAGTATTTATATTATTGTACATAGGTGACAGTATTCTAGTAGTTATATTCTTGTACATAGGTGACAGTATTCTAGTAGTTATATTCTTGTACATAGGATACAGTATTCTAGTAGTTATATTCTTGTACATAGGGGGCAGTATTCTAGTAGTTAAATTCTTGCACATAGGGGACAGCACACTGTTAGTTATAATCCTGTACATTGGAGACAGCAGTATGACAGTTATATTCTTGTAGACAGTAGACAATATTCTAGTAATTGTATTCTTCTACATAGGGGACAGTATTCTGGTGGTCATATTCCTGTACATAGGTGACAGTATTCTAGTAGTTATATATATTCTTGTACATAGGTGACAGTATTCTAGTAGTTATATTCTTGTACATAGGTGATAGTATTTTAGTAGTTATATTCTTGTAGATAGAAGACAGTAATCTAGTAGTTATATCCCTTTACATAGGGGGCAATGTTGTAGTAGTTATATCTATATACCATATATATAAAGACGAAAGCTGTCACTGACTGACTTGCCACTAATTTTTTAACTTCCCGGTGTCATAGAAACCTGAAATTTGATGAGCATTCGTTAGGTCCTGCATAGAAAAAGTAATGTGTGTGTATACAATTTTTTTATTCCTCGGTTTCTCTAAAGCACACATGTCAAACACAAGGCCCACGGGCCAAATCCGGCCCGCCACCTCATTGTATGTAGCCCACCGGCTGTGTGCCGATAGCACACTGACAACTGCCGCGGAGGAGGGAAGACGTCTGCAGATAACATGATCCCTGGTGCAAGGAGAGCAGGACTGAGGAGAAGGAGCAGCTGCAGGATGAGAGCTCTCAATTACTCACCCTACTACTACTGGGGCCACAATGGAGATCAATATTACTACTGGGCCAACTATGGGACAACTATGACTTCTGGGGGCATTATGAGAGTTATTATTACTACTGGGGCCACTATAGGAGCACTATGACTACTAGAGCCATTATGGGTCACTATGGGTGACCCTATTACCACTGGGGCCACTATGGGTGACCCTATTACCACTGGGGCCACTATGGGTGACCCTATTACCACTGAAGCCACTATGTGGGACCCCATTACCACTGGCGTCACTATGGGGACCTTATAAGTACTGGGGCCAATATAGGGGACCCTATTACCAGTCAGGCCACTATGGGGTTTGCTATTACTATACAGTCTTACAATTACAATCAGTCCTTTGAAGGTAACCATGTGGCCCTCGGTGAAAATGAGTTTGACACCCCTGCTCTAAAGTAACCACCACTTCATAAAATTTTCTGTGCGAACAACACATAAACGCCTGTATCAAATTAACTCGGGCAAAGCCGGGTATATGACCTAGTTCTTGTATATAGGAGACAGTATTCCAGTAGTTATATTTTTGTACATAGGGGACAGTATTCTAGTAGTTATATTGATGTACATAGGGCAAATTATTCTAGTATTTATATTCTTATAGTTAGTAGACAACATTATAGTAATTCTGCACAATCTGCAACAGGTCCCAAAATATAATGTTTTATTCATAGTACTGGGCTCCTTATATGGGGAAGTGTCACCTTATGGGCCCCCTAAGACTCCTGGGCCTGGGTGCAACTGCATTCTCTGCATCCCCCATAGTTATGTCCATGGACTAATTATATTCCTGTACATAGAATATAGTATTCTAGTTTTTATATTTCAATTCATAGGTGGCAGTATTCTAGTAGTTATATTCTTGTACATAGGTGACAGTATTCTAGTAGTTATATTCTTGTACATAGGTGACAGTATTCTAGTAGTTATATTCTTGTACATAGGTGACAGTATTCTAGTAGTTATAATCTTGTACATAGGGGACAGTATTTTGGTAGTTATATTTTTGTACATAGGAGGCAGTATTCTAGTCGTTAGATTCCTGTACATAGGGGACAGTATTCTAGTAGTTATATTCTTGTACATAGGCGGGAGTATTCTACTACGGTAGTTATATTCTTGTACATGAGACAGTATTCTAGTAGTTATATTCTTCTACATGGGAGACAGTATTCTGGTAGTTATATTTCTGTACATAGGGGACAGTATTCTAGTAGTTCTATTCCAGTAGATAGGAGACAGTATTCTAGTAGTTATGTACTTGTACACAGGAGACAGTCCTATAGTAATCCTGTTCTTGTAGATGGGATGCAATTGTCTAGCAGTTATATTCTTACAAATAGGAGACAGTATAATAGTACTTATATTCCTGTACATAGGAGACAGTGTTCTAGTAGTTAAATTTTGATACATAGGGGACAGTATTTTAGTAGTTATATTCTTGTACATAGGAGACAGTATTCTAGTAGTTATATTTTTGTACATAGGGGACAGTATTCTAGTAGTTATATTGTTGTATATAGGGGGCAGTATTTTAGTAGATATATTCCCGTACATAGGACACAGCATTCTAGTAGATATATTCTTGTACATAGGAGACGGTGTTCTAGTACCGTAGTTTTGTTCTTTTACATGGGGGACCGTAATCTAGTAGTTATTTTCTTGTACATGGGAGACAGTATTCAAGTGGTTATATTCTTGTACATAGGGGGCAGTATTCTAGTAGTTATATTCTTGTATATAGAAGACAGTATTCTAGTAGTTATATTCTTGTAAATAGGGGACTGTATTCTAGTAGTTATATTCTTGTACATAGGGGGCTGTCCTATAGTAGGTACGGTGGTGTAATAATATATGCAAAATTAAAATTATTCACCGAGGCAGAGAAAATCAGTTATTCACTGTGTACTTCTACTGTTCTTGTAGTGGCATGAAGTCTATATATTTGGCCCCTTCATAATTGTCATACATGTCATGTCTTCTATGTAGATGCTCTGTGCAAATTGTCCTGTCATTAGTTATGTGTATTGCATAGCTGCAGCATGTAAGAGGTTAATGTCTGTGAAAGGCTGGCATATGTCTGGAAATTGTAATCAATTGTCTTGGCACGTGATGTTGTATGATATATATGTGATTGCAAGAGGTGAGAAAGGGAGATCCATTGCTTCAATGGTAGAGTGTAGAGGGAGAGTGCTGGCCACATGGGGGTACCTTCAACCCCTGTGTGGTAAAGAATGGAAGCAGAGGAAAGGTATCCTAAAGTTCGCATTCCAGGACCCCTACCTTGAGAGCGAGTGAAAGAAGGAGTTCGCCGTGCAGTGTTCAAGTGTCCTGCATGCTGATTTTTTTGGGACACCGCTACAGGGGTGAGTGGAGCTGGAACCATTGGCGGATTATAATAGAAGCGATTAGGGCAACCGCCCTGGGCCCAAGACTCCAAGGTAGCCAACGGCCATCCCAATCGCCCCAATTGTAATTCGCTATCACTACTGGGGCCACAATACAGGTCACTGTTACTACTGGGCTGCAATAGGGGTCAATATGATTACTGAAGCCATTGTGGGCAGAGGCCCACTTTGCAGGAGCTGAGGATCTTCCCTCTTCCCTGATCTGTTGGAGAAACTCTAGGGGCACAGGGAAACACCTCCGGGTTCCTTGTGTCTAAAATGGGGGAGAAGGAGAGACATCCCTACTGCATGTGAAACGAACGAGTGAGTTACTAAATTCCCCAGAGTGAGAGCAATCCCCAAACAATTCTATATATAGGGACCCACCATACCAGGTACCCATTCACATCACAGGCGTCTTTTTCCTGTGCGGCCATTCGTTAATAGGATCATCGTACAGAGGTACGTAGTTGTGACACCCACGCAGATTATATGCTGGGTGTATCTAGGCTAAGCCGTCGTCTTGAGTAATTTTGTCTGCCAGAGTGTTTGTGGAGTGACCCCTACCCTTTTTCTTCCTCCGGAGTGCTCCCAATTTTCAGGACCGGTGACATATAGATAACGTGGACTATAGGGTTATATTGTTCCTGTGTATCCTCTCTACCTCTAAGCTCTAGCCTGTAATTTTCTGCAAGTGAATGATGCCGTAACTACCTGTTCAAGTTTAATGCAAGTAAAGTTTTACCGGGTCTTAACTGTTCTTAAGGACCCGAGGTACTACACACAAGTTTCTGTGCATAGATTAAATTATATGAGGTAAAAATCATGTTGTAGTAAGCCACGCCCTAACCCCTCCCCTGACCACACCCTCCGTGGGGCTCCACAAGAAATTTTTGCTACAAAAAAGGGCTTCATGGCTGAAAAAGTTTGGGAATCTCTAATTACAGCAAGGTGTGGAGATCGTAGAGGGTCCCAACAGCGGACCCCTCACTAATCAGACAATGATGAGATGTTCTATCAATATACCATCCGTGTGAACCTGCCTCCAATTCTGTTACATAGCACTGTTAATGTGGACATTCCATGGCTGGCATTGTGCAGAGCTCTGATATTGTGAACGGGGATGCTATTGGGCTCGAACTGTTTACTGGCACATTGTGGCTAATAGTCTTTATAGGGTCACTGTCAGGTACTGGTTATGGGGCTGCTCTTTGCAGGGATGTTGTTTGGCGGACATTGTTTAAGGGGGCACACTGGTGATCTGTCTACATTATAGGGGAATTCTAACACTGTTTATGGGGGCATTCTATCTAGCACTATTTATGTAGACACTCTCTGTCTGGCACTATGCATGGGAGCATTCTCCATCTGGCACTAATGTGAGCACAGTTTAGCACTATGTATCTTGCACTATTTATGGGGATATGTAGTGGTCCGAAGTCTATATATCTGGCCCCTCCATAACTGTCTTATAATTGTAATTCATGTCATATCTTCTATGTAGATGCTCTGTGCAAATTGTCTTGTTTTTAGTTATGCGTATTGCACAGCTGCAGCATGTAAGGGGTTAATGTCTGTAAATGGCTGGGATATGTCTGTAAATTGCAACCAATTGTCTTGTCACGTGGTGCTGTATGATATATATATATATATATATATCATATATAATAATATATGTGTGTGTGTGTGTGTGTGTGATTGCAAGAGGTGAGAAAAGGGGTTCCATTGCTTCAACGGTAGAGTGTGGAGTGAGAGTGCCGGCCACATGGTGGTGCCTTCAACCCTCATGTGGTGAAGAATGGAAGCTGAGGAGAGGTATCCTGACGTCCTCATCCCGGGATCCCTACCTTAAGAGCAAGTGAAAGAAGGAGCCTGCCGTGCAATGCTCAAGCTACTAATCGCAAGTGAGTGTCAGCGGATTGTTGTGTCCACCTCTGGTGTGTGTGCCCAGGAGCGGAGTCATACAGATAACTAAGCCTGACGTTTTCTGAACTGTTCTTCCTGCACTGGTGTGTGAAGTTTGGAATTGGAGAAGTAAAGTTCCAGTCACTGTCCATTCCCTGTGATTGAGGGATTCAAATACAACTGTGTGTGGACTCTATTATTTACCTGTCGGACATCCCACGGAGTGAAGGAAGGGTGGCATCACGAGTGACAACTCTTTCAAGTCCACTACACTTCTATACAGGTAACCGCTGTCTCAGTGTTGCCTGGAAGAGGCCTAGCGGTGCCTTGGCCAAAGTTGCAAGCGTCCATCTGGGGAGGACTTTGTTAGAGCCACCGTGACAAGCGCCATCTCTACCCCACCATCTCCTCAGCGTGTGCCTTGTGTCTCGGTCGCTGCAGGGAACGCCTCTTCTTTTCGCGTCAAGAACAGTATAAAACACCTCTGTGCCGCATCAACGAGGTTGTGTTTCTACAAAAATTGTATTTTTCTGGCGTGTTAAGACGGAATTCAAATCTCTGAGCCAAGTATCTGCCATGTCTTTTTCCAATGCCCCATAGGACTCTGAAGAGTCGGGACTGATCAAAATCATCAATCAAACAAGAAAATTCCTCTGAAACTGCAGTGGCAAAAATGTGTTACGCCCTGAGAGATTATGTGATTGTGCTGTTGGACCGTGTACACTTGATGGACTTTACTACAGAGCCCCACGTGGATTCCAACATGGACACCCAAGATGGCGCTTAGCCATCTTGTTCTTCGCAAGATGTTCCTGCAATATGTTCAACGCCAAGAAACCCAGGTTTGCATCCGTTTGTCAGGGACTTTGAGGACCCTGGGGTAAAAATTTTGTTCCACTCCCGCGAGCATCTACATTTATGGAGAGAGTTACGGTGACAAGTAGCAGGACCCTCTGGACAAGGGACTAAATTGGAGCAAGTCCCCATTGGAAAATCCTGAAGCAACTTGTGGGACGTTGTCCACAAAGCTTAGTGTCTCCGAAGCAGACTATGGAGAGGCGAGTTCAGGATCTTGATAGTCCCACATATCTGGCTTCCCTAGGGATCAGCACATGGTCAAGTCTGCCCACCCGCACTGGCTGGTCTACAGACTCTGATTTGGATGAGCTTATTCCTGCCAATAGAGTGTTGAGACCCAGAAATTGCTTCAAATATTGATAACCATAGACTCTTTTCATAAGAGACATTTCTGTTTGTTTTGTTCAGTAGGCTCCTGAATCCAAGGACTGAAAAGATTTAGCATTTCCCTATGTATAGCCTAATTATGCCAATTGTTTATGCCGTGCATTATGCTGTAATGTGTTGAGATGTTATGCAACGTTAAAGTTCAAGCTTATGTGCAGGAGGAGAAACAAAACATAGTTTAAGTATAGTCATTTTCATTTACGTAAAGCTCCTGTTTGAATGTGACCGCGTGTTTTTTGTTGTATGTTTGGTGCCCAAATGATGTCATCTTTTTTCACCCTGACTTTAATGGGCTATTTTGGTTTGTGAATTCGGCCTAAAATAAAACATACGGCAGATTTTCACGCACATAAAAACACGTCTAAATGCACCAATGCAAAGTAAGGGCTTCTACTCACTAACGTTTTTTTTTAACGCTGCGCTATCGCTGTGGTTTTTCAATAGGACTTTCTAATGTTAAAATTGCACCAGACAAAAATTACAAGTTTGTGCTTTAGCGATTTTTGTGTGATACGATTTTAACATTACAGAAACAGAGCGTGCTGCCCGGATCCAGACTGTCCTGACAGTGGGTGATAATCATCACTCAGGAGGTGTGGGGGCACTATTACTATTAGGGCCAATAAGGGGGGCACTGTTACCATTGGGGCCACGAATGGTGGCACTATTACTATTAGGGCCAATAAGGGGGGCACTGTTACCATTGGGGCCACGAATGGTGGCATTATTACTATTAGGGACACAAAGAGGGGGCACTGTTACTATTGGGGACACAAAGAGGGGGACACTGTTACTACTGCAGCCACTCCAGAGGGAATGGCCAAGAATTTGCTGAATTTTGGGCCTAAACCGAGTGGCCATTCCCCCTGGAGATAACGGCTTTCAGGGTCCTGTCTCTGTATGCCTGATACATAAACAGAAGGAAGAAACTTGTTATATGGATGCACAAATTTCTCAATCTTTATGTAGGTGTCAGCTCTTGTCCAGAAAGTCAAAAAACACTTGCTGTCAGCAGATATAAATTCATACTATAGTGCATGCTATAAAATAAACCTGTCAGGTTCGTACACACACAGTGAATAGAACCCATTGATGTCCTATCTTGGTGCATGTTATGCACCCTAGGAGCCAATTGAAATGAATGCAGGAAACCTCCATTGTTGCAAATATAAGGAAGTATTAAGGACATTTCCATTGGCCAACTGCATTTTATTTTGTGTGCGCAAATAAGAATAAGGCCTCATGTCCACGGGCATAATTGAATTGCAGAATCTGCATTGGTTACCCGGGCGGATGATCCGCAACTGAATATGCCCATAGACTATTATTGGGTATTTAAATATTTGCAGATGTCATTTTCTTCCTGGCGTGCAAATCGCACGCTGGGAAAAAACGCTGCATGCTCCACTTTTCTACGGATCCCGCAGGGACAGCTTTCATTGAAGTCAATGAAAGCCGCCCAGAACGCGGCACACCCGCAGCTAACATTGCAGACGTGCCGCAAATCCGCGGGAACGCGGGAGATTAAAAAAAAAAAAGACAAAAGGCACAGCGGATGCACGCAACATGCCTGCCGAGCGCATCCACCGCGCAGAAGAAAGGAGTTCTGACCGCGACAGAGTAGACCTGCACTGTGTCTGTGAGTAAATATATTTTTTGCCTCTTGTATGCGGGCACGACAGGAATCCGCTGCTTGCCCGTGCACATGAGGCATAAGAATTTACACCAGAGAAGTGCTTCATAGCTAGTAAAGATTTCTTATGGCACATGATCAGGCCAAGTCACATGTATTAAGTGGCATACACCTCTTAACTCCTTAATGCCACAGGACGTAAAGTTACATTACTGTCTACAGTTACTAGTCTTAATAAATTAGCCCCATTGTGTGTGAACATAGAAGAAACCGTGTTCTGTCCCAGTCCAGCATGGAGAGGGTCATGGAGCTGGTTGGGGAAGAGTTGGGAAAGAGTTGGGAGGATCCCCAACTCTCATTCCATCCCATTAATTACACCTGCTGCTCTGACTAACCAGGTAAGAAGAGCTGACACTTTCTATAGGAGTACTAGTGAGTGATGGCTGTAAGACTGCAGCAGACAAGAGGGGTAAGATAGGGCATAGACTGCTGATGGGGCTGTGCTGCTAGTATGACCCTGGTGTCATGGAGGAGTACTAATAAGTGACTGGAGCAGAGAAGAGGGATAAGACCAGGTCAGAAACTGATGATGGGTCTGTGCTGCTAGTATGACCCTGGTGTCATGGAGGAGTACTAGTGAGTGATGGCTGTAAGACTGGAGCAGACAAGAGGGGTAAGACCAGGTCAGAAACTGATGATGGGTCTGTGCTGCTAGTATGACCCTGGTGTCACGGAGGAGTACTAGTGAGTGATGGCTGTAAGACTGGAGCAGACAAGAGGGGTAAGACCAGGTCAGAAACTGATGATGGGTCTTTGCTGCTAGTATGACCCTGGTGTCACGGAGGAGTACTAGTGAGTGATGCCTGTAAGACTAGAGCAGACAAGAGGTGTAAGACCAGGGCAGAGATGGCTGATGGGTCTGTGCTGCTAGTATGACCCTGCTGTCACGGAGGAGTACTAGTGAGTGATGGCTGTAAGACTGGAGCAGACAAGAGGGGTAAGAACAGTGCAGGTTGCTGATGGGTCTGTGCTGCTAGTATGACCCTGCTGTCACAGAGGAATACTAGTGAGTGATGGCTGTAAGTTTGGAGCAGACAAGAGGTGTAAGAACAGGGCAGAGACTGCTGATGGGTCTGTGCTGCTAGTATGACTCTGCTAGCATGGAGGAGTACTAGTGAGTGATGGCTGTAAGACTGGAGCAGACGAGGGGTAAGACCAGGGCAGAGATTGCTGATGGGGCTGTGCTGCTAGTATGACCCTGCTGTCACGGAGGAGGTTTTTGGGTTGCTGGGATGAGTTGGTTACTTATGTTGCTGTGAGAAATGTCCCCTCCGTACAGCCGGATAATATACTCGAACTTAGAGGAACTTCTGTTGGACTGTATAACCCCTTAGGATATGGGAACACTGTGAAAATGCTGTGGATTCCCCACTGCCGAGTTTGTTGTGAAAAGTCTGCAGCATTTCACAGTATCAGGAATATAGATGAGACTTCAGGAAATCTTGACCACACATTACATTAGAACTTTTTGGGTCATCCATACGCCAAAGATAGACTTTCTGGCATAAAGGATAGCAAATATCATGGGCTGAGAGCAGCGCCTCCTCATTCTAAGTCATGCCAAGATGTGCCAAGGTATCCGCACAAAATCCCTGCGGAAATTGAAACACTGTGCTGAATCTAAATCCACAGCCTGTCAATTTTATCGCCGTTTACATTGTGGAATTCACCTCTTCACAATGAGGGGGTGAGTTCTGCACCAAAATCCACATCAAACTTTGCACCATATGGTGACGGTTTTGTTATAAAGGGGTTAATGAAATAACCAGCATTTTAGTTTTATAATTTACAAAGATACAATTTTTACCAATATCTATGAAAGTCCCAATGACCCCGTATCTTCACTACAGGCACTTCAGTCACTGAAGAATAACATGGACTGCAGGGATGGAGCATATTGTATTCTGTTCCTTTGAAGTAACCACGACTTCATAAACTTTTCCATGCGAACAACCTGTACCAAATTAACTTGGGCGAAGCAGTGTGCATCAGCTAATATAGCTATATAGATAGTTATCTGAAGCTGAAAAAAGACCTACTTTACTTTTAACTTCTTCAGCCTATGTTGATGATGTTTATCATCATTATCATTATTGCTATTAATGTTAACCCAGGGAAAGGCAATAAACCTCAAGACATAAAAGCCAATTTTCCTTATTTTAGGGGGAAAAGGTCCTTCCCAAGTCCAAATGTGGCAGTCAGTATAAATCCCTGGACCGACGAACCTTCAGAGGCAAGTTAGTGATTACAATGTAATCATCTGTTGAACCATCCTTTGTATGGAAGTGAAGGGTGCTGCACGCACAGCAAGCCTAGAAAGCGTGGGCATGGCAAGAGGAGCGATAGGGCGCATTTCACAAGGCGGTGATATGCAGATTTTAAAGCTGCAGCACAGTATGGTAGGTGACTGCAAAAGCCTTAAAGGGCTTGTCGCTTTTCCATTAGCCGGAAGGCACAGTTGGATGCCTAGGGTCCAGGTGAAACCTTTCTTGGGTTATCGCTTCTTGGCCTTTTGTAGTATCTGAAAATATCAGATTTCTGGAGGCGCTCATATTGATAAAAGGTGGTGCTAACGAGCATCTACCTTAATTGGCTCTCTGCAGATTGCTCCTTGGACACGACACAGTACATCGCGCCCTGCATGAATGTCTCTGGAGTCCTGGCGGTGTTACAGCTCTGGGCAGTTACGACCTGGGAGGCCTTCTTGGAGGGGTGCTAATTGGGGGGCAGTATGAATTGTAATTGGGGTGCAGTGTCAGCGGTACAGGAAAAGCACAAAATTATATAGATCTCTGGAAAAAGCTCCTTGGTTTCTATAAGGGGATGTTCACACAGGGCAGATTGGCTGCAGAATTTTCGCAGAGGCATGCTGCAGCAGATCTACAGCTGAAAGTCTGCATCAAAACCGGCACCATATGGTGCAAAGTTTGATGTGGATTTTGGTGCAGAACTCACCCCCTCATTGTGAAGAGGTGAATTCCACAATGTAAACGGCGATAAAATTGACAGGCTGTGGATTTAGATTCAGCACAGTGTTTCAATTTCCGCAGGGATTTTGTGCGGATACCTTGGCACATCTTGGCATGACTTAGAATGAGGAGGCGCTGCTCTCAGCCCATGATATTTGCTATCCTTTATGCCAGAAAGTCTATCTTTGGCGTATGGACGACCCAAAAAGTTCTAATGTATTAAGAGGAGTACGCCACTGAGTACATATAGTGCAATTTGTGCCAGCACAATGTTTACTTTCTCTACTTTACGTATAAAATGCCGGTCTAAGTAAATCTTCTCCTATGTGTTTGCTGCCTCAAAAATGCCTTGCATGAGCTATAGAGAATATATGGCGGGTGCCAACAACCCCAATGCTACTAATCTTACTGTGGTGTCTAAACACTGTATTCATTGTCATGCTGGTAATATATCTACCTTTGCCTTTCTGGGTGCTGAGAGTTAATGGACTACGAAGGGCCGGTAACCATAACCAACTGCTATACAGCTGAGAAGCAAAGTGGATTTGTTTACTGCACACTCCGCTCAATGTAATTTTTATATTACGATTGAAGTATCTTTTTGTATGATAACTTGTATCAAAGTCGTGATGTTTAAGATACATGTGTTTATTCAATATTCGTACGTTTCTATCGTGTGATTTTTGGAGCGGCAGGTATTTAAATTATTCAGTTGTATATGTTTTTATGCTGTAAAGGATATTTTTCCCGAAACGCATCCCACTTTGTCTCCTGTTACTTATTTTTACTGCATGTATGCGTTTTAAACTCTTGGAATAAAGAGTTTTCACCAAAGTAACAGGCGGCGCCGGAATCTTTTATGTAAGCTGCTTGGGATTTGAACCTGCACTTGGATTGTGGTTCGTGCGTGCCTTCAGCTTGGGGTGTGGAGTTCAGGTGAGCGGTTTTGTTTTTGGATGCTAAGTGGGTTCAGCTAATGTGTATGACCAGCTCGCTTGGCCAAGCAAGCATGTGTATGTGGGAGTCGGGAGGAACAGCTGTGTGCTGACAACAATTGGAAATGTATGGCCATCCTTTGTCACCGACAAGAGCCCAAACCTGAATCATGATGACCTCAAGGCCAGATTTTAGTTCAATCTACTACAGTGTTCCCCCCAAAATAAGACCTATCCCGATAATTAGCCCTACTGTGATTTTCAGGGGGCTTGAAATATAAGCCCTCCCCTGAAAATAAGCCCTAGCTAAGCTACAAGGGGGGGAGCAATACTTAAGGGCTGTGGTGCTGCTGCAGGCTTCAGTATAGTCCTGAATGCCGAACAAGCATTTCTTCCTGGTACCGGGGGCTTGAAACCCCCCCCCCCCGCTTCTAGCAAGCGATTGCTCTGATTTGTTCATCGAGCGCTGCCTCAGCCAATTACAGCAGTTTCTTACTGGAGGCAGGGGTATTCAAGCCCCGCTATCAGGAAGAAATGCTGCGTCATCGTTCAGGTATGCACAGAAGCCTGCCCGAGCGCCACAGCCCAGCGTGCGAGTCTCAGACGCCGCCTGCTAGGTGAGTATTAAGACACCCCCTCCTTTCCCCCAAAATAAGACACTGTGCCTCTTTTGGGGCAAAAAATGCTATAAGACAGTGTCTTCTTTTGGGGGAAACACTGTAGAACGTTTTGAATATTGTTTTTCGTAGTTTATGCCAGCAAACAAATTGCTTCGAGAAATAACAATGTTACACCGAAATATTAATGGATTTAAAATGAAAGTAGTATTTTTATAACATCAGTTTGATGATAAAGAGGCAACTGGTGTCTAGAGATGAGCGAATATACTCGTTTCGAGTAATTACTTGCTCGAGCACCGCAATTTTCGAGTACTTCCGTACTTGGGTGAAAAGATTCGGGGGGCGCCGGGGGGAGGCGTGGCGGAGCGGGGGGGTAGCAGCGGGGAACTCTCTCTCTCTCCCTCTCGCCCTCCGTTGCAACCCCCCACTCACCCATGGCGCCCCCCGAATCTTTTCACCCAAGTACGGAAGTACTCGAAAATTGCGGTGCTCGAGTGAAAAAGGGGTGTGTCCGAGTACGTTCGCTCATCTCTAGTGGTGTCACATTCTGCTATTAAATATCTTGCTGGAAGTAAAACCGTGCGACTGGTGTGATTGTAAATACATTTTATCAGTTTATTATAAAGCTTTAACCAAAACTCTACATCTGCATTCTAATACAAATAATCAAGATATTTATATTGCTCATTATGTTACTTCACAGAAGTTCACAAATTAGTTTTAATTGTATTTCAGTGTCAAAAAAGATACTGTAAATTCTATTATGCCTTCATGGACCTAAACATCTACAACTCCTACTGTGGTTCAGTCTACATCTAAGCCAGTAATGGACAAATGCTTGGAGCCAAGTATTACTACTTTGTTGATTGTTCTCTATTGGTATCTTTGGAAGTTCCTATGGCCAGGCCACTAAAACTCAGCTTGGCTTCGGGGGCGGTCTATCCGGCTCCTACCGTCTACAGTGTTTTAGCCAATCTTAGTCTAAGCATCAGGTGCGTAGAGTCGTATTAGGTGCTGTAGTTCCGTTGGATAGCCGCTCACTGGACAGCGCTGGTGATTTTTCACATAGTAATAAGCACATCGGTAGCAGAAGACATAACCTGAGGTGCCAAGAGCTGTGTCATTAACTCTTACTTTACGACAAAGTGGGCAAACTGTCTTTAATTTGGGCAGGAGGGGGGAATAGGCTTCCAGTTCAAAATGAATGGGAGCAGAGGGGGCTGGCAATGAACTCAGAGATTTAACAGTCTCTTGGTTTTCAGTGGAGTACCACCATTCTAGAAACTGCAGGAAGAACACTCCCAGTGATAGGCTAGAAGATAACGTCATAGACACTCCGCCAAGAGCTTTCTTCAATATGCCGCCCATGCTGAGGAGAAAAGAACAAGAAATGATGTTATTGTTCGAAAAGTTAAAAGAAACCCTCCCAATTGGTTATTTTCCCATTTGCAAAAGCTCATGCATATAAACATATTACAGCTACATACAACTTTAAAATTGGTTTAATAAGGCACCCATGTGGGGACACCTTTGCCTCTGGTCATGGAAATTTAGGGCTCTCCCTGTTTTTCCTTTTTCGCACCACCATAACTAGAAGGGTTTGCTGCTATAATATATTGTTTTGCCCATTTGCGCATCTGGTGCCGGAAGTAGTCCACCAGTCACACTCCTCATCTTAACGGGAACCTGTCGGGGTGAACATCCTGGTCAAATTACAGGCATTATGTAATAAATTCAGGAGAAGCTGAGCAGATTCATATACCGTATCTTTCTTCATAAAACTATATCAATCTGATCGCCGCCTCCTGTTCTATAACATGATGCCTGCAGTTTATACATTCCCTTTAGACAATGTTCACGTGCGGTGGAAAAAAATCTGTACAAAACCCATGCGGAAACGGACATGCAATGCAGAATTTAAATCCTCAGCATGTCAATTTTCTTGCTTTCTCCACTGTGGAATCCACCTCTTAATAAGGGGATGAATTCTGCACCAAAAGCTATGATTTTTAGCTAACTTTTAGCTGTGGTTCTGTGCAGAATGTCCACTGCAGACATTCCGCAGCAAGTCCACCCTATGTGAACATTGACTTTAAAATAAAATTATTTGCTGCGTACCAATTCATGACCCCTACTACCCAAAAGCTTGCAATACTGTTGATGACCAAGAGAGGGAACCAGACTCCAGACTTGATACAAATAACTAGTTTAGTGCTTGCAATCAAATACACAAACTATATGGGTTTCAGAATAGACAAATCAGCAGTTAGTAGCAGTAGTGATCTTTTGGACAGATGAGGGGAATGCCATTACAGTACCAGCACCAGTGCGGCACATCATGCCCTCGGAACGCCAGGGAGATGACTACTCCAGTGAGAAAAGGACGGGGAGTGGAGAGCAGGCTAGACAGGTCCTAGTGGTGGGGGACAGATGGGGCAATCTGCCATAAAGACCGGGATTGTCGACTGGTGTGTTGTCTTCCTGGCACTCGAAGTTGACAGATTACTGGGAGGGGCTGGTGAGGATCCAGTGGTCATGGTGCACATTGGCACCAATGAACAAATTAGAGGTCAATGGAGGGCCTTCATAAAACAATTTCAGGGACCTAGGATCCAAGCTTAGGGCAAGGACCTCCAAGGTAGTTTTCTCGGAAATACTACTTGCACCGCAAACCACACTAGAAAGGCAGAAGGATCTTTGTGAGATTAACAAGTGGCTCTGGAGTTGATGTAAGAAGGAGGGGGTTCAGGTTCCTGGAGAACTGGGCTGACTTTGTTGTCAACTACAGGCTCTACCGTAGGGACGGGCTGCATCTTAATGGGGATGGTGCAGCTGTACTGGGGGGAGAAGATGGCTAGAAGGCTGGAGGAGTGTTTAAACTAGGGGACTGGGGCACTAAGAGAAATAAGGGAGTCGATGGTGTAGACAGCGACTTGGGACCAAGTAATGGGTGGGAGGTCGAGCAGGATGCGGGGTTAGTAAAGTTAGAACTGGCAGTATAGCTAATGGGACCAAAAAGTAGAACAATGACCAAGCATAACCACCACCATATAAATTATACGGCAACGATTGCAAGAAGTCTGATTGGTAAAGTGGGTGAGCTCGAAGCGAGAATGTCTGAAAAAAATTACGATATAGTGGGAATAACGGAAACATGGTTTGATGATGAGTGCGATTAGGCGGTGAACTTACAATCTCTTCAGAAGAGACCGTGGCAACCATAAAGGGGGAAGGGTGTGTCTGTATGTTAAATCGTACTAATGCTGAAGCTACGAGAAGATATAGGTGTAGGAGATGAACACGTGGAATCTCTGTGGGTAGAAATACAGGGAGGAAAAATAAAACCACAACATCCTGATAGGGGTTTTCTATAGGCCACCAGAAGAAACTGAAAACGTAATAAGACAAATAGAAGAGGTGTCAAACCGCAATGAAGTAATTATTATGGGGGATTTTGATTATCGGGATAGAATATGGGAAGACGAAACCAGTAAATCTCACAGGAGTGATAAGTGCTTGAGAATAATTAAAGATAACTACCTTTCCCAACTTGTGCAAGAGCCAACTAGAGGGAGGGCCACTCTGGACTTATTATTAACTAACAAACAGGACCGAATAACGGAGGTGCAGGTTGAGGGACACTTGGCATGGGCTCCTATGGAAGCCAATGACAGCAGCCGAAGGAGGGAGGGAGTTTAGCAGCGTGACTGCTAAAGTTCCTCCCTCTTCTCTCCTCCGGCTGGCGGAGCTAAGCTCCACCCCTCCCATTGCTGGCTGCAGACAAGGGGTAGGGGCTTCGCTCCGCCCCTGTTCCACCCACTCCCATTGCAAACAGCCGGAGGGAAGGAGAGAGGGGTAAGCCGGGGAGGCAACGGCATTGCGGCCTCTGTGTATATGCACCAGGGCTCATGCATTCTGAACGGGTGCACAAACGTTAGAGTTGTACGCCTGTTCATACGTTTTTACGGCTCCTACGGGCGCATGTAAAAACGCCTATGGCTGTGTGAATGAGTCCTTAGGATGTGGTGATGGCAAAATTGGTTGAGTTTAAGAGGATCATGTGAGCAGAACTGGCCAATCACAGAGCAGGTATAGTGAATTTGTAATAATAAAGATGAGCGAGTATACTTGCCAAAGGCAATTGCTCGAGCGAGCATTGCCTTTAGCGAGTACCTGCCCGCTCGAGACGAAAGGTTCGGGTGCCGGCGTGGGGGAGCTGTGAGTAGCGGCAGTCAGCAGGAGGGAGCGGGGAGGGGGGGGGGGGGGGGGGGGGGAGGAGAGGGAGAGAGAGCTCTCCCCCGCAGCTCCCTGCCCGCCGCCGGCACCCGAACCTTTCGGCTCGAGCGGGCAGATACTCACTAAAGGCAATGCTCGCTCGAGCAATTGCCTTTGGCGAGTATACTCGCTCATCTCTAAATATTAACACTACCAATACATTATGGGCGATTAGGCAGTCTACAGATGGCCATCTTGGCCACCCCGAAAATAAGACTAGCAATCCCATGATGCATCAGCCCAGCATCACGAGTATCTGGAGCCAGTACCATCTCTGCCTGCTGGGAGGGCAGTTTTATTACCCTCTATATGCTTCTATCTGTCCTATTCTTGCCTGAGAGAGGCCCTTTCAACCATCACAAATGTTCACTTCTGCACTGAAAACGTGTTCACAATGAGAAGATGTTTTAGCCATAAAGTAGGAGTCTATAAGTATGACTGGATCCAATCAGACTTACCTAAGAGCAGAGGGTGTAGAGGTTGTATTTTCTGAAGTAACATCCATGGCTTGTATATCTTCAAGAGTAAGCCTAGCAAGCCGCACTCCAGCTAAATGAAGCATTGGGGAGTGATGACTTGCACTCCATAGGATATACCTCAGCTGGTAAAATAGAAAGCAGCCTTCCCAGGACAGTTTCACGAATGGGTAGGATGCAAGAACTGCCTTATAGCACCTTTTACTGAAGGAAGTTGGGTTTTGTATCGAATAATCTTCTTCCTCTCCAAGTCTGTTAACGAACTTCTCCAGCTTGACTCGTAGATAAGGTACGAACACCAGCAGCGCGAGGGACCGCCAATACTCCTTCCCTTGGAGCCTGCCGCTGCTCTTTCCCATGGACACTCTCTTTAGTCCATAGAAGTTCTCTGAGAATGAGGCACTCGCCTGGGACAAGTAGTGCTGCTGGAGCAGCAGATCAAACAGGGTGTAAAGTTCATCAAACCATCTCCACAAAGGGCCGAAACGAGCCGGGTTTGATTCTGCAAGGACCTAGGAAAAATAGCAATCAAGTTAGCAGCACAAAATATCATTATCATCCACGTCCAGTTTATGATCTAGGTTGTATGTACATGCAGGTTATGTTTTTGTGCATTTTTATGGCATCATTTTGGCACTTTTTGGTGAAAATGACAAATGTATTTTCCTATCAAGTTTACAAAAACCAAAATGTTAAATGTTCCCCAAAACTTGATAAATGAAGACTAGAGTTCATCCTGCAGAAAACAATCCTGCACAGAGCTCCGTTGGAAAAAAAAAAAAAGTTTAAACTTGGTGTCACTGGAATCGTACTATTTTTGCTCCATGAAAATTAAATTCAAAACATAGTGGACCCCCCCCCCTCTAATTCTCCTAAAATAAAAAAAAATTTGTACACTTTTTTTTCCCCCGAAATGTCATTCAAAATACAACTTTTCCTGCAGAAGTCAGACCCTCATAAGGCTATTGATGGAAACATTAGTGTTATGGCTCTAGGAATGAGACTAATAATGAAAATTGAAAGGTTAATTGGTCATTAAGGTGCAAACAGGCTTGGTCACTAAGGGGTTAATTAGCTAAATAGTTTGTTAGAATAAGCAGCGTTTTTCAAAAACGTCCCAGATTTAGTGCAGAAAATTTTCACACCATGTAAAGGACATTTTAGAAATCTTCAGATCGAGTACTATAAGGGTGCCTTCCCACTTGCGATAAAAACGCGCAATTGCATCATGTCCAATCTTTGTGTTTTTTTTTTAATCTTTCATGTTTCCCTGTGGAGCCTCCTTTTTTCACATCGCAAGGCACAACTCACGATTTTCGGAAAATGCGTTAACATTAGAAATTTCCAACTGAGTTTCATGCGAGAAAATCGCGGGTGGCAGCGATGCAAGATTATTCTTAGAAAAAAGTATTGCTAACGCCTAAAAATCGCAGAAACAAAGATGTTTTTTTTTTGCGGCAAAATCGCAGTTGCCTGTGTGAAGGATCCCTAAATGTTGTGAAACCTCTGCAGCGATTCCAGCTGCGGGAATTCGGTAGTATTTCTGCCATGTGTGATGACGGCGTCTTAGCCCTTACCTTGACAACATGATGTAGCGCAGGCCTCACTGCCGCCATCAAGCTCTCCTGAGCCACAACTTCAAAAATAGAGGGCCGCTCATCACCTGGGCTGGCGGTAGTGATATGCGCCCCGTGTTCAGCCATTATTAAAACGTTTTCTTCAAATCTTCTTTAGAATTAGAAAACAGTTAAATCTGATTGTTCTCCGGAGTTTCCTAAGAAAATAAACACGTTTACTTATTTCTTTGCTTACCTCTACATACAAAACGGGGGCACATTACCAGCTTGTCACCTGCTAGTCTATATAACATGATGACATTCTGCCAGTCTCTGGGGTGTTCAGTAGCATGTGCCATGGAGCCCTGTGGGCACACACGTCTGGGTTACTCTAGGCCGTACCTGGCGATAATTACAATCAGGTGGCCACACAGAAAGGTGGTAGAAAACATTAAAGGTATGGCTTCCAATAGTGATGGTCTATCCCTAGGAGAGCAATCTGTCGTGTCCCCACTGATCGACAATGTGCCCCATTCTTCTCTTGGGCACAGAAAAAGTGAATAGTGCCAGGCTGCCTAGTTGACAGGGGCCCTGTGCCCTGGAAAACATTCTTATGATTAACATGGAGTGCCCCCAGAACACCACAATCGCATATTCATGGGCTATCCTAAGAACATATAATTATATAGACAGAAACACACACAGACATATAATAAGGATTCAAAACTTGAGTCATCACATTATTAAAGTGACCTTGTGGTCCTGGACAAACAAAGATGGCCGCACCAGCCTCTCCGACTACCTGATGTACACTCTAAATTAGTATGCATCAATAGTTTGATCAGGAGGGGTAACAACACTCCTTAAGTTGCGCACCTAATAGGTGAGTGAGGAGACTTATAAGGCCATCCATGCTCTGGGTAATATGCAAACAAGGAAGATGGAACAATACCTCTGCAGCGCCACCTATTGGATGGCTGCGTTACTGCAAATCAATGCCCGACCCTTCATACATGTCTGTAGAGCAATGAGTGGGAATTAAAAACCAAGTGAGATTCCATACACAGACAGCTGTTTTGGGGTGTTTGTCTCTCATCAGTGTGCAGTAGGATCCTCGCTTAGTTGGGCCTGTGATGTGGGTCAGAAGGGGTAACATCACTCCTTAAGGAGAGCACCAAGAAGGTAAGTGAGGAGACTTATAAGGCCATCCATGCTCCTCTGGGTAATATGCAAATAAGGAAGATGGAACAATACCTCTGCAGCGCCACCAATTGGTGGTGCTGCAGAGGTATTGTTCAATCTCCCTTACTATCAATAGCTTGAGACACTACACTTGCTTTAATTGGCTAGTGCTGCCCCCATGAGCAGTGCTGACCAGTCAGAGCAGTATGCATCAGGTAGTCAGAGAAGCAGTGCGGCCATCTTTGTCTCTCCATGCCTGTAGGAGCACTTTAAACATCTGGCACACAAATGGGAGATGTTACAATGCTCTGCAGCATCACCTATAAGAAGGCAGCTTTCCTACCAGTCCTTTCCTAACATCTGGATGTGTTCATGGTGATGAAGTCCTAACAATTGGGCAAATAAACGACAGCAGAGATTCACTGTCTTCAGAAGAGACTGTTTCATTGTGTGTCCCATTCTATGTCCTACGTTGGGCCAGAGAGGTACTACCCTGTTTCCCTGAAAATAAGACATCCCCTGAAAATAAGACATAGAATTAAGAAATAGAATTGTTGAGGATGTAAAATGATTTTTCAGGCTTTTTGAGGATGCTTGAAACATAAGCCCTACTCCAAAATTAAGCCCTGCTAACAGTTAATTTAAAAAGTCAATTTAAATAGTATCCAGGCAGCTGTACATGTAAAAAAGTTATACCTTTTTGAACAAAAATTAATATAAGACACTGTCTTATTTTCAGGGAAAACAGTATATAAAATGAGTTTTCTGATGCAAATGGACTTGCATGTTATGCGCCACATTTACTAGATATTTTATATCACTTGTTTGAAAACAGGACATAGCCTAAACTGCACCAAAAACCGGGCCAAAGTTTCAGGACAAGTTTTGGCATAAACTAAGCTAACTAGTGCGTGTGATAAAAACACTAAAAAATTGACAAATTTACCAACCAGCTATGAGGACTTTGGTGCATTTTAAGACTAGATGAAGTTTGCACTGCCTAACTTTTAACCAGTAGTATTAGCAAATGAGCCCCA
The DNA here is from genome assembly GCF_035609145.1 of Eleutherodactylus coqui. Lineage (NCBI taxonomy): Eukaryota > Metazoa > Chordata > Amphibia > Anura > Eleutherodactylidae > Eleutherodactylus > Eleutherodactylus coqui. The sequence goes on along the minus strand of NC_089837.1, from coordinate 329,939,949 downwards.
TTGTAACAGGACCAAATTCTTCAAGACAAGTAGCAATGTTCTAGCAGTGACCATATGGAGACAGGTGATACTTACTTAAATGAAGGGTGCCAGGTGCCTGAAGTCCACACAGCTCAGATCCCCAGATGGCGGTGCAGGGCCTGCAGTGCATGCTAGGGGTAAAGGTGAAGACACACGTGTAGCAGGTAATGCCCGCCCACAGCATGGAAACACAAACTACTTCGTGCTATGGAGGAAGATCAGCAGGGCAGTCTTCTCCTAGACGCTGACTTACAACAACATCGCTTCTACAGCCTGCCTACACTTGGCATTGCCACTGACAGCCGCAGACAGAAGACTTCCTGTGTTTGAACCGCAGACTGCACTGGCGTGAAACGCAGGAAAGGACTAAGTGACGCATTTCCGGTGTGTGAAACGCAGGTGGTCGCTCTGCGTGAGACGCTCTTGACTTCCGGAGCCTCTGTCTGCGGCTTGGTCCTGCTCCTGGGCTTGTCCGTTTCCGGCTGTGAATTACACCCGGCGTTGAGCTCTGGTTGTGGCAGCAGGTGAGTAGAGGAGTGGGAGGCCATGCTGTGTCTATAAGGGAGCAGCAGAGCCGTGCTGGAGGATGCCGGCCACCCGTGCGGTGTAGTGCTGCAGCAGCAGGGGGATGCGGGGGAATGGCAGCGCTGTCATGGAGGCGCTCTGTGTATGCAAGCTGGATGTATCTCATGTATTGCATGGGGTCCTGTTAACCAGGAGGCTGGGGGGTAGAGTGTCAGCCTTTGGTCCAGCTCAGACTGGGGCTCACAGGGCTGGTTAGAGGGGGCAGGGCTCCTGATTAAAAAAGAAAGATCTTGGAGCCATTCAGCCAAAACGTTTAGGAGCCAAATTAAATTTTTGGTTGCCAAATTAAAAAAAAAAATCTGCATAAGCGTTCACAGCTGTTAGCGCGCAGTTCAGGGTGTCCGTCTCGCTGCTTCGGTTTTCTCCCCATTGATTTCAATAGGGTTTAAAAAAAAAAAAAAAAAGGAAGACAACAGGGCTTTGCAGTTTGCTTCCATTACATTTTTTTTTTTTAGACAAATAATGCGGCAGACTGTCCAAAAATAAACGTAAACCAAACTATACAGAAGCGAACTGCGAAGCCGTTCTGTTTGCTTTCCGTTTTTTTTTTTTTGAAACCCTGTTGAAATCAATGGGGAGAAAAATGGGTCTATATATATATATATATATTTTTTTTTTTCCGTTTTAATTTTGGCTTACCTTCTCTGAAAACGGGGCAGAGACGGAAACGCTGGCCGCCAACGCCGATGTCAAAGCAGCCCTAGGGCTTATCCACACGAAAGCATTTGCGCTGCATATTATGCATGCAGAATTTTGCATATGCCATGAATAGAATCCGTTGACTTCAATTGGTTTGTGCGCGCATTTCATTCGTATATAAAAAAAAATACGCATTCAAATATGTTCTATTTTTGTGTGTTTTGTGCCCAAAGATTGCACAGATTAAACTTAATTGTTCATCAAGCATTGAGTGTCTGGCAAACATAAGGATGTAGGGCATGTGAGCGGGAGAGATACCTGTGCAAAAATGCAATGCCCATCCCGTAAATACACAGCGCAAATGTGCACGTAAATACGCCTACGCCCGTGTGAAGGTGGCCTTAATGATTTTGTTAAATTTGCTTTTCGATTTTTGTGTCCGTATTTGTGCTTTTTATTGTGAAGTACAATAAAGATTTCGTTATTATTTTGGGATGATACGCTTTTTTTTTCTTCTGATGTTTTTTGCGCAGCCATTAACTTGGGGTACTTTACAAACATTTGTCATTTAACCCAAACGAAAAAAAAGGGGTGTAAACCAGCAGAGCAATGTGTGACTGTTCTCAGTGAGAGAAACCACGTAATCTTATAGATATGATACCTTCTAATGGCTAACAAAAATACATGATGTTATAGCGAGCTTGCGAACCTCTCGGGATCCTTCATCATTAAGCCTGAGGAAGTTCCCTAAGGCCTCCCTCACACAGGGCGTTTTCAGCAGCGTTTTCAGCCCTGTTCTAAACGCTGTACAAGGCTCCCATTCATTTCAATGGGGCTGCTCACACAGGGCTGAAAACGCTGCATTGAAAAACGCTGCATGTTCTCTTCTTGGGCGTTTTCAGCTGAGTCTCCCATTGAAATGAATGGGTAGCCTCTTCAGCTGGGCTGAAAAGGCAGATGAAAACACAGCTGAAAAGGCAGCGTTTTGCAAACGCCCTGTGTGAGGGAGGCCTAAGGGCTCCTTCCCATGGACGGATTTCCGCTGCGTAATACGTGGCGGAAATCCGCTGCGTTGCCCGCAGCTATTAGGTTCTATTGAACCTAATAGCACAATGGAATTGGAATTTCGCACCGTGAAATCTCCCGACCTCACCCGCGGCATGCTCTATTTGCCGTGGGCGTACGCGCAGACGGCTTCCATTGCAGTCAATGGAAGCCGTCCGTCACGCTATCTTCCGCTGTAGCACAGCGGAAGATAGCGTGAAACCGCTTCCCCGCCTACCGCCGCCGCGTCATGAGACATTGTAAGCGTGTCATAGGACGCGGCCGGCGTGTCACGCGCTCTATTGCACATGCACGCCGAAGCATCTTGCGGGATGTAGGATGCCGGATCCGGAGGTATGTATTGGGGTCTCTGGGGGGGGGGAGGGGGGGCACCGTGACGGGGCCCATCACGGCCGTGTGAAGCCGGCCTAAGGCTGGGTTCACACGGGGTGGATTCATCGCGGATTTGCTGCTTTTTTTCCGTTGCAGATCCGCTGGAGGGACAATCCGCTGCGTTTGCAGTGCAAGCCAAAGTAAATATGTTTTGGCAAAATGTTGTTCCCACTATGCGGAATGTTTCCGCACGACCGCAGTGTTGTTGTTGCGCGTTTTTTGAATATGCAGCATGTTAATTCTTTGGACATTTTCGCGGCTGTTTTTTGGCCATAGGCCTCCATGTTAGCAGTAAAAACCGCGACTGATTCCGCAGGTGCCTTTTTATCATGCGGAAAGTATAGCAGTTCAGCTGAAAATTGTTTGTGTGAAGGAAGGCAGTAAAGTTGATTGTGAAGCACAAATCCGCACTAGAAAATGCTAGAAATAGTTTAAAAAGTGCAGCGGATTTAAGCGCACATCATTACCTGCAGCAAAAACGCACATAATACGCCACAATAAACCCAAGGACAAACTAAGTATGGCAGCGGTTTTGCAGCATAATCAGAATTTCCGCACAGAATTTCTGCAAAAACGAAGAATCTGCCCTGTATGAGCCTAAGAGGTCTGAAAGCTCGCAATAACCTCATGTATTTTTGTTAGCTATTAAAAGGTATCATATCTACAATATTACGTGGTTCCTCTTGCTGGGAACAGTCACATTTAGCTTGGACTCACACGGGCGGATTTGGATTGCATATTCTGCGATCACTGTCCGCGCGGAGGATCCGCGGTAAATGCGGTTATTGAAAGACATGCATTTTCATCTTTTTTTTTTTTCCTCTCTCGCGTACATGAATTGCGTATTCTGCAAACGGAAGAAAAATCACAGTATGCTCTATTTTGCACAGAGTCCAGACAGACGGTCACCATTGATGGCAATAGAGGCATCCAATCCGCAACACATACGCAATTGACATTGCATATGGGCGGCGGGTACCTGTGCCATTGCTTGGCAACAGCGTGGGAAATACGAATAAACCGAGCCACCATGGTCATTCGCAATATAGAAATAGCAGGGTTGCCAGCTGGGCTCTCAACCGGAATCCACTGCGGGCCTCCGACATGCAGAATCCGGTCGGCCTGTGTGAGCCCGGCCTCAGGCAGCGTTATTTACTGCGCTGTGTGATGACGTCAGGGGGTTCTATCACAGGTGCAGAAAACAGCATTGTAATGGAGCGCCGGAACGGGACCGGTCACTTGCGTTGAGACGGAGATCATGTGGGCGGTTGTTTTATCAGGTTTCTGGTGTATTTGGAGTAGAGCACTCTTAGTCCGCGCCTAATATAATGCACATACAGCCCTTAAACCGGACACCAAAGTCGTCTTCGTTTCACAATGTGAGCTAAAACAAAGCGACCAGCAGCTTCTGAGTGACCTCCTACCCCTGCCCCGTCAGTGGCTGCGTGCATGGGACGACTGTCACCAAATATCGCTGTTTCCAGCCATTGTTGGAGTGACAATTGCCCCATGTAAGGGTACTGCTATTGGGTGAGCATAGGCTTCATGCTGAACTGGCCGCCATCCCCCTCTCCTGCCATTCAAAAGCAGCAGCATTGTCATGTACTGTATGAAGAAGGGGGATCTATGGAGCAAGTAACAAACTATGGCTGCTAGGGGGCGCCTGAGCTAAAAAGTTTGCAGAACTTCCTTGCTGCACCTCATGTGCTTCTCCCTGGTAAATCGCCTAACTGGCTTTACAAAAAGTAAATAGTATCCTGAAAACCTCTTGCCACCCCGCGAGCTGTCATGAGTGCGCTCCCAAAATCCTGCTACCACCGCCCAGCTAGTAGAAGACTGTGCATTGGAATCTGCTACTGGCTACATGGTTGGGTTGCTTCTTATTGGGCATAGAGATGTCCTAGAACATGTTCCAGCACTTGGGATCTCTCGTAACCCAAATTAGAGGTCCTCTCTGAGTAAGTGGCTCCCGACATTGATGACTTGATGTGTTCTTGCATTTGCATATACCACGGTCGGCAATGGTCACCAACAAGATGGTCCTAGGTCGTATCAAACCAAAAATATTGCTAAAGGGTAATATCACCAAACAGCGGCTCTCATACTTTGGACCTATCATGCAAGCCAATTCTCTGGAAACAACATTGATGCTCGACACAGTTAGTGGGTCATGAAGAAGAGGACAGCAAAGAAGACGCTGGCTGGACGCAATCAAGGCGGATACAAACATGGAAGAACTGAAAGAAGCGGTCAAGAATAGGAAAGCATGAAGAACGGTGATCCAAAAGTCGTCCTCGACTGAACAGATCATCATCAATATATAGAGAAGTGCTCCAGTGATTCGTCAGTTGCCCAGCTAGCTTTCAAGCCAAAAAAGTATCCCACAGCCCCATTATAGCCTATATATGGGGTTATATAGACCGACGATCTGTGTGAGGGGAAAAAAAGAAAAACTGAGGCATGTTCTGCGCCTGTCCATTTCACAGATGAGCAGTTATGCCAGTGCAAGTCCAGGTATATCGGACAGCACACGGACTTGTGTCGGAGTAGTGACAATGTGAGTTGCCCCGGAGTCTCCTCGGTGCAAATTGCAGTTAAGGCTGGTGTGCACCTAGCCTTAGGCCGCCTGCACACGAGCGGAAATCCCGCCGCGGGATTTCCGCCGCTGAAAGTTTGCATAGGAGTGCATTAAAATACGCACTCCTATGCAGACGGCGCGGGTGAGTACGCGCTCGTCCCTGCAGGCGGCCTTAAATGGATATTCCTATGGTCAGGCTTATATGGCATATCCACGGTCATATAAAATAAAAATGTGATAGATGTGGGTCCAACTCTGGGAATCACACCTATGTTAAGAACTCAGCCAACCTAAACCCAACTGTACAGTGTTCGGGAATTATGGATACCGCATAGCGCAGCCTCGTACAGGTTGTATTTGGAAACCGTATGACACTGATCCTGAATATGGTTGTTATACATATCCTAGTTATCATGTATACATCCACAATGCCTTCCAGATGTTTGGTAGCAGAACTGCAAATCACTAGTCAGAAACCTCTCTGAGAGGTGTTCTACTAAGAATGGAAACGTGTCCCGAGCCAACAACGTAAGGTTGGTCCACCGCATGCTGACAGTATGCATTGTTATCATTCAGGCAGAGGCTGGATATCTCCAAGAGGGCAACATTTTAAAGTTATTTCTAAATACGAAGAATCATTTGAGGGATTGAATTTTTTTATTTTTTTTTAAGTACAGCCAAAGGCATTGAGATTTTTGACTGCCATCTCAAGATTACATTTTTCAGTGTTTCTAAACTTCTGGAGGGTTCTGTATATGGGGTCTGCATAATGAGAAAATGTCTTGGCGTTGGGTGCTGCGTATCAGATCGTGTTTTCTTTTACTTGCACCCTCTTCAGTGCTTTTTTTTTTTTTTTTCCAGAAAAAGTTGTTCCATTTTACCGCACCTTGCTCAGAACTACATAGCCCTCTATACGGAATGTATTGAGCACTGCAACGCACTATACACCCATCAATAAGGCCGCTTTCACACTAGCAATAAAATTGTGCGATTCCTTTTTTTTTTTTTCTCGTGATGCTAAAGGGCTAAATAGGCGTGTATGTGAAGCCCATGCTCTCCTGTGAGGTTTCACATTAGTGATGTTTTATCTGATGCTATGTTGCGAGAGAAAAAAATAGCAGCATGCTCTATACTGCCACAATTTGCGATGTTTTACAGCACGATTCCCTATTGAGCCTTTTTGTTTTATTGCATCACATCTCACGAACTAGAAATTTTCTTGAGATGCGATGTTTCCCTACCCCTAAAATAAGCCCTAGCTGCATTTCCAAAAAATGGAATACTTACCTACAAGGCTCGGTCCGGGTCCTCCTGCTGCTGTCCAGAGCTCCGCCGTGCGGCCTGCAGTCTTCGTTCGCCCACAGAAGATCACTTCCTGGTTGCCGGATTCAAAAATCCCGTCTCCAGAAAGCAATGTCTCTGGCTCATCCAGTGCCTCTCAGCCAATCAATGCAGCGCTCTATGTACCAATGTGTGAAGGCTGTGACTGGTTCATCCAGCTCTGCATTGATTGGCTGAGCAGAGTTTGAAAAAACCAATCATGTTGTAGAGGCGGGATTTATGAATTGGCCGAGGCGCGCCTTGACCAATACATAAATCCCACCTCCACAACGTGACTGGTTCTTCAAACTCTGCTCAGCCAATCAATGCAGAGATGGATAAACCAATCACAGCCCTCATTTTGGTTCATCCAGCACTACTCAGCCAAACAATGCAGCGCTCGATGAATCAATCGGAGCCATTGCTTCCTGGAGGCGGGATTTTTGAATCTTGCAGCCAGGAAGTGATCTTCTGAGAGCGAATGAGGACTGCAGGACACCCGGCGGAGCTCCAGAGAGCAGCAGGAGGACCCGGACCAAGCCTTGTAGGTAAGTATTCTTTTTTTTTTTTTTTTTTTCCAGGGAATTCAACTAGGGCTTATTTAGGGGGGGGCTTAACCTTGTGATGAAATTTGCTCGTGTTTTGCTGGCAGCAGCGAAGCGATGCACGATTTTTCACAAGAAAAACGCATCACTGACTACAAAATCGTGGCAACACAGCTGCGATATCGTTGTCGCCTGTGTGAAAGAGGCCCAATGCTCACACTTACACTGTACACATCACTCACAAGCTGAAGACTTGTTGCACCACCCGGTGGTAGTGACTCATACTGCGCCCTCTGGGCTGTAATGCATGATTCAAATGAATTTGGTATTTTACATGGGAAAAACTGCCAGTCATGTTCACTATATACCACCAGTCTCCGTATATTCAACAGGTCCCAATATAGCGGCCAGCTACATTACACCATATGGTTGGGGACAGTCTCAGCAAGCCACAGGCACATTTTGAACGTAGTGACTTAATGCTCCAAGGGCAATCTTATTGGAATCGGGGCTGTGTATCTTAGCCATTCTTGTACAATGAGGATCAGAGACTTACTGCTAAGGCTTGTGCAATTTCATCCAGTGGCACTTTTGGGGCACATGGCTGCATGGGGAAGGCTTTACACTTGGCAAGATCCAGCCCTGTTTGTGTCACTAAATCCTCAGCTCCTACATAGACTCATATACAGGGATGGACAAAAATATGGAAAGTCTGAGCAACAAGGTTCTATTGGTTAGGGGTTTGAGCCACTCAGCTGCTACCAGCTGGTTTCTAAAACCACCCAGAGCAGGGCATGAGGTGAAGTAAACACAAATTTGGCGGGAGAGCTTTCAGCCAAGCAGGGGTTAAAGGGCAGCTCAGTGCTAATGATTAAAATCCCAACAAATTCTGTATGGTGTTTCCATATTTTTGTCCACCTCCCTGTAATTGCTCCCCCAGCCCTTTTAGAGTTCTTTCACATGATCGTATGCTATTTCTTCCCATGAGAAATGGACTGATTTCACTGCATGTGTATTTTGAATGTCCATGTGACATTCTTGTGTCGTCTGTTTTTCATGAGCACACACAAAAAATAAAAAGCAAGAAGGCCCAACTGATGTCACTTTTTCCCCACTGACTCCTGGCACCATGCGTTACATGTAGCATCCACGGTCACTTTATTTATTGTAAGTTCCCATAGCCGATTCTACGATACAGACTGGATCAGGACATGCTATAATTATAACAGACTATTAGTACATGTGTGGAATTCTCTTTTGGCCTCCATTGGGTGAATGGGGTCGCTTAGATGAATTCAGCTAACGTAACCAAAAGACAAGATATGAATGTAGCCTTAAGGCCTTATTCGGACCGCAGTTTTGCTCCATGAAAAATGCACTATTTACACTGCGTATGAGATTTTTCGGTACATGTGTGCTTTTTCTTTTCCTCTCGTTTCATCCATGTTCACTGTATTTTTTTTTTTAATTGCACACACAAAAAAGCGCATAGGTATCATACATGGTCTGTGAGGCAGTTCTCACACAGGCAATTAAAATTATAATTTTTTTTCTCCCATTTCCCCCTCATGTTTCCCTATAGTCTCCTTTTTATTGCAACGCACAAACTTGTGATTTTCTTGCGATGTGTTTTTAACATTAGAAACTTCTATTGACTTTCACGTAAGAAAATTGCAGGTGGATGCGGCGTGCGATTACATTTATTTTTGCTTCCCACAAGAAAAGGCATCGCTGACTCAAAAATTGCCAGAGGAAAACTGTGATGATTTTTTAATTTTTTTTTTTTCTCCCCCTGCGACTTTCTTGGGACAATATCGCGATCACTCGCGTGAAACTAGCCTGACTCAGTAGTACAGAGACAGACAGTGTGCACCTCAATACAGGCTCTGCCAAGTACATAAAGCCACATAGAGGGGAGAGCAGACATTGTAATCCCTTTGGGTGATGAGCGCAGCCTCGTTACACAGATTTGCATTTATGTTCACAGCTTTGCATTCTGATGAAGTTTGGGATGGGAATAAAGGCCCGCTGTCCATAGTCCCGCTCCGACTTCTCTTTCTGGCAGCATACTGAGTGGTGTCGCCTACTAGATACTCATCTCTTGTGCTGCTTAACCCCTTCACGACCAAGGACGTAAGGGTACGTCCTGGTAGGTATGAAGAGAGGTTGTGGGACGACCTCTCTTCATACAGTGCAGGCGTCAGCTGTTTATTACAGCTGACACTCGCAGGCAATAGCTGCAATCGGCCGATCACGGCTATTAACCCTTTAAATGCTCCAAACAATGTTTGGGGGTCCCGTACGGCTTCCCTGCGGTGAGATCGGGGGAGCCGTGCAGGTGTCATGGCAGCCGGGGGCCTTCTGAAAGGCCCCAGGGCTGCCTTGGGAGACTGCCTATCAAGCCATCCCCATGGGGTGGCTTGATAGGCTGTCTGTCAGAATGCAGTATGATGTCATGCTATGGCATGACGTCATACTGCAGGAGTGATTAATGCATCGCATGTTGTAGTCCCCCAGGGGGGGCTTAAAAGAAAAGATCAATAAAGTTTTATGAATTGAAAAAAAAAAAGGAAAAGTTAAAATCACCCCCCTTTAGCCATATCTATAATTAAAAAAATATAAATCACAAAATAAAAATACATATTTGGTATTGCCGCGTCCGTAAAAGTCCGCTCTATCAAAGTAGCACATTATTTACCCCGCAGGGTGAACGTCGTCCGCAAAAAAAATAAAGAAAGCCAGAAATGCACTTTTTCAGTTACCCTATCTTCCAGAAAAAATGCAATAAAAAACTATCAAAAAGTCGTATGTATTCCAAATCAGTACTAACATAAACTACAGGACATCTCGCAAAAAATGAGCCCTCGCTCAAAAATAAAGTGATGGCAGCAGAAAATAATTGAAAAAAAAATTAAATGTCTTTGAGGGGAAAAAAAAGTAGTATAGTGGGGGAAAAAAAAGTATACAAGTTTAGTATCCTAGCAATCGTACTGACCTATAGAATAAAGCTATCATGTCGTTTTTGTTGCAGTTTGTGCGCCGTAGAAACAAGATGCACTGAAAGACGGCAGAATGTCTTTTTTTTTTTTTTTTCCATTTTACTCTACTTTAAACTTTTAAAAAGTTTTTCAGTACATTATATGGAACAGTAAATGCACCATTTAAAACACAATTCATCCCGCAAAAAACAAGCCCTCATGCAGTGACGTCAATGGACAAATAAAGGAGTTATGATTTTTTTGAAGGGGGAAGAAAAAAACGAAAATGGAATAAGAAAAAGGAGCTGCATTATTTAAGGGGTTAAATTGGGGAAACTTGGTTACTTGCTGTAGTTTATGAACAAACTGAGAAATTTAGTTTGGCTCCCCTGGGATGGTGCAGCATTTCGTCTCCTTCACAGCCAAGGTTTCGGCAGTAGAAAGGGTGAAGCTCGGCACCAGCGGCTTGAAACCAGGTCTTTATTCTATATAAAATCTAAATTTTCCATCTGGACCAAGCATTCTGGGGGACTAGATCAGGAGGGTTGGTACGCTACTATGAGGTGGGGCATCTTTAAGGCGTGTCTGAGGTTCTGTGCGTCGGGGATGGTCCGGGGTGTTTTGGGGTAGAACGTTTCAGAGGACCAGTGCTGTTCTAGAGAGATCCTGGAGGCGAGTATGAGAGGTTCGTATTAGAGGGGTGTTTAGTCTGAGTGTGTTAGAGCGGAGTGCGCGCGCGATGTATGGACGTAGACACAGCGCCATGGAGAGCTTTGTGGGGGAGGGTGATGAGTTTGAATTTAGTTCTGTAGTGGATGGGCAGCCAGGGCAGCAACTGGCATAGTGCAGAGATGGCTGGATAGGAAGATGAGTCTAGCTGCTGCATTTAGTATGGATTGGAGAGGGGAGAGTCTGGTGCAGGGAAGGGCGATGAGCAGAGAGTTACAGTAGTCGAATCAGGAGGGGATGAGGGCGACAATGAGTGTCTTTAGTGTGTCCATGGTCACCAGAAATTACAACACTGCTTCTAGGGCAAGGTTATGGGGACAGCTTGTATGAAGTGGTTCTATGTCATTGGTCAGCCATGTATACTTTTATCGCTAGCTCTGAGTATCCTCCACAGAAAGTGCATGCTTTGTATCCTTGAAACAATGGGTTAAAACAGTGGATCTATCCAGGCCAATAAATGTTCACTTAATGAGCCAATTCTGGCTACGAACAGACGCATTGGTGAAGGAAAGTAACTTTTATGTATTTTCGGAATATTTTGAAATATCAGTACGTTAGGACTTTCGACATATAGACATTGGTCTGGGATTCTGAGAAGTATCTTCTTCCAATCCAACTTTACAATAAGTGCTACTTTCTTCCACTAGTGTGCGATTGAATTGTATTTAGGAGGACTACTAGTTATTCGTATTATTTATAGTACCAGTTTTCTGGTAGCACAATAATATATAGTGAATTACCTCATTACATGTAATTCATTGAAGGACCTGTGATGACGGTTGGATGTGGTCAAAATATTGAAAGACCTGTGATGTCACCGTCATATGATCAAGGGTGGAGCATGTAACTCCATGAAGGACCTGTGATGACATCACTGTTGTGTGATCAGGGGGCGGAACACGTAACTCAGTCACTCAAGGACAAGTACTTTGACTGAGCCTTCCTTATCTACAACTATTATGATTAAGTCCTCATTGGATTTAAGTTCAGATAGTGCTTCTTACACGACTGGTTGTTATTTCACTTATGTTGTTTGACAGTGAAAATTGGTTCTTGGGGCACAAGGTCTTGGCATTTATCAACACCTGGAGTATGAGCGTGGATAGGATAAAACTTGTGGGTTTTTTTTTGTATTATCACTTCACTTTTTTACAAACTCCAGCTGTTATAAAGCACTATGCGCAAATTGATCTTCAAATACATATAATGTCATGGACCCAATTTGTTCAGTTTGATTTGCTACATCCATCAGACTTTCACATTACATTTTGTTCTTGTTCCTGAAAAAGGTGGTGGTGGTGGTGGTGGGGGGGGGGGGGGTTGTTTGTTTTTCTTTAAAACCATCAGTTCCCTCATAAATCAGTTGACATCCAATATAGTCCTGACTTTGTCGTTATTGATTCTCCTGCTTTGCATGCTGGCCCCATTTCTGTAGCGGTAAGAGCCAGAATGTTCACGTTTAGTACTGAACTTTGTGTCCCTGTGACTTTAGGAGCTTGTTCTCTGTGAATCGCATCCAGAACCCAGTAGCACGCTGGATGCTAATTACAACTAGTACAAACTTGTTGAGAAGCAACACCTTTCAGATCCGAACCCCTAACGGTCACATTAAAATTGGATAAACCCTCTCAGAAATGTCACTTTTCTTATTGTAGATCTTGAATTTGTTTCATATAGCCGAAGTACAGTACCGTGGAAAAGGTGCTGCAAAGTAAGAATTCTTTCAAAACTAGAAGCGATAATTGTTTTGTTTTTTTATTTTCAAGTGAATGAAAGAAAGTGAAATCTAAACCAAATAAATATGTCCTGTCCAAACGGCATCAGTTCTTTTAGGTACACTTGCACACCGTTTTTGAAGGAACTCAGCAGGCAGGTTGCTCCGTACATCTTGAAGAACTAACTACAGATCTTCTGTGGCTGTAGGTTGCTCAAACCTTGCTTTCTCTTCATGTAATCACAGACAGACTTGATGATGTAGAGATCAGGGCTCTGAAGGGGCCGTATCAGCACTTCCAGGACTCCGTGTTCTTTATGCTGATGATGGTTCTTAACACCTTAATGCTCCAGGATGTACATTTGTGTCATAGAGGCTTGGGATATGTATGGAGGGGGGTTGGGATTCCATCCCGCTCCATACAACGGCTGTTTCTTACGACAACTCCGATAAGCACTGCCGCTGATTGCAGTTGTTTACCCTTTAAATGCCACTGTCAATGAATGGCCGAGCGTTGGCTGTGATTGTCTGAGTGCTGTAACCAATCACAGTCAGCGCTCAGCCGTCATTCAATGAATGGCTGAGCCCTGCCTGTGATTGACTAAGCGCTCAGACAATCGGACGCAGCCCTTTTAGCAGGCGGGGATTTTACAGTGACGGGACCCAAACTGCTAGATGCCCCGGCAGTGCCGGACAGGTGAGTATAAAATTAGGTGCCTCGGCTAATACTCGAGTATATACGGTACTTGATTTTGAAAGGAAATGGGAAAATCCTTTTTACTTGAAGTTTGCTGGCAGTTGTTTTGCGGATGCTAAAATGCGGACGTTGCTAAGTAGGCGCAAAGGAGCAGAGTGTAATCCTACATGAGCCATTATTTCATTGGAAGCCAAGAAATTCAGGTTTTAATTTCCCTGTCCACAGCTCTGATTGACAGGTGTAGCTGTTCAGTGGTCGGCCTCTAGGACTGGCAATGGAGAGGGAAACCCCAACCTCATGGCACTTCCCGCTAAAGCCCATCGGGGATTATAAGTACACTTACAAAACTGCTGACCCTCCCTTGAGATTTTCCTGACTGTGACCTTGCCTTAGCAATACTCTGTAATGAAGAAGAATGCCATGATGTCAGTGTAAATAGGTCTGGTCATAGTTATCCAGATAGTGTCTAGATGGTACCCTAAAGTGACCCGATAAGCAGTGCATACATTGCCCAAGAGTGCTACACGCATGTACTTCACATGGCACATTTGTGCTAAAATATCACTTCTCATTTTCTTACGTTTTCTTAATGTTCTATGAAGTTAGCTTGCATAATTGATACTGGGACACTGTAATTATACGCCTGATATTCTGTTTGTGTCTGTTTTCACTAGGTGCTTCAAGATAACACGCAAACATGACGGATTCCAAGTATTTCACCACAAACAAGAAAGGTGTGTCCTTTTTTTTTTTATTTTATTTATATATATATATATATATATAACCATGAATTATACAATTTGTTGGGCTGATGGAAGGCAATGTATTTGTTAAATAGTTGGATGGACGTCTACTGACCTGATTGATATCCTTATACTTGAATTAACAGTAAAATTCCCTTAACTGCCAACCACAGAATTTGCTCTTGTACTCTCAGGACCATGTAAGTCAATTCACAGCACTTGCCCTTTTAACTCCCCCAATTTATGTAAGCCCCCTGTCTACCTTAGGCTACATTAACACGGGCGAGAATCTTGCACGTTGCGAGATGCACAAAATTCGCACAAATATGAACTCCATTCTTTTGATTGGAGCACGATTTATCTTTTGGCTTCTCTCGGAATGCCTCACCCACTGTTTTTAATGGGACCTGTAAAGACCTCACATGATACTCGCATGCTGTGCGATGTGATGTTTCCCATTAAAATCAAGAGGAAGCACCTGCGATCCTCTAGAGCACGGGGAACACACCTGAGGATTACAGTTTCACAAAAGTAATGACAGGCTTTTTGAATGAAAAAAGGCTTCACGTCTGCGTGAAAAATGCTCTTTGGCAAGCGCAGTATCTGGCTGAGTTTCTCACCCCGATACTGAGCTCGCCCGTGTGTGTCCGCCCTTACTATGTGTAGAAAATATATTAATTTCCTTTTATGGGTCAACTTCTGTCCCTGTGCTTTCCAAGATGCAAAATCTGCTTACTTGATTAATATAATTGTATTTGTTCAGTAGTTCCTCCTTCGTCTTTCTGTCCCTCATATACTGAATGTGTGTATGTCTGATTCTAGGAGAGATCTTCGAGCTGAAAGCAGAATTGAATAATGAGAAAAAGGAAAAGCGCAAGGAAGCGGTGAAGAAGGTTATTGCTGCCATGACTGTTGGCAAAGATGTCAGGTAACGCTTTTAACATGTATAGTGTTTAGGGGATAAAATAATGATTTTTAGTTCCTGCAATTTATTCTATCTGCATTTTAATTTTGAAAATGACTCCATCTGAGGGGCACACAGCCCTCGCTGGTCTCAGCACCTTCATCACAAGCACCCCAAGCAAAGAAAAAAGTAGCCAGAGATGTGCAGTCTATCACAGAGTCCCCAGGACTGCAGGCTTAAACATAATTGTAATAGAATCATAGAATGGTAGAGTTGGAAGGGACCTCCAGGGTCATCGAGTCCAACCCCCTGCTCAGTGCAGGATTTCTAAATCATCCCAGACAGATATCTGTCCAGCCTTTGTTTGAACATTTCAATTGAAGGAGAACTCACCACCTCCCGTGGTAACCTGTTCCACTCACTGATCACCCTCACTATTTAATATCTAATTTGTCTTCTCCCTTTCAGTTTCATCCCATTTCTTCTAGTCTTTCCTTGTACAAATGGGAATAGGGCTGATCCCTCTGCACTGTGACAGCCCCTCAGATATTTGCAGACAGCTATTAAACTATTAGCCTTTTTTTGCAAGCTAAACATTCCCAGATCCTTTAACTGTTCCTCTAAGGACTGATTTGCAGACCGCTCAGTGTCTTGGTAACTCTTCTCTGAACTTACTATACTAAAAGGCGATTTCAAATCTCAGCGTCACAGAAGAATTTGGAAGTACAAGTTTATAACCTACTTTGACACTGTCAAGACCGAAATGAACCTCAGAGGGGGCTTTTTGCATTAGTGGAGAATATGATAAATCTGGAGCAGAGATAACACGCAGGCCTGGTGACCCCCTAACAGCAATTTAGAGACCATACAACTTTCACATCCCTTATCAGTGGACTAATTAAGTATTTACTTCTCTAGTTGTTTTGTTCCAGTATTATTTTAAGTGCAAATTAATTGCACCATGTCTGTGCCTTGTCATATGTATGTTTTATGCCTGACGAAGAACCCTAAGGATGTTCGAAAGCTCACTATAACATCATGTATGTTTGTTAGCCATTAAAAGGTATCATATCTACAAGATTACTTGGTTTCTCTTGCTGGGAACAATCCCATTTTGCTCTACTGGCTAACACCGTACCAAGCTTTTTTTTAGTTTTGTAATAAACACATACATATTGTGTATCACAAATAAGAAAAGTTTAGAAGCATGAATAGTAAATGTTCAGCTTGGTGGATTCCTCAGTACCATGGACATAAAGCTTATTGTCGACTATTGTAGTGTTGGATTCTTAATAAACCTTTTGTTTAAGAACTTACGCAGATCTTGTCAGACAAATCTTGCATTGTAGTGTGCACAGTATGTCGCAGTATGGCGCTATTCTCTTGCAGAATATAATGCACATAGTTTCCTACACTTTTTAGTGCAACAGGATACAGCAAATAACGTCCCAGTCATTTGATTGGGAATCTGTGCTTTAGTTTATACAGCAGATACTTGAAATCTGCATCAAAGGAGGGAAGGAAGTAACTTGATACAGAATCCACTTTGGGTTATCTGCATGCCGATTAGCTCCATTGACTGGGGCTGACCACTGTCTGAATCTGCGGAGCTGTAAATGTGTGGCAGGGCCATCCAATATGGAAAATATCCTGTAAATTTGTCTTTAACCCCTTAACACTATAGGAGGTACAGTTACGTCCTGCAGCGTCTGGGTATGTTTCTTACAGCTGACACCCGCTGGCAACAGCTCTGATAAGCTGTGCGGCTCATCGGAGCTGTTAACCCTTTAAATGCCACTGTCAATGCTGACAGCGGCATTTAAATTCCCTGGCCGATGAGTTCGCAGGGAACCGTGCGGGTGTCAGGGCAGCCTTTTAGAAGGCCCCAGTGCTGTCATGGCAGAATGCCTATCAAGCCATGCCCGTAGGCTAGCTTGATAAAATGCCTGCCCGATCACAGTAGGATGTAATGCATCGCAAGTTGTTTGTTCCCTCTGGGGACTTGAGAAAAAAAGTAAATATTAATAAAACTATATTTTATAATAAAGGAATCGAAATAATGAAATGCATATTTGGTATCGCTGTGTTCGTAAAAGTCCGCTCTATCAAAGTAACGCATTATTTACTTTATGAACGCAGTTAAAAAAAAAAAAAAGCCAGAAATGCGGGGTTTTTTTGTCACGGTCTCCAAGAAAAAATGCAATAAGCAATCAAAAAGTCGTACGTATTCCAAAATGGTAGCAGCGCAAGGTATAGAACGTCCTGCGAAAAACGAGCCCTCGCACAACTATGGCGACAAAAAAATTAAAATGATTTAAAAAAGAATTATTTTTGAAAAAAAATACCAATAGTACAGTAAAAATGAAAACTATAGGAGTTTGGTATTGTAGTAGTCGTACTGACCCGTAGAATAAAGTTATCAGGTCATTTTTATTGCAGTCTGTGCGCCGTAAAAACAAGAGGCACCCATAGATGGCAGAATTTCGTGTTTTTTTTTTTCTTTCCCTTTTACTCCACTTAGAATTTTTTAAAAGTTTTTCAGTACATTATATGGTGCATCAAATAGCACCATTGAAGAATACAACTCGTCCATCAAAAAGCAAACCCCCGTATATCTATGTCGATGGATAAATAAGAGTTATGATTTTTTTTTAAAAGGGGAAGGAAAAAGGTCCATGTCCATACGCAGTTAAAGAAGCAGAACTTACCTGACACATTGCTACAATGCCACGGCTGCAGTCCTCTCGACCAGACTTGGTCTACGTGGCTGCAGTAGTGACCTGCCCATATACTAATGAGAGCTCTACAGCCAGTGTCATGCAAGCTGCACACAAAGAACTGGAATGTCGCCAATGACGTCCCGAGTACAGAGCATTAACTATCAGTTCCTAGCCCATGTGATCTGTATTCAGGACATCACTAGGCAAGAATGGCAAGGGGTGATGTCGCAGATCATGTGACGCATCGCCAGAGAAAGAAAGGGCACAATTTAATTAATGCGACTGATTTTCAAACTTTAACGTGAGCAGAAATCGTGGGCTTGGCAAACAAAATATCTGCCACCCTGTAACTGAGTGCCCAGTGCTTTTTGACTGTGCTTCGTGCAGAGCCCAAATAACGAGTAATTGGCTTCCACCTGCGTTTTACCGCTCTCGCTTCTAACAAACACTCCACTCCAAATGTCCACTAAGTGCTGCATACTTTATCTTAATTTTAGGGCAAGCTGCTGATATAGATAACTTACCGTGAACGTACCTGCCACCCACTCTTCAGTAATCTAATATATATAGGTTAACACTTCTGTGCAGGTTAATATCTTACATACTGTAGTACTTTTATAGCAGTCTGAAGTAGATCTCTAAATCCCCTGTGTGCCAGCTACCTGCAGCCGCCACTAGAGGGAGACAACTTGCTGTAATACATTGCATTCATAATGAGACAGTATTTTATTTTACAGACTTATATAACGCATACATATTCCACAGCTCTGTACATCATAGGATTTTGACAATTGGGAATTAATTATATTATGGCCACTATTTCCCATGTGTTCTCCAACTTGCACCTTTTATTATTCTATCAGGTCTGTTGGTCAATATGAAATAATAATGCAAAGCAAACGAAAAAGAAAGAGATAAATGTAAATCAAATCAGTATTTGGTGTGACCGCCCTTTGTTTATAAAACGGCATCAATTCTTCTAGGTACGCTTGCACACAGTTTTTGAAGGAACTCGGCAGAGAGTTTGTTCCAGACATCTTGGAGAACTAACCACAGATCTTCTGTGGATGTAGGATTGCTCAAATCTTTCTGTCTCTTCATGTAATCCCAGACTAATACCCCATTTAGACACGATTATCGCTCAAAAGCCGTCTTTTGAGTGATAATCGTTGTGTCTAAACATGCAGCTATAGTGCACTGTTCGTACACGATGAGCCTTATCAGTGCCGCGCACTGAGTTCTCAGCGGGATACCGCTGATACTATTGTATAAGCTGGTATCCCCCTCCGTAAACACACCAGGAGCATGCAGAAGACAGCGCTCCAGCTTTGTTCTTCATACTCCGCTCGGAGCGCCCTGCTCTATTCCAGCTGAGCGCTCCGTGAGCACAGAAGGAGTATGCAGAAGACAGCACTCCAGCTGTGTTCTGCATACCATGCTCAGAGAACACAGCAGTTCTCGGATCGCATAAATGAACAAAAATACTATTGCTCAAAAGATTGCTTTTGAGCGAAACTTGAGCGATTAATTGTTGTCTAAATGGGCCTTAACTTGATGATGAGATCAGGGCTCTGTGGGGGCCATATCGCCACTTCCAGGAGTCCTTCTACTTCTTTACACTGAGGATACTTTTTAATGACATTGGCTGTATGTTTGGGGTTGTTGTCCCGCTGCAGAACAAATTTGGACACCTCCCTGATGATATTGCATGATGGATAAGTATCTGCCTGGATTTCTCAGCATTGGGGACACATTACTCTTGACCAAATCCCCAACGCCATTTACTGAAATGCAGCCCTAGATTTACAAGGGACCTCCAGCATGCTTCACTTACCTGCAGACACTCATTATTGTACCGCTCTCTAGCCCTTCTAAGAACCAACTGCCTTCTGTTACAGACAATGTTTCAAGTTTTGACGCTTCAGTCCAGAGCGCCTGCTGCCATATTTCTGCACCCCAGTTACTATGTTTTCATACATACTATGTTTTTCAATGGGTAATGGGTAACATTGGAGGTAGAAATACATTTGAAATAATTCATGTTTGTCTGATGTTTTTTTTAATATGACAAAAACAGGGTATTTTATCAGGGGTGTGTAGACTTTTTTTATATCCACTGTAGTTGAGGCTTGTGTTTTCACTGCAAATCACCCGTGCGTTGCCCGGACGTGTGCTATCCGGGGAATGGAGTCAATGAAATGACATTGATGCATGTAGACATTGTGTATTGAATTGTAGCCTCCACTATTTCTCCGTGTGTATATAGCATGAGTCCTATACACTTGTATGGGCTGCATATGATATGCTGTTCATGCACAAATACATTGCGTTTACATACGCTTTAAAACCGAGTGGGAAATGAAGGAAAATTTTTTTTTTTAAAAAAAAAGCACACTACACGTCCGTTCCCATGTGATATGCAGGCATGCACAGTGCCATACGCGGTTTCTGCTGTATGTGGATGCAAAATGTGTGAAACGTTACGGGGAGACACGCAGCATTTTACGCATAACACTGTGGGCTTAGCCCTTAAGTACAGTGGCCTCGTTTCTGGCATATAGGAGGTTAACAGGGGATAGCTGTTCTTATGGATCCCTGCTGTTGCAAGCTATTAGTAACAGGCTGCGGGATGGCGTGCGCTCAGCATACTCCAAAAAATGGTTAATAAATATCTGTTTTATATTCAGAAAATGTAAAATTTTTGAAATTTTTCCAAACTTTATCTTCATTTTTTTCTTTAACCCTTTCCAATCCACTGTCTGGCATCTGAAGACATTCTGATTGAAGGCTGAAAGCACTGGAATAAGTTGGCGCTATACAAATAACAAGTCCCATTTCCCCTAAATGCACGCTGCAGATTTTTTTGCGCAGTGCGTTGATGAGCTCTCATTTACTGCTGGTACTATAATAATCTGTGGATTTTCCACATACAAATCTGTGTTAGAAGATCTGCTGCGAATACGTATGCCATGTGCCAAACTTGTTGCTGATTTTCAGCGGATTTTGGTGCAGATTTCACCGATTTGGTGGATAGGGTAAAACCTGTTGTAGATCTGCACCAGATTTTCCACTGTAGAAAATATATCCAGTGCGGATGTTCCATTAAGGAGGTTCTGTGCAAACCGTATATGAAAGACCCTGCTCTTCATTATTTATTAATTTATTGTTTTTTCCTATTCTGCAGTTCTTTGTTTCCAGATGTGGTGAATTGTATGCAAACCGACAACCTGGAGCTGAAGAAACTTGTGTACCTCTATCTGATGAACTATGCCAAGAGCCAGCCAGACATGGCTATTATGGCCGTCAACAGCTTTGTCAAGGTAGCCGCCGCCATGCTAGATTTTATGTACATAAATGTAAAATAATTGTCTTGTTAGGTAATATCTGTGGAAAGGTTTATGCCCCCAAAGGGTATACTGATGTCTTAGAGGGAGGGTCTCAAGCAAGCTGCCTCTTCATATTAGCCAAATTGCGGAGTATTTCTTACTTTTGCAAACATTTTAATGGATAATATGGAGTACCAAAATATAGTTTCTATCTTCATTATCCTAAGACATCAAAAATATATATTTGGAGCTCCAGTTATGACCATGAGATTTTTGATGTAGGTAGTGATTCAAACACCGTATAAATCCAGGTTCATGTATCCACCGATGGAAGAGAGAAATCATCCTTGATATTAAAGGGTTTGTACCACAATTGCAAGTTACCCTCCATCCTCAGCGCTCAATTCATTTACATGGGACTGATAGAAATAGCCAAGCGGCACCTGCTCATCTCCGCAGTCCCACTGAAAGTGAATGGAATGCGAGTATGCCTGTGCAACCAGTGCTCTATTAGGTCTCCTCCTCACATGGGTGCAGTAATCTCACAGTGAGGATGGTGGGGGCACATGAGACCCCTGTTCTCCAGATCTCAGTGGTGAGACACCCATTGATCAACAGGTTATCACTTGTCCTGTGGATAGGGGGAGGGATAACTCCCAATTGTGATACAACCCCTTTAAATTAATTTTTAGACATTTTTGAAGAATACAGCAATTGCCCAGATTAGGGTGGTCCTATGCATTTCTTCCCAGTGTAGTCTGGAATTCCTCAAGGAAGATAAATTTTCAGAACCACTTTGGTCCTACTGAGTTTAAATATTAATCAAGGTCTAGGGAGCGCTCTGTCTCCTTATTGAACCCCAGGTTTGTGCAGTGAGTTCAGCTCCCCCCTCCACATGAGTCTTCATAAGCACCCCTCAATCTCTGCAACTACTAGAATCAAACCCGGCCCCTTTTTTAGAACCTAGTGTTACCTATCCTTATCCCCTACTACTTCTTATGTGTCTAGGTGATATCATGAAAACAAAGGAAACCTCTGGAATTCCCTCTGACATTTTAGCAATGCCACAAATAAAGAATCCACGTACACTTTGTGGTTCAAAAGTATTAAAACTTGACAGAATTTTATCTCAAAGCGATTGACCGCTACTGAACCATTAACGACTTGTCCTCTGGATAGGTCATCAATAGTCGATCAACAGGACCTCTGGTGCTTAGCTATTCACTGGGCTGCTGCCAGTGTGTATGGAGCTGTCCGCTTTGGGCTCCTTACACACTGACAGCAGCCCAGTGAACAGTGGATTCCCACCAATCAACCAGGCTATCAATAGTTCAGAAATGGATAGCTGCTCTAACCCCTTAATTAACTGTGATTGATATATCCATCATAGAACGTGCTATAGCAGATAATAATGTAAGGGTAACAACTGCCGCAAGCATCACTGTACGCTGGCAGAAATATCTCCACTGTCTGGTAGGACCTTTTGGACCTTCACCCTTCTGGAAACTGGGGATGTGACAGGGGCGTTCCTCCTGTCAAACCCCTAGCTTCCAGTAGCGTCAAGGTGCACTAATACCCACATGCTGTGGTAATACCAATGCATTTCATACTACAATTTATAAGATCTCTGACTTTATAAATAATACCTGATCTTATAAATAATACCTGATCTCGGGCTTGAAAAATGTTTGAACTAATTAACCCATTTACATTCACACTTTACAAAGGTGACATTTATAACCTCTATTTTTCGATCTATGCACCATCCTTCTATACCTGGGGACACCAAATGTCTATGGGTTATTTTGTGTCCTATGCTACTTCCCTTTCAATGGGTTATTTGGGCCCGTGGTGTAATCACTCTGTATTATATCAGTGATGAGAGTGGAGGTTTAAAGGCAGATCAAATTTAGTTTGGATAGTTGAATCCTTATATTTAACTATTGCTTGGCTCTCTATGTCTAGCTTTATCATCATTTTATATTTCCATTGCATTTTTCTAAAAGGAGAAAAAAAAACAAACTCAAATCAGTTGGTGTTTCTACACTTGTTGAGCTTCCCCACTGCCAAACTTGTGTTTTGCATATGCCCTATGTTAAATTAATGTCCTGCTCGCCATGTGGTTGCATGCGAGGCACCTTACATTTTGCAGTAGGGTGAATGCGGATTTACACACCGCTTCACTTTGAAATAAACATTACTCTGTTATAGGCATCCAAGGGAGAACATAACCTCCAGAAAGGTTTTCCGAAAGATGGACCAGCTGTCTAATGTGAATATCTATCCACAATTACATCGTAGACCAATTAGTGTTAAAGGGCCACTCCAGTTAAAAAAAAAAATAATAATAAAAAGTTCATTATGTAACTAGTTCCCCAGTATATATGTCACCTTGTGTAATCATTTCTTTCTATCTGAAAATTTCTGGGGTCCTTCTCTTCAGCAGGGTTATATGATCTCATTTTGGCCGCCTGGCATTTACTTGGCTTTGTGCGCTCTCAAGAAGTCACTGTTTCAGATACCCTAATTCCTGTATGGTGAAACTGCATGGAGTGTGCCACGTGGGCTCTTCACAGGGAATGACAGAAACACTTACCACAATTAATGGTGATTGTGACCGCAACTTCCAATAGTTATAATGAAGATGGTAGTACGGCCTCCTGGACTGTATCCTTAGGATCTATAGCTTATTTAGGGGAATGTAGAGACTAATACTTGCTCCAATTTATCATGTGATTACTAGCATGGCACAAAAGAAATCCCAGCATCAAGATGATGCCTAATGAGCATGAGAAGCCTGCACTGCATGGAAGTAACTGCAGGATACAAAGGAGACTCCAAAGTGTGACAGGCAATCAAGTGAGGGGTGCAGCAATGGAAAAATGTGTTCTCGCTAGAGTGGCTTTTTTTTAAGTACAGAGGCCAAACCATCTGGTGCATTATGTGGCTGCATGTTCGGTTTGAAAACGTGTAGCGTGTATTATGGGATCTTTAGTACGGATATTTGCTGCAGTCTGTGTTGAATATCCACACTGTACAGTGCACATATCCATTGTTTTAATGTTCTTCCAACCTGAGCTGGTTTCCCGCTTTCCTAAAATAGTTTTGACATAGAGGGGTTAAATATTTTACAGAACAGTTCTTGTAGTGATCCAGATGCTTTTTTTCCCACCCTTTTAGGATTGTGAGGATCCTAACCCCTTGATTCGGGCTTTGGCTGTTCGTACCATGGGCTGCATCCGTGTTGATAAGATCACAGAGTACCTCTGTGAGCCATT
Organism: Eleutherodactylus coqui; assembly: GCF_035609145.1. Lineage (NCBI taxonomy): Eukaryota > Metazoa > Chordata > Amphibia > Anura > Eleutherodactylidae > Eleutherodactylus > Eleutherodactylus coqui. Next base: position 329,915,735 of record NC_089837.1, on the reverse strand, counting down.
GCGCAAGTGTCTTAAGGATGAAGATCCATATGTACGCAAGACAGCAGCTGTATGTGTTGCCAAGCTCCATGACATCAATGCGCAAATGGTGGAAGATCAGGGCTTCTTGGACTCATTGCGCGATCTTATAGCAGATTCGAACCCAATGGTAAGATATTTTTTAGAGACTTGAATTATTCTCCCTTATCTTATTTTCCATAATTTAAAGTGTAAGTGAACTTGAAAAAACTTCTGGCACATTATTATGACGTCCGAATTCTTGATCTGGTTGTCCGGGTTCTGACATTCCTATCGATCACTAAAACGAAAACGAAGCCCTCTACCTTTCTAGCTGCTATCAGCGAGCAGTGTACGGACTCCATAAGTTTTGTATGGAGCCTTTGCACAGCTCTGAGAAGGGATGGAAGCAGCCGAATGGCTACAGTGCTCAGCTGAGCGCCTCTGCCCCTTCGTTTTTAGCGATCCTTTGGGGTTTCAGCACCTGGAACCGCACTGATAAAATACGTCTGACATGAAGTTTTGGTATAGGGTGCAAACTCTATAGGGTACTTCACCCCTTAATGCTGCATCTCATGTTCACAGTATAAGTGATCCCGATTATTTGAAGAAAGATGTGTTCCACGCAAATTCACATTGGGCAGCATCACATGTCCGGTCCTGCTAAGTCTGAGAGATGTTAATCGGCTGTAGGTCTTTGATAACTTTCAGTTTTAGGTTGCAGAGCATGTCAGACAGGACAAGCTATCTTGGTGCTTAAAACTAGGCTGGCAGAATGCCCTAAAATGGTTGTTAGTTTCCCCTTTGATTAGTGTTTTTTTTATTAATAATACACTCTTTGCAAAAAACAAAAAAAAAAATCCCTTCGCTAGAAGGAGTTGTTGGAATCGAATGAAACTTTCTCTGCGTGATTGTAACATTGGTATAAGTGATTACAATATCAGAGCGAAAGGGTTATTTATTGCAAGAAAACTGAACACATGAAGGGAGGCTCTAGTACCCTGTTGTACCATCTTAGGCTTGGATACAAGATGTGTTACGGACGGGCATGGAGGCTCTAGGCCCTGTTGTACTGCCTCTAGCTTGGATGTAAGATGTGATACAGGCGGGCATGGAAGCTCTAGTACCCTGTTGTACCGCCTCTAGCTTGGATACAAGATGTGATAGTCGGGCATGGAGGCTCTAGTACCCTGTTGTACCATCTTAAGCTTGGATACAAGATGTAATACAGGGTGGGCATGGAGGCTCTAGTACCCTGTTGTACCGCCTCTAGCTTGGATACAAGATGTGATACAGGCTGGCATGGAGGCTCTAGTACCCTGTTGTACCACCTCTAGCTTGGATACAAGAGGTGATACAGGCTGGCATGGAGGCTCTAGTACCCTGTACCACCTCTATCTTGCATGTAAGATGTGATACGAGCAGGCATGAAGACTCTAGGACCCTGTTGGGCCGCCTTTAGCTTGAATACAAGATGTAATATGAGTGGGCATGGAGGCTCTAGTACCCTGTTATACCGCCTCTAGCTTGGATACAAGATGTCATTCAGATGTACATGGAGGCTCTAGTACCCTGTTGGGTCACCTCTAGCTAGAATATAAAAAGCGATACAAGCGGGCATTGAGGCATACAGGTTCTGTATGGTCTCCTGTAGCATATTGGTCCACATTTACTGTAGTTGAGCTTCTAGATTATGCAAATTTATAGGCTGTTGAAGTTGGGGACCCAGATGCCCCATGCATTCTCTGTTGGCGATAAATCTGGCGACCGAGGAGCCACGGGTGTGTGACAATGTTATGGAACCAAGTAAGGAAAAAGGATTCCACGCTCCAAGGATTGAGATGAAATGAAATAATAATCCCAGTAGTTAGATGGTTATACCAACCATATTTTAATAAGGCCCCCTGCACATGGGTGGAAATCCTGCGACGGGATTTCCTGCAGAATTGCCACCTGTGCCCGCCTGCATAGGATTGCATTACAAAACGCAATCCTATGCAGATGGCCACGATTTGTCCGCGTGAAAACACACGCGGAAAACAAATCGCAGCATGCTCTATCTCTGTGCGGGTCTCTGCGTGGCAGCCGGCAAATCACAGAGCCGGAGTCACGGGAGAAGGTGAGAGCCGCGCTGGTCCCTGCAGGAGACGCGGGTCAGGTCCCGCTGTGAGAATGAACTCCACTGTCAGTGCCCAAACTGCTTGTGCTTTTCAGAAAATCCTCTCTACTGGTGGTCGGTCGAGTGCGTCCCAAATCCGGCCACCTTGTGTGCCCTCATGCATTCACTGAACCCAACGCCTCCTACCAGTCTGGTCAGAACGTGGTAAGCAATTTGTCGATACAACCATCCAGCTTCTCGCATTCCAATAATGCGCCCCTCTCAAACTCTAACTTGCCAAATCTCTTTGATTGCGTCGTAGAGGCGTCTAGTAGTCAACAAGCTCCACACAAGCGGAAAAAGAGGTCCAATACACACAAGGAGCCTCTAGGAGCCTTTTTATAGGCCAAGGGTGGAACCACTTTTAGGGCCTCTGGTGGAAAGACAGTTCATATATTCACTTTTTTTTATCAATGCACACCCAAATGCTTTTGTAGCTTTTTCAACTTCGTGCATCCCTATAACATGTCTTCTGAACACTTCTAAAGCAGAACAGCTTTGTTAGTAACCAGGTTTTGTGCTCCCCTTAACACTATAGGACGTAAGTTTACATCCTGGCTGCCTGGTACTTAAGACTACAGGATGTAAATTTATGTCCTGTGTATGGCATGGGCTTAGATGCTGAGCCCGTGCCATTTGCAGCTGGAGCTGGTTGTCACTGTTGGTTCCCACTACATCAGGGGGTTGCGACAAAACACATCCCCACTGTTAGCTTCTTGCATAACGCAATTAATATTGATTGTGGCATGTAAATTGTTCAGAGGGAGTGTGCGACACTTTGCCTCTCTCCTGCCTTCCGGCAGTTTTTTAATGGTGGTAGGCTGGATGGGGGCGGAGCTAAGAACCCTCCCCTTGTCCACAGCCAGCAATGGGAGTGAGCGGGATAGAGCGGAGCATAGCAGTGCAGTGCACTAGCGCCCGCCTCGGCCCACCTCCTCCCCTTGCAGAGAGGGACAGCGTATATCAGACACGCGCGAAAACCAGACCGCTATACGCCTGTCTGAATAAGTCCTTAATCAGCAGGAGCCGGGCCTGTAGGAGAATGAAAGGGTGAATAGTGGTTATTTAATTTATTTGTATGTCATTTTCCTATCTTGGAGCATTCACCGTTGTGAATGTTGAAAACCCCTTTTTGACGGAGTTATCCCAGGAAAAATATTGTTTCTAGTTAAATCCAGTCCATAATTCTAAACCTTTTTGTATTTATACTTCTAAAATAAAATGTTTTTACAGCAGATGTTACAGGAGTAATGTTAGAATATCGCCTCCTGCTGTCTATTCTGTGTCCACCTCAGTAATTATTCCACCTGCTTAGTCTTGCTCTCTGCTCCAGTGCACAGAAGCAAGATTGGAACATTTGCTGAGGTGGATACATAATAGAATAGCGCCACCTGCTGTTACTAACATTAGTCCTGGAATATCTGCAGATAGAACCTTTTTTTGAATAAGGGTAAATACAAAAAATGTTCATAATTATGGGCTGCATTTAACTGTAAACCGTCCATTTAAAGGGATTGTCCCACAAAAAGTATGAAGCACCTGTGAACCTCACACTTCCAATGTCCACTCCCTAATTAAAACACTTTTGCCAGTTAGTTTTTGGAGAAGTCATTAACACAGAGTTTCACTTACTTATTCCACTGCACTTGAATGTTTTGTCAATGTGCTTCTAAGTCTCCTCACCTTCTTGATGCTTTTCCTAAGGAGTTACCCATGCTGACCCACGTCACAGGTCTCTCACTAGCCAAGCCAGGATCCTACTGCGCAGGGTGAGGTTGAAACACCCTGAAAACGGCAGTCTGTGCATGGGTTCTAATTTTGTTTTCAATCCCCAATCATCGCTCTACAGACCCGTATAAAGGGTCAGGCATAGATTTGAAGGTATACTGCCATCCAATAGGTGGCGCTGCAGAGGTATTGTTCAAGCTTTTTTTTATTTAACCCCTTGGGGACCAGGCTGGTTTGCACCTTAAGGACCAGGCACTTTTTAGGGATTTTACACATGTGGTGATTTCACTGGCCTAATTTTTTTTTTATTTTTCCTTCAGCTACCAAAATTATTTTTGCTGTTTTTTTTTTTTTTCCGTGACATTTTCACTGCCTTTTTTTTTCAGTTTTCTTTTGTTTGTTCTATTGGGAGTTAAAACCTTTTTTTTTTTTTTAACGTGTTTTTTTTTTTTTTTTTCCTTTTTTTACATTTATAGTTCTTTTTTTGTTTCAGACTTTTTGATATATATGTATGGTTTTGCAATACAGGGCGCATATGGCGACTGTTTTGTTTGGCATCGGCTTTGGGTTATTTTCTTTTTTTATGTTTTTATTCTGTAATTTATTTTACTTATTTGCGTTAATGTTTTTTTTTTTACTATCTGTCTCTCATGACGTCATGTAAGACCTCTGGGGGACATTCACTTTTTTTTTTTTATTTGACACTTTTCCGCTGTAGCTGGGGCATCCATAGGAGCCTCAGTTATATGGGGAAAACATCCCCTGTAGTGATATTACCGGCAGAGCTGATCTGGGTCTGCTAGGACCCTGCAGCTCTGCTGTGCCAGGGGATCCCAGCGGTGACGTAATCACTGGCTCGCATAGTGGAAGAAACACTTCCACTTTTTAGTACATAGCGCTCGTTGAGCGCTTTGTACTAGGGAAAGGAGAAGGCAGAAGCGATTTAAAAAAACACTTCTCCCTTCTCCTTCGGGTTCTCAGCTATGACCAACAGCTGACAACTTGAGCTTCTTCTGATTGATTGCAGAACAGGGGCTTTAATCCCACGCCGTATTTCTCCGATTGGGGCGGGATTAAAGTCTAGGACAGAGCGCCGTATATTTGCAGCGCTTGGTCCTTAAGGACATGAACAGTACAACTGTCTATTAGTTTAGTTAGATTGTGTTTGACTGTAATTGTGACTTGGATAACAATCAGGCTGCATTTCATTATTAGTGCCGAAATCAAAGTAATTCCCTTTTTCTTGCACGTGTATGGTGGACATTTTGGTAGAGACTAGATGAAGCTGTCCTTGTATAACACTGATTGCATTTATTTAATTTTTGGCTGTAATTTGTCTTTCTTGGTGATTAATTGATGTTTCCATTTGCTTCTGTGCCTCTACGTTCCTCTAGTTTTTGTTCATCTCCTGTATAAATTGGAGTAATATTTCTGTAAACGCTCTGTCCAAGATGACTTTATTGTGATACTGTTGGATTTATGATCATTCTGTTCTTCAAGCTAAGTAGACTGGAATCGGTTTTGGCACACTTGTCCTGTGGTTTCTGTTGTTTTTGCATGCATCTGCAGCTGGTTGCCTAGCAACATGTTGTCTCTACTCCAGATGACTCTGCATGAAGTGATACTCCGGGTGAGGGCACTGTTTATTGGTTGCCTGGCAACTTGACTTCTTCCCTTCAGGTCATTCCATCCTGTTAAAACTTAACCCCTTCACATCGCAGCCATTTTTAATTTTTTTATTGACTTTTTTTTTTTATCTTTTCTTCCTTTCTTTTTCATTTGACATAGCCAAATGTGGACTTGTTTTTTTGAAGAGTATTTTTTTATTGGCACTATTTAATGTACCGTATAATGTATTGAAAAAACGATTGCAGTTTTTCTATCCCACCTTACTGTAAAAAATAAGAAAAAAAGTCACCATTTGGTTTTGCGTTTTGTTTTTACATTCACTGTGCACTATAAATGTCATGCCAACTTTTTCTGCAGGTTAGTAAAACTACAGCAATTCCAAATTTATACGGCTTTTGTTTTTTTACTTTTATAAAAAATGTTAAAAAATGATCAAATTAGGAGCTCACTGCCTTTTTTATATTTCTGTCGATGGGGCTGTGTAGAGGTGTTCTGTTTTTGCATTGTGCCTTATTTGTACAGTTTTGAAGCTCAAATAATTTGATTTATTTAACATGTATTTTTATTAGAGACTTGTATAGTTCAGCCAATGAGAGAATGACCCGTTTCACAATTAGTCATCACTGTAGTATAATCAATAATGTTACCCACGAAGAACATTTTGACAGATGAGCTTTTTCGAATAAAATGTTTCCTAAAATGTTTTTTACAATTAATTCAAGATCCTCAAATTAATAAACGCTTAACCCCTTGAGTGGCAGGTTTCCTACCACCCTGTCGTGCCCACCAGGGCAGGTTTTTTAAAATGGTCTAATCATTGAATTTCAACTAGTTTTGCAGTTGCGTCTCAAGAGCCATAACTTTTTCATTTTTCCATTGACATGGCCATATAAGGGCTTGTTTTTTGCGGGACAAGTTGTGATTTTTTTAAACAGGGGGGAGGAAAAAAAGAAATGGGGAAAAAAGAAAAAAAGGGGCCATGTCATTAAGGGGTTAAATAATGTATTAACTTCCTTCTCTGGGTCATTACGACGCATACGGATACCACATGTGTGATTATATTTTGGATTTTTTACAAAGTAAAGGGAGACAAGTGTTTTTTTTATTTTTTTAATAATTTTTTTCCTTTTTTTTTTTTTTACATTTTAAAAAATTTTTTTTTTTTTGTCCCTTTAGGGGACTTCCACAGGGACCCATCAGGACCCCTGATCACATTCCGGGGGTCCGATGGTGACAGCCCTTTACATGCTGCAGTGACAACCCTTTACATGCTGCAGTCACATAGACTGCAGCATGTAAAGGGTTAACACAGCGGAGATCGGAGGTTTTCTCTGATCTCTGCTGTAAGAGCAGGTACCTAGCTGTCCTCTGACAGCTAACAACCAGCTCTCCCTGCCACAGAGACCATCGGCTTGCTTCTGACAAGCCGATGGTCTCTATGGCAACTTGTAAACAAAGCAGGACATTGCCGACATGTCGGCAATATCTTCTGCTGGTTTTTCAAAGCCCTTGCTTTGTTCTGTGTGGGTCTGTGCAGGCAGAGCACACTGTCACAGCTTGTGGCATTGTGCTCTGCAGCTCCCATAGTGATACATAGCCCGGAAATCTTCCGGGCTATGTCACTATGAGCAGTGGAGCTCGTCCCCGGAAATTTTCCGGGCGTGCCACTCAAGGGGTTAAATGAGCTGCATGAAATAATGGGGAATGTCGATTCCCTAACTCTGCTAACATTTACAAAACTATTCAACCTATAAGGTATAACCCCGGGGGAAGATCCTCCTGAAGAGGTTGGGGTAGGGAGAAAGAAGGAACGGGACAACAAATTGTTTAATTTGTAATTGCCTGCCCCACGATTCAGTTTTTGTATGGATTCAGAAAATCTGTTTTTCTTTTGTGTTGTTAATTTTATACTTTGTCTCTGTTTCCCATCGCGGTTGTCATCTCCAAGGTGCCATAGAAGAAGCTGCCAGGATATTGTGTCAGAGAATGAGGGCCGGGTTGGCCGTACTGTCCTCCTCTGTGCAGTACCACTGCTGAGCCCCGGGATGTGCGGCTCCTGCCCTACATAGATGGCGCTTGTTAGAGCAGATGTGGCAGATCCTCAGGGCTCGGCTCAGCGACTGATCGGAGCATCTATACCCTCTTTTCTGCTGCGCCGCCCCATGCTTTTTCCATGGCCAATTACTTCATGGCCAACGCCATCTCTCATATCGGGGCCATGTGAGGAAGCTGTCAGCGTCACGTGGAAAGTGATGTTTCGGAACTGGAAAATATGACTGAACAGGAAATAGTACATCGGGTGGTGTAACTGAGGTGGTGGTATGTGGGGGCTGGAAAACTGATCAGAGGGGCTGTGAGTGAGGGATAGTGGATAAGTACGCAGGCGAGCTGTGAATGAGGACCACGATGTCCCTTTTCATAGCGGTTAAGTGGGAGTTTCCTTACTAGGTAAGTGAAAGGGTGTGTAAAGGTTTAACCCCTTGAGTGGCAGGTTTCCTACCACCCTGTCGTGCCCACCAGGGCAGGTTTTTTAAAATGGTCTAATCATTGAATTTCAACTAGTTTTGCAGTTGCGTCTCAAGAGCCATAACTTTTTCATTTTTCCATTGACCAGGCCATATGAGGGCTTGTTCTTTGCGGGACAAGTTGTGATTTTTTAAACAGGGGGGAGGAAAAAAAGAAATGGGCAAAAAAGAAAAATGGGGCCATGTCATTAAGGGGTTAAATAATGTATTAACTTCCTTCTCTGGGTCATTACGACGCACACGGATACCACATGTGTGATTTGTATTTTTGATTTTTTTACAAAGTAAAGGGAGACAAGTGTTTTTTTTTTAAATTTTTTTAATTACTTTTTTTTTTTTAAATTTTTTTTTTTTTTGTCCCTTTAGGGGACTTCCACGGAGACCCATCAGGACCCCTGATCACATTCCGGGGGTCCGATGGTGACAGCCCTTTACATGCTGCAGTGACAACCCTTTACATGCTGCAGTCACATAGACTGCAGCATGTAAAGGGTTAACACAGCAGAGCTCGGAGGTTTTCTCTGATCTCTGCTTTAATAGCTGGTACCTAGCTGTCCTCTGACAGCCAAGCACCAAGCTCTCCCTGCCACAGAGACCATCGGCTTGCTTCTGACAAGCCGATGGTCTCTATGGCAACCTGTAAACAAAGCAGGACATTGCCGACATGTCGGCAATATCTTCTGCTGGTTTTTCAAAGCCCTTGCTTTGTTCTCTGTGGGTCTGTGCAGGCAGAGCACACTGTCACAGCTTGTGGCATTGTGCTCTGCAGCTCCCATAGTGATACATAGCCCGGAAATCTTCCGGGCTATGTTGCTATGAGCAGTGGAGCTCGTCCCCGGAAATTTTCCGGGTGTGCCACTCAAGGGGTTAAGGGCTCCTATCCACGACTGTGTTTTCAGTGTGTATTATGAACTTTTATCGATCCATGGACGTGTGTAGACACTGCATACCGATATGTATGCTAAATAGATCACAGCATGCTGTATTTCTGTGTACCACGCAGCGTGAGCCCTATACATTGGTATAGGCATCATATGAAGCGCTGTCCAAACAGAATACATTGCATATGGGCAGAGTTTTCATATGCAAGCCCGGTATGAAACAAAGTCAGGGAATTTAATAAAAAGTCTGACTGTGCGTGAACTTGTGCATGTGATAAGTGGACATGCGCAGTGCACTGGCAGGCATACGCGGTCTCTGCCAGCAAAGCCCTTGTCTACAAACATCAGTAAACACTGCGGGGGGCCCTGCAGTGTTTTACTGATTTAGACAAGAGTTTTTATTAAGCATCCATTCACCATAATGAGGTCGGTTGAGTTTCCAGCATGTCGCCCTTTCTTTTTCCGCACAAAATAGCACAGCATGTAATAACTTTAGATTGCTTTCTGTTGTCATATTCTGAGCCCCATAACCTAAACTTTTCATCGATTCAGCTATGTGAGGGATTGTTTGTTTTTTGCAGGGCAAGCTGTGATTTCCATTGGTACTATTCTGAGGGCATACGAGTTCTTGATCAATTTTATTCTTTTTAGTCTGACCACAAAACTGCAGTTCCGGCCTTGTATATTTTCTTTTCAGGTAGAGTGATTTATGCTGCACAATGAACGCCAACAATTGGACATAGCCATTATGCCTTGGTGTTTTGTACCTTTAAATCTCTTTGAAGTGTGTGTGTGTGTGTGTGTGTGTGTGTGTGTGTGTGTGTGTGTGTATATATATATAACACATACAGTATGTGTATTTTATATATTAGAAAATTAGTCTGGGATGATTCTGTTTGGCTATAATTTTGCCTTTTTATTGAGCGCATTAAAAAAACATCCAATAAGAAACAAGAAAAAGTAAAACTGAAGATTTTCTGAACAATAATTGTTCAGTCTAAACGCAAACGAGAGAAACTGAATTGAATTTTAAGTTCAGACAACGAAAAACAAGAATCGCGAGATTCAGTTTCCAGGTGACTACCCACTATTGTTTTTTTTTTAAATTATTTTCTTTTCTTTTTTTTTTTTGCGCTACGAATTTGGAGCGTTTTTTTTTCTTCCAACTGTCAATTAAACTTGCTAATGTTAAAATTGCAATTTACCGCTAGCGAACCCCTCCCCATTCTACATTTCTGAGAATCGTGTACTTCCTCAGTCCCCCTACGACCAAATGGCTTAGTAGATTTTGTTTTAGTTGCGAAAATACCGGAATGAGAGAAGTTTGCATCGTCAATTAAGCCTGAAAAGTTCTTGTGCTGGGTTCCCACGGGTTGGTTTCACCGTGGAAATCTCACGGTTTTGCTGCAGCCAAAAAACACGATTTTGTTCGAATAAGCGCAGCTTTACAACCAAAAGCACTTAGCCGCTGGTTTTGGAGCGGCTTCGCCACATGCTTTTCCGTTGCGGCCGGCTCTCCGATAGAGAGGAGTGGGGCCGCAACAGGGGGGAAAAAAACGCTGGATTTGCTGTGATGGATTGCCCGCCCCTTATGGACAAGATTTCTGACAAATCTCGTCCACATGGCTGGCCAATGCTGTGATTAGCGGCTGCAGTTGGATTTGCCACAGCGATACTGCGCTGCAAATCCGTCCTGTGTAAACCCAGCCTTGTAGTTCTTTATTATATAACGTTACTAAAATATAGAAATAAAAAAACTTAGAAATAATCAATTTTTAATTATAACCTGAAAATTAATAAAAACAAGTTATTGTAAACATCCAGTTTATTATTGTGAAAAAAGTCAACCGCAATGTATAGGAGACACTGAGACCCGACGTCCACAGTTAAAGGTTAAGGTCAGGACTCTGAGATGGCCAATCCAGAACTCAAAACGTTTTATCCCTTTAACCATTCCTTCCTTTGTTGTCTTGATGAGAGCACCATCTCAGACCACCGCCTCCTGATAGGACAGGGAAAACCGGTTTAAGTACAAAATCTGCTTGTAGAATTCACTCATTGCATTACAATGAATCAATTCCATTGTGAAAATCTGCGGCATTTCTGCAACAAGTACCGCTGCAGATTGTTTTCTGCTGTAAGCGCATGTGGTTTGTTAAAACCTAATTAACTACGATACAGCTTCTTCAGTCTTTGGAGTGTTTGGTGAACTGGGAAAAATCTGCACCAATACAGAAAAGATTTTTCTAGGTTTTCTCCTAGATTCAGTCAAGCAAAGCTCATTCTCACCATTAACCAAAGTGTCAGTACCTTCAGGATTTCCAAAGGACAACATCCTATTCAATCAGAACAGCAGCGGCATTGTTGGGACAGTTAACATGCATACCCGCAATTGCCTGGGCTCCGTTTCATACAAGACAATTTCAGAGACTGATTCTGTCCAGGTGGGACAGGAGACATACTTATCTGAACAAAAAAATTGAAGTGGTGTTCTGGGACACTGGATTTTTGGATTCAACGGGAGCTGCGCCTGCAATACTAACTGGGGCAGTGCTTTCTGAGTCCTCCACTGACCATACCAAGCACCAGTAACTGAACTTCAGTGATCTGTATGTGATCTGGAAGGCTCTATAAGACATTTGACAACAGACGTATTGATCTATTGAGGCATCACCACAGCAGTGGCCTTTATTCCGCACCAAAAGGGTGCCATACCTAACCACCCTCAGCAGTTTGCAGAAAAAAATGGTATTTAAATAGGAGAAATGCAAAGTCCTACATCTGGGCAAGAGAAATGAAAAAAGCACATACAGAATGGAAGGAATTGAGCTAAGCAGCAGCACATGTGAAAAAGACTTGGGTATACTAATAGATCATAGACTGAACATGAGTCAACAATGTGATGCAACAGCCAAAAAGGCAAACACAATTCTGGGATGTATAAAGAGAAGCATAGTGTCTAGATCACGTCAGGTCATTATCCCCCTCTACTCTTCCTTAGTCAGACCTCATCTGGAATACTGTGTCCAATTCTGAGCAGCCCACTTTAAAAAAAAAAAAAAGACATAGACAAACTGGAACAAGTTCAGAGAAAAGTTACCAAGATGGTAAGCAGTCTGCAAATCACGTCCTATGAAGAACTGTTAAAGCATCTGGGAATGTTTAGCTTGCAAAAAAGGAGGCTGAGAGGAGACTTAATAGCTGTTTACAAATATCTGAAGGGTTGTCGCACTGCAAAGGGATCAGCCCTATTCTCATTTGCACAGGGAAAGACTAGAAGCAATGGGATGAAACTGAAAGGGAGGAGACACAAATTAGATATTAGAAAAAACTTTCTGAGGGTGATCAATGAGTGAAACAGGTTACCACGGGAGGTGGCGAGTTCTCCTTCAATGAAAGTGTTTAAACAAAGGCTGGACAAATATCTGTCTGGGATGATGTAGTAAATTCTGTACTGAGCAGGGGGTTGGACCAGATGACCCTGGAGGTCCCTTCGAACTCTTACCATTCTATGAATTTTTCATTGGGCCCATAATTGGGTCTAGTCTTTCAGCAACCCACCTAAAAAGGATCTCTGAATCTAAAAGCCAACCTCCTAAGTCACCAGACCATAAATACAGAAAAGTGGTCCCTGATCCAAGAAGTCTTCCTGTCTCTAGTGTTCACATGGGGAAGACCAAAAATCTACTTGCCTCAAGCAAAAATCACAAGGTGAAAAGGTTCTTCTCCCTGAAACACCGAGATCTTTCCACCACAGTAGGGGCAGTAGCACAGAGCTGGAAATTCAACGTATGCATTCCAACTTATAACCCTGATTCCCAGGGTACTACGAAAATTCAGGAAGAAGAGTTGTTTGATCTTGATTAGTCATTCTGGCTGAAGGGAAACTGGTTGGTACCTCTGCAGATCCTCAGTCACCAGGACTCTGTTTTTTCAACAGTTTCCAGACCTTCTATCCCAGGGACCCATTTATTGCCAGAACACACACAACTTTCACCTATTAGCCTGGCTACTAAGAAATCCATACTCTGGTGGAAAAAAGTGTGTCGGATAAAGTGATCTAAACCTACAATACCTCTACATCTAAAATTTTATTTGAAGGGTTAAAAAAAAAAAGTACACATCCTGCTGCGGAGAATCCAAATATGTTCTACATACCCCCAATTTTCCTATTTTCTTGGACTTTCTACGGAGGGTCTTGATCTTGGTCTTGGCTCTAGAAGCCTGGGTACAGATTTCACCTCTTAGTGCACTTTCGGACACAAAACTCTCTTACATCAATTGGGTTTCTAGATGCCTTAGAGCTGCTGAGAGACTGAAACCTAGAATCTGTAATCTTGTTCCTCCATGGAATCTCAACTGGGTCCTCTCAGCATTACCTTTTTGCCATTTGAACAATTGGACACCATTTCTATCAGGGTTTTGGTCTCAAAAACTTTCTGCTTAGTTGCCATCACATCAGCTCGTAAGGTTTGAGAGCTGCAGGCTATATCTATCCAGGAGCTAGTCCAAACCAAATAAGCCCAAACAGAACTTCCATAATCTTGATGTAAGGAAACAAGTTCTTAATACATTGAAGCCATCAAACCTCGGAGAACTGGTTTGTTCAGTTTTGTGGTAAGAAGACCACCAAAAGCTCAATTTCTTGCTGGATGTCTTTAAACATTTCTGAAGCATATAAATCAATGAATAAGCTGATTCCTCCGAATATTAAAGCTCGTTCAACCCGAACAGTCTGTCTCTTGGGCTGAGAGCGCCTCTGCTTCTGTTGAACAGATCTGTAAAGCAGCCACATGGAAAAACATTCTAGCTTGGGCATTTTAGCCAATGAGGATATGGAATTTGGTTGCAAAGTCTGTCTGCTATTTTCCCTCCCTCAGTTTGTTTTTTGATATTTTGCAGGTGGTGCTGTTGTGGAGATGACTGGGGAAAAAGAGGCATTAGACTCGCCTGTAACCGGATTTCCTAGACGTCTGCATGGCAGCACCTGTATATTCCAGCCCTTTTTAGGTTTTAAATTATTATATATTTACTCTGTGATCTGGACCTTTCCTTCCTTGTGGTATGTTAAAATACACTACAGATAGAAGGAAAGGGGGGCCTTTTAAACCTGTGTTGTCTCTGTCCTGTCAGGAGGATGCAGTGTCATGGTGCTGTCTTGGAGACTTACAGGAAACCGGATTACTCTTGAGCCTATAGGTACATTCACACGTGGCTGATTTGGTGCAGATCTACAGCAGAATTCACCCTTTCAACTGAATTCAAATTGAAGAAGTGAAATCTGCTGTGCTTAAAAGCATCCTAATTAGAGATGAGCGAGTATACTCGCTAAGGGCAATTGCTCGAGCGAGCATTGCCCTTAGTGAGTACCTGCTTGCTCGGGAGCAAAGATTCGGCGGCGGGCAGGGAGCTGCGGGGGAGAGCGGGGAGGAACGGAGGGTAGATCTCTCTCTCTCTCTCCCTCTCTCCCCCCTCGCTCCCCCCTGCTGACTGTTGCAACTCATCTCTCACCCGCACCTGCAAGCGAATCTTCTCTGCCGAGCGGGGAGATACTCGCTAAGGACAATGCTCGATCGAACAATTGTCCTTAGTGAGTATGCTCGCTCATCTCTAATCCTAATACCTCTTTTAGTTGATTAACTTGTGTGATTTGGGGCAGCATTTTGATAATACATCAAGACCACTTTTCACCTTTTAGATCATAAACTGCTCTTATGTTCTTCAGTAAAATACTTTGACTCGTCTTGCATTTCACTTTTTCCTCAGTAATTCCAGAGTTCTTCAGGTAGCAAAGCAGCTTAAAACCATGGTGTTCACTCTAGCATATCTCACAGTTGGGATGAGGTGTTGGTGTGCAGTTTTTTTCCCCCCATAGCCTTGTGGGTTTGTGCTAAACGGTTCCACTTTTGTCTCATCTGTCCATACTATCCACACATAGAGCATTTTCCGAGAAGCATAGTGGAACATCCAGGTGTTTTCATGCAAACTTCTGATAGGCTGAAAATTTTTATTAAGACAGCATTGATCATCTTCAGTCCTAAATTTTCTCAGTTTGTAGATAATTTGTCTAATTGTGGACTTGATGTACGCCCAGGTCTTTAGCAGTGCTTTTGTAACCTTTTAAAGCATCATGGGACTTTATAACCCATCTTCTGAATATTATTTGTATCGAGAGGCAGTGTTTCTTGAGAAGAACTGATTTGTCAGTAACCAAGTTTTGGGTGCATTTATTTAATGGGCTAAGCACCCGTGAAACTCACACTTCTGATCTTATCTGTTAACTGAAACTATATGGCCCTCCATGTATATAGTGCTGCTGAAGATATTCTTTCTGTCTTATCTAAGAGGCCAGTAGAGTAGCGATGTAGTAGTTGAATCGCTACAACGATTAGCTGTAGTTATAAATCCCCTGGACTCCTGCTGTATATACTATGTGTGCGTGCTGTGTACAGAATGTCGGTTATATTCATATAAGATTCAGCTTCACATTACTCTCCCTGTCTCCTTGTAAGATCTTACAGAGAAACATATTGCAAGCAGGACACAAGGGAAAGCAAGATAAAGCAGCATCTCATAGTATCCACTGAAAGTCTGTAGTATGAGTTAGAGGACAGCTGTTCTGTGCCAGTGATCTATAGCTTGATGCTGTTAGGTGGACTTGAAGTAAAATAAGCACAGTGTTAGAATCTGCATGCACAAGTAGTCAGTACTATTGTACCTTGACGCCACTGGAAGCTAAGGGTTTGACAGGGCTTGCATGGAGGAACACCCCTGTCACACCCCTAGCTCCTGATTGGCTGAATTTTGTAAGGCCCTTGAATGTGCCAGGCTAAAATCACTGCAGATGGTGCTAGGATCTTCAAGGGCCTTAACAAATTCAGGCATTTAGGAGCTAGGGGCTCGACAGGAATGTTCCTCCATGCAAGCCCTGTCAAACCCCTAACTTCCGGTGGTGACAAGGTACAATAGTGCCCAAGTAGTCTGTTGGATACATTCAGTGGTGGGACGGTGAAAACAAGTATAAGGACCTCCCTGGACTTGGTATGTCAGCTCCTGTGAGCCCATTAATTTAGCTGATGGGGTTCAAAGGAGCTGACAGATTGCCTTTTAGGTATAACTGCGCTTTATAGAAACTTTTGTTATGTCATAAGGACAATTATTGATTGCTGGGAGTCTGGCTGCTGAGACCCCCACAAAATGAGCCAGCTGAAGGTCTTGTCTGATCACGGCCACTGCTTTCTTCCTGAAAATGGGCCCATAGACTTTCTATTGAACCCATCTTCAGCTAATGAGCATTGACAGCATTGTCTCATTCTAGCAATCTGAGGGGGGGCTCATCAGCTGGAACCCAACAATCAAAACTTTTGACACATACCTATGCCATAGCAAAAGTTTTTAGAAAGTGCAGTTACATTAAATTACATATGAATGTACTACACTAATTAACCACAGGGGGGCAGCATACATGCAGCAACAGTGAGCAGAATGACAAAATGGTTCTACTCCATCCCCCCCCCCCTTTTTTTGTACTAGTTAATGACACAAACTACAGAAAATCTTTTTATATTACTTTCTTTTTAATTGATTCTTGTTAATTCTCTATAGCCATATTAAATTTTGAGCCACCGTGCCCAAACCTCTTCGAGTTCACGATCTCTTTTTGGCTTAAAAAGCTTGAACTTCTACGTTCCCCTATGTTTATCTGACGGTAGCAGGAAAGCCCCCTCAACACAGTTAAGGGTTACATCTTCATCTGAAAAATTCTCTATAGCAGGTGTCCAGGTCCGACTACTGTGTGCATTTTGGTAGCCAAATGTGATATAATTAATCCCTTTTTGGTCCCCCAAATTTCCGCCATGTTGGACTCCGCCCCCCTCACAGATTTGCCCCCTTCCTCTTAGCAACATGCCGCACACAGGATGGTGTTCCCATTTACCTAGGTGTCTCCATACCTTAGGACCCCCCTGTACATAGAAGCAAAGATGATGGTGGGGCTTGCTGTACACTGTGAATGATCCCAAAAGCTTGACATTCAGTAGAACTCTAGTGTGAGACCTCTCCGGAGTTCTGCAGAACGGGGCTTAGGCTGTTAGCTGACCACAGTGATCTGATGCAAACTGACAACTTTTGCAAGCAAACGAATCTGTCTTACTATGAAATCGCCTGGGTGTAGCGGGCAGCTCGGAAGTTAACCATTGCATCACCGCATGCGCCTGTACTTTAGTTGAGCAGCATTTTGCTTACATTTTTGCCTTCATTGTTTTCTCCCGTCTTCTGTTTTTGACATCATCATTTATATTCACACTTGTTTCCAGCCTGGTTCGCTGGCCCGTGCCCACACTTGTTTTTCGCAATGTTTTAATAGGATGGTAAGTGGAAGATTCCTATTAATCAGAGGCATATTACACTTCATTAGCTGCGTTACAAACGCAGTTAATTTCCCAATTACCCTGTGACAGTAACAAAGCAGCCTGATGTCCCTGCTCTTATTCATCCTGCACTTACTTGTGCTTCACTGGTTCTGCCTGCTTCATGCCCGCAGTCTATCGGTGCAGCAGCGCTGGGTAGTGCCACGCCTTTAATAAATGGACACTGCCAAGTTAGGAAACTTTAAAGAAGCACTCTAGCAGAATGGAAAAAAATTAAATGTGCCAATCTCCTGAGCTACACACATTGGGGCAGATTTACTACCTACATGCACAAGACTTCTGGCCTGATGATACATCGCATATATAAAAGGGCAGGAAGAATAAGTCTCTACTAGATGGCTAACCAATTGGTTCAGAGGGAGAGCGGTCACTGCCGCGAGGACTTACAGACTAGGCGGGAGGGGAAAGGAGATAGTAGGTGAGGGTAGAAGCTGCTCATTGTATTGTGGTGGTGTAAGAGAAGGGGGAGCTACTCTGCTCTCCTCTTAGGCTACCTACACATGAACGGATTTACATTGCTGAATCCGCAGTGGGCTTCTGCACCGTGGATCCGCAGCAAATGCCGTTCATAGCATGCTATGGGAAAGCTCTTCTTGCAGACTCACGGAAATAAATTGCTGTTTCCGCGAGTGGAGGAAAATCGCAGCATGCTTTTTTTTCTTATTTTGTGGTCGCCGCACAAATGGCTTCCATTAGTCAATAGAAGCCTGCGGAAAGGTTGTAAGTACCTGTGTCATCGCCTTTCAACAGCGCAGAAAAAATAAACATCTTTACTGCGCATGACCAACAGTGGCTCACCGACCAGGCAGTACAGAGAAAAGAAGAGAAATGACAAGTACGCAGAGCTGCTGGCCAGGCACAGGGTCAGATTCCTCTACAGTCTCCCACACACGGAGTCTGACCCGTTCGTGTGCAGGCGGCCTTACTGTAGCGACTCCCAGCCGATCTGACGGAGGGCCGTATCAGCCGTGCTTGGCTCTTTCCCCTGTCCCCTGGAGAGTGCATTTAGGAAAGACTGGCCGTGCACCACAATCAGGCGCAAGTTAGGTGATTGTGGCGCATGAAGCGCCAAAAAGTTATGCTTGCTTGCGCCGAAGTGCAGATTACTGACACACCAGTGAAAAATTTTATATCTTGCCCGCAGAAAGCCTTGGTAGCATAAAAACATAGAAACTGTGTTGCCCAAAGCTTGGTGAGATTAAAACGAATTACTTCTGGACTATGGTGGCATCATGGATTACATATTAGTACTTTTCTTTATTTTCTGCCAGCTTGGAAAACCCCTTTAACATCAAAAACCTTTTGTAAAAACTTGGGAGTCTTCTCTGTTATGGTATTTCTGTGCAGGAAGACACATTCAAGTGTGCATATTGTATTGCATATTACGTGCTTAATGTACACGGTGAATGGTGTCAATGAAAGTACATAGATTTTCATTGTTCTACTCACACTTGCGTATATTTCCTATGTATATTACACATGTAGAAAAGAATGCAGCATGCTCTATTTTACCGCAGCTAGGGTCCGCCACATATTGTCAGCGTAGCAATAACAGAGGCCGGAGCAGAACCAGCGAAAGTCTCTGCACCGACCTCTGTGTAGTTGCCGGTGCTTGTAACTGCGGGTACAGCTCTCATTGAAATCAATGCGCCCATTCAGCTGATCGGTTGGGCTCCCGAATGATGGACCCCGCCAATCCACTATTGACGACCTATTCTGATCATAGGTCATCAATAGTATTTCACAAGAAAACCCCTTTTAAGGTGTCTTTATTTTCATGCGGTGACCTCTCGGGCACAGATGCCCGAAGGCAGCCCCAGCAATGATTGTTCCCGCGCTTTTACACAGGACTGATCACTGCTCAGTGAATGGAGATGGAGTGGACCAAGGATTATTCCGGCACACCTGCCTTCCTTCACAGTAACCAGACAATCGTTCATAGATGAATGACTGCTTATTTACACGGGCCGATCAATCATTCAGTTTTTATGCCTCAATGCCGAATGAACTTATTGCTTGTTTTGGTTGTGCATGCATTTAGACTGAACAATAATCATTCAGATTTTTGCTGATTGCGGAAATCTTGACGATTTCTCGGCCCGTGTAAAAGACCCTTATCCTATGGATAGGTCGACGGTAGTTTTCTGGAAAACCCCCTTTAATAGGTGCTAGGGTAGTAGGGCTTGTAGGGTGCCAATACATGTAACGTTTTGTACTATGCGTCTAATAAACAGCATAAGCACACCTGGTTTACTGCACAAGTTCCAAGTATTTGCATTGTAGTTTTTGGTAGACTTTTGCATGTTTATTCTTGTACAGGTGAGGGCTCATTACCTGCATGTCGTCAACGGTAAAAGCTGTACAGGCACCATGGGGACGCCACCGTGTGTGCTGCCAGTCTGGACTACGTTTCTTCCACAAGAATGTGCTGATTGGTGTGATTGAAAGTGTGTGTTCCCTGCAGCGATGGACATGCCAAAATAAATGGAAAATATTCATTAACAGGGCTTATTTTTAGTAGTGTGACCCCTGGCAGCAGTTCTCTCCGGTTAAGCTACAGTGGAAGGTTAGTCTCCAGTAGTCAGGAGAGCCGGGGACGCAGCGCTTCAGAACTATTAGGAGATGTGTACGGTTCGTTGAGGGCACTGGCCCAGTCAGACTTCCATTCACCTGAATTGTCATTCTGAAATTGGCCCCATTTCACCATTTTTACAGTAGACAGGATGAAAGTCCTAGTGAAGAGAAATGTGTTTAAAGCCCCAAGATATCGGAAATGCATGTAATTGAGTTTATAAGCATGTAGTGTTCAAAATCAGCGGTCGCTCTGCCTGGTTAATGTGTCTTTTCATTTGTCGCACTGTGAAGTCTGGAGATATACATATCGCTATCCTTCTCAGACACTCTTCCAAAAATTCTGTTTTCTGAGATAGCTGTGTCCAGACTACTGATCTATCACTTTGAGACACTTGAGTGTAGAAGTCATCCTATGAAGTCTAACTGATGGCTTTATAATGGGCTGCTTCTTTGTTAATGAAATATTCTTCTAGTTCTCATTAATTAGATGTGTGCACTTTATTCTGCAAATACTCCCTAGTATATTGGTATTAACCATTGCTGCAATCCCAGTAAGATGCTAATACAACATATACGCAGAGGGGAAGCTAGTAGTAGGAAGTGCTACTATATTGGACTTGCTGTTCATCTAAAGATGCCCTTCACATCTTAAAATCCTAGTATTGCTTTGAGCTGACAATATTCTTCAGTGATTGAGAGAACTGTATATATCAAAATGTTTATTATCCAACATCTCCCTCAAGTGGCATAAATTAAAGTTCTAATGAAGTTTGCGCTGTTGTGGAAGTTCCGGTGATACATTCTGGCCTGGGTTTGCGTAATGTTTCATTTTATTATATTCTCAGCTGCTTATATTTCATGTTATAGATCTAATTTTCTTTTTGATGCTGAATAGTTATTCTTTTATTATGTAGGTTGTAGCCAATGCCGTTGCTGCACTGTCTGAGATCAGCGAGTCCCATCCTAATAGTAACTTGCTTGACCTGAATCCGCAAAATATCAATAAGCTGCTGACTGCACTGAATGAATGCACAGAATGGGGCCAAATCTTCATTTTGGACTGTCTCTCTAACTACAATCCCAAGGATGAGAGAGAGGCACAAAGGTGAGCAACTAAACCTGTTTGTGCTGTCTTAAGCCCCCATACATATTAGACAAAAATTACCCCAAACTGTCAATTTCGGCAGAGCCGGATGGCCATTGCATGCATATGGGGCCTTCACTTTCAGCTGACAGATGATGTTGGGGGAGAGAAGGATCGGGCAAGTTGAATTTCAGTGCCCAATCCTTTTGCTTTTCCTGGAGGTAAGCTGCTACTAGAGGTGTCTAGGTGTGGCTTTCCCCATAGTACCTCTGCACTATGCCAGTCACTGCATTGGCACTACAGAACGAAATTTAAACTCCTCACCCTCACACACAAAGCTCTCCGCAGCGTACATCGCTTCCCTTCGATCTATACACTCTCATCCGCTAACACACTCAGACTAAACACCCCTCTAATACAAACCTCATATGCTCGCCTCCAGGACTTCATCAGAGCAGCACCGATCCTCTGGAACGCTCTACCCCAAGGCATCCAGACAATTCCCGATGTACGAAAATTCAGATGTGCCTTAAAAATGCACCTCTTCAGGGAGGCATACCTAGTCCCCCTGCCCCTCCCCATGGATCCCCACACGTTCCACCCTGCCTATTGCATATACCTGTACCTCCTTGTAATTCCCGTAGTGCCTGTGTTCCCCCGTCCCTAATCTCCCCCCTTCCCCTGTAAATAAAAAAAATAAAGCAAATCTTGTTATTTGTATAGCGCCAACTTATTCTGCAGTCCTTTCAGGTAATTTATTTATTACCTGCCAGCAAGCTGGGTACTCATATTACCGACCTCGGAAGGATGGAAAGCTGAGTCAACCTTGAGCCGGCTTCCTGAACCAAGCGCGGATTGAACTTACAACCTTCAGGTTGTGTGCAAGAGCTTAGGACTGCATTTCTGCTGCCTTAACACTCTTTTCAGTGTTCTCCCGTGCTTGAAAGCGCTACAGAATAAGTTGGCACTATACAAATAAAGATTATTGTTATATGCATGCATGAAAAGCACATAAATACTTGGCAGAACCTGAGCCTTCATGTGTATAGGGAAGTCCGAAAAAATGGTTGTCGGCCAAACGAGCATTTGACGACCAGCTATTGAAGGTGTATAGGCACCTTTAGCTTGATGCCTCTCTGGCTCTCGTGTCCTCTGTTGACCCAGTTCTTCTTTTATTTAGCATCTGTGAACGTGTCACTCCACGCCTGTCTCATGCCAATTCTGCAGTAGTCCTGTCTGCTGTTAAAGTCTTGATGAAGTTCCTAGAACTGCTGCCTAAAGACTCCGATTACTACACCATGCTTCTGAAGAAGTTGGCACCGCCTTTGGTTACCTTGCTTTCCGGGGAACCAGAAGTCCAGTATGTGGCTTTAAGAAATATCAACCTTATTGTCCAAAAAAGGTAAGCAACATAATTGATGACGGAGTGACAGAATTTGCGTGATTGTGTTTTCTATATAGGTTGCATTTGAATTTTATGACCTTTTTGTCAGTATCTAAGCCATTTGATCTTGTTGGAATATGTCTGAAACTGTGAAATTATATCTCTGCGATTCTGTGCGGCCTACGCACAGGCTGCTTCCATTGAAGTCAATAGAAGCCATCCGTTCTGCAGTGAGCACTGCGGAAGTATTGCCGGATTTACGTCATCGCCTAACGCCGGTGGCTACAAGCAAAGCACAATAAAGAAATTTTGTACATGAAACGCAATAATTTGGTGTACAGAAAGAGCACTTGGCACTAAGCCCCCTCAGTAAATACCACAATTGAGCAACGAGAATTAACATGGGTAATATAAATCCAGAGGATTACAAGTCTCCTCTCAAAGTAGACGAACTATCGAAAGCCCCTCTGGAGTACTGATATTGACGAAGAGATTAAGCGTGGAGCATAGCAAGTAAGAGGGGAATTGCACCACCGACCCCATTCCTTCTCAAACTTCTCAGAACATTGACATCCTTCATAGACCAAGTAGTTAAATGGCACGACTGTATTTACCAGTTTCCTTTACATAGGTTAAGAGGGGTTTTTTTCCAATCCATCCATCATAAAGCTATAGTAAGAAATATTGTTATGTGGTGTTGTCAGATCTCTTCATCAAGTACTCCAAACAGGCTAATCTCATGACCCAAAGGTGCAGGAATCCCCAAGATCTCCGAGAGGAGGCTCGTGTCCCCTCCCCACAAATCCTGAATGGCAGGGCACTTCCAGATCATATGCCAAAAATCAGCATACCCGCATGAGCAACGAATACAGTTTGTTGATGACACTCACCCCTGAAAGGCTACACAATATGGGTAAAGGTAGCATTGGTGTACAGTGTATAGTTGAATTAGGTTTTATTTGCTGCCGGAGAAAACAAAGGTGATTCCAGTACCTCTTGAAAAGTATTGTCTTAAAATGTATTTTACTTGATGCGTAAAATAGCTGTATTTTCCAATTTGTAACTGCTATACCGTACCACTATGTCTTTCAATCTCTTGTAATGAAGAAAACATGATGGTACTCCCTCAATAACTGCAAGGACATTATTTGGGCAGCTAGATCGGTCCTCAGCAGGATCCTCCTACAGCCCCTTACTTATTGGCTCCTGCATGTGTCGGTCACTCTGAAATGTTGTAAGGGGATTAAAATGTTTCAATATTTTTTTTTTTAATAGGGAAAAATATTTTTAAAATATTGTGTAATCTTTTTCCAAATTTCCTTGTCTCACCAAAGGAAAGGGCATCTTGCAAAGAGTAGCAGTAATCATTAAAGCACATACTGTATGTCGGCTGTCATATGGCATATCGATCTTCGTAAATACTTGTATTCCCCCTGAAATAACAATGCTGAAGCATCTTTTCTTACAACACTGCATTGTGCCGTTCCTCTCTTTTTCTCCCTGGAAGTGTATGAATGAATTGACAATTGGGTGTTCGTTTCCCTTCTCTGTCTCTATAGATATTGATATTGTCAGCATTGATATACTAGCGGAGACTGCATTGACAAGAGGCATGGTATCACCCATTTATCAATTTTATTCTTACATTGCCAATTTTATTTATCATATATTTCTAAGATGAATCCTAGAGAAACGACTGAGTTATAAGCATCCTTCCACATGGGACCGAAATGGCAGTGGAATTTCGGCATCAAAATCAACAACTTTCTGCCGAAAGTGCAGAATTGAAAATGGCTTAATTCTGCATTTAGACATGTGGACTTCCCCAGCATTCTAATTCTGCTGTATGTTACAAAACAATTATGTTTCTTGTGAACGGATCCTAAGAAAATACACTACAAAATTGTTATTTTGGGGGGGGGAATGCAAGTATGAATTAGAAAAAAAACCCATAAACCTGCCAGGACCGTGGAAGGGACTTCCATTTAACAACCCTAGAAAGACATTGCAGAGCAAAAAGTTTATTTTCACATTGCAGGTAAAGTTGTTGCATATGTATGCACTTATGTATGATAGAGAGTGGATAATAAAGCCTTGTGTTGGACAACTGGTTTCAAATAATTATCACTTTTTGCATTACCCCAGACCAGAGATCCTAAAGCAAGAAATTAAAGTGTTCTTTGTCAAATACAACGATCCAATTTATGTGAAATTGGAGAAACTGGATATCATGATACGACTGGCCTCTCAAGCAAACATTGCTCAGGTTCGTGGTGGTGCTCTTACCTTTGTTCTTTCATGTAACCCTTCCATTATGATGGCGACAGAGCCGTCTCTATGTATATTGAACTGTAATGCTAGCTATAAGTCATTACGTTGGCTCCACTAATTTTGATTAGTTTCCGTCAACAATTTAATGTTTGTAGATGCTGCAAAAAAAAAAAGGCCAGTTTTGTGGCATTGTAGAGAAATGAGCATCTGTCAACTTGGCAATCAAATAAGTAATGTGGACATTCCTTGCAGCCTCTTATCTCCTCGCGCTTAAGAAAAAATTTTGGATGTATTCTATTGCACAATGAATGTTTTAGTGGGAGTATGACTATTACCATTAAAATGGATACATCCCTTTATTTCGATGTCAATGCTAGGCCAGTGCTGGAGGTACAGTATGGGGGCAGATTTGCCGCAGAATTTCCGTGCGGAAATTTGCTGTGGCAAATTCGCATGTGCCTGCTAATCCCTGGATTAGCAGGCCATGTGGACGAGATTTGTCAAAAATCTCGTCCACATTAGGGCAGCGAATGCATCGCGGCAAAGCCAGCACTGCAGTGCGGATTCCCAGGACCCAGCATGTCCATTCTTTTTTTTTTTCTGCTGCGGCCTTGCTCCTCTCTATGGGAGAGCCGGCCGCAACAGATAAGTGTGCGGTGAAGCCACTCCAAAACCCGCGGCTAAGTGCCGCGGGTTTTGAAGCTCTGCTTTCCTGGCGGAAGCTTGCGTTTTTTTTTTCCGCTACGGCAAAACAGCAAGATTTCCACTGAGAATACGACCCATGGGAACCCAGCATAAGTGAGTTAGCAATAACATGTTATGTATTATAGCAATTTTGTGGCCGGTCAGAAGATTAAAGGCATGCTTTTCACTTTCCCTTACTGCAGGTGTTAGCTGAGCTGAAAGAATATGCAACTGAAGTGGATGTTGATTTTGTTAGGAAAGCT
The DNA here is from genome assembly GCF_035609145.1 of Eleutherodactylus coqui. Taxonomy (NCBI): domain Eukaryota; kingdom Metazoa; phylum Chordata; class Amphibia; order Anura; family Eleutherodactylidae; genus Eleutherodactylus; species Eleutherodactylus coqui. Next base: position 329,890,128 of record NC_089837.1, on the reverse strand, counting down.
GTTCGTGCCATTGGAAGATGTGCCATCAAAGTTGAAGTAAGAAGTTATTTCCTAGTCAATTTAACCTTTTTGGCTAAAAACACATGCTACTAAATAGTCCACTTCTAATATATTTTAGTGACCGTTTTTTCTTTTTTATTTCTGGTCCTGCTGTAATAAGCAGAAGGAAACACATAGTAAATGTACAAGTAAGGTTGTGATTTGGATTTTTTTTTCTTGCTCCTGACAGCAATCTGCAGAGCGTTGTGTAAGCACCCTCCTCGACCTCATTCAGACCAAAGTCAACTATGTTGTGCAAGAAGCTATTGTTGTCATTCGAGACATCTTCCGCAAGTATCCCAACAAGTAAGTTAGTCGTCGCCCTGCATTAACAGTTGTATGATTGATTTTTTTTTTTCCTGAATCTTGTTTATGAAGCTGTAATTGTGTCTCCCTCTTTACATTTGTTACAGGTATGAGAGCATCATTGCCACATTATGTGAGAATTTGGATTCCCTGGATGAGCCTGATGCCCGGGCAGCCATGATCTGGATTGTGGGAGAGTATGCAGAGCGCATTGATAATGCTGATGAGTTGCTGGAGAGCTTTTTGGAAGGATTCCATGATGAAAGCACACAGGTAATGTCTGTTGGTATACCAACAAACTGGAAAGACTATTATAGATTAGAAAAACTGGGTGCTTCTTAGATGGCTTAAATAGACTGTCACCTAATTTTAGCAATACTAGTAATTATTAGGAAATTATAGTACCAGTGTTTCTGGTGGCACAGTGTGCCAACCAGCAGTGCTACATACATTGTTCATCTCATACAACAGGAATCAGAAGCAGCACAGCAGTGAAGATGAAGGACCTGTGATGACGTCACCGTCGTGATCACATAAGTGACGCTCATTCCGAGTGAATGACTTACATGCTCCGCCCCTGATCACATGATGGGGGCGTCATCAAAGGTCCTGCATCCTTGTGCAGATTACAGGCGGACTACAAAACCCCTGCGGCCTCAGTTGAAATGGAATACTAACGAACACCTAGCCGGATAGTAGCTGTGTGCATACAGGACCTATGATGATGTCACTGTCATGTGATAGGGGGCGGAGCATGTAACTCCCTCACTGGAGATGGACCTTTGATGACATCCCCATCATGTGATCAGGGCGGAGCATGTAAGTTACTCACAAACCCACTCACGCACAAACTGACAAGTCATTGTTGGTAGTTTGATAAGCTAAGCTTATGGGCCAAAAGTAGGTGAAGTGCAGGGATGTAAGTGTTACACTTGCCCCCCCCCCCCATTGTTTCCCTGGTGCCAGCACTGAAAGCATCCGCTGAGTTCATTGAGCAGTGCCCCAAAAAAACCACGCGTTCTAATTTAATAATCGGCAGAATACTTAGTAGTGCCCTCAATGCACTGAGTGGCGCTGTCCAGTGCTGACACCAGAGGAAAGACAGGGATGTAAGTATAACACGAACATCCCTGGACTCAGTGTTTCGCCTACTTTTGGCCATAACCTTAGCTTATAGTGCTAAAAGTAGATGACCGAGTCTCTTTAAATGTATGTATAGGGCAGGGGTAAAGACCGCAAAACGGGCAGTTGCAAAAATCAATAAAACTCTTTATTGATGTACAAGCAAGAACACACGAATATGGAAACGGTAGTGTAAAAAAAGCGTTTTTACCTCATCTTATATTCATGTGGTCTTGTTTTCTATAAAAATAGAGGCAAATTGGTTTTCTATGTAGGATATTTAGGTATGTGGGGTTTTGCTCTCTATGTATTAATATAATGTATTGTTCTAGTCTTCTTGCCCAGTGGCCACCTCTTTTGTCTCCTCTATTTAGATGGAAGGCATTGGTAGGTATTGAATTATGGTGACTGGGAATTCAGTATTGTGCCAGGAACATTTATGCATGTTTCTTTTTTTCAAGTATCCTTTTCTTTTCCCCCCTTAGGTGCAACTGACTCTTCTGACGGCCATTGTTAAGCTATTTTTGAAGAAGCCATCTGAGACCCAAGAGCTAGTACAGCAAGTCCTGAGCCTTGCTACACAGGTATAACATTCTTCATAATTAATTGATGGATGTATTTTAGCATTTTCTAAAATTGATGGTGTGTTGATTCTGCTACAGGGTTAATTTTTGAAAAGTAGGGTAAGCTTCCAATATGAGAGGCTGTGTCCTGTCGGGGGAATTCTAATGGTATTTGCAAGTCAAATAACAGTTCTCTATTAGGAGTCCGAATTAATCTTGTGCAACTAGAGCTTTTCTTTTGTAACTGTACTTTTCTCCACACTTCTACTCTTTGAGGCCGGCTGTCCATGGGCAATGCGTTATCCCGCAGCGAAGCTCCGCCGCCCGGGAGCAGGAGCCACCACCCAATCTCCGCCGGTCAGCCCTATCTAATAGGCTGACAGCGGAGAATCGGGGCAATTCGCAATTCCATAACAGCAAAAGTTACCTAAGCCTAAAGGCTCAATCACTTGACCGTATGCGTAAAAGGCAGCGTTTTACCGGTCTGCGTGAGCTGGCAGAGAAACGATGTATGGTGCAGGTCACTGTGCGTCACTGCATATCTCACGTACGCTGTCATGCAGAGTGTGACTTTTGGTTTTTTGCTATTTTTTAAATTTCACACGCTCTCATAGTGGGGTTGCGTATATATCACCGCTCATATGCAATGTATTGCTTATGGACCGTGTAGCATACGCTACACATAGAAAAGAATAGGGCTCGCGCTGTATTATACGCGGTGTAATAGAGCATGCTGCATATCGACACGCAGTGTTTACACGCAAATGTGATTGGATCACTGCAAGTCCATGTACTTTCATTGACAGCATTTGCCGCGTATCACGCTTCCATGCATCACGTGCGTGGCACACACCAAAATCATGGTCGTGTAAATGAGTCCTTAGTCTAAGGCTGGTGTCAGACGTCCAGGTTTAAATTGCGGTTTCTGCGATTGCCATCCGCGATAATATGTGGGCAATGAAAGGCATGTATTTTCAAAGTTTCCGTCACACCTGTGGGTATGAATTGTAGATTCTGCAAGAGGAAGGAAATTGCAGCATGTTTTATTTTACCATGTAATCCACAACTTTAGCGCTCATTGTAGTTGCGTATGGGCTGAGAGTATATCCACAACTTACAAAGAAGCTGTAAGGCTGGGTTCACACAGGGCGTATTCCCGTCAGAAATCTCACGGTTTGGCCGCAGCAAAAACCGCGAGATTTCCGCCAGGAGAACCGCCGCGGTTAAGCCATAGAGGAGAGCGCGACTGTGATGAAAATAAACAAAAAATGAAAGGTAAATAGACATGCTGCATCTTCTGAAACCGCGGTTTCAGCCGGACTTACCGCAGCGGATTAGCCGTCCCGTGTGGACGAGATTTCTGAGAAATCTCGTCCACATGGCTGGCTAATCCCGAGATTAGCGGCCGCTGCAAATCCGCCCTGTGTGAACCCAGCCTAATGTGCATGACTGCCTGCGTGCCTCCGCTGCCATACGCAATACAATTATGTGACGTACACAGGTTCCCTGGCCAGGCTCACAGCTGGAATCCGACCCGGTCGTGTGAGCCTGGCCTAAGTGCAGTACAGGAGTGTAAAATAGTGATAGAGATATGGGGTTGTGTAAGGCTGAATGCACGTGGGCGGGACTTCCGCGGCAAAACTTCATGCAGAATTTCCGCCATTGCACACTGCCATAGGATTGCATTGGTTTATGCAATCTTATGCAGACAGCTGTGATTTTGATCGCGGCAAAACTAGTGCGATAACAAAATTCACTGCTTGTCCTATTTCAGTGCGAGCCTCGCTGACGTGCCGGCTCTGCACTGCGCATATGCGGCTTTGCGCCAGCTGGCACATCAGCAGAGCGAAGACACCGGGCAGGTAAGGCACAGATTGCATCCCGCTGCGAGGATCTCAGTCGGAATCTGACCTGGCCGTCTGCATTCACCCTAAGGCATATATATAATGTAAAAAAGCGTGAAGATCTCCTTTATCCATATACCCACGCAACCATATTGCAGTTCCCATTGGAAATTCAGTCTGTTTCAAAATGGTTGCGAAAACCAGATTTTTTTCCTATACGTCATAGGTAAGCGCTCTGTAGGTATTTTTGTGAAAGTATTGAGACCCAAAAGCTGTTTTTTCCCTCTTTTAATTTCCATGCTCTGTAATCTTCCTGGTTGTAACCGTCCACCCCAGAAAGCCCACATGAACAACTGTTTTAATGAATCAATAGAGAACTGTAAAATAGGTATAATTTAGTTTCCTTGCTAAACAATTGAAGTCCTTGGAACTAGTTTGATCTGCATGTACAAGTCACACAGCTCCATGTGGATCATCTACTTTTACATTGCAAGCAGTGAGCAGCGTGGGCTGAGAGGCACTGCCTTTTCCAGAACTATTTGTGCCCAGCTGTTTTGTGCTTGCAGCCCCCTGCCGCAGTTAATAAGTGGTTCCAGTAATCTGAATATCAGCATTTAAACTTCGTCATCAATAAGTAGCACGCAGATTTTGACCTTTTAAACAGACCAACACTGAACAAGAACACCTCCCTATGTACCCTTGTCTGGTTCGAAAATCTGGCCTTTTTTTGTACAGTTTTTTTTTTTTTTTTTATATTGACATCATGGTAATTTTTTAGTGTGATATTCATGGTCGATCTTAATTAAAAGTTTCTGAATTAACTGGAACTGTTCTTTGCTGCATTACACCCTCAATGTGATTATATGGAGACAAACTACTCTGAGTGTAAAGGCAGATAAGTGGCTAAAAGAAATGGATGGGGGAGGGGAATGGCCTATTAAATCTTCTGCCTCCTCCTGTAGCATTCACGTTCTATTCATGTGACAATTGCAGCTACCATATATACTCTAGTATTTGCCGACCCAAGTATAAGCCGATTTCAATAAGTTTTACCACAAAAAACTGGTAAAACTTATTGACTCGAGTATAAACCCAGCTATACTCGAGTATATACTAGGTAAAAAAAAAAAAAGCAATACTCTTCTCTCAGCTGGCATCTGTGTCCCCGGCAGTGCGACAAGCTGCTTCAGTCTTCTGCCTGCTGTCATCTCCCCGGCTTGGTTTTGAAATTCCTGCCATCAGCGCTGTGTGAGGAAGCGCTGCGATTGGATCAAGCACCGGCCAATCACAGCCGGCGCTTGATAAACCAATCGCAGCCATTCAGAATGACATCACTCCATCCAATCACAGCGCTGACAGTGGGGATTTCAAAACCAGGACAGGGAGAGGACAGCGGGGAGAAGACTAAAGCAGCTTGCCGCACCACCGGGGAGGGCATCGCGACGGGGACACGGCATGCTGTATAAACGCTGATCTATAAAGCTTATCACTCATCGTGCAGTTTAAACAGCCGCTGTTTAGTAGTAAACGGAAGCTGTGTATCTTAGTGCAGGGGGGGGGGGCGCAGGGGGAGCGAGAGAAGAGAAATCTCCTGCACTGCTCCACCCCCCTGCTGGCCACTCCGTGAACCAGCCTGCTCTGCTAGCTCTCATGCAGAAGCACAGGAGCGAGGAAACACAGGGACGAGTGTCCGGCATCATTTGCCCGACATTCGTCCTGTGTAAAAGGACCTTTAGACCACTGAGCTCAGTGATTGGCTGCTGTAGTCACATAAATGATGCACTGAAGTAGTAGGACATTTAAGAGGACATTTACAATTAGCTAAATATTTAAATATCCCAGAAAACCTCTTTTTTACAGAGAACCTATAGCTAGATAATAGCTGGCTGCATGGCTCTGACTCTTTCCCCTCACTTTCCCTTGCCCATATTCACCTCTCTTGTCAGACGAGCCAACGATGCTTTTTTATGCCTATAGAAAATGGACAAACAAAAAGTGAATTATTTATTCAGTGTAAACGCAGCCAACGATCCTACACTAAACAATTGTCTTTCACTTTCGCTCATTTGAACAATTTTTTTGAACGGTGGTAGTTTAGTGTAAAAGGGCCTTTGGGTCCAGCCCCCAGCGCTCTTAATGTGTCAAGTGGACAGTACCTGCCGCTTAATCTTGATGAGTGATGTCGGACTGACCATCAAGTTATAGCCAGCTGGAGCTACACATTTCTTGTCCAGACTGGATATGAAACACTTAGTGCTAGTTATTCCTGTAGTCATTAAAGATAGTTCTGATGCATCTGGTCCCTTCATCCATTGCATTGCTGAGGTTCAGCGCTGTCACAAGGCTGTTTCTGTACTATCCTACTCACTGATTGTTTGTTTTGTACAATACAAGTAAATCCCGCAATCACTTTAAGAAACCAGCAAATATCTCATCTCCGCATGGCAATGCTGACCCTAAACACTTAGGGCAATTATGCCGTTCTTTTTCCTGTAAGATTGCTCTGTCAGAGCTCCGGAATGTAATTTGACATTTATACCCAGGTTCTTGCTGTATCTAGATTTGAGATAAACCTGTGATCCCCTAAGCAGCTGCTTTAGTGAAGCAACTCGGAATCCTTGAAATCCTCTGATATATATGGTCCTATTCTTCTTTAGTTTCAGTGGGAAGATTTGACTGAGCTTCTCTAGTGTATAGTTCTGCTGCTAGCTCATCTTACATAGTGTCTTTGGGAGCAAACATTTGGGAAACGCTGTCTAATTTCTAGAGGCAGGTTTTATTCAGATGCATACTTTATTCACCCTTCTTTTGTAATGGCTCTTCTGTAAGTTTCTTTTTAACTCTAGTGGCTTAGGTGAGGTCTGAGTCAGGAGGAAACGTACCAATTCCGGAGATCTAGATATATATATATATAGCACTCACTGACTGACTGACTCGCCACTAATTCTCTAACTTCCCGGTGTCGTACAAGCGTAAAATTTAGCAGGAGCATTCTTTAGTTCCTGAATAAAAAAAGTAAAGGCGTCACAACTCTTATTCATTGCTCAGTGCAAAAGTATTGGCGACCCTGTGTAATGTCCGAAATCTGATTCTCTAACTTCCCGGTGTTGTACAAACATAAAAATTTTGGCAGAAGCATTCTTTAGGTCATAAATAGGAAAAGTAAAGGGGTCACAACTCGATTATTCAATGCTAAGTGCAAAAGTAAGTGCACCCCTAATGTACCTAATCTAATTCTCTAACTTCCTGGTGTCGTACAAACTTGAAATTTGGCACAGCCATTCTATAGGTGCTAAATAGGAAAAGTAAAGAAGTTGCAACTTTATTATTCAATTTTAAGTGCAAAAGTAAGTGACCCCCTATGTTACGTAACTTCTTGGTGTCGTACAAGTGTGAAATTTGGCACAAGCATTTTTTATAGGAACAGTAAAGGGGTCGCAACTTAATCAATCCTTAGTGCAAAAGTATGTGACACCTTATGTTGTGTAACTAATAACACACATCTGAACCTCACAAACATAAAATTTGGCACAACCATTCTTTACATCCTAATAAGACAAGTAAAGGGGTTGCAACTTCAATAATCACTTCTAAGCGTGAAAAAAATCTGTGATACATGAGATGGTTCTATTCTCAGAAACCTTAAAGCCTAAGGAAATTACTTGTATACTGAGAAGAATTTATTTCACCTCTACGTGTATATACTGAGGACAATCTAAATGCTTCTCTATGTGTATATACTAAAAAGAATCTTAAGTCACCTCTGTGTGCATTTACTGAGCAGAAGAAAGCGGTCACGAACTGCAGGCATGCAGGATGACTTTAACCCCTTAATGACATGGCCTATTTTGGGCTTAAAGGGGTTGTCCCTCGAAACAAAGTTGGGGTATACACTTCTGTATGGCCATATTAATGCACTTTGTAATGTACATTGTGCATTAATTATGAGCCATACAGAAGTTATTCACTTACCTGTTCCGTTGCTGGCGTCCCCGTCTCCATGGTGCCGTCTAATTTTCAGCGTCTAATCGCCCAATTAGACGCGCTTGCGCAGTCCGGTCTTCTCCGTGTTGAATGGGGCTGCTCGTGCTGGAGAGCGCTCCTCGTAGCTCCGCCCCGTCACGTGTGCCGATTCCAGCCAATCAGGAGGCTGGAATCGGCAATGGACCGCACAGAAGACCTGCGGTCCACCGAGGGTGAAGATCCCGGCGGCCATCTTCGCAAGGTAAGTAAGAAGTCACCGGAGCGCGGGGATTCGGGTAAGTACTATCCGTTTTTTTTTTTCAACACATGCATCGGGTTTGTCTCGCACCGAACGGGGGGGCTATTGAAAAAAAAAAAAAACGTTTCGGCGCGGGACAACCCCTTTAAGGACGCAACGATTTTTGGCAGATTTTCTTCTCCATTTTTCAAGTCATAACTTTTTTAAATTTTTCCATTGACGCGGCTGTATGAGGGCTTGTTTTTTGCGTGGCGAACTGTAGTTTTTATCGGTGCCACTTTTGGGTACATAGACTATATTGTAAAATTTGTATAATTTTTTTTTTATGATAGCAGGGAGAGAAACCGCATACATTCTGCCATAGGTTATTATTTATTTTTTTTACAGCGTTAATCATGCAGCATAAATGACACAATGCATTTTTTCTGCGGGCCGGTACGATTATAACGATACCAAAATTCTCACTTTTTTTTTTTTTACATTTTTCCACTTTTCTGCAATAAAAACCCTTTTTTTGGAAATCTTTTATTTTTTTCTAAATCGCTGCATTCAAAGTCCTGTAACTTTTTTTTTTTTTTTTTTTTTATGTACGGAGCTCTATGAGGCCTTATTTTTTGCAAGACGAGCTGTAGTTCTTGTGGGTACCATTTTGGAGTACATACGGCTTTTTTGATCACTTTTATTGGATTTTTAGGGAGGCAAAATGCTAAAAATTAGCATTTTGCCTCAGTTTTTTAGCATTTTTTTAAACGCTTTCTTCCCTGCACAGTCAAAAGCATATGCAACTTATTGTACGCGTCGTTACGGATGCGACAATACCAAATATGTGGGGTTTTAATTTTTTTAAACTTTTTTTATTCTAATATGAGAAAAAGCATAAAAGGTTTTTTTTTTTTACTTTTTTTTTTTTTTTTTTTTTATTCATTTTTTTTACAGTGTGAGTCCCTCTGAGGGACTTGCAGCACAGCACTGATGATCGCTGGGATAAGGCATGGCAGGGCTACTGCCCTGCCATGCCTTATCGCTTATACAGCGATCACAGGCTATGGCACTACAGGACGCCAGTGTCTGGCGTCCTGTTGCCATGGCAACAGGACGCGCTCTCTGCGATTATATCGCAAGAGCCCGGCAACTTCACAGAGGGAGCGCTCCCTCTGTGAACCCTTCCCATGCCGCGATCTACCTAGATCGTGGCAGGGAAGGGGTTAACAGCGGGGGACGCATCTCCAATGCACTCCCGCTGTTGCAGCAGGAGGCCGGCTGTGACTGACAGCCGGCTCCCGCTGAGGGATAGCGCGAGATCATAAGTGATCTCGCGCTATCCCCAGGACGTAAGTTTACGCCCTGTTGCGGAAAGTACCCCGCTGCCAGGACGTAACCTTACACCCTGGAGCGGGAAGGGGTTAAGGCTAACAAGGGGCTGCAACCTCCAGTCTGGGGGTAAATTCGAATAAAAGGGCATTATCTTTAAGGGTAAAAAGTGAGGAGAGTGGGAGGGGTGGCACATTCTGGACATGGATAAATGCAGTCTAAGGACAATCTAACGCTCCTCTATGTATATACATATTTTATTCCTCAGTTCCTCTGAAGTAACTGCAACTTCATAAAATTTTCCATGCGAACAACAGATAAACACCTGTACCAAATTAACTCAGGTGAAGCCGGGTATATCAGCGTGTGTGTGTGTAGAATATAAAAATAAGAGGGTGCTGATAGGTATTAAGCCTTACCCAGAAAAAATTGAGCTAGGAAGCTGAGACTGGCACACTATTCTACATGTTCCCCCAGGATGTCAGTCACCTTGCCCACTTCTCTCCTGCAGCTTTTTAAGTCCCTGCAAATAGAATTCTTCCGACTGCTGGTCAAACCACTCATTTGCAGCATTATTTTACTCCAAAATACTCCCAAACTGTTGTCCCTTTAGGTGTTTTTGAGATTGGGGAACAAATAGTAGTCAGACAGAGCCAGGTTGGGTGAATAGGGTGGATGGGGCATTGTCATGCAACAAGATGACACCTTTAGAAAGCTTTCTTTAACGTTTTTTTCTTGATATTTTGCCTCAGCCTTGATAATAACGAACAGTGATATGTTGCATTGATGGTTGAACCCTTTGGAAGCTTGTCCACGAGCAGAACTACCTCCTTATTCCAAAAATTGGTTGCTATTTGCTTCTGCACTGACCTTTGCACACAGAACTTCTTAGGCCTGGGGGAACCACTGTGCCTCCATTGCTTAGACTGTTCCTTTGTCTCTGGATCATAACAGTAGATTCATGTCTCATCACCAGTTACCAGTTTGTCCAGGAAATCTGACTAATTTCTTGGAAAATGCTCCAAAACAGCCACCGATGTCTCTACACGTCTCCTTCTGTTTGGTTGTCATAAGTTTTGGGATCCACTTGGCTGTAAGCTTTCTCATCCCTAAGTCGTTGTGGATAATGGCACCAACTCTTTAATGTCCCCAGATATGCAGCAATATTTTTGGCTAATATTTGGCGGTCCTCCATGATCATTTCATGGATGGCTTTCACATTTGCAGGCACGGAGACCGGCCTTCCACTGGGTTTCTCACTTTCAATACCAAAATGGCCACAACCCAATGTTTAACTGTTGCATATGAAGGGCCACTGTCACCCAAAGTTTTTTACATTTCATCATGGATCTGCTTAGCACCTTTCCCTTGGAAGAACAGGAACTTGATTATGTTCCTATGCTCTTCCACACTAAACGTCTTTGGAGATGCTGCCATGTTCACTTTGGACTGGGAAAAAAAAGCTAAGTTAAAATCATGGGTAGTTGATTTTTGTATCACTGAATATAGACAAGTACACCCTGCAATTTACAGCTTCGTAACTCAATTTTTTTCTGGGTAAGGCTCAATACTTATCAGCACCCCGTGTGTGTGTGTGTGTGTGTGTGTGTGTGTGTGTGTGTTTGTAGAATTTGTCACATTTTCTCATAGGATTTTAGTGTTGTGATCTGAAATTGTATTCCAATAAATATAACATAAAATATGCTTAAGTAGCTTGATTATTTTAACATAATGGTGATGAAAAGCCTGCTATTGCTATTTTAATACAGTAAATGTATCACTTAAAAAACATGAGTCATATATGAAGGAGTCAGTGTTTGGGAAAATTGAGGAGTCACAGGTTTGATTTACCGACTCCACAGCCCTGGTTAGAACTGCTGTAAATAAACTTCAGCTTTGACTGAAGAAACAGCCCTCGACATGGAGTGTTGGATGGTAACAGACATTAGGGGTTTTGCCTCTTTAAAAATAAGAAATATCCTTGTCCTTATAAGGTCACAACAGGACAAATCAGTAGCCCCACAGCCTGGATGGTGAACATGACACTGAGATATTACAAAGAATCTACTTTGCTTACTGCTTTTATGTCCGTTTTAAGCTGAGAAATCCACTAAAACAGCAGGGAGTGGAAAAGAGGCCTCAAGAATGGGAGGAATGGGTAAAAACTAGTATAACTAAGAAAGAGATTCCCAAGCCTGAAGGTTTGACCCTGGAGGGGTAAAGGTTGTGATTAAGCCTATGGCCTTTATCAGGGGAAGGGGGAGGATATGTGGCAAGGTAGTTCACAGCAAGGTCTGCAGAGGGCGAGAAAGCAGGCCTTCTTTGTGCTAATCAGCTGGGACAGCTGTATTGGCCAAAATATTACCAAATACCTCATATTTATGGAGAATTGTTGATACATATTTTTTACATGTAGTGTAGCTTTGAACACTGGGGACACCTGGCATATCAGTGCCAGTGTGGTTCACCAATGGGGATGCACGGCAGGTAAATATGACGTCACTAATGGGTTGCGAGCCTGCATGGTGCACTACACGTACTGTGTGGCCTGACACCCTGTCTATAATTTTTACACATTGTTTACTTATGTGCAAGCATGGTACTGGACAGCAGTTCCCTCCATATAAGGAGTATCTGTGAGTGGTTGTTTATCAGTAACTTGCACCTTTGCTCCTCCTCATAGCAGTTGGGTTGTTTTTCACGCTGAGGGATATGGTGTATTACCTGCACCCCCTATGTTAACACAGTAGTAAGTATATGACCAGTTTTTTGTGTTAGCTGTGTGGGTATGTCTGGAGAAGTTAAAACGTCCAGACACATTCAGTGCCCTGCTGAAAGCTAGAGAGAGAGGCTGCAGAGGCAGGGCAAGGACCTGGGAGCCCGAGGTCTGGCGCAGACCATACCGGGCTTGTCACATGTCTGACAGGGCCGGACATCCTCTAGACACACCGGGCTCTGTTACTGAGTGAAATATCTTTGATTGCTTCATAGTGGCGTCTAGTGGTCAACAAGCTCAAAAGAAGCAAAATTAGGGTGCTGGAATGGCCAAGTTGAAGTCCTGACTTGAATCCCTTGTGAGATGCTGTGGCAAGACCTTTATGCAGGCAGTTCATGCTCGAATACCTTCCAGACTACAACAATTATGCAAAGACTAGTGGGTCAGAATTAATCAATAGCAGTGTAAAGGCTTATCACTAGAGATGAGCGAACGTACTCGGTAAAGCACTACTCGTCCGAGTAATGGGCTTTATCCGAGTACCTCCCCGCTCGTCCTGAAAGATTCGGGGAGCGCCGCGGAGCGGGGAGCTGCAGGGGAGAGCAGGGAGGAACGGAGGGGAGATCTCTCTCTCCTTCTCTCCCGCCCGCTCTCCTCTGCTCCCCGCCGCAACTCACCTGTCAGCAGCGGCGCTCACCGAATCTTTCAGGACGAGCGGGGAGGTACTCGGATAAAGCACATTACTCGGACAAGTAGTGCTTTACCGTGTACGTTCGCTCATCTCTACTTATCACGTTATTATCACCAACATTTAATTGTAGTTGTTACTGCCAACCAGTCATGTTTAGGGGGGCAGTTACTTTCTTACATTAGTAATGCAGGTTTTTCCAAAAAATGTTTACCTGCAATAACTGATCTTTTAAAAGCTGCATTTTGTGTTTCCTGTTTATCATAGCGATGGATCATCTAAAAAATTTAAATGTGACAAATTGGCAAAAAATTGAATGAGGGGGCAAATACTTATCACAGCACTGTATATAGATAGCTTGCATGTTGCCACGTACAGTACTCCAATATGTACAAGCCTTGAGAATAAACTGCTTTTCATCAAAAAAAAGGAAAAACAAATGATCATTTATTTACTTTTTTAATCTAAAGCTAAAACTTGAATGTGAAATTATAATAAAGATACGCATTTATCAAATTGAGAAGGTAACTGGTAATGAGGCTGAAGGTACATGATGAGTTTAGTCTGTATAAATTGGTCTGCCCTTTATGGTGACAACTTGTGGTAATTCATTTAATTTTAAGGCATTCAAATGTAATTATATTGTAACACGATTGATAATTGGAATTATTAAGTCTATTTATAAAGACCCACTTTTTTCTCTTTCTGTAGGATTCTGATAATCCTGATCTGCGTGACAGAGGATACATTTACTGGCGCTTGCTGTCTACTGACCCGGTCACTGCCAAGGAAGTGGTGCTTTCAGAGAAGCCTTTGATCTCTGAGGAGACGGACTTGATTGAACCCACTTTGTTGGATGAGTTGATTTGCCACATTGGTTCTCTAGCTTCAGTTTATCACAAACCACCCAATGCCTTTGTTGAAGGCAGCCATGGAGTTCATCGTAAACACCTTCCCATTCAGCATGGAAGGTGAGTGTTACGACCACTATAATATTATGTACCCACTTGTTTTCCGAAAGGTAACCATTTGCTTAATGAGGGCCTGTCAAGTCTTCAGACGTCTTCAGACTAGTACGTACTAGTATTAACAGTGCCGGAGCTGCTTTTCTTAGATCTCTGCATTATGTGCCTCTTATTCTTCCTAGACATTTATGAATAAACTGACAATTGGGTGTTCCCAGTTGGAGGTATGTACCTGCACCCTTATACCTGTCCAGTCAGTCCTGACACATCCATCATTACTCCAGAACTGTTTCATGGCGAATGCAAGTATTTACTAAGGTTGTATTTACATGGGCAAGAACAAGTTATTCCTGAGATTCTCGGGCATAACTCGCATAGCAGGCGTGTGCTGTGTGATATGCGAGACCCCCCCCCCCCCCCCACATCACACAATCTATTCTCATACAAGACTCGCACAAAAACTCGAACACTAGGTCCAAGCAAAACATTGCCCACGTACATGCACACATTCAAATGAATGAGTGCTTTCTCCATGCAAATTCTGCCCGTCTTAGACACGGACAGAACTCGTGGGAATATTGGCCGCGTAAATCCGGCCTAAAACGGATAAGGCAGGGCAGCTGGCAGATTCATTTTAATCCTTTGCTCCTTCGTAGAGTACCATACATACTTAAGAGTATTTATTTGTTTCTTTAATATTCCCCATCTGAGAGATAGAAAGCATCCTGCCCTGGAATACACCGCCGTTCTTATCATTGGTTAGCTAGTTTACAACAAATCTATAACTTTAGGATCTTGGAGCAGGATGTAAGCTAGAACAAAAACTCCAATTTACAGTAGTTCCAACACTCTTTCTTAACCCTTTCCAATCCAATTTGTATTCTGGTTTTCCTAGGGGGCTTACTCTTTCTGCTGTTTTACAAAAGCGCTATCTGCTGGCTAAAGCCAGTACTGCATGAGGTGACACCTTGGATAGGCTCCGACAGCAGAGAGGCTGGCAATATACAGTAAGAGAACCCCGATGGATGTCTTCCAACATTGGAGCTGTGTACAGCCTCAAATCGTAATGTCTCCAGACGTAAGACAGTGGATTGGAAAGGGTTAACATTGGTAGAACTAAAGTTTGTGTGTTTTCTATACAAGTTTTAATTGCCTTTTTAATTTTATCTTTGGAAATATAAATTCAGATATTCAAGTGAATATTTCTTTTAGTGGATTAACATCAACAGTTTGTGGCTCATTGGGTAATGCAGGTATACATTGAGAGCTTGTTGCTCCTATTTCTCGGACATGGACACATGCTTTATTTTGATTGATAAGACATAAGTAGCAGAAAAGCTGCTTGATGTCAGTGCGAAGCTTTTAGTAGAGTAAGCCTTGAGCGCTTAGATACTATCAAGTCTCTTATCAGAATTTGAAAATGCTATGAAGCTGTTTTGACTGCTCTAATCCTTTCTTCTGACTGGTAACTAGGACTTGGTAGGTCAGGTATGTCTTACAACTAATACACATCCATTTCTAATAGTTTAACTCCAAATGCCACATATAGAACTCCCAGGGTTTTATAGGCCTGTCAAAAATATTCTTCCTGGTGTTCCCAAAGTCTATGATGATGATGATCTGTTCTAGTAAAATGGGAATTTACTATTGAGCATTGCAAGTACAGGTGATATGCTACTGGTAGAATTGTACAACTCTGACCCCCATTATCTTTATGGTACTAAAATGATAGATTTTTTTAGCACATGTCAGAACTTCTGTTTTTAAATTGATGTAAAATACAGTATTTTAACATTCCTATTTTTTATTTTTAGTCTATTCAAATAGTATAACATTTCAGCAATATACAAAAAGAAAGCGTTTAGTGTATAGAAAAGATGCAAGGAAGTACAATTCTACAAAATATTAACAGAATGCCCCACTGCCTTCACAGTATAGCACACAGCTATTTAAAGAGCGGACACGTGTCTGATAGAAACGGTCAGTCCTTCACTGCCCACTGTAGATTGCAGACTAATATATTGAAGAACACCTGGAGTAACAAAAACTAGAGGGGAGAATAAAGGGAGGCCGAAAAAAGGAAAAAGTGGGAGCGAATTAATGCAGAAAGTAGCTCCTTATGTAATCAGGCTGTAGAAATCAGTGTTTTGTTTTTTTTAAGTGATCCAAGGTTGCCATAGGCCGCCTGCTGTGCTGGGAAATACAGTATGGTCTCATTGAAGTGAAAAATATACTAATATCAGTTTCTTAGGGGCCACATTTTTCTTTATAGCGAGCTTGACATCACTGAATAGCAGGTTTCAGTCCTGACATTTTACATGATGATGATTATGATCTCTCCCTGCAAAACCAAAAAGTTTTCCTAGCTGTGTTAAGATGTTCTTTCACTGAATGTTTTCTAGCATCGATATCGGAGACAGCCCAGTAGGACCTACTCCAACTGTCTCCCTTGAACAACCTCAGGTCATTCCCTCACAAGGAGATCTCCTTGGTGACCTTCTGAATCTAGACCTTGGACCACCCGGAAATGTCCCACAAGTATCCACAATGCAGATGGGAGCTGTGGATCTGCTTGGTGGAGGTCTAGACAGTCTGGTAAGAAATGTCATGTTTCCTAATAGTTAAAGAAATTTAGTATAAAATATAATGACTCTTTAAATAAAAAGATTTCATTTTAAAAATTATGCAGATAAGCAATCTAGTACTTCCAATTATATAGCCATTAGTGATATCCTTGAGTCTTGGTGCTGTGTGTGACCTGTTGTCCCAGTAGTAGGTTTATCATTGATTTACATATACTTTTTTTTTGGGGGGGGGGGGGGGGCTAAATTGTGATAGTGTCCTGGCAGAGACCTGATTAAGACACAACTCAGTGGACACTAGAAGTTGTCTGTTACTTTTTGGTCCATTGTGTTCTCGCAGCAGCAGTCACAGTAAGGACAGTCGCTCCACTATTCAGCTGGTAATTGTCAGGGACTCTAGATTTGCTGTTGTAGACACTGATTGTTGTTTTCTGCAGTTCATCTGTCTCTCCGCTGACAGTAACCTTTTTGCTTCTTTCCTCCTGCGTCCCGCCTACCCTTGCAGATGGGAGAGGATACGCAATGGGTAACTGGTTCTCACTCAGTAGTACTCTGATAAACTGGCATTCTCCTTCTCCCCTCCCTTCCATTGGTCGTCATTACAGACCCTTGTTCCCTCTCACCAGGCAGCTCATTTGCATGGTCATTAGTATTCGGCTGTGAACATTATGTTCAGAAGCATCCAGTTTATCAGCCGAACTAAGCACAGTCCTTTCCTCAGTAAGATGCCATACCCAACCTTTAGAAACACGATGTACATATGCCATTATATCCCCATGTTGTCTGCTTCGAGTCTGTTACTTGCCGTTTACACCATTTTTACTGCTTTGCATCTGCGGACTAAAAAGTATTTAATGACTGCATTTTTTTTAAGCAGCTTCCAAGCTTATATAACTTAAAACATAATGTGTGTTTCTTTTGGAAATCATAAGAAACCAATTAAGTAAATGAGTGTTATGGGTGCTTAGATCCTTGCTTGTGCAGATAATGAATATTCAGTATGCCAAGTATAAGCACCTTGCTTGACATACCAGGATGTCTTTCTGAGTTCTGCATTTGCATGCAGATATTTGTCAGGTATGTAGCCCAGAGAAGTGCATTACTAGCCATAACTGGGTTTTCTTTCCAATGTCTACATGTCTGCAGATCACATGAAGATAATATCTAATAGATTTGATTATTGCTGCAAGCTAACATTCTTGGGCAGATTGTATCAAAAGTCTGTATATGTAATCACAGCCTCGCAAAAACTGAGGCTCATAGGCCGCCTGCACACAGGCGGGATTTCCGCCACTGAAAGTTTGCATAGGAGTGCATTACAATACGCACTCCTATGCAGACGGCCGCGGTTTGGCCGCGCGAAATCTCGCGCGGCAAACAAACCGCGGCATGTCCTATTTTTGTGCGGGGCTCGCACCCACCCGGCCGCCGGCTCCAGTCTGCGCATGCGCCGGCTGCGCTGCAGCCGGCACATGAGAGAGCCGGGGCCGCCAGGCGCGGGCGAGTACGCGCTCGTCTCTGCAGGCTCTCGGGTCGGGTCCTGCGGCGAGAATTCTCGCCGCCGGATCCGACCCGCTCGTCTGCAGGCGGCCATAGGCAGATACTTCTAAAGTTATTTAAAATCTATCATAGTGGTGTTCAACAGGCAGCTTTAATTCTTTCATGACCGGGGCTTTTTTGGGCCCTCAGGCTCCATGTTAAATTTCACCTTTTGGATTGATGCATTGTAAAGGTCACTCTCTTTGTAAAATTTTGGTCTACTTCAATTTAATTTTAAGATTTCAATTTTGTAGATTGAATTTGGGCAAAAATAGTCAGATACAGGAATAAATAGTTGTTCCTCATTTTTGCATGGTGTTTAAGGTAGATAATTCACCTAAATAAAATTTACCAGAAAAAATAAAGGCTCTAATTTTCCAATACTCAGCGATGCCACATATATCTACATTGTGTAATGAATGACGGTGCTGTAATTGCAAGAACAAAAAAATCTGTTTTAAAATGCATCTCCTTCTCTCCCTGTAGTCGCATCATCTGTATGTGGATGATAATCAACCAAGTACAGATATTTTATTAAACCCTTAAGAATCTGCGTTTGGTCCTGGGTTTTAATCCCGTCCGATAGCAAAAATACAGCTCGGTATTAAAGCCCATGCAATTAAACAAGGTCGGGTCCTCTGCTGTCAGACACAGCCGAGGACCCGGAGGAGAAGGTATAAGTGGTTTTTAACTACTTCTGACTTCTCCTTTTCAGGATACATAGCACTCAAGAAGCGCTATGTACTAAAAAGGGAAAACTGAAGTTTTAGTTTTGCTATGCGATCACGCTGGGTGCCCTGTCTCACAGCAGAGCTACAGGGTCCTAGCAGACCCTAATCAGCTCTGTTAGTGACTATTGTCACTCTAGGGGGAAGTTTTCCCCTGTAACTGGGACCCCTATGGATGCCCCAGCTACAGTGGAAAAGTGAAAAAAAGACCCTATGAATGACTCTCAGAGGTCTTATATGAAGTCATGTGGGACATAGATGGTAAAAAAATTAGTTACAAACAGAAGTTAAAAAATAAAATAAAAATATACGCATAAAGAGAAAATGACCCACCAGTGACGCCAACCAAAACAGTCGCCATATGCTCCCTGTAATCCAAAACAATACAAATTATATATCAAATCGTTCAAAACAAATTGAGGAATTCATTGCTATACTTTATTTTTTAAATTAGCATATTTATGATAAAATAAACTAGTATATATATTTTTTTATGACTCATTTTTTAAGCTTTTTACCCCTAATAAAAGTTTAAAAAAAAAAAAAAATCAATGAAAAAGAAAATTTTTAATATAGCCCTATATGTCACGGGGAAATAAATGAAGCAAATATAATTTTGGTAGCTGAAGAATAAAAAAAATTAAGCAGTAAAATCCCTAAAGTGTCTGGTCTTTTAGGACCAGACACCCTGGTCTTTTACGGGTTAAAGGTGCAAAAAGAGATAAGTCGGGTAGAATAATCTAAAATTGGTGGCTGGTGGAATGTATGTTAGCATAAAATTACCAAGTCAAAGAAGCGTGTTAAAGGGGTTTTCTGGGCAAAAACTATTGATCAACTATCCTCAGCATAGGCCATCAATAGATAATAGGCAAGAATCCACCGCTCTGGATCCCCAGGCGATGCTTATCGTCCGGATCACTGGCAGTGCAGCAGGCCAGAGGTATTATAGAGAAGACATTCAGCATTTACTGAGGCCTGGATCAGCAGTATATTACAGAATGGATTTCCTATCATTAATATGCCTACTACCCGTTTTGCCAGGAGTATTCGGTTGCTGATATTACGATCATGAGCTAGGAATGAGGAGAATGTTTACAAGCGATCTTGATTTCATCCGGCATGATGTAAAACATTCAGCCTTTTATGTTCCATTCATGCCTGGTTTATGTACGTAAATGTCTGCATGTGTAGTCATGGCTTTGCAGCTTTCAGCCCACTCATTTTAGCTTACACAAGGCAGATTTGTTGCGACTGTTTGATACATTTGAATTGGGTTTGTAAAAATCCATTCACGTGCCGCAAACACAATCCATTCAGATGTACGGAACGGACAGGGCTTCCATGCAGCAAGCAAAGGTCTTATGCTTATGGTGGTTTGGGAATCGTAGTCCAATATTCAGAGATAGGGGCTTGTTTTAACCTTCAACCCTAATTTAGGACAAGTGCGTTATAATTTCTCTAATGTATAATATTGCGCTGTTTACAAATATAGTGAAATAACATTCCCCTTTGTGTGTCCTGTCAAGAGTATGTGAACTTTCCAACAGCGCCTCTGCTTGCTTCTTGCAGACACCTTGGTACGCTGTAAGATGCTTTTGCAGGAAAGTCGCTTGGAGTCTTATTCCCCTGACTTTGCCTTGCTCTATGGACCAGCACATATAGACAATAGCTGTGTCGTCTTCACTGTAGCACTGTCAATGCAAGGCCAGCATATTCCATCCAGATTGGAATATTGGAAGCACATATGCTTGACTTTTATGTTGATAACTTCTGCAGAGGACATATGATTCATATCGTAGTTCAGGGTTCTGACACAGCTTCTAGGCTCCCGGCCCAGAAAGAGGGAACAGGAAGACAGCTTGTGCTGAAAGGGCAACTGAAGTGAGCATTTAAAGGATGGTTGAAAGATCCAGTATTATTGTGTTGAAAGGGAATGATACTGTGCTTGCCAGGGGAAAAATACAAAGTACACTCGACTAACCTTTGGTAGAGGAGACTACTGCATAGGTAACGCAATCAGCTTGCCCAATAGTTTTTTTTTTTTTTTTTGTAAATAGCCCATTATTATGCATCTTGGAATTGCAGTTGGAGGATTAAAGGGGTTTTTCTAGACTTTCAAAAATGTGGCTGAAGGCAAGGAATGTGAAAAAAATAATAAACTAATAAGCAATATGGAATATACAAACAAAGGCTCGGCTTCTCAGACTGCTCGTGTCCAGATCAGTTGTAACAAATGTATTGCAGAAATGTCATTTCAACATTGTTAGAGGCAAAATTTACAAGGTGGGTGTGATATGTGGCCCCAGATTCCTTTTGAACTTTTTTGCCTTTTTTTGCGAAGGGGGATCAGATTGAACTCTATATTGCTGCCTTGTGTGTGTGTTCTCCTATTTCCAGAGTCCACCACAGTTTTTTCTGTACTAAACATGGTAAAAAGTTGCATTTATTTTTTTTTTTTTTTTTTTTTTTTTAGATTAGTGCTTTTTTTTTTTTTTTTTTTTTCCAGTTCTACTTTGGTTGGACTTCCTGTACCACTGTTAGGACCTCTCATGAAATCCATCATTACTTTTAAAGTTTCTTGATTGCAAACTGTACTGGAAATGTAACATGAATGTTTCTCTTACAGCTGGGAAGTGATCTTGGAGGTGGAATCGGTGGGAGTCCAGCGGTAAGATTTTGCTTCTTGAGCCGGAATAGCACCAAGCCTTTATTACCCCTTCATTATTTTCCCTTGATTTTAAGAAGTAATTTTCGAACTCCTTTAGTAGATATCATTTTACGGAGTTTTAGTATGGTATTTATATTTATAACTTTAGCCCATTGGCATACAGCACCTACATTTAACCCTTTCCAATCCACTGTCTGACGTCTAAAGACATTATGATTTAAGGCTGTACAGCTCCGATGTTGGAAGAAAATCCATCAGGGTTCTCTTACTGTATATTGCCAGCCTCTCTGCTGTCAGAGCCTATCCAAAGTGCCACCTCATGCAGTACTCACTTTAGCCAGCATATAGCGCCGTTGTATAATGGCAGAAAAAGAGTAAGCCCCCCTAGGAAAACCCGGATACAAATTGGATTGGAAAGGGTTAACTGTGTCCAAATGACTTTAACGCTGGTGTTTTCGGAGATGCTCAGTAAAGAACACACGATGACATAGTGGGGCACAGCTGTGGCTGATAAATATTGACTGGAGGGAAATAGATTCATTTGAGATGTGTTTGTTTTCCCATATACTGTGAGCACTCATTATGGATGCTCACAACAACTCTGAGAGCAAAACAATCAGCTTTTCATCCAGTATTTTAACGAGAAGAAATAAAATGAAAAAAACATTGAGGACATGCTATCGCCAAAATACAGTCACGCATAACTGGTGATATTTAGCCACTGCGCTGAGTACTCTTGTTCCTGACCTGAGGGACAGTGATGCAGACTTACAACTTATCACGTCTCTGCCTAACTTATTCAAAGGGCCTCTGAAAAATCAGAGCAAGACTCCATGGTTGCTGTAGGCAACGGCTCCACTTATACCCTGTGCTTTATTTTGATAAATCTTATATTTGCATACCAAAAACAAAATTAACCACTGAAGCCTGTGAGTCTCTGAGCGGTCACATGTGCAATGAATGCCATGTGATCGCCCGCCGCTTCTTTGGGGTTCCATGTGGCAGGCACCATGTCTGCAGCATTGCTGGATGGGCAGCTGCCGGGGAATAGGTGAGTATTCAATTTCTATTGAGTTTAATCTCTTTTATAAAGTCCCAGGAAACCCCTTGAAATAAAATTCTTATACAGTGGGAAATGACTCACTTTGCTTAATTAGGTTTTGTCATGAAAAAAAAAAAATTTCTATGCTTACCTATTCCTCCCCAGGCAGTCTACTTACTGAATTTTCTGCTCACTGATCTTCTCCTGGCTCCTGCAGTCTCCTGGATCCTCTTCTTCCATTTTTATGCATCGGCTTTCTTCTTTCTGCAGGTCAATGTAGGCTACATCACTAGTGACGCAGTGTTCACTGCCTAGTAGGGAGTGCCGGATGCTATGTCACGCTATTGCCAAGACTGCACTTGTGTGCCCTCCCACAGCGTTAGTATAGGAAGACTCGCGGCAAGACTGTGCGCATGCGCAGATTCGGCATTAGTTCAGCATAGCAGTCGACGCTTTCTGCTAGGCAGTGAATGCTATGTCACTAGTGACGTAGCCTACGTTGCCATGCAGGAAGGAGAATGCCGGCAGTGTACATGATGTCGCCAGAAGAAGAAGAATTCGGCTGGCTGGAGGTAACGTGCCTCGGGAACTGCAGGAGACAGGAGAAGATAGTCGAGGAGAAGGTACGGTAAGTAGACTGCCTGGGGAGGAATAGGTAAGTTGTTCTGTTTTTTGTTTTTTTTTAAATGATAGAATTCCTTTAAATATCACATTGTAAACAGAAGCAAAGGGATTCATACTGCATTATAGGGCGCTGTATCTTTAAAATGTATTTGACTCATTTTGTAAAAAACTCTTCCTAAATGCAGACATTTCTTAACTAAAACATATGATCACGGTCTTTTTAGCACTTTTGTACTTTCGCAATTCTGAGTAATGACTTGTGAATGTTTTCGTTCTACTTGATGAGACTACAGCAGCACAGCCACACCAAATTGCTAGATTGTGTGCTGAAATGATGGTCCCCACCACAATATTGAAATATCTCTATATCACGGTTTTGTCTCACAGGTTGGGCAAACCTTCATTCCTTCTTCTGTTCCCGCTACCTTTGCTCCATCTCCTACTCCAGCTGTAGTCAGTAGTGGACTCAATGATTTGTTTGAACTTTCTACTGGTATCGGCATGGCTCCAGGAGGATTTGTATCACCCAAAGCTGTAAGTATCGCAGGGGCCGTATTCTTGCTGTGGCAGTAATGTAGAACATGCCTTTCATAGTAGTCAGCGTCCTCCATGTATCTGTTCCCCTAAAAACAAAGTATACTGTGATTTATAAGAAGAGCTTTTACCTTCATAGCTCATTGATCTAAGGTACACCAAGTAGTTAGGGAGTGTCCTGTAATGCATATTGTTGGTGGCTCATTAAATTATAACACAATGTACCTAACCTTTCTTGTATGAAGCACAGCCAGTATTTCATTTGCAGACAATTAGCTGTTCGTCCCCCGCAGTGAAATTTAGTAAAATAGACTCATTTCAATAGTCAATTACCTGCAGTTCTTAGCAGTGCTGCAAAAGAATTGGCTATCATCAGAAGGGCTACTTCCTACAGAGAGTTTAGAAATGTGTTTGCTATTCGGGGAATGCACTGGGAGACGGTTCGAACCATAACTCAACTTTTACTGAGCCTTGAATGTTAAAAAAACAAGGAATACAAAGGATGAGACAGTTGCCCCAGCTCCATGCCAGATAACTCCTATTATTTCCTACCCTGCAATGGAAAAATGGAATCTTGACCCTGACTGGTTGCTAGAGATAACATCTCTCTGTGACTAGCAGGTATTAATGGCCTATTTACACGTAACAATTATGGCGATAATCATTACACGTAAACATGGGGATCGTGCACTTTTCGCTTGAACGATGATTTTAAGGTGAACTTAAAATCCATTCGGCCAGTGAGAGATAAAGTATCTTCCAACAGAACACAGGCTGTTATCTTTACGGGAGTCAGCAGATAACA
Organism: Eleutherodactylus coqui; assembly: GCF_035609145.1. Classification (NCBI taxonomy): domain Eukaryota; kingdom Metazoa; phylum Chordata; class Amphibia; order Anura; family Eleutherodactylidae; genus Eleutherodactylus; species Eleutherodactylus coqui. The sequence goes on along the minus strand of NC_089837.1, from coordinate 329,865,830 downwards.
CTGTAACCTGCTGGCAGCTGTGAAGAGAACAATGCAGCTTGTGTGCACAGCTGGGTGTGTGATTAATCAAATGCTGGGCTCTACAAACAGCTCCTGGAGGCCCTATTGCAACCCCCCACACAAAGAACTCCTGCAGTTTACCTCTTTCCTTGCACAGAGCTCCTGACAGTCTGTGTTTCTTGCCTACCTCCTTCCCCTCTAAGAGCGCCTGTTACCTTATGCCCCATCAGCTCTCCTCACAAAGCCCCTCTCTCCTTTAATCCACAGAACCTCTGTTCCCCCAGCCTCCGCCCATGCTCTAAACCTAATTATATCCCTTTATTAATAGTGCCAGCAGAGCCCCACCCCCATTAATAATAGTGCCACTAGAGACCCACACCCATTATTAAGCCCCACCCCCATTAATAGTGCCAGCAGAGCCCGATAACCACTATTAAAAGTGCCAGCAGAGCCCTGCTCCCATTAAGCCCCCTTATTGCTAGTGCCAGCAGAGCCTCGCCCCCCTTATTGTTAGTGCCAGCAGAGCCTCGCCCCCCCCCTTATTGTTAGTGCCAGCAGAGCCTCGCCCCCCTTATTGTTAGTGCCAGCAGAGTGTTAGAACAATGCAGATTTTATTGCAGCCCCTTTATATAGCACAATCTCTCAGACCAAAATACAGTATGTTAGGCTTTGAAAGATTTTTCTATCTATAAGGAGTAATTCCACTCTAAAGCTGGGGTCACATGGGACCAAAATCCTACAGAAATCTTGTGGAATGACTGCACGGAAAAACCACAAGATAAGCGCAGCTTCAAAATCCGCGTCCTTTGGAGCAGCTTTGCTGCCTGCATTCCACTGCGGCCATCTCTCTCCATAGAGAGGAGAGAAGCCACTGTGGAAACGGAGAAAGAATTGACATGCTGCGTCTTTGATTTCCGAGCCGCATGTCAATTTCAGTGCGGCTTGGCTGCAACGGATCGACCGCAGTGTGTGGGCAATATTTTTGCAAACCTCATCCACTTTGCTGGCTAATCTGGGATTAAAAATGCGGGCGGAATTTCCGTGTAGGAAGTCCGCACGGACATTCCACAGCAATTCGGCCCTGTGTGAACGCAGCCTTAAAGGGGTTTTTCCACAAATGACATTTCTCATCTACCCACAAAGTCTAGTGATTGGTGGGATCACTAGTGGTTGGACATGTAATCACCTATTCTCTGGATAGATGATAAACATCCACAAAAGTATCAAAATGCGTCCTGTAGATCAACCGTTTCCCCCATTTAACAAGCCTGGGTCCTGTCTACAGTAGGAGATCCGGAGCTCTTAGCTGTACCTCTAAGCTGTAAGTTTTTGAATAGGGATCTAGATTTTTATGTACTTAATGTAACAGTAATTTCTTATGTGTGCCCCTTTACTAGGTGTGGCTGCCTGCTGTGAAAGCAAAGGGACTGGAGATCTCGGGCACATTTTCGCATAGACAGGGGCACATTTACATGGACATGAATTTCACCAACAAGGCCCTACAGCATATGACTGATTTTGCCATCCAGTTTAACAAGAATAGGTAAGACCAGACGTCCGAATAATTCTATACATTGAAATGCATAAAATAATTTTTTTGTGTTTTTACTTAGGTTTTACTATACTGAATTGATTACTTTTGGATGTCCTGTTTTTAGTCAGTAGTCATCCTACTTTATGTTCCTTTCTATATCTCACAATTGTAGCTAGCTTACATATACTGCATCTGTGCAGATGCAGTCTTACTATATAGATTTTGACATCTGATCATTATGTATAGGGTCTAACTTGACCTTGCTGGTGGTGGTAATCGACACATTCATTACCTTGGGAAAAGCATGTAACACCTAAAATAGCCAACCATTAAGTTATTTCCATAACGTGTTCACTGTCTTTCCTGGTTGAATTAATTTCAGTCCTGCAGATCTGTCAGTATTATTTTTGCTGTGAGGTAAGATACTTGTGATGACAGAATGACAATAGAGTGTTACATACTGTTTCACTAGCCCCCAGGTATAAGTGCAGCATAGCTATAGACCGTCTAGACCATTGGAAGTCAGTGCTCTTTTTAAATAGACAGTGAGGCAGGTTTACCATTGCAAACATGCCAGTTTGCTATGCCAAAAAACTGCCTTGCATGCTTTGCATCACATATATTATGTGTTTAAATATGACATTGTGCCACAAAATCCTGGTGAAGGGCCTTTTTTCATGGGATGATCGTCATTCAGATTATTGCTGGATCATGCAAATCTGAACTATAATCGTTAAGTGTAAATGCTGCCAACAACTGAATGATAGTTCACTTATCGTTCACTTTAGGCAGGCATAAAAATCAAGCGACTATCGACATGTGTGAACAGGCAGTCACTCATTGAACGACTGCCTGTTTACTGAGAATGGAGGCGGGTAGCCAGAAGCTATATCTGGCCCTCTCCCCCCTCAATCCACTGAGCTCTTATTGCTCCCGTGTAAAGGCACAGGAGCGATAATCGCTTAAGCGCCCGACACTCATCCCATGTAAAAGGTCCTTAAGCCAACTAATGAGTGGTATAAAGTTAGACAGAAGTGTTTAAAGATGCACTAGATTTATCATGAGTCACTTTAATAAACCTGCCCCACTCCATGATTGACTAGTCTAAGCTTGCACTGTCTGTTAGGCAGTATTATTAAATTTGCAATAATGTTAAGGTTTTTGTTGTTACAAGTACAGAAGATAGTATTATTTTCACAACCTTGCCACATGGCATAATGACTATGCATTATTAATATTAGACTCTTCTGTTGAAGTGCGTCATCGGAAAAGCTGCTTATTGGTGGCAGTTGTACGTTGGTATTTGTACGGTGGCTCAGTGGTTAGCGCTGTAGTCCCGGGTTCAGATCCCACCAAAGACCACATCTGCGCGGCGTTTGTATGTTATTCCTGTGTTTTCATGGGTTTCCTCCAGGCACTCCAGTTTCCTCCCACACTCCAAAACTTTACAGATAGGTGACTACAGATTGTGAGCCCCAATGTGGACAAAACCTAATATCAAGTGATTTAAAGTGTTGCACTAAATAAAGGTGAAGAAACATGGCAATAGATCCAGTTGAAAATCTTATGTCTACAAGGGATGGTAGAATCTACACCAAGATCTCAACTTGTGGGGGAAAGTAGAAGAGGTTTGTGTAGCTTGTATACTAGGTTTCTCCAAAGTTGAGTAGTTTGGCAGCTGATCCTTTTCCATCAATTGAAATTGGTAAGCTGCATCTAATAATTCTAGGTGCATACATATATCTCCACGTGAGGCAAATCGGGGCAAGAGTTTCCTTTTTGTATATGAAAAATCCATTTTAGATAATATAATGTAGATCTGTTTCCATTGACATACGCTCCATCAAGTGTAAAATAATGCTTCTCCTCTTTTATTTCAGCTTTGGAGTTATTCCTAGTGCCCCGCTAGCTATACATACACCGCTCATGCCAAACCAAAGCATTGACATCTCTCTTCCACTCAACACTTTGGGACCGGTCATGAAAATGGAGCCACTTAACAACCTCCAGGTAAGCTACATCGTTTTTACTATTGATATGTATTTAGTTATGGCATATCACGGCAAACGTTGCAAGCCTAGACAACAATAAGAAAGTGCTGTATGAATCCAAAGATGTGGCTCCTACCCATTAAAGCATATTTGCTGTATGAAATAGCAGTTTAGCTGGGAGTGTTGGTTCATGTATTCCCATGGAGCCATCTGCTCACCCTATTCATTCCTATCAATTATATCTACACAAATCGGTTAGTATGTGTTATCTATCCATGCCAGACATGTCATTACTGACTGTCATCTCCTACATGACTGTTCTGCTCCCTTTTCCCTTGTGGCAACATTCCAGATTGGTGGCACAAATGCAGGTGGCAATATGCCGTATTATCATATTGCAATCTGTGACATGAATACATTTTTTCTAATAATTGTAATTGTCGAATGCATATTTGAAGAACTTTGCGGTGTATAATAGCGGTACAATAAAAAGGTGCATGTTCCATATGCGGTGTACTTGATCTATGGCCATACAGAACTGCTTGTGACTGGATTATATTTTGTTATACTGTCTGTCTTTTTCATAGAGGGTCCTGTACACTACAGGGACCCCACTTAACTATAGCTTTACTAACTATGCTGGATCTGACACTATTCCTTGCTTTTCATAAAGCAGATCAGTTCTCACAGAAGCTGTATGGCTATTTTGTTGTAAGAAAACACTCAGCTTTTCTAGAAAGTCAGCCCCACATGTCAGGATCTCATCCGTTCTCTGTTCGCCATTGAACAATCTTGCAGTGTAATAACTCAGTCTTATTCATTTTGAGGCACAGTCTGAGTGTTGGGCCAGTCTATGCTTTGTTCATCAACGGGACACATGCTTAATATAAAAGACCTACGTACTTTTTCATTAAATATATGTATTTTGGACAAAACGTGGAGCAGGGATTTCGTAAACATGACGTTTGTGCCCAACCTCCTTTTTCAATGTATTTATATTAATTTATTAGAGCAAATGTAACTATTTATTTGACTTGGGGTGGGTTTAGATTGGCAATACTCCGTCATCAGAGCAGAACATTGAAATGAATATAAATGCTGGACCTGTAATTAACTGGCCTGAGCACCGCCCAATGGACCTGATTCACATTGGCATTTTGCTGGACAAAATAGCAGAGTATTCTATACTATATTATCTGGGATTTTGTGGCAGGCTCCAATGCACCTAGTAGGTTTAATAGCCACCCTACCAAAAAGCTACCTATGCGGTATATGCTAAGATTTGAACAGTACAGCCGTAAAAGTTCCTGATGCTATGGTAGGTATGTGTTGTGTACAAGGGTTACAAGACCTGTTTAATTATATCCCCTGTGTCTTAGCTGTGATTAAAGCATACTTTCAGTCTAGTGATTAAGGTTTCTAATCTATAGTATAAAACAAGTGCCCTATGCAGTGTTTTGTTCACTTGCCAAAGACTCGCATGCATCCTTTTCAATAGGAGGTGTAGTAGGAGACTTGACTTGCTGCAGCCCTATTTCCGTAGTTCCACTTTACTGAGAGATAAAAGCCCTGACTGTGTTCTTTACTTTAACAAGAACTTACAAGCAGTTTATAAGCATCGGCATGATTTCAAGCAAGTGGTTTCTGCAGTATGAGCGGGTCGAGGGGAGTGTAAAATGGGTATGGAACGGCAAGTGTAACGTGAGCTAGCAGGCTTGTATAAAGCGGGATTCCACCATATCTGTAACATGGCCAGCAGGAAGAGAGGCTTGCAGAACATACTTTATTTCATCCTGCCGTCTCATGAACCGGAACCTGTTCATATAGGAATACAATTAGATTGAGTTTTCCCTGGACCAGAATAGCATGGAGTAAACGGGATTTTACAGAAGTAGAATGGCGGTTTCTCTGTGCTGCTTTGCCATAGCATAGAACTACTGTTTTGTGTCCAGTAGATAGCAATAATGTTTAGTAGTCACAGCACTGAGCTCCATTGTGTTCTGCAAAATTTGCTTATGGAACATGTCATTTCATCACAGTAGGCTAAATTACAGACACTGATATGATCACATCACTAAGTCAGCTGAATGAAAGCCCTTCTTACAACCTCATGAGAAACCCACCCAGTCGTTTGGTTGTATTTGTTAGATTTAGCTTTGGCAGCCCAGCGATGACATGGGGGCATTCAGCGCACCAGGACATGCTCATTAATGTGACAGTGGTGCAGATAGCAGTACCACATCCTCCACCCACAGAGCAGTAGCTGTAGGACATGTCCTTCCACCAGGACATTGGTTTTGCATACACGAATATCAATAATTGTACGCGCTTCTAACTCCTTGTGACATAATATAAGCGTTTGTTGAATTATATGACAATCTTCTATCTCAAAATAGCAATGCCGGTCTTCAGGAATGAAAGGAGGGGGATAGATGGAGACAGAGAGATAGATATGTGTTTATGAAAAGCAATAGGATACAATGTATTTACGGTTGAAAACAATACAAAGTATATAACTATTGTACACTTATTGTTATACTTTGTATGTTTTTCAACTGTAAATACATTGTATCCTATTGCTTTTCATAAGCAAATAAATAATTCTGTCCCAATGCTGCTAATCCACGCCTGTCAGTAATAACCCGCAAGGGCCTTCATTTATTTATAGAGCCGTGTAGAAGTACAGATGTCACTTCTGTTCAAGCGCTGCAGAGAAGGATTTAGAAATAGCCAGGCAGAGATGAAGGGTTAATGGATGTTGTGAACCCTTCAGATCAGCTGTGGGATCTCAGATGCCAGGGTCACGACTGGAGTTGTAAATCTAGCAAGTTAATTCTTGGTTCTCGCTCTTGTGTGTGATAGGTGGCTGTGAAAAACAACATTGATGTTTTCTACTTCAGCTGTCTCATCCCTCTACACGTACTGTTTGTGGAAGATGGCAAAATGGGTAAGAGACTGGTTTACATGCTGGGCGTACTGGGGACCCTTTTATACACCATGAGCCTCATGCGCATGCAGGTACAATGAATGCAGTTGTTCTTCTGCTTCCTGGGACTTACAATTGACATTTCTATCCTTTTGTGATGCAGAATGAATCCGTACGACGCCTATATACTATTGATTGTCCTGATAACATAATTTGCAACCGTCCTGCTGACTACACAGCCTGTACAGTCCAATTTGGATAGGACAGGCATCACATATTTTAGTTCTCATTCACTGTGCCATTCTATACAAAGGACAATATACACTGATATATCACAGAATAAATGAAAGTAGGGGGAGCTTTTGAGGACTCATTGCTTCAACTCATTGACCTGGTGGTGGAAAATTGTTTTTCATTGATGTGCAAACTGTCCAGCTTTACATTGTAAATGCTACAGAACCGCTGCTTGAAAAGACAAGACGAATAGAAGACATGGATACTTGGCTTCATACTTAAGGCCTCATGTTCACTAGCAAAATTGAATTGCGGATTTCTGCTGTGGAATCCACATTCAATTTTGCCCATAGGGAATCATTGGCCATCCGCAGTAAATTTAAATTGAATTTTGCACCCGCGGATGGCATTTTAATAGATTTACGTTTTTCAAGCGCAGGAGAAAAAACGCGGCACGCTCCATTTTACCGCAGATCGGCCACATTGCTGTCACATTGTTAGCAATAGGTGCAGATATCTGCATGAAAAAAAAAACATTTAAAGCAAATCCGCGCGGAATCTGCTGTGGAAATCCGCAGCAGATTCTGCGCGGATTGTATTTTTCTAGTGGACATGAGGCCTAACTGTTCTGCTCTTCTTCCATTAACTGCAGCAATCCAGGCTTCAAGTCATGACTGTTCTTTGCGGAAACAGCTGAGCACCCTGTGCTTAGTGGTTGCTGTAACTCCCATAGATGTGATTGGGAGTTACAGAAACAGTGTACCACACTATGCTGTTTCCATAACGTCTTAGATCCCAAAATCATATATCTGTGTTATGTTTGCATAACTGACTGCCATTCGTTTTATGAGAGCTACGGCAGCAGTGTAGAATGGTGCACCCTGCTGTTTCTGGAAAACCTGGCTGTCCAGAGCAACTTGGATATGCCAGAGTGCAGAGGAGGAGGTGAGCCTAGATTTGGGGAGGGTGTTTATCAGGATAGAGTCCCGCACCCTGGAGCTGCATCTATCTAGTACATATGCCATAAATGTGTGAGGTGGGTAATTCCCCCTTTTAAGCTTCATGGAAGTTTCTCGTTGTACACCAGTTACATTGACATGGTTCATAACCATTGAATATGATATTTTGTTTGACAATTTTGTGTGTAATAATAATCTATTATGTTTATTCTTTCAAATTTTTTTAGAGAGGCAAGTCTTCCTGGCCACATGGAAAGATATACCTAATGAGAATGAATTGCAGTTCCAAATCAAAGAGTGTCACCTGAATGCAGGTTAGTTGTAAAAATCCGTTTTGTGTTTATGTGCAGAGTTGTTAATTGCGTGTCTACCCACATTTAAGACCTTGACTTTTTAGCTAGAGCAGAGTAAAGGCCCATATACATGCAACGATTATCGCTCAAAATTCGGTCAAACGACTGCAAATGAGCGATAATCGTTGCGTGTAAATGCTAAAGTCGTGCACTTTTCGGCTGAACAGTGATTTTAAGGGGAGCTTAAAGTCCATATTTCCCACGCAGACAGATAACACAGACTGCACGCTGTGTGCTCAGCGGGTGCCGGGAGTTTACATTGTATTCTTCCGACAACAGTGCAGCTGGGTGCAGAGCCCAGCCCATGTGCTGGGCTCTGCAAATAGCTCCCAGAGGCCCCTTTACACGCAAATGAAGATGATAAAATGTTAAAGGACATTAGTGTCCATTAACACTTTATGCAAAATGATTGCATAAACTTTCAATTTTTTAATCGTTTGAAAGATTGTCTTTGTATGTAAATGGGCCTTTACAACAAAGAGCTTCTCTTGCTCTATTGGGCCCAGAATGTCCTCCAGACAGCTCATTGATTACAATGAGGATCATGCAGTATTTCATTTTCCCTGGAATGGCGCAACAGACAAATGGCACACTCGTGGCTGTTTTTTTTCACATGTTACAGTTGATCGCTATGGTTCCAAAGAGGGAACCTCTTTAAGGATAAGCATGTGCAACCTTTCTTGTTTGTTGTTGCACTTCATCAGCATTTAAGAAGATGCTAATACTAGAATACTGGTGCTGCAAAAGAAAATGTGATTGTTCCCAGCAAGAGAAACCAAGTAATCTTGTAGATATGCCACTTTTTTATGGCTAACAAAAATACATGATGTTATAGCGAGCTTGCGAACCTCTGAGGTTCTTCTTCAGGCTGAAAAAAAAATGCCTTTTTTGAGCCTGACGAAGAGCCCAAGAGGTTCGCAAGCTCGATATAACATCATGTATTTTTGTTAGCCATTAAAAGGTACAATATCTAGAAGATTACTGGGTTTCTCTTGCTGGGAACAATCACATTATGAAATACAAAGACCTCAGTAATAATACATTGCTCTTTCTAACCTAGCTGCTTGATATAAAATTCAACACCATACTAGATAATATTTCTTGTACTCCTATTTGATTCCATTAATACAGTGTCATGGTTCACATCTCCACTGTGCCTGGTGAGTAGAATAGTGTAGTCTGTTGAACTGGTCTACACTGTAAAGCCTGACCTGACGAACTTATAACAAGTGAATGGCGTTCTGTTAATTTCATCCATTTGTTAATGGATCATATAAGCTTCCACCAGGGATCATTTAAAAATGAAAACTATGATGTCAGCGGGATTTGCTCAGTGATCAAGTCTTTTTTTGTGAGCGTTTTTGCTCACATTGCTGTAATTTTTGTGCTGGTTGGGCCATTTCACGTGTGTGGGGGACACAGCTGCAACCCGAGTTAAGTGACTATTTAGCCTAACTAGTTCCCGATGTGTTCTGTTCCCCATGGAATTGTGCAGCGTATTGTGCAATTACAGAAGTATTGGGTGCGCCTTTGCACACCCCCATAGACTCCTATGGGGTTTTTGGTATGCAAACTCACACTGAAATAGAGCAATGGCTTATATTCTCTGCGTAATACGCACACAAATATGCACGCAAACACACTTGTGTGGGTCTGCCCTAAAGCTAACATTTTGTTGTGGTTGAAATTGGCATATTGTATGTTGATATTCTAGCATTATGACCTGTATTGTTCAGATATGAAACATGAATGCACTTCCATAAAAAATGTAAGTAAGCAAGGATTCATTCCTAGGAAATTAAAAACGGTCTCTAGATGCTCTTTTTATATATGTTCACCATGGCTCCAAATGTATACAGCTTCTAGCTTTGACTTTCAAATACTAGCCTATTGGAGTGCCTCCTAGGGAAATATTGCCAAGATATTAAATTGGGTTTCCGTCCGGGAGATCTGCACATCTAGTTAGCCAGCCTTTGGTGATATCATAAGGGGGGCGGCAGAGGTGCAACACAGAGGGACTTTATAACTAAAGGGGGACCTCCCCAGGAGTTGCATCTAAATCCAGGACTGTCCACCTTTCCCTATGCTCAGCGTCCCAGGAGTATATGAAACAACTGGTGTTTTATTCTTCAATACTGCTTTGTGTGTATTTGTAGCTCCTTACCCTTTTGTGAATATATCCTTTTGTCTGTTTACCGAAGCACTGCTAACTCTCTTTATTCTAAAGTCTAACACCTTAGTCAGTTTCCTTGACGCTTTAAACGATCCATAACCCCGAATTGTGTTAATTATGTGTCAGCTGATGGAAACAGAGGTGGCTGACCTACCTGTCAGAAATTGTCAGTGGTGGCAGCAGAGTGTGTTAGGGGCATTCTAAGCCATGCAGGCTGCGATTTGGGCTCAGTCTTGCCCAAGTGCATGATTCAGGGAGCTGGAAATTAGTCTAACCTGCGGTTTGCCCCTGGATGCCATACATCACAGGCTGGTGACTGCAGACCCCTAAACCCCGTTACTGGGACAATCAGGACCACAATCTCTACAATTTTTTTTTTTCAACTTTTTAAAATACTTCATCAACATCTCACTTTGGAGTGAATGGAGATATTCTTGTTCCCATTGAGATGTCTCACAAGCACTAGGTCAGGCTAGGTTGTGAGGTGATGCATGAAAACATTGTTTCCATTTACTCCCAGCAAGCTGGGATCTTGAAAACCGCAAAGAATTGCCAAATGAACAGAATAAACAATACCAGTGTGCCCTAATAGTCAGGGACACGATGGATCAGGAAGCATCGACAGAAACCCCCCAAAAAGTACTGTAAAGTGAAGATGTAATGGCTAATAAAAGGGGTGCTGCTCACGTACTAGAAAGCAAACACCACAGACGCCGAGATAAATCCCCTCCGTCACGTCCTGTAACTGGAAGAGACAAAGAAAACGCACGCGGGCTCCTCCAGAACAGGACGCGCAGCACCATGTCTATCGCCTGATTGAGGACAACGAAACGTTGCAGAACTTTAAATGGGAAGATGGAGAATATTAACCTAAATCAGTAACTGCTATTTAATGATTTTGTTACGATTTCCGTTTTCTGCCATTTGAACTCTCAGCACTGTTGATTATATGGATCCTATGTCTCATTTGGGGGGTTTATAGTATGACCTAAAACATGGCTCTTAAATTAGATGTTTTCTCGGTCGCCAACATTATGTTTGCCGTCCTATCCTATTCTGTTAGTAACCCCATAATTTCCATTTTCCCAACCATATCCGTCCCCCTTCCTGCATCCTCACATGTGTTTCAGTCTGAAGCATCGTCTATGATTCCAGTTCAGCGGCTCTAAGAGAGAAGGAGCGCGATGCCGGCTAAAAATAGTCCAGGTCATGTGACAATCTACTGGCATTATATCGGAGAGGAGTTATTAACCCATGGACTCCTAGGGAATTCTCTGCAGTTTTGCGAGAGCCTGCAGGACTTTTCTCGGTAGAACAAAGCCTTGCACAGCGGTGCAGTGTACATGATGATGTGGGGCTGTTGGCATACAGGCTAGCACAATGACTTGCTCTTTACAGGAAACATTTCTGAGACTGCAAACCTATGAATGAAAGGTTATTCTCTTCGTAGCGTCTCTTGGCCTGTGGCGTGGGCACGACATGGCCTTTGAAACAAGTCCTTGGCGTCGGAGATGCGATTTATATGTGCACAATAAAACCAACCTGGCCTAGATGGTCGTGTGCTAATGGCACTGCAGATTGCGGTCAGCTATCACTATATGGCTACACTGATTTCCATTGCCTATAGCATAATGACCGATGACTTAGGGGAGTGGGGTTAGGGTGGCCTTAGATATAGGCCACTATAACCTTGTCAGCCCTCTGTTCATTTAGAGCAGGCCTTTCACTGTGGATCTGCTTTGAGGATCATGTTAAATATTAATTTATACATGGATTTCATTGGCTTTCTGAGCCTAACTGACTTGCACATGGCATCTTAAGGGCTTCATTATTTAGGCTGATTCTTCTACTGCCCCTATCCACAGCTATTTGTGTGTGTATTTTTAAGTGGGTCATCATTTCAGAAAACCCTACAATATAATAGGCTTAAATGTGAGTGTATTTAGTTGGAAGCCGCTATTATATAAACCACAAATTAGTGCAAACCGAGCCGTAGCGCTTCGTCAATTTGTATTTTTACGAAGGGCCTCTGGCTGAGATAGTTTCCTGCTAAACAATTTTTTTTACATTTTGACCAAGATATGGACACACAACTGTAGACTGGAATTTGGCCGTATACGGAAATAAGTATTTCTACCATTTTTGGGGGGAATTTTTCATTCTCTCCCAGAAAAGAGGAGAATCAAAATCCATCTATACCACCATATTGCCAAATGGGCTGAGTTATGGCAGCCGCTTTATTTTATTCCATTCCGTACCCAGTGTTCAGATGGCCTGGAAATCACATGCTCAGAAGGCTCCATATCCTATGCATGGGAAGACTTGTACCTGCTTAAATACTTTTATTTTCAAGTGAATATTTGACTAGATCCTTAAGCAAAAATGTTTCCTATGACAGATGGCTTATTACTTAAAAAAAAAAAATAGTCGTTTCATATTTGGTAGCCTTTGTACATCTACTGGGAGGAGAATGGAAGATCTTTTGAGTAGCATGGATGATGGGTTTCAATACAGGAGCAGGGAAGGAGTAGATGATGGTAAGGGCTCATACACACTGCCATATGCGTAAAACACTGTTTATTGCACAGCGTTGTACCACTGTATGAGCCAGCTATCGCTGCGTAGGGTAGGGATTGTGTAATGCGTATGATACTGTATCTCACGTATACTGTCATGCGCAGTGTGACTAGTTTCTTTTCTTTTTTTTTTTTAAGTTCCCCCTCTGTCTCTTAGCGGCATTGCATATTAAATGCCACGCATACGCTATGTATTGCGTATGTACAGCGTTTTTTTTTATGCACCCATAGAGAACAATAAAGCTGTATGTGCGTAATACGCATATCATACATAATTAAAAGATGCTAGTGTGAGCGGGACATGCAAAAATCAATGTATTTGAATTTGTGCAATGTACCGCATATTAATATGCAATTCAAAAACGTTTGTGTGAATGAGCCCTTAGACTATTTTAATTCTAAATGGGGTAATGGTACACCCTCACATGTGAGCTGTTGTGATAGGCTCAGCCCATTCTTGTATTGCATGAAGGACATTCACATAAATGGCTTTCATGTAATACTACTGCAGCTGCTGGAGAAATGTTTAGCTGGCTGCAACCTAACTTGGGAAGAACAGTTGATCGCTGGGACTTTCAGAAGCCGGACAATCGGCAGTTGTCATGGTAAGCCAAGGGTGATACTGCGTCCTGGTTGTGACTAGCTCTGAGCAAGCAGATGATATAGGTTAAAAGAAGTTACTCAAGCAATTCTTCAGCCATGTGCATACCTTGTCCCTGCATCTGAAGCTTTCATACACAGCTGTGGTGTAGTACAGTATGAAATGCTTCTGGAAAATGTAGGTATCACATCGGCTGCATAACCAACATCTAGATTTGCACTTACCGCCTCACAGATACCAAGCACATTGTTTAGGCACAACCATTCATAGTGGTTTTTTTACCACTATATCCTAGAAGGCCTTCAAATATTTGACATTCTACAAATGTCAAACTTACAAGGCTGTAGTTGCACGGCTTTTCACCTTTTCACCCTTCTTTAATTATTGCTACAAGATCTGGCATCCTCCAATCCTGTGACACTTACCTGTTGCAAGAGACTGTAAGAAGAGGAGATACAACGATCTATCAATTTCCTTAATACCCATGGATGAATCTGGTCTGAGGACTCTATCGCTATTTGCTCAGACGTATCTGTACTACTTGAGTTAAGTTAGTAATATTGCGTAGAGAGATGTGATTGCTGTCCCCCTTAATATCTGGCACTCTCAGCTCACTGGTGAACACAGATAAAAAGTACATGTTCAATTTCTCAGCCTTCCCTTTTGCGCTCTACAATTATATTCCCACTGTTATCTCTTGTGGGAAGGGGGAGTTTAATTTTTACCTTCTATATTCACCTAAATAAGCGACAGACTAGAAGTATATAGTCAGGAGGTTGAGTTGTGATCTCCTCTTATATAACTGTATAATAGTAGCCTCTAATCACCATTGGTCACTGTGGCATCACACAGACTGAGAAACTGACTTAAGCCTCATTTCCACGGGTGGATTTTTGATGTGGAATCCAGAGCAGGCATCCGCCTCCTGATTCCGCAGCAATAACCCTCCATAGCATGCTGTGGAAAAACAATTCTTCATGCACACAAGCAGAAACCAATTGCGGCTTCCGCTTGCGGATGAAAAATTGCAGCATGCTCCATTTTCCTGTGGTTCCCACATGGGCGACTTCCATTGAAGTCTATGGAAGCCATCCGAACCACAGACTGCAGATGGGCCGCGGGAAGAGCAGAAGATTTAAAAAAATAAAAAAATCACACATCCACAGTACAGAAGAAAGAACACAGGGACAGGTACACAGGATCGCCAGCTGCAGGCAGATTTAGTGCAGGATTCCCCATGCGGAATCGGCACATGCCGTGGACATGAGGCCTAAATCTGATAAGACACAAACCTAAGAAAATCTGAGCTGATCAAAACTGAAATCACATGACCAGCTGAGGAAAAAGATTCCAATATAGAGAAATGACTAACCAAGGTACTACTAACCCACTTATGGGGCGATAGTTACATCACAAAGGAATAAATCAATTACTGGAGTGGCCCTTTAATGTTGGTGATTTTGCTATTCTGTGGCTGACGCTGCTCACTTGACTTCATTTTTCCATTTCCCGCTGAGATCTTTGTAAGCCTGTATAAGTCGTCATCACTACACCTATCCGCATAACATTGCATACAACAGCCTCTGCTTTCAACCAGGTCCCTCAGATCCAAAATTAGAACAAATTGTCTAATTTAGACAAAAGTTAGGAACCCATTTTCAAGGGTGAAGTTCAGCTTTGCTAAACTAATGGAAGTTGTTTTGTATAGATTTTTCCTCCAGTTGGTTCTTGGTGACGGCATGCATTAATGTTCTGAAGCGCTTGCCTCTTTCATTTCATGATGGCACTACAATCTTTATACACCTGTCGCTGCTCTGCACGTTTTCTTGTAACCGCTTAGTACAGTTTTATTCTATAGTGCTTTGAAGATGAATCATGGGCAATTGCATCAATTTGGAATGACATCGTTCACAGTGCTCCTTTTGTATAGAACATGTAGGCTGATCAGACATATTCTTATTATATAGCTAAAAAAAACATTGACTTTTTTCCTCCCTTTTTAGACACCGTTTCCAGCAAGTTACAGAATAATAATGTTTACACTATTGCAAAGAGGAATGTGGAAGGGCAGGACATGTTGTACCAGTCTCTGAAACTTACCAATGGCATCTGGATTTTGGCAGAGCTGAGGATCCAGCCTGGAAACCCTAATTACACGGTAAGTATAGAATAATATTTTTGTTAGGGGTTTGAACTTAAAGTATTGCTAATATTGGAGATATGTATGCTGCACATATACAGCAGTAGGGATGTTCATACTATGTTGGCTTCCTGTCACCCCAGCCATTCCTTTGGAAGATCATATGTTTAGGCCAAATCCACCGAACACCTTTTTTTTTTTTTTTTTTTTTTTTTTGCCAAAGCTGGGAATGGATCAAAAAGGAAGGAAAATTTCAAAGGAAGGTCTTCCATTTTCCTCTCTTTTGGATCCATTGCTTTAACTTATATAGAAAAAAAAGGTTCAAGAAGTGAATGTGTTCTGGTACACCTGGAAAAAAATCATATTAAAGCTACTTGGTTTTGTTTTTATTTCCCTTTATCAGAATTATATACTGCTTTGTATATTGTAGTATTTGATGTGAAAGATAGTGAATTGTCCTGACTCCGAGATATTCCCATCTCGCACACTTACGGAGTATCTAGAAGGTATGCCGTAAATATCTAATAGATGTGGGTCTCCCCTTTTAGGACCTACACTTGTCTCTAAAGTGAAGGTCCCCACAGCCCCGCCATGGCTCACCTCTGCAGACGCCAGTGGCCAGGACTATGGAAATAGCTGAGCTGGCAATTCTACATTGTTTCCTTAATTCTGTTACTAGTAGATGGAAGTTAAGACTACATGGCAAAGCAGCTGGTAGCCATGACAGACACACTGATATTCCCATCTCAGCCATGTTTGGCTAAGATGGGAATATCCCTTTAACCCCTCCTCTGACATTGTAAAAATACATCTAGTGAAAAGAAAAAAAAAGTTTGCTACCGTATTAGCCAGTAAAAAAAAAGTCTTGCTGCTCTCCATAAAAGTAAAAAAAATAAATTGTCTTGCTGCTACGTTCTTAATGGCCAACTGAAATTAAAAGAATTGCGTTCAACAGCTAGCTTCATTAGACATAATGTAAAGCAGTATCTAAAAACAAAGTGAGCTTGGACCGCTTTTAGGGTATGTTCAGATGTTGTGGAGATGCTGGACTTTTGGCAGCAGAATTGGTTTTTAGACAATGTTGACCTTTTTACAGTTCCAGCAGTGGGGATGAGACTCGAATAAATCGCATCCACACAGTGTGGTAATAAATCCATAGAGAAAAATTGACCAGCGCCGTAGATGTTAAATCCGTAGCATGTCAACTTGTTTTTCAGTGCAAATTTTAGCTCCTCACATGTGAGGATGAAATCCACATCAAAATCTGCATGTTCCATGAGCTTTACTGAAACAAGTGACTGATATCCTTAACGGTTGGTCTAAATATGCACTGGCACAACGGGAAAGAAGTTCTGATTAGACATAAAGCGCATGGAATGGCATTTCCAGGTTTTATATAGAATTGTTAGTCCCACTTGGCCGAGAACGCTGGGTGTAATTTAGTTACTGTATTAATGTAATGATTAATGTGAAGCTCCTGATGTGTGCCGCCTTCATTCTAAGAACAAGAATAGGCAATGACATTATTTTCCTAATATATCCCTATTAAAAAGCAGGAAGGTTAGAGGGATAAGACAGTCCGGTCTGGCGGCACTATTTAAGGGGGCCTGTATTTTCTCAATGAGGATTGTAAAGCCTCTGCCCATATTGTACAGCTTCTCTGAGCACTCCAAGGAGAATAGTCTGTTCTACACGCTGCCTGCAGCATAGCGATGGTGACCTTGAATTCCCAGAAGCCCTGCGGAGCTACTTTGAGGTTTTTTTTCACTAAAGAGAGCAATTCATTTCATTACACTTTATTGGGGGAACTGCTGATGGTACACTTTGGAGTTTTAAATGCTTTCTAGTGATATTGTAAGTGACCACATTTATCATGTAAGCAGTTTAAAATGACACTTGCACTTTGTATTTATCTTACATTGCATATATATATTCCATACTCCACATACTACATTCATTTTATTGCTGCTTAGTTGTTTTCTTATCCGAAATTGACATTATTAACCCCTTAGTAACGACCAACATACCTTTTTACTGACTTCACTAATGGGCTTTAAACCTGCACATACATCTTTTTAAGGCTGTGGTCTCGCTGACTACTGACAGCCAGGCCCCTGCGCTAACCACCAAGAGCAGATTAGCAGTTTAACCTCTTACATGCCACAATCTATAGCAACTGCAGCATGTAAGCAGATGACAGGGGGAGGAGGTTCCTTTTGTTCCCCATTGGAACCCAGCAGTGTGATCACAAGGTTTCAGTGGGGTTCCATGGCAGCTGGAAGCTTGACAAAGGCCTCCATGTCTGACATGTAACTCAGCCTATGTAGCCCCGCCTCCCACAGAGTTTAATAGCTGCTGTCAAAGCTTTATAGAATGCACTACATAAGTATTGCAGTGTACTATTCTAGTGATCGAATGGTCACATTTCCTAGTCCCCTCCAGTGACTAAAATATAGTGTAAAAAAAAGTTAGTTTAATTTAAAGAAAAAAAAAAATCTACCGTATATACCGGCGTATAAGACGACTTTTGAACCCCGAAAAATCTGCTCTGAAGTCAGGGGTCGTCTTATACGCCGGTAATACCAAAAAAAAGTGTAAAAAAAAAAAATCATTATTCACCTCCCCCGGCGTGATGTCGCTCGCTCCTCGTCACCGGCGCAGCATTGCTTTCTGAATGCGGGGCTTGAATTCCCCGCCTCCAGAAAGCTAATACACACGCCGTCAGCCAGTTACAGCCATTCAATGACAGCATTGAATGGCTGTGATTGGCTGAAGGCGCACGTGGCTTCAGCCAATCACACTATTCAATGACATCATGTTTTTGTCAGTATGGCTTCTCAAGGGAATTTTTAAATTAATTGGCTACAACCCCTTCAAGACTGAACGTAAATTATCATTCAAGAAAGATCATCAATAGTTGATCTGCTGGGGTCTGACACTCGGGAGCCCACTAACAGTCCCGGAAATATGCAAGGGTCAAAGCAGAAGCTCCAACCCCTGTATAATGACCAGTACTTGTAACTGCAAACTGGCGTCTCATTGAAATCTATGAGCTGCGTTTGCTGTTACTAGTACTGGCCACTACATAGGGGTCGGAGCAGTGGCTTTCACTCTAACCCCTGTGCATATGTGGCACTGTCAATGGGCGCATGAACAGCTGATCAACTACTTATGACCTAGGTCATCAATAGTTTTTTTCTTTCCCCCCCCCCCCCCTGGAAAAACACCTTCTATCACCAAAAGTATTTTTTTTTCCTTGCCACAATTTGAGCTGTAAGTTTCTATTTTTCCGTCATTGTAGCTTGTTTGGGTGCTTGCTTTTGTGGGCTGCATTGTATTTTTCAGTGGAACCATTTTTGGGGTGCATAAAAATTTTTTATTGCTTTTTTGGGGGGAAACGAAAAACTGAGCGAGTCCCACAGCTGCCATTTCAACCTCTCAGCATCTTTGTGAGGTGAGAAAGGGGGACCTCCTTCCTTCACTGTTGTCTGTGGCTCTTAAGGGGTTAAACAGTCAGGATTAGAGTCCTCTCCAGTCCTGGCCACTGCAGTTGGATGCCAGTAATACTCGCTGCAGGCGCAGTCCTTACACCCATACCATCCAATAGACGTGACACTACATCTATTTTCAGGAAAGCGTTAAAGAAAATGAAAGTACATTCTTTCTGTCGTCGTCTCATTCATTAGATGTGCTTTAACTTTGTACAAGTAAATACATGAGGCATTCACTTTTACTATGTGTGTCTCTTGTCTCTCCTGCAGCTTTCCCTGAAGTGCCGCGCTCCAGAGGTGTGTAATTATGTGTACCAGGTGTACGACTCGATCTTGAAGAACTAAATGTGATCTTTCAGAGGCCGACTTCTCCTAGATGAATACTAACTATTTCTTATGTAACACGTCAGTCTACCCTCCTATTGTTACAGTGTACTGGGCTGTACATTCCTACACCTGAAGGCTCTGGTGGCGACAAAGTCTCTCTAAGGGAGCAAATAGGAGATTAGCGGAAAGCTCTTGGTAAGGATAGAGATCAGAAAAAACATCCACCGAGGTGGCAACCACCTTTTTACAAGGTACTGAGCACATCTGGTTGCACAGTTTCTTCTACTACATGAGTACACAGCAATATACATATAGACCAATATCTAATTAACTTACAGCAAATATGTTTTCTTCACCAATATGATGCGCTTGTCACATTAATCCAGTGCAGTTACATATTTATCATTCTGCATTGTGTAGATGTTCCTTGCCAATGTTGATCATTATCACTATTGTGAATTAGAAAAAATAGTTGGTGTAAACCTAGGTTGGAAATCTTGTGTATGTCTGTGTACCCAAGCTCTGCCTGCTTCCTGTGAGCCACCCCAAATGCATCTCATATCCACAAAATCTATATCGGCCCACGTTCCACATGACTAGCCTATAATTTAACAACTTCTGCTAAAAATGATCTGATGAGTGTCTACATTAGTGCCACTTGTGTCCCTATTCTTGTGAGAATACCATGTGATTAATCCCCAATACATGTACATTCCGTGCCAATGGTCAGTGCATTGCAGCCTAGGAGAGCATGTTGCTTGTCAGTTGTAAAATCCAATTTCCTATGTTGCTATGAAATCTCCACAACATTAGCTGTATAAATAAAATGTATTTCAGAAAATCATGCTGAGTTGTGTGTTATTCCGGAGGTACATTTATACACGGTACAGTGTATGACTAGATCAGATGCCTCCGATTATACCTCCAAGGTAAGAGAACGTCTATAGGCCAACCGAACTTCAAAGTATGGAATTTGAAGAATCTACGGAAGTTCTTTTGCAGTACAACTATTCAAAAGGGAAACTCCAGACAAACTTTTAATATTAGTAATGTGTTTCCCTGAAAATGAGCACTACCCCGATTTTTGGGGGAGGCTTGAAATAGAAGCCCTCACTCAAAAGTAAGCCTTAGCTAAACTACGTGGAAAAAAAACCATCAATACTTACCTAGCCCATGGCGTGTGAGTCCCTCGCGATGGTCTTCGGCGCTGCGGCAGGCTTCCGTGCCCTCTGTGCTGACATATCACGCTCTTTCTTGTGACGGGGCTTTGAATACCGAGGCTTGCCATCTCCAGCAAGCGTGTGCTGTGATTGGATCGAGCGCCAGCCAATCAGAGCCAGCCCTTGATCATTCAGTGAATGAAATGACTGGCTGTGATTGGTTCGTCAAGCGTGGCTCTGATTGGCTGAGCCAGCGGCACTCATGATCCAATCACAGCACTCGCTTGCTGAAGGCGGGGTATTCAAAGCCCCATTACCAGAAAGAGAGTGATATGTCAGCGCAGAGGACACAGAATTCTGCCGCAGTGACGGAGACCAGCACAAGGGACTCAGACGCCGCAGGCCAGGTGAATATAAGACACCCCCGAAAATAAGACCTGGTGCCTCTTTTGGGACAAAAATTAATGACCGTGTCTTATTTTCGGGGAAACATGGTAAAATGAGGCTCCTTTACCACAGCTGTGTCAATAATTCTGGCAATCTAGTCCCCAAAGTTCAAGTTTCCAAAGTGCTATGTAGACTATAGAGCCTTAATTTTACAAGAAATAACACAGCTGCTACATGTTAAAGGGAACTTGTTACGTCCCCACAGCACTATAAACTAAGTTATGGTACTGTTAGCAGACGTGACGGGGAGCCGGGTATGTTCTATACTCCTATACTTTCCTCCCACTATCCAGTGCTGTCACCTGGTGAAGATCACACAGCATTTTAAAATCTGACTCTCTTCAGATACCCGCATAAGCGCTGGAGAACAGGAGCATTAGAAAGTCCTATTGACTTTCGTGATAAGAAATTGTACATTTTTTTGTTTTATTGTGGGTGGTAGCGATGCAAGATTATTCTCGGGCATCGTTGACACTCAAAAATTGCAGGAACAAAAATGCAGTTTTCTTGCGGAAAAGTCGCGATCGGGTGAAACTAGCCTTAGGGTTGACGATTTAGCTACTCAATTAGGACACAACTATGACTTGGCTTAGCTGTTTTGTCTTAAGAGTCTGAAGTTTGAAATCATCCTCATGTCTCCTCATAGGCTTGGGATGCTGCTCTGTACCTTTCCCATACTTTGCACTGCAACTCTGTCTATTTAGAAGTCACTCCATTGATATTTTTTTTCCATTCATTATGTAAGTAGACCCCTGTATAGATGTCAGTTTACTAGTATTACCTTGGTTAAAGGGGTTGTCCCGCGCCGAAACGTTTTTTGTTTTTTTTTCAATAGCCCCCCCGTTCGGCGCGAGACAAACCCGATGCAGGAATAATAAAAAAAAAAAAACGGCCAGTACTTACCCGAATCTCCGCGCTCCGGCGACTTCTTACTTACCTAAGTAAGATGGCCGCCGGGATCTTTACCCACGGTGCACCATGCGGTCCATTGCCGATTCCAGCCTCCTGATTGGCTGGAATCGGCACACGTGATGGGGCGGAGCTACGAGGAGCCGCTCTCCGGCACGAGCGGCCCCATTCAGAAAGGAAGAAGACCGGACTGCGCAAGCGCGTCTAATCGGGCAATTAGACGCTGAAAATTAGACGGCACCATGGAGACGAGGACGCTAGCAACGGAACAGGTAAGTGAATAACTTCTGTATGGCTCATAATTAATGCACAATGTACATTACAAAGTGCATTAATATGGCCATACAGAAGTGTATACCCCCACTTTGTTTCGCGGGACAACCCCTTTAATTATCCCTTTCTATCTGAAACTCCTGGCCTTTCTCCTCAGCTGATTATGTGATCTCAATTTTGACCAACTCAGATTTACTTAGGTTTATGTGTTCAGTTTGTAGTCAGTTTCTCAGTCTATTACATAGAGTGTACCTCTGAAACATCTTAAAAGAGGACACAGACACTGTCAGTTACCGCTGATGATCACACAGCTATAGTGGAGGAGATCACAGCTCCTCCTCCTGACTGTATACTTATGGTCTGTAGCTTATTTAGAAGAATATAGAAGATAAGGATAATTGAGATGTCCACTCAGCAGGCAGAAATTGTACATCTTCTAGCTAATGCTGTGCTGACTCGTCACAGGATTGATGTGAAAGCAAAAATCTCAAAATCAAGATGGCAGCTGGTAAACATCACACTGGAGGTGCGGCAATCTGGTGAGGTGGACAGGGTTGGACAAATGTGCTTTTGCTGGAAGGGCCCTTTTAAATAGATTATTGTGTAAAAACTTAACCCCAGCAGGAAGTCAGTGAATGGAGAGACAATGTGAGAGACGTAGTGAGGGAAATAAAATTGGCAGCTGCAAAAAGCATAATGAAGTGAGTCTGGAGAACCCATATCATTGCTCAAGTTCCCTTCATGGAGAAAATGTAATTTAATTGGTTGAAAATGTTTCATTTTATGTTTTGTGTCATGTGTTTTACCTTCAAAGTCCCTATTATGTAGATTTGAGAGCTGCATGGACTATATTTACCAATGAGTAATTGGCAACTTAGTGCTTGATGGGAATAAAGCCCAACCACCGCAAATAGAATGTCCTTGCGAAGGAGCATACATTTTCTTAAATGGTGCACTATATAAGGCTAAACATTGGCAGACGGTTGAGACGGGCTTTATAATGAAAGCAGCGGCACTCACTATTTTGTCCCTGTGTATAATGATTTTTCCTGTAAGAATAAATGGGGCCTTTTGTGTTCTTCTGTTAGATTGTTACTTTCTACTATTTATTCCATCATGTACCAGGCCGCTTTCACACAGTTTTTATTCTTTCCACATTTTGCATCAGTATTTGTAAGTAAGGGGGAGGAAAGAAAAAAAAAAACGGGAGTAGGTCCAAAATACAAAAGGGGTGTATAAATCTTTTTTTTTGTTTTTTTTTGCTTTCTCTGTTTCACTCCTGGTTTTGGCTCATAAATACTGCCAAGTGAAAGCGGTTTTGAACAATAAAATAAAGCTTTTTGTTTGGTTAGTCTGAATCTATACCAAAAGAAGTCAGATACTTTATTGTGGTTAATCTTTCATACAAATGTACTATCATATTTTAATCTTAAAGGGGTTGTCCAAGTAACTTTATTTTTACTAACACGTAGAAATGGCAGCATCCAGGTTGTCAATATAAAAACGTCTTATTTCCCCATGACACAAAACCGACAGCAACGTTTCAACCTTAATGGTCTTTATCAAGCTAAATAAAGACCATTAAGGTTGAAACGTTGCTGTCGGTTTCGTGTCATGGGGAAATAAAAGACTTTTTTATATTGACAACCTAGATGCTGCCATTTTTACATGTTAGTGGATCCTATGTCTGGAAAGTGTTCAGTTTCCTGAATGGCTGTTGCATCATACAAGTCCTGCCACAAGCTTGGAATAAAGTGATGCTGCTGGTAACCTGGTAACCTATCTTCTTTGATTAGAACTTTATTTTTGTGGCTTCCTTGAACCAAACTGTTTAATATTCTTACCATGACGGCGGAGCACCAAAATGCCACGGCATCTGACAGGTAACGGCCCGGTAATGTCCCGGAAATGTGTCACATGGCCTTCTAATGTAGAAGACCCGGACTGTTTATGGGACATCACTGATGACATCTGTGCCAGGCCTCCTGAACAACCATGTGACCACTGTAAAGTATAAGCTAACCACCTGAGAATCAGCACAAACGCATATATGTATTTTTCCACCCCACTGCCACCAGTGATGTCCTACATCGGAAAGCTCCAATAACGTGTGATTATGTAGTTTGTCTACAGTCACGTGGCTGTATTGTGACTGTAAGGTATGTACATTTATCGGAATCTATTCCATGGGAATGCTGTAAAACCACACAGCTATATGCCTATCTGAATGCAAACGAACAATGTATTCAGCAAATAAGATTTCTGCTGAAACCGGATGGATGGTAGTTGTACACAATTTACTCTGACAAAAGTGTATCTTGCCGTTTTTGGAGATACTTAGAACCCCCAAAAATAGACTTTAGCCTGTTTTTTGGGGGTTCTTATTAAAGCCACAACATCCAGCCCCCCAAGAGGGTTCTACTCACTCCAACATGGATCATAAATCGCTAACCTGATGTGAACTGTAATTATCAATAATTAATAGGTTTGAGAGGTTGCACTGTTTAACAACTGGGGGTTTCATCCAATTGTAATGCAGTGTGTCATGTGTGCGCCATGTATTTAAAGTTAAAACTGCAGATTGGAACCATTATTGAGGATTTGTCCTGGTAATGCAATGCTCACAGAGGTGCACGGCTCGGTACAAGGGAGAACTCTGATAACGGCAGTGTGACTGTAATAAGCTGCTCCCATGGGGGTGATCATCACATAACAATACATTTGTACTGAAGCTGAAATATCTTTTTAAAACGCCTGTCATGAATCAAAAGCACTTTTAAACAAAGGCATCTCATTATGTCCATGAAGGGTTACACTAATAAGTACGATGTGTTCCCGCTATATAGCGACCCAGACCCAGTTTGCTGAGCTGTACACTGTGCCTGACATTTAGCTGAAAAGTACATTTGGTTACAATTGTGTCTTTTGATGTGTTATCAACTTCGTTCTTTGGCAGAATAGTACTTTTTATAAATGCTGTCTCTTCAATTTATGCTATGTTCTAAAGGCCACCATATATAAAAAGTCAGTCAAATCCAGCACAACTGACCAACAATAAATAAAAATAAAGTGGTTGCATAAATATGCACACCCTAAAACTCTTTGTTGATGTACCCTTTGACTTTTTATAACAGCATTCACTCTTTTTCGGTAGGTGTCCATCAGTATGGCGCATCTTGACTTGGCAATCTTTGCCAACTCTTTCTTGCAAAAGCGCTTTGAATCTGTCAGATTGCGAGGGCATCTTGTTTGTACTGCCCTCTTCAGGTGAGCCACAGATCTTCAATGGGGTTCAGATCTGGGCTCTGGCTGGGCCACTCCAAAACATTATCTTCCTCTGGTCAAGCCATTCTTTTGCTGTTTTGCAGAATGCTTTGCGTCATTGTTGTGCTGAAACCCTTTTTAGAAGAGGCCTGAAGGATTCATGCCAGAAGTGACTGATGTTTGAGACAGGCTTTTACTCCCACCACCTTGACTAAAGCCCCAGTTCCAGCAGCAGAAAAACTGCCCCAAAGCATAATGCTGCCTCCATCATGCTTCACTGTGGCTATGGTGGTCTTTTGGTGTTGGCTTTGCATCAAATATACCTTTTGAAATGATTACCAAGGGGCTCCACCTTGGTGTCATCAGAACATAACATGTTCTCCCACATACTTTTGGCAGACTTGATGTAGTTTTTGGCAAAACGTAGCCAGGCTTGGATGTTTTTCTCTGTTAGAAAAGGCTCCCGTCTTGCCCCCTCCCCCACAGCCTAGACATATGAAGAATACAGGAGATGGTTGTCACATGCACTACACAACCAGTACTTGTCAGAAATTTCTGCAGCTCCTTTAAGCCACTTTCACGCGGACAACAAAACCGTGCGATTTTTCTAGTGATGTGACAGTGCTACAAATTACATGTATGTGAAGCCCATGCTTTCCAATTGGTTCCTTCACATTAGTGATGTTTTGTAGACTGGTACATTGCGATTAAAAAAAAATCACGTGTTGCTAAATATTGCCTCAATTTGCTGTTTTATAGCCAATGTTTTCCTATGGAGCCTTCCTTTCTGTTGCATCGCACGAAAATCGGTTTTCATGTGGTGTGATGCAACTTTTACAGTAAATAGGGCTGAGTTTAGGAACAAACAGGACTATCTGCATTAAAGAAAATACACAATACATCACCCAAGAGCCGCTGTGAGCTTCGCCGCACTTCTCCTTAAATTGAATGGCTGTGATTGGCTGAGCCGTGGCGCTCAGGGAACCAATCAGCCAGTGCTTCCTGGAGGTGGGGTTTTTGAACCTCCAATCCAGGAAATGCTGACAGAAGACTGCAAACAAGTGACGGGGACCTGTGAGGAGAAGTGTGCGGAGCAGACTGCGGCCGTTAGGTGATGTATGTTTTTGTTTTTTTTTAATGCAGCCAGGGCTTATATTCAGGGTAGGGCTTATATTTCAACCCCCTCCCTCTCCCCACTCCCTGTGCCGGGGAGGCAGAAGAGCGCTACAAAGTGGCGCGAGTTTGTAGCAAAACAAAATTGCGATATCGCCGCGAGAAAAGGCATTGATATTGCACAGAACAAAGACGCGATATCACTGGCACACGTGAAGAAGGCCTTAATGTTGCTGTAGGCCTCTTGACAGCCTCCTGGACCAATTTTCTTCTGGTCTTTTTATCAATTTTTGTGGAACATCCAGCTCTTAATAATGTGACCGTTGTGCCAAATATAATCCACTTCTTGATGACGTCTTCAGTGTGTTCCAGGGTACATGTAATGCCTTGGAAATGTTTGGTCTTCTTCTGACTGATACCTTTTAACAATGGGATCTGATTTTTTTTCCCGTGGAAATAAATCTGAAATAATTTAGCTTTGTCGGAATTTTTAACATGACAAAGACATGGCATTTTAACGGGTGTGTGATGTTTTATATCCACTGTAATTGCTTAAATAGGCAGAGCTGAGCCTGATGTTTGGCCTTTTGTGCTGTGGTCTTGCACAATGAGTCCTCAATGTAGAGTTTAACTTGACACCATGTGATGGGACCTGACAATATGTTGTTATGACAGTTAAAGCTACTGAGTTATATTTTTCCAAAAAAAACTTTAAATGGTTTTCACACTACTAATGTTTATGCCCTATCCACAAGGAAAATGTCTTTATCATGGAAGGGGTCTGACTTCGGGGCCCCAGAAATCTGTGGGTATTAGGGTATCTTGATGCCACCAGGAAGCTAAGGGGTTTGACAGCGGGAACGCCCCTCTCACACCCCTAGCTCCCTATTGGGTAACGTCAGAAAGGTCCTACCACCACAGTGCTGGCTGCCGTCGACTGTTACGGATTGGGAGCGTAGCGCCGAAAAGCAAACTGCTGAAGCGGTGATTACAGCGGCACCCATGACAGGCCAGCCACGGGGAGCTGGTTTAGGAGCTTGGACGCCACATACTATGCGGGGGAGTAGTATTACCAGCTGGGAAACTCCCGCGGGGACCACAATTCACAGCAGTGGAGCCGGGAGCAGTGAGCTGTATGGACAGGTGGGTAGCCAGCAGGGGACAACAGCAGCGGAGGGTCAGCATGGGAGCACTAAAAACAGCCGGGAAGGCAGTAGAGAAAGGGAGACCTGCAGTGCCAATTAGATGCCCGGGGCTGACACAGGGGACAGGATAATTTAACTTGGCTGCCAGGACCTGATGCTGAGCCTTCTTTCCAGCCAATTACTCTCTGGGGCGTTCCTAGGCTGTCTGTCTTGTCTCCACTAGGACTTCCTGGTGGCGTCAAGATACACTAATAACATAACTGTGTACTTCAAGCTCCCCATGTGAATGCAGTGCGCATGCATGACTACTGCTCCATTTACTTCTATGGGATGGAGGGATATCGATGCGCTCGGCCATCTTCCTCCATGAAGAAACCGTATCCAGCATCAAAGGGTAAAATTAAACTTCAAATGTATTGAATAATGTTAAAAACCGCAGCCCGTGTGCACACAGGTACCTCAAAATTGCTGACACGTTTCAGCAGAACGTCTGCCTTAGTCATTAGACAAATGTACAACATGTCTGTATATGAGCACAGGAAATGACATCATCCATGCAAATGACTCCCAGCAGGTGTGGATGTAACCCCCTATATATCATTCACAAAAGGAACATTTAATCAGTGAATGTGAAGCAAAACATTGTTGTGTGTATTCAACTTATAGGAAAGCAAGCGTCTTGATATATAAAAATAACTCGCATAGGTATGAGTCCACCCCATGTGTGTCCTGAAAAGTGCAATAGGGAATTAGTATATATGAAGCAAAACACTGTTAAAATATAAGTCCCTATATTCAACTTGGGGCTTATTCACACAAGCGTATATTGGCCACTGTTTTCATGGTCGGCCGATATACGCTACCCTCTGATGCATTGGATTCTAATGCATCAGATCACACAGACGTATTCCCGCGGCATAAAGGCAACCATCTGGCCAATATAGCATCGGACGCTTTTACGCCGGACAGAAAAGATAGTCCTTGAACTATCTGCCCGGAATATGTTGGCTGCTGCATGGGCTCCTATGGGGGCCAATGACAGCAGCTGAAGAAGGGAGGTGGAAGGGAGTTTAGCAGCGTGACTGCTAAACTCCCTCCCCTTCTCTCTCCTCCCCTCTGTTTTTTTGCAATGGGAGGGGGCGGGACGAAGGCCTAGAGCTAAGCCATTGCTGGCTGCAGACAAGGGAATGAGGCAAGAGCTTAGCTCTGCCCCGTCCCCTCCGATTGCAAACAGACGGAGGGGGGGAGGGAAGAGGGAGACAGCTTAACAGAGCTAAACTGTGTCTCCTCGCCCAACGGCGTTGCGGCCTTGGCGTATGTGCGCCGGTTAGATTTGTGTGCCCATGCGTTTTTACAGCGACACCGGACGTGCATAAAAACGTATGCGGCTGTGTGAAAGGGGCCGTAGAGTGAGGAAAATGTCATAATACATAAATGGCTCCCATCATGTATGAATTAAACCCCCTGTACATCCTACATAGGCACAAATAGGTAATCATTATACATGAAGCACGTCACCTCCGTGACATGGGTACTCAGGAGTCCCCATACCGATCCCAGAACAAGGGAAAAACATCCTGCATGCAAAAAAAACTCCTATGTAATAAATATGAATGCAACACGTAGTCAGTATATGTAGAGTAAATCATTCCTGTAATTCAAACCCCTAGGAGCCCTTGTGTTCAACTTGGTAGAAGTTTTTTTTTGCCAGTCACCTCCTCTTGTGGGTTTGAACACCCTTTCCATGCGGATTACCTGTAAGTCTGTAATATCACCAGCATGATGCACAGCAAAGTAGAATTTAATCAGTGAAAGAGTGGAGACCAAGCTGTTTAGAAAACTCATTTTAAGCAACTCTGGAAATCACGTGTTTGTTACATGCCAGAAGCTGTCATCCATCTACCAACTGGGGAATTCATTTGAGCTAGAAGGGCCTGTTCACAACAAGCTGATCACCAACAGGTTCCTACAACAGTTACCCAGCTCACACCATTCAAAATGCACATTCCAGGGTGGGCAACAAGTCCAGGGATTTGTATCTATCACACAATAGAACTGCATTGAGGGATAATGCAGGATAATTCCTGGTCTTCTCCACCCCTTAGGCTGGGTTCACACGGGGCGGATTTGCCGCGGAAATTCCATGCGGAATTTCGCCGCGGCAAATCCATATGCGGCCGCCATGTGGACGAGGTTTCTCAGAAATCTCGTCCACACGGGACGGCAAATCCACTGCGGCTAAGCCACTCTTCCGCTGCGGCCGGCGCTCCCATAGAGGAGAGTGCGGCCGCAGCGTAAAATAAAAAAATGAACACGCTGCAGCCGCACTCTCCTCTATGGGAGCGCCGGCCGCAGCGGAAGAGTGAGCGGCCGGGCCGCTTCAAAATAGCCGCGGGTTTTGAAGCAGCGGTTCTCCCGGCGGAAATCTCATGTTTTTTCGCTGCGGCCAAACCGCGGGATTTCCGTCGGGAATCCGCCCCGTGTGAACCCAGCCTCTCTCTAGCAGTTTTTCTGCTATCGTTTAGATAGTACATAATGATCTGCCCACTCTGAGACTAATTATTCCCCTGCACACATCCTAGATAGCAGCATTACATTTGTGGCAAAGTAGGCACCCAAAATCAACACTAAACTAATACATAGTGCTCTAAACATATCGAATTTCAATAAATTAATTTTAATGGGCCGATTTCATTGTGGAAATAGAGGATGTAGCCTGTGCAAAAAGATCATACAAACAAAAAGATTTTTGATGACAAATCCCAAATATGACATACAGTTGTTCATCAACTGCAATTCCACCATGTAATTTACCTGCTTCTTTGCAATTTATGTCAGTTACATTATGTGGGGTGCACTTCCAGGAAACTCAAAATGAGAATTGCAGAACACATTTCCTCCGCAACCACTGGAAGTTAAAATAGAGGAGCCTGCATGATACTTTGCTGTGGATCATGCTAGCAATATTACACACTTACAGGTAATTGACATTGAAAGGGTGTTCAAACCCACAAGAGGAGGCAACTGTCAAAAAAAAGCTACTAGCAAGAGACTTTTTGAATCCAAGTTGAACACAAGGGCTCCTAGGGGTTTGAATTACAGGAATAATAACTCTACATATTCTGACTATGTGTTGCATTCATATTTATTACATAGGGGGTTAAAACTTGCACCTGATGGCGCTCTTTTGCATGTGGAATGTTTTTCCCTTGTACTGGGATCGGCATGGGGGCTTCCGAGAACCTGTGTCAATGCTTGTACCTATACAGAATGTACAGTGTGTTTAATTCATACCTGATAGAAACCATTTATATGTTATGACATTTTCCATACTCTAAAGCCCCATTTATACGCAACGATTGTCACTCAAAATTCGTTCAAACAATTGCTTTTCAGTGATAATTGTTTCGCATAAATGCTTACATCTTTCACTCTTCGGCCAACCATGATTTTTAACTCCTTAACGACTGCCGCATCGGGAAACTACGTCCTCAGCAAGTGGGCTTTAATCCTAGAGGACGTAGTTTTATGCGTCCTCTTTGGATTAATGCCCACTTGCCTGAGGACGTGACAGCTCCATGCTGTCGGTGCCCGCAGGTAGCCGACAGCATGGAGCTGTCATCCCAGGATGCGGGCAGTCCCCCGGCATTGCGATCGGCACTATCCAATGGATAGCATCGATCGCAAAAAAGTAAATAAAAGTGGTTAAAAAGTAAGATATTCAGGTGCCCTGATGGATCGGATCAAACTGCTTTCCATCAAACTGGAAAGCAGTTTTTAAAATGATTGAATTGCCAAAAAAATGAAAGTCACATTTTTTTCCCTTTGCTTTGCTTGAATTCATTCAAAAACTGTGGGGTCAAAATGGGCAGTACACCCCTATATAAATTTGTTAAGGGGTCTAGTTTTCAAAATGGGGTCACTTGTGGGGGTTCTCTCTGGTTTTGGCCGCTCAAGAGGTCTACAAATGTGCTACGGGGCCTAAAACGCCTTCAAGGAAAATTTCAGTTCTGAAAGCCACCGACTACTCCTTTCATTTTAGGCCCAGTTGTGCACTCAGATATAAGATTAGGGCCACAATGGGTATGTCTCTGAACACGGGAGAAAAGGGGGTATCCATTTTGGGGTGTCAATCCTCATTTTCATGTGCACTACAGGAAAAAAATATGTCTTTAAAATGACATATTTGCAAAAATATGAAATTTTATTTTTTCTCCTCTAAATTTAATTAATTCCTGAAAAAAAACGGTGGGGTCAAAATACTCATGACACCCCTAAGTGGATACATTAAGGGGTGTAGTTTTTAAATGGGGTCATTTGGGGGGGGGGTATCTATTATTCTGACACTCATGAGCCTTTGCAAACTTGGCTTGGTGCAGGAAAACAAAGTGTTCCCCAAAATGCTGAAAAGTAATGTTAAATTTGTACGTCATCTAAATGGTTAAAAAACACACAAGTTTTTCAAATGTGCATTCAGAATAAAGTAAACAGATGGAAATATATATCTTATCAAAAATTTATACAGTATGTTTGGACATATTTGAGATATTACAGTTGAAAATGTGAAAAAATGACAATTTTTTTCAAAATTTTCCCAATTTTGGCGCTTGTAATAAATATACACAAATTATATCGGTCTCTTTTTACAACCAAAATGAAGTACAACATGTGGCGAAAAAACAATGTCAGAATCACTTGGATATGTAAAGCCTTTATGGAGTTATGCTACGTTGAACGACGCATGTCAGGTTTCCAAAATTTGGCTCTGTCACTAAGGCGTAAGCAGGCTTCGTCACTAAGGGGTTAATATAAAATCCATGGTTCAGCGGGAGAGAGATAGCAGAGATGGCCTGCTGTGTTCTCCACTGGACGAGCTGATTACATTGTATTCGGCTGACAGCCCCCCATAGCCCGAGCAAGGACAATGCTGCTGAGTGCAAAGTCCAGACCGCATGCTGGGATTTGCAAACAGCTGCTGCAGGCTCATTTGCATGCAAATGAAGATAATAAACTACTAATGGACATTAGTGTCCATTAGCAATTTCTGCAAAACGATTGCTAAAACTGTCAATCTTTAGATCGCTTGAAAGATTGTCTTTGCATGTAAATGGGTCTTAAGTTGAATGTAGAGACTTAACAGTGTTTTGCTTTATATATATATATATATATATATATATATATATATAGATTCCCTATTGCATTTATCAGGATGAACGGGGTGTGACTCATACCTATGGGAATCATTTTCATACTTCAAGATGTTTTCTTTTGCTATAAGTTGAATACAAGAGCTTCCAAGGGCGTTTACCACAACAATGTTTTGCTTCACATTCACGGATTACCTGTACCTTTTGGTGAATGATATATAGGAGGTTACATGATCCAAACCTGATGGGAAACGTGCATGCGTGATGTCATTTTCTGTGTTAATATATAGACATGATGTACAGTTGTCTAATATGCTATGACTAAAGGCCCATTTACACACAAAGGCAATCTTTCAAACGATTGAAAGATTGACAGTTCTAGCGATCATTTTGCATAAAGTGCTAATGGACACTAATGCCCATTAGCACTTTATTATCATCATGTGCTTGTAAATGATCCTCCAGGAGCTGCTTGCAGAACACAGCATGGGGTCTGAGCTCTGCAACCAGCTCCTTTGTTCTCACAGGAGCTGTCAGCTGCTCCCGTGGAGAACACAGCGTGCGGTCTGTGTTATCTACTCTCCGGCTGAATGATGGATTTTAAGCTCACCTAAAATCATTGTTATTCCGAAGAGTGAATGATGGTAGCATTTACACACAGCAATTATCGAATAGATGCCATCCTTTGAACGAATTTTGAGCAATAATCGTTGCATGTAAATGGGGCTTACGGCAGATGTTCTGCTGAAACGCGGCAGAGATTTTGAGGTACCTGTGTGCACACGGGCTGCGGTTCCTAACATGATTCAATAAATTTAAAGTTGTACTTTACTCTTGGATGCGGAATACAATTTTTTTCATTGGCATATTTGGAGTCCAGGGCTTCAGTTTGCTCCATGTATCCTTTTTTAATATACCTGTCCATTTTTAAACATATACATGAAGTGAGCTGAATTCTTTCTTTTGTGTTTCATCTCCATCTATGCCACAGAAGTGAATGAAGCCGTAATCATGCAAGCACACCACGGTTCTATTCACATGGGACATTTGAGGTACACAGATCTCGGGACTGCTAGGGTCCACATGACATAAATGTCATTAGTAGGAAAACCCCTTTATGTAAACAACTCTGCTCTGATACATCTGTTAATACAGCACTGATGTGACCAGGACTAATTTCTCTGAAATTAAACCTAATATTGATTTATCTTTCTTTTCGCCGTGTCCTGTGACACTGCATCCTACAATCATGGGAATGAAAGAAATGGTCTATTACAAACTCTCTGCCTGCCACATAGCATGAGCAGCGGGCAATCTCACCACATTTATAACGTCTTTCTATTTTTATACATGCTGCGAACGGCTACATCCTAACAAGCTGTCTTTGCCATGTGCCTCATACTAAGACTTCCCATGGGCATGGCCTCCGAGAAGCAGCTGCTGAGCTTAAATGAACGTAGCACAATATTCGTTGATTAAAGTCACCACTTCTCATGACGTGCCTTTTTACTGCAGACATAATGAAAAGAAATATTCTTTCTTCAATTTGATAAATATATTGTAATCTTCATACATTATGTTAAAGCTCTGTTTTGTTCAGACATGTGGCCCAGCGTCTCTGAAGAGAAAGGAACTTTGATTTAGGTGTATTACGCCATTTAGACTTGCATTTCTTAAGGAATAGTCAGTATTGGTGAATAACAATTGAGACATCCATGCAACTGATTAATACAGCAGAATGAGGCATTGAGGCTCTATAGCACATGACATCTGTCAAGTTACATCGCTTGGAGCCATTCTACCCAGGGACAGAGATCACACGGCTACTATCCATACAACACCATGTACCAATCTCATTAGAATGGAAGTTGACTAGACTTCATACTTATTTGTTTTATTAATCATTGCTTATATAGTACCTGCATTTAACTGATTGTCATCATTTACATTGATTCTTGTCCCAATACTGATCATAATCTAATTTCCTTTTTTCCCAGACACACAGTAGGGTCAATTTCATAGACGGCCAACCTGCATATTTTTTGAGTGTGGGAGCAAACCAAGTCATGCATAGGGAGAAAATACAAAAGGTAATATAGACAGCGCTCCACAATGTAGGATATAACTGAGCTTGTTAAAGGCTAGCGAAATAGAATAAAATAATAGAAGGGACTTACCTGGAGCCCAGTGGGAAACACTCTACTGGCACCCAATACTCCCGGGCTGCTTTCAGTAAGTGGTAAACCTCTGAAGCCCATCTGTATCCTGTCCATCTAGGAGAGCCGTTTGAGAAGCCTTCCAAAGTGAAAAAAACAAAAGTTTCTCTGCGCTCGTTATAGTAAAATATATATAGTTATGGTAATGTGTACGTTATGCTTGAAAAAGACGCTAGAGAGTGTCGAAACGCGTTGCAGCTACAGAACTTTACTTGTCTTGTCTTTTGGAATAAACTGAGATTAATTGGAGATTAATTGGTGGCTGCCTTGCATTGCTTGTCTAAATGAGCACAGAAAAACATTTTAATTTTTTTCCATTGGAATGTATAGGGAGAAAACATCTAAGTAGACCTTTAGAGATGTCGCCCATAGTTGGATTCAAACCTAGGATCCAGGCAAAGTGCTGCCCTCTGCATCAGATTGCCAAATGTAGAAGGCAACCACTGAATTGCAACTAACAACTGGTTCCTCCATCATCTTTAGTAGTTTATCATATCACTCAGAGCCAAGGACTTAAATTCTTGCATAGAGCTACTGAGCTATGACTGTCATTGACATATATGCACTTTGTGGCTATTCGGTACAGAAGGTCCCTGCTTTGCCCTTAGAACAGCCTGAATTTTTATGACATTATTCAAGATGCAGGAATAGATTCCTAAGAGAACCTGGTCCATGTTGACATTTCAAGCAATGGCTCTTATTCATGGGATATGGTATTGTACAGCATGCCATGGATACGAGCCATTGCGCGAAATGCATAGATTTTTAGACGCGTTTGTTTTTTTTTACTCCTGTTCTCTTGGATAATAAAGCAATTTTTACACCTGATTCTTAACATGCTGAATTTGCGCCATAAATGTGTATCTACAAGGTAATTTAGTTTTTTTAGTGATGGCAATAACAGTGCCAACCTGTTTCAATGTACCCAAGTCACTTTGGCAGTGTTTATGCAGGTGAGCTGATGCCCTCTTATTCCCTTGATATTGACATTGTAGAATCAAGCTGTGGCTTCCAATATATAATCAACCTATTTGCTCTAATGGATTCTAATGGATTCACATCCGGTGACTACAAGCTATTGAGGTGAAGATTTGATGATTTGTGCTTGGTGATCAATTCCATTATGTTGCTAGAAGTCACCATTAGAAGGGGGTTAGACTAAAACCAAAAAAGGATAAACTGTTGACAGAGGACAGGATAGATAAATTAATGTGCATGGCTGATGCCTAAGGGCGTGCTCACACAAGCATCTTCTAAGATTGTATGATTTTCATTCTTCATTGACTTCAAATGACCTTCGGGGGCTGGACAAACAAAGATGGCCACAACACTTCTTTGATTAACTAATGCATATTATGCATAGTATGCATCAGTAGCCTAAGACACAGCTGGTCTCTGGAAATTGCTTAGTGACACTCACCTTATTCTCTCAAGCTATCGTTTTTGTTTTTGGTTTTTTTTTGCACTCCCTGTAATCCAGTGCCGTGCAGACGGTCCCCTTACTGTTCTCAGCTGCAGATCCAATTCTGCATGAAAGACTAGCAGTAACTGTAGAGACTAAGGCAACCGCTACTTCTCACATTTTCCTGATAACTGCCAGACAGCACCTACAAGCGCAGGTGCAGCCAAGTATTTAGCGCTATTACACGAGCATTAAAGGGACTGTCCAGTTGTGAACTATTGATGGCCTATCCTCAGGATAGGTCATTAATAGTAGCTCTGCCAGAGTCCATTGCCTGAGACCTCTGGCCGATCAGTTGTTTGCCAGGCTGGTGCTCTTGTGCATCGAGCTGATTTTTGCAGGAAGCAGACAGCTTTGTTCTTACTGCAGTGGCAAGGCTTGGTATTGCAGGTTAAGTTCCCATTGAAATGCATTGAAACTTTGCTTGCTATACCAAGCCTAGCCACTGCAGTGTGAATGGAGATGTGTGCTTCCTGCTGAAATTAGCTTAGTATACAAGCATACCAATCCAACTAACAGCTGCTTGGTGGGGATTCCAGGTAACCGGTCACTGCTCGTGTAATAGCAGCCTAATGGGCCATCTTTACAGCCTGACTATCTGGCAAGAACGTTCATCTGAATGTTCATTTATCCGGTAATCAGGCCGGGGAAATGACAAACTATCATTCGATGAACCAGCAAAAGCTTGTTCAATGGCTAATCGTACTTTATGCAAATCTAAAAATGCTCACTGGTCAGCTGCACAACTTAGGGCTCACTCACATAAGCGTATTTTGGCAGGATATTGCGCAGTGCTAAAACACCATTGATTTACATTGGCCACTTAGAACTACGTTTTTTGCACACTGGTATTATGTGCCTGAAGAAAAATGCAGCATGTCGCATTTTGGTGCACCATTATAGTCTATGGGTGTATATAATATGCAGTGAATATGCACGGTACATGAGTATTTGCTGCATACTTTTTTCTGCCAAAATACGCTTGTGTGAGTGAGCCCTTAGTGTAAACTGGAAGGTGTGCAAACGACCAATATCCACTCTACAGGGGGTGAATGATTGTGTGAATGATCAATCATCCCCTAATGGAGCCCGTGCAAAAGTCTGGTAGATGAGCGCCAATCTCATTGATGCTCGTCTTCTGGAGTCAATTGCTCCTTGTAAAAGAACCTTAACCCCTTAAGGACATGGCCTATTTTGGGCTTAAGGTCCAAGCCTTATCTTTCAAATCTGACATCGGTCACTTTATGTGTTAATAACTTTTGAATCCTTTTACTTATTGATGTGATTCTGAGATTGTTTTTTTTTCCGTTACATATTGTACTATGGTAGTGTAAAAATTGCATCAATAAATGTTGTCCTTATTAGGAAAAAAAATCCAAATTTACAGAAAATTTGGAAAAATTCACAATTTTCAAACTTTGAATTTTTGTCTTCGTAAGGGTGCGTTCACACGAGCGCATAAACGGCGCGTTTTTGCGACCAAACGTATATACGTGACCATCTGAGGCGATGGTTTCGAATGTATTCGTTCACATGGGCGATTTTACGGCGCGTAAAAACGGCAACCCGAAAAAAAACCGGAACATATGCGACCAAAATACGTGCCGACGTATATTCGCTGGCCGAAAAGATCGTTTGAAAAGTAGGAAAAAACGAAAATACGCTTTCTAGCTCTGGTCGTGATCGGCAAAAAACGTTATTTCCGGCGATTATACGCTGCGCACGTGCGAACGTAAATACGCCTACGCTCGTGTGAACGCACCCTAAGACAGAAAGTCAAACACCACAACATAGTTAATAATTAACATTTCCTATAGACCTACTTTACACTGCAAAACTTTTTTAAGCGTTATATTATTTTTTTCAGACTCCACAAACTATATAAATTTAGCAGTAATTTTTCACATTTACTAGCAAATTTCAAAATCTGGATTTTTTTTTAAGGACTAATACAGTTCTGACATGGATTTTAAGAGCCTGTATATCAGAATCCCCCATGAATTGCCCCATTTTGAAATCTGCACCCTTCAAAGTATTTAAAATGGCATTTAGAAAGTTTATGAACCCTTTAGATCTTTTACAGGAATTAAAGGAAAGTGCATCAAAAATTAGAACAGTTCAATTGTTCTACAGATTTTCAATATAAAACCATTTTTTTCTATAAAACAGCAGGAGTTAGCAAAGAAACAAAACTTGGAATGTATTACCCAGATTCCGCAGTTTTTAGAAATGCCCCATATGTGGACGTAAACTGCTGTTTGGGCGCAGGGCTCAGAAGGGAAGGACTTTGCACAGCTTGTACATAAACCCACATGCTAAGTACATCAGGGTAAAACGTCAGGGCAATAATAAAATTAAAATTTCAGGGACGTGTGGTAGATTTTAAAACGATTTTCCAGGTCGTCATCCTGATGGCCCCATTTATAA
The DNA here is from genome assembly GCF_035609145.1 of Eleutherodactylus coqui. Lineage (NCBI taxonomy): Eukaryota > Metazoa > Chordata > Amphibia > Anura > Eleutherodactylidae > Eleutherodactylus > Eleutherodactylus coqui. The sequence goes on along the minus strand of NC_089837.1, from coordinate 329,826,962 downwards.
TGGAGGTTGCCCTCTGACCTCGGTAGGGACAGGAAGAGCCCTTAAAAGCACCTCCTTTTCCACTATTGCTCAGTGTCTTCCTGTCTCTACGGTGGCCAGATGCAAGCTCCAGGGATCCGCTTACCAGAGGCACACAGGGCAGAAGATCCCCTGGAGGGAAGAGGTCAGAGCGGCATACCTTCATAGTCCCTGCATCCCCGACCTGTAAGCCGCCAATACAGCGCAGGTCTCCTTGAGCGGGTTGGCATCCTCGGGCTGCCGCAATTTAGGTAGTTCCTCCTGGCAGGGATATGGCAGCGGCGGCCTCCCTGTTCATCAGCGCGCATACTGGTGACATCATCCGGTGTGGTGACTTCATGCGCTCAACATAGGCGGCGTGGCTACCTGCGCAGACCCGGAAATGGCGCCAAATTAAAACGAATTTCTCCATAAAGCAGGCTCTACTCCTACAAAAGCTATCCTGCTGCTGCCAGAAGTGCCTCAGCATGTCTACACGCGACAGCTCAGCACGAGATGGAGAAACAGATACCTTACAAACCGTTAGTGGCTATCTGCCAAAAAATGGAACATGCAAACTTGCCATTTGCATTGATTGGATGCATATATGTTCCCTTTCTCCCCTCTCCCCCATTTTCTTGTATGGGTTATATGGATAAGAAAGGTCCGAAGGCTAAAGCGGACCCCAGAAAAAAAATCTAAAAAATGCGTTATTCTGTAGTAAAAAACTAGAGGATAACTACAAAAAACCCTATGTGAAGAGTGCACTTGAAAGATCCTAGCGGAGGAAAGGGCGGCATTTAAAACCGACATCAGGTGCATGATCAAAAAGGAATTGCAGGCCTCTATGGCATCTCTCTCTCACCCTCAACCCGGTCCCTCACAGGCCCCTAAAACAGTGTTCCCCAACTCCAGTCCTCGGGGACCGCCAACAGGTCATGTTTTCAGGATTTCCTTAGTGTTGCACAGGTGATGTAATTATCATCAGTGCCTCAAACATTGCCACAAGTGTTCTTACCATAGGATATCCTGAAAACATGACCTGTTGGTGGTCCCTGAGGACTGGAGTTGGGGACCCCTGCCCTAAAAGGTCAAGGCAGGCGGAGTCGGCGAGCTCTATCTCTGGTGAGTCCCTGGAACTTCATCAGAGAAGATCCACCATTATTACCAGAGGATGAGAAAAAATATTATTTTTCCTCAGACATAGGGCACCTCATATAAGCAGTGAGGGAAACGATGCAGATCGAAGAAGACCACCCACTCAGGACAGTCTAGGACGAAATGTTCGGGGGCCTCCGGTCAAGAAGGAAAACCACGTTTCCTGTTAATCAGACCCTGCAACAAATTATCGCAGATGAGTGGCAGGAATCTGAGAAGAGACTGTCTGTCACAAAAGAGATTAGGAATCGGCTAGCGTTTGCTCCCGAAGACGTCCGCCTGTATAGAGAGACCCCAAAGGTCGACATACAGATCGCTAAGGTGGCCAAGAAAACTCTTCTACCCTTCGAGGGCGCATCTCGGCTCTTGGACCCGATGGACAAAAAGGTCAACAGTCTGATGAGGAAGATCTGGGAAGCAACGTCCTTTACCGTTGAAGTTAATATTGCGGCAACATCAGTAGCCAGATCCATGGTCTTATGGTTGAATAGAATGAAAACCTCAATTAAAGACCGGGCTCCCAGGGAAGACTTAGCCAGCTGTCTTCCCCTTCAGAAAATGGCCACCACTTTTCTAGCAGATGCGTCCGCAGAAAACGTTAGATACGGTGCAAAAACCACAGTTCTTAGTAACACTGCAAGAAGAGAGTTATGGTTAAAAACGTGGGCAACATCCAAAAATAAACTCTGCGCCATTCTGTTCCAAGGCGAATATATGTTCGGGCCCGACTTGGATAAGATACTTGAGAAAGTGGGAGACAAAAGCAAGAGCCTTCCAGATAGGAAATCCTATCCTTTCCAAGGAGGACATGGCAGCCACCTCCAGAAATCAGAGGGAAAGGAAAAACAGGAAGATGGTCGTACCCCAAGGGAGGTCGGGGTAAGGAAGCTCAACCCATTTCTGACTCAACAGGGGGTAGACTAGCACATTACCTGGTCCACTGGCAGGGGATAACATCCAACCCCTGGGTACTTCAGATAATTGAAACTGGGTATTGAATTGAATTTGACTCCTTACCTCCTAAGAGATTCTTTCTAACTTCCCCAGGGTCCGCACAAGAACAGAAAAATCTGCTAAAGGGCATCCAAGAACTTAAGGACCTAGGAGTCATTATGCAGGTTCCAGAACACGAAAGGGGTGAGGGATTCTATTCCCCCCTTTTCTGGATTAAAAAACCAAACGGCTTTATCAGAACCATCTTCAACCTTAAAGCCTTAAACAAATTTATTTCTTACAAGAGATTTAAGATGGAGTCCGTGAGGTCCATCGTACCACTAATAGAACCCGACAGTGTCATGTGCACTATAGATCTCAAAGACGCATACTATCACGTCCCAATAGCCACAGTTCACCACAAATATTTGAGGTTCGCTATCACTATCAGTTTATGGCTCTACCCTTCGGTATCTCGACTGCCCCTAGAGTCTTCACGAAGATAGTGATAGGAATGATAGCTTATGGTGCTATTTCCATAGGAATGCAGTCCTGTTTAAACAGTTAATTTATTACATCATTTTAATACTTATGTACCAAACTGTTCAACAGTATGTTTGATCTGTTTCCTTTATTTTTTTCTCAAATAAGTATTGCCTGAATGTGGCAACAATTCTTAATAGCTTATGTCTGAGTCATGTATATTGACGTAATTGTTGTGATACTGTATAACTTGTATCTTTTAAAAAAGTAAAATGAAAAATCTATAAAAAAAAGCTTAGGCTGGCTTTACATGAGCATAAACGGCATATTTAACTCTACTTTTTGCCCATGAAAAAAAAATACGTACTGTTGCTCTCAGCTACTAAAATGGCCAAATTATTTAATGAGTGCCAGATGTGTTCTTTTCCTGTGTAAATGTGCAGGAAAATAGAGCATGGTGCAGGTTTCTTTGGCGCTATGCCACTGTGTATGCAAAATATGCAGTTGTCAACCAACCCATTGAGATCAATGGGTTTTCTTTTCTTCATGTTGGGCATGCAAATGTTTCATGTGCAAATACACCTGTGTGAATCTGGCCTTATAAAGTACCTTTTGAATATAGCAGAAAAGGGTTGGAGCCTGCTGGATACATACCGTAGATTGATTTCGAGTCACAGCTTTGAGGTTTTACTACATACTCACCAGGGTTTATAATAACAGGTTAGGGATTATGGAGTAATTATTTTTGAGACAAATGTGATGGACTTGATTAAATCTACATAAAACAAAAATAATTGGTACTAATTGTCACAACATTGTAATAAAAATGACAGACAGTAGCATCCAAACAGGCTTCAAGCAGCCAACACAGATCAAACAATTATACCATGGCATGATTACATTAGCAATGTGAATGTGACAGCACTGAATGAATTGTACGCTAACTGGGAATTAAAATTTCTAATGTCACTAAAGAACCTTAAAAAATGTCTCATTTTCTTTTTAGCCAACAAAAGCTTAATTTAGTCATTTCCTACAAATAAATTAAATGCACGAGTGCATGTAAGACGTGACTGCAACAATATAGTAGAAAAAACAAATCGTACAGATTATATTTACTAAAAGCATAAAAATACAAGGTTCATAGTGCAAATTATGATCAAAACATGTGGACCAACCCACCACGTCCAGGCAAGCATTTATTCAAATGGGATCCTACTCTAGATTTGCCTCTCCTTTGGCCCAGGCCTCCAATTCATTCAGGGAAAGAACAGATCCATGTCTTATGCTCGAATTGAAGGGCTTGGTACAGATGGGGAAATGTGGTGTACAATATATATGGAGGCAGCCAGCAACTTGCCAACTATTTCAAAGGTGCAAAATTATTTTTTTACCATGACACAAACAATAATTAAAGGGCCACTAGGGTGATTTTTTTTTTTATTCATGATGTAGCTATCCCTCCAGTATATATCAGTGAGCTAGTGTTACCTAGGTTACCCATTTCTTTCTCCCTGAAACTCTTGGCCTCTTTTTTTTTTTCTCTCAGATGATCATGTGATCTCAATTTTGACCAGCTCAGATCTGCTTGGGTTTATGCTGTCTGAAACTAATCAATTTCACAGTCTGAGTGATGCAGTTACAAAGACTCTACCCCAGAAACCGCCTAGAGGGGAAAACAGAAATCCCTGTCATAATTACTGATGATAATCACACAGTTATAATAGAGAAGATCACAGCTCATCCTCCTGACTATATACTTATGGTCTATAGCTTATTTAGTTGAATATAAAAGGTAATGATACTTAAACTTTCCCCACAATAGGCAAAAATTGTATAGCCTCTAGCTAATGCTGTGCTGATGCATCATGGGATAGATTTGAAGGTGAAAGTAAATTTCACTCTAAATATGGTAACTGATAAGTATCAGGCAGGGACTGCACTGCATGGAAGTGGCTCCAGAGTGTGATGGGCAATCAGGTGAGGGGGGGGGGGGGGCTGACATGTAAAAATGTGTTTTCGTCAGAGTAGCTCTTTAGGGAAAAAAAAAAAAAAAACTGGGAGCTTTAATGTGCATGACTATTCACCCCCTGGAAGTCAATATCTTCTAGAGCCACCTTTTGTTTGCAATTACAGATGCAAGTCTCTTGGGGTACAGTATGTCTCTATTAGATTGACACATATAAAAAATGGAGATTTTTACCTACCAGGCAAGACTGTCCCAACTTCTTCAAGTTAGAGGGGTTGTATTTAGAGATGAGCGAGTATACTCGCTAAGGCACATTACTCGAGTGAGTAGTGCCTTAGACGAGTATCTCCCCGCTTGTCTCTAAAGATTCGGGGGGCGGGGAGCGGCGGGGGAGAGCCTGGAGGAACGGAGGGGAGATCTCTCTCTCCCTCTCTCCCCCCTGCTCCCCGCCACAACTCACGTGTCACCCGCGCCGGCCCCCGAATCTTTAGAGACGAGCGGGGAGATACTCGGCTAAGGCACTACTCGCTCGAGTAATGTGCCTTAGCGAGTATACTCGCTCATCTCTAGTTGTATTGTATGTAGCAACCTTCAAGTTATGTCATAGATTCTCAATTGGATTAAGGTCTGGACTTTGACTATACTATCCAAGACATTGAAAGCTCTCCAATTAGACTCCTGAAGTGTAGCTTTAGCACTAGAGTTGAGCGAACATACTCTGCCGAGCTTGATGCTCGTTCGAGTATTAGCATACTTGATGGTGCTCGTTACTCGAACGAGTATCAAGCCGTGTTCGACCCCGCCCCAGTTTTTGGCTCCTCCCCGCTGTGACTTGCCTGTTTTGGCCCTTCCCCGCCACGACGCAGCGCGCGTGCCAACGGCACATTTTTGGGCTGGCAGGGAGGAAGGGAGAGAAACACACGAACCAAGAAGAAAAAAGCTTGGGACCTAGCTCGAGTCTCCCGTTGTAGCCAATGGGGTTCGTTACTCGAGTAGAGCTCTCTCTAACCAGAGGACCTTCTTCTATGTGTTTGGGGATTCTGCCACCTGCTGTTTGGTGAACTCCAAATATATTTTCTTATGTTTTTCTTTAAGCGATGGATTTTTTTTTGCCCACTCTTCGATAGAGCCCAATCTGTAGAGTGTATGGCTTATAGTGATCTTATGGACGGATACTTCCATCTTCAATGTGGATCTTTGGAGCTATTTCAGAGCCATCGTTGGTGTCTGAGTCTCTGATTAATGCACTCCTTGCTCAGTCTGTGAGTTTTGGTGGGTGGTCTTCTCTTTTCAAGTTTGTAATTTGTTCCACATTCTTTCAATTGTGTTATGTATATAATGGTTCTCCATAGGAGGTTTAAAACTTGGCTCATTTTATATAAACCAACCCTTGTCTATACTTCTCAAAATTGTCTCTGACCTATTGGAGGGCACTGGGGTCTTCATGTTGCAGGTGTATTTATTCTAGAATCATGTGACAGATCATGTGACATTTTGATTGCACACAGGGAGACCTTATTCAACTAATTCTGAAATTAATCTCCACAGCAAAGTGTGAGTCAGAATCCACACGTGACGCATTCAAAGTATGCAGGGAATTCATGCCAAGATTGGCTGTGTAAAAACTCTTCAGTGACTCACCCTCAAATCGTATTCAACTTGGAAACTGGCAGCCAACACTTAAGTGGGTGGTCCCCCATAACCATATGTATACATATTAATTTATTCTTGTATACTCATATTGTTTAGTTCAGTAGTGCAATAAATACTAGTTCCTGTTGTGCCACCCCCTTCCCTTGTAGCATGGGAGTAATGCCCGCTCATTTTATTATCAGTATTAGTAGTAAATAACGGAGAGACTCACCTGGCATGATGGTAATGATACCTAGAAGGATACACATCCACACCTGTAGGATATGCCACAAAGGGGAGTTGGTTATAAAACCCATGTCCATCCAAGTACAGGGGTGCAGAAAGCTAAGGACCTCAGGGGTCGGTACTGGAACAACTAGCATATACAGAACAAAAAGAGAGACCTGTGCTTTGGGTATTGGCCTAATTACAAGATGTGATAATATAGTTGGGCCAATCCTCTGAGCACAAGTCTCTCTCTTTGCTTTGTATATTCTGGTTGCTGCAGAATACAGCATGTTGGCACTTTATAAATAAAATTATTATTTTCAGTTCATTTTCAGCACTGAACAAATCTTTGCTTGACATATAGAAGAGCCTACAAAGAACTTCAAGTTCAGCAGAAAGTTTTAACATGATTTCATCTTAATGAAATGCTTATTATACTTTGGATTCTCGAGTATATTGGATCTTATTGTATCAAATATTTTTTCTCAATGCAAATATTAAAGTTTAAGTGTGTGTTGCTTTAACTGCATTTATAAACTACACTGCATATTTAAAATGGGAATGAATTCAGCACAAAGATTGTCCTTTTCGTTATTTACATAAAACATCAAACGCCGTATTTACATAAAACTTCAAACACTATGTATAACATAGCAGAAGATTTTCCAAATGGTGTGTACTGAGGTTGGAACAAAATTGACATAAATGAAAACCAAATATAGATCTCAAATACCGCAAATACATTTGTGCAACTGGATTATGCTAATTCTTAAAGATCACAGTTCAGGCTGCAAATTAAAGACTTGATCCATAGGGGACACAAGAAGATAGTAGTGCGTGACGGGAGGACAGTCTCAAGACATTAATATAATTGTAACACATCTGTCAGCTCAACCAGAAATAATCACGTTCTCCACGTCCATTACTGCGCTAACAGTTCAATATGAAGATGTTTCTATTGGTGTCATCACCTACTAGCAGAAAACAGATCAATGTGCATCCACACTTCCATAGATAAATATGCATATACTATTAAACTATGCTGTTGGCTGAGTAGTTGAAGATTCACTACTTAAAGGGAACCTGCCACCAGGCATAAGCACCATAAACTAAAGGCCCTTTTACACGAAACCATTGTTAAAACAAGCGAAAATGGACAATAATCGTTCAGTGTAAACACAGTCAACAATCGAATAAATCGTTTGCATGATCTTTCATCATTTATTTTATGCAGGCATAAAATTCATCGTTGGCTCATTCAGTTTCAATACCGATCATTCAGTAGTTCTCCTTCATGTATACAGCGAATGTGAACTACTCAACGATTTCTTGTTTGAATGAGCCAAGGATGATAGATATGAGATAGGTGATAGATAGATAGATCGATAGATAGATACATACATACATACAACGATAGATAGATACATACATACAAAGATAGGATATAGATCTATCTATCTTTGTATGTATGTATGTATCTATCTATCTCATATCTATCTATGTATCTATCTCCTATCTCCTATCTATCTATCTCCTATCTATCTCATAACTAGCTAGAGAGATATGAGATAGAGAGATATGAGATAGGTGATAGATAGATAGATATGAAATAGATATCTCTTATATCTAGATATGAGATAGATAGATTGGCGAGAGATAGATAGGTAGATACATAGATAGGAGATAGATAATAGGTAGATAGATATGAGATAGAATATAGATAGGTAACTAGATATGAGATAGGATATAGATATATAGATACATAGATAGATAGGCAGATACACGCACATACATATATACCCATACCCTGGGGCCTGGACCACTTCTCCTCCATGTTGTAGCAGCAGCACAGGCAGATGCAGCACCTTCTGTTCAGGAGGAGGCAGGAGCAGCACATGATCACTGTGCCCTACCGGCCCATGTGACTGCCTCCCTCCCTCCCCCCCTGCTCTTCCCTGCTTCCTCTCAGGCTGGCCGTTCTGCCTGACGCGTGATCGGAACTTGGCTGCAGGCGGAGTGGCCAGCCATTAATGCACTGAATGTGCATATGTGTATGGTGGAGAGTGGCCTCGGGGCCCCCTGAGCACAGGGGCCGGGTCGCCACCGTGACCCCAGCTACCCTTTGACTCTACACCTATACAAATATACATTTACATAGAAGAAAGAGCCCATTCATGTGGCACGTAACAATATTCAGACATGCTTTGGTTGGACCGCAGACAGTCTATATGGCAACTAAAAGCTAATATTTAGCTTGTTGGTCTCACCCCACTTTTCGACTCTGATGATTCAGTAGCAGATACAAGAAGTCTATTAGGGATGTCAGAAATATTAGATATATTTACCAGTAATTTCTATTACCTACTTCGTAACATGAGCAGATTCATTGTTTATTTCTATATTGAGAAGACATTACATATTGGAATGCTTGGTCTGACTGACACACTGTGTGATGCCGATAGCGGGGCCTGAAGGGACGCTCTATGACAAAGGCTATCTCTCTTTGGTGTTCTTTAAATCCCTATGCCCCTCAAGCCCTGTATCAGACATTGCACAGGGTATATCTGCTATTTTATTCTTACATCTTGGTTGAGGAAAATGTGCATTTATTTAAGATACATCTTTCTAGGTATAATTCTTATGAACAGCACCATGTGAGAGTAAACTCTATAGCTGCAATCCTCAACATAACCTATTAAATGTATCATCAGAACTGGCGTCTGACTACTTTGTATGCACATCATATATGTACGTATTCGCTTTCACTTGTCTTAGGCTCTTTTCATATTACATGTGTACGTCCGGGGTTTTTTGCATGAGGATTTCTGATGAAAACCCGTAGCCTGGCATTATAAAAAGAAGGTATACCGCGCAGTATATATTTTATTAACTAGATGCCTTTGCATGGAATAATGCTATCCGCTGCCCTTTTCCATGTAATTAATTCAGACTGTTTTGTACCTTAAGAACCAGACACTTTTTGGAGATTCTACCCATCTGGTGGTTTTACTGCCCTATTTTTTTTCCTTCAACTACCAAAATTAATTTTGCTGTATTCTTTTCTACCTGCATCTTTTGCACTGAGTTTTTTTTCCGTTTTATGGGGGAGGGGGGGAAGAAGCTACAATAAAAATATTTTTGTTTTACATTTATAGTTTTTTTTTTGGTTTTTTTTAAATTAGTAAATTTACACTAAAATATAGTACAGGAATGGGTTCCTCATTTTGTTTGGGACTTTTTAATATATAATTTTTTTTATAGTTTTGGATTACAGGAAGCATATGGTGACAGTTTTGGTTGGCGTCCTTTTATTTTATATATAATATAATTTGTATTTAATTCTGTAAATGTTTTTTACTTGTTTTTGTAACTATTTTTTAAACATCTATGACCCCCATGATGTCATATAAGATCTATGGGGGTCATTCATATGGTCTTTTTATTTTTTCATTTGACACTTTTTCACTGTAGCTGGGGCATCCCATAGGAGCCCCAGTTACAGGGGAAAACATCCCCCTGTAGTGACAATAGTCACTGGCAGAGCTGATCAGGGTCTGCTGGAACCCTGCAGCTCTGCTGTGCCAGGGGCCTCCCGGCAGTCACATGATCGTCGGGTCTCATAATTGAAGAAACACTTCCACTTTCACTTCTTAGTACATAGTGCTCATTGAGCGCTATGCACCTGGGAAGGCAGAAGCGGTTAAAAAAACACTTTCCCCCTCTCCTTTGGATTCTCGGCTGTGTCTGACAGCAGAGGACACGACCTGCTGCTGCTTGATTGCAGGAACAGAGGCTTTTATCCTGTGCCGTATTTCTGCTATCAGGTATTAAAGCCCAGGACCAAGCGCGTATATTTAAGGGGTTAAAAAAAAACAAAACACCAGAATGGAGGCCTGAATTGGCCCCCATCTATTGAATGAGGTTCTATAGATACATTTAGAGCATGCACTGGGAACTTTCCTGATGCATACAGTATGCTCTTTTCATATTATATCTTCTGTGTACATCTACAGTATGCACAGGGAAAGCATTATGTGTTCTAACTTAAAGGGGTTGTCCAAGTTATTGTTTTTTTAATCAGTGTTCCGAAGCACAAAAGATATTAAAGCATCCTATATGCACCTTTCCTGGCTCCTCACAGCTCCAGTGTCATGGCTTTGTTCTCTGTGCTGGGTCTGTATTGACAGGCTGCAGTTAGCTTGCTTACAGGACATCTCGGGCTGCTGCAGCCAATCACAGACCTCAGCATTTGAGCACCTATTGGCTGCAGCAGCCTGTGGTGTCCCGTAAATAGGCTGTCTGCAGAGTGTAAACATTACATCACAGGAGATATCGGAGCTGCGGGGTAGCCAGGAGAAAAGTGGATAGGATGTTTTGTCCTGGGGAGTGCTAATTAAAAAAAAAAAAAAAGATAACTCGGACAACCTCTTTAACAATTGTTGAGTGATGACAAGCTGATCATTACAGAAGGTAATAGCGGCAGAGGTTTATAAAGGACATGTCAGGAAATGACTGCCACTCTTCATCATCTAGTTAATTTTCCACATAAGTGCATTGGGATCATCATCTTTATCACAATCTGACAATCTCCCAGTATATTCTTTCCTCACTCCTCCTTACACTCTTTATTTGTTAATGCATGTGTCCGTACACGGATATGACAGTTGTAGACAAAGTGCTGACAAGCTAAACAGCAGTATTGTAAGCAAAAAATAATTACTTTTTTCAGCATACTTTTTCTCTGAAAACCGGACATGCTGTAATACATCTATTCTACAGCATCTTCAGCCATAAAGTAAGTTACTTGTACTGTATACTCCAATATGGAATGTATTTTTATATACAAGTAAAGTATAGGGACAAATTTACTAATGATATACCACTCTGATTATAGTGGATCTGCACACAGAGCAAGCTAATCTACTCTATTAGGGGATTACATACACAACAATCACCCTATGCATGACTAGTATTGGATCTCCTCAAGCAAAAGGAAACCAAAGCCTTTCCTCCCATAAAAATCTTTACTTAGTGTCCTTATAGATCAACCCTTTCACTCCCAGATGTGGACCTAATCTGGGAAGTTGACAGAAGAGACAAGGCAGCCAATACCCTACACCATCAATGTTGATCAAAAAGGCTGTTCAAGGAGTTGTCACCTATAACAAAACCCACCAAAGTGAGCATAATACAAGCCCACACACTCTCTTTTCTCAATGTAATAAATAGAAAAATGAGCCAGCAGCACTCAAATAACCCCAGTTGGGCTAGCCAAGCTGAGGAGGGAGCAAAAAATTGCGTACAAAAGGGCGCAAAAAAATGCAGAGCCAGAAAATAGGCTGTGGATCTTCAGCCAGGGATTAGCTGATTATATAGAGACAGGAGGCAGCAGCATATAGACAGTGCTTCACAACAGCATAAAAAAAGCAAAGACTTTATTGTTTCATCTTAAAAAGGCAGGGCAACGTTTCGACCGTTCAAGGTCTTTTTCAAGCCGCATAGAAGGTGAAACAAGACATACAGTCCATGCTCCACAGTTTTGCACCTGCCTTTTTTCTTTGTCTTCTTGATACCACCCTACTGTCTTGGGTACACTACTTAAAAAGGGTGCCCAACTTAAAGGAGTTGTACCAGAACGTAAAGTTATCCCCCATCCACAAGATAGGGGATAACTTACTGATCGGGATCTTACCACTATGACCCCTGCACATGACTAGTCCGCCCTCCATTCATTTCAGTGGGGCACCCAGTCGGATATCTCAGCACTCCTGATCTCAGTGACCAGCACTCCATTCAGTCTCCTCCTCACTGTGAGGGGTGCAGTAACCCTACAGTAAGGAGGGCAGGAGACACAGGCCCCTTGTTCTTTATATCGGCAGGGATCACAGCATTGAGACCTGCTCCGATTAGCATGTTATTACCTATCCATGTGAAATTCTGGTACAACCCCTTTAAATTGGGTCAAACCCCTTTTTCCTATCTTGGTATTAGTGTGTTAAATATCATCACTCCATTGCAGCATTAGCAAATAGGGAACTAAGCCCCACCTATAATGTTACCAAGCGCTGTTGTAATCTGTTCAGTAATACCCAAAGAGCACTTACTGTATCCATTCTTTTAATGGAGTCCTTTAGTCTATCATATACAAATGCAATGCTGTTTGTAGCTCTCAGCTATAGCTTAAAGGAATGTATAATCTGAAAATATCCTATTGTATAAATCAGGTTTTTATGTTAAATACTAGAGATGAGCGAACGTACTCGTCCGAGCTTGATACTCGTTCGAGTATTAGCGTGTTGGAGATGCTCGTTACTAGAGGCGAGCACCACGTGATGTTCGAGTTACTTTCACTTTCATCTCTGAGACGTTAGCGCGCTTTTCTGGCCAATAGAAAGACAGGGAAGGCATTACAACTTCCCCCTGCGACGTTCAAGCCCTATACCACCCCCCTGCAGTGAGTGGCTGGCGAGATCAGCTGTCACCCGAGTATAAAAATCGGCCCCTCCCGCGGCTCGCCACAGATGCATTCTGACAGAGATCAGGGACAGTGCTGCTGGTGCCGGAGCTGCTATAGGGAGAGTGCTAGGATTGATTTTAGGCTTCAAGAACCCCAACGGTCCTTCTAAGGGCCACATCTGACCGTGTGCAGTACTGTTGAGGCTGCTTTTTGCAGTGTTGCACATTTTTTTTTTTTTTGTATATCGGCCGTGCAGAGCATTGTGTCCAGAGCATTGCGTCCTGCAGTAATTTTACATAGTCCATGGCCAGTAGTGGTGGTGAGGCAGGGACAGTGAAAGACATATCCAGTCTATATAGGCAGTGGGCTTTCCCCAAAAATTTGGGAAAAAATATCTATTTGGGCTGCCTGTGACCGTCCTGCGTGTACTGCGTCTCTGCTGGGGGTAGTTGTCCTAATTCATACGCAGCCAGCTAAGTGTTACAGCAGGCTTGCGCAAAATTCTTTCCTGGCTCTGCGTTGCCTCTTACATCACCGCTGTCATCCTGTCCAGAGTGAAACAGTCTGCAGTAATTTTACATAGTTCACAGCCAGTAGTGGTGGTGAGGCAGGGACAGTAAAAGACATATCTAGTCTATATAGGCAGGGGGCTTTTCCAAAAATTTTGGAAAAAAAATCTATTTGGGCTGCCTGTGACCGTCCTGACTGTACTGCGTCTCTGCTGGGGGTAGTTGTCCTAATTCATACGCAGCCAGCTAAGTGTTACAGCAGGCTTGCGCAACATTTTTCCTAGCTCTGCGTTGCCTCTTACATCACCGCTGTCATCCTGTCCAGAGTGAAACAGTCTGCAGTAATTTTACATAGATCACGGCCAGTAGTGGTGGTGAGGCAGGGACAGTGAAAGACATATCCAGTCTATATAGGCAGTGGGCTTTTCCAAAAAAATTTTGGAAAAAAAATCTATTGGGGTTGCCTGTGACCGTCCGGACTGTACTGCGTCTCTGCTGGGGGTAGTTGTCCTAATTCATACGCAGCCAGCTAAGTGTTACAGCAGGCTTGCGCAAAATTCTTTCCTGGCTCTGCGTTGCCTCTTACATCACCGCTGTCATCCTGTCCAGAGTGAAACAGTCTGCAGTAATTTTACATAGTCCACGGCCAGTAGTGGTGGTGAGGCAGGGACAGTGAAAGACATATCCAGTCTATATAGGCAGTGGGCTTTTCCAAAAATATTTGGGAAAAAAAATCTATTTGGGCTGCCTGTGACCGTCCTGACTGTACTGCGTCTCTACTGGGGGTAGTTGTCCTAATTCATATGCAGCCAGCTAAGTGTTACAGCAGGCTTGCGCAAAATTCTTTCCTACCTCTGCTGTGCGTTCCGTAAGCGATGTCAGCCTCCAACCACAGGCCAATAAGCGGCACATTTAATTACAGCGTTCTGTTTCTGCACTACTGGTAATACAGCATGCTGAGGGGTAGGGGTAGGCCTAGAGGACGTGGACGCGGGCGAGGACGTGGAGGCCCAAGTCAGGGTGTGGGCACAGGCCGATCTCCTGATCCAGGTGTATCGCAGCTGACTGCTGCGGGATTAGGAGAGAGGCACGTTTCTGGCGTCCCCACATTCATCTCACAATTAATGGGTCCACGCGGTAGACCTTTATTAGAAAATGAGCAGTGTGAGCAGGTCCTGTCGTGGATGGCAGAAAGTCAATCCAGCAATCTATCGACCACCCAGAATTCTGCGCCGTCCGCTGCTGCAACTCTGAATCCTCTGGCTGCTGCTCCTCCTTCCTCCCAGCCTCCTCACTCCATTACAATGACACATTCTGAGGAGCAGGCAGACTCCCAGGAACTGTTCTCGGGCCCCTGCCCAGAATGGGCAGCAATGGTTCTGAATCCTCTCCCACTGGAGGAGTTTGTCGTGACCGATGCCCAACCTTTGGAAAGTTCCCGGGGTCCGGGGGATGAGGCTGGGGACTTCCGGCAACTGTCTCAAGAGCTTTCAGTGGGTGAGGAGGATGATGACGATGAGACACAGTTGTCTATCACTCAGGTAGTAGTAATTGGAGTAAGTCCGAGGGAGGAGCGCACAGAGGATTCGGAGGAAGAGCAGCAGGACGATGAGGTGACTGACCCCACCTGGTTTGCTACGCCTACTGAGGACAGGTCTTCAGAGGGGGAGGCAAGTGCAGCAGCAGGGCAGGTTGGAAGAGGCAGTGCGGTGGCCAGGGGTAGAGGCAGGGCCAGACCGAATAATCCATCAACTGTTTCCCAAAGCGCCCCCTCGCGCCATGCCACCCTGCAGAGGCCGAGGTGCTCAAAGGTCTGGCAGTTTTTCACTGAGAGTGCAGACGACCGACAAACAGTGGTGTTCAACCTTTGTCACTCCAAGATCAGCCGGGGAGCCACCACCACCAGCCTCACCACCACCAGCATGCGCAGACATATGATGGCCAAGCACCCAACAAGGTGGGACGAAGGCCGTTCACCGCCTCCGGTTTGCACCGCTGCCTCTCCCCCTGTGCCCCAACCTGCCACTGAGTTCCAACCCCCTCTCAGGACACAGGCACTACCGTCTCCCGGCCTGCACCCACACCCTCACCTCCGCTGTCCTCGGCCCCATCCACCAATGTCTCTCAGCGCACCGTCCAGCCGTCGCTAGCGCAAGTGTTGGAGCGCAAGCGCAAGTACGCCGCCACGCACCCGCACGCTCAAGCGTTAAACGTGCACATAGCCAAATTTATCAGCCTGGAGATGCTGCCATATAGGGTTGTGGAAACGGAGGCTTTCAAAGGTATGATGGTGGCGGCGGCCCCACGCTACTCCGTTCCCAGTCGCCACTACTTTTCCCGATGTGCCGTTCCAGCCCTGCACGACCACGTTTCCCGCAACATTGTACGCGCCCTCACCAACGCGGTTACTGCCAAGGTCCACTTAACAACGGACACGTGGACAAGCACAGGCGGGCAGGGCCACTATATCTCCCTGACGGCACATTGGGTGAATTTAGTGGAGGCTGGGACAGAGTCAGAGCCTGGGACCGCTCACGTCCTACCCACCCCCAGAATTGTGGGCCCCAGCTCGGTGGTGGTATCTGCGGCGGTGTATGCTTCCTCCACTAAACCACCCTCCTCCTCCTCCTCCTACGCAACCTCTGTCTCGCAATCAAGATGTGTCAGCAGCAGCACGTCGCCAGCAGTCGGTGTCGCGCGGCGTGGCAGCACAGCGGTGGGCAAGCGTCAGCAGGCCGTGCTGAAACTACTCAACTTAGGTGAGAAGAGGCACATGGGCCATGAACTGCTGCAGGGTCTGACAGAGCAGACCGACCGCTGGCTTGCGCCGCTGAGCCTCCAACCAGGCATGGTCGTGTGTGACAACGGCCGTAACCTGGTGGCGGCTCTGCAGCTCGGCAGCCTCACGCACGTGCCATGCGTGGCCCACGTCTTTAATTTGGTGGTTCAGCGCTTTCTGAAAAGCTACCCATGCTTGTCAGACCTGCTCGGAAAGGTGCGCCGGCTCTGCGCACATTTCCGCAAGTCCCACACGGACGCTGCCACCCTGCGCACCCTGCAACATCGGTTTCATCTGCCAGTGCACCGACTGCTGTGCGACGTGCCCACACGGTGGAACTCTACGCTCCACATGTTGGCCAGGCTCTATGAGCAGCGTAGAGCTATAGTGGAATACCAACTCCAACATGGGCGGCGCAGTGGGAGTCAGCCTCCTCAATTCTTTACAGAAGAGTGGGCCTTTGAGGAGTCTACCCAGATGCTGAGCGGGGATGCTGCAATCATTAGCGTCACCATTCCTCTGCTATGCCTCTTGAGAAGTTCCCTGCAAAGCATAAAGGCAGACGCTTTGGGCTCGGAAACAGAGGCGGGGGAAGAGAGTATGTCGCTGGATAGTCAGAGCACCCTCCTGTCTATATCTCAGCGCGTTGAGGAGGAGGAGGAGGAGCATGAGGAGGATGAGGAGGAGGGGGAAGAGACAGCTTGGCCCACTGCTGAGGGTACCCATGCTGCTTGCCTGTCATCCTTTCAGCGTGTATGTCCGGAGGAGGAGAAGGAGGAGGAGTCTGAAAGTGATCTTCCTAGTGAGGACAGCCATGTGTTGCGTACAGGTACCCTGGCACACATGGCTGACTTCATGTTAGGATGCCTTTCTCGTGACCTTCACGTTACACGCATTCTGGCCACTACGGATTACTGGGTGTACACACTGCTCGACCCACGGTATAAGGAAAACCTTTCCACTCTCATACCCGAAGAGGAAAGGGGTTCGAGAGGGATGCTATACCACAGGACCCTGGCGGACAAACTGATGGTAAAATTCCCATCCGACAGCATTAGTGGCCGAAGGCGCAGTTCCGAGGGCCAGGTAGCATGTACAGCACAGGCAGGGGAACACTCTCTAAGGCCTTTGACAGCTTTCTGGCTCCCCAGCAAGACTGTGTCACCGCTCCCCAGTCAAGGCTGAGTCGGCGGGAGCACTGTAAAAGGATGGTGAGGGAGTACGTAGCCGATCGCACGACCGTCCTCCGTGACGCCTCTGCCCCCTACAACTACTGGGTGTCGAAGCTGGACACGTGGCCTGAATTCGCGCTGTATGCCCTGGAGGTGCTTGCTTGTCGTGCGGCTAGCGTCTTGTCAGAGAGGGTGTTTAGTGCGGCTGGGGGAATCATCACAGATAAGCGTACCCGCCTGTCAACCGACAGTGCCGACAGGCTTACACTCATCAAGATGAACAAAGCCTGGATTTCCCATAAACTTGCTCTAGCAGCCAATGAATGTTCATTGGCTGCATCAGCTTGTTTGTAGATAAGCTCAGCATGCAAAGTGAGACTGGAGCCAGCAGTAGCGAACAAATGGGGGAGCGGGGAGAGGTTAGTAACTGCTGATTATTTATTGCAAAACATGGGGGACCTGTTGGCATGGGTTTCCTTAACTCTGACAACCCCTTTAAGCTTAATAATAGTCTGTTACTTTACTGATCTATAGAGAAAACTTTTCAGCAGTCATCTCGCTAACATCACACCTCTATATAAATCACACAGGATCCACCATTCACAATAGGTGATGGTCACAGCTTATCTATTCCCCCTCCCTGCACAATGACTTCTACATACGCCACAGAGTATAGGCCCTTTTACATAAAATGATTATCATTCTGGTTGTTCAAAACCCCATGCTCCCGCAGGATTTTGACTGTCAATCGTCCTGTGTAAAAGCATACAGAAACTGAATGCCTGGACAAGAATTGTCCAGTCATTATTACAAGGCTTGTATAAAGAGTCTAACGTTGACTTGCAGGAATGCTGCCTTCCAGTAGGTGGCACTGCAGAGGTATTGTTCCATCTTCCTTATTTGCATATTACCCAGAGCAGCATGAATGGCCTTAAAAGTCTTCTCACTCACCTTCTATGTGTTCTCCTTAAGGAGAAAAGATAGTGTTCCTGACCCACATCACAGGCCACTCACTAGCCAAGACAGAAACCTACTGCACACTGATGAGGGGTAAACACCCTGAAACAGCTGTCTGTGTATGAATTTTGGCTTGGCTTTCAATTCCCAATCATTGTTACAAGGCTTGTATAAAGAGTCTAACATTGACTCGCAAGAATGCTGCCTTCCAATAGGTGGCTCTGCAAAGGTATTGTTCCCTCTCCCTTATTTGCATAAAAACCGAACGATACATCGTTCAGTATTGAATAGCTGCTGCTTACAGTAAATGGGGAAGGGTGACGAGGGAACTCTCCTCCAGCCGCCTCCCTGCTGGCTGCGCAGTGAGTGATCCAGCGATACTCACTCCTGTGTAATAGCACGGGAGTGAGTATACACAGGAACGAGTGTTGGGCATTGGTAACTCAACACTCATCCCGTGTAAAAGGGCCTTATGTCTAGAACAGTCAATGAGTCCCTTCTAACCATTCTGTGAATAGCCCATGATGCTACTGTATAACATATCTCTGCAGCAAAGCCAGGATGGCCGCGATAGTCATGTCCAGACATAGGACTAAATAAAAAAAAACTTCAATCAGAAAATAAAAACTGGAATAGAAAATATTTCACTATTTGGTTTTAATGAGTAAAAAAATATATGTGATATATTCCCTTTAAAGAAAGAGCACTCCAGGCAACACAGATACATTGTAATATGCGCAATGCAAGTACTGCAGGAGTGATGCATGTCACTGGGATCACTCTCCTCTTACCTGAAACCCCTTGTCAGACACACCTTCAGGCATTACACTAGGCATAACATAGTTATTCCCAGAGCAAACCTTCAATACATAACTGCACTCTGCTACTTCTACACACCCTAAACAGTAGTAATTAATTTAAATACTGTTCTTATATTATTACCTTTTGACTTGTTGTTTCTTCTATGTACTGTTCCGCAGTTTCACAGTTTGTGGCACAGCTATATACACAGACGTTATAAAGCCGTTAATACTTTTGTGTTTTTCTCTTTCTCATTAACCTTAATAGGTGTAATGCAGTGTCACAGTGAGCTGTACTTATTATCTACATTCTGCCTGAGGTTCTTAATCATCTCCAAAAGCTCAACACATTAAAATTGATAGACCATATAAATCCCTTCTGCCATTTCAGACCACGTTGCCTTTCCCAAAATTTACGTCAGGAATACTAATAACGACAATTGTTCAGCATTTCACCTGTATAATGAACAATGAAGTAATATAACTGACTTGCAAGCACTGTGATGTGTTGTTGTACAGACAAACTTGTGGATGTTAAAGATCATTCAACCTGCAAGCTCTTCTCATTTCCTCTGTTGGACTTTTGATTGAACCTGAAATAATTGTCATAATAAATATTGTATGTCCAATACAAGCAACTTTTTTTACATTTGATCTGCAAAGCGGGTGGGAACCAAGAATAGCTCTTCCAGTGAAGGAATAAGTTCAATCAAGACTTCACATATTACACAGTCATCGATTGACATGGTATCAAATATAGTACCTGTCTAATTATTTATAGCTTATTGCCTATAGAAAAGTACCACTTTTCCATGAATTGAGCCTGTTATTACAGAAGGACCGCACACTGACCAGTCACCGGTAATCAGTCAGTGTGTGCAATTCTGCAGAAATGCCTCCAACTTCTAAAAGAAACATATAACAGATGAATCTCCTTTCATTCCAGACACCATGGGCACTAAATGACTACTTTTTTCATTAGTGTCCATGTATTTACAGATGGTTGGTATCTCTGGTCTCAGTGAAATTCTGCTAATATGGTAGATAGCATTAATGTTTGTCTCAAATAGTTTTATTGGGTTATTTGCATATTTATACAAGCTATGCAGTTAGAAAGTTCTCCTTACAGGGGGTTTAACAGTATGAGCATTAATGTTTAAAGGCGTTTTCCCACAATCGACTTTTATCACTTATCTACAGGATAGGTGATAGAAGTCTAATTGGTGGGGGTCCCACCACTGGGACAATTAACAAGCATCAAAATACTAAGCACCACTTGTCTAAGAGTGACTGTGTGAGTTACATGTGATGATATCACCGTCATGTGATCATATGACGGTGATGTCATCACAGGTCCTAAAACATACGTAGCTTGACAGCAGCAGTGTGCTTACATCAACGAACATCTGCTCATGCCTCACACTTGCAGGGACTTTAGCAGAACATGTGTTCTTTGTCATGCTCAATTCTTTCCTGGAGAGACAAATACTACATTATATCAGTAAGTGGTACTTTGCACCAGCAGAAACACTGGTACTAGTGTCTCTATATATCCTGATTGCAGAGCATTGTGATAATGATAAGGAATCTCTATATTCTCTGACTACAGAGAACTGTGGTTATGATCAAGTAATTGTGTATATACCCCTTATTGCAGAGAGTTACCAGACATTTTGACAATGATGAAGAAACACTCTATATAATATTGGAGAATGTTGCAAAAATAAACACCAGAGGTGGATACAAAGCTCCAAGGGATCCATGTTATGTTTTTTTACTTTTATAATACATAGATCCAAAAGTGCCGAGGGCCCCTGGGCAAAAGCTGTGCCTGCCCCCCCCCCCCCAAAAAAAAAAAATTAAAATCGTAATATATGCATATTTATATTCTGAAAGCACTCGCCTTTCCCTTGAGCATGAACATTCACTAGCTGTAATATAAAGAGATGAATAAAGTGTCCCACCAGCTGTCCAGTATCAATCACCTGACGTTCAGTACCTTAGGAAAGCTGAGTTGACATTCTTCCGCCTTGAATTTGCCCTAGAACCAGAGGGTCCAAAGATATCTACATATATGAGATTGATATATATTTATATAAGATATATACAGTGATGTAGAGGCTATATTCTGTCAGACATTCTGTGTGTGTCTCAGCGTCCATTGTTATGTTAGCCCAAGCAGGATGATGCGGCTACCTTAGTCCCACATGGTTAGGTAACACTGTTGTATAGTTTGTAGGTGAAAGTTAAATGCTTTCAAAGCTGAGTGCCGAAATACCTTTGTAGTAGATTTGAGCAAAGGCTGTTACACTCCCCCCCCCCCCCCATGGGGGTCTCTGATGTCCTACAGCCCCTCTGAAGCCAGAGCTAGAAAATGTTTATATACGCAGATAAGGGCAGGAACAGGCTTCATGTCTCTATGAGCTTCTCCATCCCATTTCCTGAAGACCATAGCCAGACCTGATAACTTTTTGGAGCCAAAAGTTAACAGAGGATGATCACTCGAGACAAAGAAAAAATGTGATTTAGAAATTATGAAACTGGTGGTGGCAGCTGTATGCATATTGTAGAGCTCGGAAGTGCATTAGATATAACGGATCAGGTGGATGATTTGAGCTTTCGGTTCGCATGCGTGCAGGAGCATGGGAAAGCTGGGTACAATTAGCCTGTATTCTAACAACTGCCAGCTTGCAATACTGCAGAGTGATTGAGGACAGAGGCAGGATCGATAGGCATCGGTCCTTCCCCTCTCTCCTCTTGTCCAGTGCTGGACAAGTTGGTTTACAGTGCAGGGCCAGGCGGATTGCTGTAGAGTTGTGGCTGTGGGTGATGGTCGCTTGTCTGCTGTCTCGGAAAGTTGGGTATCAGTCACTCCACAATCTAAGCTTTTCCTCCTTCCCCTTGCTACGTGACACTAGCGTCATGTAAAAGTTCAGGTATAGACCAGCTTTCTGGCCAACTCATAAATAACAAAAAAAGAACTAGGCCACTAGTCTGCCTATACCCTTACAGGGTCAGTAATATTGTAACAAATAGTTAAGCATTAATGTTACCCCTGACCAGACACTAATATATTATTGCATACCATTTATAAAAGGTGCAAATACAATTACAATTCATATTACCTCTATACTATCACTGAACAAAACCCACTTTACCATGATCAGCATTACCAATTATACCACTATACTAGGGCCAAATAATACCGTCTAACCATGATCACATATTACTACCACACAGTGACAGAATACCACCATACGGTTGCAGGAAAAACACTATACAAACACCAATAGTAATAATGCCACCTGTGATGCCCCACACAGTAATAGTATCACCTTTTTGTGTGTAGAGGCACTTCTAGTGCCTCTCACATAGTAAAAGTGCCCCCACTTAGTGATAATGCCTTCCTTATGCCCCCACTCAGTAAAAACCACAGTGCAGCTTTCATTTTTGAAGCTGCTGAGAGAAAATGAAATAGCTATAATAGCCCAAAAGCAGACACACCCTACTGTAACTTCACTAGTAGAGAGGGACTATATTCCATCTGGTTCAGAATTCATTAAATTGGAAGGGACAAAAGCTTAGATAAGCTTTGAAGCTTGTTGTTCCATGTCTCCTTGGATAAATACGAAAGGTGGGGATCTTGAGTTCCTATAGACCCTCCCTCACAGTCAGTTATTTTATTTTTTAGATTATTACCAGTGATAAAGCAGGATACACCCTCCTGAGCACAGGACTATTTTCTTCTACATTTACTGTATGTAAAGCACTGTCTAGTTAGTGCCCAGCTGGGCAGGTGTTTTATTTCTGTTTATTGTACAACGTTTATGTGCTGTGTCTCCACTGATCATATGTTGCTGGAACTAACTAAATTGGATGGTCTTTATATGGGCTTTGAGTGACAATGTCCTTGCTTAACCCGAACCCTGATGCAGACTTTGCTAATCTGTATATGAGGGAGATGACCTCCATCTTGCATGTGTATTTTCTGTTGTTCAGTTGTGTAGATCTAAAGGCCCATTTACACAGAGCGATTGCTCAAAAATTGCTCAAAAGCAATCGTTTGAGCGATAATCATTGCATCTAAATGCGCAGCCATCGTGCACTGCTAGTTGATCATTAAATTCAAGCCAGCCTAAAAATCATCCTGCGGTCTTATCAGGACCGCACGATGAGTTCTCCATGGGTACTGCTGATAGCATTGTTTCAGCTATTTAACTCATCGGAGAACAAAGGAGCTGAATGGAGATAAGAGCCCTCCGGCTACTAACTGCATTTAGCTAAAGGCTTAATTTGCATGCTAAGTAGCTATTAGGTAGCTGAGTAGCTACTTAGTAGTTTATGCAAAATGATCGCTCAAAGCTGTCACTCAAACTGTCCTTTGAGTGATTTTTGAGCGATCATCGCTCCATGTAAATGGGCCTTAAGTTGGGGAACATATTGAATAAGAAACCCTCCTCCATATACAATGGGAAAAAAAGTATTGTTTGCATAAACAGGTTTAACTGGACTCTTATCTTCACATGAAACCAACAGAGAAGCTTCAAAGGAGAAGAACACACAAAGACTGGCATTAGAATAATTGAATTATAAGGTCCTAGAAGATTGAAGTCTGTTGCTAAATGTGCCATGTGCAAACTCTACTGAGCCTGTTTGCTAATATCCTCTTCTGTGTAACGTTACTCCTTCTGATTACATCATAAACACTCCCCATAGGAATGACCTATCAGCACACAAAATGTAGTAATATATATGAATGTCTCACCTTCCTTTGTTTGAATTATATAAACCTTTTCCCGCCAAAATAAAAACAGATTTCCTGTGGTATACACACTATAATGACATGTTTTTCATTGGCTTCTCCAAGCTCGTAATAATCAAATCTAATATGGCACCCACAGTATATCGAACAGCACATTTAACTAACAACAAAATATATATCATCTTTTTGCCCTCCTTTAAATATATGTGCCCCCCTTTTACCCCCCTTTTGTTTATATGCCACCTTTTTTACCCTCTTTGATATACAGTAAAACCTCTAGTAACGTTGGTAATCCGTCCGAAGGCAAGCAAGGTTTCCATTGGAATCAATGTAAATCCAATTAATTTGTTCTAGACATTCCAAAAAACACACCAAACCTCACTTAATGGAGAATAAATGTGGTCTTCAATACCAATAACAATAATAAATTAATATAAAAGACTACTGTAAAGAATAAATTAACATTTAACATATTATTGAACATCTTACTATGTGTTATGTGTGGTGTTACATAGGACTGCAGGTCACATTACTTCATTATCTGTCCTCAGCGTTATCACTGTGTTCTCTGTGCTGTTACATAGGACTGCAGTGTTATCAGTGTGTTCTCTGTGGTGTTACATAGGACTGCAGGTGGCATCTGAGGTACTACAGTACATCATCTGTCCTCAGCATTATCACTGTGTTTTCTGTGGTGTTACATAGGACAAGATTCAATAATTCATCACAGACAGATGTCTGTCCAGCCTTTGTTTGAAGACTTCCATTGATGGAGAACTCACCACCTACCGTGGTGACCTGTTCCACTCATTGATCACCCTCACTGTCAGAAAGTTTTTTGCTAATATCTAATTTGTGTCTCCTCTCTTTCAGTTTCATCCCATTGCTTCTGGTCCTTCCTTGTGCAAATGAGAATAGGGCTGATCCCTCTGCACTGTGACAGCCCTTCAGATATTTGTGGACAGCTATTAAATCTTCTCTCAGCCTTCTTTTTTGCAGGCTGAACATTCCCAGATCCTTTAACCGCTCCTCATAGGACATGATTTACAGACCACTAACCATCCTGGTAGCTCTTCTCTGAACTTGCTCCAGTTTGTTTATGTCTTTTTTAAAGTGGGGTGCTCAGAACTGGACACAGTATTCCAGATGAGGTGTGACTAAGGGACAGTATAGGGGGATAATTACCTCACATGATCAAGACTCTATGCTGCTCTTAATACATCCCACAATTGTGTTTACCTTTTTGCTGCTGCATCACACTGTTGACTCATGTTCAGTCTGTGATCTGTTAGTATACCCAAGTCTTTTTCACATGTGTTGCTGCTTAGCCAAATTCCTCCCATTTTGTATGTGCTTTTTTTTTTCTTTTTTCTTTTGCCCAGATATAGAACCTTCCTTTTCCCCTTGTTAAATACCACTCCGTTAGTCACTGCTCACTGTTCAAGCTTGTCTAGATCTTTTCTCTCTGCTCGCTAGTGTAATATATATATATATATATATATATATGCCTATATTTGCCCCCTTTTACATAAACATGCCACCTTTTGGCCCTCATGTTAGATATACTTTTACTTTATAAATATGTGGTAAATTAAAAACCAGTACATGCTCATCTCCCCTTTTACTCCCAGGCCACTGTAGTTGGTGCTGCTAACTTCCAGGGGGTTTAATCATGTGACAAACACATGACCGCTGCTGTCAATCCTCGGCTTCAGCATTAATTAGGCCAGGAATTTTAGCAACGATTATTTGTTTGTCATATGATCGCACAACCCAGAAGTCAGTGGCAGATAGTAGCACCAACTCCAGCAGCTGGGGAGCAACAGGGGAGGTGAGCATGTACTGGTTTTCATTTTATTACACTATCAAAAAATTAAGATCAGTGGGTCCCAACTGCTCTGCCTAATCCAGCAGCCCCCTTCTGCCCTGAGCTCCTGTGCAGCTGTACTCCCTGCACATGTAGTATGTCCACCCCTTTATATCAGAGCATTGTGACAATGATGAGGAAACTATGTATCCTGATTGCACAGAATCGTGGCAATGAACAGGTAATTCTCTATATAACCTTATTGCAGAATGCTGTGACAATGCTGAGGAAACTCTATACACTCTGATTGCAGAGCATTATAACAATGAAGAGGTAACTCTCCATACACCCTCATTACAGTGCATTGTGACAATGATGAGATAATTCTCTCAATACCCCCATTGCAAAGCATTGTGACAATGAAGAAAAAACTCTACTACCCCTTATCATAATAATCTGGCTAACGTTTGTTTTAAATGTATGCGTTTTTGTAAAATAATCGTATATTTTTCGGTATATTCCATAGTTATACAAACTTTATATTTTCTTTAACTGTAATTATTCCTCTCTAGAATGCATGTTTCGAAATTTAAACAATATGATTTACAGAAAAGTGAAACAAGTTTTCCAACATCAACTTTTGTGGCATAATTATCCATCCATTCCCCATAAACTATTAAACAAGTGTGAGTCAAAGATTATTCGCACTCCAGCTATATTAAAACATTTGTTGGCCGCACTGTCTTATCGGCGCTTCCCGTTGTAGATCGCTATCTCCTCCGTCACTGTTGTGCAGGTTTGAATGTGTTACGTCAGTGACTGGAGTACAAGAAGAAATGGCTTCCCCACTTGTGATTTGTATGAATGAACAGCGTGCAGTAATTTGTTTTTTGTGTTCTGTGTTGACTCATGTTCAGTCTATGATCTATTAGTATACCCAAATCTTTTTCACATGTGCTGCTGCTTAGCCCAATTCCTCTCATTCTGTATGTGCTTTTTTCATTTTTCTTGCAACAAATCAAGTAGCCTTGAATTGGTGCCAATTGGGTCTTATGGGGAAGGATGAAGTGGGAACTGTGTAAAAAAAATGCTGCACGAAGGATGGAATAAAGGTAAACATTCAGCAAATTTGGCATTCACCCATCCCTGAGGAGTGCCAAGTACTAGTAAACTCAATGCTATCCTGATTAGAAGAAGTAATTCTATATAAAGGGGATGCATCAAAGTTTCAAATTAACTTTTTATTGTTTTTTGCTGCAGACTATTTTAATATGTCTGCTGATAGTCGGACCATTATGAAAGTACAGGCTGTGCTTCAAGATAAAACATCTCCTTGTTTCTAGTAGCTGAATACTTTTTGAACAGATTTTCTTGTATATAAGTAGAAGTTTCTTTATTTGACAAACTTCGTTTTTAATTGTATCATTTTTCAAATAATGTAACTAAACAAGCTGATCTATCTGAAATCTAACTGAAATTTAGAGGGTAGCCGGAATATTAGGAAATGGGGTAGCATATACCCTGATTGCAGAGTACTGTGACAATGAAGAAGTAGCTCTCTATATACCTCTGCAGTCAGGTTATATACAATAGGTACCTGATCATTGTCACAATGCTTTGCAATTAGGGTTTATAGGGAGTTAAGGTATTTGGTCATAGTCACAATATTCTGTAATCAGGGTGAATACACAGCCGATCGTTGTCACAATACTCTGAAATCAGGGTATACAGAGAGTTAGCTGATCATAGGCATAATATTCTGTAATCAGGGTGAATTCACAGTCAGCTGATTGTTTAAACAACACTCTGTAATTAGGGTATATAAAGTGTTAGCTGATTGTTACCACAATATCCTTTAATGAGACCACAATAAAGTTACCTGATCACTGTCATAATTCCCTGTAATGAGGGTATATTGAGGGTTACCTGATCATTGTCATCATTCCCTGTAATGAGGGTATATTGAGGGTTACCTGATCATTGTCACAATATTGTGTAATAAGAGTGTATGCAGAATTACCTCTTGATTGTCACAATACTCTGTAATCTGGGTGTATAGATAGCTGCCTGATCGTTGTCGTAATATTCTGTAGTCAGGGTACATGGAGAGTTAGCTAATCACTGTTATTGTACTCTGTAATGAGGGTGTATAGAGATTTACCTCTTCATTGTCACAATATTCTGTAATTGGGGTGTACAAAGAGCTATCTGATCATTATTATAATATTTTGTAATCAGGGTATTTAATTTCCTGACTATTTCATAGTATTCTGTAATCAGGGTGTATAGACAAGTACCTAATCATTATCACAATATTCCATAATTGGGGTGTATAAAGAGTTAGCTGATCATTGTCATAATATTCTGTATGGAAGGTTTACCTGATCATAATCACAACATCTTGTAATGGGAGTGTACAGAGAGTTACCTGATCATTATCCCAATACTCTGTAATGAGAGTATATAGGGAGTTAGCAGATCATTGTCATAGTATTCTATAATCGGGTTGTATAGTTTCCTAATCATTATCATAATATTCTGTAATGGCGGGACATAGAAGTTTACCTGATCATTGTCACAATATTCTGTATTCAAGTGTATAGAGAGTTACCATTTCATTGTCATAATATTCTGCAATCAGGGTAGACAAGCCCCTTTAACCCCTTCATGACGCGGCCCTTTTTTTTCCATTTTCGTTTTTTCCTCCCCCCCCTTAAAAAAATCATAACTCCTTTATTTATCCATTGACATCGCTGTATGAAGGCTTGTTTTTTGCGGGACAAGTTGTATTTTTCAATGGCACCATTTAAAGTACCATATAATGTACTGAAAAACTTTAAACAAAGTTTAAAGTTTTCTCCAAAGTGGAGAAAAATGAAAAAAAAACACGACATTTCACCATCTTTCAGTGCGTCTTGTTTCTACGGCACACAAACTGCAACAAAAGAAACATGATAACTTTATTCTATGGGTCAGTACGATTGCTACGATACCAAACTTGTATAGTTTTTTTTTTTACTATACTACTCTTTTTTTTTCAAAGGCATTTAATTTTTTTCAATTATTTTCTGCCGCCATCTTCTGCGCGTAATAACTTTTTTAATTTTCCGTCGACGTAGTTGAGCGAGGGCTCATTTTTTGCAGGATGTCCTGTAGTTTCCATTAGTACTAATTCGGAATACATACGACTTTTTGATCGCTTTTAATTGTGTTTTTTTGGGGAGACAGGGTGACTGAAAAAGTTCATTTCTGGTGTTCTTTTTTTTTTTTTGGACGACGTTCACTGTGCGAGGTAAATAATGTACTACTTTGATAGATTGGACTTTTACAGACGCGGAGATACCAAATATGTATTTTCATTTTATTACTTAGACTTTTTAATTATAGATACGGCAAAAGGGGGGTGATTTAAACTTTTATTACTTTTTCTTTTTTTACAATTAAAAAAACTTTATTGCTCTTTTTTTTACTTTACTTTTAAGAGCCCCTGGGGGACTACAACATGCGATGCTGTGATCGCTCCTGCAGTATGAAGCAATGCTAGAGCATTGCGTCATACGGCATTCTGACAGGCAGCCTATCAAGCCACCACACGGGGATGGCTTGATAGGCAGTCTCTCAAGACAGCCCTGGGGGCTTTCAGAAGGCCCCCGGCAGCCATGACACCTGCATGGCTCCCCCGATCTCACCGCGCGCGCGCGCGCCCGGGGGCGCACGGGACCCCTGAACAGCGTCATTTAAAGGGTTAATAGCCGCGGGTGTCAGCTGTAGTAAACAGCTGACGCCCGTGCTGTACGCTGGGAGGTCGCCCCGCGACCTCTCTGCATACATACCACGACGCTCAAGACGTAAATGTATGTCCTGGAGCGGGAAGGGGTTAATTATTTATTATTTGATGCACCTTTGCAGCTAGATAGATATGCAGTCCTGCTTCAATACTCACTATTGTGTCTGTTTAATTAAACTTTTCTTGCATTGTAATGAGGATAATAAAGAAACGGGAAGCAAACTTTGTCTTTGATCCCCTCTTGCTTTTGGTTTATGCAGCTGTTAGGTCTGCTTAGTAATGCACATACAATACTTGTTAGTGTTTTCTAATATGGGATTTTTCTACTTACTAATCAACTCTAAAGCTAAAGCTGGCCATACAGAGACGATTTTAGGTGACTACAGAGCCCTACCTGTTATTGACACAAACAAGTATGATCTCTTCATTGCCACAAGGTTCTGTAATTACTACGGTTCATTGTCATTCTTTGAATTTAAAGATGCCGCTGTCTAAAGGCCCATTTAGACACGACGATTATTGCTCGAAATTCGTTCAAAATCCATCTTTTGAGCAATAGCCGTTTCGCCTAAACACACGACCATCGTGCACTGTTTGTTCATCGCTCACTTCTAGTTTTTTAGAAATAAGCAATGACTGTTATCAGCAGCGCAGCACAGCAGAGCTTAAGTGCAGTCCTTATGAATTAATTAACATCCCACAACAATAGCATACGTAACTCCAAAGGTTAGGCAAACAAAACTCCTTCTCAGACTGCGCTCACACAACCATTTTTCCAGCGTGCCGCGCATGAACACACAGCAAGTACGCAATGGCTTGCTGCGTGCCGCCAATCCCCATACACTATCTTGGCATGTGTTAAGGATTTAATGTGGATCCGCTGTGTCGCCCAACCAGTAGATGGAACAGACCGGAAGGGCAGACAGCCAACTCTGGAAACCCATATGTTCACCACTGGAAGCATGACTTGGAATGCAAGGTGACCAGGGGGATCTAGCCCTATGCTGGAAGCAGGAAATGGAAAGTCCCTGCCTATCAACAGCAGAGAATTCACCCTGACAAGGGCGGCCCTGCGCAGAACCTAGGCACTGATTAAACCTGTCAGGACTGATCACCAAGAAGTTTGATAACACCACGCCGTCTACAGAACCAAGGAGTGAGCAAGTTCAGGACCAAGCTGAAAGTACTTGAGCAAACTGAAGACAAAGCATAAACGGCAAACACAGGAACAAACAGGAGCAGCTGCGACACGAACATATATGAGGAATCATACACCAACACTGCAGCAGGGGCTGTCAGGTCTGAGGCCTCTATATAGTGGTGAAGAGATGACCAACAATCTGCAGCTGGGTGGAAGAGGCAGAACCAATTTAACCATAACAGTGGTGGAAAAAAGGCAATCCCAGATCCAAAGCATGACGCCCACGTCTGCCAGACCTAACAGCATATATGCAGGGGTGATACGCGTTGAGATAGAACATGACACAGTTTTTTTTGTGCAGCATGGTAGATTGCTACTGCGTATTACGTGTGGAAAAACAGCACAGGTAATATGCAATGAGCATACAGTCACGTGAGCCTGGCCTCAGTCCTGTATTTATAATTCAACTTTATCTGAAACAAATGAATTGCAGGACCACGGAGAGTGAACTTTCACAATCTTTAAGGATAACAATCACAGTCTCTTTTTAAACCGAGCAGTAGGACAGCAGTTTCCTATCCAGATTTTGAGTACTGAGATGGTTAACCCTTGCAGATCTCACCTCTTCTATACTTGCTCTTTGGCCACAATCTCAGACCCACTTCAGCACCTCTCTCTCATTCTCTCTTTTACAGCCACTGCCATGTTTCTTGGTGGCTACCTCAACCTAGACATCTTCCCAGTCTCACAATAGATCACATAGCATGTGCTCACTGTGCATACACTCACCAGGCTCTGATTTGCCATGCTGCAGCAATCTCCCTAGAGTCTGTTATATTATATGCTGCCACAGCTATGCAGACTTCCCAGGCACTCCATGTGGTTTCAGTCACACACTTACTTCTTTCTGCTTGCAGTCTCTCTGTATATACTTTGGGTTTGGTGTACTATAATGGCATCTAGTGGCAATAAGTAATATTGCAGTTATACATTCAATGATTTGACTTGCATCCTGATAATGTATAGCATAATACAATGCAGTATCATTTAGTATGCTGAGCAGATATACACTGTTCTTAGGACCCCTTTATTGACAAAGACTACTCATGGTCAAAACGTATGTAATTTTTAATCGTCTCGGAGGAATAAAGAAGATTTTTTTTAACTGCACGGCTTATGCTGTCACGCCTGCTTCCTCTACAGTTCTATTCAGTAAGCAGACTGTTGTTCATACGTGAACAACTCACTCTTATTTGATTCTTATGCCTGCACAAGCCAAGCAATGAACAAATTATTGCTCGTCGCTCAGATCATGCTGCCATTTACACTGAATGATTATCCTTCAGATTCCACGATTCAGCAGAAATCCGAAACGTTCAGGCTAAAAGGACTCTTACCTAAGGGGAATACTTGACAAAGACTACTCATAGTCAAAACGTTGTATGTAATTTTTATCATCTGGGAGGAATAAAGACAATATTTTTACTGCACCGCTTATGCTGTCACGCCTTCTTTCTCTACGGTACCGCTTTATTTTGGATCGGGCTCTCTCTTTGTGACTTTGCATTTTTCCTGCCCAGCCATACTTGGCTCTCAAGATTGTGCTGCTGGCACCCTAGTCTCTCTATGCTTACTAAATGGAGGCGGGCAGCCGTAATGATCTCCAGCCCGCTCCACCTCAAATCACTGAGAGATGATCGCTCCTTTGTGAAAGCACAGGAGCAATTATAGTAGGCATGGCTGTTAGGCGCTTCTGCGCCCAACAGTCGTCTCGTGTAAAAGGGCTCTAATTGTTTCTAATTTTAGTTTCATAATGTTAGGTTACACATTGATATTCCAAGTATATTTGATAATCTTCATTAGTGATGATCAATTAATGAAATAACCGCTTCATGACTGTTTGGGGCCGATTTCATGACAATCATCTTGAATCAGCTTTACTAATTGGTCCTCCAGAAGCCCGCAAAAGCCCCCTGAATTGCATGGGAATACAGCCACAAATCTGGGGAACACTTTACTCCTCCCAAAATTCGTAAAATTAGTATACAGTGGTGTAGGGGTCAATCATAGCACAGGGTGGTTCATGTTTCATGGTACCCCAAAGAATTGTGGGACATTCATCCTTGTTTATCCCTTCCTCACCCCCTCTTTCTTTTCCCAGAATAAAAAATTTTCTGAAGCACAAGAAACATCTGTAGCTCTACAGCTTTTCCTTGAAGAAGGCCCGTGCTTGGCTATTCTGTTGACCTCGCAGAATTTATCCTTGTAAAATGTATGACAATGCTTTTAAAAGAAGCAGCACACCTGCTGTCTTGTGTACCAAAATCTTTGATCTAGGAGACCCTATGTGGGGTTTATTTTGTTTTCAGTGACACCCCTGTGCTATACATTGACAGCAGCAAAAATATAACCTTTCCCAACATACAGACTACATTTTATATAGGCATATAAATGTGATGCAGCTTCTTTCTCTGTTCCCTCCAATAGAACCCAGAGTTAGTTCTCTGCTGGTATACACCGGCAGCAATATATCCTATCTAGAATATCTGTCCCACTTAACAACAGATCATATAGCATTATATAGGCATTGTGGCCAAGAGGATTCACTTGCCTACAGATCACCAACCTCTTGGACTGGAAATGGGCACCACATGTAAAAATAAATGCTTCAGAGACAGTACTTTCTTTAAAACTGGCACCTGCCAGCATTTATTTCACAGCACACAGCACGGCATAAACAGCATATCACATAGTCCAAATATAGTCCTGGATTCACAACCCACTGGGTCACCGTCGCTACCCCGCCCAGGGCATCTTGAGGCTGTTCTTCTCTGTCAGACGTGTGATGGTCCCAGAACTGGTTCACACCAGACCTACAGGTGCAAACTGGACCTCAGGATAGCGGCCTCGTAGCTCCACTGAGCTGAAACGTCTCCTGAGTGTGCCAGGAACTGAGACTTTTATATTCCTTCCTGCCATACCCAGGTGTTAACTCTTTCTGCAATCCGGAATGCCTGTCTGTAGCCCTCTGCAGGGCATTATGTTCACTGCACTCCCACAGCATATAAACGAGATGCAATGTCTCTGTCCTTTGCTTAACTATAGCATGGCTGCTGGTTACACTGTGCCTATGTTATATATGGCTATGTCATGTGATGCAGGTGTCCAATGAAATTGCTGACCATGTACAAGATGGAGATCACATTTGGTGACATAAGCAAGGAGCTCTGTTTACTCATCGGCTGACCTCTGCAGTAGGCAATATGGGAAATTCAATTCTTCCATGATTTTCACCAAAATGGTTTTGGACTTACCAGATTTGTTTGTGAGAAAATTGGAATGATTTGATCACACGGCCCATCAAGACGAGCAACACTATTCTTCTTATTAACTGAAAGTAAATAAAATGGAAGTTTGGGGAGGAATATCAATAAACTAGAAAAATAAGGTTTGATACTAATAGAAAAGTTCTAATTTAAAGACCACTTGGAATGGATCCAAGAAATGTATTGTAGGAGTGAGGTCAGGACGATATTACACCCTCACAATGTGTTTTTCATTGCTCAGTTTATTTCCAGAATTGAAAAACAGAATTACTTGGAACTCTCTAAGATCGACATCAACAGACAAATCTCGAGAACAGAATATCACAAGCAAGAGAAAAACATGATGACACTACAGGAGAACAGTTATAAAGGTAATGGATCAAAAATAGATAGTGTTTCTGTCTGTCTCCTATCTATCTCATTATCTATCTATCTCATATCTAATTATTAGAGATGAGCGAGCACCAAAATGCTCGGGTGCTCGTTACTCGGGACGAACTTTTCGCGATGCTCGAGGGTTCGTTTCGAGTAACGAACCCCATTGAAGTCAATGGGCGACCCGAGCATTTTTGTATTTCGCCGATGCTCGCTAAGGTTTCCTTGTGTGAAAATCTGGGCAATTCAAGAAAGTGATGGGAACGACACAGCAATGGATAGGGCAGGCGAGGGGCTACATGTTGGGCTGCATCTCAAGTTCACAGGTCCCACTATTAAGCCACAATAGCGGCAAGAGTGGGCCCCCCCCCCTCCCAAAAACTTTTACTTCTGAAAAGCCCTCATTAGCATGGCATACCTTTGCTAAGCACCACACTACCTCCAACAAAGCACAATCACTGCCTGCATGACACTCCGCTGCCACTTCTCCTGGGTTACATGCTGCCCAACCGCCCCCCCTCCCCCCACAGCGCACACCAAAGTGTCCCTGCGCAGCCTTCAGCTGCCCTCATGCCACACCACCCTCATGTCTATTTAGAAGTGCGTCTGCCATGACGAGGAACCGCAGGCACACACTGCAGAGGGTTGGCACGGCTAGGCAGCGACCCTCTTTAAAAGGGGCGGGGTGATAGCCCACAATGCTGTACAGAAGCAATGAGAAATAGAATCCTGTGCCACCGCCATCAGGAGCTACACATGTGGGCATAGCAATGGGGAACCTATGTGCCACACACTATTCATTCTGTCAAGGTGTCTCTGCATGCCCCAGTCAGACCGGGCTTTTTAATTCATAGACACAGGCAGGTACAACTCCCTATTGTGAAGTCCCTGTCGACCGACAGCATGGGTGGCTCCCTGGAACCCACCGGCGGTACATAAAAATATCCCATTGCATTGCCCAACACAGCTGAGGCAGTAATGTCGTGCTTAATGCAGGTGGGCTTCGGCCCACACTGCATGCCCCAGTCAGACTGGGGTTCTTTACAAGTGGAAACAGATGCATTTATAATTCCCTGTGGACCCACAGCATGGGTGGGTGCCAGGAAGCCACCGGCGGTACATAGAAATATCCCATTGCATTGCCCAACACAGCTGAGGTAGTAATGTCGTGCTTAATGCAGGTGGGCTTCGGCCCACACTGCATGCCCCAGTCAGACTGGGGTTCTTTACAAGTGGACACATGTAGGTTAAACTCCTTGTGCACCTACAGCATGGGTGGCTCCCTGGAACCCACCGGCGGTACACAAAAATATCCCATTGCATTGCCCAACACAGCTGAGGTAGTAATGTCGTGCTTAATGCAGGTAGGCTTCGGCCCACACTGCATGCCCCAGTCAGACTGGGGTTCTTTACAAGTGGACACATGTAGGTTAAACTCCGTGTGCACCTACAGCATGGGTGGCTCCCTGGAACCCACCGGCGGTACACAAAAATATCCCATTGCATTGCCCAACACAGCTGAGGTAGTAATGTCGTGCTTAATGCAGGTGGGCTTCGGCCCACACTGCATGCCCCAGTCAGACTGGGGTTCTTTACAAGTGGACACATGTAGGTTAAACTCCGTGTGCACCTACAGCATGGGTGGCTCCCTGGAACCCACCGGCGGTACACAAAAATATCCCATTGCATTGCCCAACACAGCTGAGGTAGTAATGTCGTGCTTAATGCAGGTGGGCTTCGGCCCACACTGCATGCCCCAGTCAGACTGGGGTTCTTTACAAGTGGAATCAGATGCATTTATAATTCCCTGTGGACCCACAGCATGGGTGGGTGCCAGGAAGCCACCGGCGGTACACAGAAATATCACATTTCATTGCCCAACACAGCGGATGTAACGTCAGCTGTAATGCAGGTGGGCTAAAAATTCATTTGATTACACTGTAGGCGAGGGCCCACAAAAATTGCTGTATCAACAGTACTAATGTACATCAAAAAAATTGGCCATGGCCAACCAAGAGGGCAGGTGAAACCCATTAATCGCTTTGGTTAATGTGGCTTAAGTGGTAACTAGGCCTGGAGGCAGCCCAGTTTAACGAAAAATTGGTTCAAGTTAAAGTTTCAACGCTTTTAAGAGCATTGAAACACATAAAAATTGTTTAGAAAAATTATATGAGTGAGCCTTGTGGCCCTAAGAAAAATTGCCCGTTCGGCGTGATTACGTGAGGTTTCAGGAGGAGGAGCAGGAAAAGGAGGAATATTATACACAGATTGATGAAGCAGAAATGTCCCCGTTTTGGATGGTGAGAGAGAACGATGCTTCCATCTGCGGGTGCAGCCTACGTATTGCTTAGGTATCGCTGCTGTCCGCTGGTGGAGAAGAGAAGTCTGGGGAAATCCAGGCTTTGTTCATCTTGATGAGTGTAAGCCTGTCAGCACTGTCGGTTGACAGGCGGGTACGCTTATCCGTGATGATTCCCCCAGCCACACTAAACACACTCTCTGACAAGACGCTAGCCGCAGGACAAGCAAGCACCTCCAGGGCATACAGCGCGAGTTCAGGCCACGTGTCCAGCTTCGACACCCAGTAGTTGTAGGGGGCAGAGGCGTCACGGAGGACGGTCATGCGATCGGCTATGTACTCCCTCACCATCCTTTTACAGTGCTCCCGCCGACTCAGCCTTGACTGGGGAGCGGTGACACAGTCTTGCTGGGGAGCCATAAAGCTGGCAAAGGCCTTGGAGAATGTTCCCCTGCCTGCGCTGTACATGCTGCCTGATCTCTGCGCCTCCCCTGCTACCTGGCCCTCGGAACTGCGCCTTCTGCCACTAGCGCTGTCGGATGGGAAGTTTACCATCAGTTTGTCCACCAGCGCCCTGTGGTATAGCATCACTCTCGAACCCCTTTCCTCTTCGGGAATGAGAGTGCAATGGCTCTCCTTATACCGTGGGTCGAGCAGTGTGTACACCCAGTAATCCGTAGTGGCCAGAATGCGTGTAACGCGAGGGTCACGAGAAAGGCATCCTAACATGAAGTCAGCCATATGTGCCAGGGTACCTGTACGCAACACATGGCTGTCTTCACTAGGAAGATCACTTTCAGGATCCTCCTCCTCCTCCTCTTCCTCCTCCTCAGGCCATACACGCTGAAAGGATGACAGGCAAGCAACATGGGTACCGTCAGCAGTGGGCCAAGATGTCTCTTCCCCCTCCTCCTCATCTTCTTCCTCCTCATGCTCCTCCTCCTCCTCCTCACCGCGCTGAGATATAGACAGGAGTGTGCTCTGACTATCCAGCGACATACTGTCTTCCCCCGGCTCTGTTTCCGAGCGCAAAGCGTCTGCCTTTATGCTTTGCAGGGAACTTCTCAAGATGCATAGCAGAGGAATGGTGACGCTAATGATTGCAGCATCGCCGCTCACCACCTGGGTAGACTCCTCAAATTTTCCAAGGACCTGGCAGATGGCTGCCAACCAGGGCCACTCTTCTGTAAATAATTGAGGAGGCTGACTCCCACTGCGCCGCGCAAGTTGGAGTTGGTATTCCACTATAGCTCTACGCTGCTCATAGAGTCTGGCCAACATGTGGAGCGTAGAGTTCCACTGTGTGGGCACGTCGCACAGCAGTCGGTGCACTGGCAGATTAAACCGATGTTGCAGGGTCCGCAGGGTGGCAGCGTGCGTGTGGGATTTGCAGAAATGTGCGCAGAGCTGGCGCACCTTTCCGAGCAGGTATGACAAGTGGGGGTAGCTTTTCATAAAGCGCTGAACCACCAAATTAAAGACATGGGCCAGGCATGGCACGTGCGTGAGGCTGCCGAGCTGCAGAGCCGCCACCAGCTTACGGCCGTTGTCACACACGACCATGCCCGGTTGGAGGCTCAGCGGCGCAAGCCAGTGGTCGGTCTGCTCTGTCAGACCCTGCAGCAGTTCGTGGGCCGTGTGCCTCTTCTCTCCTAAGCTGAGTAGTTTCAGCACGGCCTGCTGACGCTTGCCCACCGCTGTGCTGCCACGCCGCGTGACACTGACTGCTGGCGACGTGCTGCTGACACATCTTGATTGCGAGACAGAGGTTGCGTTGGAGGAGGAGGAGGAAGGTGCTTTAGTGGAGGAAGCATACACCGCCGCAGATACCACCACCGAGCTGTGGCCCGCAATTCTGGGGGTGGGTAGGACGTGAGCGGTCCCAGGCTCTGACTCTGTCCCAGCCTCCACTAAATTCACCCAATGTGCCGTCAGGGAGATATAGTGGCCCTGCCCGCCTGTGCTTGTCCACGTGTCCGTTGTTAAGTGGACCTTGGCAGTAACCGCGTTGGTGAGGGCGCGTACAATGTTGCGGGAGACGTGGTCGTGCAGGCCTGGGATGGCACATCGGGAAAAGTAGTGGCGACGGGGAACCGAGTAGCGCAGGGCAGCCGCCGCCATCATGCTTTTGAAAGCCTCCATTTCCACAAGCCTATACGGCAGCATCTCTAGGCTGATCAATTTGGCAATGTGCACGGTTAACGCTTGAGCGTGCGGGTGCGTGGCGTCGTACTTGCGCTTGCGCTCAAACTGTGGCACTAGCGACGTCTGGACGCTACGCTGAGAGACATTGCTGGATGGGGCCGAGGACAGCGGAGGTGAGGGTGTGGGTGCAGGCCAGGAGACGGTAGTGCCTGTGTCCTCAGAGGGGGGTTGGATCTCAGTGGCAGGTTGGGGCACAGGGGGAGAGGCAGTGGTGCAACCCGGAGGCGGTGAACGGGCATCGTCCCACCTTGTGGGGTGCTTGGCCATCATATGCCTGCGCATGCTGTTGGTGGTGCCTCCCCAGCTGATCTTGGCGCGACAAAGGTTGCACACCACAGTTCGTCGGTCGTCAGGCGTCTCTGTGAAAAACTGCCACACCGTAGAGCACCTTGACCTGTGCAGGGTGGCATGGCGCGAGGGGGCGCTTTGGGAAACAGTTGGTGGATTATTCGGTCTGGCCCTGCCTCTACCCCTGGACACCGCACTGGCTCGGCCTGTGCCCACACCCTAACTTGGCCCTCCGCGTCCTCGGCCGCGTCCACGTCCTCTAGGCCTACCCCTACCCCTCAGCATGCTGTATTAGCAGTGATTTGATTTCACAGGCAGGAAAGAAATTGGCGCAAGCCTGCAGGCCAAATATAATTTTTTAACTTTTTTAAAAAAAGAAAGGCCCACTGCCTCTAGTGAATGAATAATAAGTTTAATAACTGTGTTGCGGCCCTGCAAAAGTGTCACAGAACTTTACTGTTGCAGAGTTATTAACTGTGGCAGAGCAGGTATTTCCCAGGCAGGAAAGAAATTGGCGCAAGGCTGCACTCAACCGTAGCTGGTTGCGTCTGATTTTTTTACGTTCTCCATGCAGCACACACGTACCCAGAGCCCTTAGGACTGACAGAGGCAGGGCAAATATACTTTCTTCCCTTTTGTTTAAAAGGATAGGCCCACTGCGTCTATTCACTGAATAATAAGTTTAATAACTGACACTGTGTTGCGGCCCTGCAAAAGTGTCACAGAACTTTACTGTTGCAGAGTTATTAACTGTGGCAGAGCAGGTATTTCCCAGGCAGGAAAGAAATTGGCGCAAGGCTGCACTCAACCGTAGCTGGTTGCGTCTGATTTTTTTACGTTCTCCACGCAGCACACACGTACCCAGAGCCCGGACGGCTGTCAGAGGCAGGGCAAATAGACTTTTTTCCCTTTTGTTTAAAAGGATAGGCCCACTGCGTCTATTCACTGAATAATAATTTTAATAACTGTGTTGCGGCCCTGCAAAACTGTCACAGAACTTTACTGTTGCAGAGTTACTAACTGTGGCAGAGCAGGTATTTCCCAGGCAGGAAAGAAATTGGCGCAAGGCTGCACTCAACCGTAGCTGACTGCGTCTGATTTTTTCTGAACGTTCAGCGCACAGCACACACGTACACAGAGCCCTGAGTACTGTAAGAGGCAGGCCAAATAGAATTTTTTCCCTGCTTTTTACAAGGAACACCCACACTGCGTGTATTCAATGAATACTAAGTTTAATAACTGTGTTGTGGCCCTGCCAATTTGTCCCAGAACTGCAGTGATGCAAAGTAATTCGCTACCTACAGCAGATCAGGGATTTCCCATGCAGGAAAAAAATTGCCGCACGCCTGCGGTAAAACGTAGCTGACTGCGTCTGATTTTTTCTGAACGTTCAGCGCACAGCACACACGTACACAGAGCCCTGAGTACTGTAAGAGGCAGGACAAATAGAATTTTTTCCCTGCTTTTTACAAGGAACACCCACACTGCGTGTATTCAATGAATAATGTATGTCTTCTGGCCCTGCCTACACAATTCTATCCCTGTAGTATTAATGCCGGGTGCAATGCTCTGCACAGCCGGTTTTGAGGAAAAAAAAAATTATGCAACACTGCTAACAGCAGCCTGGACAGTACTGCACACGGATAGAAGTGGCCCTAGAAAGGACCGTTGGGGTTCTTGAAGCCTACACTAACTCCTAACACTCTCCCTGCCTAACCCCCACTTCTGTCCCTATTGCAGGGCGCAATGCTCTGCAGATCCAATTTTGGAAAAAAAAATAAAAAATA
Source organism: Eleutherodactylus coqui (assembly GCF_035609145.1). Lineage (NCBI taxonomy): Eukaryota > Metazoa > Chordata > Amphibia > Anura > Eleutherodactylidae > Eleutherodactylus > Eleutherodactylus coqui. The sequence continues at coordinate 329,786,111 of NC_089837.1, read as the reverse complement.
CTGTGCTAACACAGTACTGCACACTAGTAGATGTGGCCCTGAGAAGGGCCGTTGGGGTTCTTGAAGCCTACACTAACTCCTAACGCTCTCTCTACAGCAGCTCCAGCACGATAGTACTTTCCCTCAGCTAAGTCACAAGGCATGTGTGGCGAGCCGCGGGAGGGGCCGATTTTTATACTCGGGTGACATCAGATCTCCCCAGCCACTCACAGCAGGGGGGTGGTATAGGGCTTGAACGTCACAGGGGGAAGTTGTAATGCCTTCCCTGTCTTTCAATTGGCCAGAAAAGCGCGCTAACGTCTCAGAGAGGAAACTGAAAGTAACCGGAACACCGCGTGGTACTCGTTACGAGTAACGAGCATCCCGAACACCGTAATATTCGCACGAATATCAAGCTCGGACGAGTACGTTCGCTCATCTCTACTAATTATCTCATATCTAACTATCTCATATCTCTATCTATCTCATATCTCTCTGTCTGTCTGACTATCTGACTGTATATGCATATATGCACTGAATAGTTTGTTTGTTTCTGGCATGCGCTCTTTCTTGATTGGAGCTACCCTGTATGGAAATTAGACATGTAACCCTGGAATGCAGCATAAAATCAAGTGAGGAAGTGCTTCATTTTCAGAGTCTTTGCACATTAGAATGGGGAAATCAATCAATCTCAGCAATGTTGCACAATGATTGGTCATTGGTGCTAGACTAGCTTGGATCAGGATGTCAAAAACTGCCAATCTTGTAATGTTTTCTTGTGCAACAATGCTCAGAATATACCAAGAGTGGTATAATGCAGAAAAACACCCAGCAAAAAGTATCCTGTGGACATAAACAATTCACTAATGAAAGGGGTCAGAGGAGGATGTCAGGAATAATTCTGGTAAACTAGTGGCACTCGTTCAAGAAAATTGCAGCTGAACACAATGCTCGTTCTCCAAATAATATGTCCCAATGTACGATTCGTTGATTTTTAGCACAGAAATGGGCTATAACAGCAGACAACCAGATCAAATGTCATTGTGTCTAAGAGAAACAGAAAGGCAAGACTCCAGTGGGCAAAAGAGTGAAGAGTGCAAAAATGGGTTCACTGAGCAGTGGGAGAACATTACCTGATCTGATAAATCTGGATTTCTGTTGCACTATGCTCATGGGTCTGCATTTGGAGCAAGTAACATGAATTGATGACCCTTCTTGTCAGTCGCACAGAGCATGTCAGTACTTCCATCTAATTTGTGGAAACTGCAAGAAGCTGCTCCTGTCCACATGGACCAATATTCCTGCAGAACAACTTCAACCCCTAGTAGAATTCATGCCACAATGAAGTCCTGCAGGACTGAAGGCTGAAGGAGGACCATTGCACTACTTTATGGGTGTTTTGTAATAAGAGACCATTCAGTGTATGCATCTGTATGTATGTATATATATATATATATATATATATATATATATATATATATATATATATATATATAATTATTTAAACATTTTGATTTTCATATTATCCACCGGAGCATATGCAAAAAAACTGATATTTCCTGTCTTTAACAGCTCACTTGTCAGCTTTGCTGTGTGTACAATGAAAGAGGGTCAGCAGAGTCATCACATTTTCATTATAGGGTGGCTGATTTAATGACAGTTGACAGCTTTATCATATGGCTGGAAGTCTAGATAAGACAGGATAGCAATTCTATATAGAATAGTTCTCAGGGCATAGATGTGTGGTATTCAAACAACTTATAACCATAATGTAATCCTGTACAATACTGCGGCTGGCTAACTCTGGAGGGGCACATGATGCAACCCTGTCTATCAGAACCTTCCACTCTGTATAGAATCGTACAGTTGGAAGGGACCTCCAGGGTCATCGGGTCCAACCCCCTGCCCAGTGCAGGATTCACTAAATCATTCCAGACAGATGTCTGTCCAGCCTCTGTTTGATGACTTCCATTGACGGAGAACTCACCACCTCCCATGGTAACCTGTTCCACTCACTGATCCCCCTCACTGTCAGAAAGTGTTTTCTAATATCTAATCTGTGTCTCCTTCCTTTCAGTTTCATCCAATTGCTTCTGGTCTTTCCTTGTGGAAATAAGAATAGGGCTGTGTCTTTGCCAGTTTCCTGCCCCCCAGAAACTATGCCAAGGAAGGAAACTGATGCAGGTGCAGAGTAGAAGGCGCTAATGGTTGGGGGGTCACATCACGTGTCCCTCCATCAGCAGCTATTTGTTGGATGAAGAACCGTCATTGGGGGAAAGTGATTTCATAAAAGAAGAGAATGACTTAAAACTCCTATATACATTATGTTAGTAAGTTGTGCAAATTCCACACATTTACTGTCCTGCACTTATTCTATATAAGGAATGAAAGCAAGTTCACCAATATAGCCATCACACGGGAAATTTTAAGTATAAAAAGCACATTTTTTTTAATCTTCTGCAGACTTACAACTATTTGATGGAACAATAAAAAAAACGCGTCTAAAACTAAGTGGAACAACTTGTAAATTCCGAGAGTGACATCAAGTTAGAAGGTTAGCAGTCTAAAAATCTTTTGACAACTAATAATTAAAATTATACTCAAATTGGACATGAAACAAACACTGTCAGGTAGTGCTGCTGAGACCTGAGTTCCTATGAGGTTCCAGGAGCACACATCCACAGATGTCATATATTTGTGCTTACTAGGTGGGGTGTTCTCCAGCCAGCTAATCCCCACTGGTCTGCTGCACATAAATACTAGCCCCTCTGTCTAGAGGATGCTGGTTTCTCAGTACCCTCATGTTTACATTAAAGGATGTTGTTATGCAGGTGTGTACTGCAAAATGTTCTGAGTGTCTGTGCAGGTGGCCGGACATGGGAGGTGAACAGTCCTATTCAGTGCAAATGGTGTTTTGTGTGGTATGCAATCCCTTGTGTGTTGGTGTGGTATGAACTGTGTCCTGTGCTGCTTGAACTATTTACCATCTAGGGTGAGGTAGGTCCCTAGGTTGCAGCGCAAGGCCATCTCTATTGGGACAATCGCCCTGCTTGCGTGTAGTTTTCCTTGGGTTAGTTGTCTCATTAGAGTAAAGACCCATGAGACAAGACAATGAGGACCCTTGTTGTGGTCTTGTGGGCTTAAGTGTTTTGACCAAAACACGAAGCAATACCTCATACCAAAGCTATTCCCTCAGTTTATGTGTGCAGGTATGCTAGGTGAGTGTTTTCGGTCGTTTGTCAGTCCTTGTATTATGTCTGCCTCTGAGTCCAGTTCACTTGCTTTGGGGGTGCCATGTGTGCAGTTCTCTAGTTCACATAGGAACTAGATGCACGTAACAGGAGACACAACCAATATAACAGACACCTGTGCATGTCCGCCTGATTCACAGACTGCTTGCACATTGACATACATTTGCATATCCTAATTCTTGTCCGTGACATGGACAGGAATTGGACATGCAATGAGTTTTCTAACGTAGTCTGTATCTGTGTGAAAATAAAAATGTATGATGTTTGCTGCCTCACTGAATATAATAGGTCCGTATGCTGTCCGTCTGTCGTCCGTTTTTTTCACATCCAACACACAGATTAACAGAAAGCTAGTGTGTTAGAAGTCTAATTTGCAGGATTGGTGTAGCTGAAGCAATACCAGATGATTTGTAGATAAGCAGTACCAGATAGTTCCGAAAGTGATTCATCATGAGGCCTTAGTCACACGGGCGTAAATACGCGTGTATATACGCGCATAAAAACCCACGGGCGTATTTACGCGCATATATACGCGCGTAAAAACGCACCTACAAAAGATAGAACATATTGGTGGCAATGGACATGGTTACGCGGTTTTTTTTACGCGCGTATTTACGCCCGTGTGACTAAGGCCTAAAAGAGAGATGAATTACTTTTGGAAGTATTTGGTACTGCTTATCTATAAAAACAGGACCATACAGAGTTAAAAACTGATCTAATCAACTTTTTCCAGTATATTATATTTATGACCAAGATCTACAGTGCCAAACTTCACTGATATATTTTTTTAATAATTCTAATAAAAATGGAGTAGTCTGCTAACAAACATCTAACATATATGGGTAAAGTTATCGCTAAGATGACGACATTAAGATGAGCAGTCATGTCTTAATAATTGGTGCTGATTCCACTGAGAATGATTAGGCTAGGCATCCACAGCCATATATAGTTGCTCAAGTTGCCCATGAGTTGTCTAAAGATTGATTGGTACTAACGGCCACTTGTCTTTTAGTGTGCAAGAGCTTCTCATGCTCTACCCCTGATCACATGACAGTGATGTCATCACAGGTCCTAAAGCATAAAACATTCAGAGTCTGACAGCAGCTGTGATGATGAGGCATTCACATAATGGTGACATCATCACAGGTGCTTCACTTTATTAAAAACCAGGACAGTAGCCGTGTGCTGACAGAACCTGTGATGAGTCACCATCATGTGATCAGTCACATGTGTGGGAGGAGTCTGGGGGTCACATGACTGTGATGTCATCACAGATCCTAAACCAGCAGAGGCAGACGAAGAATATATGTAGTACAGCTGTGTGTGTGACACGTGCATCTAGCAGAGCTGTGTGTGTCTGTGACATGCGCATGTAATGTAGCAGCGCTGCTTGTGTCTGTGACATGTGCATGTAACGTAGCAGAGCTGTGTATGTCTGTGACATGCCAATATAATGTAACAGCGCTCTGTGTCTCTGTGACATGCGAATGTAATGTAGCAGAGCTGTGTCTGTGTGTGTGATGCACATGTAGTAGAGCTGTGCGTGTCTGTGGCGTGTGTATGTAATGTAGCAGAGCTGTGTCTGTGTGTGTAACACACATGTAGCAAAGCTGTGTGTGTCTGTGACATGCATGTAACAGAGCTGTGTGTGGGATGTGTGCATGCAGTAGAGCTGTGTGTGACGCACGCACGTAGCACAGCTGTGTGTGTGATGCACGCATGTAGTAGAGCTCTGTCTGTGACACGTGCATATATCAGAGCTGTGTTTGTCAGTGACTCGCGCATATAGCAGAGCTGTGTGGCGCATTGTGTCTGTGACTGTGACATGCACATGTAGCAGAGCTGTGTGTGTGACGCGTGCGTGTAGCAGAGCTGTGTGTGTGTGTTATGCACGCATGTAGCAGAGCTGTGTGTGTCAGTAACTTGCATGTAGCAGAGCTGTTTGTGTCAGTAACTTGCATGTAGGGGAGCTGTGTGTATCTGTGACACGTGCATGTAGCAGAGCTGTGTGTGGTGTGTGTCACGTGCACATAGCAGAGCTGTGTGGCGCATTGCACCACCAGAAACACTGGTGTTATAATTTCCAAATAATTACTAGTATTACCATATCATGCACACAGCCTCAAAGTTTTCCACATAGGAAGTCCTTCCCGTTGTTGCAAGAATTTTACCCTTTATGGGTAAAAATAAAAGTTGTGTGTGAGTTACAGTAATGCCATAACTGTACGGTAACTCGCAGTCAGCTAAATATCACCATGAAGACCTAGTCTTGTGTGTATGATAATACATTGATTATGACCAATAGAATTTGCTGCATCAATGCTGACACATTGAAGATGTAGAACATCTGTCTTTTTAGTGGGGTTTAGCACATACCCACACGTGCAGACGTGCGTGTTTTCACAATCTCCAAAGACGTCTATGTTGGAGGCTCTTTGTTGCGCAAATACACACAAAATAGAGCAGGTGCAAAAAAAGGAACTGAGAATGAACCCTTGAAACATGCTGGTCTGTCGAAGCCCTTATATTGGAAAATAGCAGCGCACCACCTGTGCTGTGGCTAATTTTGCATTACTTGGTCATGCCCCATGAAATAATAATTGTGGAGTATCTTTTCTTAGAACGCTGAACTGTGCTATTCGTGTGGAAATGTATGAATAACTAGAAAGTGAGGTTTTACTATTCTCATTGTCAAAGGTATCACACAAAGTAGGGCCACAACCTATCAACAAGGGAAATGGGAAGCCACAGTTGTCAATTATGCCTGAACTACACTGGACTAGCGTTACTAATTGATTTTAACTATCTTGGGCAGCTGCTCAATGTATGGCTTTACAATGCAGCTGTAGCTCCATTTTTAGATATTAGTTTGTAGCATCACAAAAAAGTCTCCATGTTGACTAAGCGTTATTCATACATTTTCTGGAGGAATAACACTAATTTTTATCCCCCCTCCCAAAAGTTAGTTAAAGTTAATCAATAAGTTATGGTTCTTTCTAAAAATACGACTGGTCTTGCAAAAAAAAACATGCCTACATTTAGCCACATTAAGGGAAAAATAAAAATACTATGGCTCTTTGAATACGGCTTTATAAAAGGAGATGTGCTATTATAGTTCCAAAGTAGTAAATTATAAAAAAAAAGACACATATTTGGTATCACTGTAATCACACTGCTCCATAGAATAAAAGTAACATTAGTTACGCTGCACGTTGTATAATTTAAAACTCAATAGTGGAACTTTATGGTTATTTTCTATTCCCGCCAATTGCTAATAAAAATTAATAAACGGTATGTATCCCAAAATGGTGCTATTAAAAAAACATCTCATCATGCAAAAAAACAAGTTCTCATATAGCTGACGCAAAGAAAATTTAGGAAAAGTTATGGCTCTCTAAATATGGTGACACAAAAAAAAATTCCTATAGGCCTTAAAGGGGATTCCAAAATATTGAACATTGGTGACAGTCAGGTGGAATTCTTTAACCCGCATTCCCAACGTTGTTCCAATTTACAAAAAGGGGACCAAAAGTGAGCCTGGTAACTACAGGCAGGTAAGTCTCACTTCAGTAACGGGAAAAATATTCAAGGAGTTTCTGAGAGACGCCATCGAAGAGTACCTCAAGGAGAACAACGGAATAACTCCTCACCAGCATGGGTTCATGAAGGGTCGATCATGTCAGACCAATCTGATCAGCTTCTACGATGAAGTAAGCTCTAGGCTGGACCTGGGAGAGTCTATTGATCTTGTATATCTGGACTTCTCTAAGGCATTTGACACTGTGCCGCATAATAGGCTAATATATAAAATGAGGCAGCTCAGACTGGGCGAAAACGTGTGTATTTGGGTAAAGAATTGGCTCAATGATAGAAAGCAGAGGGTGGTAATAAATAGTTCGTACTCTGATTGGGCCACCGTCGCTAGCGGGGTACCACAGGGTTCAGTATTAGGCCCCACTCTGTTCAACATATTTATCAATGACCTGATAGAGGGTCTGCACAGTAAAATATCAATATTTGCAGATGATACAAAATTATACAATATAATTAATGCAACGGAGGACAATGTACGGCTACAAACGGACCTGGATAAGCTGGGGGCTTGGGCAGAAAAATGGCAAATGAAGTTCAATGTTGATAAATGTAAGGTTATGCACATGGGCAGGAGAAACGGATGCCACCAATATACACTAAATGGGGTACTGCTGGGGAAAAGTGATATGGAAAAGGACCTGGGGGTACTAGTGGATTGTAGACTAAACTGGAGTAACCAATGCCAGTCAGCTGCTGCAAAAGCTAATAAAGCCTTGGGGTGCATTAAAAGAGGTACAGGGGCGAGGGACGGGAACATTATCCCCCCACTATATAAGGCACTTTTTAGGCCTCACATGGAATACTGTGCACAGTTCTGGTCACCGGTGCTCAGGAAAGATGTTACAGTGCTTGAGGGAATTCAAAGATGAGCAACTAAACTAATACATGGAATGAAGGGACTGGAATACCCATAGAGGCTATCAAAATTATTGGGATTATTTACTCTAGAAAAGAGACAGCTAAGGGGAGATCAAATAACTATGTATAAATACATGAGGGGACAGTACAAGGATCTCTCCCATGATCTGTTTATACCTAGGACTGTGAAGGTAACAAGAGGGCATCCGCTACGTCTAGAGAAAAGCAGGTTTCAACACCAACACAGAAAGGGGTTCTTTACTGTTAGAGCAGTTAGACTGTGGAACTCTCTGCCTGAGGACAGATGGACATTGTCTTCATTCGGCCTTACAAACTATGTTACTATGTTGATGCCAGAGGACTTAATTTTACGTCCTGGCAGGGTGGTAGTTAACATAAAACATAACAGTAGATAAGCATACGTCCTGTAGATGGCATGGGTTCAGAAGTGAGCCTATGCCGTGCCACAGCAGGAGCCAACTGTGACTGACAGCTGGCCTCCCGCTGTTAACCCCTTACATGCCACAATCAATGTTGATCTCTCCCACTGTGATGTCATCTGTCCTTCGCTATGTAATCGGGGAGGGCCGATGGGTTGCCATGGTAACCGGACACCAGATACAGGCATCTGAGCCTACCATGGCCTGTTATCACTATTTTGAGCAATAAAGCATTGTTGTACAGAAGTACTGAAATACATTATCATAGCGATCTTAGCTTTTCTGATTCAAGTCCCCTACAGGGATACAAAGCATATATATGTAAGAAAAAACAATCCCTTTTTTGTGCACCTTCCCCTCTTTGCAAAAATAAATACATATTTGGTATAATCTTATCTGTAACGACCTGTACAGTAAGACCAGCTTTACACGACTGGGTTTTAATAGCGGAATCCGCGATTGTCATCTGTGCAGACTATTCGTGTCTATTGAAAAAACAGAACATTCGCATGTCCGCTCAGATGAGTGGATAGCGATAACGATTTCTGCGAGCGCATTTAAAATCGCAGGATATTCTATTTTTTGTGCTGAATCCGTACGGATGGCTTCCATTGAAGTCAATGGAAACTGTCCGACCTGCAGCCTATCTGCAATGTCAATTGTGGATTGGCTGCAGGTACTCACATCATTGCCTAGCAACGGTGTGAGAGAAACAAATATTAAAAAAAAAATCTGTACTGCGTGTGACTATAGGCAAGCGTCCGCGGTCATCCGCAATACAGAACTAAGAAGTACGCTGGGTCTCCAGCCAGGGTCAGAACTAAAAAACTGAGACAAAATGCTTATTTTGCCTCCCAAAAACGCAAATAAAATGATCATAAAAGCCGTACGTCCCCCCACGATACTTGAATTTGTTCAAGAATTGTGTCACCTGAAATACATGGAGGAATTAATGTCAGAAGACTACCCAGAGCGCGGGGACTGTATGGGAAAGTGGTCAGCTTGGACCCTTTTCTTAGAGTCCCAGGAATTCCTAGGGTAGGTAAATCAAGACAGTCTGAAATATTGAGGTAAATGAGCGCCACCAGAGAGGATATCTTTTATCCCGTCACCTCTTCTTTATTACCCCTTTCCCTGGAACCTCTCACCTCCATCTTCCTTCTCTCCCCTTCTTTTTCCTTTCACCCCCCCCTTTTTTCTCCTTTTCTTTTCCCTTTCTTTCTTCTCTCTCTCTTTTGAGTCTATTCTCTCTTTTATTTTTCCTTTATTAAGAATTAGTACCTCATGTTTGTTAAAGGTTATATTTCTTAATGCTATACTGACAAACATTGCAGTTGTTATGAATACGAGGTTTGTGTTAATATCTATTATATGAGCAACCGGGGGATCCTTAAGGGCTTCCTCCTATGTTTTCAGTCCTAAACAGCTAACAATTACTTGACTAATATCTCATCATATATGAATACCTGATGTGCTGTGTTCAATATATACGGGCGTTGTATTCGTGCGTAGCAAGATAAATCTTTGCACCATACGTTGTATGACTATGTTACCTAATACCAATAAGGGCTCAGTCACATGGGCGTTTTAACGTGCGATTATTCACACGTTAAAAAAGATCGCACTATATAGAACCAATGCTTTTCAATGGCAGCGGTCACAGGTGCGAATTTTCCATGCACATAAAATTTGCACATACAGAAGATAAAACATATGGGTGGCAATGGACGTGGTCACGCGTTTTATTTTTACGCGCATGGTGTGCTCTTTTTTACGCCCGAATAAACTGTGGGAGAGCCCTAAAACAATTTAAACATAAAAGCTGTATGTACCCCAAAATGGTACCAATAAAAACTACAGCTCCTCACACAAAAGTCAAGCTCTTGTGCAGCTCCGTCCATGGAAAAGTTTGGGACTTTTTTTACTTGGACTAAATGTAATTTCCAAACCAAAGGATTTTTATTGTGCAAAAGTGGAAAAATCTAAAAAAATAATTTGGGCATCGTTGTAATTCTACCAAACTCCAGAAAAAAATGTATCATGGCATTTATGCTGTATGATTGCTGTATGATTTAGGCCTCATTCACATGGCTATTTTGCCTCGAAAAACATCGGCCGAAAATCACAACTATGTAAAGCAATGGATTCCAAGGCATGCATTTGCATGGGTGATTTTCAGGCGCATGAAAAAAAAAATTCACCGTCAGTCCGCCCTCACACATATGTTTTTTTCAGCATCAAAAGATAGGTCTTGACTTATCCTTTGATGAAAAACGCTTGAGGCTTCCATAGACTCCTATGGAAGCAGAAAAAAAAGGAGGGGGAGGGAGTTACCAGTGCCCGGCAATCAGGAACAAAGACAGCTGGATCTATTTAAGCATTAGAAGTCACTGCAAGGATTTCTCCCGATAAACGGAATTTCACACTGCAGTGTTTTTTTTAACGTTATATGTGAATGGACGAGAAAACGAAAATTAATTACGGGAGTCGATTGCAGCTATTCTTCATTATTGTGATTTTCTCCCAAGTGCAGCAAGTGTGAAAATGCACAGGCTTGTGTGAATGAGGCCTAACGCTGCAAATGGCTCATTGCCATCTAAAAAAAAAATAATACTAAAGGTTTTACAATTTATATGTATAAAGTTAAAAGCCTCCACTGACTGACGAATGACTCACTCACTGACTAATTCTCTAACTTCCTGGTGTCGTACAAACATGACATTTGGCACGGCCATTCCTTGGATCCTAAATAGGAAAAGTAAAGGGGTCGCAACTTCAATTTTCAATTCTAAATGCAAATGTAAGTGACCCCCTATGTACCGTGCAAACGTGAAATGTGTAATGTATATAATCTAATTCTCTAACTTCCCGGTGTCGTGCTAACGTAAAATTTGGCACGACCATTCTGTAGGTGATAAATAGGTAAAATAAAGGAGTCACAACTTGATTATTCAATGCTAAGTGCAAAAGTAAGTGACCCCCTATGTAAAGTAACTTCCCGCTGTCATTATATCGTGAAATTTGGCATGAGCATTCTTTATATCCTAGATAGGAAAAGTAAAGTGGTCATAACTTGATTATTCAATTCAATTTGCAAATGTAAGTGAGCCTCTACGTAATGTAACTAATAACATACATTTGTAATGCACAAATGTGAAATTTGGTATGAGCATTGTTTAGGCTCTAAATTGAAAAAAAATAAAGGGGTTGCTACCTGAATATTCAATTCTAAGCGTTATAAACTATGCGAAAATTCAGGATATATGAGATAGTTCTTTTCTCAGAAACCATAAAGCCTAGGGAAATGATTTGTATACTGAGGAGAATCTACCTCACTTCTATGTGTATATACTGAGGAGAATCTAGCAATCCTCTGTGTATATATACTGAGGAGACCTCTGTGTGTATATACTGAGTAGAATCTACCTCACCTCTATGTATATATACTGAGGAGAATCTATCTGACCTCTGTGTGCATATACTGAAAGGCTGTAAAGTACATAAGGAAGCAGCCATGGACTGCTGGGATGGAGCATGCCTTTAAGGCTAAGAATGGTCTGCAACCTCCAGTCTAGGGGTGTTACCTTTAAGGGTAAAATGTGAGGAGAGTGGGAGGGGTGGCATATTCTGCAGAGGGACATCGGTACATGTAGTCTGAGGAGAATGTAACACTCCTCTATGTGTATACATATTTTATTCCTCGGTTCCTCCGAAGTAACCATGACTTTCATAAGATTTTCTGTGCAAACAGGTAAACACCTGTACCAAATTAACTCAGACGAAGCCGGGTATATCAGCTAGTACATTATATGTATCCAAAAAGTGGTACCAATAAAAACTATGCAAAAAACAAGGTCTCACACGTCCGTGTCAATGGAAAAATAAAAATGTTACAGTGTTTGAAAAGTGGAGATGAAAATGACCGAAAAATCATCATGTCCTTTTGGCCAAAATAGGCCATGTCACTAAGGGGTAACATTTTTAAAAATGCACTCACCTCTCCACTGACCCCCTGCCACTTCCCTCATCAGGCTGGTCTGTGTTTCCATTGGATGCAGCAATTACATGGTTGTTTACCCACATGACCGCTGCAGCCAATGACAGTCTGTTAAACAGAATGCCGTCAGTAATGTACTGTGAACAGGTCTGGGCCTCTGCATTAGAAGTCCATGTAATGCTTATGGGATATCATGGGTGACATAAGGCCACAGGCTTTAACTGCGGATTGTCCGCAATTCAATTCCGCCCGTGGACATTGGGCCTTATGGTATCTAGTAACAATTCTGATATACACTATGTTATGGTGAATGTATTAAACAAACTGCAAGGTCAAATGATGGCACTTTACTGATTGCATCAATGTTAGTAAACTCTCAGAGGTAGAGTTATCAGTTCATTTTAATTGAGTTCCATTTGCTCAACCTAATCACTCAAGCTGCAATTATCCCTAAATAAAGCTGTTGCGCTGTCATTTGTATCGTTACAGATTGTCTTGTACTGAGTGATTTTTATTGTCCCCAGATATATAAAGTAGAACGTATGTGATACATGTTATGGCTATATACAGTATATAATAGTACATTGCATATTTGCAGAGTATGCATGTAAAAACATGAGCCGTGAATAAACCCCTACTATATTGTAGTGGCCCAGAGTTGGGCCCTATAGCACTTTTCAGCTACTTCCTGTGGTTTATATGTTTGTATATGTGTATGTACGTTTACTCATGTTTTGTCTTTTTGTATTGGCTATTTCTGGTCACTAAACAGTTAATGTCTGGTATGTTTCTGCATGACTTTGCAGAATTTGTCCTGTCGTCTGTCCATCATCCCTGTAAAGCCCTGGGATTGGATAGAGAGATTTCCCAGGATTGGTCAGTGAGGATGATATAAGGGGCAGCGCCTGGGTGTAGAGGGGAGCTGGAGCCCAGATATGGAGGTAAGTGGGGGAGTCTATCCAGGGAAGGTCGCGTTGTCAGCAGGAAGGAATTCAGCTGCAATCGTGAGTTTAATCTGTCTCCATGCAGTCAAGAACCAGAGTGTGTGCAAGAGAGTCTGTGCTGCTCCCTCCATTTCTCCACCAATAACCTCCCGGTCTAGCCGCCAGATAACGTAGACTAGCCAGCTCATTTTTGTTTGCAGTAGAGAACTAAATAGTAAATGTCCAAAGTTTGTTGGACCTTAACCTGCTTTCCAAGTTGCCAGTAAACTGTATGCCTTCGGTTTGACTAAAGCACTTGGATTGGACTCTTTATTTCACCGTCGCATCACACTAACTTATTCAAAGGCACTGGCGTCACATCAGTTAAGACCTGAACCACTAATTGTTGTTTCCAAGAACTCAATTGCAATCCACCTGCTGCATAAGCCATTATCACAGAGTAGCCACGACAATTAGAATTGGTGCAAACACTCAAACTACCCTTTTGTCGACTTCTGCTCACTGCAATATCTTCATTGGTGTTTCACATCTGCGTTGGGGATTCTGCTTTCCTGCTCCGTTCGGGGAGCAGAAAATGGGAATCCCCATAGCCAAATGGTTCCGTCTCTGGACGGAAGCAAACAACGGGGCCCGTCTGCTTTCTTCCCAGATGGTCGACTTTTGGACAGAAGAAAAAGTGCAGCACAGCATTTTCATCCAGATCTGTGATGCAACCACCGGACAGAGGTTCTGACACAGATGTAAAACCTCCTGATTTGGTCAATATTAACCAATAGTGATTTCATACTGTCTATACTAATAATATGCATGTCCTTAGTAAGAAAATGATCAGCCAAATATACAGTACATCATATAGTCAGTTAAACCAACATGACAGTTTGATGTTTACGTGCATTTGAAATGTATTGATGCATTGAGAGCAGGGTTCTCTAGAAGTACAACTAAGATTAATAATAAATATCCTATATTGAACTAGCTCTGTCTATGTCAGTGTATGACGAACAAAGTACAATTGCAGTTTTTAGTGGGATTTGAAGAAAGCAATTGCAGCACGCAAAGCCATGAATATTAGTGAACTGGAGGCCATTGCCGGCGAGGAATGGGCTAAGATTCCTGGAGAATGCTGTTAGTAGCTGGTGTCTGGCTATGTATCATGTTAGCAGCAGGTCGTAACAACAAAAGGGTGCTCTGCTATGTACTAAAGATGCTTGTCTTGAAGAGGCTGAATTCTGAGACTGAAGTTGTTCCACACGGGCGATTGAGATTTTTCCATGAGAAAATCGTGGCAAAATCATGTCTTTGTTTCCACAATTTTTGAGCATCAGCGATGCTTTTTTTTCTTTATCCTGAAAGTCAATAGGACTTTCTAATGTTAAAATATGGGAGATAAAAAAATAAAATAAATCGCACATCACAGAAAGATAGAGCAATTTTTTTTGTTTTCGCAACATCACATCAGTGAAAACATTGCTAATGGGAAGGAAACCATTGAAATCATTAGTATCATAAATCTGATTTTTTGCTCTCGCATGGCGCGAAAATCGCACAATTTTATTCCCCGGGTGAAACCACCCTTAAAGTGGCTTTTGTGTTAAATTTGGAGAAACCGCTTATTATATTAGTTATGTTGAGCTATTACATTCTTCTTTGTTAATTGTTTCTGTGCAAAAAGGCTGAAAGGTTGTAAACTTGGCAAATAAACCTATTTTGCAATGGGGTTGAATTATTTTTACTGCAACTGCAATCATCAAAGTGCTAACAACCACTTGTCTGTCCATCCGTTAGTGACGTGTGAGTTGCTCTGCCCCTGATCACATGGTTGTGATGTCATTGCAGGTCCTACAGCATAATAAAACATGCAGAGTCTGAGAGCAGCCGTGTGCTCACAGAACCTGTGATGATGTCACAGTCATGGGATCAGTCACCTGGGCTCTGACCTCCACCGCTGATGATCACATGATGGTGACATCATCACAGGTCCGTCACTTTGCAGAGTCGTGCATGTAGCAGCAGAGCCGTGCACGTGACAGATGGAGGAGCAGGGCCATGCATGCAAATCCTGTGTGGGAGGAGTCCAGGGTCCCATGACAAGGAGGTGATCAGTGTATGCAGGACTCTGTTGTGTCAGTTATGATCCCTGTTGTGAAGGGTGAAGAATGTATGTAGCAGAGCTGTGTGTGTGTGACGTGCATGTAGCAGAGCTGTATGTGTGTGACATGCGCATGTAGCAGAGCTGTGCATTGTGTATGTGTGTATGGGACACACGCCCGTAGTAGAGCTATGTGTGTGGCGTGCATGTAGCAGAGCTGTATGTGTGACACGTGCATGTAGCAGAGCTGTGTGTGCATGATGTGCATGTAGCAGAGCTGTATGTGTGTGACATGCGCATGTAGCAGAGCTGTGTGTGGTGTATGGGACACACACACGTAGCAGAGCTATGTGTGTGTGTGACATGCATGTAGCAGAGTTGTGTGTGTGTGACACGTGCATGTAGCAGAGCTGTGTGTGTGTGATGTGCATGTAGCATAGCTGTGTGTGACATGCACATGTAGTAGAGCTGTTTGTGTGATGTGCATGTAGCAGAGCTGTGTGTGATGCACATGTAGCAGAGCTGTATTTGTGACGTGCATGTCAGAAAGCTGTGTGTGACATTCATGTAGATTAGCTGTGTGTGTGTAAGACGTGCATGTAGCAGAGTTGTCTGGATGTGTTAGACGTGCATGTAGCAGAGCTGTGTGTGACACATGCATGTAGCAGAGCTGTGTGTGTGATGTGCATATAGCAGAGCTGAGTGTGTGCAGTGCATATAGCAGAGCTGAGTGTGTGCATGTAGCGGAGCTGTGTGTATGTGATGTGCATGTAGCAGAGCTGTGTGTATGTGACGTGTGTGTAGCAGAGCTGTGTATATGTGACATGCACGTAGCAGAGCTATCTATTATCTATCAAACACCCTAGAGGTGCAATAATGGTGACATCATCACACGTCCTAAACCTGCAGCCATGTGTGCACTTACAACTCCAATCCCTTTTACTATATTATATCAGTCAGTGGCGCATTGTGCCACCATAAACACTGGTACCATAATTTCCCAATAATTACTAGTCAAACTGCTAATGACCACTTGTCTGTTCTTTTTTTGTGTGTGATGTGTGAGTTACATGCAGAGCCTGACAGCACCTGTGATGTCAGTTATTATCATTTAGCCCCGCCCCCTGATCACATGATGGTGATGTAATCACAGGTCCTTTATTCTCCTTCTGCAGCAAATGAGGAATTATGGGCAGACTACATCCCTCACAAACCCCTGCGGCCTCAGTTGCTATGGATACTGCACTACTCAGTCTGCCAGTTTGTGCCTGGTTGTCAGACTGTTGCACACCTCCAATAAATGACACCTCACAAATTTACATATACTGGCTCTTAACTCCACCCCCCGATCACATGAGGGTGATATAATCACAGATCCTTTACACATACATAGCTGGCGATGCATACTGACCAACAACATTGAAGCATTGTCCTTCACCACTATCTTTACTACTCCTGAACGTGATATCATGTCATCTCAGGTGCTAATGCTGCCAACACCAGTCCAGCCTTCATCTAATCTTCAACCGTTGGCCAGTGTTGGAACAAACAGTCGCTGTCTTACAAACATGTCACCACGTGGGATGTGATGACCTGTGATGACGATGATGTCATCACAGGTCCTTTATCTCAGACACATTTTCATCTCAGGGAGCAGCTGAATCACTGGAGCCCTGAGCTCTGCTCCTGATGACATAACAGTGACGTCATCACAGGTCCCTTAATATTTTGACCAACTTAAACCGTCATCACAGGTCCTTCAGTGAGTTACATGTGATGATGTCATTCACTATATTATATTATAAGTGGCGCATTGCGCCACCAGAAATACTGGTACTGTAATAATACTAATAACTAGTATGTATATATATATATATACATACAGTAGCAATCAAAATTATTCAACTCTCATTGCAAAATAGGTTTATTTGCTAAGTTTACCAACTGTCACACATGTTGTCAAAAAAATCAAGTACTTAAAAAGATTTGTAGGGCTTCAATACAACTTTGTGATAGTGACTTTAATATAAGTAACTGAGTACAATATCAGCAAAAAAGATGCTGCAAGTTTAAAAATTGCCGCATGTCCTATTTTTAAAATGCCTCCCATCCGTGTGTAAAACGCACATTGGCAAGTGCAGTATCAGGCGGAGATTGCCTAAGGCCTAATTCCCACGGGCGGATTTCCGTCGCATACTACGTCATATAACACTGCCGGCGCATCATGCGCTCTACTGCACATGCGAGCCGGAGCGTCATGAGGGACGTCGAACGGCAGATCCGGAGGTAAGTATGGGGTATCTCTGGGTTCGTCGTGACAGACTCTGCTGCAGAATTCCGCTTGCGGAGCCCATCACGGCCGTGGGCACTAGGGCTAAGTGAGGTAGTGCCCTATGTGTGGGATAGGCTATTTATTATTCCCATAGCTGCAATCATCTAAAGCTGATGTGGCAAATTGGAGTTATTCGCCTACAGATCGCCATCTTTCTGTCAGGATTGTTGGCACACGTGCATAAAGGCTCAGGAGACTTGCAGCTCCTTTATGTTCTGTCACAGCCCACAGGGTACCCATCACTATCCTCCAACCGGGGCGTCAAGAGGCCGTCTTCCTCTGTATGACTGTTGTGATGGGCCCAGACTACACAGTCTTTCACTCTGGCTGGCAACCAACTTCCCCCTGAGTGTGACAGAAACCCGTACTTTTATGTTACTTCCTGCCACACCCACAGGTGTTTTCCTTCATCTACAGCACCAGAATGCCTGTCTGCACTATACTGAATAAAGTAATTTCTGTTGGATTGCCATTGTTTTCTATGCTATTTAATTGACAGCCCACATCATAAAACCCCTCCATAGAGTTCTGGAAACTGCGATCCTAAATTACCCAAAATGTCGCTATATATAGATCCTTGCAAAGGTATTCAAACCTTAGGGCTCAGTCACACAGGCGTTTTGCCGCACAAAGTTTTGTGCGCATAACTGATTCAGTTATTATTCGAGCATGCTCGCTCATCTCTACCCAAAACCCCTTTGCTCTGAAGTTTAAACACTCAGTAGCCCCAATAAGGACAACATCATCAGCCTTTGCTATTTAAAACTCTCTCACAAAGAGAGGCTCTCATAAAGAGAGAGATTTCTCTCACTCTCCCCCCTGCTACTCCCCGCCACCCCCCGCCGCCCCCCGAGCCTGCTCGGACCAGTAAGCAGTTACTAGAGAAGAGCGATGCTCGCTCGAGTAACTGCTTTATCCGAGCGTACTCGCTCATCTCTACCCAAGACCCCTTTGCTCTAAAGTTTAAACACTCAGTAGTCGCATTAAGGACAACATCATCAGCCTTTGCTATTTAAAACTCTCTCACAAAGAGAGGCTCTCATAAAGAGAGAGATTTCTCTCACTCTCCCCCCTGCTACTCCCCGCCACCCCCCGCCGCCCCCCGAGCCTGCTCGGACCAGTAAGCAGTTACTAGAGAAGAGCGATGCTCGCTCGAGTAACTGCTTTATCCGAGCGTACTCGCTCATCTCTACCCAAGACCCCTTTGCTCTAAAGTTTAAACACTCAGTAGTCGCATTAAGGACAACATCATCAGCCTTTGCTATTTAAAACTCTCTCACAAAGAGAGGCTCTCATAAAGAGAGAGATTTCTCTCACTCTCCCCCCTGCTACTCCCCGCCACCCCCCGCCGCCCCCCGAGCCTGCTCGGACCAGTAAGCAGTTACTAGAGAAGAGCGATGCTCGCTCGAGTAACTGCTTTATCCGAGCGTACTCGCTCATCTCTACCCAAGACCCCTTTGCTCTAAAGTTTAAACACTCAGTAGTCGCATTAAGGACAACATCATCAGCCTTTGCTATTTAAAACACTTTCACAGCATAGAAGACTATGCACTTGTGCACATGACGGGAGTACAGTGCGGCGTGGTCGAAAATACACAATAGCAGGCAATTGCAATTTTGGTGTTTTAGCGCAACGTCCGTCAAAATGCAGAACACGTTCTGCGAATCGGTGACCTATCATTTTCGCTGCATGTGTTTGTGCGCATGTAAAATTCGCACATGTGACCACTCCCATTGAAAAGCATTGGTTCTATATAGATGCAGACCGCAAACGCAACTGACAGACGCGCACAAACGCCTGTGTGACTAAGCCCTTAGGCCGCTTTCACACAGCCAAAAAAATTGCGTAAGATTTATGCACTGCGAGGCGCATAAATATGAAACCCATTCGTGGCATGTCCTATCTTTGGGCGTTCCCTCAGAATGCATCGTCCATAGTTTTCAACCGGGCCAGAAAACACATCGCATGGCGTGCGATGCGAAATTTGATGGGAGTCATTTTTAATGAAAAACGCCTCGTATCCACGGGTAAATCGCACGTTGATGAGCGCGATAGTGATGTAACGCACACTGACCTGCAGGAAGGAGAATACAGAGAATGGACGCTACATAACAGGAAAAAGAGGATCCAGACAGCTACAGGTGAGGTGACCCAGGGGACTGGTGGAGCCAGGATAAGATCGGTAAGGAGAAGATGCATAAAGAAGACAGAGGAGGAATAGGGGAGCACAGAATTGTTTTTTTCTAGTTACAAAACCCCTTTAAAACTTTTCTGCTGTGGAATTTAATCTAGCGGCTTAGAACTTAGGGCGCCCACCCACTGGCGATTTTTTTTCCCTGCGAAATTCGCAGCATTTTTTTCTCTGCAGGGGTCTATGGGACTTGTAATGTTAAAATCGCGATCGCGCAAAATCGCAATTTACCGCGAAATCGCGATTTTGCGCGATCGCGATTTTAACATTACAAGTCCCATAGACCCCTGCAGAGAAAAAAATGCTGCGAATTTCGCAGGGAAAAAAATCGCCAGTGGGTGGGCGCCCTAACGGTGCATTGTTTTTAACAGGTGCGATAACATTGTCATACAAAAATATTCGCGCAAACTAATTCTGTCTTACCTGAAAGGTCCCTTTGGTATTTTTCCTGGTTTTCTGCATTACAACCACCACTAGAGATGAGCGAACGTACTCGTTTAGGGCGATTTCGCACTCGAGCACCGCTTTTTTCGAGTAACTGACTACTCGGGCGAAAAGATTCGGGTAGCAGTGGGGAACAGGGAGGAGCTTTCTCTCTCTCTCTCCCCCCCCACTCCCCTCTGCAACCCCCTGCTCACCCCCGAATCTTTTCGCCCGAGTAGTCAGTTACTCGAAAAAAGCGGTGCTCCAGTGCGAAATCACCCTAAACAAGTACGTTCGCTCATCTCTAACCACTACTCCTTGTGCAATTAAAGTGTCACATGACGTCAGTATAAATACACCTGTTCTGAAAAACAAACACTTAGCAAGTAAGGGCTCCATAAACAGGTCAGAATCAAAGTTGAGGAGATGTATAGACCAGGGTTGTGTTGTATAAAAATATAGCAAACTTTGAACATTCTGAGATAAAACAATAAATCCATTATAAAACAATGGAAAACTCACAGACTGGGCAAAGAGGGCATTAATCAGAGATTCAACAAATACACCATGTCTAAGCAAGAGCTTTGAAGCTCTATAGCAGAAAATTACGCCAATTGCTATAAACATATTTAAAAAAATTATTTTCACAGAATTTTGAAAATATTTAGAAAAATACAATGAAATTAGGGATGAACGAACATATTATATTATTACTTATAGTATATTATAACTTCGTCGCGTGGTTAACACAGTGACTCTACCTAAGGTATCAAACAAGAAGATGCTGGGTTTGACTGGTTTGCCTCTATTGATGCAGGTAATTTCAGTCATAGACTACTGAACAACATTCCATTGCAAAGGGAATTTCTGGTCTTATGTTAGTAAAAATTATGTGTTAGAATTCCTCATCATTGTAGACAACTAGTAAAAACCACCTTTACCAGCAGCACATCCCATAAGATCCAGAACGGCGAGTATAAAAATAACTTTCATTTACACTCAATAGGATTGAAGACAACAGAAAAACCCATTTAGGACCAGTAAGTGATCCTTCCTCAGTAAGTTGTCACCAGGATATTCGTCATCAGGATCTGCTACCGAGCAATACAATCCAGAACTACCATGTTTCCCCAAAAATAAGCCCTACCCTGATATTAAGCCCTAACCCGATTTTTAGGGAATTGAAATATAAGCACTCCCGGAAAATAAGCCCTAGCTAAACTATATGAATAAAAAAAAGCAATACTCACCCACCTAGCTGGCGGCGTCTGAGTCCCTTGTGCTGGTCCCCGGCGCTGTGGTAGGCTGCCGTGTCATCAGCATTAACATAGCACTCTCTCCCTGGTGACGGGGCTTTGAATACCCTGCCTCCAGTATCTCTTTTCTTTGATGATCCTTGACATGAAGCGCTTCTTTTGATTTCTCTGTACATGCATACTTTGGTAATTTCTCATCATTATCGAGCATTTATTTTTAGGGGGTGTAAGAGTTGCGGCTGGTCCCATGCCATAGAGCCTTTGGAGATCGAAAAGTTCCATCATATGAGGAGACCACTATTATGAATTACATATGATAGTTCAGGATCCCTGTTGCATGTTTTGAATTGGGGCCCAGAATTTTCAAATTAGGCCTTTGATCTTTATCAAGATCTTGGTTGCCAGTACATGGGAACATCCAACAACCCGAAAACTCATCTTAACTAGTGCTAATTTATAAAGCTCAGGGTATAACAATCCAGTCAACTTCATAGAGCACAAGTCTCTTGTGTGTTCCGACACTAGCTTGAGTACTTGTGCCATGCCCCTCCTACTACGTAGGGTAATAATGATCGTTATGTACTCCATCTGTGTTTGTCTTATTTCTGTCCCTCATCAAGTATGTTTCATCCCCAACAAATTATACTATCTTTCTTACTGAGGAGTCAGACATTATATGTTAAACAGATATTGGGCTTAAAGGGGTTGGCAAGCATTAAACAGTCGTTGACCTATCGTCAGGATAAGACATCAATAGCTGATCGCCCGTGATCCGATGGCTGGGTCTCCTGCTGATTAGTTGTTCATCTGGGTCAGTGAATTTGTGCACTGATCTGCTTGCTCATACTGCTCCGTACACATTGTAGCAGCCCAGGATTGTTTTGCAGGCAGAATTCAATGACAACTTTTCCTTGTAAATGTTTGATAAGCTTGTATTTAAGGTGATGGTACAATAATCCAATAAATATATTATAACAGTTACACTGTAACAGATTTACAATGCATATCCTACAGGCTTCTGCAAACTCTGCATCTGTGATGATTGGCAAGACCAAAGAGAGAAGGAAGATTTTAAAGCTGCCACATTTCCATCTCAGTCTCACTACTCAAGAAGCTGTGTCATCTCGACTCTTTTGTTTTCAATGACATTTTTCTTTCAAAGAGTAAATGGTCCACCCCATGGCTTCTACAGACGATATCCAATGAGCTGCTTGCCAGATGTTTCTCTAGGATCTATAAAATGACTGCATTAGATGAAAAAAGCATAAAAGTTTGAAATGTAGGTATTGCTCAGAGAAATGGCAAAATATTAATGACGTTGCAAACACTGCCTGGTAATAACATAAAGTGTCATCCTTGTGACAACCCCAGCTTGCCATGTTGCCATAACAACAAAATTATAACACCTCATGGTTGTGAAGTGCTTGATTAAAATTACAGATCATATGCATAAAGTGTGACACTTCTGGCATCCTTAAATTTTCTTTTTACATAGCAGATATATATTTGTATGTGTGTGTGTGTATATATATATATATATATATATATATATATATATATATATATATATATATATATATATATATATATATATATATATTTATTTATTTATTTTATTAAAATTACAGGGAGAAAAAAAAAAGAAAATACTGATGGGGGTTTTCTACAGGCCACCAAAAGTAACAGAAGGAACTGAAATCTTATTATTAAGGCAGATAGAGGAGGCGTCAAACCGCAATGAAGTAATTATTATCGGGGACTTGAATTATCCAGATATATTATGGAAAAACAAAACCTGCAAATCTCACAGGGGTGATAACTTCTTAAGAACAATTAAAGATAACCTTACCCAACTTGTTCAGCAGCCAACTAGAAGGAGGGCCACTCTGTACTAACTAACAAACCCGACCAAATAATGGGGGTGCAGGTTGAGGGACATTTGGGAAATAGTGACCACAATATAATTAATTTCCAGCTGTCATTCAATAAGAAACCTTACCAGGGAGCAACGAAAAAACGAAACTTTAGTAAAGCAAAATTTGATCAGCTCACAACTACTATCGGTAACATTAATTGGGACAACATCCTCAGTACAGACAACAAATGGGAAAAGTTTAAAAACATCCTAATTTCCTCATGTGAACCGCAAGTAGAAGGAAACCAATGTGGCTTGACAAGACTATAAGGGGGGCAATAAAAAAAAGGAAAGTGTTTAAACTACTAAAACAAGAAAGCAGTGAAGAAGCACTAAAATCATACAGGGAAAAAAACTAAATATATAAAGAAAAGATCAAAATTGCGAAGGAGGAGGCAGAAAGACTGATGACCAAAGAGAGCAAAAACAACCCTAAACTATTCTTCAACTATATTAACAGCAAAAGGATTTGCCCTGAGAGCACTGGGGCTTTAACGAATAATACAGGAGAAATCATTGAAGATGATGGAGGGAAGGCAAATCTATTAAATGGGTTCTTTTCAAGTGTATTCACAAACGAAAAGGAAATGTCACATGAGATGCAGGGGAATAAAACAAAACCCCCGCTAAATATTGCATACCAAACACAGAAGGAAGTACGGAGATGGTTAAAGAAGATTAAAATCGATAAATCGCCGGGCCCAGAAAGAATACACCCAAGGGTTCTAAGGGAACTAAGTGATGTGATAGCTAGACTGCTATTTCTTAAATTTATGGACACTATCAAGACCGGGGTTGTACCATTGGATTGGCACATTGCCAACGTGGTTCCAATTTATAAAAAGGGGTCCAAAATAGAGCCTGGTAACTACAGGCCGGTAAGTCTCACTTCAATAACTGGAAAAATATTCGAGAGGTTTCTGAGAGACACCATCCTAGAATACCTCAAGGAGAACAACGGAATAACTTCTCACCAGCATAGGTTCATGAGGGGTCGATCATGTCAGACCAATCTGATCAGCTTCTATGATGAAGTAAGTTCTAAGCTGAACCCGGGAGAGTCTATTGATCTCATATATCTGGATTTCTCTAAGGCATTTGACACTGTGCCGCATAATAGGTTGATATATAAAATGAGACAGCTCGGACTGGGTGAAAAGGTGTGTATCTGGGTAAACAACTGGCTCAGAGATAGAAAGCAGAGGGTGGTAATAAATGATTTGCACTCTGATTGGGCCACCATCGCTAGTGGGGTGCCACAGGGTTCAGTACTAGGCCCCACTCTGTTCAACATATTTATCAATGACCTGATAGAGGGACTGCACAGTAAAATATCAATATTTGCAGACGATACAAAATGATGCAAAATAATTAATGCATCGGAGGACAATGTGCGGCTACAAAAGGACCTAGGTAAGCTGGGGGCTTGGGCAGAAAAATGGCAAATGAAGTTCAATGTTGATAAATGTAAGGTTATGCACATGGGCAGGAGAAACAGATGTCACCAATATACACTAAATGGGGTGCTGCTAGGGAAAAGTGATATGGAAAAAGACTTGGGGTACTAGTGGATTGTAGATTTAACTGGAGCAAACAATGCCAGTCAGCTGCTGCAAAAGCTATTAAAGTCTTGGGGTGCATTAACCCCTTAACGTCTGCCCCATCGGGAAACTACGTCCTCAGAAAGTGGGCTTTAATCTCAGAGGACGTAGTTTTATGCATCCTCTTTGGATTAATGCCCACTAGCCTCAGGACGTGACAGCTCCATGCTGTCGGTGCCCGCAGGTAGCCGACAGCATGGAGCTGTCATCCCAGGATGCGGGCAGTCACCCCCGGCATTGTGATCGGCACTGTCCAATGGATAGCGCCGATTGCAAAAAAGTAAATAAAACACTGTAAAAAAGTAAAGATCCAGCTGCCCTGATGGATCGGATCCATCAGAGCAGCTGAAAATACTCACCCGGCTTGTCGGCGGTGTCCCCCGGAGATATGGTCCTCCCGGACCCGCCGGCAGCCTTCTGTGCACGCGCGCCAGACGATGACATCATGCGCATGCGCAGAAGCCCGGGAGCCCCCGGCAAATTTAAAATCTTCTGGCTCCTGGCTCCTGAAGGTAGCCGGGGGTCAGGAGGTGTTACTGGGGCCCGCGGTGAGCGGTCCCCGGGCCCGCAATCCCGCTATCCACGATCGCGAAAAAGTTGGAAAAGTTAAAAAAAAAGTTAAGTTTCACCTCCCCTCATGGATCGGATCCATGAGGGGAGGTGAAAAAAATACTCACCCCCAGTCCTTGCGATGTCCCGATGTCCCGGGACCCGAAATCCCCGTCTGCGCATGCGCGCCCGATGATTGACATCGGGCGCGTGCACAGAGGGACTCGAGCCCCAGGAAATTCAAAATTCCTGTACTCCTGGCTGCCATGTGTAGCCTGGAGCAAAGGGATGTTACCAGGGACATGACCACTGTCATCCAATGGATGACAGTGATCATGTAAAGTTAAAAAAAAAATGCAAAAAGTAAGAATAAAAAATAAAAATGGGGTAAAAAGTAAAAAAAAAAAGTGCAAAAAGTAAAAAAAAAGGTTTAAAAAAGTTTTAAAAACTTTAAAAAACTTGCGTTTCATCTCCCCCCACGGATCATATCCGTGAGGGAGGATGAAATGACGTACCTAAGGCCCGCGGATTTATCCGTGGACCTTACCCCAGCTTCTGCGCACGCGCCCGTCGCCAATATGGCAGGCGCATGCGCAAAGCTGTGGTAATTTAAAATCTCCCTACTCCTGGCCACAAAACTTAGCCAAGAGCCTGGAGATTTCACGGAGAGCCGCGGTGAGAGGTTCGTCGTCACGTGTTCGCCGTTATCCAATGAATGATGGCGATCACGTAAAAGTAAAAAAAAGGTCGCCGAGAGCCTGGAGCAGTGACGGGTGGCCTCGTTGAGCGGTCCCCGGTCACGTGAAAAAAAGGTAGCGATCTACCTTTGGCCGGTCTCACATGACCAGATAGGAATTACGGATTCCGCATGCGTCTGATCCACGGTAATACGCAGATCAATCGCATTGGATTACACAATTCCGCTCACATTAGTGGGTCGGAATTGCGTAATCCACTCACAGAAAAGAGAACGCAGCAGGTTCTATTTTACCGCGGATATTCGCAACATAGAGCCCATTGTGCTCTGTGGTCGTGGATATACCTGCTGCCCATACGCAACTACGTTGTATATGGGCTGCGGCTACCCATGTCATCGCTAAGCGATGGTGCAGGAAATACAAACAAAAAAAAAAGTACTGCGAATGACTGCCTATGTGAGTAGGCAGTTATGCGCAGTAAATTACGCGGCCGTACGCAGGTTCACAGCCGGGATCCGCTGCGGGCCTCCGCAAGTGGATTCCACCTACGGCCATGTGAGCCCGGCGTTATTCAGACCGCTACCTGTAATACGCAATTTACAAGAAGCCCCGGGAACGCTCACCTTCCTGCAGTTCCAGGAGCAGCTTGCTGAGCGCCTTCTGTGTGAGACCGCCGCACCTCAGCAGGCTTACGGAGACTCACAGTGCGCCACTTTTTACACCCCATACCTGCCACTGAAGTCACGAAATACCCCCAAAAAGCATGAGAGGAGGGAGGATACCCGGTTTTATTGCCCCATGTACCCATCCCAACCAGCCTCCGTAATTACCCCTGTCTTTGGAAATATTACACAGTTCACATTATTACTTTTATCTAAGATTTGGGGAACGCCGAAAATGGTGGAGGAGGGGGGGGATTTTTTTAAGGTGTCAATTTTTATTCCGTACAAGTGGGCAATGGGTCTTGGAATTTATTCAGTTGTGCCCTGCAATCCAACGGCTGTTCCCTCCATTATAGGCCTTGCCATGTTTCCTGTAAGTAGATTAGGGCCACAATGGGTATGTTTTTGAACATTGGATAAACGGGGGTATCCATTTTGGGGTGAACGTCTTCATTCCTATGTACACTGTACAAAAAAAACAGTTTTTAAATTGACAAAATTGCCCAAAAAATGAAAATCGTAATTTTTTCCTTCTGCTTTGCTTAGATTTATTCAAATACTGTGGGGTCAAAATACGCAATACACCCCTAGATGAATTCGTTAAGGGGTCTAGTTTTTAAAATTGGGTCATTTGAGGGGGTTCTTTATTGTTTTAGATGCTCAATGGCTCTATAAGTGGGCAATGGGGCCTGGAATTTATTCCTTTGTATCCTGAAATCCAACGGGTGCTCCTTCCATTACAGGCCTAGCCATGTTTCCTGTAAGTAGATTAGGGCCATAATGGGTATGTTTTTGAACACGGGACAAACGGGGGTATCCATTTTGGGGTGAACGTCTTCATTCCTATGTACACTGTACAAAAAAAAAGTTTAAAAATTGACAAAATTGCCAAAAAAATGAAAATCGTAATTTTTTCCTTCTGCTTTGCTTAGATTTATTCAAATACTGTGGGGTCAAAATAAGCAGTACACCCCTAGATGAATTCGTTAAGGGGTCTAGTTTTTAGAATGGGGTCATTTGTGGGGGTTCTTTATCGTTTTGGACGCTCAATGGCTCTATAAGTGGGCAATGGGGCCTGGAATTTATTCCGTTGTACCCTGAAATCCAACGGGTGCTCCTTCCATTATAGGCCTAGCCATGTGTCCTTTAAGTAGATTAGGGCCACAAGGGGTATGGTTCTGAACACGGGACAAACAGGGGTATCAATTTTGGGGTGAAAGTCTTCATTCCTATGTGTGCTGTACAAAAAAAAAAAAAACTGTTTTTAAATTGATACAACTGCCAAAAAAATGAAAATTGTAATTTTTTTTCTACTGCTTTGCTTAGATTTATTCAAAAATTGTAGTGTAAAAATACACAGTACACCCCTAGATAAATTCGTTAGGGGGTCTAGTTTTCAAAATGGGATCATTTGTGGGGGTTCTCTGTCGTTTTGGGCTCGTCAAGGGCTCTACAAGTGGGCAATGGGGCCTAAATCACCTTCATGCTAAATTTCTGTTCTGAAAGCCACCGACTACTCCTTTCATTTTGGGCCCCGTTGTGCATCCAGGCAAAAGATTAGGACCACAATGGGTATGTCTCTGAACACGGGACAAACAGAGGTATCTATTTTGGGGTGCAAGTCTTCATTCATGTGTGTGCTGTACAAAAAAAGCTGTTTTTAAAATGACAGAATTGCCAAAAAAACGAAAATCACAATTTTTTCCTTTTGCTTTGCTTCAATTCATTCAAAAACTGTGGGGTCAAAATGAGGAGTACACCCCTAGATAAATTCTTTAAGGGGTCTAGTTTT
The DNA here is from genome assembly GCF_035609145.1 of Eleutherodactylus coqui. Classification (NCBI taxonomy): domain Eukaryota; kingdom Metazoa; phylum Chordata; class Amphibia; order Anura; family Eleutherodactylidae; genus Eleutherodactylus; species Eleutherodactylus coqui. The sequence continues at coordinate 329,757,539 of NC_089837.1, read as the reverse complement.
CAAAATGGGGTCACTTGTGGGGGGTTCTCTTTGGTTTTGGCCGCTCAAGAGCTCTAAAAATGTGCTATGGGGCCTAAAACGCCTTCAAGGAAAATTTATGTTCTGAAAACCACCAACTACTCCTTTCGTTTTGGGCCCCATTGTGCATCCAGACATACGATTAGGGCACAATGGGTATGTCTCTGAACACGGGAGAAACAGGGGTATCCATTTTGGGGTCCAAGGCTTCATTCATGAGTGTGCTGTACAAAAAAAGCTGTTTTTAAAATGACAGAATTGACAAAAAACGAAAATCACAATTTTTTTCCTTTTGCTTTGCTTCAATTCATTCAAAAACTATGGGGTCAAAATGGGCAGTACACCCCTAGATAAATTCGATAAGGGGTCTAGTTTTCAAAATAGGGGCACTTGTGGGGGTTCTCTTTGATTTGGGCCGCTCAAGAGCTCTACAAATGTGCTATGGGGCCTAAAACGCCTTCAAGGAAAATTTATGTTCTGAAAACCACCAACTACTCCTTTCGTTTTGGGCCCCGTTGTGCATCCAGACATAAGATTAGGGCCACAATGGGTATGTCTCTGAACACGGGAGAAACAGGGGTATCCATTTTGGCATGCAAGGCTTCATTCATGTGTGTGCTGTACAAAAAAGGGTGTTTTTAAAATGACAGAATTGACAAAAAAACGAAAATCACAATTTTTTCCTTGTGCTTGGCTTGAATTCATTCAAAAACTGTGGTGTCAAAATGGGCAGTACACCCCTAGATAAATTCGTTAAGGGGTCTAGTTTTCAAAATGGGGTCACTTGTGGGGGCTCTCTTTGGTTTTGGCCGCTCAAGAGCTCTACAAAAGTGCTATGGGGCCTAAAACGCCTTCGAGCAAAATTTATGTTCTGAAAGACACCGACTACTCCTTTCATTTTGGGTCCCGTTGTGCATCCAGACATAAGATTAGGGCCAAAATGGGTATGTTTCTGAACACGGGAGAAATGGGGGTATTCATTTTGGGGTGTAAATCCTCATTTCCATGGGCTCTATAGGAAAAAAATATGTTTTTAAAATGACATATTTGCAAAAATATGAAATTTTATTTTTTCTCCTTTAAATTGAATTCCTGAAAAAAACTGGTAGGGTCAAAATACTCATGACCCCCCTCAGTGAATACATTAAGGGGTGTAGTTTTTAAAATGGGGTCATTTGTGGGGGTATCTATTCTTCTGATACTTATGAGCCTTTGCAAACTTGGCTTGGTGCAGGAAAACAAAGTGCTCCTGAAAATGCTGAAAAGTAATGTTAAATTTGTACGTCCTCTAAATGGTTAAAAAAACACAAATGTTTTTCAAGTGTGTATTCAGAATAAAGTAAACAGATAGAAATATATATCTTATCAAAAATTTGTACAGTATGTTTGGACATATTTGAGATATTACGGTTGAAATTGTGAAAAAATGACAATTTTTTCAAAATTTTTTCAATATTGGTACTTTTAATAAATATACACAAATTATATCGGTCTCTTTTTACAACCTAAATGAAGTACAACATGTGGCGAAAAAACAATGTCAGAATCACTTGAATATGTAAAGCCTTTACGGAGTTATGGTACGTTGAACGACGCATGTCAGATTTCCAAAATTTGGCTCCATCACTAAGGCGCAAACAGGCTTCGTCACTAAGGGGTTAAAAGAGGTATAGGGGCGAAGGAGTGAAACATTATTCTTCCACTATATAAGGCACTTGTCAGGCCTCACATGGAATACTGCATACAGTTCTGGTCACCGCTGCTCAGGAAACATGTTGCAGTGCTTGAGAGTGTTCAAAGAAGGATAACTAAATTGATAAATGGAATGGGAGGACTGGAATACCCAGAGAGGCTATCAAAATTAGGATTATTCACCCTGGAAAAAAGACGGTTAAGGGGCGATCAAATACCTATGTATAAATACATTAGGGGACAATACAAGGATCTCTCCCATGATCTGTTTATACCCAGGACTGTGATGGTAACAAGAGGACATCCGCTATGCCTAGAAGAAAGCAGGTTTCATCACCAACACAGAAAGTGGTTCTTTACCGTAAGAGCAGTGAGACTGTGGAACTCTCTGCCCGAGGACATGGTGATGGCAAAATCCATTGCGGAGTTTAAGAGGGGACTAGATTTCTTTCTTAAGCACTATGATATTACAGGATATGGATATTAGGTGACCAGCAGATTGTTGTTCTGGGTCTTGCATTTAGGTAGGAACTATCAAAGATTGATCCAAGGATTATTCTGACTGCCATTTTGGAGTCGGGAAGGAATTTTCCCCCGAACGGGGTGATTGGTTTCTGTCTCTTGGGGCCTTTTTCCTTCCTCTGGATCAACAAGGGTGTTAAAACAGGCTGAACTCACAGAACCTGTAAATAACACCTGTGTAGGGAACCGCTTAATACCTGGTTGTCTTCGTGATGCCAGTGCCCCTTTCAAATGGTCAATGTAAATAACAGAGTCCACAGTCAAAGGTATAATTTTCCAAAACCAAAGGCACACGGTTTTTCTCTTTACTTGTAAATCAAATCCATTACACAGCATTAATAGTCTTAAGCATAAAGATACAAACACTTGTTCTTAGATTCTTCCCTCAACTTGTTTGTATCCAGAAGTCACTCTTTCATTTTGTACATATGCAGTCAAAGTTATCTGATGGACCTTTGCTGGAGTCCTTCTGTTGCTAACTTGGCACATATCACAAAAACATTTTTCTTCTTCATTAAATCCACACTCTTTAACAGTAGTTACACAGTCTCTCTCACATGCACTTATTATTGGAGCAGATGTACGGAGGAACCATGTGCACACCACCGCTGACTCCAGGAAAACAGGATCTGCTCCCCGCACTCTCCCAAGGAAAGGCATTCCATTACTGCAGCAGTGAGCCCAGGACACGGCATGGGTAAGCTCTATATCTCCTGTCTACTCACATGGCCCTCTCCCTCCATTGCATCTCCACTCTCCAACCACCTCCTTTCACGTTCTTCTCCCGACTACCATTCTACTACTCAACTCCTCCCCCAGGCACCTGACTCATCCCACACATTTCACACACGCACATCAGGTTAAGAAAGACGAGAATACAAGTAAATTCAGGAAGCTTGGAGTTTGTGAAACAATCCTCTTGGCTTTATTACATAAACGTGCTCAATACATCATGGTTACTTCATACTAGTGGAGAACGCGTTTCAAACTCGTGTGAGATCTTGTTCACCTAAGAAAGACGAGACACATAACCAGACTAGACTGACACAACACCAGACATTAACCTTTTAGTGACCTGTCTGGACCAATACACATAACATCACACAGTCTACAACATTGAACAGTGCCAACGTTACAAACACATACACACTACAGAGACAAGTACAAATGCACTCTAACTCTGGGCCACCACATAAGCACCTAATTACCAGTTCATTCAGTAAAGCACATTTTTATACAAAACGAAATGCTGTCTCCACCTCCGTCTGTCATCGCTGTGCCATCCTGAACTTATGATCCACCACCATCTGCACAACAGCTGTATTTCTTGCAAGGAGCTATTTTAGCATTATTGACATTAAAATGTCATTGTGAAGATATCGCATCCCTCATGTGAGGATTGGTCATTCAACCTACTGGAAAAATTCCCACTGGGCCGGTCAAGTCCTGGGGCTAGTGGGGGGGGGGGGGCAAAAAATTTTTAACATTTATTTTGCTGAAATGTCAAAAAGTGTGATCATGGGACAAACATGTAATCGCTCAGCAAGGAACTTATCACATGATCGCTCTACCGGAAGTCAGTGGGTGAAAAGTGTGACACCGGACGTGGACTGCAGGGGCACTAAGTTGGAGGAGTGACATAGGTGAGTATAAGATTTTTTTTATTTTACTATATATAAAGGTCATTTTTACTGAGTTAAGGGATGAAGACTATGAGGGGCATCAGGGTCTAAATGGGCACTATTACAAGTGGGGGACCCTGTTGGACATTATGACAATGTGGGTCCGTGAGGAGCATTATCACTGGGTGTAGGCCTATATGGGGCATTATTACTGAATAAGGGCCAATATGGGGCATTATTACTGAATAAGGGCCAATATGGGGCATTATTACTGGGTGGGGACATGTGGGGGCATTATTACTGAGTAGGGGCCATAAGAGGCATTATTACTGAGTGGGCGCATTACTAATGAGTTGAGGCCTATATGGGTATTATGACCGAGTGGTGGCCTGTCAGGGGTATTATTACTGAGTGGGGGATATGAGGAGCATTATTACTAAGTTGGTATCATAAGAGTAGAACACTCACTTTTGCTGTGTGTGGGGCGTAAAAAGTGGAACTTACTGTGTGGGGCCTACAGGGAGCACAAAGAAGGGATACTATTACTGTGTGGGTCACTTCAGGTGGCATAACTACTATCTTGGGCACTATGGATGGGGTGATTATGTAGAAGTTTGGAAAACAAAGCCAGGTCCCTGGAAAATCAAGGAGTCAAAGATGTCTGTGTCAAATTTTACAGAGACAAAGTTGTGACAGTGAGAAGTTGTTATGGCAGTCTGGGCCAGATAAAAAAAAAGGGAAAATCCAGTCAGAGGTGATGTGATCTATGATCACTGCATATAATGGTACTGTAATCATTTATAAGATCTGCAGTGTGCCTAAACTACGGTAATACTGCTAAATAGTCACTGTTTTTTACAGCAACACTGGTGGTTTTATGTGGTCACGGTCTGGGGGTATTATTTGGCCCTCATATAGTGTTCTTATTGGTAATATTTATCTCTGTAGTGGTTATTCAGTGCAGTATGTTGGTATTAATCCCTATCTGGTGGTATTATGCAGTCACGATGTCGGGTAATATGTGGTCATGATGTGGCGATATTATTTGGCCCTTATATGGTGTTGTTATCGGTAGTATTGATCTTGGTATAGTGGATTTTGTGCAGTGATAATATGGGGATAATTATACAGGCCATGATGATTACAATGATACTATATGTGTGGTTTATTTTTCTTCCCTTCTACAAAACAGGAAAAAAAAAGTTTTTTTAAAACTGTGTTCATTTATTTTTATTATTTTATTAACATTTACCATATTTTTTGTTCTATTTGACGCACCGGTCTATAGGAAGCACGTCTTATAAAGCGAAAAATACGGTACTTCATTACCTATTTAGTCTCACTAGGGACGTCACAAAGTGATCTTTGGTATACTCAGTATAGTTATATAGCTGTGTCATGCCTGGGGCCTCTGGCTGCCATTGTTACCCATCAGCATACCGCAATTGCATTTGTGTGGGGCGGTGGGGACAGACGGAGCTCCCTCTATCTAATCACCTAGATACCATGGCATCTAGGGAGTTAAATGAGAGTGATCAGCGTTTTTCTGATCCTGGCCATTACAGTGAGAGCTCGGCTGACATAACACAGTGATCATGAGGATGCAGGGCACAAGATAAATGTCTGTCATAGAAGCTAAACACAAGCCAGTCTATGATGTTCATTTATGTCATTGCGGCTTAATGGGTTAGAAATAGGCGGCCCCCTAATATATACAGTACTTCCAGTTCTAACATGTTCCAATTTACCGCATAGACTCCCCCCTCCTACCACCTTTATGGCTGCTGGTGATTTTCTGACCCCCACCTACTTGTTTGTGCACTTGCTGCTGGTTGGGCCTAACTACAACATGGGGCCACCTTGTTTTTTTTTCCAGGTCCACTCTGATTTCTCAATCCACCCCTGCCAGGACTGAACCGATGTCCATTGTTTGTATTATGGTCTGCCTGTGTCTGATAAAGGACACGTTGGATTAAGCTGTCATATAATGGCAAAGATGCAAAATGTGTGGTACATTATCAAAAGGCCAAAACTACAAGGAGTTTTAGATCGAGAGCAATGCCCAACCAGGGCTTTTGGAAATCTGAATGATATCATCTAGGGCAGTGATGTCCACAAATTTTACCCAGGGGGCCCAACTTAAGGGTGGCAGATTCAATGCAGATTTTTTGCAACAAATCTGCACCACAGTATGATATTATGCCCTTTTTTTTCTGAACATGCCATGCTTGTGGTGAAACGTTCCGAGAGGGGATCTGTTTATCTTTTAACTGCAGAGGCTTTCTAGGTGACTCTTGTGCTGCAGACTTGAGCCGTGTTCTTACACCTCTAGTTTGGGATACTAGTAACATACTAACCAGACGTATGAATACATTGCAGAATCTAACCATTCTATTTGGCACTTGTTGGACACTTGAACAGTGCAGCGTTTGAAGAGCAGGAGACAGAGCGGTAGAGAGATAACCTTGTCATGGGGCTGTACCGTCTTCCACTCGTTACTGCTGGGGGAGTTTATGGGTAACTGTGGTAACCTGAAGTCCCGTTTGTCATTGGTGACGCCAATGTTCCATCCTCTCCGGTGAATCTCCCGGATGTAATTAAGTAGTCCACACACACAGAGTGTCTTTTCTGGATGAGAACCGGGAACGTTCAGTTCTGTCCGTTTACTGGAAGGGACCCCTAACTCTGGACCACTACAACAGCACATGTATGCCTGGTAGTTCATTTTATAATATTTACAATAGAGTTTTATGTTTCATGCTAGGATAGACAATAATTCTGGGTATTTGTTGCCCTCTAGGCAAGCTTGGTATAACCTTTTGAAGTCCTGTCTCTCTAAGCATCCTCTTTTCTTTTTGTTGTGTGACAGTACAGAAATGTAGCACCAGAAGCAAGTTCATAACATGAAAACGGCACCAGATCCAAGCTCATAACATAAATACAGCACCAGAACCAAGCTCAAAACATAAAAACAGCATCAGATACAAGCTCATAACATAAACATAGCACCAGATAACCAAAGTCTGTGGAACAAATATAGAACCAAAGTCTGTGGAACAGTTATAGGGACAGCAACCACCATGAGCCCTGACAACATGAGGGTGAAGGTGAACAACTAGCCGCATCCTTGTGGTGAAGCATCCCACAGCGCATGGGAGGAGAGAGAGTCCCTCCCTGCATGGCTGGTCTCCGCGGCAGAAGAATCACAATGGACGCTGCAGCTGGGAATCAAAATGGACAGAGACTACTACCCCTGGTACTGTTTGAGATGAAATCCCTGGCCAGGGTGGGGGGTTAGTGGATTCATGGGACTTATTAATCTATAAAGGTTTAATGACGACAGTGTAATATACCTGATGTCATGTAATAGAGTGAAATAATGATGAGGTGTAATGTTGCAGTTAGACACATGGCATAAAGTATATGGAGTCGGGTAATGACTTCTGGACTTAAGTCCATTTATGATGTGTGATACGTTTAATGGCCAATTTGTATAACAACACCTCTGCACAGTAGCTGTATTGAAACAAGTGTAATTAAAGACCGATTTTTAAGACAAAAATTAAACATGAGTTATAAGTGTTTCACATCAGGAAGATAATTTGTAATAATCTTGTTAATATACGTATACTGATATAACACATATTTATATAATAAGACTATTCATTTCTAATTTTTCTAAGGATAGATAGATAATTATCTATATATTATAATGGATAGATCTCATTTGAGAAATTAGAAATGAATAGAGTATGCAGGACAGCTCACCGATGTCGGAGGCTGTTCTGCATATCTATATTACACTATGGAGGACAGCACAGCTCCAATGTTGGAGGCAGTTCTGCTTGTTTATAGTACACTATTCAGGACAGTGCTGCAGCGCTATCCTGCCTAGTGTTAGAAACATATGTCAGACCTAGTCCGATATCAGAGAAATTCAGGGAAATCTGAATGTCAGATGAGGTCCGACACTGGATTGGAAAGAGTTAAAAGACATCGCATGGCACTCACATGCTGTGCGATGTAATGTTTCCCATTAAAAATCAATGAAAAACTTTTGTGATCTTTTGATGCACGTGAAACACGCACCTAAGAATTGCTATTTCACAGAAGTGATGCAAGCCATTTTTAAATTAAAAGTCCTCGCATCTGCGTGAAAAAGGGCCGCGTCCTTAAAGGGTTAAAGCCAAAATAGGCTATGTCCTTAACCCCTTAGTGACCACCCCATAGTGTTTTTATGTTCTGGCTTGCTAGCCTTTAATCCCCAAAGATGTAAAAAAAACATGCTCCCTGCGGGGATTAAAACCCTGCAAGCTGTGGACATCACAGCTCCATGCTGTCAGTTACCAGAGGTAGTCGATAGCCTGGAGCTGTCATCCCCGGCCATGGGACCATCCCCCCCGGTCACATGATTGATGGCATTTACTGATGCCGGCGATCATATGAAACTCCATTAGTTTAGTTAAGTACATAAAGATTCAGCTGCCCTGATGGATCCATCAGGGCAGCTGAAAGCACTCACCCCCATCCCCCATGATGTCCCACGGAGTTCTGGCCTCCCGGTCCCGACAGTGCCTTCTTCGCATGCGCATCAGATGTTATACGTCGGGTGCATGCACAGAAGGGCGCGCGACCCAAGAAATTTAAAATCTCTCTGGCTCCCGGCTAAGATGTGGAGCGAGGAGCAGAGAGATATCACCAAGAGCCGCTGTATGAGCCGGTCACATGATCGCTGCTATCCCCTCATATCCATAAGGGGAGATGAAATTAAGTACCTAAGGCCCCCTGAAATTATCCACAGACCTCACCATGGCTTCTGCGTACGCACCCGCGCCAAAGTGGCGGACGCATGTGGAAAAATCACGGACTGCCAGGGTAATTAAAAATCTCCCTGCTCCTGGCTACCGAACATAGCCAAGAGCCTGAAGATTTCACTGGAGCCATGGTACTTGGTCCCTGGTCACGTGATCGCCGTTTTCCAATAGAAAACAGCGATCACATAAAAGTAAAAAAAAGTTAAAGTTTCATCTCCTTTCATGGATCCGATCCGTGAGGGGAGGTGAAATTACTTACCTAAGGCCTCCGGCGATGTCTCTCGATGGAATCTTTATCCGTGGACCTTTCACCTTTCCCCAACTTCGGCGTATGCGCTCATCGACAAAATGGCGGACGCAAGCACAGAAGCTCGGGGTGGCCTGGGAAACTTAAAGTCACCTTGCTCCTGGCTACTAAAGGTAGCCGAGAGCCTGCAGCAGTAACTGAGGGCCGCGGGGAGCTGTCCCCAGTCACGTGATCACTATTATCCAATGGATAATGGCAATCACGTAAAAGTTAAAATACAGTTGAAGTTTAATGTTTCTTTTAGTTTGGGCCCCGCTGTGCTTACAGACATAATATTAGGGCCACAATAGGTATGTTTCTGAACACAAGACAAACGGGAGTATCCATTTTGGGGTGAAAGTCTTCATTCCTATATGTGCTGTAAAAAAAAACCTGTTTTTAAAATGACAATTGCCAAAAAATAATTTTTTCCATCTGCTTTGCTTAGATTCATTCAAAAACTGTGGGGTAAAAATATGCAGTACACCCCTAGATGAATTCGTTAAGGGGTCTAGTTTTCAAAATTGGGTCATTTGTGGGGTTCTCCATTGTTTTGGCCGCTCAAGGGCTCTACAAGTGGGCAATGGGGCCTAAATCACCTTCAAGTAAAATGTTTTCTTTGAAAGCCACCAGCTGCTCTTTTCGGTTTCGGCCCCGAAGTGCATAGAGGCACAAGATATGGGCCACAATGAGTATGTTTCGGAACACAGGACAAACAGGGGTATCTATTTTGAGTGCAAATTCTCATTATCATTTGCACTACAGAAAAAAGTCCTGTCTTTTAAATTACATATTTGCAAAAATATGAAATTTTATTTTTTTCTTCTCCAAATTGCATTAATTCCTGAAATGCTATCATCCTGACACCTATGAGACTTTGTAATCTTGGCTTGGTGCAGTGTGGGGTCCCAGCAGCTACCTAGACACAAGGCCCATGCTGAGGAGTTGGAAGGGTAGAGTTTGCACTTGTCAAGGTGGCTCTTACCAGACTCCTCCCCAGAGGGGTGCATGCAACCTCAGCCTAAGTACCACTAGGCCTCTTCCTTGCAATGCTGGGGTAGCGATTACCTATATAAGTGTGGTGGACTCTAGACTTGTCACGTGTGACGCCACAGTTCCTTACAGACCGGTATGATCCTTGGTGGAGAAATAAAGGGAGTCCACACACAATTAAATTTTAGTACCTCAGTCCCTGGGAATGAACAAGGGCTGGAAAACTTGACTTGCAGCTTCACAGTATACACTCCAGTGCAGGTAGGACAGTAGACTTTAGGTCAGGGAGGAGACTCAGGATGATATAGGTCCTACAGTCCACATTATCTGTATGGAACAGCTCCTGGAAGGGGAACTCTCCAGGGGAGTCACTCACTTGACTCAGGACTTAGATCTCTGCACGGTGGACTCCTCTCTTCTCTCTCACTCTTGCTCTCACAAATGGTTCCTGGCATTGGGGACCTCAGGATACCTCTCTTTCTCCTCCATCACTCTTCACCACATGAGGGTTGAAGGTACCCTCATGTGGCCAGCACTCCACTCCGCTCACTACCGTTGGAAGATGATAGACTGACTGAAGAAGACCCACACCTTGCTTTCAAACACTCATACTTAAAGTGTCTAGCATACCACGTGACAGGACATAAATTGATACTTTTCCAGACATATCCCAGTCACATTCAGACATTAACCTCTCAGATGCTGCAGCCGTGTAATATACATAACAAGAGACTAGACAGTTTACACAGTGCATCTACACAAAAGACATGACATGTATGACAATTATGGAGGGGCCAGAAATATAGACTTCGGCCCACTACAGTTGCAAAACAAAATGTTCCTCAAAATGTTAACAATCAATGTTAAATTTGCACATCTTCTAAATAGTTACAAAAAGTGAAGTTTTTCAAATGTGTGCACAGAATAGAGTAAACAGATGGAAATATATATCTCATCAAAGATTTGTACAGTATGTTTGCACATATTTGAGATATTGCATTTGAAAATGTGAAAAAATGACAGTTTTTAAAAAATGTTTCCAATTTTGACACTTTTAATAAATATACGCAAATTTTATAGGTCTATTTTTACCACCTGAATGAAGTACAACATGTGGCGAAAAAACAATGTCAGAAGCACTTGGATATGCAAAACCTTTACAGAGTTATGCTATATTGAACGACACATGTCAGATTTCCAAAATTTGGCCTGGTCATTAGGGTGCAAACAGGCTTGGCCACTAAGGGGTTAAGGGGAAAAATATAAGCAGTTCAGTAGAAGAGGGGTTCCATATCATTTCATGTGCAATAGTTTGTGATGTGCAGGAGTCACAAGGGGGATATATAGGAGATATTTATATCTTCCAGTGCTTGTGGTGTGTGTAACTGTGTATGTGTGTATGAACATATGAAATTGTACATAGAGTATTATGTGAGTGCGGAGGGTCACATACATCTCTTTCATTGGCAGAGATGAGAAAGATAGGCTGCTTAATTAGGATGTGCCAGACAAGGTTCTGAAGAAGAAGAGAGAGGAAATGTCATGAACTTTCTTTGCATCTATCATGTTCTGTGTGATAGATCTCATATCTGTGGAGTAAACAAGAGGTGTATTAGTTTCCGAATGCTCAAGCGGGGGTCCAGGGTATTTTATATCCTGTATCATCACCTGATATAATGTGTGTAGTAACAATTGGGTGGGGCAACTAACCAGAATTTATTTTTTATAGTATAGGCCAATACTATAAGTAGATTGTATAATTTAAATGGATTTTTAAATCATAGACAATGACACCACACTGACTGAAATGAACTGCCAAAGTGTTGGCATAGATAACTGTCCCATCAATCACGCATATTTGATCGCTATACCATAAATATTTATGACAAGAAAATACACTTTTATCTTCTCATACTTCCCAAATAGTATTTCTCAGGAATATATTGTCATCAGTTTGGGCCAAAAATGGAATTTTAAGAGTGAACTCATCACTGTGTTAAATGTGACTATGCTGGGAACAAATATAACATGTGAGTGGATCAGAACTGAAGAGGATTAAGGGAGCTGTATCTCAAACATATAAGGCTGCTTTCACATTTGCGTTAAGGCTCAGTAAGACTGCGCTATTTCTTAATTTTGCCTATGTTTACAATGATATGTCCTCTATCAGGTCCCATTCTATGGCTGCTGCCAGGGAAAAGCCTTTGAGAATATGTTAACATGTATTTTGTTGCATTTGGACAATGTTTAATTGCAGTTCTATATTGAAAAACAAATAAATAAAGAATTTGAAAAAAGACTGGAGCAATTTTTAGGTCCTAAATAGGAAAAGTAAATTGGTCACAACTTAAAAATTCAATGCTAAGTGCAAAATTATTGGCGCCCCTGTGTAATGTACCAAATCTAATTCTCTAACTTCCCGATGTCGTGCGAACATGAAATTTGAGATGATCATTCTTTAGGTCCTAAATAGGAAAAGTAGAGGGGTCACAACTTAAAAAAATTTAATGCTAAGTGCAAAAGTATTAGCACCTTTGTGTAATGTACCAAATCTAATTCTCTAACTTCCTAATGTCGTACAAACATGAAATTTGGGATGATCATTCTTTAGGTCCTAAATAGGAAAAGTAAAGGGGTCACAACTCAAAAATCCAATGCTAAGCGCAAAAGTATTGGCACCCCTGTGTAATGTACAAAATCTAATTCTTTAACTTCCCGATGTCGTACAAATATGAAATTTGGGATGATCATGCTTTAGGTCCTAAATAGGAAAAGTAAAGGGGTAACAACTCGAAAATTCAATGCTAAGTGCAAAAGTATTAGCACCCTTATGTAATGTACCAAATCTAATTCTCTAATTTCCCCATGTCGTACAAACATAAATATTGGCACAAGAATTTTTAGGTCCTAAATAGGAAACGTAAAGTGGTCACAACTTGATTACTCAATGCTAAGTGCAAAAGTATTGGCACCGCTATGTAATGTAACTTCCCGGTGTCGTACAAACATGAAATTTGGCAGGAGCACTCTTTAGGTCCTAAATAGGAAAAGTAAAGGGGTCACGACTAGAGATGAGTGAGCGTACTTGCTAAGGCAAACTACTCGAGCGAGTAGTGCCTTATGCGAGTACCTGCCCGCTCATCTCAAAAGATTCGGGTGCCGGCGGGGGAGAGCAGTGAGTTGCGGGAGTGAGCAGGGGGGAGTGGGGGGGAGAGAGTGAGAGAGATCATCCCCCCATTCCTCCCCGCTCTCCCCGCCGCTCCCTGCCCACTGCCGGCACCCAAATCTTTTGAGACGAGCGGGCAGGTACTCGCATAAAGCACTACTCGCTCGAGTATTTGCCTTAGCCAGTATGCTCGCTCATCTCTAGTCATAACTCAAAAATTCCCTGCTAAGTGCAAAAGTATTGGCACCCCTTTGTAATGCAACTTCTCAGTGTTGTACAAACATGAAATTTGGTGCAAGCATTTTTTAGGTCCTAAATGAGGAGACTGGGAGGGGTGGCACTTTCTGCAGAGGGACATCTGTACATGCAGCCTGAGGAGAATCTAACACTTCACTATGTGTATACATATTTTATTCTTCGGTCACTCTAAAGTAACCTTGACTTTATCTGGTTTTTCTTTGTCTGTTTTTCTCTCTGTTTGTTTGTCTCTCTGTCTGTCTGCCTCTCTGTTTGTCTCTCTCTCGGTATCGCTCTGTCTCTCTGTCTCTTTTGTTCTCTTTCTGTCTCTCTCTCTATCACTCTATCTTTCTGTCTTTATCGCTCTCTCTATGTCTCTCTATTGCTCTCTCTATGTCTCTCTATCGTTCTCTCTGTCTGTCTATCACTCTCTCTCTGTCTGTTTCTCTCTGTCTCTCAATTGCTATCCCTCTTTATTTGTCTGTCTATCACTCTCTGTCTTTCTCCGCTTTCCCTCTATGTTTCTCTGTCTCTCTATCACTCTCTGTCTCTATCGTTCTCTTTCTGTCTGTCTATTGCTCTCTTTGTTTCTCTATCACTCTCTGTCTGTTTCTCTATCGCTCTCTTTATCACTCTGTCTGTCTCTCTATTGCTCTCTCTCACTGTCTGTCTCACTATCTATCTCTTTCTGTCTATCGCTCTCTCTCTATCTCTCTAACGCTTTCTCTCTGTGTTTCTATCGCTCTTGCTCTCACTGCCTCTCTCTCTCCATCGCTCTCTCTGTCTCTATTGCTCTCTCACTCTGTCTCTCTATTGCTCTCTCTCTCTGTCTCTTTCTCTATCACTGTCTATCACTTTTTTCTCACTATCTCTCTATCACTCTCTCACTCTGTCTCTCTATTGCTCTCTCTCTGTCTATCTCTCTACTGTTGTCTCTCTCTCTATCGCTCTTTCTCTCACTGTCTCTCTATCTCTTTTTCTCCCACTGTCTCTATCGCTCTCTCACTCTGTCTCTCTATTGCTCTATGTCTTCCTATCGCTGTCTCTCTCTCTGTCTCTCTATTGCTCTTGGTTGGGCAGTGTATGGTGCAGCTTAGCAGTGTATGCTGCATTGCTTAGCAACGCTTCACTCATTCCAGTGCATGCCTGAAGCATAGCAGCGCGTGCCAATACACTTAACATTATAACTTTCAACCCGGCTGACAGGTCCCTGAATGAATTAAACTCACATTTGATGTTTTTTCAGCATCGGTGACATGTGTGTCATCTAATGACACCAACATCATACACCAAAGTTACCTCAAAGGGGTCAACGTGTGGTGCAAGAAAAAGCATGTAGGCTTATTTATATTAGATTTACTATTAGCTGCAGGTACATCTGTGTGAGTCTTTCCCTCTACTGCTCACTGCCCACCTCTTCAAAGACTTCTAGGGACGAGATGACAGGATCAGTAATACCTCTCCTCCACTTTTGTTCTCCATCTTGTCTCTTACTAGAGACGGGCATCACTTGAAAACAGGCATTGGACAAATTAGAAGGAAGTGATACCAGTGGCATGCTGCCAATAGAGGCAAACCATGCAACTGGTATAGGGGGTCCATGGGGCAGGGAGGTCCTGCAGCCCCATCCGACCCCCAGTAGTACATCTTCTTCAGAACTTAGACACTATTAAACCTGATACTGGCTGCATGCTCAATGTGTGCAGGAGATGGGGAAGGAAATGGATTATGCACAGAACATGCATCTGATAAGATTCTTGTAGTGGTGGCTGGAAGATTGGAAGCAGGGGCTAATAGCTCATTGTGTAGGAAGGGGGCAATGGGGAATGGGGAGCTATCTTACTAAGTGAGGCCACACAAAGGAGGGCAATATTACTAAGTGGGGCAACAGAGGGTGGCACTATTAGTAAGTGGATCCACAAAGGAGGCACTATTCGTAAGTCAAGTCCCAGAAAGAACACTATTAGTAAGTGGGGCCACATAGGGGGCACTATTGCATTGTGGAGTTACAAATAGGGCACAAATACTTTGTGAAGCTAGGGAGGGGGCGCAATTGCTTTGTGGGGCCATGGAGGGAAAAATATTAGTGGGGGGGGGGGGGGGGGGCAAAGAGGTAGCACTGCTAGATTGTAGGGCCAAAGAGGGAGCACTGTTACTTTATGGGGCCATAAAGAGGGGCACTCGTACCATGGGGGAGCTCTAAAAGGGGCATTGAGGGTAGCAGCAACATAGCAAGAGTTTGTAGAGATGAGAGTCTTCATGGTGGTCTGGATCCAGATAGCAAACAAAAAAATCATAGAATCAAAGAGTTAGAAAAGACCTCCAGGGTCATCTGTTCCAACCCCCTGCTCAATGCAGGATTCACTAAATCAATTACTTCCACTATGTATATACTTTTTCATTTTTCTTGCCCAGATGTAGGACTTTGCATTTACCCTTGCTAAATACCATTTTGTTAGTCACTGCTCACTGTTCAAGCTTTTCAAGATCTTTTTGAATCCTCTCTCTCTCTTCTCTTCTCTTGTGTTAGCTATCCCTCCTAGCTTTGTGTCGTCTGCAAATTTGATCAGTTTCCCCTTGAAGGGGTTGTCTCGCGAAAGCAAGCGGGTCTATACACTTCTGTATGGCCATATTAATGCACTTTGTAATGTACATCGTGCATTAAATATGAGCCATACAGAAGTTATTCACTTACCTGCTCCATTGCTAGCGTCCCCGTCGCCATGGATCCGTCTAATTCTGATGTCTTCTTGCTTTTTTAGACGCGCTTGCGCTGTGCGGTCTTCTGCCTGGTGAATGGGGCCGCTCGTGCCGGAGAGCTGGTCACCGCATCGTCATCGTAGCTCCGCCCCGTCACGTGTGCCGATTCCAGCCAATCAGGAGGCTGGAATCGGCAATGGACCGCACAGAGCCCATGGTGCACCATGGGAGAAGACCCGCGGTGCACCATGGGAGAAAACCGCAGTGCATCCCTGGGAAAGGACCGGCGGCCATCTTTGGGAGAAGATTTTTTAAAGTCTTTATTTCATTGGATCGGTGAGTAGCAAGCGGTTTAAAAACCGCTTTAATTTGCTATTTTATGCCAGGGGGGTGACAGGGGGAATGAGGTAAGGTAAAATTTTGAGGTTTGCCGTGAGACAACCCCTTTAACTCTCTTCTCCATATCATTTATAAAATGTTGAACAACGCTGGGCCTAGGACAGAGCCTTGTGGTACCCCACGTGACACATTCTGCCACTTGGATGTGCAGCCATTTATGACCACTCTTTGAGTACGATCACTCAGCCAGTTGTGAATCCACCTAACAGTTGCCTTGTCAATCCCATATTTGGTCACTGTTTCAATACGTATGGTATGAAATACTTTGTCTATTACTATACTTTACTAAAGTCAAGATATACTATATCCACCACATTTCTCTGATCAACCCAATCAGTGATTCTGTTGAAAAATGAAAGCGGATGGCTTCAATCAGAGGAGAAGCCACTCGTGATTACTGGAGGTAACTGCACTGTAGCCACTATCACTATGTAGAATTGGAATCTGACTACGTTATACAAGTGAGGAAAAACAAATTCTGTATCCTTAGGGCACTCTTTTCAGCGTGGCACTCCTGGCTATGGGTTACTATAGGGATTACACAGAGCTTATTCATGATTGCAGTTATTATCCCTCCTGCTGGATTTACTGAATAGTATGTGCTCTTTGCAAACATTTTTGGAACATGTAATATTGTTACTCCCCTATTCTAGAGAATGTCACTAAAATAGAATTTTTTAGATAGAGAACTATTACTAAGCCAACCATAATACAGAATTAGTGCTTGAAGATATCCAGAAATCTTTGGCAGATCTAGTGCAGAATACTGTGACCAGATATCCCGATTTAGGAGGGAAAGTCCCGATTTGGGACCCCAGCGAGACAGGCATTTGTTCCGCTTTCTGGTGACGTTGGGGTGCCACGGTTCCCCAGCCGGTAATCACTCTGCAGTGCCACGGGGCGGATGCACACACTGATGGCAGTGTGTGCATCCGTGATCTTCCACCCCCTTCCCCTCCCCCCTCCCTCCTCTTTGGTTCCGCAAGAGAGAAGAGGAGCAGGGAGGAGACGCTGCGGGCGCACACACTTCCAGCCGCTGGAAGCAGTGCTGAGAGGAGTGTCGGCGTTGTGAAGACCGGGTGGAGGGTAAGTATATGGGTCACTGTGGGGAGTCACTATTATTGCTGGGCTGGTATAGGGGAGCTCTAATACTATGGGGCTACTGTGGGGGTCACAATTATTGTTGGTCTGCTATAGGGGAGCACTAATACTGAAACACTAATACTATGGGACTACTGTAAGAGGCACTATTATTTCTGGGCTAGTATAGGGGAGCACTAATACCATGGGGCTACTGCGGGGGTCACAATTACAGCTGGCTTGGAATAGGGGAGCGCTAATACTATGCGGCTATTGTGGAGGTCACTATTATTTCTGGTCTGGTATAGGGGAGCACTAATACTATTGGAGCTACTGTGGAGGTCACTATTACTGCTGGCCTGGAATAGTGGAGCGCTAATTCTATGGGACTACTATGGGGGTCACTATTATTTCTGGTCTGGTGTAGCGGAGCCCTAATACTATGGGGCTACTGTGGGGGCACTCTTATTTCTGGGTTGGCATAGGGGAGCATTAATACTATTGGGGCTACTGTGGGGGGTCACTATTATTGCTGACCTGGAATACAGGAGCGCTAATACTATGAGACTACTGTGGGGTAACTATTATTCCTGGGCTGGCATAGGGGAGTGCTAAAACTATGGTGCTACTTTCGGGGGTCACTATTATTGCTAGCCTGGAATAGGGGAGCGCTAATACTATTGGGACTATTGTTGGGTTTACTATTACTGCTGCAGCTACTGTGGGGGGGGGTCACTATTATTGCTGGGGCTACTGTGGGGGGGTCACTATTACTACTGGGGCTACTGTGGGGGTCACTATTATTGCTGGGACTACTGTGGGGGCCACTATTATTGCTGGGACTACTGTGGGGGCCACTATTACCACTGGGGCTGCTGTGAATGGTGATTATTATTGCTGGGGCTATTGTGGGGGTCACTATTATTGCTGGGGCTACTGTAAGGGGTCACTATTATTGCTGGGGCTACTGTGGGGGATCACTATTATTGATAGGGCTACTGTGGGGGATCACTATTATTGATGGGGCTACTGTGGGCGGTCACTATTATTTCTGGGGCTACTGTGGGGGTCACTATTACTACTGGGGCTACTGTGGGGATCACTATAATTGCTGGGGCTATTGTGGGGGGTCACTGTTACTACTGGGGCTGCTGTGGAGGGTCACTATTATTGCTGGGGCTACTGTGGGGGTCACTATTACTACTGGGGCTACTTTGGGGTCAATATTATTGCTGGGGCTACTGTCGCGAGGGTCACTATTACTACTGAGGCTATTATTGGGGTCACTATTACTACCACAGCCACTCTGCATGTGGCAGCATACCTCAAGCTGACTTAGATCTTTACTCATGACGGAAATACTGTGGAATGTCCTCAGCGAAAATTTATGCAGCAAATCCCGCATCTGAGAAAACTGTCAAAATCTGTACCATTGGTGCAGATTTTAACTCGAAATCAGCTGCATACCTATCAATAATAGTGACCCCCCACAGTAGCCCCAGCAATAATAGTGACCCCTTACAGTAGCCCCAGCAATAATAGTGACCCCCACAATAGCCCCAGCAATAATAATACCTGCAGCTGATTTCATACTGTTTGGCGCTCCTCCTCGCCTTTTCCGAAGGCTTCCCGCTGTCAGCGCTCCCCAGCTTCCAGTTCCATGCATCCTGGTCAGGTGATCAGGTGAGGCCACTACAGGTCGCATATTATTATATTCCACAACACGATTCGCAGCCTGATTGGTTGTTTGGGTTGGCTAATTCACAGTGATTGGTTGTTTGGGTTGAGGGATTCACAGTGATTGGTTGTTTGGGTTGGGTGATTCACAGTGATTGGTTGTTTGGGTTGGGTGATTCACAGTGATTGGTTGTTTGGGTTGGGTGATTCACAGTGATTGGTTGGGTTGAGCAGAAGTGTTGTGGAATATTAAAATATGCCTACAGGTCGCTGGGAACCGGAAGCCAGGGAGCGCTGATAGCGGGACGTCTACGGAGGAGGGGAAGGAAGTGCCGCATAGTATGAAATCAGCTGTGGAAACACAGCTTACTTCTAGTCAAAATCAGCACCAATGGTACATATTTCAGGTACTATTGTATCTTGTCTCTACCACAAGTATGGGTGGAGACCCAGTGATGGGTTGTATCCGCCCAGTGTACGCCCACAATCTACTGATTGGCTGCCTGGAGCAAAGTCGTAACAGCGTGGGGATTGAGTTTTGCCTTGGATGGATGGCTAGAGCTCCTTCACACGGCCGTAGGCGTTTTTACATGTGCCCACCAGCGCCGTAAAAAGACGTGAACGGGTGCACAAATCTAACATTTGTGCACCCGTTTAGACAGCACCGGCCTTGCGCATACACGCAGAGCCCGCAATGCTGTTGGGCCTCCCCTCCCTCACCAGCTCACCTCATCTCTCCTTCCGCCCAGCTATGTGCAATGGGAGGGGGCAGGGCAGAACTAAGCTCCCATCCCTCCCTGCCTCTTGTCTGCAGCCAGCAATGGGTGGGGGTGGGAGGGGGCAGAACTTAGCTCCACCGCGCCCCCTCCCATTTCAAACAGCCGGAGGGGAGGAGAGAGGAGAAGAGAAGAGGGAGGGAGTTTAGCATTCATGCTGCTAAACTCCCTTCCATCTCCCTTCTCCGGGCCGCTGTCATTGGCTCCCATAGGAGCCCATGCAGCAGCCAACGTATTCCGACCTGGAAGATAGTTCCAGGACTATTTTTGTGGGCCAGTGTGAAAGGGGTCGGTGCCATATTGGCCGGCCAGGAGCTTTCACGCAGCGGGAATATGGCCATGTGATCTGATGCATTGGAATCCAATGCATCAGATCATAGCGTATATCGGCCGACCGTGAGAACGGCATATGCTTGTGTGACAGAGAGGCCTTAGGGTTAATTTAAGTGTTAGGCTTACATGATTAGCTGTAAATGTTTCCATTTGAGAGTGGGGCGGCATTCACATCAAAGCATTATCAGCTAATCATGTAAGCCTAACACTTTAACTAACCCTAGCCCTCCGTCCAAGGGAAACCTCAGTCCCCACGCTGCTAAGACCTTGCTCCAGGGGACAGTGACCGGGTGCCCTGTGATGGGACTGCTTACAGCGGTGCATGCTGTGGCAGACAAGGAAACTGCACGCTGCGGCTGTGTCCTCCCTGCTTGCCCTGGTGGCTTCTCATCTCAGCTCCCGGATGCAGTGTTTTTGTTTGTGGTCTCAGTGCCCCTACCATGTGCGGTTGCTAAGGTGCTGTGACTGTCCTGTGCGCTGCTACGTGATCTCAGCTGTTCCCGAGCCAGCTGCAACTTTGTCCAGAAGCCAATCGCAATTCTCCTGGCCGCCACAGCAATCCCAGCTCTGCTGCTTCTGGCACGGATGTCCGTGTCTCCGGCAGCCGCACATCACCACAGCAGTTGCAGCGGCTGCGGGAGGACCTGCTGTGGAAATCTCCTGCAGCCAATCAGGACCTTTGCGGGTTTTACCAAGCCTTTACCTGTCACTCAAGGTCTCCACCCATAATTCTGGTGGAGACATAATACAATAGTACCTGTATTTCGACTTTTTTTTGAATGCAGAATTGCTGCGGAATTTTCTCCCTGTCTTTTTCTGAAACTGCCCTGTCCTTTTTATAATGACGGTGGTAAAATCATATGCTGTGATAAGCCCCGCCCCTGACCACACCCCTTTGTCCCACTTTGACCATGGGAAAATCTGGTCACCTTGGCGCAGAAACTTCCTTTGAAGACAAAGTCTTTTTCATAGCTTGAATGGGGTTGGCAGAAATCCATGCAGCTGCTGCAGAAGCAGTGTGTCAGTCCCTAATACGTGCACAAGAAAGCTGCAGGGTGAGAACATTGTTCAAGGGAGAGCAGGAACCAGGTTGGTAATCAGTTCCGAGGTGGAGGAAATCAATGTGCACACATCAGTCCTGTGCTGGACTACTGGGCACAGCCCTACAGAGAGGAAGCTGGAATACACCATGGTATGATGAAAACTGCCATCCAAGCAGTGTTGCCCAGCCACCATTGGCAATGCGACGAGAGGGCACTGTAATGTAATGATACCACTGCCAACATAGGAGGCGATGTGACCTTGGAGTAACTTGCCCTGACGCTTCCCATGTGCTCTCAGATGCTAACTAGTTGTCAGGAAAGCAGCGCCTCTATAGGACCCCGCGGAGCGCTAGTGGAGGCTTTTGAGACCACGCCCACTTGCCCGCCTCTTACTCGGGGGTGGGCGGAGACTCGGCTCAGATGGCTGAGGACACAGAGGCGGCAGGTGCAGCGGTGCTGATGTGACGGCTGCAGGTAAGAGCGGGCTTAACCCCTTCGTGCCCTGACAGAATGGAAGCATAGAGCAGGATTCGCGTGAGCTCATCCAGCAGTGGCTATGTATGTACTAGCTAGAGTGGCGCTTATTCTTGGGCGCTGCAGTGCGAGTAACCCTTGCGGTGCTGGAGGCACACATTGCCGCGCTGCGCTGGAGCAGGACATGTGCAGCTTGGTGTCGTTCTACCGAAGCTCCAGGATCGCTACAACCTTCATCATCGCCATCACTTGAGAACCTGCTGGGTGTCGTTGTCCTTCTCTTGCTACGTGCATGCGTATGCTGCCTGTATTGTTTACATGGGGCTGACATGGCATCGCAGATTGCTGTTATAGGGTCTGCTGCTGGCCCATGCTTGCTGATGAGCCTACAAGCCTCAGCTCATCCATACATTACAGATGATGTCCTGTGAGAAGGAGATTATATTATATCCTATCCAGTAGATCCATTTGTCTCACCAGATATCTACATTGTCTGTGGATGGCTGCCCCCATGGCAAAGTGTCACCTTATGAGATGTGGTGCCCCCACTCCTGGGGGGGGGGGGTCTCACTTATGATCATGATTAAATATACTTAAATTGATGTTCTGCAAGTGGGTGTGTTATGTGCACGAAAATACCTTCAGCAGCAAAATGGTTAAATACAATCGGGTAAAATTCTGGGTCCAGCAGAAGTCAATGCCCCTTTTCATGAGCTGCTAAGCTATACCATATCTTGTATTACAAAATCCTGAGCATGTAATGCTGTGACATAACCACATCACACTAAAGCACAGTGTAAGACAATTTAAGGGAAATGTTCAAATCGCTGCCCGTCTCGTGCTAGATATTCACCCACCCTACCAACCCCACGCAAGCAAGCCTTACAGTGTAATTCGACAGGAAGGTCAGCAAATTTGTCCCAAATTCTGTCAGTTCATCAGTGTTGCAGTTTTGGTCGTATGGTATACACAAGATCTTTAAAGGGGTTTAACCATAATAACAAATTAGACCCTCTCCGCAGAAGAGGGGATACCTTGCTGGGCGGTGGGAGTCTCATCACTGAGACCCCTGGCAATCTCAAGAACTGAACTCTTGTGTCCCGTTCTCCTGTTGCTGTGGGGTTGCTTCTTCCCCAGCAGTGATGTCACTCTGAATGGAGCGCTGGTTGAGCATGTGCGGTCAGCGCCCCATTAATTTCAGTGGGAGTGATGGAAATACCCGAGCGGGTGAGACTCCCACAGATCAGCAAGTTATCACCTATCCTGTGTATAGGGAATAACTTGTTCTGGTAAACCGTCTTTAAGGAGCCCTCACTGAAAGAAATTGAGTTAGGTCCAGGGATTGAGCCAGCTACTCTAGTGGCCCTTGTTGCCCTATCCGTCTTCCCTTTGAAATGCATGTCCAACCATTCTCTGCTACATAATGCATAATGTGGTGGAGCGCCGTCCTGCTGGAAGTAAACTCCAAAGACAATGGAGCGTTATATCTCCCAGACCCTGTATATTTCTCTTTTTATAGCATTTCTGGATATAACATGTATGCTCTCCACTATATCATTCTTCTATCTGCAGTAGGCGGTCAGTAATATTTTCTGTTGTCAAGTCCTAGGTCTGCTATAGTTATACAGTAAAAAATTGTGCATTACATTCTGAATGATCTCTTAATCTGATGTGATGTAGATGGTTAATGTAGCATTCTAACACTCTGCAGCAGCTGTGATCCAGTACAGTAATTAGTACATAAACCTTTCCATCTGAATATACATCAACATTCATTAATAATAATCTACACTCCTATCTGCAGCCATCATCACATGTCTATACAGCAACATATGAACGTGCTCATGTACATGTGTAGAGCTCTGCTTTAATCCTGGTTAAAAAGAATATTCAATGAAGAGGATGTGCTAATGATAAGTCAATGGATAAATCAGGTTACATGAGTTCATTTATGTAGCTTCCAAGAATGTCATTGTTTTTCTCATTAGTCAGACGTTTACAGTTATGTCGCTACACCTAATATGTTATTTCTATATTGCACATATGTAACACAGCCATAAACAGCAGTTACTACCATCCATATGTATTCCTTGCTAAAACCAAATAGTCCTGTGAAACCACATAAGGTTTTGTACCATTTTTAAAAAAATGAAGCAAAAAACCCTTGTTGAACTTTCCCAAAGAAACTCTGAGTTCCCTGTACGTGGTGCCTTTATGTAATACATGTAGTATGCTGTGTATCTACTATGTGCTTGTATTATGTAATCAGATTGCCCAAAATGAAACATTGACAAAGAAATACAAAATATTTACAGAATTCAGATTCCTGTGATTTCTCTCTGGACTTCATGCTGCCATGTGGCTGCTAGAATCCAGATGCAGTAATTAAAGTTTATTTGGTCATACTGTGAATGCTCACTATGATATATAATCTGCATTCTGGGCTGAGTAAGGAGATCTTTGCTATTCCGTACTCTGTCCAATGTCTTTATTGGATGAAAGTTCTGCGTACGAAGTCAGTGATTCACATGCTGACTGCTGGAGAGGAGCTGACTCACCACCAGGTTCTCCAGGTAAAAGAAGTCTGTGTAATTGCTCAGGTAGTATCCGCTGGTAAGACAATGAAGGTTTAGTGTCTTTCAGAGTGTATTTGAGTCGAAGTATTGCTATGAAGACACAGGGAGACAAAAGCAACTAAAGGATTCTGCAGCTACAGACTGCAGAGATTAAAAGCTGCATGCAGAACGGACTGCTGCCTTGCCTCTTTTTGGTTTCAGCGAAACAATATGTGCATGAATGGCAGTGATAGAAATGTATTGGTCCCTAATCACTGTACTGTAAGACAGTCTTCTTTCACCTCGCATAACTTGCTTGATCAAAAACTTAAATCTTCCCTGACAAGTTGTGCTATGGATCATAACATGCTGAACTGTGATCAATGAATAATTCACCTCCCATCCCTGTATTTAAAAGACAGAGCCTTGGCGCCGTCCCAGGGGGCCCATTGTTTCTCTGCTGCATCGGGTTATGCAGCGTGGTTGTCATCTATAAATGTTATGTTATGTATTGATCTATCAAGGACTGCTTACTTTATTATTTCTCTGAAGGTCTGCAAAAGGTGGACCTGTAGCAGACAAAACCTTTGGTTTCTATTCATTTAAAATGTAACCTTGAATATGTTCAGCCACTGCCCTCTGTACATCAGTGAGCTAACTCAAGCTATTGCCGCACATGGCAGGGGTTGCTAATGACTTGTCAGTTAAGACTTATTAATTTCTAAATCTTTTCCTGACAACATAGATTTTTTTTCACACTTGTCAGGGGTACTGTATAGCTAAATCCTCATGGACATTGGTGTAAAAGTTAAGCTTGGATGCCTATCCTTTCAAACTCTTCAAAACAACTTCACTTCACAGTTCACAGCCATAGCTCTAAACATACTGTATATAAGACAACTATTATAACACAACAGGCTTGGATACAGCAAATCATAGAAGGGTAGAGTTGGAAGGGACCTCTAGGGCCATCGGGTCCAACCCCCTGCTCAGTGCAGGATTCACTAAATCATCCCCAAAAAAATGTCTGTCCAGCCTTTGTTCGAAGACTTCCATTGAAGGAGAACAAGCCACCTCCCGTGGTAACCTGTTCCACTCATTGATCGCCCTCACTGTCAGACATTTTTTTTTTTAAATATCTAATCTGTGTCTCCTCCCTTTCAGTTTCATCCCATTGCTTCTAGTTTTTTTTTGTCCAAATGGGAATAGGGCTGATCCCTCTGCACTATGACAGCCCCTCAGATATTTGCAGACAGCTATTAAGTTTCCTCTGAGCCTTCTTTTTTGCAAGCTAAACCATCCCAGATCCTTTAACCGTTCCTCCCAGGACAAAATTTGCAGACCGCTCACCATCTTGGTAGGTCTACTCTGAACTTGCTCCAGTTTCTCGATGTCACCGTTAAACTGGGGACAGTATTCTAGATGAGGTCTCTGTTATCCACAACATAATAATTTCCCCATTGTTTCCACCACAAAATGATAATAGTAATAATAATCCTCTTTATTTGTATAGTGCCAACTTATTCCGCAGTGCTTACGAGCACGGGGGAACAGTGACAACACAACAAATTACGTGTGGTATACAGTCAGCTTGAAACAAATGGGTGGGGTTGATATAGGAGGTACAAGGGAGGGGGGAGATGAGGCATGGGAGAACACATACAGTCCAGGAATTACATGTGGAAATCAGTTATTAGGAAGAAAACTGGGTGGGGTGGTAAGGAGGTGCAGGAGTAGAGGTCATATTTGATAGGCAGGGTGGAAGGGAGCCATAGGGAGGGGTGGGGGACTAGGTCGGATTTGGTATGCCTCCTTGAAGAAGTGCATTTTTAACGCTCGTCTGAAGTTTTGTGCATCAGTGATTGTCCGGATCACTTAGGGTAGAGCGTTAAAGAGGATGGGTGCTGCTCTGGTGAAGCCCTGGAGGCGAGCATGTGAGGTTCGTATTAGAGGGGTGTTTAGTCGGAGTGTGTGGCGTACAGACAGGAGGGAAGCGATGAACAGTGGTGCGGCGCCATGGAGAGCTTTCTGAGTGGGGTGAGGAGTTAAAATTTAGTTCTGCAGTGGATGGGCAGCCAATGCAGTGACTGGCATAGTATAGGGGCGTCTGAGTGACGGCTGGATAGGAAGATGAGGCTAGCTGCTGCATTTAGTATGGATTGGAGAGGGGAGAGTCTGGTGCGGGGAAGGGCGATGAGCAGCGAGTTGCAGTAGTCGAGTCGGGAGTGGATGAGGGCGACAACGAGTGTCTTTAGTGTGTCCATGGTGAGGAATGGCCAGATTTTAGCAATAAATCTGAGGTGCAGGTGCCACATTCCGGACAGAGATTGGATGTGGGCGGTAAAGTAGAGATCAGAGTCCAGTAACATTTCCTTTGTACCTTTGCTGTAAAATATTACCCTCTTTTGTGCCCCCATGAAGTGGTAGCTGCCCTCTTTGTGCTTATACACAGCAAAAATGTCTTCCTTTATGCTCCCCACAAAGTAATAATGCCCTGCTTGTGTCCCACAGTAGGGCCTCCCTTACACACCTGTTTTTTTCAGTGCTTAGCTGTCAGAGGCTCCCATTATTTTCAGTGGAGCCTCAGACGGCCGCTTGATCGCTGCGATTTCCACTGCTGTGATCTTTGTGTGGAGTCTGTTATATTTTGGACGTTTAGCGCACCTCATCATTGAGGTATGCTAAACTCCGCTATCGGCCGCAGGGAGGTCTAAGTGTCTGTATTTTTTTTTTTCTCTCACACAGTAGTAATACCCACTTTGTGCACTAAAGTAATAAGCTCCCTTTGTGCACCTGACAAAGTAACAATGTTCCTCAAAGTAATGTTTGTCCATCTGTGTCCTCCAAAATAATATTGATTTCTCTATACCTCACTGAGATCCGTTTTTACTCTAAAGTAATAGTGCATCCCCCAATAATGGTGCACCTCCGAGCCTCTAATTTCCTCCCCCCAATAACATAGTGATCCTCTGTGCTCCTGTTGTACCTCCCAAATAATAATGAGGCTTCGTACTTCTACTTCCCCCTACCCTAAAGTAATAGTGGTCCTCCATATCGTTGCTTCCCCATTCCCCAGTAATACTGGTCCTATGAGCTTCTGCTTCTTCTATCTCCAGTGATAATAGTGCAGTATGCCCCTGCTTCCCCCTAGTGGTTCACTGTGCCACCACTTTATATGGCAGTGATACCTGAAGAACATTCTCGTTCCTCACACAGTGTGACGCTGGTGCACAGCATTGTTTGTGACCTGCCTCCTCTTAAACCCTAGCGGAACCAAAGAGGAACAGTCAGGGGAAGACGATACAAGATGTGCACAGTACCGTCTCCCACCGTCAGCAGCGCACTGAAGAACATGTGACGAACAGGAGTGTACACTATTATTGTGGTAAAGGGAGGTCTCTGTGCCCCCCAGGCTTAACCTTTTGCAATCCAATTTTGGATTCAGGATTTCCTAGGGGGCTTCCTCTTTCTGCTATTTTACAATGGCGCCATATGCTGGCTAGAGCCAGTACTGCAGTATGTGACATGCCAGAGAAGCCCCCGACAACAGAGCGGCCAGCAACATACAGTAAGAATACCCTGCCGGATGTCTTCCAACATCAGAGCTGTACAGCCCTCAATCAGAATCTTGGGAGACGTCAGACAGTGGATTCAAAAGGGTTAGGGGTCCAGTTGCAATTGTGACCGCTGTGACTCCTATAGCTTTGCCACTGGAATTTGTTGTAATGCCAGTATTTTGGCATAACTCATTGTCTACTATATATTTCGATGTGATACACCACATTAGATATTCTTTTTATTTATTGACCTGGAAGTGCATGCATACCTTGGAGTACTAGCATAGCGCTGTGTGGACTGGTGGGCAGGTGCTCCAGGTTCTGGATGTCGCGGTGTGTGTGCTGTAACATGACTCTGTTTTACACAGGATATTCATATAGAGAGCTAGTGCAATGAACTGAATATTTGCTCCAGGTGAAGGTAGCTTAGCTACAACTGCCCTAGAGGCTAGGTAATGCAGCAGATTTGAGGCTTGTGCCAATTTATGCAGTTGTTATCCTCTTCTTCACCTTATCTCTCACTTTGCCTCTTTTTCTTTCATTTTTTTTCTCTTTACTCTGTAGAACATGTCTTGAAGAGTAATACTGCCAGAGCTGTGGAGTTGATAAGCCAAACCTCCGACTCCTGAAATTACCCAGACTCCGACTCCTTCATATATGACTCATGTTAAAGTGATAAATTTACTGTATTAAAATGGTAACATCATGCTTTTCATCATCATTATGATAAAATAAGCTATTTAGAACATAAAATATATTTATTGGAATACAATTTCAGAACACAAAACCTTTCTAAATTGTAAATCTGCAATACACTATGCAGAATTTGTTATACATTTCCTTTCAATGCAGAATTTTTTTTTTTGCATATTTCATTTCATAGGAATTTAGGAAAGTTTTTTTGAATTGTCCTATAAATGTTCTTTTTGTTTAATAGAACATATATTTATAGCACAGTTCAAAACTTTCCTATGAAAGGAAATATGCAAAAAATTCTGCATTGAATTAATTATACCAGATTTATAATATACATATTTTTAGAAGTTGGTATTTTTCAACTGACTCCGCCTCCATCAAAATGGGACTCTAACTCCAATTCCAACTCCACAGCTCTGAATATTGCGCTGGTAGTTTATGTCTGTAGTTTCAGTAAATCAAAAAATAGCACAATTATATGTGTCTGTGACAAATATTCAAGACCTGACCTGTTGGGTTTCTTTAGGACAGGACTTTAAACACTGCTTTAGTTCATTCAGGTGTGCTGTTTCTAGCAAGACTGACTACGTGAAAGTGAAGTCCTATCTAAGGGTGGCTTTATACAGGACAACTATCATCCGAAAAATTGCTTAAACAGGCACTGAGCAAGAAATTGATCCCCAAAACAAAGCAGCTAGTAAGTTCTCACTCAGTCAGTATAAACAGCTGTTCATCTTTGCCAGTTTTCACACAGTGAATGGAGGAATGTAGTGAATGAAGGCGGGTAGAGATCTCCAGTACGCTCCACCTCCATTCTTTGAACGATCAGTCATTATATAAACAGTGAAGACTGTAGGTAGGTAAATATGAAAAGATCTGCAGCAATCCAAGTGGATATAGACATATATTAAATGGGTTGTAGCAAGATTACAAGTTAGCTCCCATCCTCAGGGGAATGGGGATAACTTGCTAATCGGGGGGGGGGGGGTCTCACTGCTAAGATCCCCTCCAATTTCCAGAATGGGACTCCCGTGTCTCATTCTGTCTGACACACAGTGATGTTAGCATGAAGGAGGTGCTGGCTGAGTATGCACGGTTGGCGCTCTATTCTTTTCAATGGGGCTTACGGAAATACCCAAGTGGGTGCTGTTCGGGTATCTCTACAGCCACATTGAAAGTATATGTAGTGCTGGTGCCCTTGCGTATCTAGTGCTTCATTCAGGCTCAGGGGACTTAGGACCCCTAATATCAAGATCGGCAGGGGTTTTTGCAGTGAGACCTCCACTGATCCGCAAGTTATGCCCTATCCTTTGGAGATGTTGAATTTCAATGCCCAATCCTTTTGTTCCCCGGGAAATAAGCTGGTGTCAAGGTACTGGTATATCTTGTCTCCACCGGAGCTAGGGGCTGACCTGCCTTTGTTGGAGTTTACGCCCCCTGTCATGCCCCTAGCTTCCGATAGGCTGCTGGTGTGTGTGGTATCCCATCCTCACAGCTTAGGACTCCATGGATTCTTGTATCTGCAAGACAGCGCTGGCGCCTGACACCGGGCACCCACTAGTGGTGGGGGCAGCAGAAGATAGCGGGAGAGAGACTGCCCCCACACCTGTAGGGGGAAAAAGAAGTGGACATCTGTGAGGTCACTCCTGCCGTGACAAAGCATCACAAGTGAGGGCAGAGAAAAGCAGCCGTCCAGGAGCTTCAGGAAAGGCAGAGAGGAGCAGTCTAGCAGCGACATGTGTGAGAGCAGCGTCGGCGGGGATTCCGGCAGGAGAACACATGTCAGCGCTTCTCGGGGGATCGTCGGCGTACCCAGTGGCAGGCGTGGATAGGACTGGAGCGCCGGAGCATGGAGGGGAAACCCCGGGGAGACAGTTGACGGAGCGAGGACCACCGGAGCATGGATGGAGGGGGAGCCCAGGGAAGACAGGTGATGAAGCAAGGAGCGCCGGAACATGTAGGGGGAGACTAGTCACAGCAGGCATGGGAGAGGGGGCCTGGCTTCAGTGGCGATGACAGCATGGCATCCAGAAGGCGGTGAGTGGACATGCCACCCCGCCAGGGGAAGAGAGTGACAGGGTCGGCAGAACTGGAGATTGCAGTCCAGCCGGGAGCGTACATGCCAGAGGGGCGTCTACTGCTGTCAGCCTGGCCCTTCCCTACTACTCTAAAGGACAAACCCTTGTCTCCACCCACAGTTCTGGTGGAGGCAAGATACACCAGTAGCGGTGTCAGAGTTGTCTGATTGCATCTTATCTCCCTAAACACATGAACCTTCATGTGTATGGAGCAGCCAGGAAGAACAGCTGTCAGCTGAATTGTCCAGAGGTTGGTGAATGTAAATGGGCAACTTAAGTAGTTCGACCAAAAGTGATTTATTTGCTTTTTTAACATTAAGGGTGGCTTGATGCAACTATCAAAGGGTCCCGTTTGTCAACACTGGATGGGTCTGCTGTGGTTTTTCCACAGCAAAAATTCTGAAAATCTGCAGCTGTAAAAATGACACCAGATGCTGTGGAATTCATAGTCTAATTGCTGTGGGTTTGTATTTTTTATGCAATGTGTAGATGAGATTTGTTTAAATCTCCTCCACTTTACTGTTACTATAAATGTTGCAGATTTTCTGCATGGGGAAATCTGCAATCGACCCGTCCCATGTAGACATACCAAAAAGAAAAATTTTGTTGCTCATAGTTACCAATCACAAGGGCAACATGTCTCGTTCAAGAACACTTTAAGAAATGAAAACTGCACTGTGATTGGTTGCTATGGGAAACAAAGCTATTTCAATAATTTGGCCCTTATTCTAGAAACTGATAATCAGAATAGCCAAGTCAGATTTTTTTTTCAAATTTGTATTTTAGATATACCTAAAATGTGCCCATTTTCCTTTGCGCTACTGATATATATTTGTATGCACAAAACAGCCATTTTACTTGTTGGAGTATCATGTTGGTATACAAAAGCAGCTCCCAGCAGGAGTGAGAACAGCTATGCTCTGTATCTCAAGGAGGCTGACACAGCATGTAACAAGCTTGTGAGGAAAACTTTTGTCATGTACAATGCAAGTGTACATATCCTGCAAATGCACATTATTAGCTCAATGCCAATTTCTGATTTTCTGAAATGCACTTCATGTGACTTTAGAGAAAAGATATGAATAATGTTGCAAAGCTATAAGCTAAATATATGCACTTTCCTACGCAAAAGTTTGGAGTCACAAAATGAATCCTATATTACCAGCAATTATAGCTGCAGATTTTTGACATTTGGCATAGTCCGTTTATATTCCTATAGGTTTGGCTTAACCCCCCCCCCCCTTTTTTCCCCAAATATTTTAGTCACTTTCTAAGTATTAAGGAACCGTTTATTTCAATAAGATTTTATAGCCTAATAATTAACAATAGATTCATACCATAGGCTATCTATCTAAGACCACATTTATCTATAAAATGTAATAAGACAAATATTCATCCTACGTTCAATATAAAACGTTAATACAATCAAGGCTCCTTCTAAAAAGGAAGAAAACACAAGGTCTAAAGGGGGAAAGAACTAGTGGTAAACAAGGGGAAAAACATCAAATCAACTTATCTCATTCATACGTAGACTGGGGGGACTCTACTAAACCTTTGGCAAGCTCTCATCCCAATAAAACGAATTGAAACGCTTTGCTGGCTTTACATTGTGGGTAGGCCACAACTTTATTAACAAACTATTTTAATCATCCACTTTTCTCCTTTCCATGCTTCTTGAAAATCTGACTTGATGAAAACTTGAAAATTGTAGAACCAAAACATCAAAAAAACTGGCGTGAGAAAGCCCCAGAATGGGCCTGAACAGCCACCTTCTACTCCATTGCTGGCATGGAAAGTCCTGAAATTACGCTGCACTGCATCCCCCACCTGCCAGTAAAAAAGCCGCCTAAACCCTATCCTGTAACCTTGATAAAAAAGTGTCTATACCGATGTCGCTAAGGTATACCCCATCACTCCTGAGCATTCCCCGCTCTCTTCTCTCTAGCTCCCAATGCCGTATGTCCCCCCCCCCCCCCAAGGACTGTACATACTTAGAAATTTTAAAGTTTACGCTCTTTCTAACCCTTTCAATGGCTTCTATGTCCCTGGCCCCCTCCAAACCCTTCTTGCTTCTATATCTGACCAGACTATAACCATGTTTTAAAAAAAACTTTTGACAACTAAGCAGGTCCTCCTTCATCAATGCTGTAAGTTCCCCCACATTCACCTTACCAAGGTCGTTTCCTCCTGTGTGGTTGAGTCCAGCTGCTGATTTTCAGCACTTCATGGAGCAGCCTGGTCCACTGCAGTCCTCCTGACCCCGTTCCACCGGACCTGCACGTTCTTTAGCCCCAGGTCTGCTCCAATTGGCCTGGCCCACGCTCTTTTTTTCAGCCCAATATATGTATGAGTGGCTTACCAACCAGACCGTCCAATCAGAATCTGTCGTAAAGGAAAACCAAAACCAAGAAAACAAAAAGGGGAGAGAATGAAATAGTGATAACACTTAAAACCGAAAGCTCCCACTATAGAACTCTCAAATCTGGCCTGATGTATGACCGATACACCTCAGATTTCCATCTACCAACTCGTTTGACTTCCTTTCCTTTTAGACCGCAAGCAAAAGCCGACGTTGCTGCGCCTATTCTGAGCGAGTGCATACCAAACTCGCTCGGCATAAGGCCTAGCTTCCTCAGACACGACCGCATAACCGCCGCAACCTGAAATTCTGTAACCGGAGAACCCGACGCGTGCGCTAATAACGTGCCCGTCCCGCTATGCTTTGCCATGAAACTACTGGTTAATTGGACCAGGCACCATTGAAACCCCAAGGCCCCTATCCGCAGCCATTCCCCTGCACCGTACACGTCTGTTTTTGACTTACGAATGCAAATTTTTAGGCCGTCGTTGTCAACTGGAACATCCGAAAAAAGGATCCCTCCAGGCTTTTGACCAACTCTCAAGATCTGAGGGCCGCAAAAAACGCCAATGAAAAAACTAACCGAAAAAGCACCGTCTCCACCTCATCCACGCAGAATACCTCCAAAATTTTTAAGATTGGGCAAAGCAATTCAAACGTGATAGGGTGCCTGCTGTCACGAACACCCCTCTCTTTCTTCCAGCCCTTGAGGATTTGACTAAAAACGAAATCCTTAGTGACAGCCCACACGCCGTGGAGTCGCAACAAAAACGCAATGGCCGAAATGTATTTTCTTGCCACGGCCGCCAGTGCCCCTTTTTTGCGTAAACCTGCCAGTGTGCTTAGGGTTACTGACCGTGCCCGCTCCCCTTCTGGAAAAATCCCCCCGGCAGCCGCGAGCTATTCCGCCCAACTGCTGTTATAACTAGAGACGAGAGAGCACCCAAATGCTCGAGTACGCGTTATTCGAGTTGAGCTTTTCGGAAAATTCGAGAGCTCTACTCGAGTAACAAACCCCATTGACTACAATGGGAGACTCAAGCATTTTTGTATGTGGGACGCCGAGTCCCGAGCTTTTTTTTTTTTTTTTTACTTGGTTTCTTTCTATCTTGAACACGGCTTGATGCTCGTTCGAGTAACGAGCACCATAGAGTACGCTAATACTTGGAACGATCATCAAGTTCGGCAGAGTACGTTCGCTCAACTCTAGTTATAACGCTTCCAAGTTGATTCCGCTACTTACGTCCGTACCAAGGCTAGGAGCTCTCTTCTATCATCTCCCATAAGAAAGCAGGGCAACATACCCCTTCGACGTCCGCCGTCGGGTGCAGCTCCCTGAAATTCTCAATCTGAAATCGAGAAAGAGCGTCAGCCATCCTGTTCTGATATCCTGGGGCATGTCTAGCCTTGAACTTTACATTGTATTGCAAGCATCGTAGGACCAAATGGCATAACGCCGCCAGCACCAACAAGGAGGAGGCCGATTGTTTATTCACTACCTGCACCACCGTCTCATTATCTGACCAAAAACAGAAGCTCCTGTTTGCCAGACTTGCGCCCTACACCTCCATGGCGACCATGAGGGGAAAAATCTCCAGCAGCGCAATGTTTTTTACCCATTGCCTCTCAAACCAAGCCCTCAGCATGGAGCACCGCACCAGCTGTCCCCAAAAATCACGCCAAAACCCCACGATCCAGACGGATTTGCGAAAAGACATAGCTCCCTACTTCCCACCTCTTCGGCTTGGCAAATGACCTGCCTGTTAAAAGTTTTGAGGAAAACATTCCACATATGCAGGTCCGCCGCATCGCCCGGACAAAGTAATGCAGCTCGCTTGCCTCTCTCGTCGCTAGGGACAGGCGTCGAGCAAAGGCTCGGGCCCATTGGAATGACTCGACACGCGAAATTTAGGAGCCATAGGAGCATCTGCATCTGATGCAGTGTAACATTCCATGAACTGGGGATCGTCTCCACTGTTTGCCACAACCGTGTGATTTTTATTTTTTTATTTTTATTTTTTTATTTTTTTATTCTTATGTAGACAAAAAACCATGCTCTGTGAATCGATTTCGATGCCTAAGAAAACCAAACGCGATGACGTGCCAACCGTTTTCTCTGCTGATAGCGAGACCCCCGCTTTCTGCATTAACAATCGAAAAGAGGTTAGTAAAAAACCACAAACTCCAGACTCCGGAGGCCCAATGAACAAAAAAATCATTCAAATAGTGTAACACTGACGTAATGCCCGTCTCGTATATAAGCGTCCACTCCAGAAAGGAGCTGAACAATTCAAAATAGTAGCACGAGATCGAGCACCCCATGGGCAAA
Organism: Eleutherodactylus coqui; assembly: GCF_035609145.1. Taxonomy (NCBI): domain Eukaryota; kingdom Metazoa; phylum Chordata; class Amphibia; order Anura; family Eleutherodactylidae; genus Eleutherodactylus; species Eleutherodactylus coqui. The sequence continues at coordinate 329,722,133 of NC_089837.1, read as the reverse complement.
CACATATCCACGAAGTATTGGCCTTCTACGCGGCAGCCCAATAAGTGGAAACAATCGGGATGCACCGGTAGCAAGCAGAACGCCGATTCAATACATGCTTTCGGCAAATGGGCACCGACACCCGCCTGCCGAACCAGAAAAACGGCCTGATCGAAAGAAGCATACAAGACTGCCGCCTGCTCCTTGGAAATCCCGTCGTTGACCGAATCACCCACCAGGAAGGAGAAGGGATGGATAAGCCGATACTTGGCTGGTTCCTTCTTCGGGACCAGGCCCAAAGGTGAAACCCGCAAATTCTCGTAAATTGATAAAGTAGAAAATGATAAAGTAGAACGCGGAGCCCGGGCACCTGCCGCCCGGTTGCGAAGCCTATCGCCTCTGGGCACCGCTTTGGCGCGCCCGTGATTGTCGAAAAACGTGCTCCTCCGACCTTGTCTGCTGCCCGCTATCGCTGCTGACAAAGAAGAACTCGCAGCCCTGAAAGCTCTCCTATAAGATCTAGGGCTACCTGAAACAACTAGCTGCCTGCCCTCAGCTAGCACCTTGTCCCCCTCCCCCCCCCCCCGATGCTTCCGAGCCTGCTGCGCTAGTCCCTAAACTGCAACCTGCCAAAAATAGTTCCCCTCCACCCTCCTGCCTTCAGAAAGCCCGAGGGGCCCCTCCCCTAAAAAAAACCCTGCTGACCCACCCTTGCGATAAGCCTGGCCTGGCCCCCGCACTGCCAGCTCCTCTGCTGCATCCCAGGTAATGCCAGGTGTTTTTGTATCAAAAATGTCTTGCATCAAAAGAATGGGGTTCATATTCGTGCATCTCGCAAACTCACAAATTTCACACAGAATTCTCAACCGTGTGAAACTGGCCTAAGTGTTTGATTAGTCGCATTTTTTAGCCAAGCTGTACACAATGTGAATGTGGACGTATTACGCAACCAGTCCACCGATACTTGCAGCAAGTGGCTATAATATATTTTCTAATATTAGGCACATTCAAACCTCTATTTGCTCTGCTTTAATAATAGAAGCTTCTGCGCATAAGAAAGAAAGTGAGATGTAGAAGGTGTCTTGCACCTATTGTCCTAGGAAGGAAGGTCCAGTTCCGAGCCAGAGTCTGGATGAAATGCAACTTTCTAACACAAGTCTAAATTTGTGTCAAAGTATTGAACTCCTTCCAATCACTTTCTGGTATTAAAAGAAACTGTGTAGTAAAAGACAACTGTCCCAGCAAGGACACATTAACAAGCAGCCAGTTTGCAGTGTGTCTTAACTCGTATAATATGCTTGGTCCTTGCAATGTCCTGTCAGACTCATTTCGCTAACTAGCACACATATTTGGAGAGTTGCCTAGTGTGGCGCAGAATAAATCTTTCTGCATGCCATTTTTAAGCTCCCAATCAAAGAAAAATGACCTTGCCAATAATCTGAAGTTATGCACCTGGTCTGTCAATGAAAGTAATAGGCGTTGTAAATTCTCTTTTCCATGGCAGCATAGTCACAAGGAACATACAATGTGACAGCAGAAAAAAATGTTAGCTTGTAGATTAGCGTTCTCACAGAAGCCCATTAACAAAGTGGCTCAAATTATAGGTCTTCTACCAAAATTGTGTTATGATATCATATTAAATGTATGTGATGGTTTTATAATTAGTTCTAAACTGCTGCTTGAATAGAAATGAACTGACCTATGCTGTACTGTGAGCTTGGCAGTTGGAAGTATTTCGGATTCTTTCAAGCAATTACCATTATGTGAAATACCCAGACTCCTGAACAACTTTAGATGATATGACCTGTAATGTTTAAACAATCACGATGGGAACAATTTCATTAAAAAGTGGTTTAAGGGTTTATACATTTCATTTGTATTAAAGGACAATTAAATATGTAACAGAGGTTATCACACAGAAAAGATCTAATAGAAGCATAGAAAATTGACAACAGAAAAAGACCCCCTGGTCCATCCAGTCTGCCATTTATATTATTCCCTATTTAGCTTTCTCTAAGGATAGGTCTATGCTTACCCCTGGCAGCTTGAATTCATTTATTGTTGATTTTGCAACCACATCTACTGGACGTTTGTTCCAAGCATTTACCTCTTTCAATAAAATAATATTCTGACATTGCTTTTGACTAGAGATGAGCGAGCGTACTCGTTTAGGCAAATTGCTCGAGTGAGTATTGCCATTTTCGAGTACATGCCTGCTCGTCCGAAAAGATTCGGGGACCGGCAGGGGTGAGCGGTGAGTTGCAGGAGTGAGCATGAGGGAGGGGGGGGGGAAAGAGATCTCCCCTCCCCCCCCCCCCCCGAATCTTTTCAGGCAAGCAGGCATGTACTCAAAAATGCCCATACTTTCCCTTAACGAGTACGCTCGCTCATCTCTACTTTTGACCCCCCCCCCACCCCTCAACTAATCTCAAACCGTGCCCCCTTCTTTTACTTTCCCTCTTAATTCCTATTTACACATGTAACATATGTAAAAGTCTCTATATCGCCCCTCTACCTTCATTCCTCCAGGCTGTACAAATTTCAGTTCTCTAAGTCTTTCTTGATTATACATTTTGTTCTTCAGACCTTCCACCGTCTTTGGACTTGTTCTATTTTATGATTGTTCAGTTCTGGAGAGCTGATCTATAGGTGGACACAGTGTTTCAGATGTGGTCTCACCAGAGCTCTATACAGCAGGATCACAATCTCACCCTTTCTACTGGTTATACCTCTAGCTATGCAGCTGAGCATCCTACTTGCTTTCCCTGCTCTTACCACATTGTCAACTTATTTTGAGGCAATTAGAAATCAGAGCCCCCAAATCCTTCTCATCTGAAGTGTTGGATAACACAGGACAGCCAATAGGATAATCAGTCAAAGGATTTTTTCTTCCAAAGTGTATTTTATATTTGGAAACCCTGAACTGCTGCTTCCATTGTTTTGACCATTTTATCAAACAAAGCCAATTCGTTCTCCAGGTTTAAGACCCCACCTGGAGTATCAACCCTATTGCACACTTTTGTATCGGCAAACAAACCGTATCTATTTAACCTTCTCCTATGCCACTTGCCAGCATATTAAAATGAACAGGACTGTGGATAAATAATTGTATTCACCACTTTTAATTCATTCCTGTTCAGAATACAGCAGCAGAAGCCTTTATAGAAGTAGGCATGCCTAGCATGTGGCTCTATGTAGCATGGCGCCATTTTTTTCTGATGGATTCTGTATAAACTCAAAGTATGGCTCTATTATATAGATCTGCAGCCCAACTCTGCGTAAGACCTCAAAATGTGTTAAAGCTTGGGTTTTCTTCCATGCAGGAAGAACTGATCATGACACATCTGTTTCCACATCTTTATCGCTAGGATATGATATCCTTGTTAAAAGAAACCTGTGACCTCCAAACAGCGGGTGTCTAATGCATCCCTATGAGGCGCGGATATGTGTGCACGAAAAACGCTGCGGATTTTAAATCCGAATTTGCCCGTGGACATGAGGCCATAGTCTTCCACAGTGCACATGTCTGAAGCTCTCAGACACACACACCACACCCTGCTCTGCAGACTGACTCCTTTTGCATCTAGCAAGTTCCTGAGCTCCACCTGGTTCCTTGGCTCAGGTGAAAACCTGTGCTGGAGAGAGTATGCGAGGCCTACATGACCTAGCTGAGCTACCTCTGTGACACATACCTTCCAACCCTGACTTCTCCTTTCACCCTGCTACTATATATATATATATATATATATATATATATATATATATATATATATATATATATATATATATATATATATATATATATATATATATATATATGTATATAAAATAGAAAAGGGTATCCACAATCTCCTTGTTGCCTCCCCAAATGGCATCATATCTTAATTTTATAGTGTTTTAAGGTGACAGGTTCCCTTTAGGCTGGATTCAGACAAACGTATATCGGCTCGGTTTTCACGCCGAGCCGATATATGTCATCTCTCTCTGCAGGGAGGGGGGGAGCCTGGAAGAGCCAGGAACAGTGTTCTGAGCTCCCGCCCCCTCTCTGCCTCCTCTCCGCCCCTCTGCACTATTTGCAATGGGGAGAGGCGGGACGGGGGCAGGGCTAATTGGTGTAATTTAGCCCCGCCCCGCCTCCTTTCATTGTAAATAGTGGAGAGGAGGCAGAGAGGGGGCGGTAGCTCAGTTCCTGCTCCTGGCTCTTCCATCCTCCCCCCGCCCCCCCCCCCCCCTGTAGATGAGGACACCGTATATCGGCTTGGCGTGAAAACCGAGCCGATATACGTTCGTCTGAATCGAGGCTTAATCTGTTGGGGTCTGACTTCCAAGACCCCCAACAAATGCTCCAAATGAAAGAGCTGCAGAGCTAGTTTAGTTCTACTACTCCTTCAAAGTTTCGCCTCCACAGTGGGTGATCTGGGTTTGACGTCGGGGACTTCTGGAAACTCTTGGGATTGATGGTGATCAAACTCATTTATATTAATGTACTGGCAATAATGAGATTAGTGATTGCAAAAAGAAGCTGATGTAAACTGATCCTATAGCTGCAGTGAATTTAGCCTGAGCTTGTACACATGGGATTTTGGTGTTTTTTCCCCTCCTCTGTGCACAGAATTCTCTTGAATGAAAGTTCCTTTTGAAACTATATTGTAGAAAATAGCAGAAAAATAAGGTATTTTTGGAATTGTTCAGATTCATAGGCATGGGTATGATCAAAGTCTACTGTAGAGTTGTAGTGGGATTTTAAGTTTACTTCTATTTCCCTCAGGAAGACTTTTAAGTGTTTTTTGTTTTGTTTTTGTGTTTTTTTGTTGGCTCCTATTCTGGACCCAATCTACTCGGTGAACAAAGCTATAGATGTTCTAGATGTATAAAAATGTAGAAAAAGATTGTAGTTGCAGTCTGTTTGGTAAGGTATATAAAGTTACATTAAGACATACATTTGTTAGCAGCTATTTTAGTTTTTTTCTAGTTGTATATGTATTTTTTTTACTATTCATTGTAGCTTTCGTTCTCTTTACAATGTGGACATATAGATCTGGTTAATCATGGAATGACAATACGGCCACATGGACATTACTATAGAATACTGGGAATGTTGAGTTTATGGACTTGGTTTAGCTGAAACTGTTTTCCTCTTGGGCTTGAAGTCTCTGGAGGACAGGTACGTATGGGGTCAAAAGAACTGGATTGTTAGGTCTAAATTTTGTAAACTACTGCAAGTCCCTGCTCCAGTCATGAGAGAATATTTCCTAGTCACCATGGAAACTGGGTAACTGCAGTTGGCCAGCTCTCATTAAAACTATAAAACAAGTGCTATTTTTTAACATCATGTTTTTTGAAGAATACACAATCGGAGATGGGCCTGAATACAAAATCAAATGCATTATATGACGGTATTATTTATAAGCACGGCATTCACAAAGTTTTTTTTTTCTCTTTTTGGATTACACAATTCAGCTCATATTAGCCAGTCAAAGTTGCGTAATCTGCTTGCGGGGAAAAAAAACCTATGTTCTTTTTTACCTCCGAATCTGTGGCATAGAGCCCGTTGTGGCTGAGAGTTCCTGAGTCATCGCTAAGCGATGGTGTGGTAAATTTAAACTAACAGGAAAAAAGTGTACTGCGTGTGAACATGGCCATATATAGGGTCACGGCCAGGCTCACAGCTGGAATCTGCTGTGGGCCTCTGCAAGCAGATTGTGCATACGGCTGTGTGAGTCCGGACTTGGTCCTACAGACCTCTAGTCAATGTTTAGAAGACTTTCTACTATTTCATATTACTTGTCGAGCATATTGTGGACTTGGTTGTCCTGCGTGGAACATAAAGGTCACCTGCACACGGGCAGATTTTTGCTGTGGAATCGCAAATCAATTGCGATTTCCGCTAGTGGAGGAAAAATTGTAGCATGCTCTATTTTTGCGCGGATTCCACGGAAATATTGTGGATACCCACGTCATCGCCTAGTGTTGGCGTAGGGAAAAAAAAAGTTGAAAAAAAAATCTATACTGCACATGTCCAATGACTCGCCGTCCGCAACATCCGCAATACAGATAATGAAGAAAGATGGGTATACAGGGTCGCCGGCTGTGGTCAGAGCCAGAATCCACTGTGCGAATCGGCATGTGATACCCGGCTCTGCCGTGTGCAGGTGGCCAAGCTGTTGGAAATGAATAGCGGTCTGTATCATGACAACTACCTACTAAGTAGTATTCCCTTCCTATTTTAATGTGAAATACTGTGTACAATGCATCTGTATGTAACATATTAACTACTGAAAAAAGAGCCATAAACCATTTCAGTACATTTTTAGAAGCTGCATTATGTTTTAGAGCTTGGCAGATGACAATTCAGAAAAACTAGGGCAAACCGACTAAAATGCTGCTACACAAGTAATCCTCTTATATTTTTCCGCTGTGTTATGTGGAGTTGGCCGCAACACAAAAGGTTGATTGAAGGATAAATAGACAACATTAGTGGTTGTATTTATGAAAGAATTCTGATGTTCTCAGCTGCGTTCAAGAGAAGTATTGCTGACAGAACAAACATTCACAACATCTTTAAGAATGTAAATACTTATGATCTGGGGATAGCTGGAGATGTCTCCGAGCTCTAAACTCCAGCCTGTACAGTCAGTCTAGCATTGTGCCTTCTACACAGGTTTGTCCTCTTCAAGTGCTGAAGCCGGGCTACTGTAGCTTACTGGGCAAGAAGGGTAAATGGGGCAGTTCCTGTTAGGCCTCCACCACCTTTTGGGTCCCCGCCACTTTTATATAAAATGATTCAATGAGTTGTTAACATGATATCCAGCCATTTTGTTAAAATTACTACGTCTTGCAGACAGTGTTTATGGGCCAATTCAGACCGTTGTATTTTCAGGCTATATTTTTTACAGACTTCATACGGACCGCCTACAACACCATTGGTGTATTTAGATGTGTATTTTATGTACGGGGAAAAAAAGCGGCATGCCCTATTTTCGTTTATATTTACGGACTGAAATCGTCCATCACAGCTGGTGGGAACATGCAAAAAGGCAGCAAATATGCCTTTTTTTGTGTGTGTGTGTGTGTGTGTGTTTTTGTTTATTGCTCCCATAGAAAATTATTGCTGTTTTTTTTTTTTTCTCCTTGAAGAATCACACAAAAATATGACGTACTGTAAATTTTTTAACTCACACTACTGATCTGAGTGAAAAATCTCTTGTGTGAATTAGCCCATTCAAATCAATGGGTCCTTTTTCTCGTGCAGGCTCTGTCCATCTCAGAATTGGCCAGAACTTGCACAGGAAAATCGCCGCTGTGATTACAGACTTTCAGGATTATCTTACACCACTGAGGAATAAGATACGTCCCCATGATTATAACAGTTATAGGAGTTATATCTTCAAAAAAATGTGACGAGCTACCCACCTAAAATAAGACCGGAGCACTCGCCCAATATTTTGTCTAGGGGTCTCTACCAACATTATTCTGAATTTGCCTGGTTATACTCCACACATTGAAGATATTTGCAGTATAAGGGTCCTTTCACCTGGATGGAATAGGACACAGTGCAAGCCGGGGTAAATTGTGCATCAAAATCTGCAGTTAGACTTGAAGATTCTGTTCTGGAATTCCGCAGCTGTGGGTTTGGCTGCACCTTGCGTAATTGCATCCCGTGTGAAAGGTCCCTCACTATAGTGGTCAGATACGCAAAGTTCCATTAGAGTATATTCATGCTGCGAGTTTACCTGTGAAATACACACAGCATATTATATACAAGCCAAGTTTATGAAAATGCCAAAAATCTCATCCACTAACTGCGAAAACAATCCACAGCGTACGTTGACCTGCGTCGTGGTTGCTAACTGCAGCATGTCATTTTATGCTGCAGTGTTTAAAGGAGATGTCCCGAGGCAGCAAGTGGGTCTGTACACTTCTGCATGGCCATAATAATGCACTTTGTAATGTACATTGTGCATTAATTATGAGCCATGCAGAAGTTATAAGAAGTTTTTCACTTACCTGCTCCGTTGCTGGCGTCCTCGTCTCCATGGTGCCGACTAATTTTCGCCCTCCGATGGCCAAATTAGCCGCGCTTGCGCAGTCCGGGTCTTCTGCAGTCTTCTATGGGGCTCCGTGTAGCTCCGTGTAGCTCCGCCCCGTCACGTGCCGATTCCAGCCAATCAGGAGGCTGGAATCGGCAATGGACCGCACAGAAGAGCTGCGGTCCACGGAGGAAGAGGCCATCTTCAGCGGTGAGTAGAGAAGTCACCGGAGCGCGGGGATTCAGGTAAGCGCTCCGGTGAGCTTTCTTTACCTCCCTGCATCGGGGTTGTCTCGCGCCGAACGGGGGGGGGGTTGAAAAAAAAAAAAACCCGTTTCGGCGCGGGACAACCCCTTTAACTGCGGGTTTCACCTCTTGAATGGAGAGGGTAAAATCAGTGCAAATCTGCACATTTGGAGAAATATTATGTGGCCAATCGCGGAATTAGCGGCCGCAGGCGGATTTGCGGCGGCGATATTCCGCACGGAATTTCCACGGCAAATCTGCCCTGTGTGAACCCAGCCTATTGACTACAGACTGCAGCTTATGAACATATGGCATTTTTTTAAAACTGTAGTTGTTTCTAGTTTTGTTTTTAATGTTTTTCTGCCGTACTTTCAGGCATAAATTACCCTTGACGGGTACAGGGGAAGTACCTGGCAAGCCAAGAATGAGGACAATTAGCAAGCATAGATCTACATCCACACTGAGCAGATTTTACACAGCCAAACATCCGCTTCAGATTTTTGCTTTAAAATTTATGCTATACTGCAGGTCAGTTTATGCTGCTGATTTTTCTGCAGCATGTGGTTGAGATTTCTTGAAAACTCATACGCACTGCTGGTACTGTACAATACTGCAGATATTCTGCAGCCAATCGCAGAGCAGATAATCTGTAACATTTCTGCTACATGTGAACATACTCTTAAAGTCTTTGTTCCCCCGATTTTTGAGTATCCGCAATGCTTTTTCTGGCATTGCTGCCGCCCCCATAATAAAATCGCACAATTTTTTTATTGCGAAAGTCAATAGGGCTTTCTAATGTTAAAAATGCATCACATCGCACGAAAAACGCAAGTTTGTGCATTGCGATGCGATAAAAAGGATTCTTCATAGGGCAACATGGGAGATAAAAAAAAACCGCACATCGCAGAAAGACAGGTCATGCTGCGTTTATTTTCTTCTTGCAACATCGCATCAGTAGAAACATCGCTAATGTGGAGGAAAACATTGAAAATCATTGGCTTCATAATTCAGTTTTTTTTTTTACTCTATTGCCCGTGTGAAGACAACCTTAGAATATGGCAAAGTCTCTCTGGCAATTTTGGTTTGGCTATAGAACAGCAATCATAATGTCAGTCACTTCTTGCACCACGTACCCTTACTCTGTTAGGCTGCTACAAATCGCATGGGTTCGTTCACTTTAGCTGTGTTTTTTGTATGCTGCTACACTGTGAGAAAAAAAATCACAGTATGCTGAATATTGCCGCAACTTGCAATGTTTTGTAGCCCATGTTTCCCTGGAGCCTTTACTTTGTGTTGCATCGCTCGAAATCATGATTTTCGTATGGTGCAACTTTTAGAGTAGTAAGTCCTACTGTTTGTCCCTAAAATAAGCCATTGCTGCATTAAAAAAAACAAAAAACAATATATCACCTAACAGGCACTGTCCGCTCCTCCGCACTTCTCCGGCAGTTCCGCAGCACTTGTTGTCTAGTTTTCAGCCACCGCTTCCTGGTCATGGGGTTCAAATATCCCGCCTCTAGGAAGCACTGGCTCTGATTGGCTGAGCCGTAGTGTTCGAGAACAAATCAGAGCCAGTGCTCGATGAACCAATCACAGCCATCGTATTGACACACTCTCTTTTAGACCCACTTTTGCTAAACACCAAGTCCTGTCTGAGTTGCTTCCCTGGCCGTTTTGACTCTGCCACCCTCTACTGTACAATGCAAAGCAAGGTTGTATGTGAAGCACTTCGGCCGCCTGCACACAAGCGAAAATTCCGCGCCGGGATTTCCCGCGGAATTTCCGCCGCTGGAAGCCTACATAGGATTGCGTTAACAAACGCAATCCTATGCAGCGGCCGCGATTTGGCCGCGCAAAATATTGCGCGGCAAACAAATCGCGGCCTGCTCTATTTCTGTGTGGGGCTCTGCGAGCCCTGCACTGAAATGTCACTCACCCGCCGTCGGCTCCGGTCTGCACATGCGCCGGCAAGCCGGCACATCAAACAGCCGGAGACGGCGGGCGCGGGTGAGTATGCGCTGGTCCCTGCAGGCGCTCGGGTCGGGTCTGCAGTGAGAATCCTCGTAGCCGGATCTGACCCGCCCGTCTGCAGGCGGCCTTCTACTGAGTCACTGGCTATACCCCTCATACTTTACTTTAAAGTCCACCGCCAAACTAGTGGGAAACACTGGACTGACCGTGATCAAGTGATGATGTGCTGGTCTGATATGTGATTGCTGTTGCCAGTGATTGTCTTAAGCAATCAAGTGCAAGTACATCCCGCCATGACTGCTGCGGCAGTCGCCTGTTACATCATCACTTCAGCAGTGTAAATGCATATCCTAGAGCAAACCCAACCAACCCAGTGCACCACAATATCTAAAATTTGCTACTTCCTTTTAGGTTTTGTTAGCTGTAACAATGTTTTATTTTTGTATAGAGACTGAATTTCTACTGGCACTTACATTTAACTGCTTGGCTCCTGCCACGTTCTTCTAGCTTTGGTGCTGCACAATAAATGTTTGCCCAGGCAATGCCTAGCAGTGTTAGGACTCATAAGACTGTGTGTGTGTCGGTGTGCCGTCAATCCCCATGCACTATCCCGGCATGTATGCATGTGTAATACGTGCCAAGATGCAAAATGCTGTGATACATATCAATGGGTTGTTGGCTTCACATGTTGCATGCAGGATTATTGCCGACGCCATGCGCAATGACAATACACCCATGTGAGACCGTACTAAGGCCTTATGTCCACTTGAATCCTGCAGTGGTATCCGTGCATACCCGTGGCCATGGAGAGGAAAAGAATGCCTCTTACCTCTCTGGATCCAGCACGGATCTCCTGTGAGCCCACCGGATCTTCTTTCGTCAGCACGGCGGATTTTGGTTTTTTGAATCCCCTGCTTTCCAGTGGATCTGCGGCACCTCCACAGTGACAGCTGCGGGTGTGCTGCAGCAGGAACGCTTTCCATTGACTTCAATAGAAGACGTCGCTGTGGAACCCACAGGAAAATGGAGCATGCTGCGATTTCTTTCCGTGCGCGCCACCCACATGCCAGGAAAAAAATCACATCCACATGCTTTTACTTGCCGTGCGGATGCTAATGCATCCCTATGGGCGGCAAGACGTGCGGATCTCCCACGCAGGAGACCCGCTCCAATTTTATAATTAAAATCCGCACGTGGACATTGAGCCTTAGTGCAGATTTATCTTGTGGAGTTTCCTGCAGATTGCAGATCTGCTTCTTGAATTTTGTATGGTATAGATATTACTCATGTTAATCCAAGAAGATATTCAATTTGTAATCAACTGCATCAATTTGTAAGCAACTTCAATACCGGATACAACCCATGAACAGGTGGTGTGCTTGTAAGAAAGCGGCCCTGGTCTTATAAGGGTGCTTTCACACGGGACGGAATATTCTGCACAGCATTGCGGAATATGCTGGCCTGTAATTCCACACCAAACTCCACATGCCTGTGGATTTTGAGGCAGAATTGCAGCTAGATTTCTGCTGTTTTTCAATTCTGCATCAAAATCCTCACGTTGGCACTGCGGATTTTGGTGCTGAATGTTCTGCAGGAGAGCCTATGTTTTACTAACATTGCAGACAGGATTGCACTGAAAGGTAAATGCCTGTCGATAACACAGGATCGAACAATCACAATAAATGACCTCTGCACAGGTCACAGAGCATGTCTAGAACCGTATCCCATATAAGTCAATGGGTCCCCTCCTGTCTAATGTGTGAATGGCCCATGAGGCTGCTGAAAAGAATCTCTCAATCCTTTAAATGCCGTTAAATGCAGCTCAGGAAAGATGGCAGCCCCCCCCCCCCCTCCTTACTTTCCCGTAGTCATGTACGTACAAAAGATTTAAAAATTCTACCGTCGAAAAATAAAAGCGTTTCACTATCTGGTTTTAAGTAATTCTAAAACATTTTGGCGATATAGTCCTTTTACGTTCCCTTATGTACTGGGTGCCCCAAAAACACTTGCCCATGTTTTTCATACCCTTCCATTTTACTTGGCAGATTGGAAGACATGCTTTGATTTGAGTATAGTAAAGCATCAAGAAGATAATTGTGCCATGGTATAATGTATGTTATTAATCCCTGACTAATTTGACCTTGGTGACTTGAGTATCTTGTCATGTGTGGGCAGCTTGATTCAGATGTCATGTCTGAAGCAAAGCTGCCTGTTAACTATTTTAATTTTGTGCCTTTTTTGCTCAGTAGGTCCCTGATTACTGATGTGAAATATTCATTAAGGCAAAAACTGGGTACAGGTGGTATCAAGTGTAAATAGATTGGTCGAAAACATCCAGCTGACTTATTGGTTATATCAAATCTTGCATGAAAAGCAATTACGTATGTTAGGGTGCTTTCACATCTGTGTTGGGGTTCTATTTTCCTGCTCCGTTCAGAGAGCAGGAAAGGAAAATTCCCTGGCCGAACCGGTTCGTCATGTGACGGAACCAAACGGACCCCATTGACTATAATGGGGTCCGCCCGGTTTTTACTCATCTGCCTGGCATTTTACCAGAAGAAAAAGCGCTGCATGCAGTGCTATTTCTTCCAGTATTTTGTGTCTGATCTGCGATAGAACCTCCAAATAGAGGTTCCCGCGCAAATGTGAACCCGTCCTTACACTCCCTTTTAATATTGACTGACTACGTCTTGCTCACCCACTGATGTACTGTAAGTTTGACTTTAATTGTATATCTAGTTTTGGGAATGACCAAGCATGTTCGTCTGCTGCGTGCAAATAAACCTGCCCTGCGAGCGCAAAAAGTACAGTAAAACTCGTCGATACCTGCGCAAAAAAGACTCATTTACAGCACAGACACATTGGGCTAAGGGCTTATTTAGACGAGCGTATATTGGCTCGGTTTTCACGCTGAGCCGATATACGGTGTCCTTGTCTGCTGGAGGGAGGAGGATGGAAGAGCCAGGAGCAGAAACTGAGCCCTCGCCCCTTCCCCGCCCCTTGCCACTATTTGCAATGGAAGGGGTGGGACGGGGCAGAGCTAAGTGGCGGGACTTAGCTCCACCCCATCTCGCCCCCTCCTATTGCAAATAGTGGCAAGGGGCGGAGAAGGGGCGGGAGCTCAGTTCCTGCTCCTGGCTCTTCCATCCTCCATCCCTCTGCAGACAAGGACACTGTATATTGGCTTGGCGTGAAAACCGAGCCAATATACGCTCGTCTAAATAAGTCCTAAGGCGCATGCAAAAATCCCCTTGCCAGTGTGAGGGAGCCCTTAGGGTGCTTTCACACTGCTGGAATTTGGCCATAAGACACATAGTAACACGTGGAAAATTCCACACCACAATCTGCATGTAGATTTTGATCCAGAATTGAAAATTATTTCTTTTTGCTGGTAAGTCTGTATTAAAATCCGCATTTAGATATGCAAGTTTTGGTGCAGAATTCCGCAGCAGCAGATTGACCAGCGTGTTGCGGTGCATGTTGCAGCACACTTCTGGCCCATCTGAAAGCCCCCTAAATGACCTATTAAACAATTGCATTACCGGCTGTTAGCAAATTCGCTGTCAATAGCATGCTCCAAAGCTTGAATCTGAAACTAGAGCAGAGAATTCACAGACAAATCTTAATTCCCCGGGGGTTCCTTGCAGCACGTCAACAGGCTGTAGACTATTTTATAACGGTCACTAGACTGCATCCCAGGTATAATGTGGATTGCTACAGCATCCTGTAGTTTGTCAACTCAAGGGCAGCTGCATGGAATTTGATTTCCCAGTGGCTGTCCTTTTTAGTTTGGGATCATTCCAGCTTGCTGCAGAAGCAATTCTGCTAGAAAGATAATGCTGTTCCCTGATATATAGCCCATGACTTGCAAAACCAGAGGCACTCTTTAACCCCACGGGAAATATCACCCCAAGCATCACAAACACTAATTACAACACTTGGTTTGTTTTTGTGCTTTTTTGCTTTATTCACGTGGCTTTTTTTGCTGTGGTTTTTGTGGCCAGATGTAAAGGCTTTTTCACATCTCTATTTGGCTTCCTGTTTGAACTCCATTTGTCTGTTACATTTTTTGAGGAGAAAAATAGAATTCAGACAATTAAGCTTTTGTATTTTTCCTCATTGATTTCAATAGGTCTTCACAATAAAAGGAACGCTTTGTTTGATTCCATTCTATTATGGTTCCTTTTTTCAACAGAACAATTAGCACTGCAGAAATCTGTAACACAGATGTGAGTGAGCCCTTAGCTGTATGTCAATAGAGAGTTATGAAACGTGCTAAAGACAGTACATTTTTGTGGCATTTTCCCTCATTTCTGGGTGTGCGTTTTGGTGTGGCAGTATGCAAAGTCCGGCCAGAACCGTGTAAGCAAAAAAAGCCAGCAAAAAATTATGTCCGTGGGAAAATGCTTGCAAAAACACCACACTTAGAGCATGTTGCATTTGAAAAAATGCCATGGACCTCAAAAATTTACAAATAGTATGGAAAATCGCTTCTAAAGTGTTACTACTATATTTCGTGAATTCGAATTGACCTAAAGTGGATATGTGACTGCATTTTTGCTGCAAAAAATAGTACAAAAATTATTAAATTTATTAAAACCCACATTTTCAACGCTGCTCCCACGTCCCGTCCCGAGAAGCCATGCCCTTCTCTATTGGGAAAGTGGCAAAGAGCAGTGTACTACTCCATTTTTGGACAAAAGTGTCTTGCTCCAAACTGTGACTTTTTTATGCCATTAAGCATTGAATAAATCTCCACCGATTTGTGAAACCAGCTGTCACAGTGCCGACAAGGATCGGGTGCATGTGTAGGTCTAGTGTGATGTCACAGCCTCAGAGCATGTGCAGTGGCATTTGGCTTCCTTCTGTTGTTGGACTGATGGACCACTCAGCCAATGTATCTTCTCAGTCAGCCTATGAAGGGCACACTTAGAGTATTTGTTGTGGCTCCTGCTCAACTGTATGGCATATTTGCTTTGTGGTTCTACTTCTGCGTGCTTATTTTTGTGTCTTCCTTTTAATGGACTTGGGACTACGACTGGCTGTTTCTCTCTGTGGAAATAACTGGTACTCTAATCTTGGTTTATTTATTCATTTGTTCTGTCACGCCCTGTCTTATATATTCTGTCTCCTCCATATTATACCTAGGGATGATTAGGGAATCGACTTTTAGGTTCCAGCCATGGGGTTGCCCTTTTTGGGGAGGGTACTCTACTTTATTGGCAGGTCCAATCAGGGCTGATCTAGGGGAAGACCCTAGGCCTTATCTCCATTTCTACCACCACCGGTTATACTTTTTCGCACTTCTAGCAACCCTGCCCTCTGTTTCCGTATCTGGTTGGTTTCTTCAACAGGACTGAACGAACATGACATCACCCTAAGAGTAGTGCAACAAATTGTTCTGTTTTAGCAGGCAGTTATTTTTCTACATGGTAATATGCCTGTACTTTGAACAAATGAAATAATAATTTACAGGGGTTTTCTGTGGCCATACATTTTTCTCTTTTTCGAAAACTTGCCCAGCCTGCTGAAGTAGAGTAACACAACATATACTCCTTCTCTGCACCACACTGCTGCCATTGTGCTGGTGCCTGGTCCCCGCTGCTCTTCACTTCAATGCAGGGAGCTGGCGATGATGTCCCTAACAAAAAGGTCATCTGACCAGGCATCCCATCACCGACTCCCTTCAGTCAGTGAATAGCTGCAGTGCTCACGTGACCTACTGTCATCATCAGTCCCATCCCGGTAGGGAAGTCCAGCGGGGACCGAGTAGCAGTGAAATGGCAACGGGGAAGGTGAATATGTATTGTATTATTTTACTACAGTAGACTGAGCAAGTTTTTGAAAAATTTTTGAAAAAAAAGTCTGTCCCAGGATAACCCTTTTAACATTAGTTTCCTGGGGTCATTTTAGGTCAAGACCTGTGCAGCCTTGTATATGCTCTTTGCAATGATAGAATCTAGAAGGGATCATTGTTACAAACAGACAGTTCAGCTTCACTCAGGTATGAACCACACAGCTGTTCCGTTACTGAGCTTATGCCTTCTGCGGAGTTGTGTATCAAACTTCACTTATATAATAGAACAGACAAGAGTGTTTTCTAAAAACTCCACAAATCTAGGCCACTGTATTTAAACACAATTCCTGCTCAACATTGAGATGTCACATGGCATATCCCAGTTATGTAACTAATTCTCTTGGATTCTAATCTTATGAGGAAAAGCTGTTGTATATTGAGAAGAAAAGCTCCTTTCTTCCTTTTTATGGGCAATTTTTACTAAGTGTATCGAACCGTTTTATATGTTTGTATGCTAAATATTTATGTACTTGATTTATCACTCCAGGGAAGTCCTGTATTTTCAGCGTTGTCTGTGATTTTACAGGTCATTTAAAGAAAGTCATTGTTACAGGATTTCCATGTCCAACATGCATGGAAGTTGATTATGCACTTTGCAGGGGAGGTAAACACGGTGCTTGCATTGCAATAGAAGATGATGGTGGGCTTCGCTTGGCAGAGAGAAAATCCTAAGTGCTAGAGGGAAAGTGAGAGCAGCAAGTAGTGGTTTAAAGTCCCCCATACACATTAGGGAAAGGTCAGCTGGTCTATCACAAGGCCAACAAAAATATCCCCCAAAATACCACACTGCATTGTAATACAGCAAAGAAGGCCACAGTCTTTTTTTTCCAAAGACAAGAAAACGCAATGTTTCACTATGTGTGTTGGCACCCTGAAGGGGTTTTCCATTTTTGTACAGTAAATACAGCTGGAAGGCTATATTCAACTTACAAAAAAACAACCTTTTTCTTATTGCCCTAAGACATGAAGCAACTTTGAAAATAAAGTAATCAAAGGATTGTCCAAGTTGTAATATTTCCTTGGGGTCCCAGGTTCCAAATTTGAACTTGGGACTCCAGTGCTGCAAGACAACAGCACTAACCACTGAGCTTTTTCTTCCTTTTTTTCCCTTTTCCTCTGTAATATGTATATGCTATACAAAAATGTGATTTTTATGAAGAATCCCACACAAACTCTATGCTGATTTTCTTTGGCCAGATTTGAACTTGGGACCCCACTGCTGTAAAGCAACAGTGCCACTGTCCCCCTTCTTCCTCCTTGAATCTTGAACTGGAAGAATCTCAATATGACACGTCTAACCTTGCATGCAAAGTATGGTAGTCAAAGATCCCAAATTTGACTGTGACCGTACTGGTCTGCACAGTTTAAGGTGGCACTCCAATAGGACTCCTGTGAATAGGAAGGGGGAAGGTGGATAGAATGAAAAAATATATAGGTCCATCAAGTCAAACTTTTTAGATTAAAGGAGATGTCTCGAGGAAGCAGTTAATTATTTTTTTTGCCCAGTCCCCCCCATTAAACATACATTACAAAGCCCCCCTGTAAATGACATTTCTAGCTGGTTCGTACTTACCGTTCCAGCGTTTCAGCAACTTATAAAAGTTTCCTCAAGATGGCCGCCGGCTCTTTCCCCGTCGCTCGCTGCAGCCCGACGTGCGCGCTCCCGAGACGCCGCCAGCTGTGTCTCCATGGCAACCGGACGCATCGCAGCCGCCGACCAGACGCCCCGCAGCCGCCGACCAGACAGCAGGTAACCAGCGCTAGCCCCCGGCTCCCCAGCGCTAGACCCTCAGCCCAGGTGAAGGCCCCGGAGCCCAGCGCTAGGTTCCGGAGCCCAGCGCTAGTTCCCCCGGCCTAGCGACAGCCCCCCCGGCGCAGCCCGGCGCAGCGGCAGCCCCCCCCCGGCCTAGCGACAGCCCCCCCATCACAGCGGCAGCCCCCCCCGGCCTAGCGACAGCCCCCCCGGCGCAGCCCGGCGCAGCGGCAGCCCCCCCCGACCCATCACTTACCTGGGAGGCTTCTCGGGGCTGCTGGGCTGGGCTTCTCCGCTGGGCAGCTCCAGTTTCTGCACCTTCCTCTAACAGAGGATGGTGCAGAATGGCCGCTTCAGCGCGCTCCCGAGCAGTGACAGCTCGTCTGCGCATGCGCAGAAGAGCTGTAGCGGGGAGCACACTGAAGCGGCTCGTGCTGAATGGAGAAGACCGGACTGCGCAAGCGCGTCTAAAAAAGCAAGCTGCCAGCGAATTTAGACGGAACCATGGAGACGAGGACGCTAGCAACGGAGCAGGTAAGTGGAATAACTTCTGTATGGCTCATATTTAATGCACGATGTACATTACAAAGTGCATTAATATGGCCATACGGAAGTGTATAACCCCACTTGGTTTCGCGAGACCACCCCTTTAATTAATTCCTGAATACCATTTTTTAAAATTAGATAAGCGTTGTGTTCATTTTCAAATGCTGGCATTCATTGGTGTATATCCTGCAAATGGTATGGGTAGAAGCTTCAGTCAAAAAAAGGAAAAATGTGCAACGATTTTTTCAAGTATGGAAAAGTTTTATTGACATACTGCCCCATCGAGTAGGAAAAAATATTTGTGAGATTTTTAACTTCAAATTTTCTGGATAAATCGATGATGGGAAATCCACTGATTGCTTTAACATAACCTATAGCATTAAAGTAAGGCTGGAGGTTCTGTGTGCCACCATTATCACTTAGATTAGTTGAGGGATGTCTTCACCCAGTCTGCTTCATGCAAGGTGGAAAGGCAGGAGAGAACCGCTCAGATTTAAAGTTGGTGTCTAAAAAGTTTACTGGTAAAGTTTAACGGGTCTAGGTAGAGGACCCTTTTAGGTATGTTATCTGTTCCCCAGAAGTACTACTACCTTACAGAATGGAACATTTCTTTGCTATTATTATATCTTGACGCCACCAGAAGTGGTGGGTGGAGACAACGGTTAGGCTGCTTGACAGCCAGGTGACGCCCCAAGTGCTCGATTGGATCCCTTTGGCTCGAGGGGACATTGACCGGCAGCCATGCTGTGTAGCAGGTTAGAGCGGTGCGTATAACACCTCACTTATCCCTGCTTGCCCCCTACCATCTGCAGCCCTTCACACTGTGCTGTCCCCTGGCAGGTGATAGCAGCTGCTCACCCCTCCTCTCTGGCTGCAGGGCATATTCACTGGGTGCCGTGCAGGTAATAGCGGTGCGTGCAGCGGCTGAGTTTTCCCTGGTTGCCCCCTACCATTTCCAGTGCAGTTGTCGGCATTGGTGCTGTAGTAGGAGTGCAGCAGCTGCCACCGTACAAAATCCACGCAGGGAAATTAAAGTGTGTTCACCAGCAGAGGGTCCACTCACCGCTGCCGCCCGGCACTCTCCACAATAACTGCTGGGAAATTGAAGTGCGGTTGGCGGCGGAGGGGACACTCACTGCAGCAGACAAAAAGCCAATGCTGCCTAGGGAAAGAGGGAGGGAAGCGCTGAGAAAGGGAAGCAAGGGAGTCGCTCGCAATCATACCTGTCCAGCGTCCGCTACACAGTGGAAACTCCCCGCCTACAGTCACAGTCACACGCTCCTGCAGCCAATCATCACCTGGGGGCGTGACCTGGCTATCAAACAGCCTAAGGCTGGGTTCACACAGGGCGGATTTGCCGTGGAATTTTGCTGCAGCAAATCCGCCCGCGGGCGCTAATCTCGGGATTAGCCAGTCATGTGGATGAGATTTCTGAGAAATCTCGTCCACATGGGACGGCCAATCCGCTGCGGTAAGTCAGGCTGGAACGGCGGCCGCTGCAGCCGCGGTTTTCGAATATGCAGCATGTCTATTTATCTTTTCTTTCCGCCGCGGCCGCACTCTCCTCTATGGGAGCGCCGGCCGCAACGGAAAAGCGAGCGGCCGGGCCGCTTCAAAGCCGCCGCGGGTTTTTCCGCGGCGGTCTTCCCGGCAGAAATCTCGTGGTTTTTGCTGCGGCCAAACCGCTGGATTTCCGCCGGGAATACGCCCAGTGTGAACCCAGCCTAAGCCTTGTCTCAACCCATCAGTTCCGGTGGCATCAAGATGCAATAATACCAATTTCTTTATGGGTTATCCCTTATGTCTGGCAATGGTTATTTCTAATCTAGATTCCCTTTGCAGGGTAAAGACAATCCTCTATTGTGTTCCTCTTATATTACTATATGTGAGTGAAATCTGGATTGGACATTTTACACTGAGATGTACTTTGTGGTGTCTTTCATACAATATGTTCATTTCACTTCTCAGATGGAATAAGATTTCATCACTTGATATATGTAAACACAGCTTTCATTCACACTGCCACTACTATCTCTTGAATTAGCGCATTCCATAGTTTGACTACTGTAACTGAACCCTGTCCTACATATGTGCCTAAACTGCTTCTCCTCCTCACGTAATGAATGTCCCCTCGTTCTTTGTACTTTGGTCCTTGGGTAGAATAAATCCTGTAGACTCTGTGGACTGACCTGCCACTTTTAGTTATACATGTAAATGAGATCACTTCTAAGCCGTCTCTTTTCCAAAATGAACAACTTTTTTTTTTCTTCTTTTTTTCTTCTCTCGTCTCTCTCGTCTCTCTCATCCCATTTGCGCATCCTTGAACGCTCTCCTGCTGTCCTATCATTTTTAAAATATAAAGCCCCAAACTGGATTTCATACTCTAGAGCTCTATAAGCTGTTTAATTAGGTTTTGCCATGGGGGCAAACTTGACTCTGAGAACCCCTCTAGACTCTTAAAGGGGTTGTCCCGCGCCGAAACGTTTTTTTTTTTTTCAATAGGCCCCCCCGTTCGGCGCGAGACAAACACAAGGGATGGGTTAAAAAAAACAAAAAACAGTTTAGTACTTACCCGAATCCCCGCTCTGCGGCGACTTCTTTCTTACCTTAGCAAGATGGCCGCCGGGATCTTCACCCACGATGCACCGCGGGTCTTCTCCCATGGTGCACCGTGGGCTCTGTGCGGTCCATTGCCGATTCCAGCCTCCTGATTGGCTGGAATCGGCACACGTGACGAGGCGGAGCTACGAGGACCAGCTCTCCGGCACGAGCGGCCCCATTCACCAGGGAGAAGACCGGACTGCGCAAGCGCGTCTAATCGGGCGATTAGACGCTGAAATTAGACGGCACCGTGGCGACGGGGACGCTAGCAACGGAACAGGTAAGTGAATAACTTCTGTATGGCTCATAATTAATGCACGATGTACATTACAAAGTGCATTAATATGGCCATACAGAAGTGCTGAACCCCACTTGCTTTCGCGGGACAACCCCTTTAACTGTGTCATTCCACTAAAATGTATCTGGTAGAGGCAGACTTCTCAGTGGGTGGGAGGGGGTCAAGGGCATTTTGCTGCACTGTTAATTCATGAGGCACATTGAGGGGCATATTTTTAGTTTATATTATGGGTCACAGTGAGGGTTATGTTTTAGTCCACGAGCACAGCAATGCAGTATTTTTTATTCAGCAGGTATAGCATGGGACATGTATTGTTACAAGCTTGGTTCTGCCACTATCATTATCTAATAAACTGAGCTATGGTGCAATATTTATGTTAGAGGCTTGGTTCTAGTGCTGTGTTCATATTATGAGCCTGGTTCTTGGGTTGTATTGATGTTGCAATCTCACTTCTGGAGCTGTATTTATGGTATGGGCTTGGTTTGGGGACTGTCTTTAATGTAATGTAATGAGCTTGGTTCTGACGCTATATCTGCTATGAGCTTGGTTCTGCTGTTGTATTTGTTATGAGCTTGGTTTCGATGTCATATTTATGGTATGAGCATGGTTCTGAGTTTGGCTCAGATTATGCGTTTTATTATAAGCTTCTGGTACTGTTTTTTTTTTTTTTTTTTTTTTTTTACGGTGAATGGGCTAGGGATGGCCTGCTACCAGAGGCAGTACTTAAAGTTGCTGAGCCACGATGCCGAATCTGTAACTGTGCCCCCCCCTCACCCCCAAACTATAATGAGGAATGTGAGATTAGTGGCGCTCCAATATTATTGGTGGAGAGAGAGAAAAACAAATGCAAACAAGAAATGTTGGAAAAAGAAAAGGGGGGGGGGGGGGAGGATGGACTCAACCCAGACCTAACCGGACCTTACAGGGAAGGTCCCAGTCCGTCTAATGATCCTGGAAAACAGATGGTATCAGATGTGGGTCCAATTCACTGGTCTGGGTGACATCCCAAAAGGGAAGGGAGAGCGTCACGGGGTAGCTCTAGGTATAAATACCAGAGAAAGCAAGGGACAATATGGTGCAAGAAAAAAGCCCTGATGCTCCAGTGTTTTGGATGTAAAAGTAAAGATAAAGAAGAACTTACTTCGTAGGGGTGTCAGTGGAAGTGACGCCGGCCGGGATTTTAGGGCTGTCACTTCCACTGACACCCCTACGAAGTAAGTTCTTCTTTATCTTTACTTTTACATCCAAAACACTGGAGCATCAGGGCTTTTTTCTTGCACCATATTGTTCCCCAAACTATAATGCTTCATTTATAATACTGATCTTCTCGTGGGACCTTTTAAGATCCTACGGCTCAAGGAGAGGCGTAACTTGAAGCTCCTGGGCCCCAGTGCAAAACCTGTAACAGTGGCCCCCAACTGTAATGCTAGGTGGAGAAGAGAAGGCTTACAGGCCCCCTAAGGCTCCTGAGCCTGGGTGCAACTGCATCCCCTATAGTTACGCCAGTGGGCCCAAGTGCAACCCCAGTATAGTTTCATATCTGTAGCAAATGAAGTTTTTGGCCACAAATGCACAAACAGAAAATGGTTACACAAAATAGACCCATGTGAAGCTGAGTAATTATGCTAGTTTTAGTATAAAAGATGGTTGGACCATTGTACAGAACAAGCATTTACACCTCTTGTCATCCCTATTTCCTCACAGATTGTAAGCTCTTGTGAGCGGGACCCTTACCTTTTTATTGTTCAGATGGTTTATAAGTTTAATGCTGTATGTGAAGTTTGATTTTGTTCATGTACCCTAAGATTTGTAAAGTGCTATGCAATATCCTGGCCCTATATAAATACTGATTATTATTTGGTGCGGCTTTTGCCACAGCTGATTCACTGCAGACTTTTTCCGCTGTGGAAAATCTAATCAGTCTGGCGGGGACATACCCTTAGGCTGGGTTCACACAGGGCAGACTACCGCCGGAAATCTTGCGGTTTTGCTGCAGCAAGAAAACTCAAGATTTCCGCTGGGAAAGCGCAGCTTTCAAACCCGCGGTACTTAGCCGCATGCTTTGCCGTGGCCACGGAAAAAAGTAGACGCTGCGGCCGGGGAATCCGCGCCACAGCGCCAGCTAATGCCGGCTTTGCCGCGACCGATTGGCTGCCCCATGTGGACGAGATTTTTGACAAATCTCATCCACATGGCTGGCTAATCCTGGAATTGGCGGCTGCAAGCGGACCTGCCGCAGTGAAATTCCGCACGTAATTTTGGCGGCAAATCCGCCCTGTGTGAACCCAGCCTTAGGGCTCTCTCACACGAATGTATGATCACTGAGCATCACACATAAAGTATGCAGCAAATATGCATGTGATATATGTATTTTATGCGTATTTTAGGCTTCCATAGTCTACAGTGGGTGTATTATGCGCCAAAATAGGACATACTGTATTTTTTTAATGCACAATATGCCCGTGACAGAAACACAGGTGTGAGTGGCACAATGTAAATCAATGGGCTTTTAACATTGCGTATTACGTGCTTATTACGCAGTGACAATATGCCCATGTGAGTGAGCTCTTAGAAGAACAATCTCAATGAAAAATGAATCTTGGTTTCTTGGTACAAATGTCTCAAATCTTTAAACACACGCTGCTCTTTATAAACCAGTAATGTATCTCAGCTCATGTCTTATTTTTGGGTGTTCGTTATAATGACTAGTAAAGAATGCGCCCACCTCTCTGCATGACTCATGATTTCTTTACCTACGATGAATATAAGCCAATGCTGGTATCTGCTTGAGCAGTTCCCCCTTCTATTCTCTATTGGCTTGTCCTGGAGAGTGTTGGTTTTACAATACACCCGTGTGATAACAGGAGTGCCTCACGTTGAAACATTCCAGTCCTAACATTTGTGCCTCCATTTTTAGTTGTACATAGGTCCCATACACATTAGACTGCATCTGCACCGGCTACAAAATCATCACTACAGTGGGAAGTCCATGGTTTCCAATGGGCTCTTTCACATGAGCAATGTTTTATAGTAAGATTTTGTAGCTCGTGTGGATGCAGCCTCAGTCAACAGCAGGACAGAATGATTCTCATTCGTCTATGGGGCCTACCAAATTCCCCTTGTTGTTAGATATAGGAAAGATTGGGCAGATTTACTAATACTGTGTAATAATTAGACAAGAATTGTGGGAAGACAGGCGGCCAAATGTCAGCGTTGTGGAAGAAGCAAAGACCACAGAATTGAAGAGATGATCCTTCGCCTTCAACCTCGCTGGACTGCCCATATTGTGCGAATGCCCGATTACTGTCTACCAAAGCAGTTGCTATACTCTCAACTCACGAACGGAAAATGGAATGTTGGTGGACAGTAAAAGAGATTTAAGGATGGACTTAAAGCTAAACTTAAAACTGTGGCATAGAATCGAAAACTCGGAAATCCTGGCCCTCGAGCACTCTATTTTGGAGTCAGCCATTACCACCAGCCCTGTGAATTTCAAAGAGGCACAAATGGATGGTGAAAGGGAGAAACGTATCAAGAGAAAAGCATGCAAACCAACCCTTGTCGGGAACATCTTCCAATCGGAAACCGATGTCCCCACTGCGAAAGAACCTGCCTACCAAGAATAGGTCTCTATAGTCCTCTACAGACCCACCGCAAAGCCCCCGTACTTGGAAGACAATTGTGCTCATCCACGAGTTAGGGCCTACGATGATGAGTCATAAGTCCTTGAATATGTATATTACAGTCAACCATAACATGAATGATCATTCTGTGTAAGAATGTACCCATAGTGGAAGATCATTCATCCAGTGAAAGTTTATTCATCTTTCACCCAGTGTAATTGAGTATGTATGGGCACATACAGTCGTATGTATTAAACGACTGTGATGGCCAATTTATACAAAAATGTTACACAAACACAGCCTTACACAATCATTTAACAATCACTTGTTTAGCAGCTGTTCAGTCATCAACCTACTTCTGTCTAATGTATATGACAACCTTAGTAAGGCCTCTGGCACACTACTATGTTTGGGTCCGTGTGCTGTACATGACAACACATGGACCCACTATATAGCCTATTGGGCTATACACATGGTGTTCTCGCAAACTGATGGTCTACGTGGAAAAAAACATTGCATTCTCTATTCTTGTCTGTATCACACCAACCTGTTCATGTGGTGTCCGATACCAGTTGCACCCGAGCCTCTAGGGTGCAACTCGGATACACTGCAAGTGTGTGACTTGGGTAGGCCCCCTTAGGGTGGTTTCACACCTGCACCCGGGGGTCCGCTTTTCTGCTTCGTTCAGGGAGCAGACAAGGAAAGGGGAATCCGCATGGCCGAACGTCTCTGTCTCAGGACAGAACCAAACAGTGCAGAACGGACCCCATTGACTATAATTGGGTCTATTCAGTTTTAGCTCATCCGCCCGGAAGAAAAAGTGCTGTATGCAGGGCTTTTTTTGAGCCGGAACATCCGACCAGAGGTTGCAATGCAGATGTGAAACCACCCTCCCCTACCTGGTGTTGTATAGTCGCAACTCTGGTAGCTTCACCAATGGGTTAAATTGTTGTTTTCTGTAGCAAATGGCAGATTTATAATCTAAGAATGATCCATGTGTTTAACCTTCTTGTCTTAATTAGCATAGTGTTATTTCAGGAAGGCTAGCAAGTAATGAATTTTACCTTCCTAAAATAGCTTCTTTTAATGCCTCCACTTCATTGCAAAAACAGTGTTCCAGATTGTAAATGAGTGTAACACCAAATGTTTGAAAATAGGTATTTACACATAATGGAACGATTCTACTTTCAACATAAACTTATTTTCAGTCATTTTCTAATGAGCTCATTCTGCAGTTATTCCTTTTCATAGAAATATTTTAGTGAACACAACATTAATTTGAGATCATTATAATGGACCTATTTTAGGAAATCTGGTTTATCCCTGATTAGTGAAGTCTAATGATGCCAGCACAAATCTTTCCTAATTCACATTCTATCTCCCTCTCTCAGCCTTGTCTCTATTATGTAACTCTGTCCTTTTTTTTATTATGTTTCTTCATTTCCTTTCTGTTTATCACACCGTTGTTTGTTTTTAATTTTGAATTGCATCCATCTATTCTATCAGATTAGTAAGCATGATTCATAAAGCATTCTTTTGACTTTCTTGGGCAGTCTGCACTTTGGCAAAAGTTTACAGATCTAATTATAAATAATATATATCTTCTACTTCTGTGTGTATTGTCACATGAAGTTGCTTGATATTCATTGGGGAGGGGGTCCAGAATTGACATTTATCACCTTTCTATTGAACTGCTGAATAGAAGCGGAGTACAAGCTCTTGGCTATCTCTATCAATCCCATAGAGTTAAATGGAGCAGCAGCATGCTTGCTTGACCACCACTCCATTCAAGCTCTTCCCCAGTGGGGGAGGAGTGCAGTAAGGAGGAAAGGGGTTCTCATGATCAATGGGATGGGCACCTGTGTGACCCCAGCAATTGAAGATTTATCACTTATCCTGTGGAAAGGTTAAATGTCAATGCTGGAAATTAGAGATGAGCGAACGCACTCGTCCGAGCTTGATACTCGTTCGAGTATTAGCGTGTTCGAGATGCTCGTTACTAGAGGCGAGCACCACGCGAGGTTCGAGTTACTTTCACTTTCATCTCTGAGACGTTAGCGCGCTTTTCTGGCCAATAGAAAGACAGGGAAGGCATTACAACTTCCCCCTGCGACGTTCAAGCCCTATACCACCCCCCTGCAGTGAGTGGCTGGCGAGATCAGGTGTCACCCGAGTATATAAATCGGCCCCTCCCGCGGCTCGCCACAGATGCATTCTGACATAGCTCAGGGAAAGTGCTGCTGATGGTGGAGCTGCTATAGGGAGAGTGTTAGGAGTGATTTTAGGCTTCAAGAACCCCAACGGTCCTTCTTAGGGCCACATCTGACTGTGTGCAGTACTGTTGTGGCTGCTTTTTGCAGTGTTGCACATTTTTTTTTTCTTTTTGTATATCGGCCGTGCAGAGCATTGCGTCCTCAGTCTGCAGTAATTTTACATAGTCCAGGGCCAGTAGTGGTGAGCCAGGGACAGTGAAAGAGATATACTGTGTATGTAGGCAGTGGGCTTTTCCAAAAAAAATTGGGAAAAAACATTCTTTTTGGGCTGCCTGTGACCGTCCTGAGTGTACTGCGTCTCTGCTGGGGGTAGTAGTCCTAATTAATACGCAGCCAGCTAAGTGTTACAGCAGGCTTGCGCAAAATTCTTTCCTGGCTCTGCTGTGCGTTCCGTAAGCGAAGTCAGCCTCCAACCACAGGCCAATAAGCGGCACATTTAATTACAGCGTTCTGTTTCTGCACTACTGGTAATACAGCATGCTGAGGGGTAGGGGTAGGCCTAGAGGACGTGGACGCGGGCGAGGACGCGGAGGCCCAAGTCAGGGTGTGGGCACAGGCCGAGCTCCTGATCCAGGTGTATCGCAGCCGACTGCTGCAGGATTAGGAGAGAGGCACGTTTCTGGCGTCCCCACATTCATCTCACAATTAATGGGTCCACACGGTAGACCTTTATTAGAAACTGAGCAGTGTGAGCAGGTCCTGTCGTGGATGGCAGAAAGTGCATCCAGCAATCTATCGACCACCCAGAATTCTGCGCCGTCCACTGCTGCAACTCTGAATCCTCTGGCTGCTGCTCCTCCTTCCTCCCAGCCTCCTCACTCCATTACAATGACACATTCTGAGGAGCAGGCAGACTCCCAGGAACTGTTCTCGGGCCCCTGCCCAGAATGGGCAGCAATGGTTCCGAATCCTCTCCCACTGGAGGAGTTTGTCGTGACCGATGCCCAACCTTTGGAAAGTTCCCGGGGTCCGGGGGATGAGGCTGGGGACTTCCGGCAACTGTCTCAAGAGCTTTCAGTGGGTGAGGATGACGATGAGACACAGTTGTCTATCACTCAGGTAGTAGTAATTGAAGTAAGACCGAGGAAGGAGCACACAGAGGATTCGGAGGAAGAGCAGCAGGACGATGAGGTGACTGACCCCACCTGGTTTGCAACGCCTACTGAGGACAGGTCTTCAGAGGGGGAGGCAAGGGCAGCAGCAGGGCAGGTTGGAAGAGGCAGTGCGGTGGCCAGGGGTAGAGGCAGGGCCAGACCGAATAATCCACCAACTGTTTCCCAAAGCGCCCCCTCGCGCCATGCCACCCTGCAGAGGCCGAGGTGCTCAAAGGTCTGGCAGTTTTTCACTGAGAGTGCAGACGACCGACGAACAGTGGTGTGCAACCTTTGTCGCGCCAAGATCAGCCGGGGAGCCACCACCACCAGCATGCGCAGACATATGATGGCCAAGCACCCCACAAGGTGGGACAAAGGCCGTTCACCGCCTCCGGTTTGCACCGCTGCCTCTCCCCCTGTGCCCCAACCTGCCACTGAGATCCAACCCCCCTCTCAGGACACAGGCACCTACCGTCTCCTGGCCTGCACCCACACCCTCACCTCCGCTGTCCTCGGCCCCATCCACCAATGTCTCTCAGCGCACCGTCCAGCCGTCGCTAGCGCAAGTGTTGGAGCGCAAGCGCAAGTACGCCGCCACGCACCCGCACGCTCAAGCGTTAAACGTGCACATAGCCAAATTTATCAGCCTGGAGATACTGCCATATAGGGTTGTGGAAACGGAGGCTTTCAAAGGTATGATGGCGGCGGTGGCCCCGCGCTACTCAGTTCCCAGTCGCCACTACTTTTCTCGATGTGCCGTCCCAGCCCTGCACGACCACGTCTCCCGCAACATTGTACGCGCCCTCACCAACGCGGTTACTGCCAAGGTCCACTTAACAACGGACACGTGGACAAGCACAGGCGGGCAGGGCCACTATATCTCCCAGACAGCACATTGGGTGAATTTAGTGGAGGCTGGGACAGAGTCAGAGCCTGGGCCCGCTCACGTCCTACCCACCCCCAGAATTGCGGGGCGCAGCTCGGTGGTGGTATCTGCGGCGGTGTATGCTTCCTCCACTAAACCACCACCCTCCTCCTCCTACGCAACCTCTGTCTCGCAATCAAGATGTGTCAGCAGCACATCGCCAGCAGTCGATGTCGCGCGGCGTGGCAGCACAGCGGTGGGCAAGCGTCAGCAGGCCGTGCTAAAACTACTCAGCTTAGGAGAGAAGAGGCACACGGCCCACGAACTGCTGCAGGGTCTGACAGAGCAGACCGACCGCTGGCTTGCGCCGCTCAGCCTCCAACCGGGCATGGTCGTGTGTGACAACGGCCGTAACCTGGTGGCGGCTCTGCAGCTCGGCAGCCTCACGCACGTGCCATGCCTGGCCCACGTCTTTAATTTGGTGGTTCAGCGCTTTCTGAAAAGCTACCCACGCTTGTCAGACCTGCTCGGAAAGGTGCGCCGGCTTTGCCTTGTCCACCAAAAACAAAAACCGAAAGGCCTCAATAGAGAATTGTTTTTTTTCTGTTTGACAACCGAATTTGGTGGAGAATTCGGACATGAATATTCTTGCAGTATATTTTTTTGCTATGAATGGAAAGGTTTTGTCTTTATCAACGGCATGTGATGTCATCAGCAGCATGGCCTTATGAGTTCAGTAGCCTACCCTGATCTCGTCGGTGTGTGATTGATGTTACTTATGTACTCAGCAGTTGATAAAGGCTTTGGATGGACTGAAAGGCACTCTGTATTGACGCACATGTCTTTTGCTTAAGTGAAGAACAACATTCACAGGAAACAGGAGTGCTGATATTTATTATACTTTTTGGTATTTCGTTCTTCTACATCAGGCCTGCACAACATACAAGTGTCCTGGCAAAGGATTTCTGGCAGCCCACTGTGACATAACTATGATGTCAAGAAGCTAGTCACTAGCCTCTTGCCGTCGTAGTCATGTCATGCTAGCTGCTTATAGCCACTAGCAATAAAGTTTCCCTAAACATCCGAGTCTAAACTTTTTACCACTAGCACGACATGACTGTGCAGGGTAAAGGACCTCCAGTGAATGACCGTCATGTCGCCAGCTATGGTGCGTGGTGTGCGGCCGGTCCCATGACTATCATTAAATTCAAGGGAGGTCCTTGAGGTTCGGAAGCAGTGGTGTGACAGAATCTTTCTATTTGCAGCCATGTGTATATGCCACGTATAGGTAATTTGCTGTTCCTACCAGACTAGAGTAACCAGATAGATGCTATATTATGGATCAGACATCTATTGAATAATGAATGAACTATCTACCCCGAACTAACGTTTTAAAATAAACGCACATAATCCCTTCCCATTGCCCGCTCCTCTCCGATCCCTGTTTCTGTTGGCTGCAGCGGTTACGTGAGTCAACAGCCCGCGTCACCACTGCAGCCAAGAGGAGGCTGTTAGAGATGTCATCAGTGACGTCCTTTAATCCTGCCTCTGGGCTTCTACACGTTAAAAGCCCACATGATAGGTGTACAGGCAACGTTACCAGGTCTGGGTGACGTCACCTGTCAGATGCCACAGCACTGGACTGCTAAAAAGGCGGCCATGGGGTGCCCAGAACTAAATAGAAGAAATAACTCAGGAAAACCCCTTTTAATTAAACTTTTTTGTTTCCCTCTTTCCCTGCCATACGGCTTCCTCCACACGGGCGGATTTGCATTGCGGAGTCCGTGGCGGGCATCCACCTCCGGACTCTGTGGCAAATACCCCCTTATAGCATGCTATGGCAAATGGTAATTTCATTTCTGCTTGCGAAAAAAAAAATGCTACGGTTCTGTGCAGGCTTCGCAGAGACTACTTCCATGGAAGTCAATGGAAGCTGTCCGTCTCGCGACACTTCCGCAGTAAGCACTGCAGAAGTATCGCAGGATCCACGTTATCGCCTAAACTGGAGTCAACGGACGGCACTGGGTCGAACTCTGCTGCGGGAATCCCGCATGCAGAGTCCGACCCGCCCGTGTGCAGGAGGCCTTTAGTATCACCTGGAGCAGCAGTGAGAAAGTTAAAACCTGTCAATAGCCCCAAGAGGTTTGCTGATTTTTAATCTTGGCCCCTACCTACTTAAAAGTTGTCCAGTTCTGCTCTTCATGTACCAGACATACAGTGAAGTATTCGCCACTAGTGCATATAGTTAGTCATTTCCATCAGGAACTAATCATTGAGGGTATTGACAAAGATGCTGAAATGACTGTCAAAATGATGGAAGGTTGGAACTGGCTCTACATGGTTAACGCTTAAGAATTTTCTAGCCGTTTTTCTATTGAAAATGCATTTAGTGTATTTTCTGAAAATGTTCTGTCCCTCACTAGCTCCAGCTCTTTTGTTTGTGCATACATACAGATGTAGTACATCAATCTAGCCCTGTCCTCTAGTATGTTTTTGGACTGGACAAAACCAAAGTCTTCATTGACGCACTGCCTCAGTTGACAGTGAACTGGTACCCGAGTTTTACAAGCTAGCAGTCCTGACCAAGCAGTTACTCTATTTCAAGATTGTCATATTTCTGTAGATAAATAATAATGAAAGTTAATGCCAATGCTATTATTATACTCGGGAACGTGTTGTTCTGGATGGGATTGATTGATCACTAGCATGTACACATTAACAATGTGCTGTCTTTAGCTGATGTGGAACGTATGCTTTTACTGTTGAAGCGTTCAAAGACACAGAGGTGACTGCAAATGAATATGACTAAGTATAATGAGAGTGACAGTGAAACAGAAAGAAGATAACCATTTGGGATAGCAAATCTATTAAATAGGTTTTTTTTTTCCTCCACTGTATTCACAGAGGAAAATGAAATGTCAGATGAGATGCAGAGTGATAAATGTCACCAGTGTAACCCAGGAAGAAGTGCAGAACAACCTTAAAAAGATTAAAATGGACAAATCACTGGGTCCTGTGGCATACACCCCCGGGTTCTAAGAAAATTAAGTTATGTGATAGACCGTTGTTTCTTATGTTTAAGGACTCTATAGTGAAGGGGTTTGTTCCACTAGGTTGCTGCATAGCCAATGGGGAGCCTATATTCAGAAATGGGGTCAAAAAGTGAATCTGGAAACTACAGACTGGTAAGTCTTACTCCAATTATTATATTAAGATGAGCACAAGAGGGCTTCAATTGCATTGCTAAATTACTTCAGCCAGAAACAGGACTGTGCCACGTTTGAAGGATTTCTAAGAGACTTTATGCTGGAGTACCTCCGGGAAAATGGCTGTATTCCCTCATAGATTGTTCCTGTCCAAACCAATCTGATCAGCATCTATGAGGAAAGCTCTAGACTAGACTGGGGAGAGCCCTTGGATCTTGTGTATCTGGACTTTTCCGAAGATTGGATACTGTGACGCATAAAGTGTTGGTTAGTAAAGTGAGAGTGCTTGGTCTGGGTGAGAATGTGTGTTAGTGGGTAAGTAACTGGCTCAGTGATAGAAAGCAGAGGGTGTTTTTTATTTGGCGAATACTCTGATTGATTGGGTCACCTCTACTTGTAGGGTACCACAGGAGTCAGTATTGGGTCCTATTCTTTTTAATATATTATTGACCTGGTAGAGGGATTGCACAGTAAAATATCAATATTTGCAGATGATACAAAACTATGTAAAGTAATTAACACAAGAGGACAAAATGTGGTTGCAAATGGATCTGGATAAGTTGGAAGCTTGGGCAGAAAAGTGGCAAATGAGATTTAACACTGATAAATGTAAGCTTCTGCATATGGGCAAGAAAAAAGGAATGTCACCATTACACTGACAGGGAAAAGGACTCGGGGATTTTAGTTAAGTGTAATCTTAACCGAGCAACCAGTATTGGGCAGCTGCTGCCAAGGCAAATAGGATCATGGGGTGCATCAAAAGAGGTATAATGGCACATGACAAGAACATTGTTTTTCCTTTTTACAAATCACTGGTCAGACCACACATGGAATATTGTGTACAGTTTTGGGCATCGGTACTCAAAAAGGACATATCGGCGTGGGTTCAGAGGTGAGCACGTAGAAGTAATCAATAGAATGGGCGAATTACAATTTCCAGAGAGATCAAAATTGGGGTTATTTAGTTTAGAAAGAGGACGACTGTGGAGCGACCTAATAACTATGCATAAACATATTAGGGGACAATACTTTGATATTTTCCCCAATCTATTTATGACAAGGACTGTAACAGGGGGGGCATCCTCTACATCTAGAGGAAAGAAGGTTTCTACACCCGCATAGAAGGGGGTTCTTTACTGTAAGAACAGTGAGACTATGGAACTCTGCTTGAGGACGTGACGATGGCGAATTCGATAAAAGTTCAAGAGGGTCCTGGACGCCTTTCTTGAGTGTAACAATATTACATGTTATAGTCAGTAATTACTTCACAGGGGTTGTGGATCCAGGGATATTCTGTCTGCCAGATTGGAGTTGGAAAGGAATTTTTCTCTCTTTTTAAATGAAGAAAATTGGCTTCTACCTCCATTGGGGTTTTTGAATTCCTTTGGATCAACATTGGGGGTGGGGAAGGGGGCATAATAGGCTGAACTGGATGGACATATGTCTTTTTTCAGCCTAACATACTATGTTACATGCCTGGAGTATTTCACTCGTTTATAGAAATGTATAGGATGAACATCTATTTTCTTTTTCTTTTTTTCTATTTATATGTTTTAATACTGATGAATCTGAAAGTGTTTTTGTTAGAGTAAGAATTCTGAGACCCTAATAATAATAATAATCTTGATTTGTATATTGCCAGCTTATTCCACAGCGCTTTCAAAGCATGGGGGAACACGAACAATCTGACAATTACACAGAAATGGGGCATGCCGCGATTTTGTTACCTCACGGATTTTCCATGATCAAAAATGCATCTGTCTGCGTAGAGAGTTGCGCGCACGCATGCAATCCTATAGCAGTTTGCAATGGTGGAAATATCGCGCGGAATCTCGCTGCAGAATTTCCGTCCGTCCGCATATTCATAGTAAAGAAGGGTACTTATTCTTGTGGTCTATCATCTATTAATCATTGTCAAGATATCCTTATCTAAACAGGTCCTGTCACACTTTCCTCCTGGGCCTCACGAGCCAGAACATTAGGCTGCCAGAGCCTCACCACCAGTGGTAAAAGCCTAGACCAGTATACAAAATATTACTTCGTTTACCTTTCATTTGTCTCCTGAACCAATTACTATATTAAGATGAGCACAAATGGACTCGATTATATTGCTAAACCAGAGATTACTTCAGCCAGAAAAAGGACTGCGCCATGGTCACTCCTGTCAAAAGTACCTACCCAACCGTTCGTCACAAACAGCTAGGGGACATTTCACTTATGAGACCTGCCACAGTCTGAGAAGCACTTGTCTAATATTCACTATAAATTATAAGTTCTATGGAATAGTTTGAGAAAACCATTTGATTATTGAAGTACAGTAGTATTCTGACAGCAGGATCGTATTAACAGGGCAGTTTTGGCTCTTTTTTAAAATACTGTATATACAGTAAAATCTCCTCAAAAACCACATCTTAGAAAAGATCCCCAGTTTTCTGTTTGTTTTTTTTTTAGACCAGATTTTCAGTTGCATTTATACAGGGTGTTTCAAAACAATGTATTCCACTTTAAGGCTGGATTCACACGAACGTATATCGGCACGGTTTTCACGCCGAGCCGATATACGTTGTCTCTCTCTGCAGGGAGGGGGGAGCCTGGAAGAGCCAGGAGCAGTTCTCTGAGCTCCTGCCCCCTCTCTGCCTCCTCTCCGCCCCTCTGCACTATTTGCAATGGGGAGAGGTGGGACGGGGGCGGGGCTAATTCGTGGAACTTAGCCCTGCCCCCGTCCCGGCTCCTTTCATTGCAAATAGTGCAGAGGGGCGGAGAGGGGGTGGAGAGGAGGCAGAGAGAGGGCCGGAGCTCAGTTCCTGCTCCTGGCTCTTCCATCCTATCCCCCTGCAGATGAGGACAACGTATATCGGCTCGGCGTGAAAACCGAGCCGATACACGGTCGTCTGAATCCAGCCTTAAACAGTATATTTCATAATGGCAACTTGTTACAATTAAGCTTCGCTCACACGAGCGTGTGTGAGTGCATATTATGTGAGTATGCAGCACGTGCACCTGTACAATGTAGGATTATGACTTTTTAACTTTTTTCAAAATATTAATTTTCCTGATGTTGCATTTCATGATCTTTTTCCTATATGTTAGTTTTCCGGTGTTATTTTCTTTTGGCCATGTAAAAACCTCCCGCACCCAATATCATTTCATTTTTGCCATATACGGCAAATAACACATAATAGGAGTTTATAAGTTTTAAAACATAATAAAGAAAAGCACCCTATCCACTAGGAAAGGGTTAATGCAAGCTTGAATACAAGAATTTCTGCCAGCAAGGTTACTAGGCCATGAGCAAAGTTTAAATAACAAGTCACAGAGGATGGATAGGTGCTGGATTGTGAGGCTCGAAATCCGGTTTATTATTTAAAATTGGCTTAAATATTGTTAGCATCGTCAATTCACAATTCTCATGTCTATTATTTTCAGATTTCATGCTTCAAGCTAAAACAACATCTTGTTAGGTGCAGGTTTTTTTTTTACAATTTAACAAAATGAAAATCGTTTTTGAGATATATGCTAAAAGTCATCGTTTACCACCACAGGCTTTCAAATTTGAAAAAATTTGAAAAAAGCCATAACCCTATGACACATTTGCTGCGTACATTTCATCCCCATAGCTTCTCTTGGCATATATTAACACGTAATACGCACCAAGATAGGGCATGCATGGTTTGGAACACCCTGTATACTATGCACGTTTTTGAGAGGGCTAGCCCTTTAGGCCTCATGTCCACGGGGACAGATCCACAGCGGGTCACCCGCACGAGTGATCCGCGCCCCATAGAGATGCATTGAACACCCACAGGTATTTAAATACCTGCGGATGTCATTTTCCCTTGAGGCGCGGATTGTGTGTGCGGGAAAACACCCGCAGCATGCTCCATTTTAGTTTGGGTCTCCCGCGGGGACAGCTCCCCCAGGCTTCTATTGGAGCCTATGGAAGCCGTCCGGATCCGCGGCACACCCGCAGCTGAATTTCTGCTCTCCAGCGCGGGAGACCCCCCAAAAAAAAGAGTGCACAGCACACTGCCGGTGTGCCAAGCACATCCGCCGGGCCGAAGAAAGTAGATCCGGACGCGACTGAGGGCAGATCTGCAACGTCCGGACAGGTAAGTAATTCTTCTTTTTAGGCCTTATGTCTGCGGGAAAGGAGGGACCTGCTGCGGGATTCTGCATGAAGAATCCACGGCGGGCCTGATTTTCCCCGTGGACATGAGGCCTTAGAGGACCATTTTTAATCCTATTTTAGGTAGTCCTCTTAAAGAGGCTTGACTGTATTCTCAATTGCAGCCGAATATACAGAAGATATAGTGTTCATAAATGTTTATTTTTTTCTGCTGCTTCTAATAGGATTGCACAGTATAGTTGAAATTAATACACAAGTCGAAGTTCAGCCAAACTACATGCATATATTTAGTGTGTAAATGGGAAAATGTTGTCTCATACACTATCAGGATGCATTCAGACAACCGTATATCGGCTGGGTTTTCACGCCCTGCCGATATACGGCGCCTCTCTCTGCAGGGGGAGGAGGCTGGTAGAGACGGGAGCAGTGCTCTGAGCTCCCGCCCCCTCTCTGCCTCCTCTCCAACCCCCTACACTATTTTCAATGAGGAGAGGCGGGTCAGGGGTGGAGCTAATTCCCAGAACTTAGCCCCACCCCCGTTCCACCTCCTCTCATTGCAAATAGTGCAGAGGGGCGGAGAGGAGGCAGAGAGTGGGCGGGAGCTCAGAGCACTGCTCCCGGCTCTACCAGCCTCCTCCCCCTGCAGAGAGAGACGCCGTATATCGGCCGGCGTGAAAACCTAACGGATATACGATCGTCTGAATGCACCCTCAAGCAGTTATTTATCAGTGAATGCATATGTACTTGGATTCCTGATTTTACAGTTACTTGGTTGGATGTAGACTAGAGAAATGTGAACCCCCTCAGATTGAATTAGAGGGTGTTTATCTATTGGGTTTTTTTTTCAACCGTTTTTTATGTAGCAATACAAAATGTCTAATGTCTTAAATACAGGCACCTGTTTTCTTTGCTGAGTGTTGGACGCTCCGATAGATGGCTAAAATTCCTGCATGAACGTTTCCATAGGAAACCAATGGTTCTAATAGTCACAGTTTTTTCTTGGGGTGTGTAATTTAGCTGCGCAAATTCCCTCGTGTGAATGAGGCCTCATACTCTTACTTGTTTCTTATGTGCTTTATTAATCCACACAGAATTTTAGGGGATTGGGGGGGGGGGGGTCTGAACATTTTGCAATACGTTTTGCAGGGAAGATAAACTGCAGCTGGATGGGAAGTAAGATGTCACTTCTCTGTAATAAAATATATTACTAAGTTGAATGCATTCACAAGCTATGCTTTAATAGATTCTTTTCTGCACTATACAATTCAGCAAGAAGTTAAATTCCCCACAGCCCTGTATTAAACAGATTTTAAAATCATAGCACATAATGCCAAAGTAGGAACTTAATGCCACTATGTCTGTATTACTTTTATGAAGACTCCTTTAAGAATCCTTGTCACTGATTGCTAACAATATAGCTTTGCACTAGCTGTTTAAATGTGAAATAGAAAAAAACTTTCATCGTAAAGAAACCCAAAACCTAAAAAAATGAAGACCTCCGTTAACACCTAGGCTTGCCCTTACTGATTTACAGCAGGTAGGTTTTCCTACATGCTCCTGAAAAGTTTTACAGAACAATTGTAGGAAATGCAAGGGTTAAAATCGCTGTTAATTTGTTTAATTTTCAGCTGGTGAGGGGTCTGTAATGCAGTGGAAGAGAACCTTCTATGCAAATAAGGAAGATGGAGCAATACCTCTGCAGCACTACCTATTGGATGGCAGCATTCTTCGAAATCAATGTATGACTTTTTATCAAGTCTGTAAAACAATGATTGCTAATAGGAAACCAAGCCAGAATCCATACATGGACAGCTGTTTCAGGGTGTTTGCCTCTCATCCGTGTGCAGTAGGTTTCTGGCTTGGCTGGTGAGAGGCTTGTGATGTGGGTCAAGAGGGGTGTTGTCTCTTCTAAAAGAGAGCACCCAGAAGAGGTGTGAGAAGACACCTGAAAAATGAGTGAGGACACTTATAAGGCCATGCATGCTCCTATGGGTAATTTATGCAAATAAGGAAGATGGAACAATACCTCTGCAGGGCCACCTATTGGCAGGCAGCGTTCCTCCAAGTCAATGTTAGACTCTTTATACAAGCCTTGTAACAATGGTTGGGAATTGAAAACCAAGTCAGAATTCATACACAGACAGCTGTTTCAGGGTGTTTGCTCTTCATCAGTGTGCAGTAGGTTTCTGGCTTGGCTATTGAAAGGCCTGAGACGTGGAGCCTTCTATGGGATACTGTTATTTTAACCCTCTGTGCGCATTGAAAATTTATTATGCTACTGCAAAACATGATGCTTCGTTGTGTCCAGTGTTATCAGTTGTGATGGTTGAAAAGAAGGGGGTCACCAAGATGACTGGGCAGCGTGGAGATGCAAGATTGATGCACACCTCAGGTGTCACTGGGGAGTAATATATTGCATGTCCAGTTCCTGATTTGTTTGTTGGGGCTCTGTAGTGTGACCTGCTGTGGAAAGGCTAGCATAGTGGTGCAGAGTAGCCTGCGGCTGGGCTTTGGATATCAGACCTGATACACACTTCCATTTGAGACGGACTGTAGAGAGAGAGAAGAATTAGGTTGTGCTGTCCGAAGTGAGTTGTGCCTGAGAATCAACTCGCATAAGCCTTTGTGGATGGGCCCTTAGGGCTCTCTGACATGAGTGTTTTGCTATGCACCATGGGCATATCTCTTGCGGGTCAGTATGCAATGACATGCATGCTTATTGCGTGCCAACAATCCCCATACACTATCTTGGCATGTATAATATACATCAAGATGGTGCATGTCGTGATCTTTTTTGTATGTACAGTTCACATGCGGTGTATGAGGTGCACAATTGAAAGTCAATGTGAGATTGATACTGCGTATTTTGCGCACAAAAACTGCGTGTGTAATAAGCAGTAGCATACGCTCATATAAAAGAGCCCTTCTGTGTGGACCAGTTTCCGTGTAAAGAATCATGTTTGCAAGTTACCAGGGATATTTCTTTAAGCCAGTGGTCCACAACCTTTTTCAGCCCAGCGCCCCCTTTAGGTATTGGGATGGTAGCCAGTGCCCCCCAAGCCTTATTAGTTTAAACCCAGTCAAAGTTTACCCTGTTTGCGAGTTAAAAAAATTAAATACCAAATGCTCTTTTTTTTTTTCCACGAAAGTTTGATAGCGTTTAACAGATTAGCATTAATTGTGAAAACATGTCTCTAAAAATTACCAACAAAGTATTTTAGTCAGCTAAATTTCAGCTGCTAAAATGTAGGCGCTAAATATTTAAAAACAGGTTCATTGTGGATACAGTAAGAGGTTTTATTGCAGAAGATATTTTTTTGGGGGGGGGGGGGGGAACAAGTAATAATACCATCTTTAATTATTCAATGGAGACATACAACGTATAAAGAAAATGCAAGACACACATTAATCCTTGATGGTCAGAAGACTAATTAAAATGCAAGAACAATGAAATTTGATGAATTATTAGTCGCATTTTATTGTTCTTGCATTTTAATGAATAATAATAATGTTTGCTACAATCAATCTGTGTCACTAATGGTTGCCTTGGGCCTCATGAGCAGACACCCATTTCGCGATATCTGATTCTATCTTCGTCAACCTCAGTCTCAAGTCACCCCTTACACATATCTGAAGTTTGTTTCTCGCTTTTGTCAGGAGCTGATAAACTGCTCTGAAGCTCCTCTCCACTAAGTACGTAAATGGAAAAGCTAACATGAGCAACTTAACTTCCTGCCATAGGATAGGAATTCACTTTCACCCAAAAACATTCATAGCCACATTGTTGTAAAACTGCTTTGGCTACGCTATTGTGTTTCAAGTCGATCAACTGCTCTTGTAATCTGGGATGAAATTCTTCTGTGTCTCCTGAAAATGGATTGAGTACCCACATTGGTATTTAAAGGGTACATAGATCATGAAACCTAGTTAGCATGTCTTCTTTGGCTTGTTTGAGGTGTGAGCAGAAAACATCTAAGTCTGCATCATGAAGTTTGTCTCTATTTTCATGTGCAATTTCTCGACGACTCGGAAACTGACAGAGCTCGGGTCGACTCAGGTTATTGGTATGAAGGTCCAGTTTGGCAATGGAGGAAGAGATTCTACCTTTAGCCTTATTGAAATTCATTTTGCCTCCTTGTAGCTTTGTGTTCACCTCTTTGAGTTTGTCAAATATGTCTGCGAGATGGGCAATGTTAAGATGTTGTAGTTCGATTGCATCACAAAGGCTGGGGTCATTCGGCTGAAGAAACTTGACTACTGTGTTAAAAAGTTCGTAGAAGCGTCATAAGCACTTTCCTCTTGACAGCCACCTCGGTTCGGTTTGTAGGAGTAGACTTCAAATTCTTCATCGTGGTCTTGACAGAGCTTGTGGAAAAGTAGTTCGTTCAAAGAGTGCGCTTTTATCTTGTTAACCGCATTAATTACATAGCGTATAGAATCATGCAATCCCTTACATAAATGTTTAGCAGCAAGGTGCTACCGATGGCTCACACAGTGGACTGACATTATTCCAGGTATAGCAGATTTTAAATGGGCTATAGATCCGCGATATCGATCGATCATGGATGCAGCTCCGTCGGTTGCACAAGCAAGTACAATGGTTAAAGGGATGGGTTTTTTTTCTTGGAAAAATTCTTCCACTTTTTTGTATATAAAGGAGCCTTTCATGTCTGTGGTTACATTTCTGGTAAACAGTTCCTCCAATACCTCTTCATTTCGATTAATGAAACGAATGTAAGCTAGCAGCAATGCTTCACTGTTGACGAGGAACCTTCCTTTGCGGAACCACGCCTTACTCAATTTGGAATGTTTACAGCCCTCCATATTAATTCTGAATTGATAATGCGCATAAGAAGTTCCCACACTGACACGATGTTCAGCATGCATAGCTTCCTCAATTCTAACTTTAATGATCGGCGTGTAGCCTATTTTAAGAGTTTAACAAATCCGCCCATCTGGGCAGGTCAAAAATTACATGCATACAACGTATTGTTTAATTATTGGATAAGCATCTTGCAATTCTTCCATCCTCCGGTCATCTGTGATTGGCCATCAGGGTCAGGATGAAATGAGTGGGTTGTCTTGGAGCCACGTGGGGTTCCTTCGATATGATTGGATGTTACATCATGAACTATAAATTGCACAAACCTCCCATGTTATTTGCATACGTTTCCAGTAAAGTCGCTGGGGAAATTTCTGCGGTTGTCCATGTCTGATTCCTAGTTCCGTATTAGTGCATGCAGCTGGACAGTCAAATATATTTATACATGTTGGTTACGGGCTAAATTGCTAAATTCAATCTTTGTCAGCAGA
Source organism: Eleutherodactylus coqui (assembly GCF_035609145.1). Taxonomy (NCBI): domain Eukaryota; kingdom Metazoa; phylum Chordata; class Amphibia; order Anura; family Eleutherodactylidae; genus Eleutherodactylus; species Eleutherodactylus coqui. The sequence continues at coordinate 329,680,353 of NC_089837.1, read as the reverse complement.
GTTTTATAAAACAGATATTTCATATAAGCGGAAGTACCTATTGCATAACTTGTAGCAAGACATTATATTTGTAGCAAGACAGAAATATGTATACAGAATGTTCAATTGACAACTGTCTACTGCCAAAGCCCACCGATCCATAATATAGGAATACTGGACTTCCACCACAGACCCCCCTTGAAACTATCTGTTTCACTAAACTCGCCCTGCTCCGTCCCACCCCAATCCCCCACCGCTGACCCTAGACTCGCATTGCGTTGTAGACGACTAGGCCTACTACTGCCATGGGGGTATAGGATGGTTCGACATCATCACATTCTGGATCCATGATGACGACGGTTGCGCTGACAGTGGGCTTTTTGTTGGACATCGTAGTGGGACAGGTGGACCAGGCAGTCATCAGGGTCGGAATACACTGTATGCAACGACAAACAGAAATTAGAATGATTCCTATAAAGGTGACAAATATAATCAGGTTAGGAGAGGTGCGACTTTTACTATCTCAGGTAAACACTGCATAACTTGTATAGAACCCCGCCTTCTTGACGTTACCTCGATTCATCAACAAGAGTGCAAAATCAGGACTATCTAATTACTGATCAATATGACTGAACCCCTGTCTCATTAGTAAGTGCATTATCATATATATTAGTCTGGAAGGAAAGAGCTACAAGGTGATTATTCCCACTTCCCTTTTCCAGAGGCGGCAAGGTAACAGGACCAGGGGCGTTGTAACACCGGCATGTTGTGTGGACATAAGCAGAGTGCACTGCAGATAAAATAAAGCAAAGTCTTAGCAAAACCCTATCACAGTGTTCTAAATACACAATGTTCCAAAACTTATTTTCCTATATTTTTTCCTTCTCCTGTTAGGTACCTAACTGAGGAAAACAGACTAAGGTTAGCTCTTTTTAGTTAGTGCGGTCAGCTTCTTAATGGCAACTGCGTTTTTACCTGTGGGTCACGTTTTGTCTGGAATGTAGGTACATGTCTCCCCTATCATCTTACAGACACTCCCTTTTTTGGCTAAAATCGTACCTAGTGCCATTCTATTTTGGAAAGTCGTAGTCGAGGTAGGTTCTATTGGTCGACTAGTCCCTATAAGGCGTCTCTAGTATAATTTATAAACCGCTGTTAATTATAATAAACATAATTAATCCAGTCAACATTTATTTACCCTAATGATCGGGAAAATGGACTCGAATCTAGTTTTAACTTGGTCTCTAATTTTTAAAACTTGTCAGGTACCCCCCTTGGCTATCCTATGATGTCAATGTATACGTGTAGATCAAAACTATCACCAGGAGCCTCTCTTCTCGCTCTAGCATAATGTTACAATACTAATAGCGTGCACAGGTACGCACGGCGTGGGACTCCTTAATCTTCACCCACACCAATGTCCCTCCTGGAGATAGTCCTAATGGTGAACACGTCCAGTTCGCCTCACCCTTGCGTCAGGGTTTTCCCACTGCCCGTAAGTCCCTACTCCTAAAAGGGGAGGGATCCCTACCTCACCTCAGAAGGAGGCCATGGATTCCCTGGGCTTATTTCCGGGCATCCATACCCTCTATCTGTACGAGTTAACACCCCACAGGGTGTGCCCTCGCCGGAACCTAAGGTCTTCTGCACTTTCCCTAGGCAAATGGGAAGTCCACTGACAGTCCATCTTATGAGACTGAGGCAGGCGCAGTGCAGTACTGGTACATTTCTCCATTCTTCTGGTAACGTACCTGGTTGGCATTATCGGAACTGGCTCTTCATCTTTTTCAAACAAGGGAAACATTGGTCACATTAAAGGGAGAATACACGTACAGGAAATTACATACCCCACCTCTTCCTGCGAAAATCATATCCACGGCCACTCTATTCTGGAACGCCATGGATGCAGTGGGCCCTAACTGGTTAGCTAACCCTTGCAAAGCATCTCTGGTGTAGTTTACAAACCTCTGCTCATTGTAAGAGATATAATTCATCCAATCTACATTATTATTAACAGTGACAAAAGCAAATGAGGAATCAAAACCTGCTTTAACCTGATCTCTAGAATTAAATTAATCTGTAGACACTCATCTGTAGGACCTGGGGAAAGCAGAGACTGCAGAATGCATTACTAACAATTCCTTTGGAGAGGCCTATGACAAAATTAACAAGAAAATCATTCCCCAAATTCAGCTTCTGTGGCATGTATCCTCCTAAGAAAAAGAAAAAGTAATGAAAGACACTCAATTCAAAATTTACCCATTTTCTCTATTGCCTTTTGTATCTACTTTCCCCCTACTCCGTGGATGGTAGGGTGTGTGAAAAGCCTGGAATATACCCCAAAACAGACATGATGTGTTGCATTATTTCACCTGTGAAGTGTGTACCTTTGTTCGACTCAATTACTTCTGGTACCCCATATCTGCAGATTACCTCATTCATGAATTTCTGTGTGGTTATCTGCTCATTTACCTTAGTATCCGGGTGGGCCTCCAACCTGAAAAAGACTCGAGCAACAACAAGCACATATTCATACTCCCCAACAGGTGTGAGCTGAATGTGGTCAAATTGGCAATCTCTGAAATGGGTAGAGTGGTCAAGGCAAGTGTTATATGGCCACCTTACTTCTGTCCGGACTCGCATATGGCAAAGATCATGCTAACTGGACAAATGATGCAGCAGCTACAGAGAACCCAGGTGTCACCCATTCTTGTTCAGTGTCGCCGTCATCGCTGCTTTTGATTCTGTATACCAGCTGGGCCATCATGGGGAACAGGGACCTCTGTAGGCAAGTTCTGTTGATTGTTCGCCATACGCCGTCCTGTGCTGTCGCTCCCGTATTTTAGCCCATCTGCTTTCTTTCCTCGTTGACTTGTAACTGTAAAGTCCTTGACATATCAAAGTCCAAAGTCTTATCAAAGTCCAAAGTCTTATCACTGACTCATGCTGTCAGTATCTATTCTTCTTTCTTCCACGGCTTGAGGGCCGCTGCCTTTGCTGTGTTGTCGGCGAGGGTGTCATCTCTCGCTTCTCCGTTGTAGAAATCGGTGTGGATTCTCCATTGCCAGGTAGTAGTAGTAGGGTTTCCATGAGACCCTGCACCGCTGCACCATTCTTAATTGGCTGTCCTACTGAGATAACAAGCTGTCTGGCCTTCCATATTGGGCCATAATCATGAGCTATGCCAAATGCATTCCAGGAGTCAGTGTAAAAAGTTGCCGACTTACCTTCTACCACTCCACACGCCCCAGTGAGGGCCTCCGGTTCCGCTTCTTGCCCTGAGACATGCGGAGGCAGAGCTTCTGCGTTTAGGACATCTTGTTGTGTGACCTCTGCATATCTGGTTCGGAATCATCAATCCTCACCCTGATACCATCTACAAAAGAAAACTCAAAATATGCATCATTAACAGTGTGTACATCACTACAATAATGCTATTTAAAAAAATAGCTGATCTGCCATACTCAGATCACCTATGCCTCCCCTCCCCCGTTTGAACCTGAATACCTGATTAAAAGAAGAGTGGCCGGATTCAAGGTATTACAACATTGGGAAGCCCAGAGCAATATTGGGGGAGGCATAGGAAAGAGCACATTGTAGTCGGATCTAATAGGCCAGAGATAAGTGCTTGGGTTGCACTTGCATGAGTATGTTCTGGGTGTCATTTGGGGTGTGGACCACTAGGGGGTAGTCCAATACCAACTTAGAAGATTTGTCAACCATTGCCTGTACTGCTGCCACCGCAAAAGCAGATGAGGGAGCTCCTCAAGTCACTGGATCCACCCTCATGGCTGTGGTTGTCCTTCGTGCTTTTGTGTCAATACTGTCATATAGGCGGCAGTATGAAACAAGGCCCAGAAAGGTGCGGAATTTGGCAACGGGTGTAAGTACAGGTATGGCCTGCAGAACTTGGTTAGTCTTTGGAGGCCTCCAGGCCTTACAGCCTTCTGCAAGAGAAATTAACAGTGAAATTGTGGCCGGTTGGCAGTTTTTTCCAAAGCATCAGCACACAGCACCTAACATGCTGTGGCTGACCCTTCACCCCTTTTTTTTTTTTTTTTTTTTCCATCTAGGGGGATACTGCTTGACCCAGGGGTGTGTATCTGGGTCTCGTATATATTATCATGGTCGATACATTCAATTTCCCTATGCCTGTCTTGTAGGTGTCCCATAATTTGTCAGGATCCGTGGAAAGCTGAGTTTGGGACAGGAGAAAAAACAAAACTTTTCCTTCTGGCTATCTATGATTCTTACCCCCTCCTTGGATTAGAGACGTGTTCTTGCATCATCAAGCTCCACCCCTCTGAGTGTGGCTAATCACTTACTTCCTTATTCCCTCATTCAATGTTTGGCAGTCCTTGGGTACACATCACAACTCAATAAAGATAAAGTCTTATGCATCACACAATTTACATTTTACAAATTACGGGTCAATCTGCCCCGTTCCTCCTGTGGATACCTGGCCTTATCGTTACCTGCTTGTTTCCTATTCCTTGGCTTCTCTACCGTCTCTCTTTCTCCCTGTAGTTTATTTATTCTATATTGTCTGTGAATATACGTTACTTGTGCTGGGACTACCGGGCAAGTAACTTCCTCTTTTTAGGTCTCTTACTCATGTGACAGCCCAGCGACAGGATTATAAGGGAGATAACGGGAGTACGTGGCTAATTTTCACTTTTACAACAATTTTTGTCAGACTTCCGGCGACCGGGCAGATGCAGTATTAGATGCCGGGCATCTCCATCTGATTGGTAATGTACTGCAATTCTCTCTATTCACTAAGCTGGTGTCTTTGTATATTAATACAGACGCCATTGCAGCCCACCTTCACTTCCTCTTTTCTGACACTTAGAGAAATTCTAACGTCTAATGCATAAATCACATATATTATGTTGTAACTTCTGTCACAGCGGTGGTTACAATTGAATTGGGGACTAAACACCTATTGGGGACTTGGCAAACATAGACGTATTTTCTTGTGGGCACGGTGTATTGGGATTTGGTGGGCTACGCAGTCTGTATTCTTAAGAGCCCCCTCAGGATGTGCGTGGCATACAACTTTTTACATTTGTATGACGGATGTATTTGTCTGAAGGATTAGGTTACATAACAAGCCATCCGCAGTAGTTTTAACATCCAACAGTAGTTATTCATTACAGCACAGGAATTGCTCCGCTTCTATTAAGAGTTCCACTTCCTCTTTTTAAATGTAGTTAGCAGCTCTTTTTTTTCCTTTCTCCAAACACACTTACGGGCACAAGCCTATGCTTCTATGCTATTATTAACGTTTAACAATTCGAAAGCAATATAGTTTAGTAGTCTGTCTTTTACTAGAAGGGATCCAATAACGCAACCTAACCTATAAAGTCCAAACCCACAGCGCGCCGCTGTGTACGGTGCATTATCTTGGCTATAACCCAGCCAATGCATTCTCATTGCTAACAATCCCTTCCTACAGTTACTGATGCTAATTCTATATGACCAACAAACAAACTATTCCTATATAACAACTCAGCAGGATTAGCTCTACACAACAAACAAGCACACTAACTTTATATAGGTAGGACACACAGAAAGATTGCTTGATTAATCAATGATAACTTGACTCTCCACCCCTTCCACACTTTCCTGGAGGGTGTAAGAATTAACCTTGGTACATTGTTTGCTGCCTTTCAATTTCAATCATGGCTGCCAGATTTATGATTATAGAAGTCTCCTCAGACGCCGGACACAGTATGCCCCGCCCTAGAGTCTCTAGCATTTCTGTCAATACACAGTTTATTGATCTACCCTCAGATGGAGGGATCTACTCATGAACGTTCAAACAATAAACAAATATTTGTAGACACACTCAAATAGACAGAGCACCAGTACAACTGGCTTAGTCTCACTGCCCCTCGGGATACTGTCTGATAGCTCCCTTCTCCCGGACCCTACAAGCAGGCCTAGCAGGAGCGGAAATCCCATATCAGACTTATCTCTGGCAGTCTCCCACTGATGGGTCTCTGCAACAGGCCACCTGAACGGCTCCCTCCTCCCTCAGGAGTGGAAACACCCCGTACAGGTCCTCCCTCGAGGCAGCTATTGATATCGCCACTCGACCAGTACTCTCAAGACATGGGTGGCAAGACAGACAAATAGACGGAGCACCAGTACGGCTGGTTTGGTCTAAACTGCCCCTCGGGATACTGTCTGGCAGGCCCCCCTCCTAGGTCTATTACCAGACTCTAACGGAGCAGCGTTGCCTGTCCAGACGTTTGACCGTTTCCTGACTCCAAGGCTGTAGACTGCAAACCTGACCAGAGCAGGACCACCTAGTCAAACTACCCCGACAGGCCCCCCTGACTCTGAGGCTTTATCTCCAAACCTGACCCGAGCAGGGGGCCCCCGCGGGGACTTCCTCTCCCTTAAAGCAATTCACTGACCTTGCCAACCAACCAGTACTCTCAAAACGACAGGCATGTAAACATTCCTTTATATCTTATGACAGGTTCTTATCGAGTGATCGAGACTTAAAGAAGTACCTGTCGTCGTGCGGATCCAAATAATTCGGCCTGGCACGGCACATAGGCGAGCCTGAACTTAGCCACACAGGTATAGATAATTAATTTATCTCACCGTGTTCTGATGATATTTTGGGCCCACCAAGTCCAAGGTCGCATATGTCCGTGTCTTCTGTCCGAATTCTATGGAACCTATCGATCACTCCCCGTACGGGCCACCAGCTGACGAGGAACCTTCCTTTGCGGAACCACGCCTTACTCAATTTGGAATGTTTACAGCCCTCCATATTAATTCTGAATTGATAATGCGCATAAGAAGTTCCCACACTGACACGATGTTCAGCATGCATAGCTTCCTCAATTCTAACTTTAATGATCGGCGTGTAGCCTATTTTAAGAGTTTAACAAATCCGCCCATCTGGGCAGGTCAAAAATTACATGCATACAACGTATTGTTTAATTATTGGATAAGCATCTTGCAATTCTTCCATCCTCCGGTCATCTGTGATTGGCCATCAGGGTCAGGATGAAATGAGTGGGTTGTCTTGGAGCCACGTGGGGTTCCTTCGATATGATTGGATGTTACATCATGAACTATAAATTGCACAAACCTCCCATGTTATTTGCATACGTTTCCAGTAAAGTCGCTGGGGAAATTTCTGCGGTTGTCCATGTCTGATTCCTAGTTCCGTATTAGTGCATGCAGCTGGACAGTCAAATATATTTATACATGTTGGTTACGGGCTAAATTGCTAAATTCAATCTTTGTCAGCAGAGTTTTATAAAACAGATATTTCATATAAGCGGAAGTACCTATTGCATAACTTGTAGCAAGACATTATATTTGTAGCAAGACAGAAATATGTATACAGAATGTTCAATTGACAACTGTCTACTGCCAAAGCCCACCGATCCATAATATAGGAATACTGGACTTCCACCACACTGTCTCTAACTGTTGACTTGTCAATATGCATTACAAAGTCTGTGTTCTTTAACACAACGTTTTTTCCACATCAGCAGCCATCTTGTCAATTCTTCTTGAAATGGCGTCATTACTCAAAGGAATAGATTTCACTATGGCACGTGCATAGTACTGACAATCTCTTTAACTGCGGGGTAACACAAGTGTTTCCCCAACAGTATGTGATTTGCCACATTGCACTATTAATAAAGACTTTATAGGAAGAAAGGAGGCCTTTGTCAGCATTGAGAGCAGATTTTCCAAATGGCTTGCCTACAGTGCTGCGGTTCTCAAACTTTGACTTTGAACCTTGTCTGAATGCATTTTTGCAAGTTGATCACTCAGTCTCAAAGGCTTCATAGCTTCATTCGAAAATGCCTTTTCACAAACAAAGCACAAGGCATGAATTCGTATTTCAAGTATTCATTTGAATATTGACGGCACTTCTATTTTTCATCGTTTTTTTTTTTTTATTATAAAGTATGCGTCATGAATTCACTGCTTATGTCTCTCTATCATAAAAAAGATGTATGACTTTTATAACTCTATGACTACGCTACAGATCAACCACACTGGATAACCTAAAGAACAACCTAACCCGCTGTATTCCATAATGCCACTGATTGGCTGGATCTTTCAATTGTGTGGGTCTCTGGGAGTTGTAGTTTATATCAGTGTTCTGAAAAGACACTTGGCGTCCACTAAGACTACTCCCAAAGACCCACACAAGTGATACTTTGAAGCAGCTCCAGCCAATGAACAGCATTATGGTATACAGTGAGTTAGGTTGTGCTGTAGGTTATCCATTGTTATGAAGTGTGATTGATCTGTAGTGGAGTCATGGAGTTATAAAAGTCATACATTGTATGATAGAGGCGTGCAGGCTGCACACAACTCCCATTACATGTAAGTGATTCATACGGAAATAATTGCCTCGGTTTCAGATTTCACCAAATTGTTTTTGAACGGATTATCGACGAAAACCGAGGTATCCTTACTAATTTTTAGAAAAATGTAGTTACTAGACGAAAAAAAAAATCAACAAAGTGCAAACAGAACAGCCCCCCACCCCCACCGCCCCCTTGAGAAGTAAAAACTCCCCCCAGGGGGCAACAACGCTCACGTTGAGAACCACTGCTTTAAACAATAACCCTGTGCCCAGCTAGTCCCACAGCTATCTAGGGTTAGGGCTAATGTCCACAGACATTTTTTCTCCGCGTATTACACGTGCCTGACACTCAGTGTATGGAGGCGATGAAAGTCAATGGACTTTCATTCTTCCATTCACATCAGTGTGTGGACATGAAATTTATATATGCAACAGAAATAAATTGCAGCATGCCCTATTTCTCTGCGCATGATACGGAGCCCTACTATGGGCTCCATGTGAAAAATTGACCCTACGCAGGGATTGCAAGAGGGCAGCGTGTCAATACGCATCCCTGCTCTGAACAGAGCAGGGAATTTGGGGGGAAAAATAATTTTACACCCTTACAGCCAAATACAAATAGTGAGGAGGAGGGAAACTGGTAATATATTGGGACAAATGTAGAATAATTATATCTTTCCTTTTTTTTTTATTTGAATTTGGGACAATGCAAAATAAACAAGAGGTAGAGATTGAAGAGGGAATTGTTGAGATTGCTCTTTAGTTTTCAAACTTTTTAGTATAGTGTTTTTTATTTTAGTATTTTAAAGACTAACTGCTTGATTGCTAGCTAACATTGAAATAACTTCAGTTCAGAAAGTATGTTTATGTGACTGATGTTCCTTTATGCCAAAAGCAATTGTGAGAGGATAGGATGCAGTCACACTTACCCTGTTTCCCCAAAAATAAGCCCTACCCTGATTTTTTGGGATTTTCGGGGAGGCTTGAAATATAAGCCCTACCTCAAAAATAAGCCCTAGCTGCATTACATATGTAGTGGCCCAGCGGGTCCTACATGACACTCACACCAACACTTGTCATGTCTCGCCTGTCTATGTGCCGTCCATGACCATAGAAGGTGCCATCTGTAGGAAAGACCCTGTTTCTCCCCCTCCCCACTAAGCTTAGAGCTTAGCTCTGACGTCAGCTGGTGTCCTATTTGCTGATAACCAGCTTCAATCTCATTGGTGCAGAGTCCAAGGGCAGGAAAGCAACAGCACAAGTCCCTGTGCAAGAGTGAAAGGAGTCCAGAAAGTGTGGGAAAGAAAGGGGGTTAATAAAAAGAGGAGTCAGTGAGCAGTTTGGCAGACTCAGCCAGGAGGGAGACATGAGCGGTTGCAGTCAGGTTGTGTCGGACAAGCAAGAGCAGACAGTTGCAGCACTTTGTTTTCCCAGGGTCGAGCAAGGTTTCATTCCGCTCCCTTCAGGTTCTAGAGCAGAAAGGAGAAGCACCTTTCCGAGCTCGGTCTTCTGCTAAACAGTGAGTCTAAAACTACCTGGTGAACTCAAAGCCAGGATGTATCTATCAGCCACTTTAAACTCTGCTTCCTCTACACTTCACTAAACTTAAGTTATCCCTTCAGTGAGAATAACTAGGGCGGAAATTGCCTCTCAGATTGGTTCAAAGAGAGTAAAGGAGAGAGAGTTGAAGTCAGTTTCTTAAGCAAGTCAATATTGCTGTGTTTCACACAGTGTTTAATCTGCTGCATGCTGCTGCACCTCCTTGTACCATTTCAAGCACCGTTTTAGAAATTGTATATTCAACTGTTCTGCTAAATACCAGCTTCAGTAAATCTGCGTACTCCCAGATTACTATTCCAAGCTATTGGACTTGTCTCGATTATTTCAACGGCAACCATCCTGAGGGTCCAATTGGAATACTGGCGTTACATGTGACAAAACAGGCCTTCCTGTAAGCGTACCACGGTACAGCCCCTGGGTGGCTGCACAACCCCCGACCAGAGCACTTTTGGCGCCATTGTAGGGCAAGACCATATAGCCACCTGTGACAATCCTTTTGCAAAACCTCATGGTCTCCCTCGCTTTGGCTCGACCATTGCACATAAAAAAAAAAAAAAAGCAATGGATTACCTAGTAGGCTCAGTCTACATCCCTCCCGCTGTTCTTGGGAACTTCGGCAGGCTTCCTGCAGTCCTCGGCTATGCATAGAAGATCGCTTTCTGGCCAACAAATGCCATGGCTCAGCCAATTCATAAATCCTGCCTCCACAATGCAATGGCTGTGATTGGTTCATCCAGCGCTACGTTAATTGGCTGAGCAGCGCTTGAGAACCAATCAGAGCCATCGCATTGGTTCATCGAGTGCTGCATTGATTGGCTGAGCAGCGCTCGAGAACTAATCAGAGCCATCGCTTCCTGGAGGCGGGATTTATGAATCCCGTAACCAGAAAACGATCTTCTGTGGGTGGCGGAGGACTACAGGAAGCCTGCCGGAGCTCCGGAGAGCAGCGGGGGGAATGTGGGCACCGTAGTAATGGAATCTGACCTCAAGGGGGATGGAGTTGTTGGTATAACACAAGTGACAGCCATTAATCTAGAATTAAAAGCTCCACGAAACAGTAATATGGAGCCATTCTATCCCACTTGTTACAAGATCATGAATCGAATACATAATTAATTTCTTTTACCTCATTCACAAATATTCAGTGGCACTTGCAAAAGGATGTTAGAATTGCACAGGATCCAACAATATGTAATGCCATTTACAATGATCTTCGAACGTCACTTATAATCAGTGCAGATTATGAATTTCAGTACAGCGCCAATCCATATAATCTGTTATTACTCAATACAGTATGGATTCAAATGTATGTGAACATGTAGGGACTAAATGTATCACTTGCTATTGCTCATTAGTATCACTTTGCAAATCACATTGGCCAGAGTGGCATTTAAGTACCGGTATGTAATTCTTATTACTGTGATATTTCCTTATTGCTTTCTTAAACATAAATCTAAAATGCTAAAAAAGCACCCTGGTGATTGTAAATCCTAGTCAGGTAGTTTAATAAAACAATAGCATTTTTCAATGATTCTTGCAGTGCTTATGTCTACCACTGCCTCCAGACTTTCTCCATCAGCGGTCATGTTGGGACCATCTTCTGTATAAACAGACATGCTCCATCTAGCATCCTGCCACAGTAAATCACGCCGCCCTGGAGTTAGTTGCCTGGGAGAGTTGCATTCATGCGGTGCGTCTTGGAAAATGAAAGTTTTTAGAAGCTTCAGGAAGTGGGTCACACGGGCTGATTGTGACCCCCAGCTGCTACAGAAAAATGTGACCCAACAGAATGGAAGAAAAGCACTTTTTTGGGTATGAAGGAACATTTAAAAATTGTAATAACGTCAGATCTCATGATTATTAGACGTATCTATGGATACAAAAACATTTTCTTTAAAGCTGATTTTACAATTTAGGGCTCCCACACACTTGTGTTTGCGTTTTTTGTTAATGTGTTGTCAATAGGACTTTCTAATGTTAAAAACGTAACGCAATGCACCAAAAACGCAAGTTGCATTGCGTTGTGTTGCGTTTTTAACATTAGAAAGTCCCATTGACAATTGCCTTAACAAAAAACGCAAACGCAAGTGTGTGGGAGCCCTTAGATATAAATTTATTTCACATGACTTCTAAAGCTGCCATGATAGAAACGTCTACTCAACTAGAGAAAACTAGTGCATTGCTTAAAATAGTTTTCTCTTGCAATGACCAGCCAGGATATGTACCAGATCTGTATGTCTCAAGGAGCGAATGTTCTTCAGTATCTCAATCAGCTGTAATTCAGGGTAGAAGAGTAATAAAGAAGAGTGCCTGGAAATGATACGATGAGGAGAAATAATCTTTTCTAATTCATCAGCGAGGTTCTACTAACGTCATATAGCAGTTAAGCCATGAATTATTTTGTCCTTTAGCATCTCTATCAAGCGTAGCAGCATATTTCTTGCCAAGAGCAACTCAGTTCATTCACTTTTCTGGTGGGCTAGATGTAGATGAGCTGATACGTTGTGTATCTAATGGTGCAGTAATTGTTTAAACCCCGTCGGTATACTAGTAATAGGGATTTTTTCCCCTGCGTGATAAGTTCAGCTCTGCAGCAAACGGATGTGAGACGTTGTAATATGTCTATTCTGACCTCGTAATCTTGTGTTCTTTTCTGTGTCAAGTGTTCTACACTCTTATCATTTTGTTGCTCTCATAGTCATATTCACTGATAATGTTTTGGGATGTCTTGCTGAGATTTTTATTATTTTCATCACTTCACAAAAAAGTCTATTACAATTTACAATACTAAAGTGAGGGGGGGGGGGTCGGGGCCTTGTCCATATAATTAAGAAAAAGGAACTGTTACCTTCACAATAGGGCTTATGCAATTTCACTTCAAAAATGAATGGGGCCATAACATTGCAGTTTTGAAGCATGGCAACATTTGTTTACCTAATTACAAGGCCGAGAAGGAGATCAGAGTAAGAGGAGAAAGGCTAATCACCCTCCCAATAATACACTACTAGTAATTATTAGGAAATAGTACAAGTGTTTCTGGCGGCGCAATGCGTCACACAGCTGTGCCACATGGTACATCCATTATGATCCCCATACATCACACACAGCTCTATTACATGCATCCTGATTTACACACATCACACACACAGCTGTGATACATACATGCTGATTTACAGACATCACCAGCTTAGCAGACTCCTGGATACAGTAATCAGCCCTTGGTCATGTGATCCAAGACTCCACCCCCACACGTGATCACATGACTGTGATGTCATCACAGCTCCTGGTGGCTGCTGTCTGCTTATCCAGTATGCAGTACTTTCTACCAAACTGCACAATGGCTCCTCCCACAGCAGTGACCTCACCGCAGGTCCTTCAGCCCACCAGATCTGTCATGCCAGTAGGTCAGTGTCTTCTCTCAGGACCACTGAGTTTTGTCTGAGATAATAATGTCTTAGTTGTATTCTCATTTTTTTTTTATCCACCCCTTTCAAGAGCCCTAACTGTGTTGTTTTTCTGTCGGTCAGGCTCTGTGTTTTATATATGTTGTAGGGCCTGCAATGATGTCACCAGGGGGCGGAGCATAAGCAGCACCCACACACAAACATACATACTCACGGCCAAGTGGTCGTTAGTAGTTTGATTGGCTGCTACTTACAAGGATCGGGGGAATTCATGTCCAATAGGGTTGTAGGTGGAGAAAGTAGAGTTAAAGGGAGAGGAGGTTAGAAAGTCTTGTCTGTTTGCCCACTGTTGCTGCTGAAGTATACAGCAATAGCTATTTCTTTGTTTTCATGCCATAGTTTCCTTTCATCTTTACTTACCGTATATACTCGAGTATTAGCCGACCCGAGTATAAGCCGAGACAATAAGTTTCCCCACAAAAAACTGGGAAAACTTTATTGACTCGAGTATAAGCCGAGCTATACTCAAGTATATACTAGGTAAAAAAAAAACCTTCCATACTCACCTCCCAGTCTGTGTCTGTGCGACAAGCTGCTTGAATCCTCCCTGCTGTCATCCCCTGCCGTCCTCTCTGCTTGGTTCTGTCAGTGCTGTGTAAGTAAGCACTGTGATTGGATTGAGCGCCAGCCAATCACAGCACTTACTTACACAGCACTGATGGCATGGGATTTGAAAGACGAGCAGGGAAAATTCTAAAGCAGCTGGATTGGCTGTGAATGATTGAGCACCAGCTGTGATTGGCCAGCGCTCGATCCAGTCAGAGCTCTTACTTACACAGCGCTGACGGCGGGGGATGACATAGCTGAGTGAAGAGAATGGCGGGGGATGACAGCAGAGAGAATTCAAGCAGCCTGCCTTCCCTGACTCAAGTATAAGCCGAGGGAGGCTTTTTCAGCACAAAAGAATGTGCTGAAAAACTAGGCTTATACTCTAGTATATACAGTAAATTAAAAATGGTACAAAACTACAAAAATGGAAAGTTTTACCGTAAGTTTTTCTGTTCTGGTAGGTTTCTGTTTTTTAATGAAACAAAAAGTACAGTCTACAGCATTATGTTTCCATTTTTTTTCTTAATGACTAAATAACGGAACAGAAGCAAACTGAATCCTTTCCGTTTATTTAAAAATCTATTGAAATGAGGGAGAGAAATATAGAAACGTTTATTTCCATTTATTTTCTCTGCTCCAAAAACCGAAAAGAGACACTGAGTTATGACCTAATGCAGACGTGAACCCACCCGCAGTGGATTGACCAGAAGATTTAGTCAAACCATTCGGCTGAGATTAGAAGTAGAAAAAGAGGGGGGGGGGGGGGGGGGAGAGGTGGAGGACTTGAGGGGAAAAAGAGTGAGCAAAGGGTGTGGGTCAATGTGTGTGATCTCTCCCTAGTCTGTTGATATTTTGCGGAGTCCTGGAAAATAATCCAGTAATACAAAGTTCTATCAAATTTATCCTACGTGTTATGTACAGTCGCCTTGAGATCGTCCATCCGCATCACTTCTTATATTTTGGTGAGCTGCTGTCTTATGGATGATAATTTCATCTGACACCATAGGATAAGGATGCATGCATGGGCTGCATTAAATAATGAGAGATAACAGATTGTTACATAATATGAGAAGGGAACATCACAGAGGTGAAAGAGGAATCAGGCAGGTGAGACTTGTAAGGGATGATCCTAAAATTTGGAGGTTGTGTGTCTAACCTCTGACTAAAATGTATCCAACATGGGACATTCCCAAGAAATGTATAATGACATACCTGTATCAGACCCACATTTCCAGCCTAACTGTTTGAACATGAAGGAGTTGTACAAGTCCTGCACCCAATCCACAATATATTGAAGCATGAATGTATTTGAGGGAGAGACAAGAATGTTGTATGTAAAGTGTAAGGGCTTCTACCCACTAGCTTTTTTTTTCTGTACTTATCTATTTCTCCCCAGGCAGTCTACTTGCGTCATCTTCTCCTGCAGTCTCGGGAGGAGCGGGGTGTCATCTCGCCTCCAGCTGGCTGATTCTTCTGCTTCCTGCCCGGCAATGTACGCTACTTTACAGCTCACAGCCTTGTAGGGAGTGCCGAGCTATTGCAGAGATTGCGCATGTCCGCTGTCTCTGCAATAGATTAGCATTACTTCCTAGCCAGTGAACGCTATGTCACAGGGATGTGACCTTCACTGACCTGCAGGAAGAAGAATGCAAGGAATGCACACTTCATAGCAAGGAGAAGAGGATCTAGACGGCTTGTGGTAAACTGACCTGGGGGACTGGAGAAGATTAGCAAGGAGAAAATGCGGTAAGGAGCCTACCTGCGAAGGAATAGGGGAGTATAGATTTTTATTATTATTTTATTTTTTTTTATGACAAAACTTCTTTTAAGGAGGTGTGAGAACTGCGTCACTTGCCATGAAGAAAGGAGACTTGGCTTTGTGTATCCCATCAAGGCAGAAGCATGTTTCCAGGAAGATCCATCTAGAATCAGAGGCTCTACCTTGGTCAATTTAAGTTTTTTTTTGTTTTTTTTTTACATGGGACGACTGTCAGGCAAACAATGCCCAACACTCGTCCCTGTGTTTCCTTGCTCCCATGCTACTGCTAGCAGAGCTGTCTTGCTCATGGAGCGTCCAGCAGTGGGGCGGGGCAGTGCATGAGATTTCTCTCCCCTTACTCCCCCGCCCTCTCCATTGAGATACCCAGCGACCATTCACTACTAAATGTCCGCTGTTTAAACTGAATTATAGACGATCAGCTGATCATCCATCGTTTATGCAGCATAAAAGATCAACGATGAAGCTCATCGTTCAGTTTAAACAGTGGCCGTTCAGTAGCGAACGTCCGCTGTGTTATCCCAATGGAGGGGGGCGGGGGAGCGAGAGGAGAGAAATCTGCGCTGCCCCGCCCCCCTGCTGGCCGCCTTGTGAGCCAGACAGCTCCTGTGCAAGAGTGCGGAAACACAGGGACGAGTTTCGGGCATCGTTTGCCCAACATTCGTCCCTTGTAAATGGACCTTAACAGCTATTGATTACATGGACCTTTGTCTAGTCCTAGGGAGAAAGCTGGATTGCCTAGTATAGGATACTCGTATGGAGTATAGTGAAGAGAGATGTGATGAGACCTCAATATGATTGGACGTGCACTTTGCAACTTGAACATTTAGGAGATGATAGGATGAGACAGAAGATGGATTAGAAGGCTAGACTGTACTCAGGGTACAGCGAGTAATGGAATATAGGGAAATATCTCCTCAACCTGTGTTCATTGCTTAAGGTCTCTCTGCCTGCACCAATCCACAATGCATAAAAGGTGGTTAGTGTTGTAGTAAGATCTAATGTCGGGCAAACTGAGTTCATCAGCAGACTTGGACAGTCTCAAAATACTGTAGATGTGGCAATTCTAGTGGGCTTACCCGTCTATATAGATTTGGTGAACTCCGATGACCGTGAAGGAAAGTGGTGTTTGGTGGTGTGTTTTCATTTGTGTGTTTTCAGGCCAGTAGCATCTTTTTGCAATCGTAGCAGGCTTTACGTTTGGCTTTTTTTATGGTGTTTTTGCATACACATCTCTGTGGAAGAAAAATGCTAGAAAAAAAATGCATATAAAAATTGTGTGGGGAAAAAAAAATTGCAATATTTCTGTAATGAACGCCTGTGCAAGTTTAAAAAATAAATAAATCACTGGCCTCTTGCATTTTTTAGGGGCAAATTCACACCATAATCTGTGTACAAAAATATAATCACCATTTGGTGCAGGTTTGTTGCGCATTTTGTCATTGTGGAAGATCTAATATGCGAATGTAGCTCTAAAGTAGACAAATGTGGCGCAGATCTAGTAGAGCTGAATATATCTGTCAATGCTTGTTATTTGTCTAGGATTCTGCATTGTGTTAGATACGCGGACTATATATTGATGGGAAATGGGTATGTATTGTGGCGAGTGGCATCAGCATTTATATAACGTTAAGAAAGTGTCGTCTGTACTCTGTCACGTATTGATCTTGTCCGAGCTACTGTGAGAATAAAAGTTATTTCCAAACGCAGGAGTGTAAGATGACATCAGTGAATGAGGTTAACATCCAGCAGGCGTCCTATTAGTAGTAAAAGCTAGAAAATGTCAGTTCACCAAAATCCAATTAAGAATTACAGACCAACTGTTGTGTACTTCCTGTTTGTGTTCCATTTTGGCTCTTCTTTGGTCTGTAATGAAATCATCCTGTTCCTAAGTTTACGTGGGTTTGAGCTGTGACTGTGAAAAGCTGTTACGTCTCGCTTTAAGTGACCTGGCATCGGGCAGCGGTGACCCAACGCCATTCTTTGCCAGCAAGTTAGAGCCCAGAATGTGATGTTTACTGGATGACAAAGCTGTACATGGAATTTCTAACGTATTAATATCCAACTCAGCACAGTGTTTCTAGTGATTAAAAATCTTCAGCCATATTACACCACACACACAGATGATGAATTATAAAAATGAGTCTGGCTAATGGCTTAAAGCTCTGCTCTCCAATCCATAAATACAGATTACGTGGGTCTTGTTTACTGTGTGATTGTATTATATGTAATATTTCAGATTGTTGTTCTCATTTTTCTATCAGATCTAAAACAATTGCACTTAAAGTTTAACCTGTCATGTATTTTTATTTTTTCACATACAGAGCATTTTTGCAATATATTTAGCCTATTATGTACCCTTTTAGTAGAAATACCTTTTAGAAACTCTGCCCCTAACCATATTCTGCTATGCAGCTGAGGAGTGCTGCTTAGGAAAATCCATATTAAGCCAATGCATAACTGAATGGGAGTAATGAGTACACATTAATTGTAATGGAGCAGAGCCTTGGGCAAGGCAGGCCAATGTACGCAATTTCGGTCCATGAAAAACAGACCAATTTTTACTCTGCATGTTGCATGCGTTTTTGTTGTAGTCTCAAGATGTACCTGCAATGACCGTGTGCAATAAATTACCAGCAATGATGCACTAACTAGAATTGGGTGTAAAGCCTATAAATAAAACGTAACGTTTTATTTAAGTATGAATCAAAACCATTGAATATAAAAATTTTGCCACATAAATATTATCAATAAGTGTGTGCATCAATGCATTAAACCATTCTGGGTAAATATGTAAAGATTTTTTTTTTTTTTTTTAAATCAAACTGTCTCACTGGTCTTGAAGATGAACCCAAAATACAGATGTCACTGAGAATCCATGTTTTAAGTCTTGATGACTATGATGATAGTATTCCAACAAATGCAGCAGTAAAGGTCAATATACAGGTGTTAACTAACCCTATTGCACTCTGACACCTTACGCCCTACACCGATGGGGCAACTGCCCTGATTAGAGCTACGCCATAAAGAGACCCTGTTGTGGAGATCCTAATATGTCTACAAAGCTAGGTCAATCAGAATAAAGTTCCTATGTGTTGTGCCTGGATGATGTGTAGCAAGATCATCAAATGGGGACAAATGCATAATATCATTTCAGATGGAAGCACAAACATTTGCTCCATTTGACTAAATACAGCGATTATGGACCAAGTAGTGGCACCATATCCAGAACTGCCAAATTTTAAAAAAAAATTCATTTTTAGGATACGACATGTATCTACACCTCTAGTACTGCTTATAGCAGATAAGTCTCGGCAAAGTCAGATGCTATAACCGAACAAGGGCGCTGCATATGGCTGACACTCTATATGTTAGCTGGCAGACCTGATTCCTCTGTCCCCCGAAGCGTCCCTTACGGGAGGTCCAGGATGACCTAGGTAACTACAAGCTGAAACACATGACTGCAGCACTCAAATACATTTTTTAATCAGAAAAATACATTACTCTAATGCATATACAACCACATTAGAAAATGCAAGCTTTTTGGTATATAGTTTGACAAAGTATATTGGCCCATCCACAATTGTCCACGTGATCATGCTTTCGATGGGTCTTGACACTTATAACAGGCGGTTTAATTATAACCTGCGAAAGATGGGTCCCTACTAGGGATGACCGAGTATACTCGCTAAGGCACTACTCGCTCGAGTAATGTGCCTTAGCCGAGTATCTCCCCGCTCATCTCGAAAGATTCGGGGGCTGGCGCGGGGTGGGGAGCTGCAGGGGAGAGCGGGCAGGAACAGAGGGGAGATCTCTCTCTCCCTCTCTCCCGCCCGCTCTCCCCTGCTCGCCGCTGCAACTCACCTGTCAGCTGCAGCTGCTCCCGAATCTTCAGGGACGAGCAGGGAGATACTCGGCTAAGGCACATTACTCAAGCGAGTAGTGCCTTAGCGAGTATACTCGCTCATCCCTAGTTCCTACCACTTAGCATACATCTGTCTTGGGCCTAAGCCTACAAATAAAACTAGAGAAAATAGGATAGCAATTTCTAAGGACCGGAGGCAGATAGGTAGGTACGTACTTACCGCTGGTTCCATCCATGGAGACTACAAATACTGATGATCACAGCATAGAAATGAAAAAAGCCTAACTCATCACAAGTGATTTACAGAAAATGGCTAAAATGCAACAGGTCATTGAAGCCCCCTATCTGAATGCACAAATGTACTTTAATGGGTTCTCGTGGTGTCTGTATTCCGTCAGAGAACAAGACAGAAAATACGCCGTTGTGAATGGACCCTAAGTATCAGTGATGGATACTTACACATATACCATGACTTCCATTAAGAAAAATAACCAAATGAATGACTCTGGTTTGAAATATTTCTTTTCTCTTTCGCAGAACAGTTGGTGCTCCACCATTTCTGGACCCTTTCCTATTCCAAGGATATGCATGAAGTATTAAATCGTCTGATACATCTGGATGTGAAGATCAGCTTGCCTGATACAAAAGGAACAAATCTACATGAGAATCAATGTCAGAGCTTTGATTATACCCTGAAAAGGTACTTCGGCAAGATGCTGAGAAATATCACGAAGCCTACACCACTATGCATAGAGTAGTGGTAGAAAAGTCTTTTCCTTTACGCTTTCTGATCATTTGAGAGACATACTGAAAGACTCCCGTATGAGACATTGCATTGTTTGCAAAACTATAGGAAATTGTGCTCTTTTTTGACTGCAAGATCCTTTAACGCGTTGGATAGGAATTTTCCATTCTTTAAAATTCATTCATCGGCTGACAATCTTGGATTATTATTACAGTAGTATTTGCAATGGTGAGTTTCCCTTTTACCTTATTTGTATTTTGTGTCACTTGAATACATTTCATCTTCGATTGGGGACATACACAGAAGTCATAGTGGCCACAAAACTCAGAATAGATCCCAGTACTTACTGAGAGCTCCATCCATTGTACATTGTCGCTATTAAAGGCAACGTTCACTGTATGGGTTTTATGTCAAAAACCGTCTGTGTTGATTAATAATATATAAATAAAATATAGGTTGCGGAGCTCTATTATTCTGATTTGAAGGGGTTGTGTCAAGTTTTAAACTTACACTTATCTATCCTATGGGTAGGGTATATGCTCAGTGGGGTTAGACCACTATGACCCCCACAGATCACAACAGGGTTCCTGTGTCCTCCTGTATAACTGGAACGGCGATCGAGCATATGCGCTGCCATTCTGTTCACCTCTGTGGGACTGTCAAAGATAGCCAAGTACAGTTTAAAACTTTGTACAACTCTTTTTAACCCTTTGCAATCCAATTTTGGATTCAGGGTTTCCTAGGGGGTTTCCTCTTTCTGCTATTATACAATGCGCCATCTGCTGGCTACAGCCAGTACTGTGGCATGTGACATGCTTGAGAGGCCCCCAACAACAGAGCGGCCAGTAATATACAGTAAGAATACACTGCCAGACGTCTTTAGACATCGGAGCTGTACAGCCTTCAATCAGGATGTCTGAAGACCTAAGACAGTGAATTTGAAAGAGTTAATAAATGAATATAGTTTTGCCTGCATGTAACCTATTGAGAGAAGCCAACTGCACATGGATTTATACAGCTGGTAGGTACCAGACTCAATGTGAGGTGAATGAATTCCCTATGCAGTAAACTAAGCCCAATGGTGACTACAGGTAGTCACTAAGGCAGTATTACAGCAAGCAGAGGAAGCAGTTTTGTGGGTCCCATAGCATTTATGTGCCCTGAATGTCATATTTTTGCAGTACAGTTATTTATTGTGTTCTCCTACTTGAAACTGTTTGAGAACCTAGAACTTATTGCACCTAACTGAAAACCGTACTTTTACTTTAAAGAGAATCTGTCATGTCCCTTTAAGGAAGTCTGTCAGCTACTTTCTTCCCAGTAAGCTAAGCTTATGGGCTGAAAGTAAGTGAACCGCTGAGTCCGGGGCTGTAAGTTTTTGGTTTTTTTTGTTTTATACTTTTCTTCCCCTGATGTCAACACTGAAAACCGCTTCTGAATTCATTGAGTGGCACCTTAAGTTAACTTACAGCCCCAGACTCAGCGGCCCAGCTACTTTCAGCCCATAAGTTTAGCTTATGGGGCTAAAAGTAGCTGGCAGATTCCCCTTTAGGCTGCCCAATGGTAGTCTGAATTTATGGGCCATGTGTTCTATCTACTCAGAGTTTGGGTTTGTGGCCACAACAAAAGCATGGGACATGCATCACAATCTTCAGCTATCTATGACCTCTGGCTCAGTCATGATGTGTCTTCAATACTGATGGCCATTGTAGGCAGGTGATGTGCTGAGTGTGGTATGCAATACTAATGTCACTATGGATGATGCCACCACCACGGTTTGGTGGTGTGTTAACATATGGAGAATGGGTTAGCGTTCCACAGGGAGGTTTCTAGCTTTTGGCTTTCCTTGACCTGTTTGAACTAAACGTAGCAGAAGTGCTAATGTCTCTCTTGTCGTTCGCTCCAGGTGCATTGTTCTTACATACTCTGAAACACTGTAAATACTGCAGCAGTGTGAAAGTAGGTCAAGCCAGGTTGTCATGAATGTAAGCAAGAATATTTCCATTCACAAACAACAATCCTGCTTGAATCTCGAAAAATGGGGAGAAATTGTATTCTATTAAATACGTGGCTATAGTCACAATGGTTTAAAGTTTGATTTCAGTCAAGTGAAGGAAGACGTTGTGTTCTATTCTTGGATTCTATCTGTGAATTATTCAGTTACTGGTTTTTGTTGGGCTTCTTTCTTATACCGTTTAGAAGCAACTCCCCACTAAAGATTACTCTTAACGCTTTACGATTAATACATCACATTAGAGTAATGTAGGAACCAAAGCTAATAAAGCCAGTAAATCTTGTCTTCTTTTTAAATGGAACATATTTAGAGATTTCCTCACTTATGAGGTACTTTTTACTATGAAAGGTTGTACATAATACTGCAGTAGTTCCACACTAATGTATTTTAGGAATTTGATTAATACATTTAGTATCTGCTCTTTAGTATAATGATGTTTTTGCTTATTATACAGCCTCCTTTTCTCCAAGGAGATGCTTCCTGAATGTGGCTGAGCCTGCAGCCTCTGGAATATGCCGCAGTGCAACTATCTTGCCAACGCCACGGACCGTGTGAGGGAATTGCCCACCACCGGCCCAGGGAGGCATGGTGACGACCTTCAAGATTGCGGTACTTGGGGCCCAAGGAGTGGGGAAAAGCGCAATTGTGCGTCAGTTCATGTACAACGAGTTCAGCGAGACCTGTATCCCCACCAAATCTCGTCGTGTCTTCCTACCAGCTGTTGTCATGAATGGCCATGTTCACGAACTTCAAATCATGGACTTCCCTCCCATATCATCTTTTCCAGTCAACACCCTACAAGTAAGTTTTGGTTACAAGAGTTGGTAATAGTTCTACCTAACTTTTTAGATTCCTTATTGTCATTAGCAGAAATGTAAATGACATTAGGGAAACACAGTGGTAATTGAAATCCGGTTAATTAATCAATCAAAATATCTATGCAAGTGGCTCAAATAGTTATTCCCATCTTATAAAAGGGATGGCATAATGCTTTTTAAGATAAGGTCCAACCTCTTATCTGATCAGCTGTTTTTGAGAAAGGGACTACAGTGCTTATTGACTTGAATGGGGGTCTTTCTATAACAGCTTGCTAAGATTACCACTGTGCAGGAAAAAAAAGGGTACCTGTTGCGGCATGCCACTCAAAATTTGGAACTTGACGTTACAACACGTTACAACATCAGCCTCAGCTCAAGTGATCATGGTTCTGGTGCTTGAGTCTCGTCATTCGGCCTTGGGTGCCGACGTGAACACTTTTATTTGCTGGTGTGGGGCTTGATTGGTTGATGAGTGAGTGTTACTCCGGCCGGCCAATCAACCATAAATGGGGTGTATGTATACCAGCCCCCCACTCTCAGAGGGCACCTGTTGTTTATCTGCATGTTGGAAATTCTGGTCTGGTCCGTGTCCTCCTACAGTTGTCATACCGTCAGATAAGTCTGTGGGGTTTTGCTTATTGACTGGTTTAGTAACATCTGCTTCCTAGTACTGCTGTGGCATTTGTGAATTTCATATAGCAATTATCACCCCGCCCCCCCCCCCCCTTCCCCTTTAATCCTCCCTCCCATGAATGGATGACCCAAGTTGCACCAAGGTCCCTCGTTGGGGCAGTCTCCCCGCTTTTAGATAGGGTTTACTCTTATTCGTATCGTAGGATGAGATTTCAATTTTTCCAACTTCTTAGTTTCATTATCAATAGTTTTGTGCTCTGTGTTTACAAACGTTGTAGACATCCATCCTTTTTGGACAACTTTTACGTTCAATCCGAATGAGGTGTTTGGCGTCTGGCTTGGACATAACATCACCTAATACAATATTAGCATCTTGGCCCTTTTATGCTCAAAATAGTGGGTGTCCCATCGATCATAAAGTGGTGGCACATTCTATGCCATTGTATAAAGAACAGAGAAAGCAGGTCGCCAGCAGCACAAATTGTATATCCCTCCAAGGGCTGGGCATAGATCATGCAGTAGCCAAAGAAACAGGTGAATGGATCCTTTTCACCAAATCACATGCAGCAATGAAAAAAAGACTTTGGCAGCATCCAGGGTGCAAATTGATATCCAAAATTTTATTCCCCCATCACAGAAAAACAGGCAACGTTTCGGCCATGTTGGCCTTTGTCAAGCTATGTCAATGGCTATGCCATTGTATAAGATGGGAGCATCCCTTTACTTGTTTGTTCCATTTTTGTTAGTGTATTTTATATTAATATAGTCATTCATTTTGTCTGATTTTACTCAATTATTAAATTCTTCTTACTATTAAAGTGTACTTCCAATTGCATTCTCTAATCCTACATTGGCTAGTGCACAATTGTACAATATCTAGAGAATATCCTGCAAAGTTTAACTAGACTAGGTCCCATGCATGATTCCCTAGAGGGGTAGAGAAAAAATAAACAGCACTTCATAGTGTAGATCTCTCAGTGCGCAATGGGAAGCAGAAAAGGAATAATGGTACCTGAATGCCGAAGGGGCAAGCAATTGAATGTGGGCTGATAGCAGCCTACCCAATTCGGATAGGCAACGCATCCGTATCAATGCAGAGAAGAAGGAAAAGGAGGGCAATGGTGCACGTGGACAGAGAAATCGGACAAGAGGATGCCTTGTAGACAAAGCGTTTTAGCTCTGCGCCAGTGTTTTCATCTGGCCTTTAATTGTAATCCTGCCTGTGATGATAATGAGATGACTGCTGAAAAGTTTTCTATGGAAAGCATACATGAAAGCATATGAAAAAAAAAAGCAATGAGTTTTTTTTTTTTTTGTACAGCTCAGCTCCTAAAAATGCAATTAAATCAAACAAAAAGTTGTCTGCACCCCAAAATAGGGCAGATGAAAATGTCAACTCATCCTGCAAATAGCTGGCCTCTTCACCGCTCCAAACTTATGGCGATCGAAAAAATATTTTTATTGAGCGAAAGTAGTAAAACATAAGTTTTATATAGTTGTCTTTTATCATCATAATTACACTGGCTGAATAAAATTTAACATGTTATTTATACCACATTAAGCCAAATGTACACAGCAGTTGAGAACCGTATGGGTGCACGTCCAAAGCTCCAAAAAGTCCAATCTGAATAAGGCAGAGGGAGACTGCATATCCCACAATGGAATAGCTTTCGTGAAATAAAAGGTCTTCACTTGCTGGATGTGCTGTTTCCCTCTACTTGATTGGATTTTGTTTTTTCATTTATACCACATAGTGAATGCTGTAAAAACCAAACCTACAATAATGATGGAATTGTTGTTTGTTTTTTTTTCCCCCTCCTCCCTCTCAGAAGCAATTATTAAGCTCTGATGTACTCCACACAGCTCACATCTGTCCGCACATTATAAAATGATATACCAGTAAGACTCCAAACAAAACTGTTGCTGCTTATAACTCCAGATTAAAATGCTGAAGGGTGATTTCCAAAATGGGGCCACGTTTTCTCCACTGTACTGGGTAGTTAAGGGGCTCTTCAAATGTGACATGGCACCCGAAAATTGTTTCAGCAAAATCAGTGCCCTTTTCCTTTGTCATGTCATGGGCTCAGTCAGCAGATTAAATGGTTTATTATGTTTTGTTTGGTTGTTTTTATGTTATGGGATAGTTGTGTACTTGGGAGAAATTGTTTTCCAAAATGGAGTCCCTTTTTGGGTGTTCTCAGGGTGTTCTGCAAATGTGACGTAATATTCCAAAAATTATTCCAGCAAAATCCGCACTTCCTCCCTTCTGAGCCCTTTTGCATGCCTAAACAGCAGTTTGTCCACATGTGGGACATTCCGTACTCCGGAGAAACTGGTTAACAAATTTTGTGGTGCATCATCTTACGTGGACCCTCCTGAAAATAAAAAAAATGAATCTAAACCTATTTGTTTTAAAAAAAATTGTAATTTATAATGGCCCAATGTTACCAACTACCACCAAACATTTAAACATCTGTTAGGCTTAAACCCTCACTACACCACTTCATGAAATCATTGAAGCCTCTAGTTTCTAAAATGGGAGTCCTTTTTGGGTGTTTTCTACTGTTTTGATTTCTTCATGTCATCCAAAAGCCAAATGGCTCTCCCTCCTCTTCTGAGTTCTCTCATGTTGCCCACATATGGGACATTTCATACTAGGGAGAAATTTGGTTGCAAATTGTGGGGTGCATTTTCACCCATTGCCCCTTGTCAAAATGAAAAATTTGGTGCCAAACCTATTGGTTTTTTAAAAAATAGGAATACCCTTTTTAGAGCCCAATTTTAAAACACCTAGGGATATAAAAACAGTCAGTATATCCTCTTATGAATTTTTTAATATCTTGGCAATTGGTTTCTGCTCATGTGCATGAAGAATCACTTTTACATTGCATGCTATGGGCGGTATTTGCTGCGGAATTCGGAGGCGGTCTCCCATGTGCACTCACCCTTACAAGCACGAAAATTCAGTGTTTGAAAATTCTGAATTTTTCTTACATTTCTGTAAATTTAACATTTTTTAAAATAAACACAAAACGTATCGATCAAAAATCACAACTAACAAAGTACAATGTATCACAAAAAATCGCTCTCAGAATCACTTAGTGATAACTTTGTAATGCTTTTGCTTATCTAAGTTAAGTGATACATGTCGGGTCCGAAAAACGGGCTGTCAGAATGGCCAAAACAAGCTGCATGGGGAAAGGGTTAAGGAAATACAAAAAATAGGACCTGTTGGAGGGGGGGGGGGGTACTTGAGGACTGGAGCTGTCAATCTCACACATTGTGCAAAATATGCGAGCAATAAAGATCACAGAATGTTCTATCTTGGTGCGTATTACACTCCAAGATAGTGCATGGCCATCGATGGCCCACCGCAAGTACTTGCTGCCTGTCGCACGACTGTCACATGCGGGCGGCACACAGCGAATTACATTCATGTGCAGCTGATCTAAAGACATATACACAGAGCTGATAGTGAGTTGTGCCTGAGTTTTGCACAACACATGGATACTACTTCCGCGTGATTTCTGATGTGCGGGACACAATACATTACATGTCCTATTCTTTGGCAAGACTCACAGAAGAATAGGAAATGCAGCGATTTTTCAAACTTGGACTATTGATCTGAGTGAGAAATTGCTTTTCCGAAGCGAGTTCTGTCCATATCGCAATCGGACGGAACTTGTACAGGAATATTGCCTGTGTGAATAAACCTTTTAATATGTGAGATTTTTTTTACGTATTTGAATCAAGTGAAGCTAAAAATGCCCTTATTGCTTTAATAGTTGCCAACCAAATACTCATTTGGCTGACTGCTATTTCTGCTGGGTCCCCATACATATTAAGGCTGCGGTCACATGAAAAAATCTCGCTGAATGACTGCAGCGGGACCGCACGGAAATTCCACAACATTTCCGCAGCAGGGAGGCGGCTTCAAAACCTACGGGTTTTAAAGCGGCTTCGCCTCCTATATTCTACTGCGACTATCTCCTCCATAGAGAGGGGGGTGGCCACAGCGGAAACAGCAATACAATCGACATGCTGCAGCTTTGAATTCCGTGCGGGATGTCTCTGTCAGTGCGGATTAGTCGCAGCGTGTGGACGAGATTTTTGCAAATCTCGTCCACTTTGCTGCTTGGGCTCGGGGTTAAGATTGCCAGCAGAATTTCCCTGGAAAGTCCACACGGAAATTCCACAGCAATTCTCCCCCATGTGAACCCAGCCTAACACTCATTTTTGCGGCAAGCTCATGTGTTTTACATGGGGGGAAAGGGAGAAAGTCCCAGCTAGACCTCTCTGGCAGCGGCTTACAGTATCTCCAAAAAGAGCAAAATGATGAGGCCTCAAAAATCAACTTGTTCAATTCTTTTCTTCCCCCAACATTCTCTATCAGGAGGTCAAACACACATGCAACAGTCTTCCTGTCTCTCCGAAATTGTTATCCGATTCGGATGTCTTTTTCCCTAATGGGGGGGGGGGGGGTTAAGGGGTTAGAACTCTAGAAAAAGAAAATACTACTTTAGTAACATATAAAATAATATATCTTACTTACAATAGAGACCCAGAGATAAAGAAGATATGCTAACATGCTAAAGGATTATGGCCATTAATGTAGCATTGTGAAACGTTGCAGTGTCAGGTCATTAAGAACCAAAACACAGTGATCATTAGAAGTTGTTATATAAAGATGGTGACATTTCTGTTATATGATGTGATAATGGTCACAGTGCTAGTGTCACCTGATAGAATTAGCTAAGTGTGTACATACAGATACAAATCACATCAGGTAGAAGAGCCCTTCCCTCCAATATGTATACACATACCACGCACCTCTATCTGCTCTGTTACAGTAAGCTTCACCCCTCCACATTCTCTTCTCTCTCCCGCCCCCTGGAATATTTTCCTAAGCTAGCTTGTCTGTGATCAGACTGGTTACATAACATTTGCAGATTCCGGCAGGGGGAATCCCGCCATAAGCATGTCGCATCGCACTCTTTGAAGTCACCACCCCCATTTCTCTATCCCTCAGCAACTTCCCACGCTGAGAGGTGTGTGCTATAAACCCCCGAGGCAGAAGGGATGACCCTTTCCCTCATCAGCATGCCTGTTAAGGAGGAGTGCGTGGGATATAGTGACAGGAGGAGTGAGTGAAGAAAAGAATGATGTAGGACACTTTCTGTGATTGCATTGCAGTTTAAGATGGGAAAAATGTAATAATCTGCTGTAGTAGAGCTTCCAGTATACTGCTCTGCCAGGAAAGTGATCCGGTCCAGGTAGCTCTTATGCCCTACAAATACCGGAAGACTGCAATCATTTAAAGTAGCTGTATATGTCAAGTACTCCTATCCAGTGTATTCATGAAGGTAGCGCTCAACCTGTTTCTTCCCGCCTCTCAGCAGTGATTGACAGTTGACTGTGTATATCTGTATACACTGCAGTCCGCCAATCACTTAGGAGGACGGTGGGGAGACATGCAGAGGCAGTGGGAGTGCTAGACTTATAAATCATGGGGCACAGTTAAAAATTGTCTTATGGCGTGTAAAAAATTGCAGCTTTCTGCGCAAGCGGGTATTTAAACAAAAGATTGCGACTTTTTCCCTTTTTTGGCGGCTTTTCTGAAAAGTGGACGGGGCTTGGTTAGGAGTAGAGCCGCCCTGGGCCAACAGATTTATGTATGATTTACGCTAGAAGCTGTTAGTCAGACCTGGTGTTTGTTTTTGAGAAGGTGCTTGGAGCTGCCGAGAGGCGCTGAATACATGAAGTATTAAGTGCAACGTGCGTCGGGGTAAATTAAAATATTTAGGCCTTATGTCCACGGGAAAAATCAGGCCCACCGCGGATTCTCCATGCAGAATCCCGCAGCGGGTCCCTCCTTTCCCGCGGACATGAGGCTAAAAAGAAGATTAAACTTTCCTGTCCGGTCGCGGCCGGGTCTTCTTTCTTTGGCCCGGCGGATGTGCTCAGCATGCTGGCAGCGTGCCGCATGCATGCGCCGGGCACTCCATTTTTTTTTGAACTCCTGCTCTCCCACGCTACCACGCCGGAGAGCAGAAATTCAGCTGCGGATCCGGACGGCTTCAATAGAAGCCTGCAGGAGCCGTCCCTGCGGGAGAACTGCACTAAAAATGGAGCATGACGCGGGTGTTTTTCCGCAGACGCAATCCGCGCCTCAGGGGAAAATGACATTCGCAGGTATTTAACTACCTGCGGGTCTCCAATGCATCCCTAGGGGGCGCGGAACACGCTGCAGGAAAAACGCTGCGGATTCTTAATTTTATTTTACCAGTGGACATGAGGTCTTACTGTGTTGGAAATGCCGGGCTTAGTAAATTTCCCCCTATGTTTTTGGTGTATTCTTTGATCACTCCTATCAGCCATATAGCACAATATTTATTTTTGCTATTTTGCATAATAGGAAAGTCGATCTGACCCCATACTAGGCTGCCTTTTACGTATGTCCTCATCTCATAACAGACCTGGCTTAAATACATTAAAGCTAGTAAAAGGAGACTTAACATACACTTAATATCCCTTTCACAACTGGAGCCTGCCTGTATGGAAATTAAACCAATGACCCCAGAGTGCAGCAAAAATCAAGTGAGGAAGTATTCCATGGATTAGTTTATAGAAATCCATACTAGAAGTGAAAATCAAGTGATCTGAGCGACTTTTAATGCCCACAAAAGGGGTCAGAGCAGGATGTCAGGAATTGTTCTGATGAACAGGCGGTGCCCAAACATGTAACCTGCTGTCCCTTAGCACAGATGAGCTATAACTGCAGACGACCAGTTCAAGTTCAATAGATGTTTAAGAGAAACCTATAGGCAGACTCCAGTGGACAAAAATTGCATCACTGCACACTGGAAAATTATCGCCTGGTCGGAAAAATCCAGACTATTAATGCACCATGCTAATGGGAGGGTCAAGGTTTGCCCGAAGCGGCATGAATCCGTGAAGTCTTCCGATCAGCTGTTCAGAACATGTCAGCACCTCCATTTAGTTTGCAGCAACTGCAAGAGGCTCTCCTGTCCACTTGGGCCAATGTTCCTGCAGAATGATTTTAACTCCTCGTGGAATCTACACTATAATGAATTGCTGCAGTTCTGAAGGCCAAAGGAGACCCCAAACACTAGTAGATGTTGTTTTTTTTTTTTTTAATAAAGTGGCCATTTAGTGTAGATAGCTGCAGAAATACAACAAAGGATAAATAAAGGTTTGTACTTTTCTCACAACATATGTAGTTCCTTTATGGCCCCGGATTTTGCAGCAATAACCCTCCATAAGCATGAAATGTAAAAGCGGGTCTTCATGCCCACGAACGAAAATCAATTGCAATTTTCTGCTCGGGCGGGGAAATTGCAGCATGCTCTGTTTTGAGCCCGATTTCTGTGTGGACGGCTTAATCGTTGCGCAAAGTCCATGGGATCCGCGTCATCGCCTAGAGACGGCGCAGCATTATCTGTATTGCACATGTGCGCCGGCCAGCACATCCTCAGCACAGAGAAGAAGAATTGGGTACGCAGGGGTCACTGGCCGGGCACAGGGTCGGATTCTGCTCCGGAATCCCGCATGCGGATTTTGGCCTAAATGTGATAGAGGCACTGATATGTATCATCTATAGAGCGTGAAAAAAACTAACGTTATTATAAAATAACATTATCTGTTTTGCCATACACAACCTATGTGTGTTATTAAAGCGTGCCTGAGTTTTCAAATGTATTCAACAGCAGCCCAAAATTCTTCATCAGCTGCTGCTTTGCACACACTTTGAGCTCTATCAACTCCTTTTCCATGTAGATTTTCCTTACACGCAGGGGTCATCTTCTAAGCCAGCCATGCTACCATTATTGTGTTGCCCGGGACTAGCTCTCCCACACATCCCATACTGCATTACATAGTCCTGCTCCAATCAGTTGCAAAGCAGCCTCTGAATATCCTCTCTTGTTGCATGCGGTAATTAGCAGTGTCCCCATGTCCCTGTTACTAGAGAAGCCAAATACCTAACAGTAGTGGATTATAAAGCTGCTGGAAGGGAGACCCCTAGTGGCAGCCACTTCAATTTTGATTTTCAGCGCTTAAACAAAAGCTTTTAATGTTCTCTAAGATTGATGATACACACGTAGCCTATTAGATGAGCAATAGGTTGTGTGAAAAGTTAGTCCATATAAACTATTTAACCCTTTTTCCTTATGTGAATGCAACTTAAAGGGGTAGCCTCATCTATGTAAAACTATTCAGGCTTGATGTTTTATATATTACAGGAGTGGGCAGATTCCTGTTGCCGAGGACTCAGAAGTGCACATGCTTACATCCTCGTCTATGACATCTGTTGCTTTGACAGCTTTGAATACATCAAAACCATAAGGCAGCAGATCTTGGAAACCAGGTGGGTCACAAACACTCAAAAAATCATTCATATATGTAATGACTGCGTTATGTAATAATATTTTGATATTATTATAGGACACATTTGGTTGGTTGTTCATGTCTAAAAAGCAATTTTATCCGTTCCTGTTAAGGTGCTTTCAGACAGTGCAACCAAGTTGCATTTGTTTAACGGCAAAGCTGCATCAGAATGCCACAGATTTAGTAAAATTGCACTATAAGTATTTGTGATATAAAAATGCACTTGATAGTCCTTAGGCCTCCTTCACACTGGCGACAGTCGCATTGCTACAATGGTACAAATCACATGTATGTGAAGCCCATTCTTTCCTATGGGTCCCTTCACACATGCGATGTTTTGTAGCATGCAACAACCCGACACATAAACCTCCCCGGTCCGGCGGTTTGCCTGCGACACGTGAGGTGCAGAAAAAAAAATTAAAAAAACACCTACATCACCTCGAAGCGCTCACCGCTGCAGCTTCTCCCCATGTCCCAGCACAGCTACTCTTCTTCATCTTCTGGCCGGGGATTGAAAAATCTCCACCTCCTGGAAGCGCTGGCTGTTATTGGCTGACACTTAGTTATTAATGACCTAATGATGACAATGAACCATCATTTATGCTTCAAAATTGCAATAATATCTAATACTGCACATGTAACATTAGTATAAGCATGTTTTTGGGGAACACACTCCCCAAACTTCCGGACAATCCTTGATGTACAGAAGTTCAGACGTGCCCTAAAGACTCACCTCTTCAAAGAAGCATACCAACTCTCCTGATTTAGTCCCCCACCCTCAAATCACCCCCAACATGCACAATCCTGATTGAGCTCCCCGTGCATCAAAAGCGCTACGGAATAAGTTGGTGCTATACAAATAAAGATGATTATTATTATAATCTGCTTGAACATGGACTCTCATTATATAAGAAATTAGACTTTGGCCTCATGCATACATCCATATTGACATATTTTGGCTCCGTTTTTTTTTATAAAGCAATAATAGGACTCCCATAGCAGTGCATGAGGCTTTTACTCTGCATCGGTATGTCTCCTGATTTCATATGGAGTTACACAAAGGTTATTTTTTTAATCCGATTCAGTCCGTATCCAATTGACATAAGTGTGGCATGTTCTATATTACAACACCAATCAGAGCCTGCTGCATGAGTCCTAGTGTGCTGCCACAGACAGAGTATACAGCAGGAAATTCAAAGTCTTTGGTCTGCCAGTATAGGACACTAGGTAGCAATGCAAACTCATGCAGGAAGACTGACTTCTCTATTTGCACAGTCCGTGAGTGCCAAGGTGATAAATGGGCAGATTGTCTGGATTTATTTTTCTTTTCCATGTACACGCTAATTTGTTGGCTAATTAAAAGCAGCTGTTACACAGCACCACCTAGAGGCATCAGCCAGTATGCGTTGTCTCTCAATCCTGTTTCAAAACGATTATTCTATTTGTGCACAAAATGTAATGATGCACAAGTCCTAATCGCCCAAGACTGATCCTACGTGAGGCTTAACTTCTGTTCCATAAGAAATGCTACATACTAGAAGAATTGCTTCCTTGTAAAATGGTTATTACCGTATTTTTCGGCCAATAAGACGCACTCCAAGTTTAGATAACAAAATGTAAAAGAAAAATATTTCACATTAATTAAAATTTCTCTAGTGGTCTAAGGAAGTGGAGGAGTCGATAACACCAACTTTGATGGCCTAGGACAGCACCTCCTTTTTTGGTATTCTAGTGGAAGTGAGGGGGTTAATGGCTCTAGCACCAGATCTCAGTTCACCCCCCTGTAGTCAACCTGTATACAGAACTTCACAGAGTGCTGCAGCCAATTGCAGATCTCAGAGGTGGATAACTGACATCTGTGAGTGGTTGCAGCAGTGGACAAGGAGAACAGAGATGCGGTGCTGGAGCTTTGAGGATCCAGTTGGGGTGAGTATGTCTTATCATTATTTTGGAGCATGGTCGCACGGTTTAACCCCTTAAAGGGGTTGTCTCGCGGCAAACATCAAAATTTTACATTAGCCCATTCCCCCTGTCACCCCCCTGGCATAAAATAGCATTTTAAAGCGGTTTTTAAACCGCTTGCTACTCACCGATGTGATGAAAGATGAACTTATAAAATTCTTCTCCCAAGATGGCCACCGGTCCTTTCCCAGGGATGCACTGCGGTTTTCTCCCATGGTGCACCGCGGGTCTTCTCCCATGGTGCACCATGGGCTCTGTGCGTTCCATTGCCGATTCCAGCCTCCTGATTGGCTGGAATCGGCACACGTGACGGGGTGGAGCTATGCGATGACGCGTAGAAGGGGGCGGAGCCAGAACGCCACTCGTGCCTGGACCGACCAGAAGCAGAAGACCGCACAGCACAAGCGCGTCTAAAAACGCCAGAAGACATCAGAATTAGACGGAACCATGGAGACGGGGACGCCAGCAACGGAGCAGGTAAGTGAATAACTTCTGTATGGCTCATATTTAATGCACGATGTATATTACAAAGTGCATTAATATGGCCATACAGAAGTGTATAACCCCACTTGCTTTCCGCAACGATTTATGGTGGATTTTCATATCCACTTTTCAAAAGCCGTAACTTTTTATTTTTCCGCCGACACTGCCATATGAGGGCTTGTTTTTTTGTGTGGCGAACTGTAGTTTTTATTGGTGCCATTTTTGGCTGCATATAATGTATTGTAAGACTTTTATAAAAAATTTTTACTGGTAGCAGGGAGAGAAAACACATCAATTGTGCCATTGCTTTGCTTTTTTTTGTTTGTTTGGTTTTTTAACCGCTTTAATCATGTAGCATAAATGACACAATACATTTTTTTCAGTGGGTCGGTACGATTACAATGATGCCAAAATGCTTTTTACTTTTTTTTTTTTTTTTAGGTTTTTCCACTTTTTAACAATACAAATCCTTTTTTGGAACTTATTTTTTTTCTAAATCGCTCCATTCAAAGTCCTATAACTTTTTAAAAATTTTTCCATAGATGGAGTTCTGTTAGTGCTTGTTTTTTGCGTGTTGAGCTGTAGTTTTTGGAATACAAACTGCTTTTTTGATCACTGTAGTTGCGTTTTTTGCGTGGCAAAATAAAAAAAATTAGCATTTTTAAATGGTTTTTCAATGTGTTTAATTTATTGTACAATGTTTTTTTATACTACCGTAATAGGGGGAAAAATGCACAAAAGATTGGGGTTTTTTGCATTATTATTTTTTTACTTACACTATTTTTATATTTATTTTTTTTAAACTTTTTATATCCCTGTAGGGCACTTGAACCATAGCTGCTATAATCGCTGTGATAAAGCATTGCAGGACTTCTGTCCTACAATGCCTTATCGCTTGTAATAGCGATCGTAGGCAATGGCAAAGCAGGACGCCTGTGTCTGGCATCCTGTTGCTGTGGCAACCAGTTAGTCCTCCGCAATTACATCGGGGGTCCGGTGACGTCACAGAGGGAGCGCAATCCCTATGTGAACCATTTACATGCTGCAATCTACATATATTGTGGCATGTAAGGAGTTAACAGCAGGGGTCAGTGTCCTTATGCACCCCCACTGTTGCAACTGTAACAGCTAGCTCCCGCTGCCGAATGGCACAGGATTTGTTCTGATCTCGCGCCATCCACAGGGCGTAAGTGTATGTCCTACTGC
Source organism: Eleutherodactylus coqui (assembly GCF_035609145.1). Taxonomy (NCBI): domain Eukaryota; kingdom Metazoa; phylum Chordata; class Amphibia; order Anura; family Eleutherodactylidae; genus Eleutherodactylus; species Eleutherodactylus coqui. The sequence continues at coordinate 329,644,536 of NC_089837.1, read as the reverse complement.
ATTACGTATCCTGCAGCGAGGATGTACACTTATGTCTTGTGGTGTTAGGGAGTAAAAAAGGACACGCTTTTTTATTGCTAAAAAAGTTTGTCTTATACTTTTTGAAAAATGCAGTAACTACAATATATACCAGATGAGAGCAGAGGAAAACCAAGCCGCCAGTTCAGCAGACTTGTAGCGACTGCAGCGTCTATATGCTGTGATAAGTAGTGGCTGCAGAAGACAAACAGTGCAAAATTTTTAGCTAAACCCTGGTGCAAAATGATTGTCAGACCAAAGTACATGCCTTTACATGAAAAAGAAAACATTTACTCACAGCAGAAAAAAATCTGCAGCAGAAGGCAGTCATACCGATCGTTTTCAAATCCGCAGGATGTTCTACGAGGTTATTACAAAGGATCTTCCTGACTTGAAACGCTCATAACTCAGGTTTATTGACATTGCGATACATAGGTTTGATGCACAACTTCAAACATGTTTTCCACATCAGAGGTGTTTAATGTGAGCCCCTTTGTCACCCGACACACATCGAGCCTGTGGTCAAGTTCCTGCCATACACGTTGCAGTGTATCATGATTGACTGACTGATGCAATGGCTTCTGTGATGTAGACTCTATATCTTTAATACTCCACCAGAAAAAAAAATCCAAGGCGTAAGGTCCAGAGAACATGGAGGCCAAGGAACTATTGTCACGACCGGCATGGCTAATCCATCTGTTTGTTAGTCACCTAGTCTCCTTTCGCTTCTGACTTCATCGTGATTTTCACTTCTAGATAAAACCTTTTTCTTTAAAATTTGTGTCCGATTTATAAATTGTGGGCCCACTGGGTGGATCGATTCGTCACCAAACTTTGTTCCAAAACGATGTTACACACTGATAACTGACTGCTAGTTGTGTAAATCAAGGGGACACAACGTTCTTCTGACTTCGTTGGCAGCCAATTTGTCTCACATTCCCCTAGCGACGACTTCGGCAGAATAATACTTTTTGGGGCCTCGTTTAGCAAAACTGTCTACCAGTAAGATGTCCTTGTTGCTTATATCAACCAATCACAGCACAGATTTCGTTTTACCTCAGCAGCTTGAGAAATGAAAGCTGTGCTGTGATTGGCTGCTATGGGCAACAAGGACAGTCTTCGGGTAGACAGTTTTGTGAAATGAAAATTTTAGAGTATCTGTGTCCATTGATATTAGGCTTGCGTATCTGAGTGTCGGTGAATGTAAGTTATGGGGGCTTCTAATCAGGAAGATCATGTGTAATAACCCTGTATTTGTGGAAATAAAGGCGGCAGCTTTTCACTGCAGAGTTAATTCATTGCAATGAAGTAAAAATCCAAACCAAATTCCACAGGCACATTTTGGTACAGATTTAGGCTGTCTGTCCACGCGCCAGTTGTCATTGCGAGATCCTCGCCTGACACACTTTCCATAGGCTAACTATGGAAAGCGCAGCCTGACATCCACAAGCGATTCCCCCCCTCATGGGATTGAAATCGTGCATGCTGCGATTTGCCATGGTGAGCCCATCTATAAAGCTGCCTGTTCACGGCCTTGACGGAATATCGCTGGCTATATTCCACCGTAGGGGAGGAGGGGTGAACACTGACAGGTCTCCGCAATGAGCCTATCTAATAGATATGCCGCAATTTCAATCCCGCAAGCGGAGAATCGCTATGGTTCTCCGCTCATGTACGCCGAGCTGCGCTTCCCATAGTTAGCCTATGGAAAGACTGTCATGTGAGGTCCGCTGGCAGTTTATCACCGCGGATCTTGTAATGACAAAACCTCCCCTGTGGACAGGCAGCCTAAGATAGGCTTATTGCAGAGACCTGTCAGTGCTCACTCCTCCTCCCCCGTGGCAGAATATAGTTCGCAATATTCCGGCACGGCCTTGGACAGGCAGCCTTACTCTGCGATGTTTGATCTTACCCTCCAAGACACATGGTAGGCGGAAGGCACAGATTGCAGGTGAGACATATTATAACAGGGCTTCTTTAACAAGGACTCTAAGCTTCCCCAAAGCCCCATTACAGTACTGCTTTGTGCTATAGATCCGATTTTTACTTTACATGGCGTTGATAATCTTATTCTATATTAGCGGACTGTCATTTAGGGTTCTTTATAGTTACACATTTCACATCTTTGCTTCAGTAGTACATAACATCAACTCCTGAAAATGGACGCAGGCATTTTAAATTAATACAAATTAAGTGGTTAATTAAGTATCTTACTGAGAAGCTGGCCAGATGGTGATCATACAATATTAGGCCGGGTTCCCAAACTGCATTTATCACATGCATGCAGAATTCTGCCCAACTGAAGTAGCCAATAGCCATCAACCTTGGCCACTGGCTCCAACAGATATGCGGGGTCTTGAACACATGTGGGGAACCCAGCCTTATATACTGATCAGTGGTGGTGTCTACCATTATTATTCTACATATATTTAAGTGTGTTTATGCATTGTGGCAACATGAAAGTGGAGCTTCATACTTTGTCCTTTGCTCATGCCTAAGAGTATAACAAAGCAACAAGTACAAGCAGCCATGTTGCTGGCTGCATACATATTAGCAATACCATAAGAAGAATCTATTTATCATTTTGTCATATTAAATAAAGAATTTTGCATGTTGAGACCCAGTTTGGAGACCCCACCACTTATATACATTCACTCCTGTCCTTCCATCAACTGTGTGTGTGTGTGTGTGTGTGTGTATATGTATGTGTGTGTATGTGTATATGTATATATATATGTGTGTGTGTGTGTGTGTGTGTGTATGTGTATGTATATATATATATATATATATATATATATATATATATATATATATATAATATATAGATAGTGTATGTATATATAATATACTGTATAGGCACATCTCACTGTAGAGCGGCACCTAGTTCTACCCTAATAAAGTGACAATTGTAATGATCAGCTCTCGCCAATATAAAGTGATGAACATAGCGGTCAAAGTAGGCCGAATTACCACCTAATGACAGGAGGTACCAAAAAGTAAATATGGGGATATTTGCTCCCAGGTATTCCAGTGATGTTGGGCAGGGGAGTAACTAAAGGCTCAGGGGCTGGGGTGCAAAAGTTCAGTTTGGGGGCCCCCATTCACACCTGTACCTGTACCCATACCTAAACCAAGCTGCATACAGCTGCAAAACGAATTTATATACATAATGTACCCCCTTGGCATAAGCTTTCCAAACATGACTAATTTCCCAGAAAACATGAAAATTTCTTTGTAGTCCATAAGGCTAATTTCACACGGATGAGTGTGATATTGGGCCATGAATCACGGCCTGATATCGCGCTCGCCAAAATGCGAATTCACCACATATGCAAAGCATTTTTGTTTCAAAAACGTCTTGCATCGTTCCGGGGAAGTAGTTTCAATGGAGAAACTTCGCATCTAGCACATGGTACAATGATGCCACCAGCCCCATTGAAATCAATGGAAGATGCGATGCGAGCGTACGTCCAAAGTTAGGGCTGCAGAGACTTCATATCTCCTGTATATAATTATATATGTATAGCTGGTATAAGTTACACATCTCCTGTATATTTTCCAGCAGGATAATGCTCGTCCGCACACATAAGGGGGACACAGCAATGCCTTCACAACATTGCCACACTTCTGTGGCTGCCCAGTCACCAGATTAATATATGGGACCATCGGGGATGCCAACTTCGACAGCCAACGAGTTTGGACGATTCAGAGGCTCAGTAACAGCAAATGTGAAGCGATATGCCGCAGGATGCCAGACGGAATCTGTATGCCTCCATGCCCAACTGTATCACATCTTGTATCCAAGCTAGAGGCAGTACAACAGGGTACTAGATAATCCTAGCCTGCCCATATCACATCTTGTATCCAAGCTAGAGGCAGTACAACAGGGTACTAGATAATCCTAGCCTGCCCATATCACATCTTGTATCCAAGCTAGAGGCAATACAACAACAGACCCAGGGACAGGAGCAGGATGATGACATCATAATCAGGCTACCCTCCCCCTCCTCCTTCTCCCAGAACAGGCGGCTGGCAGTGCGACGGGCCAGTAATGCACTCAATGTACATTCTGTATATGGCAGGAGGGCCTCTGGTCTCTCTCAGCGCTGAAGCCAGGTCACAATTGTGACCCCTGACGGTACACCTATGATGAGAGGCTGGCAGTGCGACAGGCCGGTAATGCACTTATTGTGCATTCTGTATACATACAGGTGGTCCCCGACTTGCGAACAGGTTCCGTTCCGGGAGCCCGTTCGCAAGTCCGTTTTGTTCGCAAGTCGAACAAATGGTATGGAGCGGGTGGATCCCGCTCCATACAACGTCGGTTGCCGGCTGTTCTTACAGCGGGCACCCGGCGGCAGCAGTTCCGACGAGCCGCGCCGCCTGTCAGAACTGTTAACACTTTAAATACCGCTCTGACAGCGGTATTTAGAGTGTTAACAGTTCCGCCGAGCGGCGCGGCTCGTCGGAACTGCTGCCGCCGGGTGCCCGCTGCACCCGACGTTCAGGGGGCCCGTACAGCGTCCCACGATGAGATCGCGGGACGCTGTGCGGTTGCTAGGCAGCCGGGGACCTCCTGAAAGGCCCCAGGGCTGTCTATGCAGAGTGACCATCAAGCGCACGGCTTGATAGGCGCTCTGCATAGACAGCCCTAGGGCCTTTCAGAAGGCCCCCGGCTGCCTAGCAACCGCGATCTGACCGGACAGGCTTCTATCAGGCTTGATAGAAGTTTGTCCGGTCCCTGCACAGCATGATGTAATGCCATAGCATTACATCATACTGTGCAGGACAGATAGTTCGTATCTAGCGAAATTCGTAAGTCGAATGTTCGCAAGTCGGGGACTATCTGTATTTGGTATTATGCATGAGAGGCTGGCAGTGCGACAGGCCGGTAATGCACTTAATGTGCATTCTGTACACATATTTGATATTATGCATGGGAGTATGAGAAGATTTGTATAAATGTGTTTTGGCAAGTTTATTACATTGAATTTGAAAAAAAAACAATGAATGAAAGTGGCAGGTGGTGCCAAGAGTACACAAACAAGAAGTGCCTGCCCAACTCCCTCGTAGCAGTCTGTGGATCTACACAGCCGTATGAAGCTTTTTTTTTTTTTTTTTTTTTAATAGGTTCCAATTAGTTCAACTCTTATATGGGGACGACTATTGAGTCTTAAAATGAAAATGAGTAGGTTTAGGTCAGTGTTTCCCAACTCCAGTCCTCACGGACCACCAACAGGTCATGTTTTCAGGATTTCCTCAGTGATGCACAGGTGATGTAATTATGGTCGGTGCCTCAGACACTCCTACAGGGGTTCTTACTATAGAATATCCTGAAAACATGACCTGTTGGTGGTCCCTGAGGACTCGAGTTGGGGACCCCTGGTTTAGGTGATTTGGTTCACTTTTAAGAACAACTGCTGTATTGCTATGATTTTTTTTCATTACTGTATCCAGTAGAGCATTGACTAGTATAGAATATAAGCCATTACGCACATTTCTGTAATCCTTGTTCAATTTTTAGTACCGGTCCTCTGCTTTAGGCTCATTAACAAATTATACTTTGAATTTTTTTGCTCCCTAAACTTAACTATGAATTTATTCTGAAATGCATCAACTTTAGTCGAAATTCTACCCATTTTCACACCGGTTCTTTTTTTTTTTCCCCTACAGAGTGATCGGTACATCTGAAACACCAATTATCATTGTTGGGAATAAGCGTGATTTGCAACGAGGCCGTGTTATCCCACGTTGGAATGTGTCCCATCTAGTGAAGAAGACTTGGAAATGTGGCTACATTGAATGCTCTGCCAAGTATAACTGGCACATACTGCTACTTTTCAGTGAACTACTTAAAAGTGTTGGCTGTGCAAGATGCAAGCATGTACATGCCGCAATACGCTTTCAAGGGGCACTACGCCGTAACCGGTGCTCTATCATGTGATGGCACAGCATTTACTTTTCATGGAATTACAGTAATAAGTGGTACAGGGTCATTGCTTCTGGGATTAAGTATGGACATGGAACATTTGCCCAACAAAATGACTTTGACTCCCTTCGCAGTGATGAAGACTTCCCACATTCTAAGCATTAATGTGATGTCATAGCATAGCAATCCCTTGCTTGTTTTCAGTGGGAAATGGGGATAATGACCTCTGCTGTGATTACCCAAATACCCGTTTTTAACCCTTTTGAGAATGAGATTAATAGTGGCATAATTCTTGTTTAGTTCTTCAGTTGACACTAGAAAACAGATGACCTTAGATGGAATGATCTGTGCTTGAATTCCTAATTGCTACCTTAAATTTAGAGAATCTCCGCTTAACTTCTGCTCTGGGCTCTTTGTCCTAATTTGTAAAGTTTCCAATATTGACTTCAAAGAAGTGGAGCCACTTGTAGCTAAATATTAAACCTCAGGCAGATAGGCCCTCATTCGTGGGTCTCTGTAATATCTCTGGCTACCTGTGCTGTTGTTTTGATCTCACTCTTCCATTTCTTCTTACAGGGTACAGTACATATCATGGTACAACAGTCGCTAAAATGACCCCATAGATGTCTCCAAGATGTCATGATTGGTTATAAGTTTTGCACTTTCCATCACATTTCTCATTTTATTGTTAATACATAGGCACATTGTTCATGGAAACCATCAACATTACCAAGTTAACTTTTATTCCAGTAGATGACCCTATTGTTATTGTATTTGTTATGGTCTTGTCTTTGCCAGAAGATCATGTAGAACATTGCTATGAGATGTTTTACAGTTCATTCTGGCAGCAGAGGGCTCATTTGTGGTGAACTTAATTGTATTTTGTTTCCTTTTCTTATGGTCACCTATAAAAATATATATATATATGTATAATAATTTGTATCAGCACAACAAAATAAAGCCACCTTTCAGAAATAGGCCTTGTAATTGACCTACAATGGCCTTGGTGATAGCAGTGAGTGCAATTCCTAGTGTTTTATGGAATGTATTGGTCTTGTATATCCTTTGTTTAACGTACCCGTGTCTAACATTTCAGCTCTTACATTCCAATTTTGCACATCGCGGATGGTTCAAGAATACATGTTATAATTACTCAGCTGTGATCCTGAGATGTACAAAACTAGCTCCACCTCTTCTGTTTCAGGTACATGGGGTGATTATCGCCCAAATTTTTGCTGTAAACACTGAATTTGAGCGATATAGTCCCCTGTACATGTGACTGCCAACGAGGCATTGAGCAAGAAATTGCTCACTTGTCGGAGTCTCTTGGCTTTCAGCAGTCATCCAGTAGAAGGTTTCACTCACATGAGCGTTGGTTTAGCGCAGCATAGGTGCACGGAAAAAATCACGCCTATACTGCACTAAAAAGCACATGAATGGGCAGCTGCTCCAGGAGGAGAGAGAGAAGCGACCCTGCAGGGCTTTGGGATTTCCCCATAGCAGAGAGAGAGACGCTCTGGGGGATAGAGAGAGGGGTGGGGTGATAGGGCTACTCTCAGAGATTCCCCATAGCAAATATAGATGGAGCGGGGATAGAAGGTGAATCCCTCTAGCTCCACCCCCTCCTTCCATGCCCTTGGGTCAAGGCCCCCCCTTCTCTCTCCCCACTATAGAGAAATTCCTTGGGGAGAGAGATGGAGGGAACCCCCTACTGTCCCCCGCTGTTGGGGAATTGCCCAGCAGCAGGTCTGAAGGAATACCTCGCTGCTTACAGCAGGATATTTAAAACGTGCTGCCCAGAAGCACTTTTTTAAATGTCCCGTTGTAAATTCCTGTTAGTCCCTGCAGGGATTAAGGGAACCTTCGGGGAGATGAACAGAACCCTCGGGGCCTCTCCTCATCCCCACGGGGACTAACAGTAGTTTACAGTAGGACATTTAAAATGTCCTTCTGGGCAGCAGGCTTTAAATGTCCTGCTGTAAGCAGCTGGGAATTCCCTTGGTCGGCATAAATCTTCTTTTCCTACAAAGGAGTTTCCATAGACTCCTGCTCCCATAGGAGTCAATGGAAACTCCTGCGCAGCTCGCACCAAAGATTGAACAGGTCTTATCTTTTCTTACAGCATGGATCATCTGTGAACGCTTCTATAGGAAACCATTGGTTCTTATAGAAGCGCTCTTTTCATGTGCCTCTAATGCACAAAAACAGCGCTCGTGTGAACGAGACCCAAAGGTACTTTTACTCCAAATATCTTCATCCTCTCGGTATTAATAGTGACTCAATCGCCTATCAGTGTGTTCACATATTAATATGTCTTCATTGTGATTGCTAGTCTGCTAATTGTTCTGCAGAACGTAAGGTTTCTATCAGCCTCCAGGTGTATGAAGTGCTGTAGAGTCTTAATCACAGTCCGTGCTTTTGCAAATCAAATAAATTGTAAAATTGAAAGCTTGATTAAGGATGATCTCGGCACTTCAGAAGCAGAGCCAAGATATTGTGGTGCCCTGTTAGGCAGAAAAATCTGTGATGTTAAATACTCTTAGAAAAAAAAGATAAAAGTATTTTTGAGATGATAATTTATTTTCTGGTTAGCTAAAAAAGATATTTGCAAGCTTTTGAGGAGGCTACTTTAGGCCTTTCATCAGGCTGGTATGACCAAATATTTTAGAAGAAACACACATACAATATACTGTATATACACAAAAGAGCAGAAGCGTGGTGTGATTAATGCACATTTTAAAAAGGCAGGTAACAAATGGAGCTCTGAACGCATTCAAACAATGATGAACCAGAATCTTGGAACTCAGGGTGCGTTCACACGAGCGCATAAACGGCGCGTTTTTGCGCCCAATCGTATATACGTGACCATCTGAGGCATTGGTTTCGAATGTATTCGTTCGCATGGGCGATTTTACGGCGCGTAAAAACGGCAACCCGAAAAAAACGGAACATACGCGACCGAAATACGCGCCAACGCATATTCGATGGCCGAAAAGATAGTTTGCAAAGTAGGAACAAACGATAATACGCTTTCTAGCTCTGGTCATGATCGCCGAAAAACGTTCTTTCCGGCGATTATACGCTGCGGACGTGCGAACGTAAATACGCCTACGCTCGTGTGAATGCACCCTCAGGTTTGGGAATAAGATGGTCAATGATGCAGCTTTAGTGACCTCTCCTTTGTCTCCTACCGTGCTCTCTATTCTTAGTGGCATTATTCTCTTCAGGACTATCTACATAAGATGCAATTTAATGTACTGTTTAGTGTAATGCTATATTTAAAAAAGTTTTTACAAGAATTAAAATTTTGCCTCATTTTTTCTATTTATAATCCCATTAGACTATGGATACAGTTTGAATTACAACGTTCACATGAAGAATTTCTGCAGCATTTCTGCATCCAAGACACCATTGGTGCAGATTTTGATTCGAAAGCAGCAGTATATCTGTAGGCAAATGCAGTGCAAAGAATTGGGAGATGAGCATTATAAGCGCACTCCTTCACTCTATACCCCGATGCCTCTAGTAAGTGCCACTGGATGGGCCATACCACTTTTGCATCAGTGGCGCTGTACTCACTGGGGCCACTGTGTGAGAGGCTGCTCTGATAGTGTGAAGAAATGGGTAGTGCGGGGAGCTTTTTATTTGCTGAAATCAGCAGTAGATAACCAGCTACGGTCGAGTAAATCTGCACCAGTGCAGTGGTTTTTGACTGTTCTGGATATAGAATTTGCCACAGAACTTTCCATGACAGAAATTCCACAGCATTTCCGCCCCGTTTGAACATACCCTAATAGGGGAGCACACTGTTTCCATAAAATAGCATGTTCGAGCAAGGGTGAGATTCAAATTTTTAACAGGTTTCTTACTTGAGTGATTAAAGTACATGTCTGAAGTGCCCACACCATAGCATGCCAAAGAAAACGTATACCTAAACTAATAATCAAATAAAATTGTTACAATTTTAGTCTTTAATGTTAGAAAAAATGTAATAACAAATATAGCACCAGAAACCTACTTGTAACGTAACTACCCTACCAGAAACAAGCTCAATACATAACTAGAGCACCAGAAAAAAAGTCATAGCATAAATACAACATCAGCATTAAACTTATAATGTGAATACCGCACTGGAACCAAGCTCCCAACCTAAATATGGTATCAAAACCAAGAGTAATAGAGAACATGCATCAAACTCTGTACAGAGACCAATTACAAAATCAGTTAGCCTTGCTCCGTGAAAGACTGTCCTGAAAAAAGCCATTACTTGAAAGAGAAACTTAAGAAAACACATTTGAAATTTGCCAAACAGCATGAAAGAGAATCCCCAACACATGGAAGAAGAAGCTCTGATTAGATGAGATTAAGACTGGATGTTTGGTCTTTATGGGAAACGCCATAAGTGGTGCAAACTCAACTCTTCCCATCACATCAAGAACACCATTCCCACAGTGAACCATGGTGAGGACACCATCATGCTGTGGGGCTGCTTTTCATCTGCAAGTACTGGAAGACTGCTCAGGATTGAAATAAAGATGGATGGCAGACAGAAACAGAAAGAGAATTGCCCTGTATTTACTATCAGACATTCAAGACTAGTATGGAGGTTTACCTTTTCAGCAGGACAATGCCCCTAAACATACTACTAAGACTACACTGGGAGGGTCCAAGGGGAAAGCTTTAAATGTCTTAGAATAGTCTAATCAAAGTCCAGGCCTCAATCCAATTGGCAATCTGTGGCATGACATGAAGACTGCTGTATACCAAATGACCTATCTAAATTGAAGAAATTGGGTCTGTTTTGCCTAGAAGAATGGGTAAAATTCCAATGCCTAGATTTATTATTCTACAGACCTACCTCAAGAGACTTGTATTTGTAAATGCAGCTAACAGTGGTTCCACAAAGTATTGACTTTCAGGTAATGAATATTTATGGGCATTAAAGCATTTTGCATCTTCGAAGTGGTAGGCTTGTGTAAAACAAACTCCCAAAAAACACTAAGGGTACAGGGGAATACTTTCATAAGGTATTGTAAGTTTGAGTCATGTAGCATGAACCATATGAAACTACACCTACCGGTATAACCCTAACTATGGTAAAGATATGCTAGTTGTTTCACAAACAAGAAGTTACCACCCATCTACACATTGTCAACCACACAGTTACTACTGTACTTACCAAACACTGAAGCAGAATAAGACAGAATAATACAGTAGGGTACAGGTGACGTGAATTTAGATGTTCTCTTACTTTTCTCCATCTTGCCCAGACCATCATAATGATTTCTGCCTGCAACCTTTCTCTGTTTAGGTTTGCTCATCCACACTTGAAGACTTTCTTGGTTCCCTGGGTGGGCAAGTTCTATGTGAAACGGCTATCATCTGTCCACAACAGCCACAAAAGTGATCGTGGCATCTAAGAATATCGCTACACAGTATGACTTTCAGGTGCATAACCACCTGGTTTCACAGGAGCATTAGTTGTGAATGGCGACAGAGCAGCTGGGCATTGTTCACAGCAAACAGGAGTTGCTTAAGTTTCAGTGCCTCCTGTTTACATGACTTGATAGACGCTCGTTTGCTAGTTCTGCTAAAAACCAAGCGACTCCAACAGTTGAGCGATTTCTCGCTCATTGCCCTGTTAGCCAGGTGTACATGGGACAATTATTGCCCGAATATGCTGTTTCCAGCAAGCATTCGTGATGATAATCGCCCCGCGTAAAGTTACCTTTAGAGTATCTTTACATGGGACGACTGTCGGGTGCATAAGTTGTTTGATCTACATTGAAAAAAACAACTAAGCTGTATGAAAAACAGGAATCAATGGTCTCTGATACAGTGGTAAAATACAACCTGTAGCAATACAAGCCTGGAGCACGTGTATTGCCTATTAAAGCTTCAATAGGGGAATGTAATGAATGCAGTCCAAGTGATCTATAAATGCCTGTCCTCTGGTCATTTAATCCTTGACACGTATTCAAAGTATCCAAATTGCAGACTAAAATCCGCCATAATCACATGCAGAAATGTGAACCACACGTGCTCAAACTAAATATTGTTTAGATCATATAAAGTAAGGGATAAGGGGTAAAGATGAGCGAACACCAAAATGCTCGGGTGTTCGTTATTCGAAACGAACTTCCCGCGATGTTCGAGGGTTCGTTTCGAATAACGAACCCCATTGAAGTCAATGGGCGACCGGAGCATTTTTGTATTTCGCCGATGCTCGCTAAGGTTTTCATGTGTGAAAATCTGGGCAATTCAAGAAAGTGATGGGAACGACACAGCAACGGATAGGGCAGGCGAGGGGCTACATGTTGGGCTGCATCTCAAGTTCACAGGTCCCACTATTAAACCACAATACCGGCAAGAGTGGGCCCCCTCCCAACAACTTTTACTTCTGAAAAGCCCTCATTAGCAATGCATACCTTAGCTAAGCACCACACTACCTCCAACAAAGCACAATCACTGCCTGCATGACACTCCGCTGCCACTTCTCCTGGGTTACATGCTGACCAACCCCCCCGCACGACCCAGTGTCCACAGCGCACACCAAGTTGTCCCTGCGCAGCCTTCAGCTGCCCTCATGCCACGCCACACTCATGTCTATTTATAAGTGCGTCTGCCATGAGGAGGAACCGCAGGCACACACTGCAGAGGGTTGGCACGGCTAGGCAGCGACCCTCTTTAAAAGGGGCGGGGCGATAGCCTACAATGCTGTACAGAAGCAATGAGAAATATAATCCTGTGCCACCGCCATCAGGAGCTGCACACGTGGGCATAGCAATGGGGAACCTATGTGCCACACACTATTCATTCTGTCAAGGTGTCTGCATGCCCCAGTCAGACCGGGCTTTTTAATTCATAGACACAGGCAGGTACAACCCCCTATTGTGAAGTCCCTGTGGACCGACAGCATGGGTGGCTCCCTGGAACCCACCGGCGGTACATAAAAATATCCCATTGCATTGCCCAACACAGCTGAGGTAGTAATGTCGTGCTTAATGCAGGTGGGCTTCGGCCCACACTGCATGCCCCAGTCAGACTGGGGTTCTTTACAAGTGGAAACAGATGCATTTACAACTCCCTGTGGACCAACAGCATGGGTGGGTGCCAGGAAGCCACCGGCGGTACATAAAAATATCCCATTGCATTGCCCAACACAGCTGAGGTAGTAATGTCGTGCTTAATGCAGGTGGGCTTCGGCCCACACTGCATGCCCCAGTCTGACTGGGGTTCTTTAGATGTGCTTTCAGATGCATTTATAATTCTCTGTGGACCCACAGCATGGGTGGGTGCCAGGAAGCCACCGGCGGTACATAAAAATATCCCATTGCATTGCCCAACACAGCTGAGGTAGTAATGTCGTGCTTAATGCAGGTGGGCTTCGGCCCACACTGCATGCCCCAGTCAGACTGGGGTTCTTTACAAGTGGACACATGTAGGTTACACTCCGTGTGCACCTACAGCATGGGTGGCTCCCTGGAACCCACCGGCGGTACATAAAAATATCCCATTGCATTGCCCAACACAGCTGAGGTAACGTCAGCTGTAATGCAGGTGGGCTAAAAATTAATTTGATTACACTGTAGGCGAGGGCCCACAAAAATTGCTGTATCAACAGTACTAATGTACATCCAAAAAATTGGCCATGGCCAGCCAAGAGGGCAGGTGAAACCCATTAATCGCTTTGGTTAATGTGGCTTAAGTGGTAACTAGGCCTGGAGGCAGCCCAGTTTAACGAAAAATTGGTTCAAGTTAAAGTTCCAACGCTTTTAAGCGCATTGAAACTTTTAAAAATTGTTCAGAAAAATTATTTGAGTGAGCCTTGTGGCCCTAAGAAAAATTGCCCGTTCAGCGTGATTACGTGAGGTTTCAGGAGGAGGAGCAGGAGGAGGAGGAGGAATATTAGACACAGATTGATGAAGCAGAAATGTCCCCATTTTGGATGGTGAGAGAGAACGTAGCTTCCATCCGCGGGTGCAGCCTACGTATTGCTTACGTATCCTTGCTGTCCGCTGGTGGAGAAGAGAAGTCTGGGGAAATCCAGGCTTTGTTCATCTTGATGAGTGTTAGCCTGTCGGCACTGTCGGTTGACAAGCGGGTACGCTTATCTGTGATGATTCCCCCAGCCGCACTAAACACCCTTTCCGACAAGACGCTAGCCGCAGGACAAGCAAGCACCTCCAGGGCATACAGCGCTAGTTCAGGCCACGTGTCCAGCTTCGACACCCAGTAGTTGTAGGTGGCAGAGGCGTCACGGAGGACGGTCGTGCGATCGGCTACGTACTCCCTCACCATCCTTTTACGGTTCTGAATAATAGGCGGATCGCAGCACACGTATCACCTGTCAATGTACAGGGAAGATTTTCCTCTCCAGATGGTGCCCGCTCACAGTGGTCCCGGATCCTGGACCGTGTATACAATAGCAGAAAAATACATTTAGCAGAGGCGTCACGGAGGACGGTCGTGCGATCGGCTACGTACTCCCTCACCATCCTTTTACAGTGCTCCCGCCGACTCAGCCTTGACTGGGGAGCAGTGGCACAGTCTTGGTGGGGAGCCATAAAGCTGTCCAGGCCCTTACGACTGTTGCACTGCCTGGGATGTACATGCTGCTCGATCTCCGCACCTCCCCTGCTACCTTGCCCTCAGTACTGCGCCTTCTGCCACTAGCGCTGTCGGCTGGGAATTTTACCATCAGCTTGTCCGCAAGGGTCCTGTGGTATAGCAACACTCTCGAACCCCTTTCCTCTTCGGGAATGAGAGTGGGCAGGTTCTCCTTATAGCGTGGGTCGAGCAGTGTGTACACCCAGTAATCCGTTGTGGCCAGAATGCGTGCAACGCGAGGGTCACGAGAAAGGCATCCTAACATGAAGTCAGCCATGTGTGCCAGGGTACCTGTACGCAACACATGGCTGTCTTCACTAGGAAGATCACTTGCAGGATCCTCCTCCTCCTCCTCCTCCTCCTCCTCAGGCCATACACGCTGAAAGGATGACAGGCAATCAGCCGGTGTACCGTCAGCAGCGGGCCAAGCTGTCTCTTCCCCCTCCTCCTCATCCTCCTCATGCTCCTCCTCCTCCTCCTGTACGCGCTGAGAAATAGACAGGAGGGTGCCCTGACTATCCAGCGGCATACTGTCTTCCCCCGCCCCCGTTTCCGAGCGCAAAGCAGCTGCCTTTATGCTTTGCAGGGAATTTCTCAAGATGCATAGCAGAGGAATGGTGACGCTAATGATTGCAGCATCGCCGCTCACCACCTGGGTAGACTCCTCAAAATTACCAAGGACATGGCAGATGTCTGCCAACCAGGCCCACTCTTCTGAAAAGAATTGAGGAGGCTGACTCCCACTGCGCCGCCCATGTTGGAGTTGGTATTCGACTATAGCTCTACGCTGTTCATAGAGCCTGGCCAACATGTGGAGTGTAGAGTTCCACCGTGTGGGCACGTCGCACAGCAGTCGGTGCACTGGCAGCTTAAAGCGATGTTGCAGGGTGCGCAGGGTGGCAGCGTCCATGTGGGACTTGCGGAAATGTGCGCAGAGCCGGCGCACCTTTCCGAGCAGGTCTGACAAGCGTGGGTAGCTTTTCAGAAAGCGCTGAACCACCAAATTAAAGACGTGGGCCAGGCATGGCACGTGCGTGAGGCTGCCGAGCTGCAGAGCCGCCACCAGGTTACGGCCGTTGTCACACACGACCATGCCCGGTTGGAGGCTCAGCGGCGCAAGCCAGCGGTCGGTCTGCTGTGTCAGACCCTGCAGCAGTTCGTGGGCCGTGTGCCTCTTATCTCCTAAGCTGAGTAGTTTCAGCACGGCCTGCTGACGCTTGCCCACCGCTGTGCTGCCACACCGCGCGACACCGACTGCTGGCGACATGCTGCTGCTAACACATCTTGATTGCGAGACAGAGGTTGCGGAGGAGGAGGAGGGTGCTTTAGTGGAGGAAGCATACACCTCCGCAGATACCACCACCGAGCTGTGGCCCGCGATTCTGGGGGTGGGTAGGACGTGAGCGGTCCCAGGCTCTGACTCTGTCCCAGCCTCCACTAAATTCACCCAATGTGCTGTCAGGGAGATGTAGTGGCCCTGCCCGCCTGTGCTTGTCCACGTGTCCGTAGTTAAGTGGACCTTGCCACTAACCGCATTGGTGAGGGCGCGTACAATGTTGCGGGAGACGTGGTCGTGCAGGGCTGGGACGGCACATCGGGAAAAGTAGTGGCGACTGGGAACTGAGTAGCGCGGGGCCGCCGCCTCCATGATACTTTTGAAGGACTCCGTTTCCACAACCCTATACGGCAGCATCTCAAGGCTGATGAATTTTGCTATGCGGACGGTTAACGTTTGAGCGTGCGGGTGCGTGGCGGCGTACTTGCGCTTGCGCTCCAACAGTTGCGCAAGCGACGGCTGGACGGTGCGCTGAACTACACTGGTGGATGGGGCCGAGGACAGCGGAGGTGAGGGTGTGGGTGCAGGCCATGAGGCGGTAGTGCCCGTGTCCTGAGAGGGGGGTTGGATCTCAGTGGCAGGTTGGGGCACAGGGGGAGAGGCAGGGGTGCAAACCGGAGGCGGTGAACGGCCTTCGTCCCACCTTGTGGGGTGCTTGACCATCATATGTCTGCGCATGCTGGTGGTGGTGAGGCTGTTGGTGTTGGCTCCCCGGCTGAGCTTTGCGCGACAAAGGTTGCACACCACTGTTCGTCGGTCGTCAGGCGTCTCTGTGAAAAACTGCCAGACCTTAGAGCACCTCGGCCTCTGCAGGGTGGCATGGCGCGAGGGGGCGCTTTGGGAAACAGTTGGTGGATTATTCGGTCTGGCCCTGCCTCTACCCCTGGCCACCGCACTGCCTCTTGCAACCTGCCCTGCTGCTGCCCGTGCCTCCCCCTCTGAAGACCTGTCCTGTGTAGGCGTTGCACACCAGGTGGGGTCAGTCACCTCATCGTCCTGCTGCTCTTCCTCCGAATCCTCTGTGCGCTGCTCCCTCGGACTTACTGCCCTTACTACTACCTCACTGCAAGACAACTGTGTCTCATCGTCATCGTCCTCCTCACCCACAGAAAGTTCTTGAGACAGTTGGCGGAAGTCCCCAGCCTCTTCCCCCGGACCCCGGGAACTTTCGAATGGTTGGGCATCAGTGACGATAAACTCCTCTGGTGGGAGAGGAACCACTGCTGCCCAATCTGAGCAGGGGCCCGAGAACAGTTCCTGGGAGTGTTCCCGCTCCTGAGCATGTGTCATTGTAGTGGAGTAGGAGGCTGGGAGGAAGGAGGAGCAGCAGACAGAGGATTCGGATTTGCAGCAGTGGACGGCGCAGAACTGTGGCTGGACGATAGGTTGCTCGAAGCACTTTCTGCCATCCACGACAGGACCTGCTCACACTGCTCATTTTCTAATAACCGTCTCCCGCGTGGACCCATGAATTGTGCGATGACTGTCGGGACGCCAGAAACGTGCCTGTCTACTAATCGCGCAGCAGACGGCTGCGATACACCTAGAACAGGAGTTCGGCCTGTGCCCACACCCTGACTTGGCCCTCCGCGTCCTCGGCCGCGTCCACGTCCTCTAGGCCTACCCCTACCCCTCAGCATGCTGTATTACGAGTGATTTGATTTCACAGGCAGGAAATAAATTGGCGCAAGACTGCAGGCCAAATATAATTTTTTCCCTTTTTTGAAAACGAAACGCCCCACTGCCTCTAGTGAATGAATAATCTAAGTTTAATAACTGTGCTGTGGCCCTGCTAATGTGTCACAGAACTTGAGGGTAGCAGAGTTATTAACTCTGGCAGAGCAGGTATTTTTTTCCCAATTAAGGAAAGCAAATGGCGAAGCCAGCAGTAAACCGTAGCTGGGTGCATCTGATTTTTTAACGTTGTACACGCAGCTCACACGTGTCCACAGCCCTTAGGACGGACAGAGGCAGGACAAATAGATTTCTTTTCCCTTTTTTTACACCAAAAGGACCCACTGCGTATATTCAATGAACATGAGAAGTTTTATAACTGTGCTGTGGCCCTGCTAATGTGTCACAGAACTTGAGGGTAGCAGAGTTATTAACTCTGGCAGAGCAGGTATTTTTTTCCCAATTAAGGAAAGCAAATGGCGAAGCCAGCAGTAAACCGTAGCAGGGTGCATCTGATTTTTTAACGTTGTACACGCAGCTCACACGTGTCCACAGCCCTTAGGACGGACAGAGGCAGGACAAATAGATTTCTTTTCTATTTTTTTACACCAAAAGGACCCACTGCGTATATTCAATGAACATGAGAAGTTTTATAACTGTGCTGTGGCCCTGCTAATGTGTCACAGAACTTGAGGGTAGCAGAGTTATTAACTCTGGCAGAGCAGGTATTTTTTTCCCAATTAAGGAAAGCAAATGGCGAAGCCAGCAGTAAACCGTAGCTGGGTGCGTCTGATTTTTTAACGTTGTACACGCAGCTCACACGTGTCCACAGCCCTTAGGACGGACAGAGGCAGGACAAATAGATTTATTTTCCCTTTTTTTACACCAAAAGGACCCACTGCGTATATTCAATGAATAATAACTGTGTTGTGGCCCTGCCTACACAATTCTTTCCCTGTAGTATCAATGGAGGGTGCAATGCTCTGCAGAGGCGATTTTGAGGAAAAAAAAATATGCAGCACTGCTAACAGCAGCCAGCACAGTACTGCACACGGTTAAATATGGCCCTAGAAAGGACCGTTGAGGTTCTTGAAGGCTACACTCACTTCTAACACTCTCCCTGCCTATCCAACACTTCTGTCCCTAATGCCGGGTGCAACGCTCTGCAGAGGCGATTTTGAGGAAAAAAAAAAGTCACTGCTAGCAGCAGCCAACACACAGGTATTACTGGCCCTAATAAGGACCTTTGGGGTTCTTGAAGCCTACACTAACTGCTATTTCTCTCCCTACAGCAGCTCCGGTACCAGCAGTACTGTCCCTCATCTAACTCACAAGGCATCTGAGGCGAGCCGCGGGAGGGGCCGACTTTTATATTCGGGTGACATCTGATCTTCCCAGCCACTCACAGCAGGGGGGTGGTATAGGGCTTGAACGTCACAGGGGGAAGTTGTAATGCCTTCCCTGTCTTTCAATTGGCCAGAAAAGCGCGCTAACGTCTCAGGGAAGGAAGTGAAAGTAACCCGAATACCGCATGGTGTTCGTTACGAATAACGAACATCCCGAACACCCTAATATTTGCACGAATATCAAGCTCGGACGAATACGTTCGCTCATCTCTAATAAGGGGACTTCCAATATGGAACTAGTTGTGAATAAATGCTTGTGCAAATTGACATGTGTCCAAATGGTTATATACAGATACGGTAAGCGTGCAAAGCAGTATTGGCAATAATAAAACCATGCGAAACACATATAGAGGTTAAAGAAATGAAAGATCCACTACAAAAGCAGAAAGAAAGTGCTTGAAATAAAGCGCTGATTACATACTAGCGCATGCACAAATGACCATATATCATTCTCTCCTAAGTGTCTTGCGTTTTGGCTTCATTCACACGAGCGTATATCGGCCGCGTTTTCACGGCCGGCCGAAATACGCTACCCATCTGATGCATTCGTTTCCAATGCCTCAATTCAGATGGACGTTTTGGGGTTGCGTAAAAAACAACCAGCCAGAAAAGATAGCTCATACAGTGCGCATTCCAGTTGCCCATTTTTACGTCGGCTCGAAAAGATAGTTCTAGAACTTTCTTCCCGCCTGAATACGGTGGCCGCTCCCATAGACTCCTATGGGAGCTGCTGAAAAGGGAGGTGGAGGGAGTTTAGCAGTATATCTGCTAAACTCCCTCTCCACCCCTTGGCAGTTGTTTGCAAAGGGAGGGGGCAGGGCAGGAGATTAGCACACTAGCTCCCGCCCCCTCCCATTGCAGACAGCTGGCAAGGAGCAGCGAGGGGGAGGGTGTTTAGCAGAGCTGAACTCTCTCCCTCCGCTCGTCGCTATTCTGGGTGCAGCGTATACATGTGAACGGGCACATAAATGGGAGATGCAGCCGTGTCTTGGTCACGGTTGACTCTCATTCATGCAACTTTTGGTCACACTGTGGCCATGACAAATCACAGCGCCCGTGTGAAAGAGCCCTTCAGTTGACTATTTGGATTTAAAACTTAGGCTGGAAAACATTATTCATTCATCGTTATTCAGAAAACCAATGGCAACCAAGAGTTTGTTGCATTTTTCTAGCTTTCATCTATTACATTTGAAAACTGGCATTCTCAAAGGCCAGTTTCAACTGTTGCAGAATTTCAACATTATTTGAGGGATCTTACTCAACATTTTCTGGCCCATTGTTTTCCACCATGTGTAGTTTCCAGATCCTAACATATGTATAGCTTGATGGGCTAATTAGGAAGTCCATTCTGCAGCCGTAGTGCACCCCCCTAATTTGTGCCAGGCCAGGGGATAGTCCTTTTGGCAACAAGCAGCTTTGGTGGGAGCTACTTGGTGGGAGTGAGCCATAGAGAAGAGCATTATGAAATGGGCACCATCTTGGGTGGCCCCATTAGAACTTAAGTGGCAGTCTATTAAACTTGTATGGCACAACAGATCAGATCCTATGCCAAGTGACGCTAGAAAAAGGGGTTCTGCAACACCCCAGAGGGGTACCCTGGACACTTGACTAGCGTGAAGGGCTGGGGGGGGTTAGGGCTCCTGTCCACGTGTGATGATTCGCCGGCGGTAAATGGCCGGCGAATCACGCTGTCTGAAGCTTTCCATAGTTTTGCTATGGAAAGCGCAGAGCCGACGTCCATGAGCGGAGAATCATAGCAATTCTCCGCTCGCAGGATCTGAATCGCAGCATGTCGCGATTCTCCGTGGTGAGGCTATCTGTCAGATAGGCTCAGCACGTAGAGCTGTCAGCTCTTACCGGCTCCCGGGCGGCGGCTCCCGCTGCGGAGATCTGTCGCGGGATATGGCGACGGTCGTGGACAGGCAGCCTTAAGTGTTGGCTTGTCACGGCAGCACTTACCAGGCTCTGGTCCCAGAGGGATGACACGTAGCCTAAGCCAGAGCAGGATTGCAGGCCACCTTTGACACCCCTAGGATACAGAATGGAAATAAACTGGACGATGGGGTAGTAGATATCACTTGTGACGCCACCATTCCCACACACCGGTATGCTACACGGTGGAGAATATACACAGAGACTTGTGTATCGTATCCCCAGGAACCGTTAGGGCCCGGTATAACTTTACTTAAAGTAACTTAAAGGGGTTGTCCCGTGAAACAAAGTGGGGGTATACACTTCTGTATGGCCATATTAATGCACTTTGTAATGTACATTGTGCATTAATTATGAGCCATACAGAAGTTATTCACTTACCTGCTCCGTTGCTAGCGTCCCCGTATCCATGGTGCCGTCTAATCTTCAGCGTCTAATCGCCCGATTAGACGCGCTTGCGCAGTCCGGTCTTCTCCCTTCTGAATGGGGCCGCTCGTGCCGGAGAGCGGCTCCTCGTAGCTCCGCCCCGTCATGTGTGCCGATTCCAGCCAATCAGGAGGCTGGAATCGGCAATGGACCACACAGAAGACCTGCGGTCCACCGAGGGTTAAGATCCCGGCGGCCATCTTCACAAGGTAAGTCAGAAGTCGCCGGAGCGCGGGGATTCGGGTAAGTACTGGACGGTTTGTTTTTTTTATGCCTGCATCGGGTTTGTCTCGCGCCGAACGGGGGGGCTATTGAAAAAAAAAAAAACCCGTTTCGGCACGGGACAACCCCTTTAAGGAAACCATTTTTAACAACAATGAAGGTACAGTTCTTCAAAGTGTAGCAGAACAGAGATCAGGGAGGATACACAGAATGAAAACTGGTCCTACAGGCTGCGTTATCTGTACAATACCGCCCCTGGACTAGGAGCACTCCAGAGGAGGAAGAGGGGTAGGGGTCACTACGCAGACACTCTGTCAACAATTATTTTAATTAAAGGATTAGTGATAACACCCTGCACGGCAGACGCTTGGGTTGGACTCAGCAGCGCATCTCTATAGGATGATCCTGGAGTTGGACGGCCGCATATGAAAACTTGTGATATGAATTGGTAGCTGTAGGATGGGTCTCTATATACAGAATTACTGGGGAATGCTCTCTCTTACGGTCTTAGGACTCACTTCACTCACATCAAGACTCCAATCGCTACAGGATATCTCTCCTTCTTCTCCATCTTCACCTACATGGAAGCTGAAGGCGTTTCCATGTGGCTCTGTGTTGGCGACAGACTGATGCATTTACATGCAGGCAATGATTTTATTAAAGTTAACCTCTTAAGTGCCGCAGCTGTGCAACACACACACTGGATAGGACAGGACATGCTTTGCACAGTGCATCTACATAGGGCAAACATGTATGACATTTATTGAGGGGGCAGGATGGTGTTCTAGGCCACTACAGATGAACAACAAGGTAAGACTTTGACATCTTGCTACCAATTTAAGGTTCCATTAGGTTAGACCAGAGGGAGTTAGGGTGGTGAGCCTATAAAAAATGCAGGCCAATATACGAGGTGATGATCCTACACCTTATTAAGACATGAATTGACTTTTTTATTTAGACTGTCCACCTCCCACCCCCCTTAGGTCTTAATGAGGTATTGTTATTTATGAGTTTTCTTTGATGTTTCTTTCAGATCCATCTATTGGTGTTGCATTTTCTTTGTCTGCCCAAACTTGTTAGGCTAAAGATATGATACTCACCATATTGATATCTACCTTTTTCATTGAGTCCTGGGATGTCACTTTATGATCTGGACTTCTCTTGCCTCATCTAAGCATTTTATTTTGAAGCGGCTTCTTACTGGTAATCTCCAGACAACATGCCTATTTATCAGTTGATTGGATATGGACATTCTTGAATGTTTTTGATTTTTTTCATGGGTTCCTTTATGTTTTAATGTATTTGAGGGGATTGTATGCATTAGGTCTGATATTCCTCAGGTATTTAGTATATTTACTTTTCTTCCTTCTTTTTTCCTTTTCATGCAAGTCCCGGTCGTCTTTTTGATCTTGGGTAAATGATTATTTTGACATAAACGTATGTTTTTTTTACACTGCATCATATATGGTTATTGATTAATTTGTGCACTTTTCAATGCATATTTCCATATTTAGTATTTGTTTATTGTGGGTGCATAAAACTATAAAATTTATAAATAATATATACAAATTTCGGATCTTTTTTTTTTTTGTCTTCAGCCTGGGTTCACACAGGCATATGATTACTGCGTATTATGTGTGCGCTGTATGCTTGTGTGATACACAGTAACTCGCAGGAAATCAATTACATTGCTTTACGCAGCTCAGCGCACATATAAACGTATATACGCATGATAGAGCCCATTGTTCTCTATGGGCACATATATACGCGTGCCCATACAAAATAACAATGCGTATGAGTGGTGTGTATATGCGTCATTGCGAAATGATGGCACCAGATGCATAAAAAGAAAAAAAACAGGTAGACTGTGCATGACAGCGTGCGTGAGTTATACGGTCATGTGCAGTACGACGGGCTACAGTGGTGCAACGCTGCGTGACTCTCACAGCGTTTTACATTTTCGGCCATGTGAGCCTCACCTTCTAGAGGTGCTTGAAATTAGTCATTCGTGAAAACACTAGCTTAGTAGCATTATAATGCAAGTTTCCTCTTATTCTTTGCAGGCTTCTGCAATATTTGGTCCATAGATGTGTTAATAATGTATGGATTTGGAAGATTTTCGCACATCGCTGGTTGTGCATGCGCTTGTATACTATTGGCGGCATAGTTTAGGTTCCCCTGTTGTCTAATAACGGATGTCTTAAATTTATCATTTGTTCCAACTCACACAAGTGTTTATGGTGTATCTAGTATTATTCTGGCAAGATTGTCTTCCTTTATTTGTAATATTTATTGGTGTCATTTGCATCTCAGTATGCGCCGTCCAAACTTTGTACATGACTATGCCTGCTTTTGAGCTTGGTATATGTTGATTTGGGTTATAATGATACTTTTTTTTTCTTTTTCGACTGTTTTCTATTTAGTCCATGCATGCATGACTGTCATTGTAATAACTACTGTATCGACTAAGGAGAGAATGACATATGGTCATTTGTGCATGTGCTAACGTAGCATCCCAGCGGCCACCTAGACACAAGGCCCATGCTGAGGAGCTGGGAAAGTAGAGTCCGCAATTGTCACAATGACTCTTACCAGACTCCTCCTTGGAGGGACGCATTCAACCTCGGCCCAAGTACTGCTAGGCCTCTTCCAGGCAACGCTGGGACAGCGATTACCTGTATATGTGTGGTGGACTTGAGACTTGTAATGCGTGACACCACCGTTGCTTCAGACCATAGCTTGTACCCGGCAGATAAATGAAGAGAGTCCACACATGGTTGAAATTTGAATACCTCAGTCACTGGGAACAGACAGTGTATGGAAACCTTTACCTAAAGCTGGTCAGGTTACACACACCAGTGCAGGAAAAACAGAGACTGTAAGGTCATGGAGGAGACACAGGACGCCATCGGTCCTACAGTCCACGTTATCTGTAAGCTACTGCAGCTGAAAGGGGAACCAGGGAGGAGGATAGGGGTGGAACACTCCACAGACACTCACTTAGTACTTGAAGACACTCTGCACAGCGGACTCTCCACTTCAGTCGCTCCTTAGAGGTGGTACCTGGAATAGCAGACCTCAGGATACCTCTCTTTTTCTTCCATCTCTTCACCACATGAGGGTTGAAGCTACCCCCATGGGGCCGACACTCCACTCCACACTCCACCGTTAAAGATGATAAAAGACCCTTTCCCGCTCTCAGACACTCACATTTATAGGGTCTAACATACCACGAGCCAGGACATAAATTTATACTTTTCCAGACATATCCCAGCCACTTTCAGACCTCTCATATGCTACAGCTGTGCAATACACATAACAAGAGACTAGACAGTTTGAAAAGTGCATCTACACAAAAGACATGACATGTATGACAATGTATGACACTAATATATCATCAGCTCTAGATTTTAGGCTCCTTATTTTTTTTATAGTGGATCTTTTATTGTCTGAACCTCCTTATGTGTTTAGCAGGGTTTTATTACTGTCAACCACTGGCTTAACTATAAGCAATGCGGTTGCACCCGGGCCCAGGAGCCTTAGGGGGCCCATAAGGCCTGTCTTCTCCATATATGGAGCCCTTATAATTGGGGCTCTGTTACAGGTTTTGCATTGTGGCCCAGTAGCTTCAAGTTATGCCTCTGTGTTAAGGGGTTATGAGAAGTTGGGGGGCCCCAAGATAAACTTTTGCACCCCAGCCCATGAGCCTTTAGCTACGACCCTGCTGTCAACACTGTTTTGTATGTGACCATTTGGAGGATTTAGACACATGGTGACTTGCATGTGTGTTTATTCGCAACAAGCACCATATTTGAAGTTGTTCTTTCCCTCACTCAATGTTTTAATACTTAGTTTGGGTGATTTGTGCATTTGCTAATTTGCAATTTGAGCCATATTGGAAGCCATATTGTTCTTTTACTTACTTTCATGATTTAAACACATTTCCGCAAGATAATAGAAAATTCTGGTCTGCAATTCAGATAGTTTGTTTGCACATGTGTCAAGGATTAAACGACCAAAGGACAGGTATTTATAGATCCCTTTGACTGCATTCATTTCATTTCTCTGATAAAGCCTCAAAAGGCAATACACGTGGGGTTTCCACTGTATCAGAAGTCATTCAGTCCCTTTTCATACAGCTTTTGTTTACTTGTTTGTTGTTTCAATGAAGATCTGGACTTGCATGTACCAATATATTCTATGCATTTTTTTGCAGGTCTGATTTATCTTCCGCTTACCACATCACTTAGATTTAATTTGGTGTATTTGCCTAATTTTTCTTTTTGCATGTAGAGTGTTTTTTTTTTATGTTCTCCTCTCACGCGGAATCCACGGCTTATGAACCGAGGCAGGGCCAGTACCTTTTAATCCTATGTTTTATACAGAGAAAAATGGGCCTGAGGGCTTATTCACACGTCCGTATATCGGCTGGGTTTTCACACCTGTGACAGCTGTGGCAGAAGTCCGTGATGCTATCCCATTGCTTTCAATGGGGTCAGCACTGCAGCAATGATTTTTGGGGAAGGGCTTAAACTATAAGCGCTTCCCTGAAAATCATCCCTAGCTGTAAAAAAAAGTTTAAAAAAATTATACTCACCTTGAAGAGCGGTCCAGCTCTTCTGTCCGGCCCCGGCAGTCGTCTTCTGGAGGCCAGGGATTGAAAAATCCCCACCCCCAGAAAGCGCTAGTCTCATTGGCTGAGCGCTTAGCCAATCACACGCAGTGCTCAGCCATTGAATGACAGCTAAGTGCTGCCTGTGATTGGCTGAGCGCTTAGCCAATCACACGCAGTGCTCAGCCATTGAATGACAGCTAAGTGCTGCCTGTGATTGGCTAAGCGCTCAGCCAATCACAGGCAGTGCTCAGCCATTGAATGACAGCTAAGTGCTGCCTGGGATTGGCTGAGCGCCATGACTAATGTTTTCAATGGGGCTGGCACTGCTGCCGCCGGCCCCATTAAAAACACTAAGCTCTCTCATCGCAAGAAAATATATTGCTAGTGGGTAGGCACCCTTAGGCTGCCTTCACACGGGCAAGAAAAGCGTGCGAGATTTGTGTGTTGCAAGATGCACAGATATGAACTCCATACATTTGAATGGGTTCACACACATGAGTGATTTTTTTTTCCTGCATGGCACCGTGATGCTATGCGGGCAACACATTGCAGTATTTTCTATCTAGCAACATGATCTTGCATCGAAGCCCCATGGTTTTCACTGGGTCCGGCACCAGCAGCACTGTCCCTATTAAAAACAATGGGAGAGCTGTGTGATCCCCTGCTGCAGCTGTGACAGCAGCGTCGGGGGATTCCTTTCATCACATGAAAATACCTTGCATCACTGGGGCTTTCACATGGATGGCAAGGGTGATATCAGGGGGCGATTCACAGCCCAATATCGCCCTCATCCTTTTGAAGTTAACCTTATTGTGTTGTTTACATTTTATATCCTATCAACATGTTTTACTTTTGTATGATGCACAGAGTAGCTACCTTCCAATAGGTGGTCTAGTGAAGGAAATATTAAATCACTCTTTCGCACAGCTTTTTCCCAGGTCTATATAAGACTCCCTACACCATTGTGTTGCTCTCTCCTGTGGTGCTCTCAAAAAGGAAAGACATTAACCCTTATGCCCTTTTGTATCATGTGACCTATGTAGGGATGAAAAGGCTACTAGATCATCCCTTAGCCATTTGTGATGATCTAGTAAATCGCCAGTCCTATCAAAACTACTACCAGGTCTGTTTGAACATTGTGGACAGTGAAGAAAACTGGTTTTGCTGGACGAGATTTGCTGAGCAGCCACCTGGTCATGATCATGTAAATTTATAAAACATGTCAGGCCAGATATATGTGTTGATGTAGAGATTGCCTGTGGTAGAGACGTTTGGCGGCGGTTGACCCTCCTTTTTTTGTTTGCATTGCTTTGCTT
The DNA here is from genome assembly GCF_035609145.1 of Eleutherodactylus coqui. NCBI lineage: Eukaryota > Metazoa > Chordata > Amphibia > Anura > Eleutherodactylidae > Eleutherodactylus > Eleutherodactylus coqui. The sequence continues at coordinate 329,617,052 of NC_089837.1, read as the reverse complement.
ATTTCATTATGCTGTCTGAAGAAAAAAAATATACTCATCCAAATTATTCTTTCCAAGAGTCTGAATTCTCGCAGCGGGTCCCAACCCGAGCGTCACCCTCTTCCGCAGCTCTGGCTCTTTCATGTATCGGCTTCCGGGCAGCCGGCGCTTGCGCAGACCGGAGCCGGCGGCCGGGGAGTGAGATTTCTGTGCGGGGCTCACAGAAATAGACCATGCCGTGATTTGTTTGCGGCGCAAGATTTCGCGCGGCCAAATCGCGGCCGTCTGCCTAGGATTGCGTTTGTTAATGCAATCCTATGGCAGCTTCCACAGGCGGAAATTCCACGGGAAATCCCGCCGTGGAATTTCCGCCTGTCTGCAGGCGGCCTATTCTGTATAATCACGCGTCTGTTCACTGTCTCAGGGAGTGATTTATAGAGTGTATATTAACGCTACTATTACACGAGCATTGGCGGCTGCCTCTGGCACTTGTGTTTTCCCCACAATTACCACACTGAGGCTTCGTGTACATGGGCGAGTGTGAAATCCCGCAACGGATTCAACCCGTGCCTGTAGCGATGAGGAATAAAAAGACATTTTCTTACCCGTCCGGCTGCCATGCGGGTCTTCTCCGTTGCGTCTGGATCTTCTTTTTTCTGCACGGCGTATGCATCCAGGTATGCTGGCGGCATGCCGCTCGTATAAGCCGTGCTTTTTTTAAAGTGTACATTGCCAGTATTCTGCTTCCTGCTGGACCATGTACCCAGTCACTAGTGACGTAGTGTTCACTGTCTAGCAGGGAATGCTGAATTCTCGGCAGTCTGCTTTAACTCGGCGAGATATCACACGTGCACCCCAAAGCAGGCTGCTGATGTTTCTGTATTACCTACTAGGCAGTGAGCACTGCGTCACTCGTAGCGTTCACTGCCCTACAGGAAGGGAACTGCAGCTAATGGACGTTTCAAAACAGGAAGAAGAGGATCGAGCCGGCTTGCGGTGAGGAGTCAGGAGAAGATTAGGGAGGAGAAGATGCAGTAAAAAGACTGCATGGGAAGGAATAGGTAAGTATTGATTTTTTTTTCCAATGACAGAACCCCTTTAACAGCCCTTTTACACGGGACAATTATCATTCAGAATCGTTCAGGTTGAAGAATATAAACAGAATTGATATTGTCACATCAACAATTCGAGCTATTAAATATCACATTTTTCTTGCATGTTGAATAGCACGAAAAAGCAAACAATGCCAGAATTACTGTTTTTTGATCAACTCATCACTCAATGGTTAAAAAGTAGTATGTACACGGAAATATAATAGTAAATATGGTAGCTTGCCCCACAATAAGAAACAAGCCCTGTCACTGTTAGGCCAGGCTTACACAAGCGTAATTTCACCACAACGTACGCGCACAAAAAGCGATGAATGAAGTCAATGAAAGTACATTAATTTTCATCCATTCATTGTGTGTGATACGCGCGCAAACTAATGAACACTGTAGATAGACAATTACATTGCGTATGGGCGGCGTTTATATACACCATTGAGAAGCAACAACAGGAAATTTAAATAAGAAAAGAAACAAGGAAGACTGCGCATGACAGAATATGGTGACAAAGCATTTTTTTTCTTTTTAAAAAAGTTTTTTTATTTTGTAAAAGTAGTAAAACATAATACAAACCATATACATTTGGTATTGCAAGAATCAAACTGACCCACAGAGTACATTATCATGTTACTTTTATCATATAGTGAACACTGTAAAAACAAAACCCCAAGAATTAGTCCCAAAACATTGCACAACTGTTCTTTTTTTCCATCTCCCCCCACAAAACTTGTTTAAGTTTTTCAATACATTATACGGTAAAAAAATACAACTTACAGTTACAGAGAATTTGAATTAATTTTGTAATTGTAAAAAATTGCTTTTCACTGAAAAAAATTCTTATTTAAGACAAAAATTCAGTCATAGCTATATTTTATAATATACAGTATACAATCCACAACTAAATCACATTCTTATTAACATAGAAAATACAGACTTGCCATTGCCTCTCATGACATATTTTTTGTTTTTTCTTAGATCTCATATTTTATTACTATAAGGCCAGTTTCACAGAAGGGTTTTTATTACAGGCACATTTAAAAGTAAAAATTTGAGCACTGACATAGACTTACAATTACAAAAAAGTCACAAATGTAGACAAACACATGCTACCCAAACTAAACTAATAACAAACAGTTGCACCCTTCATGCCTTTGGCCGAATGCACACAGGCGAATTTGAATTGTGGAATCCGCCCCCCGGATTCCGCAGCAAATACTGCCCATAAACATACTATGGAAAATTGCTTTTCCATGTCCACAAGAAGAAATCAATAGTGAGTTTCTTGCGGAGGGAAAATCGTAACATGTTCTATTCCAGCATGGATTCCGCACGGCGAATTCCACTGAAGTCAATGGAACCGGTCCGATCCATGGCCCTTCCGCAATGATCATTGCTGAATGGTCGCGGAATCTGTGTCATCGTCTAGCGATGACGTGGCATAATCTGTACTGCGTATGTGCACTGGCGTGCTTGCCGCACATCCACAATACAGATCCAGAAAGGTACGCAGGGGTCACTGGCTGGGCACAGTGTGCATTCGGCCTTTATTGAGTACACTCAGTAAATATCGCAGTGCAGGGAGAAAAGGTTTGTAAACCCTTTAATTTATTAACTTGTAGATCCTTCTTTAGCAGCAATCACTTCTGCCAAACATTTCCTGTAGCTGCAAATAAGATTTGCACAGCTTTCGAGAGAAATTTTGGATACTTCCTCCCTGCAAATGTTTTTTGGTTCATTGATATTTCTGGGATGCCTTATGTTAATAGCCCTCTTCAGCTGATGCCACAGCATCTCAATAGGGTTAAAGGGGTTGTCTCATGCCGAAACGTTGTTTTTTTCTATTCAATAGGCCCCCCGTTCGGCGCGAGACAAACCCAAGGGATGGGTTAAAAAAAAAAAAGTTTATTACTTACCCGAATCCCCGCGCTGCAGCGACTTCTTTCTTCCTTTACCAAGATGGCCGCCGGGATCTTCACCCACGATGCACCGCGGGTCTTCTCCCATGGCGCACCGTGGGCTCTGTGCAGTCCATTGCCGATTCCAGCCTCCTGATTGGCTGGAATCAGCACACGTGACGGGGCGGAGCTACGAGGACCAGCTCTCCGGCACGAGCGGCCCCATTCACCAGGGAGAAGTCCGGACTGCGCAAGCGCGTCTAAAAACGCCAGAAGACAGCGAATTTAGACGGATTCATGGCGACGGGGACGCTAGCAACGGAGCAGGTAAGTGAATAACTTCTGTATGGCTCATAATTAATGCACGACGTATATTACAAAGTGCATTAATATGGCCATACAGAAGTGCTGAACCCCACTTGATTTCACGAGACAACCCCTTTAAGTTCAGGACACATTTCTTCTTTTTCATCCACTCTTTAGTGGTAGTAGGAAGAAGTTCAAGGAGAGAGGGATACTGAAATCTTCAGTGGTGATAGGGTACTTCTTGCCAAGTCTGTAATCGCTTTCCTGCTCTGCTACTTCAGAAGAAGATGAGACTGAGGCAGAAGTAATGTGTCCAGATATTGTATGAAAGTTTCTGCCGCGGCTGAGATTACCTTTGTTAATATGCATACATTAGCAGTCTGATGCTGGTCATGATGTTGTAGAGCATAGCTAGTTCACTCCTCCCCCTCGCCGCTCCCACTTTGCTCTAGTACTTGTCACAGAGTGCAGCGAGTGCTGAGTGGAGGGGGGGAGGAGTGAACTAGCTATTCTCTACAAGGTGGGGCCATTAAGCGTGGACTACAGTGGGGGAACTATTACTTATTGGGACCACAGCCGGCACATTATTACTATAGGGGAGCATTGAGAAGTTGATTAGGGGTTGTAGCAGCAGGCTGAAGAAAATGTGCATAAGTGAGTCACGGCTGAAGAAAGCTTTATGGTGGTCTGGGCCAGATGGAGAAGATTGGAAGAGTGAACAATTCCAGTCAGAGGACATTGTCTGTGAGTCACTTAATGCAACTGTACTGTGATAAGTTATATGCAGAGTGCCTGCAGAAGGATGGTATCCACCACTTTATGGTCACTGAATTGTGGAAATATTGGACTTTGTGGAGTGTGTTTTTTGCTGTAACAGCATGGTGGTATTTTTTAGTCACTGTGTACTCGTCATGGTGTGGGGGTATAATTTGGGCCTTGTAGTGGTAGTGGTAATATTTGCCTTTGTATGGTGCATTTTGTTCAGCAAGAGTATGAAAATATCTATGTTTACTGTGTGGTGTATAGTAGTATATAGGTTATATTGGTACTTATGTAGTGCTAGCGCATACATGTCCTTCCTCAAAAAAAAGCATATGTGCTTGTTCCTAACTATGTGATAAGGTATGTATATGTTCCACTGTAATTTTCCATCTGGAGTTGATAGTGTGGTTTATGTATTTAAAGGGGTTGGCTCTTTTCATGTACACCCTGTTGCCCAAATTCTCTAGAAACTGCCCTGGTCGTGACTCATTGGGACTTGGTGGTTTACGTCACAATGTTAACTGTAGTGACAGCTAAGTACCCCTGTGCAGCAGTGAGAAAACAACCTATTATGGGATGAAGGGGCTCCATTATTGCCTGGCGATCGCACTTGCAAAACAGCAATACCTAATATAAAGGTAAGTATTGCTACAAGTAGCAATCAAAGTTGCAGATCATTGCACTAATCTTTTTTACAGCAGCACAGAAGATAGTTTTATTATTTATATTTTCACTTCTTTCTCATACACACTGGCCAATTATTGCAGTGTTTTGTGTTTGGTTAGCTACAGCAAATCCCTATTGTCTACCAGCTGCCAAATAACTACATTTATAGAGGGTCCTGTGAAGCACTCATATAATCCTAGACCTTGCTAGTGTGAGATAGGAGAGTGGGATTCTGGGTCACACATGCAACCTGACCTCACCTGTTACGTTTACAGTGCAATTAGACTGTAAAGAATTACACATGAAGGTGATTTCTAGCTCCTCCCAAAAGAACATACACAAATTGGGTAAAACTGGGAAGTGTAGGACATTTATGAGTTTAAGGCTTCTTGCACAGGAGCGCATATCGGCTGGCCGTTTTCACATGGGCAGAGCTAAGCGCCCGCTCTCTCCCCGCCCCTTGTCCATAGCCATCAATGGGAGGAGGCGGGGTGGACCCCGTCTCGCCCATCCCATTGCACAGACCGAGCAGGGAGGAAGACAGGTAAGCCTGCGATGCGGAGGGAGGGGCAATGGGAGATGGCCTGGTGATGGGAGATGCATTGGCCTCACCAAGCCATATGAACGGGCACGCAAACGTTTGATTTGTGCGCCCGTTCACTAGGTTTTTCGCCCCCAACGTAGCGTATATCGTCCTGCCATGAAAAAAAACGGCTGTCCGATATGCGCTCGTGTGAAAGAAGCCTGAAGGTCATCTGCTCATCTTTGTTAATATATTTTCTAAAAATAAAAAAATCTGTTCTTTTAAAGTTACAGAGAAAAAAAACAAGAATTATTCTTACCTGCTAGTTGATTGTGCAAAAGAAAGGGAACAGTTATGAGCTGGATTTATTTATTATGATAAATAGGGTTTTAATTACTTGAAGTATGATTAACGTTTCATAGTGTATTGATAGAAAATATCACTGTTTGTTGAGGACTAACATGACATGACAAAACAAAAGATAGTGAACTAAGATCTGCAGTTTCCAATCAGAGACTATAAATTGCTTTATCTTTGTAATCGTACTGCAAACTAATATGATTAAAGTATCACCATTTTCTTGGTGACAAAACCTGCACTTCATTTACAGAAAGAAGCACTCCAGGCAATCTGAAATACTGTTTCAAGCCTGGCAATCCCTGCAGTAGGCATTGCATAGTATATCAGTTTGCCTGGAGTATTCCTTTAATGAAAAATAAATATATGACAATGAATATAAATGAAAAAAAAAAGTTAAATAAATTCCTTTTCATACAGTAAATTTCTTTTGAAAATTCAATCCTCCCTTTACTCTTTGCAAATACATGTAGTTTACGATATTGATAGTAACCCAAGAAGAATTTAGTTATTTGCTTATGGTACAAACATATTTTGAATTCTTAAGAATTTCACTTAAACCCATGTCTCTTCTTCTTCATCCGCTGCCTCCTTTTCTCGCCCATCTTCCTCTGGTTGTTCTTTTTCTTCAGTCTTTGTGTTAATTTTATCACAATGTTCTTTCTTCTCAGGATTTGAAGCTTCCAAAGACAAGGAAAGTTCTGAGGACCATGTTCCTTCATCAGTATCCAAATCTTCTGTACTAGCAGCTGTACTCTGTGACTCATTCCGTCTTCGGATGATAGAAGATCGTGTAGCTTTTTTTTTCGTGTTTTTTGTTTTGCTCTGTCCTTGTCGATATGACACTGGTGTTGGAATTTTGGATGGCTTCTTTTCTGGCCTGTTATCTTTTCGGGGACGTATTTTTGGCTTCAGTTTCAGTTTATAAATTGATGGTACTCTCTCTGGTTTTTTCAAAGCTCTTTTTGGCTTGGATGACTGTGGTAATGTGGATTGCTCTTCAGTATCTTCTTTATTAGAACTTGGAACTGATGAATCTTGGTTGTCATCTGTAGCCTGCAAAGTTTTCTTTTTGGCTTCCATTGCCTGCTGTCTCAGTCGTTGGGACGGCAGCTGCATTTTGTTATTGCTGCTTTCAACAGAAGATAATTTATTTTTATCAATTTTTTGTACTTCTGGTGTTTTATCACTCTTTCTGTTTAATTCTGCAGGTTGTAAAGGTAGATCTTTTTCTTTTGCTTCTCCCCTTACCCCAGCTTTGGGAGGGATTTTTGATATCCAGTTTTCCACATCCACTTTATGGAGTTTTACAGGACCCTTTGCTAGTTCAGTAATGACATCATCATAGTTTCCACCTCCTGATGGCCATTTGATGTTGATATATACACCACTCCTGGGTATTTCTACTTCTCCATCAGGTGTCTTTAGTTTGTTTCGAACTGAAGACAATGCAGATACTGATTTTCTTTGCATGTCAAAGTCATGAACAGCAACATCACTTGCAATGCTAGATGTAAAGTCATTGAATCTGTTTTCATGGTTGCTATTGTCACCTGAATCTCCCTCCATTACTTTGATATTTGATAGGATTTCATCCTCCAGACTCTGATATAACTCTTTCTCTTGATCTGGACCAATTGGCAATGGTTTATATTTATAACCAGCTTCCAAATTACTTGACAAAATTGAGGCTTCCAAGGAGCTGGCATGCTTACATTGTGTTTTCATAGCAAAAGTATTCTCCTTTATGGCTGCACCATTTCTGTTTATCTGATTTGTTGGAGTACTTCTACTGTTTCTTACATTTGTCCTTTGTTCTATATGAGCAGAGACGCTTCTTGCTGCTGTAAATTTATTATGAGGAGTGTTGAGATCATTATCTATTGATGTGCTTCCACCTCTGTACTGAGAGTCATTATGGTAAGCCCTACTAGGAGTAGATGGTCTATTAAAAGTAGACATTGCTTTAACACCATTAAATTCTTGTTTCATTGGCTGGCTGAATTGTTTATTTGGAGAAGAAGACCGGATGTTCAGTTGCTTAGTTGGAGATGAAGAACGTGTGCTAAGCTGTTTAGTTGGAGATGAAGAACGTGTGCTGAGCTGTTTAGTTGGAGATGAAGAACGTGTGCTGAGCTGTTTAGATGGAGATGAAGAACGTATGCTGAGCTGTTTAGTTGGAGAACGAGATCGCATTATTATGTCTGCAGTGTTCTTAGACTGGCACTCAGGTATTTTACTTTGCTGATTGTTGAGTAGATACTTGGAGGGGCTAGGTGGTCTTAAAAAACGAGAAGGCGTTTTGGGTCTTGATTCATGTTGAATGTTGTCTCTTTCTGTTACAGTTTGTGCTTTCACATAAGCATTTTGTATTTGAGTTTTATGTACTTCTTTCATCATTGACTCCTTATTATCAGGTGCCAGACTCTTTCCCATTTCTCGTCTTCCTCTGTGATTCTCAGAAAAGATATCTGAAGAATTTGAGTTGTCTTCTTCACTTCCAGTAAAGTGGGACACTGTAGAAGATGTGGAGAAATTACGCTTATCATGGCTAGCTTGGGAAAAGCGAGACTGCTGGCTAGTTGAAGAGTCTTCCGTGAACAGTTGCCTCCTGGATGGAGTAGCTGGTCGTTCGTGCCCTCTGTTAAGAAGAGATGAAAAATTAAATTCCTAGGAAGATTGGTTGATAAATATAGTATTGGGTAAAAAGCTGAAACCGAAACCCTTGTTTTTATTTTATTTTCAGTCAAATTGGCTAATAAGTGTAAATGATCAAGATAGATACATAAATTACACAAAAACTTTGATGATTAAATAATCACATTCTCAGAATTTCATGTCTTTAAGCAACATTGAGTTAAAACAATAAAACAAATGGTACTTACCCGTTATCAGCCCCATAATTTTCCTGGTCTGTGTTGGCAACAGAAACCAGCCAATCAGAGGTGACGGCATCACCGTTCCAAACTCCTGGCACTATGTTGCCTGATGTCGGAGAATAGGTGGTGATGCTGCAGCCATTGATTGGTGGGCCGCAGTCAACTGACTTCCCCTGTCAACGTAGGCTGGAAGAATTGACAGGCTGCAGCACTGGATCGCTGAGGCTGATGACGGGTACGTACTGCTTGTTTTATTGTTTAAACTCAATTGGATGACATTTTAAAATGTCAGTTTGTAACCAGATAACCCATTTAAGTTCCAAACTTTGGGATGACTGCTCATTTATCTTATAAATATGACTTGATCTTCTTATCAGTGTACTAGGGATCCATAAGTCACTGTAGAATTAAAATGTATCCTTTAAACAAATTTCTTAGATGTAATTAGAGATGAGCGAGCGTACTCGCTAAGGCAAACTACTCGAGCGAGTAGTGCCTTATGCGAGTACCTGCCCACTTGTCTCTAAAGATTCGGCTGCCGGCGGGGAAGAGCGGTATGTTGCGGGAGTGAGAGATCTCCCCCCTGTTCCTCCCCGCTCTCCCCCACCGCTCCCCGCCCCCCGCCAGCAGCCGAATCTTTAGAGACGAGCGGGCAGTTACTCGCATAAGGCACTACTCGCTTGAGTAGTTTGCCTTAGCGAGTACGCTCGCTCATCTCTAGATGTAATGAATACATTAAAGTACAGATCTGATGTCTGACATTACAGCAACTACTAGAATGAAGGGGCAGAGGTTTTTACTGACCATCATGCCCCTTCAGCTCCTACCAGTTTTCTACCAGTAGACGGCAAATATTTCACACTCTGTGTGCAACTGTTGGGGTCCAGTGGGGCAAGATGTTCAGCAAAAGGTTTCTGTTCCTTCTTTATAGCAATAGATGGGATCTCGGAACCTCCACTGTATAATGTATCCTGTAATTATTTCTTCATAATTAGTACATTAATCTTTTTTTCTATATCATATGTATTCTATGTCTTTTGGCCAAAATGACCATAATGTATGGAGAAAAAAGGAGAAGGCTTGCAAGCATGAGAACATTATCCTAACCAGGAAGCACAGGGGAGTCAGCACCATGTTGTGGGGGTGCCTTACTGTAAGAGGGACTGATGTATTTCACCAAACAGATGGCAAAATGAGGAAGAAAAATTATGTGGAGCTATTGAAGCGACATATGAAGACATCAGCCAGGAAGTTAAAGGTTGGGAGCAAATGGGTCTTTCAAATAGACAGTATCCCTAACCATACTTCCAAAGTTGTAGCAAAATGTTTTAAGGACAACAAAGTGACGGTAATACAGTAGCCATCCCAATGCCCTGACCTCAACCAACTATACAATTTATGGGCAGAACTTTAAAAAAGCATGTGCGAGCAAGGAGCCCTACAAACCTGAGTCAGTTATATCAGTTCTATTAGGAGGAATAGGACAAAATTCCAACAATTTGTGAGAACTTTGTGGAAAGCTACCCAAATCATTTGATCTAAGTTAGACAATTTAAAGGCAATGTTACCAAATAAAAAACAAGGGTATGTAAACTTCTGAGCGACAGGGAATGTGATAAGAGATATAAAAGCTGAAATAAGTAATTGTCTCTAGTACTAGTCTGATATTTTACATTCTTGAAATATTGTAGTGATCCTACATTAGCTAAGAGACGGAATATGTACTAGGATTAAATGTCAGGAATTATTAAAAACTGAATGACTTGTGTATGTAAACTTATGACTTTAACTGGATTTCCTCAGTATTGAACGGGTGATGTAATTATTGTCAGTGTCTCAGCCATTACCACAGGTGTTCTTACTATAGGATATCCTGAAAACATGACCTGTAGGGGTGACTTGAGGATGAGTTGGGATGCACTGTATAGAGAGAAACCAGGGCAGAATCTACAGTGGGAGGGATGTAAGGTACGGAAGGAGCCCCTTTTAGAAATGCTGGTCTTGTGAAATGTATATAGTTGCATATGTTGTGCTTTCTTTCATAGGAACCAAGATGGGTCCATACCACACTTATCAGGATATCCTATAGTAAGAACACCTGTGGCAATGCCTGAGGCACCGACAATAATTACATCACTTTTGCAATACTGAGGGAATCCAGACAACATGGCCTGTTGGGGTGCCTTGAAGACTGGAGTTGAGAAATAGTTTGCTATCCTTGCTTGAATACTCTGAGTGCTGTGCTCCCTCTTTACAGGTACTATCCCATGGAACAGATGTGGTACGGAATTTCCACAGTGGAAAATTCCTTAGCCTTCTCACATCCAAACCAGGTCATAATCTGCACCATCTACCTGGCTGGAAACATTTTAATAAGTGTAAATACAAAAAATGTGCATTTAACTATAAAAAATATTTTTGTGGGACAACCCCTCTAATCAGATACCTAAAAGGAGATTAAATGATGAAATTAATTGGAATGAGTCAATGCTGTACAAATGATCAACCAAACAAAACATCTGGCGTACAAGAATATTCAAGCATAGTTTCTCCTACCTGAAAGCAAAGCTCCTTTTCAGATCAGACTGCCCATGTGTGGTTTTATAGGCAGCACTCTTGTCTGGACTTTCAGAGGAATTGGATGAAAAGGAGTAGGCTCTACTGCTGTTAGATGTGTATGTCTTCCAATCAACCGGGGGCAGTGGGCTCTGAGATCTGCTTACTATCAATGTTGTTTCACTTCTGTTGGGATCATCTGATCTAGGTGTTAAGCGAGCCTTTATTTCATGTGTTGCGTTAATTGGCTTCAGTGAATTACTGGACTTTGAAGCTTGTTTGTGAGCTGTATGAAAAAGTTATAGATAACATGTCAATATGTGTAAAAATATCCTTAAAATTAATCTTCATAGATGCTTTTGCAGAGTGAATTATTTGCTTGCACTTTGGCCTCATAATTGTGCTTAAATAACTATAAACAATTATTTCCTTCAAGATCCAATCTACCAGTGAGGAAGGCGTCTGTGCCTTTATCCCTATGGCAACTCCTGCTTAATTGTTCAGTTGCTCATGTGAATCTTTCAGCTCAGCTGACATGGCAGTTAGGATGTTGGAACTGCTGTAGATAAAAATTTGGATTCACACAGTGTGGCAGATTTATCAAAACTGTGGAAAAGAAAATCTGTCATTGTTTCCCAAAGCAACCAATTACAGTGCAGCTTTCATTTCACAATAGAAGTTTAAGAAATGGAAGTGGAACTGTGATTGGTCGCTAACAGTTTTTCTTTTAGATTACATTCACATGTTGCGGAATTGGTGCAGATTTTCTGCAGCGAAAAATCCACACCACAATTTCGCAGCATTTTCGCATCCAAAATAGAGTCAAAATTCCCAGCATTGGTGCGGATTTTGACTCAAAATTAAGTGCATATTCGCAGCTGATTTCAGCAGATACATTGCTTACTTCGCAATGCTTGCGCTGTCATAGTGTCCCAGCGCCTCGCAGCCTCTAGTGAGCACCAAGCCACTGGTCAAGTGATGCAGAAGTGGTACCACCTGACCAGCGGCTAGGCACTCACTATAGGGTGACGGGGCAAGCATTATGAGGTGAGGGGTTGCTGTTTCTGCTGAAATCAGCTGCGTGCATGCAGCTCCTTTTGAACCAAAATTCACACCAAGGGTGCCTTCTATGTGAACATACCCTTAGATACTTTTTTACAACTAATTAATGTCCCTACAATACCAAACAGCCGTAGCACAGGAAGAGGTAGTATTGTCATGGGTCACAATAAACAGAATAAGTTTTACACTTGCCAACCCCTCAATACAAAAATAAGTTCTTGTATTTTACAAAATTCAATACATTGAATCATTTTCTATGAAAATCATGAGAGTTCTCATTGTGATATTGTTATGTAAGCAAACAGTCTTAAGGCACTTAAACCAGAAGCAGAACAGGTTTTTCTGAATTTCTTAACATACTTTTGTGCATTTTTTTTGTGTGTAACATGTCACTAAATAGGTTTTGGTGTAAACTGTAAATCCAATTTTTTTCCCTAAATTTTTTCCTAAATTATGTAGTGATCCAAAATATGTTTGCATGCTGTATATAGGATAAATACGTAATCAAACAATAAGATGTCTGGCAATCAGAGAAGGTGGTTAAATTACGTAATCCTGAGTGGTGAAGAGGCAGTTAATGTCTCATAAGCCAAGAACAGAATTGTGCAGACATAATGTCACAAGTATTGGGGACAAGTGACATTACAGTAAAGAGGTAATGGACCATGCCGAGACTTGATTGTCTCTCATGCCTTCTCTAGCAGAATAGAGCTTGCTGTTGGCAGCGTTCCAAGTAAGGAGTGAGTGACAACAGTGGCGTTCACATGAAATAAGGCATTTCAGGTGACTGATGCTAGAGAGCGGTTAGATGAGCTCACTGAGACGACCTGTCATACCGTCATAACCGTTGCACAACAATGATCCAGCTGAAGTAATTGATTTTCAAAGACTTTGACAGGTAATTGCTGGGTTTGTATATCAGAGCTGCATTTTTTTCGCTTTTTATGAAAAACAAAGTATGACCTACATATTAATAGTGTCTCCTTAAAGTAGTTTTGTCATTTAGAAGAAAAGTACACCTAGTCACAACGTACCTGTTATGGCACTCTGACCCCCCGAGCGCCAGGTGGGGTGCCCTGAACTTCCCGCACCCCACTGTCCCTGCCTACTTGCCTCGGCCCTGGCTAACCCCAGGCGGACAACTGGACGGCGGTCCCTGCACTGGCTAGGGACCTGGCGACTGACAAGATGTTACTAACTAACTGGGGGGACAGAGTGCCGACAGAGAAGGCAGATGGAAAAAACCAACAGAACATACAGAGCAAAGCAAAGCTGGAGATGGAAACTGACAGGCAAACTAGAGGCTGAACTGAGGCTAGCTGCAGACAGGACCTACTAGACGCTGACTGAACCAATAACTGGCAGTGAGCTCAGGTCACTGCCAGCCTTATGACTGCAAGCCTCCGCCCAGGGGCGGAGAGTGGGAGGAGCCGACTCTCCCACTGCTGCATAAGAAGGGTGGAGGAGTGCGGGCGGCACCCTATTGGCGGACACGCCGCCGCACACTGGCTGCCCCACGCCGCCAGGAGAGCCCCGACTCCAGAGCTCCAGGACGCCGGAGCCGACTGCGGGATCCTGCGCCGCCTTGCATGGTAACAGTACCTTAATAGTAAATGAAAATCATATTTTAATAGGACAAGGACACAGGCTCGGCCATCATGCTATAATAAATTATACAATCAACCTGAATAGGTGAAAACAATTTCTCAATCTTTTTATAATTGCTCTTTGCAACTTCCAGCTAGGTTTTTGGTTAGGTACATTGATAGGCAGGGCTCTATCAAAGTCGGATGGGCTAAAATTACTTTGAGCCCTTCAGTTTTTATGGAATTTGTTAAGCAGAGATTGATGCTGGTGTTGCATATTATATCCGCAGTGTCGGCCCTTCTGCAGATATACTAAACTAAGTTTCAGTAAACCCAAGGCGAGTGTAGATGTTGTGGCCGCTAAAATACAGACCTTACAGTAAAGTGTAATGCTTTGCAAATAACAATGTCTTAAAGGCTAAGGAAATCTTTGTGCATGAAAAATCAATATACACATATCCTATTAAGGGCGCCTTCACACTGGCGAGAAAATCTGGCGATTTTCGCACGCTGCGAGAGTGAGTGTGGTTTCATTCTCATTTGCGATGTTTTCACTCCTGCGATACTGTGTGAAAAAAAATCGCAGCATGTCCTATCTTTCTGCGATATCGCCCATTGTTTTAAAAAAAAACATAGTGAGAAGATCACGATCCCTTGCCGCTGTTGTGACAGCAGTGACAGGGGATTTCTTCATCCCCGCAGGAAGTCCCCTCATCACTGAACTCCCTGCCGCTGCTGTCACAGCGTTCAGTGATGAGGGGACTCCCCGTGGGGAACATAGAATCCCCTGCCACTGCTTTCACAACAGTAACAGAGGAGCGTGATGTTCTGACTAGGAGCGCAAAAGTAATAGGACTTTTCTTGTGTTAAAACGCATTGCATGGCACGAAAATAGCAATACGTTTTAAACATTAGAAAGTCCTATTGACTTTTGCGTTAAAAAAACTCAGCAAAATCATCTGAAAAAAAAGTACGAGGAAAAAGTGTGCAGGAGCCCTAAGTTCCTGCAGAAAAAAATTATGCACTTATTTGTTTTTTTTCATTGAGTTTTCATTCTCATGAATTTAGAAAGCCTCATGCTTGGTTTACAAACTCTCCTACATTCAAATTTCTGGATCAGAGGCATTCACTGATCATTTGGTTTCTTTTACACTCAAGCTTCCCTTCATCTCCTTTCTTTCAGAGGCTGTGTAGCATAGCTACACCCACTCAATGCTACAAAGCTATCTCATCTCATCCTCTCTCTGAGTAGCTGCTAGTGGTTTCCCCTCAATGAGCAGGAAATTCACTAGGAGTGAATTACAGCCATCTGCAATAGTGGCAATTTCTGCTTTGCTCTGTCTGATCTTCTCCACCATCCTCTGGCACTGTCATGGCCCTCTGTAACAGCTCATTGGAAAGGCAATGAATCGGTCACACATATCTTAGAAAATAATAAATAATAAATGAAACAAGCAGAAAGTTTTAAGGTAAAACAATTACAAAAAAATCTTCATTTCCAAAAAGACTGATTAAAAAGAAAAAATAATACAAAGGTTTCCATAGCTTTTAAGCGTCTTATCATTCAATTCATTGTGTAACAATATGCCATGAGCTTCCATGCTCCTTCTAGCAGTGATGACTGCAGGCAGGGAGAAAATTATATTTTAAATCAATATCTGAGTATTTGGAGTGTGGCATAGGGGGGGAGTCACAACAGAACCAAGGCCAGACTGAATCCCAAACTCAGATAATGCATGTTCACAACTCCAGAGGGTCATATTAATCATAGCGTTTAAGCCCCCAAGTGGGTACCTTAGCAGAGAACAATGCATTCTGAATCAACAAGAGTATATATTGCTACATTATCCCTAATGACTAAACATTTGAGGAATAGGGGCATGTCCATTTAATGGGTTGTCCAAGATTTTGTTTTAACTCAAAACTATGTGCCCCTGCAAGAACACAACAAACAGTTATGTACTCACCTCTCCCGAATAACTGCACCTTCCATGCCCCTGCTCAGTCCTCGATGTTCATTGTTCATTTACAGGCTGCTGTGTTCGAGTATGGAGCTCTGTTATTGGCTGCAGCAGCCTTTGACCTCCGATAAACAGGCTTTTGCAGCCTGTAAACATTGCGTCAGGTGGAAGACCCAGAGCATCAGCATGGGACACAGCCGGGAGAGATGAGTGTATTACTGTTTATGTTCTTGTAAGAGGTGCATAATTTTGAGCAAAAACATCTCAGATATCCCCTTTAACCCCTTAGAGACGAAGCCTGTTTGCGCCTTAGTGACGGAGCAAAATTTTGGAAATCTGACATGTGTCACTTAACATATCATAACTCCGTAAAGGCTTTGCATGTCCAAGTGATTCTGACTTTGTTTTTTCGCCACATGTTGTACTTCATTTGGGTGGTAAAAATAGATCCATAGAATTTGTGTATATTTATTAAAAGTGCCAATATTGGGAAAATTTTGAAAAAATTGTAATTTTTTCACATTTTCAACTGTAATATCTCAAATATGTGCAAAAATACTGTGCAGATTTTTGCTAAAATATATATCTCCATCTGTTCACTTTATTCGGGACGCACGTTTGAAAAACTTTAGTTTTTTATTAACCATTTAGGAGATGTACACATTTAACATTAGTTATCAACATTTTGAGGAACACTTTACTTTCCGGCACCAAGCCAAGATTGCAAAGGCTCATGAGTGTCAGAATGATAGATAACCCCATAAGTGACCCCATTTTAAAAACTACACCCCATGGTGTATTCACTGAGGGGGTCAGGAGTATTTTGACCCCACAGTTTCTTTTCAGGAATTAATGTAATTTAGAGTAGAAAAAATAAAATGTCATATTTTTGCAAATATGTAATTTTTAACACAGGATTTTTTTCTATAGTGCACATAAAAATGAGGATTTACACCTCAAAATGCATACCCCTGTTTGTCCTGTGTTCATAAACATACCCATTGTGGCCCTAATCTTCTGTCCGTATGTACAACGGGGCCAAAACCGAAAGGAGCAGCCGGTGGCTTTCAGATCAGACATTTTGTTAGAAGGAGTTTTAGGCCCCATTGCTCACTTGTAGACCCCTTGAGCGGCTAAAACGCGGAGGACCCCCACAAATTATCTCATTTTGGAAACTAGACCTCTTAGCGCATTAATCTAGGGGTGTACTGCGTATTTTGACCCAACAATTTTTGAATGAATCAAACCAAAGCAGAAGTAAAAAAGATTTTAGTTTTTTTTTATCAATTATGTGATTTTAAAAACAGTTTTTTTTTGGACAGCAGACATATGAATAGAGTCTTTCACCCAAAAATGGATACCCCCGTTTGTCCCGTGTTCAGAAACATACCCATTGTGGCCCTAATCTTCTGTCCGTATGCACAACGGGGTCCTAACCGAAAGGAGCAGCGGGTGGTTTTCAGAACAGACAGACATTTTGGTTGAAGGTGTTTCAGGCCCCATTGCCCACTTGTAGAGCCCTTGAGCGGCCGAAACGATAGAAAACCCCCACAAATGACCTCATAATAAAAACTAGACCCCTTAACGCATTCATCTAGCGGTGTACTGCGTATTTTGACCCCACCGTTTTTAAATGAATCGAAGCAAAGCAGAAGGAAAAAATTACGATTTTTGTTTTTTTAGCAATTATGTCATTTTAAAAATAGGTTTTTTTGTACAGCATACATAGGAATGAAGACGTTCACCCCAAAATGTATACCCCCATTATCCCGTGTTTAGAAACATACCCATTGTGGCCCTAATCTTCTGTCTGGATGCACAACGGGGCCCAAACTGAACGAAGCATCAAACTTTAACTGTCTTTTAACTTTTATGTTATCGCCATTAACCGCGACCCCCTCGTAACATCTCCAAGCTCTTGGCTACCTTTAGTAGCAAGGAAATTTTAAATTTTGATGACGGGCGCATGCGCCAAAACTGGGTAAGGGTCCGCAGATAAGGATCCCATCAGGGGACCTCGCCGGTGGCCTTATTTAAGTAATTTCACCTCCCCTCACGGATCCGATCCGTGACGGGAGGTGAAAATTGAGCTTTTTTTTAACTTTTACATGATCGTGATCACGTAACTGGGAAAAGTGTACCATGGCACCCCATGAAATCTCCAGGCTCTTGGCTACATTTAGTAGCCAGGTGCGGGGAGATTTTAAATTACTCCGCCAATCTGCAGCTTTTGCGCCTGCGTCCGCCATTTTGGCGACAGACATGTGCGCAGAAACCGGGCAAGGTCCACGGATAAATCTGGGGGCTTTAGGTACCTAATTTCATCTCCCCTCATGGATATGATCCATGAGGGGAGATGAAACAAACTTTTTTTCTTTTTTTTTTTTCTACACTTTAACTTTTTTCAACTTTTACATGATCGCTGCTATCCATTGGATAGCAGCGTTCATGTGACCGGGAACCGCATACAACGGCTCCCAGTGACAGCTCTCTGCTCTCGGCTACTCATACTAGCCGGGAGCAGGGAGTTTTTAAATTTCCCAGGCCTCCCGGCTCTCTGCGCATGCGCATGACGTAATGCGTCTGGCGCGTATGTGCATACGCCGGCGGCAGGGCTGGGAAGAAGATGGAAGACGCCGGACGCTGCGGAGGACCGGGGGTGAGTACTCTCAGCTCCTCTTACGGTAGCTGAAACTTTACTTTTCTTAAACTGCCCATAGACTTTAACACGATCACCGGTATCTGGTGGATACCGGCGATCACGTGACCGGGGATGGGGTCCCACGGCCCTGGATGAAAGCTCCATGCTGTCGGCTACCTCCGGTAACCGGCAGCATGGAGCTATCACGTCCTGAGCATGCAGGGCTTTCACTCCTAGAGGATACATGTTTTTACGTCCTCTAGGAATTAAAGGGGTTGTCCCGAGGCAGCAAGTGGGTCTATACACTTCTGCATGGCCATAATAATGCACTTTGTAATGTACATTGTGCATTAATTATGAGCCATACAGAAGTTATAAAAAGTTTTATACTTACCTGCTCCATTGCTGGCGTCCTCGTCTCCATGGAGCCGACTAATTTTCGCCCTCCGATGGCCAAATTAGCCGCGCTTGCGCAGTCCGGGTCTTCTTCTTTTCTGAATGGGGCTCCGTGTAGCTCCGTGTAGCTCCGCCCCGTCACGTGCCGATTCCAGCCAATCAGGAGGCTGGAATCGGCAATGGACCGCACAGAAGCCCTGCGGTCCATGAAGACAGAGGATCCCGGCGGCCATCTTCAGCAGGTGAGTATGAAGACGCCGGACCGCCGGGATTCAGGTAAGCGCTGTGCGGGTGGTTTTTTTAACCCCTGCATCGGGGTTGTCTCGCGCCGAACGGGGGGGGGGGGTTTAAAAAAAAAAAAAAAACCGTTTCGGCGCGGGACAACCCCTTTAAGCCCAGCCGGCCAGGATGTAGAAAGGCAATGGGGCCGTCACTAAGGGGTTAACATTCAAGAAATAGGCCATTTTGAAAACTACATAGACTTCCATCTCTGCATAGTTTTCTGCTCCACTGTGTCTTGGCAGCCTCCATATGGGGCCCTACCCTAACTACATAAACAAATGTGCAAGTGAGGCGATCAGGGAGTCACTGTGGCCATACTCCTTATATAGCTCAGTATAAGGGATCTTATTTCCTAATTTTCAGTGTACCTGCTGTATCCGCAGGGTATCATACAACTGTGCATTACAGGAGGCTACAGTCTCTCTGGTGGAGCCTGGACACTCAATCACCCCTGGGATAGCCCTCTTGCTTACCCCTTAGACTTAGACTTTTGGTAATGACAGTGTGGGCACCGGAAGGCAGGTAAGTATAAAAATTACCTTTCTGCTTTTCTGGGAACCTCCTCTATGAACATCTTAACTTAATTTATGGCATTGATAGCCGGTGACAGGTTACTTTTAAGTTTATCCCTTTATGTTGAATAAGACTCAAGTATACACAGAATCCTATGTTTTAACGTTACATACATAGTGATGTGCAGCGGCAGGGGTCATGTTTATCCAAGTAATGTTCCAGTGTGTCCCAGCCACCTCCAACTCTGACCATCACATGGTTGCGCAGAATCTGTAAAACATGGATCCACTTATGATTTATTAAATATATATATACAGTAATTTAAAGGGCAAATTCAGCAACTTTGCTATTATCCACACAACTGTGTTAGCACTGTGTATCACTCCTGAAATTGCAAAGTCAACAATACAGAAAAAAGGGGCAATAAATTCACCAATATTTGAAATAAAGAGTATGTTTGCATTTTGGTCCATGATGCCCCAGCAGTAATCAATGGAGCCTGAAAAATAAGTAGTAATCTGAACGTTCATCTGTATTCAGGGACATATGGGGAAATTTATCATGACTGACATTTCATACTCAAGTCTTAATCTGAAGTACACTGGAGTAAGATGCACCAAATTGATTAAAAGCTGCATTCATCGTAATCCCTTCCCACTGCATTCCTTCTTGCTTTCTTTCAATTTTTCCATCCCTGCTTTAGCCTCTTAGCGCTGAGCTTTTTTTCATTTTTCCATTTTCGTTTTTTTCTGCCCCCTTTTAAAAAATCGTAACTCCTTTATTTATCCATCAACTTAGCTGTATGAAGGCTTGTTTTCAGCGTGACGAGTTGTATTTTTAATGGTACTATATAATGTACCATATAATGTACTGAAAAACTTTTTAAAAAGTGGAGTAAATGAAAAAAAATAAAAATTCTGCCATCTTTCAGTGCGTCTTGTTTCTACGGCCCACAAACTGCAACAAAAATGACATGATAACTTTATTTTATGGCTCATTACTACAATACTAAACCTATATACTGTATATACTCGAGTATAAGCCTAGTTTTTCAGCACATTTTTTTGTGCTGAAAAAGCCCCTCGGCTTATACTTGAGTCAGGGAAGGCTTAAAAAAAAACCCTCCATACTCACCTCCCAGCTGGCGTCTGTGTCTCCGGCGGCTGTGCGGAAGGCTGCTTGAATTCTCTCTGCTGTCATCCCCCGCCGTTCTCTTTACTCGGCTCTGTCATCCTCCGCCGTCAGCGCTATATAAGTAAGAGCTGTGATTGGATCGAGCGCCAGCCAATCACAGCCGGTGCTCGATCATTCACAGCCAATCAAGCTGCTTTAGAATTTCCCTGCTGTCATCTCCCTGCTCGGCTTTCACATTCCCTGCCATTAGTGCTTTGTAAGTAAACGCTGTGATTGGATCAAGCGCCAGCTGTGATTGGCTGGCGCTCAATCCAATCACAGCGCTTACTTACACAGCACTGACATAGCCAAGCAGAGAGGACGGCGGGGGATGACAGCAGGGAGAATTCAAGCAGCTTGTCGCACAGACATAGATGCCGGCTGGGAGGCGAGACTGAAGTGTAGGAGGACATTGCGCTACTCCACTCCTCTTCAGAGAGCAAGGGGATTATTTCTCGCTATTTGTCCAAGACCCCCAGCTCCACGTGTGAAATTTTAGCTTGGATGAGGTACGTATATATCTGTGAGATTAACCCCCTAGGTCCCTGCGTGCGCAAGACTCCTATCAAGGGGTAGTTGGAAAGGGACTGATGTGGCTCTGGGAATTGGGCATTGAGTGTATGTCTTAGTTGAAGATATCTGTAGAAGCTGGTTCTACGGATCTGGTAAAGCTGCTGCAGCTGCTCAAAGGAGGCCGAAACACCATTAATGTACAAGTGTTCCAAGGAGGTGATTCCAATATCTATCCAGAATTGCGTATCTGGAAGATTCAATAAGTTTCCAGGGGAGTGCCTTCATACCTAGTGATCTGCTTACGCATGTGCCACACTCTAGCATGCAATTTGTGTATTGGGAGCAGCAGTCTAGTATGTAGGTCTGTTTTTTCCAGTACAATCCAGAGGGAGGTCTCAGATAGGAACATCAACCACGAACATCAGTCCAGGCACGTGTGTCATATCACAGCCCATGAGCCACCAGAAATCCTCTACTGGGCCGTATATTGTGCAGGCCTACTTTATAGGGACATTCATATTTCTAGCTTAGCTCTGATAGGATATGTTTATTGATAGACAGAACTGTTCTGTAATTTGAATCTACTTTTTGTGTGATGATGAAGGCCCAATGCACACCGGTGTATTTGCATTGCGGAATCCAGAGCTGGCTTCCGCATCCGGATTCTGCAGCAAATACTGCCCATAGACATACTATGGAAAATTGCTTTTCCATGTCCACGAGTAGAAATCAATTGTGATTTTCCACTCACAGAGGGAAAATCACAGCATGTCCTATTCCAGCGTGGATGGCTTTCATTGAAGTCAATGGAAGCCGTCCGGTCCGCGGCCCTTTCGCATCGACATTGCGAAAAGGTCACGGATTCTGCGTCATCGCCTAGTGACAGCGTGGCATCTTCTGTACTGCGCATGTGTGCTGGCACATCCACAATGCAGAAGAGACGACTGCGGACAGGTACTCGAAGAGGGGTTATAAATGGCTGCACACCCAAGTGGAAGAATGTATCAAGTGGGGTACCACAAGGCTCTGTCCTAGGCCCAGTGTTGTTCAACATTTTTATAAATGATCTGGAGGAAGGAATTGATGGTAAACTGATTAAATTTGCCGAAGACACAAAGCTAGGAGGGATAGCTAACACTAGGGAAGAGAGAGAGAGAGTATTCAAAAAGATCTAGAAAAGCAGCGACTAACAAAATAGTATTTAACGAGGAGAAATACAAAGTCCTACTTCTGGGCAAGAAAAACACATACAGAAACGGAGGAATTGGGCTAAGCAGCACATGTGAAAAGGAATTGGGTATACTAATAGATCATAGGCTGAACGTGAATCAACAATGTGATGCAGCAGCCAGGTGTCAGTCAGCCACCTACCGCATGTAGGTGTTGTGTGCTGATGATCTGGAAGCCTGCCAACAGGCCACAATTTCACTGTTAATTTTTCTTGCAGAAAATGTCTGTAAAGCTTCTAAAGACAAACTCCAGTTCTGCAAAACAAAGGTTGTTTCCCTGGGTCATTACAGGCCATACCTGTACCTACATCCATTGCCAAAGTCCGCACCTTTCTGGGCCTTGTTTCATACTGCCGCCCATGAATCCACACGGTTTCCTCTCTCATGCAACCACTCTATGACTATCTTTCAATCATTCTTTTCTCTCTCACCCCTGAAGCAGCTCTCTAGCCTTGGGTATTCCCAACTACACTTTACCCTTTACTCTTTTCTGTACTGAACTTTCTGGCCATGTGACAACAGTGTTGACACAAAAGCACGGAGGACGACCACGGCCACTTGGATACTACTCCATGAGGCTGGATCCAGTGGCTCGAGGAGCTCCCTCATGCGTGTGTGCGGTGGCAACAGTACAGGCAATGGTTGACAAATCTTCTGAGTTGGTATTGGACTACACCCCCCCTAGTGGTCCTCACCCCTCATGTCATTCGGAGCATACTCACGCAAGTGCAACCCAAGCACTTATTTCTGACGTGTCAGATCCGGCTACAATGTACTCTTTTCATTCTTTCCAATGTTGCTACTACTTTGAACCCGATTACTCTTCTTCAAATTGAGTATCCTGGTTCAAAGGGGGGAGGAGAAGGCATAGGTGATCTAGGTATTGCAGATCAGCCATTTTTAAATTTTTTCCCAACAAGGTTCTGATCTATTTGAAATAGAATATCAGCATGATTGTCTAGCAGTGATGCAACAAGAAAATTTAAGTTTTAAAAGGTTACTGAAGCCCCTGTTAATGCATATTTTGAGTTGTTTTTTATAGATGGTCCCAGGGTGAGGATGGACGACTCCACACTGGATATGCAGTGGTCACACAACAAGATGTCCTAAAAGCAGAAGCTCTGCCTCCGCATGTCTCAGCACAAGAAGCGGAACTGAAGGCCCTCACTGAGGCGAGTAGAGTGGCAGAAGGTAAGACGGCAACCATTTACAGTGACTCCTGGTATGCATCTGGCATAGCTCATGATTACGGCCCAAAATGGAAGGCCAGACAGTTTTTTACCTCAGCAGGACAGCCAATTAAGAATGGTGCAGCGGTGCAGAGTCTCATGGAGGCCCTACTACTACCTGGCAGTGGAGAGTTCACACCAATTCCTACACCGGAGAAGCAAGAGGCAGCGCCATCACAGACCACACGGCAAAGGCAGTGGCCCTGAAGCCGTGGAAGAAAAGAAGAAAAGAAGAATTTGACAAAAACTTTGGAGATTGATAAAAACTTTGGACTTTGATATGCTAAAGACTTTACAGTTACAAGCCAGCAAGGAAGAAAAAGACAAATGGACTAAATATGGGAGCAGCAGAAACAGGACGGTGTATGGCGAACAGTCAACAGAACTTGCCTACCACAGTCCCTGTGCCCCGTGATGGCCCAGCTGACGCACGGAAAGATGCACCTCTCAAAGAAGCAATGATTTTGGCGCTTGAACGAGGACGGGTGGCTCCTGGGTTTTCTGTAGCTGCTGCATCATTTGTCCAATTTTGCATGGTCTTTGCCGTAAGCAACAGGGCAGAAGTAAATTTGCCACATAACACTTGCCGGGGCCACTCTACCCATTTCAGGGATTGCCAATTGGCTACATTCAGCTCCCACTTGTTGGGAAGTATGAATATGTGCTTGTTGTTAATTTCTTTTCAGGTCGGAGACCTGCCCTGTTACCAAGGTAAATAAGCAGGTAACCGCAGAGAAGCTCATGAACGAGGTAATCTGCAGATACGGGGTACCGGAAGTGATTGAGTCAAACAAAGGTACACACTTCACAGGTGAAATAATGCAATACCTCATGTCCGCTTTGGGTATATCCAAGGCCTTTCACACACTTTACCATCCACAGAGTAGTGGGAAAGTAGATCCAAAAGGCAATGGAGGAAACGGGCAAATTTTGAATTGAGTGTCTTCCATTAGTTTTTTTTCTTTTTCTCCGGAGGGTACATGCCACAGTAGCCGAGTTTGGGAAATGATTCTCTTGTTAATTTTGTCATAGGTCTCTCCAAGGAATTGTCAATAACGCATTCTGCAGTCTCTGCTTTTCTCCCAGGTCTTACAGACGAGCGTCACAATCTGAAATCAGGTGACAGGGTCTATGTGAAAAGGTTTGAGAGAGAAAGCCGGTTTGAAGGTCCTTACCAGGTGTCGCTCACCATCCCAACTGCAGTCAAGCTCAAAGGAAAGCCCACTTGGATCCACACCTCGCACTGCAAAAAGGCCCTAGGTCCCAGAGCACAGATCTCATGATCCTACATATCCTTTACATGCTACAATGTGGTACAATTCCTCTAACACACACCTTTAACTGCTCTACACTAGCCCCCTGTTTTAAATTAATACAATCAAATGTACAATAAGACTACACTGAGGGTGAGAATCAAACACTGCATCGTGCTAAGAGAGAAATTGAGGATCCAGGTGACAGGTTTGATTCACATGTAAAAATGAATGCAATAGGAGTGCCAAGGGGGGGGGGGGGGTGTCTGTAAAATGATTGGTGAGACCTGTTGCACGTCCAGATAATACAGGTCCCACAGGTAAAGTGACTATCGCAATAAAGAAATTGGCCACATTGTCAGAAGTGCTGAAGCGTAATTCTGGGATAAGTGGTTTGCATGGACCGGACAATGGAAACAATTCTTGATGCAGATAGGAATAGGGATTCTGGTTACTCTTATCATACTCCTGCTACTTTCTGTCTGTATTGTGCCCTGCATAAAGCGCTCCTGTGCTAAGCTTACAGACCAGATGGTAGCTGTCGCCCCCGTATACGTAGATGTAGAGACCCCAGGCAATGGCTATATGCCTATGATACAACAGAGCGATTTGTCCCCTTATGGATCTGTCTCAACAGAAGCAGGGGTGACCACTCTAGTCTCCCAGCCATTAGAATAGAGTAGCATGTGTGTTGTAGATCCCTTCTGTGTCTATTAGGTCTTCGCGTTTAGTTAGTTAGGATTAGTTGTCGGGGAAGACATTAGCCCTTGGACAGCTGACCAACAATGATAGGTAGGGCATAGATCATAAGCTAGAGATAGGGAAAGCAAACCTTACCCCGCCCTGTAGAAGTTATAAAGTATCGTTTATTTTGAGACAGTTTCTAGGGGGGATTGAGAAGGTACAGGCTCATAAAATGGAAGAATCTGTCTCAAAATGGCTGCTAGATACAAAATGGAGCATTATAAGATGTAAATAAGCTTGTGTGTGGTGAAACAATAATTCAAGCAGAAATAGCTTTAGAGCATGAGATTCGGTGCAATGTCTAATGATGTGTCTCTGTTCTTTTTCATGAGAACCAAGTCTGGACATGGTTGTTATCAGAAGAAGCCCTCCCACACCTCCATTCGGAGACTTGGACAAAGGAACTGACTGTACTACAGCCACCTGAATAACAAAGTGAATACAAGGGAGGACCAGGGAGGACCAAGATAACACTAGGAGAAACAGACACTTGAAAACATTACAGATATATTCTCACTACACTGATTGCTGAACAATGCATGATTCTTAATGTTTTTCTAACCCAATGAGATTAACCCCCGTGACTAATGACGTATTCCTTTCCTGTATTAGAACTATACCAAAGTGAATAAACTTGCAGTGTACGCGCCTTAAGCAGAGTGGGCTGTATACTTGCCGCGGCTCATCTCTACGTATCGGTGGGAACTGATAACTATAAATTATATAGTTTTTGGCCTCCTTGATGCATCCAGGTACGAACTAATTTGGACCTCAAGACTTGAAAGGTTATGTGGCCACGCAGCGGTCCTTAACAAGCCAAAAAGGCAAACACAATTCTGGGATGCATTAAGAGAAGCATAGAGTCTAGATCATGTGGGGTAATTATCCCCCTCTACTCTTCCTTATTCATACCTCATCTGGAATACTGTGTCCAGTTCTGAGCACCCCACTTTAAAAAAAGGCATAGACAAATTGAAGCAAGTTTAGAGAAGAGTTACCAAGATGGTGAGCGGTCTGCAAATCATGTCCTATGAGGAACGGTTAAAGGATCTAAGAATGTTTAGCTTGCAAAGAAGAAATCTGAGAGGAGACTAAATAGCTGTCTACAAATATCTGAAGGGCTGTCACAGTGCAGAGGGATCAGCCCTATTCTCATTTGCACAAGGAAAGACCAGAAGCAATGGGATGGAACTGAAATGGAGTAGAAACAAATTAGATATTAAGAAAAACTTTCTGACAGTGAGAGTGATCAATGAGTGAAACAGGTAACCACGAGAGGTGGTGAGTTCTCCTTCAATGGAAGTGTTCAAACAAAGGCTGGACAAATATCTCTCTGGGATGATTAAGCAATTCCTGCACTGAGCAGGGGGTTCGACTCGATGACCCTAGAGGTCCCTTCCAACTCTACCATTCTCTGACTCTATGATTCTAGGTACGCGGGGGGCACCGGCTGGACACAGGGTCAGCCATATGCATTCAGCCTTAGCCTTTCATAGTTTATTTACTTCTAATAAAAGTTAAAATTTAATCAGTGGGGATGGTATTTATTGGGCATTGTTTTTGCCAGGGGCAAAATGTCACTATATATTCATCTACAGTCCATCCAGTCAATCTGGGTCAAATATATTATTTTTGATTTTTGTCTTCATTTTTAGGGTAAATTCGATTGTGCTGATCTCAAGATAATGTGTATAATACTAAAATGAAAATTCCATTGTGATGATGTCACAATAGATTTTGTCTATGTTCATTCTCAGAATTCCATTCTGGTAATGTCACAATAATGTATGTCTAAACTGATAGGGAAAACACATTTATGATGATTTCACTGTACTGCTCGACTTTATTCCTAGTCACAATTCCATTGCAATTATATCATTATAGTGTTTTTCTTTATTCATAGGCTGCATTCCATTGTGATGATGTCACAACAATTTTGTCATTATTTATAGGCTGAATTCCATTGTCCTGATGACACAGTAGTGTAATCTTTATTCCTATAGAAGAATTCCTTTTTTTGATGAAGTTACAACAGTGTATGTCTTTTTTCTATTGTGATTGTTCTCAGCAAAAGGAACCAAGTAATCTTGTAGATATGATACCTTTTAATGGCTAACAAAAATACATGATGTTATAGCGAGCTTTCAAACCTACTCGGGGTCCTTCCTCAGGCTAGAGCCTTGTTCACACGACTGCTATTTTCGTGCATTATAGGCACGCGAAAAGATCACGTCTATTAGAAGCAATTGTTTCCTATAGAAGCATTCACATGTAGGAATTTTAGATGTGCAAAATACTCGCATCTAACAAAAATAGAACATGTGACTGCAAAGCTCGCATCTAAGGTCCGTGCTGCCAGAAAAGATAGGACCTGACCTATCTTTGGTGTGTGGGAGTTTCAATAGACTCCTATGGGAGCTGGATAACACATACCACGTACGTTCCAATTGTGTGAACGGGCGATTTTTGCACGAGCCAAATGCGATGTTTTAGCGCGGATAAAACAGCGCTTGTGTGAACAAGGCCTAAAAAGGATCCTGAGTAGGTTGGAAAGCTTGCTATAACATTAGCCATTAAAAGGTATCATATCTACAAGATTACTTGGTTTCTCTTGCTGAGAGCAATCACATTTTGCTCTACTGGCTAACACCGTACTAAACCTTTTTCATTTTTTTCTATTGTAATGATGTCGAAATTTTGTAAATCTTTATTCCTAGCGACAATTCTATTGTGATGATGTCACAATAGTGCTTATCTTTATTCCTAGGGAGAATACCTTGGTGATTATTTCACAAGTGGTTTTCATCGTTCCTAGACTGAATTCCATCGTCATGATGACTCAATAGTGTATGTCTTTATTTAGGCTGAATTTTATTGTGGTAACATCACAATATTGCACATCTCTATTTCTAGTGAGAATTCCATTCTCATAATGTCACAGTAGTGCTATCTTCATTCCCATGGAGAATTAATTTGTTATGATGTCATCACAATATTTGACCTTACGCCTAGAGAGAATTCCATCATGATGATGTCAAATTAACGTAGATTTTTATTCCTATGGAGAATCGCATTCTGATGATGTCATAATGTTTGCTTTCATTTTTAAACAGTATTCCATTGTGAGGACATTGCAATGATGCTGATCTTTGCTGCTATGCATCAATAAAATTTGACAGTATCACATTTGTGGTTGTCTGTCTGCTTTTTGCTTATTAGGAGTCTATAACAATGAAGTCAAAATAGTATTTGTCTTTATTCCTAACCAAAATCGTATGATGACATGACAATTGTGGGTTTTTTTTATTCCTAAGCAGAATTCCACTGTGATGATGTCATAATAATGTTTGTCCTTTTTAATAGGGAGGATTTTACTGTGATTATGTCACAGTGATGTCTCTTTCATTCTGTTTAGAATAATGTTGTTATGATGTCATAATAATGTCTGTCTTTATTACTAAATGCAATTCCATTGTTTTGATATCAAAATACTGTTTTTCTTAATCCTAGGGAGAATTTCATTGTAATAGGTCACAATAGTGTATGCTTTTATTGCTAGGTAGAATTCCATTGTGGTGATGTCAACGCTGGGTTATCATTATTTCTAGGCTGAAATAAATGGTGCTTGGCTTCAATCCAAAACAAAGTTCTTTTGTTATGATGTCACAAGAGTGTATTCCTAGAGAGTACTGCGTTGTGTTTATTGCTAGGGAGAATTCTATTCTTATGATCTTACAATAGTGTAGATCTTTATATCTAGGAAGAATTCCAATATGATTATGTCACAATAGTGTATTTCTTTTTGCCTAGGGAAAATTCCATTGTTATGATGTCACAAGTATGTCTTTATTGATAGACAAAATTGAATTGCAGTGATGTCACAATAGTGTTTGTCTTCATTGCTAGGGGAAATTCTCTTGTGATTATATCACAGTATTCTTTGTCTATAATATCAGAGTTCCATCATGATGATGTCACAATAGTGTATTTATTGATAGGCCAATTTAATATTGATGATGTCAACATAATGTTTGTCTATATCCTAGGCAGAATTTCATTGTGATGATTTTAAAATTGTGTTTGTCTTTGGTCCTAGGCTGAATGCCATTATGAGGATTTCACATTAGCGTATGGCTTTATTTCTGGGGAGAATTCCTTTATGATTATATAAAAATAGAATTTATATTTATTCCTTGGCAAAATATAATTGAGACATTGTCACAATAGTGTGTTTACTCCTCTAAAGAGTTCCATTGTGATGGTGCCACCAAAATGTCTGTCTTTTTTCCTAGACATAATTCTATTGCGATGATTGTGCAATACTATTCGTCTTTATTCCTACACACAATTCCATTGTTACGTTTCCACAATGGTCTCAAGCTTTATTGCTATGCAAAATATAAATTTGATGATATCACAATACTGTCTGTCTGCCTATGTGATGATTTTACAAATGTGTGTTTCTTTATTGCTAGCCAGAATTCTATAGTAATGATGTCACAATATTTCTGTATTCATTCTGAAGCAGAATTCTATTGTGATGATATGACTATAAGGTTTGTCTTTATTCTTGGGCAGAATTGTATTGTGAAGCTGTCAGAATGGTGTCCATTTTTACTGCTATGCAGAATTTAAATTTGATGATATCAAAATAGTAGTTGTCTGTTTACTAATGGGCCTTTCACATGGACAGATGGCCAGGATCCAATATTAAAACGCACATTCACTCAACCAACTGACTGTAATATCAATCAACAAATGAGCAAACACTTGATTGTGGGTTCGGACGACTAAACACTAACATGTATGGGGGCTTTGAGAAAATTGCTAAGCACTTTATTATACAATGATTAGTTTGTATTTATGTTAAACCAGAAAACTTTTCCTAAGCATACATACATGTAGATTCACAAAAACTACTTACCCTAACAAAGATGAGAGTGTTGGATTCCCCCACCTTGTATTTTCCTTCAGAGACTTTGATCATACAGAATTGCACTGGACATGTACATCTGCTTACCAAATGCTGCACCTATTACAATGAATATAATTAATCAGTAAATATTGATATAAAGACCTGAGTGTATAACAATTCACGGTTAGATACATTGGGAGAGTTTATAAAGTCAGATGGGCCACAATTCTAGCATTAACCCTAGAATACTACCCTAGGTAAAAATTCACCTGTTCAAATTTTCAAACCGATGTCACCGGAGTGCTACTATTTTTTTTTAGAACTACAAAACTGCATTGAACTATTTTACATATGATAATATACTTGGCAATTGTTGCACAACACTTTTGAATATCATCTTCATATGTTTTTTATTTTTTTCATGTCAAAAAGCAGAGGGGTGAAAATTCCCCCTGGGGAAGTACTGTATTACCGTCTGTCCAAGGAGATGTAGTATTGCAGGGTTACAAAGTTGCAATTTTTTGCCTTGTCTAGCCTCCTTCACTACTTCTCTTAAAAACTGTGTGTGGTGCTGTTGGAAGAGGGCAAGGACACTTATGACCAGATCCATTTACTGCAATTTATCTCAGAACGTGGTAAAAATTATAGTGAAAGTCAACACCAGCTTATAGCTGGCATAAATTTGGCTCCCTGGCACATAGATGGCCAGAGAAGCGACAAATTTATTAAGGGGCATGAACCTCTTAATTAATTTGGTGCATCTTACGCCATTAAGATGCATTAAGGGGTGACAAAGAACCCAAGGATAATAAAGTGACCCTGGCAGGTGGTGATATCTCACTTTTGTTTTGGTATAGGCCCAGGGGAGGGGCTAGCAGGGCCGTCTGCACACTGTCCCATACCAGGCTCTTATACTGCTGATTCAGCGTTCACCTCCAGCTGCTGTTGGCCTCTTGTGATTATGTGGATGGGTGTATCACCGAGGGAACCACTAAATAATACGTAAAATATAACTTTTATTACTACAAAATTAAAATATTATCGATAAGAGCGTGGTCAAATCTTGGATAAGTGTTGTGCCTATAGTGACCACACGGCACCGTATGTTTAAGATATGCTCCTTGGATGAATAGGAAAATTCATAAATTGTACTGACATATATAAGTGACCCGGTGTCAATACCACTATCAATAGTATCTTAGTGCGTATACACCGTGTATCACCAGCTTAGTACAATAACTTACTTCAATCTCACACACTGGTAATGGGATAATTTATATCCAATATGTGAAAGAGGTAACAGTAAATAGCACACCATAAGGTGACAGGGTAAGTTAGATACACCCTTATAGCCACTTAATTCCAATATACCTATAGTCCTCTATAGCGTTCCCAGTTGCCAAAAACTATATTGGGTCATATGCACCAAACAATATCAGGTGATGTATACTTGCAAACACCGTGATATGTGAGAGCAACAAGAGGATATGTATACTGTTCTTCCTTTATAAAGATATAATAAAAAGGAATGATATATTTATGTAGGAATTGTACCAAACTTGAAATCCATCACTAGAGGTGTGAGAGATTCAACATTGGAGTTTAAACACTCTATTATCCAAGGTGTCAGTTCACTAAGCCTTAGATCACTGACAATACTAATGCATCATGCTGCTTATGAGTGCTTATACTTATTTTTATTATTTTATTAACATCAGTAAAGCACTGTATAGTTACAACAGTGATGCCCTAGAGTCATGCCCCTATAATTGTACGGACAGACTGGGTCAATCTTGCTGTTTGACAATCACTTTAGAAGGAGTGTCATGTATAAGGCAGGACTAGTTTGTAGTCCTAATATGCCTTAATGACCAGTCTCCTCACAACTATGCCTAGTACTTAATTGCATCATAGATAGTTTTAGCCCATAAAAATGCACTATAGTGTGTAGACCTCGGCTTTCTGCCTATTAAAGGTCGCTTTATTCAGTGCTAGATCACAAAAGTCACCATCAGATCACATAAGTCACCATCAACGCGTTTCAACAGCTCACGTAATTAAGCTGTATCATCAGGATGGTATTAAACACAGCAATCACAAAGTGAATTGCATGCGGAAAATTTGGCTGAGTATTAGTGCAGTCATTGATGTTTAAGACCACATCACCCAAACACTTGGCAAAGTATTGGTGCAGTTCTTGATGTATAAGACTGCACCACTAGAACAATTTTTGGTGCAGTCTTATACATCAAGAACTGCACCAATACTTTGCCAAGTGTTTGGGTGATGTGGTCTTAAACATCAATGACTGCACTAATACTCAGCCAAATTTTCCGCATGCAATTCACTTTGTGATTGCTGTGTTTAATACCATCCTGATGATACAGCTTAATTACGTGAGCTGTTGAAACGCGTTGATGGTGACTTATGTGATCTGATGGTGACTTTTGTGATCTAGCACTGAATAAAGCGACCTTTAATAGGCAGAAAGCCGAGGTCTACACACTATAGTGCATTTTTATGGGCTAAAACTATCTATGATGCAATTAAGTACTAGGCATAGTTGTGAGGAGACTGGTCATTAAGGCATATTAGGACTACAAACTAGTCCTGCCTTATACATGACACTCCTTCTAAAGTGATTGTCAAACAGCAAGATTGACCCAGTCTGTCCGTACAATTATAGGGGCATGACTCTAGGGCATCACTGTTGTAACTATACAGTGCTTTACTGATGTTAATAAAATAATAAAAATAAGTATAAGCACTCATAAGCAGCATGATGCATTAGTATTGTCAGTGATCTAAGGCTTAGTGAACTGACACCTTGGATAATAGAGTGTTTAAACTCCAATGTTGAATCTCTCACACCTCTAGTGATGGATTTCAAGTTTGGTACAATTCCTACATAAATATATCATTCCTTTTTATTATATCTTTATAAAGGAAGAACAGTATACATATCCTCTTGTTGCTCTCACATATCACGGTGTTTGCAAGTATACATCACCTGATATTGTTTGGTGCATATGACCCAATATAGTTTTTGGCAACTGGGAACGCTATAGAGGACTATAGGTATATTGGAATTAAGTGGCTATAAGGGTGTATCTAACTTACCCTGTCACCTTATGGTGTGCTATTTACTGTTACCTCTTTCACATATTGGATATAAATTATCCCATTACCAGTGTGTGAGATTGAAGTAAGTTATTGTACTAAGCTGGTGATACACGGTGTATACGCACTAAGATACTATTGATAGTGGTATTGACACCGGGTCACTTATATATGTCAGTACAATTTATGAATTTTCCTATTCATCCAAGGAGCATATCTTAAACATACGGTGCCGTGTGGTCACTATAGGCACAACACTTATCCAAGATTTGACCACGCTCTTATCGATAATATTTTAATTTTGTAGTAATAAAAGTTATATTTTACGTATTATTTAGTGGTTCCCTCGGTGATACACTTATTTCCCTTTAGGGAATTTTTTCTGTCTCGGTGACTGATTATGTGGATGGGACTAATATTTCATATGGGTGGAACTCCAAGTTCTCTTGCCCATACTTTTGGAGGAATGCTCGATTCCAGGATTGGCTGGTGGTTATGTTGCTTAACTCCATAATAAACCGGGAAAAAAACTAGACTTTGCACAGCCATACAGATAAGCAGAGGCTTCTAACTATGTCAAGTTGGTGCTGGATAACAGTATAGCAGTTAGAGACCTTAATGGTTTCCCTTTTCCGGTCTGTCTACTCAGGCTGCTTTGCTTGCAACTCTGGAAGACTTTTCTCAAACATGCATAAGACCTCTCTCTATTCAATCTGTCTCTGCCTCAAACAGTGCTGATTTAGCAAGATGGCACATGACCGCTTTCTGGGTTTGCCCCACCAGACCCGTCATTCTCCTTTACAACAATTCTTAAAGGACCATACCCCAATTAACCAATTAATTTTTTAGTCCTTACAGCAATGAGTCCCAACTGGGGTGCCATAGGAACCTGCCAGGGATGCCACTGCTCTCAGATTGGAAAAAAAAGAATCAGTAGTCATGCACATTTTCCCATTCCACATCCTCTAAGCAACAACTGTACAAACAACGAACAGAGGTTCTGCCCACAACTGGCTGAAAGCTACCTGGCTGACGTCCAATTACACTGATCAACAAATTTTTGCAAAAGTCATGTTATTGAAATAAAATTAGTAATTTCTTTTCAATTTTTATGTGCTAAACACGAATATGTCAAAATGCAAAACTGGCTCCATTCTTTTGGGTAATCTGCAATAATCATGAAATGCATGTCATTAGTAATAGGCCTATCATTAATACCTATAAAAAATGAAGTCATAGACTACATCTTGGATTTCTTTGCCTGACTCATGTCCAGCTGTTTGGGAGCATTTCTGTGGAGTGTCCAGCAGTAGTCAGCCAGCACAGTAGTGGACTATTTTCTCAGCATGTCTTGTATTGGTTCCTTGTAGTTTTCTGCCCTAACATTCCCGAGAAAGTTTGTGGACACTAGGCTAAAAGCATTGCATGCTTGTTTCGCATCACCCTGCAGCAAGTTGTTGAACCGGTCATTTCTGGAGTTCTAATCAAACCTAATTTGATGTGAAGGGGTGGTAGCAAGATTTTGTGAGCCTCAACCAGAGCTGGGTACTGGATATTCTTCTCTCCAACTGCTACATTTGTCTGCGAGTCCATTCTTTCCGCAAGTAGTGCAATTCCCTTGCTCGGCTATCCCACTCACATAAGAAACACGTGTACTGTATTTTATATATCCCATGGAACTGATCACAATGCAGACGAAATGTTGGGGTGGAGTATTCTCGACTTCTTTTGCTTTGTTATCCTACCGGAAAGAGGAGGAGCCAAGTAGAAGTAACATTTGTGTGGTTGCTTGGCTCTCTCCACACCATGGGGATTGCAAACGGTATTGATGGTTTTTTGCCATTCAACCACTGTGAAAGCTGTGTTGTACATGTAGCACAGCATATATGCGGGGCCCAAGACTTGTCTTGGTCACCGATCTTGCATCCGAAGTAAAGATGATATGCCTCCTTCACTTGAGAAGTGATCCTTCTCTTCTGGTTGGCAAATGTAATTTTCCCACAAATATAGCAAAAATTGTCCATGGTATTAAAGCACTTTCGAGGCATTAGTGTTCTGTATTGTAACTAAATTGATAAAATAATAACCGTTTTATGTAACAGTAGCTTAAACTGTATCCCACGAAGTCTGAAATATTTTAAATGCTCAACCTTTCCGACTGGGTTTTATACAGTACACTAGTGATTAGGTGTTGATACTAGGAGTTAACATGGTGTACTGGTTATGTTGGGGGCTAGGTGTAAGACAATGAAATCAGAGGCAGTGACTGATCACATGAGGGTGACATCACGACAGGTCCTGTCCTACAGGATAAATTTTCACGGTAAAACACAGAAAATGAACTATATGAAATATCTTCAAAACAAGAGCCAATAGATATTTTTCATGGTCATATTCGTGTTCAACACACCAAGGTACTACAGTAACAATTTCAGTGTTGACCAGTGTTATATGCAAGGCTACAGAAGGTGCCTAACTGTCATCAAAGCACAGCTGAACGTGCCAGGGGGAAGTACCAACCATGTTGCTCTCTGAAGCAGCTTTAAGGTGACTACCCACTACAGTTTTTTTTTCACTGCGAAATTCGCTGAGGTTTTTTTCTGCAGGGGTCTATGGGACTTGTAATTTTAAAACCGTGATTGCGCAAAATCGTGATTTTGCGGTAAATTGCGATTTTGCGGGATCAACTCCAGACTAGTAAGCAGCAGTGGAAAATATATGCAGGAAGGTAAATGATTTCAAAATAAAACAACCAATTGCCTTCTGACCTGGGGACAGTACAAGAGGCAGCAGGTGCTGGGGGGGGGGGGGGGCGTAAGCGCGGAGAGGATCATAATAGTGGTCACAGATTGTTTTTTGGGGGGAGAGAGGAGGGGCAGTGCCACCCACCCAAAGCTGTTTGGGAAGAAAAGTAATGCCCACACATTGCTGTTTTCAGAGAGGGGTGGTTCAACTGATGCCCGCACAATGATGTATGGGGGAAGGGTGTCATACTTAAAAGTAGGCCTGGTTTATTATTTTAATTGTAAAATTAAGGTGCTAACAATGGTAACTAAAAGGTTTTAAATTACTGGCTTTTTGCTATATTTTGTATATTGTGAAAATATTTTTGGTAGCGGTGCCCCAAGGCTGAAAAGGTTGGTAAACAACGCCCTACAATAACAACAAAAAACATACAAGAGACTCAAAAGACTACAAGGACCTCTGTTTCTGTATCAATTAATAGAAAAACTCTGGACAAGAATAGTATTAATGGAAGAACACCACAAAGGTAGCTGCTGCAGTAAACATTATGATCTGTCTAAAGTTTGCCCAAGACCACCTAGATGTTCCACGATGCTTCTAAGATGACATTCTATGACCAGATGATCAAAAGCCGAACTTTTTAGCATAAATGCATAATGTTATGTTAGGAGGAAAAATAATACTGCACACCAACACCAAAACCTCATCCCAACTAAAACATGTTGGTGGAAGCATCATGGTTTGAGGCTGCTTTGCTGTATCAGGGCCTGGATGCTTTGTGATCATTGAGGGAATCATCGGCGCCCCCCGATGAGGGGATCATCGGCGCCCCCCGAATCTTTACGCCCGAGTACTGAAGTACTCGAAAATGGCGGTACTCGGGTGCGTAAGTACTCGTTACGAGTATGTTCGCTCATCTCTAACAGCTACGCATAACATCAAGCTGAATAGATGTTGGATGATGCTCTCAGTACATCAAAGTGCCAGAGACACCAGAGAAATCAGGCTCCGCACTGACGCGCTGACTGGGAGTTGCAAGAAGACCTCTGCTACTGGATGGACTTTCTGAAGCAGGCCTATCAGTAGTGGGAAAGGCAGCAATTGCCATTTGGTTCTGGGTCCCACTGTCTCATGAGCCTAATAGCATTTGCATGGTCTGTTGCCATTGGCTGCCCCTCATGCCACCAAAAGAACTTTGACTAGTCAAGGCATAGACTTTACAAGACCTATGAAGTTGTCCTGTGGCACCAAGTCATTAGCAGATCTTTAAAACATAGGTACACTTTTAGATGACTTTTCTGATTTAGCAGTTATTTGTGTGTATGAGGAATAACACTATTTCTGACCATTAAGTGTCCTGCATATTTTGCAGGTTTCCCCCTCTGCATGCTTAATGTCTAAAAATTGTCAGTTTTTCCTGAGCTAGTGGGTATAATGTCTCTCATACATAGTACACAGAAGAGGAGTTTCTGCTCCCCTATTTCTATCTCTAATTTACAAAGAAGCAGCATGAAAGACATTATAAAGATGTATCGAGCAGTATAGATGTGATTTCAGTAGCTGAAAGACAGTGAAACACTTGCTATTAGATGCAGCACCATCTACTGCTCCCTCCATCTCCCGTTCCTCTCCATAAACCTCTATGGACAACCTATAATCTGACCTGTCAGTGAGCTGTTAGTAACTGTTGTTTAGCAAGATGGATTTTAGCTTTTCAGAGTGAGTAGACAGTTTAGGATGGATCGAGTGGGCGAGCCTGATAAGTGAAAATCTGGCCTCTGGGTCTGGCATGTAACACAGCCTATTAGACTTTGCCTCCATCAGGTTCTCGAAGGAGGGCTGTCCTAGGCATAGTACAAGCAATCAAATCATCACATTTTCAAGTCCCATTGAGAGATCAAAATATTGTGGGAAAAAAGTTAAATATAATTATATTTGAAAAAATTCAAAGTAAAGAATAATTTTTGTGAGTGTTTTTAGTGTGAAAAAGTGGTAACATATAAAAAACTATAAAATTTGGTATCGTTGCAATTATGCTAAGCCAGAAAATAAACCTATCATGTTATACTGCATGGTGAACACTATAAAAATGAAACTCAAAAGACAATGGTAGAATTTCAGTTTTTTTTCTATCCCCCACAGAAAGATATGTAAAAGTTAAGTAATACATTGTAGGTACCGAAAGTGGTGAACGGGGGGAGATTTGGCTCCTCCCTGCTCACTCCCGTAACTCTCCTCTCTCTCCCGCCAGCACCCGAATCTTTAGAGACAAGCGGGCAGGTACTCGCATAAGGCACTGCTCACTCATCTCTAGAAAGCATACAACAAATAACTTAAGCTGAATAAAAATAATGGATTAACTTTGTCTCACCAAATTGACTTAAAAATTTTGACTTCTCAGAGTAGCCCCCTCTTGCTGATATAACAGCTTTACAAAATCGAGGCATTCTTTCTACAATTGCATTCAGATATTGTTCAGAAATTTGTTCTGCACATTATTGCAGACGTTCCCACGAATGCGCTGTACTTGTAGGTTGCTTTTCTTTCATCCATTCAGTTCATCCCAAACTAGCTCAATGGGGTTTCAGTTTGGAAACTGTGCAGACCATTTCATTCTTAAGTAGTTCTGACATAAGCTAGAAGTAGGTTTTGGATCATTGTCTTGCTGTAATATGAACCTTTGACCAACTAGGCGTACACCAAAGGATGCATTATAATGCTGCTGTAACCCTTTTTTCCAGAGTGCCAGTCACACTGCGCAAGTTGCAAACTCTGTATCCAGTGAAAAAAAAATCCAGACCATTACGCTTCCTTCTCAATGTTTGATAGTTGGTGTCACACACTAAGGAACCATCCTTTCACCTACTTGATGGCGTACAAAAACCTGCATGATGTACCGAAGATGTAAAATTTTGATTAATCAGTCCATAAGATCTTCTTACACTCTTCGGTAGTCAACTGGAGGTGTTGCATTGCCTAGGAAGTTGTTTTTGTTTTGTTTTTTAATCTTGGCAGTGGCTTTCTTACTGATACTCTACCTCTCAAACCTGCGAATAGAAGTCTTCTCTTCACAGTTGAAATGGAAACTAGTTTGTTCTTTGCTACATTAAGCTGTGCTTGAAGATTTTATGTTGTGAGGTACCAATCGCAAAAACTGTTGACTCTCAAAAATTTGTCATCTGATTTTGTAGTGGCCTTTGGTCTGCCAGATGTCTTCAGGTCAAGAGTTTCCAAGTGTCTTTTGGTGGTATGGGAAATTGTACTAACTGCCACCTTGGCTTTCTTGGCAATTTATCTGTGGGACAAACCTACACTTCTAAGGTTACTTTCACATGGCTAAGCGCAATATCAGACCGTGAAACTCTGCCCAATATCGCACTCGTGCATGTGTTGCAATTTTGAAAGCCGCACCGGAGGATCAGCAAGTGTTTCCCATTGTTATCAATGGGAAACCTTGCATCACATGCTGTGCAATGTGTTTTCCAGCTCCATTGAAAACAATGGGTGATGTGTTCTAAAGAAACGCCCAAAGATAGGGCATGCCGTGATTTTTTTTTCCCGCACCGCGATGCTGGAAAAAATCACTCAAGTATATAACCCCATTTAAAAGAAGGCTTGAAAGTAATCTACAAAAGTTTAGAACCTGTAGGAATGGTTTGCATTCAATTTCAAACCATAATTTCCTTTCTGTGCTAAATTTCATAATATTTTGATGTTTTTAACTTACTTTGCAACTAGAGATGAGTGCGCACGCTCGGTAAGGTCAGTTACTCAAGGGAGCCTCGCTCATCTCAAGTAACTGCCTTCTCCTCCGAGCGTGCTCGGGGGGGGGGGGTAGCAGGGGGGAGAGAGAGATCTCTCTTACTCTCCCCCCCACTCCCCTCCGCTCTCCCCGTCCCCTGCTGCCCCCCCGAGCACGCTCGAAGGTGAAGGCAGTTACTCGAGATGAGCGAGGCTCGCTTGAGTAACTGATCTTACCGAGCGTGCTCGCTCATCTCTATTTGCAACCTTTGAACCATTTTACATTATTTGCTGGACTTGAACTATGTTAATATCAAAATAAATGGAAACATTGAGGTGCTCTAAAACTTTTGACCGGTAGTGAATGTTATTTTAATAGATAGACAATTAATAGATTGACTTACCATTTGGTCCAAATTTTTAAAGTCACAAAGCTTTCGTTGACTTGGAGGTTTAGGGAGCGAGATTTCTATTGGTGGCAGTTCCAATTCCTCACGAATTTCCTCCTCAATTTGCTCCTCCATCTGGATGAGCATTGGAGCACTCATACCAAAGCGAGATGCCCGTCGAGCCAATTCTAGCAGGCATAGAATGAAATTTTTTTCATTCTTCCGTAGAACTAGGTCTTCTGTCTCAAACATCAGGACATCTAAAAATATCACATATTTAAAGGAAAAATATCAATAGGTTTCCATGAAAAACTATTATTCATTTCAAAATCAGTGGGGATCTTTTAGAAAAATTAAAATTGTGAATTATGATCTGTATCAATGATATCCATACAACTGGTCATATCTGAGTGAGTTTCGATGGTGACCAAATTTTATGCTGCGATTTGCAATCTACTTATATTACATATTGCACTTTTTCTAAATATCTGGTCAAACATGCACATTATCTTTTTTTGTATGCTATAAATCATGGGACCATATTTTATATAGGACAGGTAAATGAGCAGGTCTTCAACCTGCTCATTTACCTGTCCTATATGACTTGTAACTTGTTTACTCTAACTTCATAATTTTGTTGTTATGTAGACTAAGTTGAACATTCAGATAAATATGTAAAGTAATAGTTTAAGCAAT
Source organism: Eleutherodactylus coqui (assembly GCF_035609145.1). Classification (NCBI taxonomy): domain Eukaryota; kingdom Metazoa; phylum Chordata; class Amphibia; order Anura; family Eleutherodactylidae; genus Eleutherodactylus; species Eleutherodactylus coqui. The sequence goes on along the minus strand of NC_089837.1, from coordinate 329,575,835 downwards.
GACTTAAAGTGGTTGTCCAGTCAGGAGTACAAAAATGATGTTAGTCACTCCCTATAGGGAATGAATACCTGCTATCCATTTTCCTGAATCTTGCTTCTTGAATGATTTCTAACTCGGCTCCATTAACCCCTTAATGACGCAGCCCCCTTTTTTTTCCATTTTTGTTTTTTCCTTCCCCCTTTGAAAAATCGTAACTCCTTTATTTATCCATCAACGTCGCTGTATGAAGGCTTGTTTTTTGCGTTTTTGGAGTTTTCAATTGTGCTATTTAAAGTACCATATAATGTACTGAAAAACTTTTAAAAAATTCTAAGTGGAGTAAAATGAAAAGAAAAACGACATTCCGCCATCTTTCAGTGCGTCTTGTTTCTACGACGCACAAATTGCAACAAGAACGACATGATAACTTTATTCTATGGGTCGGTATGATTGCTACGATACCAATTTTTTTTTTCAGACATTTAATTTTTTTCAATTATTTTCTGCGGTCATCTTGTGCGCGCAATAACTTTTTTATTTTTCCGTCGACTTAGTTGTGCGAGGGCTCATTTTTTGCGGGAAGTCCTGTAGTTTCCGTTAGTACCAATTCGGAATACATACAACGTTTTGATCGTTTTTTATTGCGTTTTCTTCTGGGAGACAGGGTGACTGAAAAGGTGTATTTCTGGTGTTCTTTTTTTTTCAGACAACGTTTACCATACGGGAAAAATAATGGGCTACTTTGATAGATCTGACTTTTACAGACGCGGCGATAGCAAATATGTATTTTTATTTTATGATTTAGATTTTTAAATTATAGATATGGTAAAAGGGGGGTGATTTAAACTTTTATTCCTTTTTATTACAATTAAAAAATCTTTATTGATCTTTTTTTATGTTACTTTTAAGTCCCCCTGGGGGACTGCAACATGCATTGCTTTGATCGCTCCTGCAGTATGACGTAATGCTACAGCATTACTTCATAGTGCAATTTGACAGGCAGTCTACCAAGCCAATCCACGGGGATGGCTTAATAGGCAGTCTCGCAAGGCCTTTTACAAGGCGCCCGGCTACCATGACACCTGCATGACTCCCCCGATCTCACCGCGGGGGGGGGGGGGGGCGTACGAGACCCCCAACATCGTTCAGGGGATTTAAATGTCGCTGTCAGAATTGACAGTGGCACTTAATGGGTTAATAGCCACAATCGGCCACATGGCCGATTGCAGCTATTGCCCGTGGGTGTCAGCTGTAATAAACAGCTGACGCCCACGCTGAATGCAGAGAGGTCGCCCAGCAACCTCTCTTCATATATACCACGACGCTCCATGGCGTAAATGTACGTCCTGGAGCGGGAAGGGGTAAAGGCAGAGCTGTAATCTATGACTACAGTTTAGCTACAGTATCTATAGCAGTCTGAAGTAGTCTAAGAAACTCTCCCTGTTTCATCAATGGCTGCTGATCTATTCCCCCTTCTCCACTGCAATGTTGCTCCCTCTGACTGGTTGCTGTACATAAACATGTTTATCGCAAGAAGTGCATGGAGAGCTGATTTCTGCTACAGCAAGGCAGAATGATTATAAAGCACAGATTACTAAACCCCTGGTATAAAAAGATGAACATTGGGTAAGTGCCACACCTATACTGTGGCAAATGAGACTTAAGGCCCTCTTACACGCACTGATAGTTACTCAAAATTCGTTAAAACGATAGCTTGTGAGTAATAATCGTGGTGTGTAAATGCTACCATCGTGCACTTTTCGTTTGAACAATGATTTTTAGTTCAGCATAAAAACATCCTTCACATTGGGAGCAGGAGATAACATTGTATTCTCTGTGCAGCCGCTGGCTAAAACAGCCTGCAGTCTGTTATCTACACAGGAGCTAGAGATTACAGTGTTTTCTCTAAGCAGCCCATGCCAGAACAATGCAGCAAATTGCAGAGCTCAGATCTCCTGCTGAGTTCTGCAACAGCTCCTGAAGCCTCATTTGCACGCAAATTACGCTGATAAAGTACTAACGGGCATCGTTGGCAAATTCGGATCGGGTGAGAGGATTAATGCGGGTGACTGTATGGTCCAATGTTGCACGGAAAACTGCCTATCGATCATGAAGACACGGTTTGAGCAGCCGAATTGCCGTTTGTACACATGGACGGCCGCAAATGGCGTGCACCAAAACCAAATCGACTACATCCTATGTCAGCTGCGTTGGAAAAGTTCAATTCTGGCTGTGAGAACACTTCCGGGTGCAGACTGTGGCTCTGATCATCAACTTTTAGTCGCAAAAATCAAGCTCAGATTCAGCAACATCACAAGGTCACCAGCAATACGTAGTTTCGACGTAGACAACATCCATTCACAATACACAGTCGAAGTGAATAACCAATTTAAAGCGCTCAGCAGCATCTGAAAAGACCCTGATGAATTATGGGAAGAAATCCATCACACAGAATACAGCTGAACAAATCATTCCTTACAAAAATTCTACAAAATGACCGCAATGGCTATCAGATGAATCCATCAGAATCGCCAACAAGCGCCGAGCAGCTACAGCAGGGGTACCATTGTTGAATTCAGACAGCTAAATGCGGAATTTCAAAGAAAAGTCAGACAACATAAGGAGCGCTACTGGAACGACCAATGCACAAAACTGGAAGAATCAAACCAGCAAGGCCACACCTGAGCTCTCTTCGCCCATGTGAAGCAGACCCAGGCACCGTTTGTACCACGTAAGGCAGCAACTATCAAAGACTGGGATGTAGAGATGAGCGAACGTACTCGGTAAGGCCGATTTCGCAATCGAGCACCGCGATTTTTGAGTACTTCACTACTCGGGTGAAAAGATTCGGGGGGGGGGGGGCGCCGTGGGTGAGCAGGGGGTTGCAGAGGGGAGTGGAGGGGAGAGGGAGAGAGAGAGCGCTCCCCCCTGTTCCGCACTGCTACCCCCCCCCGCTCCACCATGCCATGCCCCGCCACCCGGCGACCCCCGAATCTTTTCACCCGAGTAGTGAAGTACTCGAAAATCGCGGTGCTCGATTGCGAAATCGGCCTTACCGAGTACGTTCGCTCATCTCTACTGGGATAGCAAATTATTACAAGAAGAAGATCGCATCAAGCGTAGGTGGCGAGAATATACAGCAGAGCTGTTTTCAGGCAATCAAACAGACAACCCGTTGGATAACGTACATCAAGTAGAACAAGAGCAGGTAATTCTGGAGGAAGAAGTCACATGGGCCATGAAACAACTACCAAACAGGAAAGCTCTGGGCATTGATCACATACCAGCTGAACTGCTCAAACCAGTGTCAGTCAATATCTTAACAAACCTATGTCAAAGATCTAGAGCTCCAAATCGTGGCCCAAAGACTGGACGAGATCTGTCTTTGTCACACTTCCAAAAAAAAGTGATGCTTAAGAATGTTCCAATTACCACAGCATCGCCCTCATACCTCACACGAGCAAAATTCTTTTAAAGATCATACAAAAATGTATTGTGACAATTGTTGAATGGGAACTTCTGGACGTTCAAGCTAGCTTCTGCAAAGGACGTGGCACCAGAGACCAAATCGCAAACCTGCGCTGGATCATGGAGAAGACCCGAGAGTACAAAAAGGATGTATTTCATCGACTACAGCAAGGCATTTGATTGTTTCGAACATGTCAAGCTTTGGAAGTGTCTGAAGCAAATTGGTATCCCAGAACACATTGAACAGCTTATAAAGTCACTTTACAAAAACCAAGAAGCAACAGTCAGGACTGCTTATGGAAACACAGATTGGTTCAGAATCGAGGAAGGTGTACGGCAAGGCTGCATTCCATCACCAGTCCTTTTCAATCTGCATGCAGAAACAATCATGAGGCGATGCAATTTGGATGAATAAGAAATCAAAGTCAAAATTCAGTGGCAGAAATGTCAACAACCTTCGATATTTAGATGACACCACCCTGCTTGTAGAAAGTGAAAGAGACCTGGAATACCTTATCCAACGAGTGCAAAAGGGAAGCAAACACATGGGACTGTATCTCAACAGCAAGAAAACGAAAGTCATGACCATGGTAGGCAATGGTACAGTGAACATAAAAATTAACAACTAAGTCGAGTCGATCCAACATTTCATCTTCCTTTGATCCAAAATCGATTGCCACTGGCAACCTGGACCTGAGATCAATAGACGGATTACACTTGGTAGGATTGCAAGGCAAGGAATAGAAAAGATATGGAAAAGCAAGGAAATTAGCATTGCAGCAAAAACCAGACTGGTCAATGCAATCTTCTTTCCCATAATGACGTATGGTGCGAAAGTTGGACACTCAGAAAAACAACAGAAGAAAAATTGATGCGTTTGAACTCTGGTGCTGGAGGAGAATGTAACGGATACCTTGGACTGCCATGACAAGGTAGTGTTAGTGTGTTCAAACCGAAAATATCACTAGAGGGCAAAATCATCAAACAGCCGCACTCTTTTTTTGGATAACTGATGCGCGCTAACTCACTGGAAACAGTACTGATGCTTGGCAAAGTCAGTGGAAAGAGAAGATCAGGACAACAAAGAACAAAGATGCTAAATACAATCAAGTCCACCACAAACCTGTCAACTCAAAGAAGCGGTGAAAGGTCGGATTTGACTGAACGGATAATCATCATCATCAACTCTGTAAAGGTTTTGCATATCCAAGTAATTCTGACAATGTTTTTTTCCACATTGTTTGTACTTCATTTAGATGGTAAAAATAGACCGATAGAGTTTGTGTATATTTATTAAAAGCACCAAAATTGGAAAAATTTTGAAAAAATTGTAATTTTTTACATTTTCAACTACTGTATGTCAATTATGTGCAAACATACTGTAAACATTTTTGATGAGATACATATTTCTGTCTATTTACTTTATTCTGGAAGCACATTTGAAAAACAAGGTTTTTTTAAGCCATTTAGGAGACATGCAGTTTTAGGCCTTAGTCACACGGGCGTTTTTTGCCACGATTTGCGGATCGCATGATGGATGCGCATCCACAAATCGCGTGATCGGGGCTGAAAAATCGCCCGAAAAAACAGCTCCTAGCCGCGTTTCAATAGAAAAAGGCCGGAGCTGTCCAGCGCATTGAATTCAATGGAGCCGGCAATACAGCCGGCTCCATTGAAAGCAATACGCTGCGGGCGATCTCACGATGAATTGTCGGGAAGGGCTTAAATATATAAGCCCTTCCCTGCAATTCATCCAGAAATGTGTAAAAATAAAAAAAATATATATACTCACCTTGTCCCGGCAGACGGAGTTCAGCGCGGCCGGCTGGCAGTGGGTGTGAATGAGAGCTGCCCCTGATTGGTCCCTGCGCTGAGCCAATCAGAGGCAGCACTCATTCACACCCATTCATGAATTCATGAATGGGTGTGAGTGAGAGCTGCCCCTGATTGGTCCCTGCGCTGAGCCAATCAGAGGCAGCTCTCACTCACACCTATTCATGAATTCATGAATGGGTGTGAGTGAGAGCTGCCTCTGATTGGCTCAGCGCAGGGACCAATCAGGGGCAGCTCTCACTCACACCCACTGCCAGCCGGCTGCACTGAACTCCGTCTGCTGGGACAAGGTGAGTATTTTTTATTTTTTTATTTTTACACATTTCTGGATGAATTGCAGGGAAGGGCTTATATATTTAAGCCCTTCCTAACAATTCATCCCGCGATCGCTGGCAGCCCATTGCTTTCAATGGAGCCGGCTGTATTGCCGGCTCCATTGAATTCAATGGGCAAACATCGTTCTTCTCTGCCACAGCTGTTACAGCTGTGGTAGAGGAGAATGATTTGTCTAGTATATGCTCTCAATGGGGTCGGTGCTGCTGCCGCCGGCCCCATTGAGCGCATATAGAGAAGAGAACAGGAATCGCAGATCGCAGATAGGTGCAATCAGCAATTTCTGTTCTATAATTTATCGGCCGAGCACATAAAAAGCGCTCATGTGTCCGATACCATTGCAAAGCAATGGTTTTATAAAATCGCCGGACGCATGCGCATGTGCAAATCGCGCGAAAAAACGCCCGTGTGACTAAGGCCTCAAGATTAATTTAACATTTTTAACATTGCATAACGGCAATTGTATGACCGGGGACCGCAACCCCTCATGACAGCTCCAGTCTCTCGGCTGCCTCTGGTAGCCAAAAGCTGAGAGCTATAATACTCACAGATCCAGGGGCTTTAGTTTACAGGGCCAGTGTGTTTTTACAGCACTGTAGAATAAAGCCCAGACACCCAGGATGTGAAAATATGTATGGGTGGTCACTAAGGAGTGAAATGTAATCGCAGACTGCTGCAGTCTCAGAATTATTCAACCCCTTTTTGACAAACATCTTTAGTACTTAGTAGAACACCCTTTCACTGTTATCACCTGCTGCAAACATGACGTGCTACAAGATACCAGCTTCTGACAGCATTCCTGAGGAATATTAGCTCATTTTTATGAGCAATGGCCTACAGTTCACTAATATACTTGAGGGGGCGCAGTGGGTGATGGCCAAGTCTGCTCATCCCAAGCAAAATAAATATGCAGCAAGTGAATGAACTCTATCCAGAAGTCCTGCTGCTGGCTATGGAACTGCTGATCCCAGAGTGGCTCACGTGGGTGGAGCTAAAGCCACTAATATTAATGTTGGAATTGGTGCTAAAGGACTGGAGACTAGTAATCATACTGCTGGCCTCCAGCTTTGGTCCCAGTCAATCTATAAAAATACAGGCAATGTAGATGTCAACCAGTAGGTGGGACACTCATGTATTTTGGCCATGTAATGTGAGCAGATTTGCTAGAAAAATCTATAATGCTTTGACAGATCAGTGGCAAAAGAAGATCTGGCTGCCAAAGAACACGATAGCTGATGCTGCCAAAGCTGATACTGGCATGGATATCACACAACTGAAAGAAGCGGTGCATAACCGAAAAACATGGAAGGAGCTCACCTTTAGGGTTGCCGAGGGTCGTGAACGACTAAACGGCTAACAATAACAACAGGTGGGTCCCACCTCTGGAGTACAAGGCGCATCAGACACAATTGAAGAGACCATGGTCATGGTGTCTTTGGGCTCTGGGGATGGCAATTTGCAACAGTGCCTCCTGGAGACCTTGACAAGGGGGAAAGCATGATTAATGTAGGAGGTAGAGAGGTAAAGTGAGGGACCTCACTCACTCGGTAGAGAGACATGGACTTGGTGCCTTCCAAGAGCAAAGTGGGAGACCATATGTTCCCTGCCAACAGTTGGGCAGGACATTAGTCATAGGGATGTAGCCTAACTTCAGGGGAGAGGCGGTGATGCATGACCCTCAAGGGGCAAGGTGATGGAGCTTCTGGCGGGTGACATCTATGCCCTCATCCACCCCTACAACATGTCTCAGTTTAACAATAGCTTTGTTCACCCAGACAGCCTTAAGCTCTTTGGAGGAACTATGAGCTGGTAAAGGACAAGCCCAGCTGGTGAGTTTTCACTGTGAAAGTGGTAATTTGCCAGACTGGAATAATCATTTCGACCTGTTATAAGTCACTCTCTTGCTATGGCTTCATGACTTGGCTCAGTTGGTATGGTGAGATGGTGGATAGGCTCCAAAAGAACTGAGTCAAATGGCATCTGGTCTGGAGTCTGGACATTAATGGTCAAACTAAATTGTTCAGGGAACTTGGTTGCCCACATACTATCTCGGCCTTCTTCGGTACTAATTGTATCTTGGCTTTTTACCAGGGACAGCCAAAGCTCCTTTACAAGTGCAGCAACCCTAAACATTTGAGTGCCATCGGCAAAGTCATCAAGCGTGTTTTGTGTGGCGCGGTAGGTCAACCTGCAGCATCTTGTGCAAAGATTAGGTGTTACCTGTGTGGTGACCTCAGTCACCTATTCAGCCGCTATCCATGCTCTTTCCCCAATGCGGTTATGGACCGAGTGGAGGAGAGCTGTGAGATTGCCTCTGCGAAGGGTGAGACCAGCAGAGGCGGTGAAGCCCAGGAGCCAAAGCAGAGGAAACATGCTAGAGCTTCCATGCTGAGGTGCCTCAAAAAGTGCAGAATGAGCAGAGAGCTGAGAGGCTCATGTAGCAGGTGGCTCAGTGCTGGCTCCTGTTCTGGATGCCAATCATGTGGCTGAGGCTCAAGGGGACAGGAAATTGAATAAGGAGGTCAGGAGAATCCAGAGGCTGCTATCTCTTCAGATTCTTCCCACTATGAAAGTATAGGTGAAGATGGTAAGGGGTGCCGAGAAAAACAAGGGAACTCGCTTAAAGGATGGCCATATCTAGCACACCACAAGCACACATGGTTTACCTAATATAAAGATATATGTAGATCTAGAATAGACAGTTTTTTTAAATGAAGAAGCCATGTTTCCATCAGTGTCCTTGTTGAAGTGGAATTCTCCGACTACTGTCTGATTTTGTTTTCTCTGAATATTTCAGAAACCCACTGGATGGGCAGAGGCCTATGGAGGCTGAATTTGTCACTCTGGAGGAAGTAGAGATAAGATGGTCCTTTGATGATTTTTTGCAGAGCCAGGTACCATTACTTGATCTTTGTAGAAGTATGTCAGAGATGTTCCAGATCAGGATGGTGAAATTCTTTTACCAGCTCTCTAGCCTCTGTAGCATGAGTAGGAACCACTTGTATCAGAGTTTGAGGAGAAAACGCAAACATCTTGTCTTGACTGGAGGTGGCCATGAGGATACCTCTAGAGTGAAATTTTTGCTTAAAAGATGCTAGTATAATAGGCAAAGATCTTTAGTTTTTGAGAGGGACTTCGAGAAGTACCACTTGTCCAAGCCCTACAGGAAATGTAAGATGTTGGTGAATTGTAAAGTTGTCACAGGACTGATTGATAGTATAGGACAGGTCCAGATCAGGGATTCTGAAGGTCATCAGATCCTTTTACTTACTCCCTTTGAGAAAAAAGGATCTCAATCGAGATGTGATACCGGCTTTCCTGGCTGAAACTGTTCATAAGTCAGGAGATAACATTTCTCTTAAACTTTTGACAGAAGAGATCAGGAAAAAGGAAGTTAGACTGGTAATTGATGGACTTCAGCTCAAAAAGTCACCAGATCCGGGTGGCTTAACATCTGAGTCTAATAAGACCTTTAAGGATATTTTGAGTCCTGAGTCCATTTTTAGACTGAGATATTCAATGAGTGTCTTTCCTCTGACACTCTGCCAAAGTCAATGAGAAGGTCAGCCTTGATTATTCTGTCGAAGAGTAGAGATTCGAGTTGTATTAAGTACTGGCATCCCATAGCACTTTTCAATATGGACAGAAATGTTCTAGTAAAAGTGCTGTTTAATTGGCTGGTGATGTTTGCACATCGTCTGCTACAAGGACCCAGCATTGCTCGGTTCCATGTCGCAACCCCATTAGTGTTGTTTTTGGTGTCCGAGAGGCAGTAGAGCAGAGTAGGGCTGGTCAATGAGGGGGGGTACTTATCCTTCCTGGATCAAGTCTATGAGTACCTCTGGTCTGTTCTTCTGATGTACGGCCTGTCCTGAAAGGGGGAATGGTTGATTGGCCCAGAACATTGTATGCAGGGACTGAGACTTTCCCGATGGTGGGTCAGCTGACGCTTTTGAGATTGGGTCTAGTGTCTGTCACGGCCTCTTGCTGTACGTGTTAGTAGGTGGACCTGGGGCAGGGGTAGGGATAGATCACGTGTAGAGATGAGCGAGCACCAAAATGCTCGGGTGCTCGTTACTCAGGACGAAATTTTCGCGATGCTCGAGGGTTCGTTTTGAGTAACGAACCCCATTGAAGTCAATGGGCGACCCGAGCATTTTTGTATATCGCCGATGCTCGCTAAGGTTTCCATTTGTGAAAATCTGGGCAATTCAAGACAGTGATGGGAACGACACAGCAACAGATAGGGCAGGCGAGGGGCTACATGTTGGGCTGCATCTCAAGTTCCCAGGTCCCACTATTAAGCCACAATAGCGGCAAGAGTGGGCCACCCCCCCCTCCCAACAATTTTTACTTCTGAAAAGCCCTCATTAGCAATGCATACCTTAGCTAAGCACCACACTACCTCCAACAAAGCACAATCACTGCCTGCATGACACTCCGCTGCCACTTCTCCTGGGTTACATGCTGCCCAACCGCCCCCCCCCCCCCCGCACGACCCAGTGTCCACAGCGCACACCAAAGTGTCCCTGCGCAGCCTTCAGCTGCCCTCATGTCACACCACCCTCATGTCTATTTATAAGTGCGTCTGCCATGAGGAGGAACCGCAGGCACACACTGCAGAGGGTTGGCACGGCTAGGCAGCGACCCTCTTTAAAAGGGGCGGGGCGATAGCCCACAATGCTGTACAGAAGCAATGAGAAATATAATCCTGTGCCACCGCCATCAGGAGCTGCACACGTGGGCATAGCAATGGGGAATCTATGTGCCACACACTATTCATTCTGTCAAGGTGTCTGCATGCCCCAGTCAGACCGCGGTTTTTTATAAATAGTCACAGGCAGGTACAACTCCGCAATGGGTATTCCGTGTGCACCCACAGCATGGGTGGCTCCCTGGAACCCACCGGCTGTACATAAATGTATCCCATTGCAGTGCCCTGGACAGCAGAGCTAACGTCAGATTAAATGCAGGTGGGCTTCGGCCCACACTGCATGCCCCAACCTGACCGGGCTTTTTAATTCATAGACACAGGCAGGTACAACTCCCTATTGTGAAGTCCCTGTGGACCGACAGCATGGGTGGGTGCCAGGAAGCCACCGGCGGTACATAAATATATCCCATTGCATTGCCCATCACAGTTGAGGTAATGTCATGTTTAATGCAGGTGGGCTTCGGCCCACACTGCATGCCCCAGTCAGACTGGGGTTCTTTATAAGTAGACACAGGCAGGTACAACTCCCTTTTGTGAAGTCCGTGTGGACCGACAGCATGGGAGGGTCCCAGGAAGCCACAGGCGGTACATAAATAAATCCCATTGCATTGCCCAGCACAGCTGAGGTAATGTCATGTTTAATGCAGGTGGGCTTCGGCCCACACTGCATGCCCCAGTCAGACTGGGGTTCTTTAGAAGTGGACACATGCAGTTACAACTCCGTGTGGACCGACAACATGGGTGGGTGCCAGGAAGCCACCAGCGGTACATAAATATATCCCATTGCAGTGCCCAGCACAGCTGATGTAATGTCAGCTTTAATGCAGGTGGGCAAAAAATTTATTGGATTACACTGTAGGCGAGGGCCCCAAAAAATTGGTGTACCAACAGTACTAATGTACGTCAGAAAAATTGCCCATGCCCAACCAAGAGGGCAGGTGAAACCCATTAATCGCTTTGGTTAATGTGGCATAATTTGTAACTAGGCCTGGAGGCAGCCCAGTTAAAATAAAAAATTGGTTCAGGTGCAAGCTTCAACGCTTTAATGAGCATTGAAACGTATAAAAATTGTTTACAAAAATTATATGACTGAGCCTTGTGGGCCTAAGAAAAATTGCCCGTTCGGCGTGATTACGTCAGGTTTCAGGAGGAGGAGCAGGAGGAGGAGAATCAATATTATACACAGATTGATGAAGCTAAAAGGTCCACGTTTTTGATGGTGATAGAGAACAATGCTTCCATCCGCGGGTGCAGCCTACGTATTGTTTAGGTATCGCTGCTGTCCGCTGGTGGAGAAAAGAAGTCTGGGGAAATCCAGGCTTTGTTCATCTTGATGAATGTAAGCCTGTCGGCACTGTCGGTTGACAGGCGGGTACGCTTATCTGTGATGATTCCCCCAGCCGCACTAAACACCCTCTCTGACAAGACGCTAGCCGCAGGACAAGCAAGCACCTCCAGGGCATACAGCGCGAGTTCAGGCCACGTGTCCAGCTTCGACACCCAGTAGTTGTAGGGGCAGAGGCGTCACGGAGGACGGTCGTGCGATCGGCTACGTACTCCCTCACCATCCTTTTACAGTGCTCCCGCCGACTCAGCCTTGACTGGGGAGCGGTGACACAGTCTTGCTGGGGAGCCAGAAAGCTGTCAAAGGCCTTAGAGAGTGTTCCCCTGCCTGTGCTGTACATGCTGCCTGATCTCCGCGCCTCCCCTGCTACCTGGCCCTCGGAACTGCGCCTTCGGCCACTAGCGCTGTCGGATGGGAATTTTACCATCAGTTTGTCCGCCAGGGTCCTGTGGTATAGCATCACTCTCGAACCCCTTTCCTCTTCGGGTATGAGAGTGGAAAGGTTCTCCTTATACCGTGGGTCGAGCAGTGTGTACACCCAGTAATCCGTAGTGGCCAGAATGCGTGTAACGCGACGGTCACGAGAAAGGCATCCTAACATGAAGTCAGCCATGTGTGCCAGGGTACCTGTACGCAACACATGGCTGTCCTCACTAGGAAGATCACTTTCAGGATCCTCCTCCTCCTCCTCCTCCTCAGGCCATACACGCTGAAAGGATGACAGGCAAGCAGCATGGGTACCCTCAGCAGTGGGCCAAGCTGTCTCTTCCCCCTCCTCCTCATCCTCCTCATGCTCCTCCTCAACGCGCTGAGATATAGACAGGAGGGTGCTCTGACTATCCAGCGACATACTGTCTTCCCCCGCCTCTGTTTCCGAGCGCAAAGCGTCTGCCTTTATGCTTTGCAGGGAACTTCTCAAGAGGCATAGCAGAGGAATGGTGACACTAATGATTGCAGCATCGCCGCTCACCATCTGGGTAGACTCCTCAAAGTTTCCAAGGACCTGGCAGATGTCTGCCAACCAGGACCACTCTTCTGTAAAGAATTGAGGAGGCTGACTCCCACTGCACCGCCCATGTTGGAGTTGGTATTCCACTATAGCTCTACGCTGCTCATAGAGCCTGGCCAACATGTGGAGCGTACAGTTCCACCGTGTGGGCACGTCGCACAGCAGTTGGTGCACTGGCAGATGAAACCGATGTTGCAGGGTGGCAGCGTCCGTGTGGGACTTGCGGAAATGTGCGTAGAGCCGGCGCACCTTTCCAAGCAGGTCTGGCAAGCGTGAGTAGCTTTTCAGAAAGCGCTGAACCACCAAATTAAAGACGTGCGTGAGGCTGCCGAGCTGCAGAGCCGCCACCAGGTTACGGCTGTTGTCACACACGACCATGCCCGGTTGGAGGCTCAGCGGCGCAAGCCAGCGGTCGGTCTGCTCTGTCAGACCCTGCAGCAGTTCGTGGGCCGTGTGCCTCTTCTCTCCTAAGCTGAGTAGTTTCAGCACAGCCTGCTGACGCTTGCCCACCGCTGTGCTGCCGTGCCGGGTGACACCGACTGCTGGCGACGTGCTGCTGCTGACACATCTTGATTGCGAGACAGAGGTTGCGTAGGAGGAGGAGGAGGAAGGGTGGTTTAGTGGAGGAAGCATACACCGCCGTAGATACCACCACCGAGCTGGGGCCCGCAATTCTGGGGGTGGGTAGGACGTGAGCGGTCCCAGGCTCTGACTCTGTCCCAGCCTCCACTAAATTCACCCAATGTGCCGTCAGGGAGATGTAGTGGCCCTGCCCGCCTGTGCTTGTCCACGTGTCCGTTGTTAAGTGGACCTTGGCAGTAACCGCGTTGGTGAGGGTGCGTACAATGTTGCGGGAGACGTGGTCGTGCAGGGCTGAGACGGCACATCGGGAAAAGTAGTGGCGACTGGGAACTGAGTAGCGCGGGGCCACCGCCGCCATCATACCTTTGAAAGCCTCCGTTTCCACAACCCTATACGGCAGCATCTCCAGGCTGATAAATTTGGCTATGTGCACGTTTAACGCTTGATCGTGCGGGTGCGTGGCGGCGTACTTGCGCTTGCGCTCCAACACTTGCGCTAGCGGCGGCTGGACGGTGCGCTGAGAGACATTGGTGGATGGGGCCAAGGACAGCGGAGGTGAGGGTGTGGGTGCAGGCCAGGAGACGGTAGTGCCTGTGTCCTGAGAGGGGGGTTGGATCTCAGTGGCAGGTTGGGGCACAGGGGGAGAGGCAGCGGTGCAAACCGGAGGCGGTGAACGGCCTTCGTCCCACCTTGTGGGGTGCTTGGCCATCATATGTCTGCGCATGCTGGTGGTGGTGAGGCTGGTGGTGGTGGCTCCCCGGCTGATCTTGGCGCGACAAAGGTTGCACACCACTGTTCGTCGGTCGTCTGCACTCTCAGTGAAAAATTGCCAGACCTTTGAGCACCTCGGCCTCTGCAGGGTGGCATGGCTCGAGGGGGCGCTTTGGGAAACAGTTGGTGGATTATTCGGTCTGGCCCTGCCTCTACCCCTGGCCACCGCACTGCCTCTTCCAACCTGCCCTGCTGCTGCCCTTGCCTCCCCCTCTGAAGACCTGTCCTCAGTAGGCGTAGCAAACCAAGTGGGGTCAGTCACCTCATCGTCCTGCTGCTCTTCCTCCGAATCCTCTGTACGCTCCTCCCTCGGACTTACTCCAATTACTACTACCTGAGTGATAGACAACTGTGTCTCATCGTCATCGTCCTCCTCACCCACTGAAAGGTCTTGAGACAGTTGCCGGAAGTCCCCAGCCTCATCCCCCGGACCCCGGGAACTTTCCAAAGGTTGGGCATCGGTCACGACAAACTCCTCCAGTGGGAGAGGATTCGGAACCATTGCTGCCCATTCTGGGCAGGGGCCCGAGAACAATTCCTGGGAGTCTGCCTGCTCCTCAGAATGTGTCATTGTAATGGAGTGAGGAGGCTGGGAGGAAGGACGAGCAGCAGCCAGAGGATTCAGAGTTGCAGCAGTGGACGGCGCAGAATTCTGGGTGGTTGATAGATTGCTGGATGCACTTTCTGCCATCCACGACAGGACCTGCTCACACTGCTAATTTTCTAATAAAGGTCTACCGCGTGGACCTATTAATTGTGAGATGAATGTGGGGACGCCAGAAACGTGCCTCTCTCCTAATCCCACAGCAGTCGGCTGCGATACACCTGGATCAGGAGCTCGGCCTGTGCCCACACCCTGACTTGGGCCTCCGCGTCCTCGCCCGCATCCACGTGCTCTAGGCCTACCCCTACCCCTCAGCATGCTGTATTACCAGTAGTGCAGAAACAGAACGCTGTAATTAAATGTGCCGCTTATTGGCCAGTGGTTTGAGGCTGACTTCGCTTACGGAACGCACAGCAGAGGCAGGAAAGAATTTTGCGTAAGCCTGCTGTAACACTTAGCTGGCTGCGTATAAATTAGGACAACTACCCCAGCAGAGACGCAGTACAGTCAGGACGGTCACAGGCAGCCCAAATAGATTTTTTTTCCCAAATTTTTTTGGAAAAGCCCACTGCCTATATAGACTGGATGTCTTTCACTGTCCCTGCCTCACCACCACTACTGGCCCTGGACTATGTAAAATTACTGCAGGACGCAATGCTCTGCACGGCCGATATACAAAAAAAAAAAAAAAGTGCAACACTGCAAAAAGCAGCCTCAACAGTACTGCACACGGTCAGATGTGGCCCTAAGAAGGACCGTTGGGGTTCTTGAAGCCTAAAATCACTCCTAACACTCTCCCTATAGCAGCTCCGGCATCAGCAGCACTTTCCCTGATCTCTGTCAGAATGCATCTGTGGCGAGCCGCGGGAGGGGCCGATTTATATACTCGGGTGACACCTGATCTCGCCAGCCACTCACTGCAGGGGGGTGGTATAGGGCTTGAACGTCGCAGGGGGAAGTTGTAATGCCTTCCCTGTCTTTCTATTGGCCAGAAAAGCGCGCTAACGTCTCAGAGATGAAAGTGAAAGTAACTCGAACATCACATGGTGCTTGCCTCTAGTAACGAGCATCTCGAACACGCTAATACTCGAACGAGTATCAAGCTCGGACGAGTATGTTCGCTCATCTCTAATCACGTGGTACACTAATTATGTGGACCATCCGCAGTACAGATGAAGATTTAAGAAAGCAGATACACGCGGACACCGTTGCGGGCCAGATTCTGCTGCCATGTGCATGCAGCCTTACAGTTTGCATATAGGAATAGAAAATTCTGTATCTATAACATTTGAGTGGTATGTATGATCCACATATTTTGCAGAGTATATCTTGTTTACACAAGGGGTCTGAGTGGGTACATATTTTAAATATTTTACTAAATCAGAATTTTCATGCAAATTGCTTGTAATCAATCGTTGATGCAAAGTTGCCTGAAGGTGATTGTATGTATAAATTATTAAACTGTATTTTTATAAACAATTTGCTATGCCCTCTCAAAATTTAAAATTTGGTAGTCTGGTAGCTATATATATTTGTGGATGACAGCCAAATACTGATTGACCTTGGTTTAGGCATTTTTGAGAGCACAAGATCTTGTTAATGTAGATAATTTTGGTATATATGAACTTTGCACACGTTGAGCTCTCATTTTCACATTATTCCTGTGTCTAAATTCAAAATTATTCAACCCCAACTGCAAATTAGTTTTGTTCGTCAAATTTACAAACTTTCAGCTGCTTGCAAAAAGCAATCAAACAAGAACAACTTAAATAGCTCAATACAACTAATATAACAAGTGGTTTCTCCAAACGCAAAAAGCCACTTTTAATGATTACTGCAGTCTCAGAATTATTCAACTCACTGAACAGCATTTCTCATAAGATCACACATTTGCAAGTCAAGTGTTGTCTCAAACACACCTGATGTAACTAATAATAGTATTTGTTAGATGCATCAGGTGTGCTTGTGATAAAACACATCAAATACCTGGACTGGCCAGGGGTTTGTGACATTTGATTGCATGTTAGAATTAAGTCAAGTGGTCCATAAAGTTTAAAGAAGAGATTATTGCCTTGCACAAACAAGGAAAAGGATACAACAAAATATCAAGATACAATTGAAAGGATAGTTCTTAAGTTCAAAGTTAAAGCAACACTGGCTACACTACATGGACATGGCAGAAAGAGGATGTTATCACTAGCTGCCACCAGATTCCTGAGGAAGCAGGTGGTGAAAAATCCCCAAGTGACTGCAAAAGACCTGCAAAAAGACTTGATGACAGCAGGCACTTAGGTGTGCATTTGCACATTGAAATGCATACTAAATACTGGAGGTCTTCATACCTGAACACCTCTATTGACCCAAAAGTGCAATAAAATTCAGCTCCAGTTTGCTCAAAAGCATATAAATAAATAACAGAAGTTTTGGGATTCTGTTCTGTTAACAATGAAACAAAATTGGAACTTTTTGGGCCTATGGATTAGCGGTATGTCTGGAGAAAGAACAATGATGCATACACTGAAAAGAACACCCTGCTTACACTGAAGCATAGTGGTGGCTCAGTGATAGTCTGGGGCTGCTTTGCTTCCTCTAGAACTGGAAACCTTCATTATGTGGAGGGCAAGATGGATTCAATCAAGTAACAGGAAATCCTAGGAGAAAACATCATGCCTTCTTTAACCCCTTAGTGACCAAGCCTGTTTGCGCCTTAATGACCAGGCCAAATTTTGCAAATCTGACGTGTCACTTTAACATGGAAAAACACCAGAAAGGTTTTGCATATCCAAGCGATTCTGACATTGTTTTTTCGCCACATGTTGTGCTTCATTTAGGCGGAAAAAATAGACCGATAGAAATTGTGTTTATTTATTAAAAGCGCCAAAATTGGGAAAATTTTGAAAAAATCGTCATTTTTTCACATTTCCAACTGCAATATCTTAAATATGTGCAAACATAATATAGAAATTTTTGCTAAGATTTATATTTCCACCCGTTTACTTTATTTTGGGCGCACATTGGAAAAACTTTCGTTTTTTTTTAACTATTTAGGAGACGTACAAATTTAACATTACTTTTTAGCATTTTGAGGAACACTTTGTTTTCCTATACCAAGCCGAGATTGGAAAGGCTCATGAGTGTCAGAATAATAGATACCCCCCCAAATGACCTCATTTTAAAAACTACACCCCTTAATGTATTCACTGAGGGGTGTCATGAGTATTTTGACCCCACAGTTTTTTTTCAGGAATTAATTCAATTTAGAGGAGAAAAAGTAAAATTTCATATTTTTGCAAATCTGTCATTTTAAAGACATATTTTTTTCCTATAGTTTACATGAAAATCAGGATTTACACCCCAAAATGGATACCCCTATTTCTCCCGTGTTCAGAAATATACCCATTGTGGCCCTATTGTTATATCTGAGTCCACAACGGGGCCCAAAATGAAAGGAGTAGTCAGTGTCTTTCAAAACAGAAATTTTGCTTGAAGTCCTTTTAGGCCCCATAGCACACATGTAGAGTTCTTGAGCGCCCAAAACCATAGAAAACCCCCACAAATGACCCCATTTTGAAAACTAGACCCCTTAAGGAATTTATCTAGGGGTGTACTGCATATTTTGACCCCACAGTTTTTGAATGAATTCAAACCAAGCAAAAGGAAAAAATTGTGATTTTCGTTTTTTCGGCAATTCTGTCATTTTAAAAACAGCTTTTTTTGTACAGCACACATATGAAGGAAGACTTGCACCCAAAAATGGATACCCCTGTTTGTCCCGTGTTCAGAGACATACCCATTGTGGCCCTAATCTTATGTCTGGATACACAACGGAGCCCAAAATGAAAGGAGCGACCGGTGGCTTTCGGAACACAAATTTTGCTTGAAGTCCTTTTAGGCCCCATTGCCCACTTGTAGAGTTCTTGAGCGCCCAAAACCATAGAGAACCCCCACAAATGACCCCATTTTGAAAACTAGACCCCTTAAGGAATTTATCTAGGGGTGTACTGCATATTTTGACCCCACAGTTTTTGAATGAATTCAAACCAAGCAAAAGGAAAAAATTGTGATTTTCGTTTTTTCGGCAATTCTGTCATTTTAAAAACAGCTTTTTTTGTACAGCACACATATGAAGGAAGACTTGCACCCAAAAATGGATACCCCTGTTTGTCCCGTGTTCAGAGACATACCCATTGTGGCCCTAATCTTATGTCTGGATACACAACGGAGCCCAAAATGAAAGGAGCGACCGGTGGCTTTCGGAACACAAATTTTGCTTGAAGTCCTTTTAGGCCCCATTGCCCACTTGTAGAGTTCTTGAGCGCCCAAAACCATATAGAACCCCCACAAATGACCACATTTTGAAAACTAGACCCCTTAACGAATTCATCTAGGGATGTACTGCATATTTTGACCCCACAGTTTTTGAATAAATTCAAGCAAAGCAAAAGGAAAAAAATAGGATTTTCATTTTTTGGGCTATTGTGTCAATTTAAAAACAGGTTTTTTTGTACAGCACACATATAAATGAAGGCTTTCACCCCAAAATGGATACCCCTGTTTGTCCCGTGTTCAGAAACATACCCATTGTGGCCCTAATAGACTTACAGGACCCATGGCTAGGCCTACAATGAAAGGAATACCCGTTGGATTTCAGGGTACCACTGAATAAATTTCAGGCCCCATTGCCCACTTATCGAGCCATTGAGCGGCCAAAACTATAAAGAACCCCCTCAAATGACCCCATTTTGAAAACTAGACCCCTTAACGAATTCATCTAGGGGTGTACTGCGTATTTTGACCCCACAGTATTTGAATGAATCTAAGCAAAGCAGTAGGAAAAAGTTACGATTTTCAATGTTTTTGGCAATTTTTTCAATTTAAAAACAGTTTTTTTGTACAGTGCACATAGGAATGAAGACGTTCACCCCAAAATGGATACCCCCGTTTGTCCCGAGTTCAGAAACATACCCATTGTGGCCCTAATCTACTTACAGGACGCATGGCAAGGCCTATAAAGGACGGAACACCTGTTGGATTTTAGGGCACAACTGAATAAATTCCAGGCCCCATTGCTTATTTGTACAGAATAAAGATTGACTCCCTAAAAATTCCCCCCCTCCTCCTCCACGCCCTTTTTGGCGTTCGCAAATCTTAGATAAAAGTAAAAATGTGAACTGTGTAGTATTTCCGAAGACAGGGGTAATTACGGAGGCTGGTTGGAATGGGCCCATGGGGCAATAAAACCGGGTATCCCCCCCCCCTCTCATGCTTTTTGGGGGTATTTCATGACCTCAGTGGCGGGTATGGGGTGTAAAAAGTGGCGTTCCGTGAGTCTCCGTAAGCTTGATGAGGTGCGGCGGTCTCACACAGAAGGCGCTCAACAAGGTGCTCCTGGAACTGCAGGAAAGCGAGCGTTCCCGGGGCTTCTTGTAAAATACGTATCACAGGTAGCGGTCTGAATAACGCCGGGCTCACGCGGGTGCAGGCGGAATCCGCTTGCGGAGGCCCACAGCGGATCCCATCTGTGAGCCCGGCTGTGACCCTGCGTACGGCTGCGTAATGTACTGCGCATAACTGCGTACTCACACAGGCGGTCATGCACAGTACACCTTTGTTTGTATTTCCCGCACCATCGCTTAGCGATGACGGGGGTACCCGCAGCCCGTATACAACGTAGTTACATATGGGCTGCGGGTATATCCGCGACCATGGAGCACAATGGGCTCTATGTTGCCGATTCCGCAGTAAAATAGAACCTGCTGCGTTCTCTTTTCTGCGAGTGGATTACGCAATTCTGACCCGCTAATGTGAGCGGAATTGTGTAATCCAATGCGATTGATCTGCGTATTACCACGGATCAGAAGCATGCAGAATCCGTAATTCCTATCCGGTCATGTGAGACCGGCCTATGGTAGATCGCTACCTTTTTATCACGTGACCGGGGACCGCTCAACGAGGCCCCTGGTCACTGCTCCAGGCTCTCTGTGACCGTTGGTCGCTGGGAGCAAGGAGATTTTAAGTTTCCTGGGCTCCCTGACTCCTGCGCATGTGTCCGGCTTTTTGCCAGCAATCGCATGTGCAGAATCCTGGAAGGTCCACGGAGGAAGATCGCGTCGGGATTCAAATACGCAGGCCTCTGGTAAAAAGATTCATCTCCTCTCACCGATCGCATCAGTGAGGGGAGATGAAACTTCAAATTTTTTTTTTTACTTTTACGTGATCGCCATTATTGGATAATGGCGAACACGTGACCAGGAACCGCTCACCGCGGACCCCCATTAAATCTCCATGCTCTTGGCTACGTTTTGTAGCCAGGAGCAGGGAGAATTTAAATTATCCTGGCAATCCACAGCTTTTGCGCATGCGCCCGCCATTTTGGCGACGGGCGCGTGTGCAGAAGCTGTGGTAAGGTCCGCGGATAAATCTGGGGGCCTTAGGTACGTACTTTCATCCTCCCTCACGGATATGATCCATGAGGGGAGATGAAACGTACGCTTTTTAAACTTTTAAAAACTTTTTTTTACTTTTTTTTTTTTTTACTTTTTTACACTTTTTTTTCACTTTACATGATCACTGTCATCCATTGGATGACAGTGATCATGTCCCCGGTATAATCTCTCTGCTCCTAGCTACACATGGCAGCCAGAAGCAGAGGGATTTTAAATTCCCCGGGGCTCGAGCCCGTCTGTGCACGCGCCCGATGTCAATCATCGGGTGCGCATGCGCAGACGGGGATTCGGGTCCCGGGACATCGGGACACCGCTGAGGACTGGGGGTGAGTATTTTCACCTCCCCTCATGGATCCGATCCATGAGGGGAGGTGAAACTGACTTTTTTAAAACTTTTTTTTTAACTTTTTCGCGATCGCCGCTAACCATTGGATAACGGCGATCGCGGTACCGGGGACCGCTCACCGCAGTCCCCGCTGACATCTCCTGCCTCCCGGCTACCTACAGGAGCCGGGAGCCAGGAGATTTTAAATCTCCCGCGCCGCCGGGCCTTCTGCGCATCGGCTGACGTAATGCCGCCTGGCGCGCATGCGCAGAAGACCGGCTTCGGGCCCCGGAGCGGCAGGAGAGCGGGGAGCAGCGTGCAGGACCTGGGTGAGTAATTTCAGCTGCTCCGATGGATCCGATCCATCAGAGCAGCTGAATCTTTAACTTTTATGTACTTTTATTTACTTTTTTTGCGATCGGCGCTATCCATTGCATAGCGCCGATCGCAATGCCGGGGGGGGGCTCCGAACAGCCCGGGATGACAGCTCCATGCTGTCAGCTACCTGCGGACACCGACAGCATGGAGCTGTCACGTCCACAGCCCGAGGGGCACTATTCTCTGCAGGAAGCATGTTTTTACGTCCTCAGAGAATAGAGCCCACTTCGGGAGGACGTAAAAACACTATGGGCTGGTCGTTAAGGGGTTAAGAAGATGAAGCTTTGGTGTCACTTAACCTTCCAACAGGACAATGATGCCAGAAAGTCCACCAAGGCTTGGTTCCAGGACAAGTCCTGGAAGATTCTGGAGTGGCCGTCGCAGTCACCTGACTTGAACTTCATGGAAAATCTTTAGTGGAATTTGAAGGTGGCATTTGTAGCATGCTAACCATAGAATATTAGTGACAAGGAGCACATTGTCACTGAGGAATGGGCTAAGATTCCTCAGGAACACCGTCAAAAGCTGGTGTCTGGCTTTGCATTACATTTACAGCAGGTCTTAATAATGAATTGGGTGCTCTACTATATATTAGAGACGCTTGTTATGAAGGGGCTGAATTAGAGCTGGGCGATTAATCGAATCAGTTCGATTAATTCGGCGTTTCAAGTCATGACAATTCTGGTATAGTCAATTAGTGCAGATTTCCTTGCATTTCTTACTGCGGAATACGTCCTGTGGAACGTCTTGTGGAATTTTTTGTGTTTTTTTATGCAGATTTTAATTGCGGATTTACATCTCCTGTATGTTAGAAATCAACAACAATTCCACTATGGAATATAATCTTGCGGTTTTTAAGTAAATATGCGTGGATTTTAACAGGTATAGAATTCAAGTCCCACTAACTCTGTCCCATGTGAAAGATGAAAAGTACGAAGGTTTGATCCAGCACCAATGTTTTTGCTGACGCGTTTTGGCTGTTATACAGCCTTAATTAATATGATTAAGGCTGTATAATAGCCAAAACGGGTCAGCATGTTTTTTAATCCCTGTGCGCATGGGAATTTTTTAAATATGTACCCAGTAAGGAGGTGATTTTTTTATTAAAAAAAATATTGGTGCTGGATCAAACCTTCGTGCTCTTCAGCTCTACTCCGGGACTGGTCTCGGCCTGTTACATCCGTGCACCTGTGGATTACTCTACAAGGACATTTGATCATTACATGTGAACATCTAACGGTGAGCTGTATTGTTTTTGTTTTTTTTCTTCACTCCATGTGAAAGATCCCTATGGTTTCAGGGCCCGAATGCAACCACCCCTCTATATCCACTAACGTTATGCCCCTTTTCACAATATCTGATATGGTATACCCTACCTTTAATGACCATCTCTTTCCTGCACCATTGGATGAAATTGGAAACGTTATCCCTCGCCAAAAACGTTCCAGGTTGGGCTGATGCATTGAATGTTACTCCAGATTTAGGTAGCCAAATCTTCTTTGCCAAGTCAGGATATTCTGTCAAAAATCCACCTGCTGCCTCAGTTACATTGTTGGCATGATAACAAAGTAAAGTTCCCGTCTCCAGGACTTCAATAAAGTTCTCCAATGTTATATCCAAATTGTAGAGATCCTTCAGCCACTCAGCTAAGTCTTCTTTCATGGCATACAGGTACTCTTCGCTGGATTTATAGGGTCGGATGCTGCGCACACTGCCCCCTTGATGTGCTGGCATTTTAAAGGTTTCCATAGCAAAGGCTGTCGCTAGAATGTATTCACTTGCACAATAATTCCAAAGGTTTTTCAAGCATCCTCCTATCTGAATGAGGATTGAGGGTCAGATGCTAAAGCAGAGTCATTTCGTCATATCTGAAATAGAATTTCCTTGGGAAGTTATGTTTTCATTAGTATTTACCTGCTAAGTAAGGCAAGAAAAAGCTATGTAGCAACTGCCAACGAATCAGTTATCAGAAAGATATCAATGTATATTTATTTCATAAGTACCGTATCTACTGTTGTATATGTTCATTATCATTTCCACCTAAGGCTCTGTTCACACTATTGACATGGCTTCTATTATTAAAGAAGTAATGAGGCTATGTTCATGCGCAGCAAATTTGCCACTAATTTTCTGTCCAGACCCCCCGCATAGAAAATCTGCTACATTTACAGTAGCAGCAATGTGAATGAGATTTTCAAAATCTCACCCATGCGCTGCAGAAAAAATCTGCACTGAATCAGCACAATAATTGACATGCTGTGCAGAATTTAAATCCTCAGGATGTCAATATTAGCAGTGGATTTGCAGTGCGGATTCCACCTCTTCAAATGAAGGTGTGAGTTCTGCATCAAAACCTGCACCAAATGGTGCTGCACGGTTGCTGCAGAATGTCTGCTGAGGACACTCCACCCCATGTGAACATAGCCTTAGAGTTATGACAGACCCATTGAATTACATGCCTTATATTGAGTCTGATTTTTTTTACACTGATGATCAGCCATTAGTAATGAAGAAAAGCATTGTGAATAAGTGAGAATGGAATATATCAGGACATGTAGAGAATAGAGATGAGCGAGCATACTTGCTAAGGACAATTGCTCAATTGAGCATTGTCCTTAGCGAGTAACTGCCCGCTCAGAAGAAAAGGTTCGTCTGCCAGCGCTGGTGAGCAGGGGGTGAGCTGGTGAGTTGCGGCAGTGAGCAGGGGGAGCGGGGGGGAGAGAGGGAGAGAGAGATCTCCCCTCCGTTCCTCCCCGCTCTCCCCCGCTGCTCCCTGCCCACCGCCAGCAGCCGAATCTTTTCTTCTGAGCGGGCAGGTACTCGCTAAGGGCAATGCTCGATCGAGCAATTGCCCTTAGCGAGTATGCTCGCTCATCTCTAGTAGAGAACTATGTCATTGTTAAGCCTACATAACCATGCATAGATAATAAAACATGGTGTCTCAAGAAAAAATGAGATTTGTGCACTGAAGGATTTACCTATGTAGCTATAGATTATACAGGAATACCCAAAAGAAAAAACGTGGAAAAAATACCAAATTCATTTAAAAAAATTATAATTCTTTATTAAATAAACAAATGTAAAACATTATAAAAGATGAGGTGCCACAAGGATCTATAAAAGAAAATAGGATCCTATATAGCAAAGGATAACAATACCATACAATCATAGATTATAGAAAGTGCAAGTGCAAACACAAAAAAAAATATATATTGAATATACTTAACCCATAAAAGGTGTAAATAATCCTTATGGCTAAAAGCCCCGAAGTACTATTAGGCATCTCACTCTGTGTCTTTTGGCCGCGTTTTAAATTTGTTTATTCAAAAAAATTATTGATTTCTTATAACTTTGGTATTTTTGCATGTTTTTTCTTTTGAGTACTCTTTGATATGGTGTTACCAGTTGTCTACTATGGGAGCTGGTGTCACTATGTCTTTATTTATATGATGTGTTGGTTCCAACTTGCTGTGTCTTTAGGTTTCACATAGCTAATACAGGAGTAGATTATATATACAAGGTATACACATATTAAATGAGGATGCAATTACTTGAATTTTTCAGATACAAAAAACTTATTAAAAAAAATACAATGTCATGGATGTGACATTAGTGTCCACATGACTGTGGAATGACCCTGTAATAACTTTTTATGAGTTTAACATACGTTATAAAAACTTTCACCAGTATACAGACAATAAAAATATACTCCGTCTACATAGGTCTTACCGTAAGTCAGAAAAGGCTATAATGTTTAATGTGAACATGGGCAACTTTTTAAACTAATTGGGAGGAATTTATCAAGGGCTGTTTTGTTAAAAAATGTGTTACTTTTTGCTGTTTTATGCCTCTCTACTTTGTCAAAGTGGATTAAATAGGGGTATAATTTATAGCTACATAGGTAAATCCTTCAGTGCACAAATCTCATTTTTGGGGTTTTTAGACAGATTTAAGAATTACAACTTTTTAAAAAGTAACAAATCTGTTGCAATCTCACTCCAGTAGTTGGATGGAACAAAAAGTGGCTACACATCACTAAACATATTTAAATATGCAACTAATTTATCATCAGGGATAAATATCACTGGGATAAATTCATCATAAATCATAGCAAAGTGGCCTCCAGCATAACTTATTAAAGCAACCCTCATAATAAAGTCTCCCCATTAACTTTAATCTCTTATGTATCCATAATTAGTACTTAGAGTAATAGTATCTTTACATCATTTTGTTACTTTTGAAGACTTTTTCAAGTGTACATAACTTCTTAAATAAAGCCCAGCTTACTTCCATATTCTTCTCTTGATTTACAAACCTGAGGTCTCTTTGGACAGCCCACATGCCAGTATCCTGTCTATGTCCATGTCATCTTTTGCTAAGCATGAGGATATTCTGTAGTATCGCATACAGACAGCATAAATATCCCCCTGACAGTGGAGAAATTGGCTATTCTGAAGGAGCTGCTAAGTGTTTTGTTTCCTTACCAATAGCTTACACATTTCTCCTTGGTGACAAAAAGCTTGCTACAAACACTCCCTTTTAACCCTAATAGAGCCACATGCCTTGCAGTCCTGGCCGGGAATACAGTAGTTGTCCTAAACAAAAATGAAGCTGGTAGTGCTTAACCAGCATGGACAGTCCTTGTGTTTAAGAGTGAAGACAGATAAAGGAATGATCACCTACATGAGATGTATTGATGACAATTTGGCACTTTATTTCTTTGCAATCTGAAATGCAATGATGTATCAATCAATTAGTATTGTCAATTTATCAATATTATCAATTTATCAATACTGTTAACTTGATTTCTGAATTTTCTGTATATTTTCTGTTATGATCTGTATAATCTTTCAGTAAATTTTTATTAACTTTTTTTGCTCCCATAGGAAACTTGTAAAACTTTGTAATAAAAAAGCTAACAATTGATGGCGTCTGCTGTCAGCTCTCTTTCCCTGGAATGTAATATAAAACAAAGAAAAAATCCAGAACAAACAGTATAGTTTTGGTGTTTTCTGCTTGTAAATAAATATGGGCATATAAGACTACCTTTTAACCCCAGAGAATCTTCTCCAAAGTCGGGGGTCGTCTTATACGCTGGGTATAAGCAGTAGAAAAAAACCCCAAAAATACTCACCTCCCGCAGCGTTCTGCGGCGCTGCTGCAGGCTGTTGCTCCCTCCTCCTCACCGACAGAGCATTGAATGGCTGTGATTGGTAACGCAGTGCCAGCTTTCATTGGCTGACGCCGCCTGAGTTAGCCAATCACAGCATTAGCTTTCTGGAGGCAGGGATTTCAAGCCCCGCTTCCAGAAAGCAATGCTCTGTCGGCGAGGAGGAGGGAGCAACAGCCTGCAGCAGCGCCGCAGAACGCTACACTGCATTCCCGGCGTATACGGTGACAGTTCGGGGGTCGTCTTATACATCCAGTCGCATTATACACCGGAATATATGCTATTTTAACATTAAAACGTGTTTAAAAAATACAGGGAAAGACAAGAAATACATCACACTTCAGGGAGAGTGTAAGGTCGGTCTCACATGAGCGGATTTGAATTGCGGATTCCGAAATCGCCGTGCTTGCATATGATATGTGGCCAATGAAAGACACTCACTTTCTAAGTTTTGCTCACATTCTTAAGTAGGGATTGCGGATTCTGCGAGTGGAAGAAAAATTGCAGCATGTTCTATTTTACTGTGGATTCCGCGTGCATGAGCTCCATTGATTTCTATGGATATGTTTGATTCACAGTGCATACACAATTAAGATTGCATATGGCCGCGGATTTGTACACATGTTGCTGGGAGACCAGATAACAAATGGAATAAAGGAAGCAGTAATTTGTGGGCAGACAATGTAGGATGGAGTCTGGGAAGCAAAACACCCATCCAGACTGCTGTCTGCAATTCTGCTTGTTCTTCTGGCCTCTTCTTCCCCAAGAATAACTGTTTTTTTTAAAGTGGTTTATACTACTTCCCAAATAAGTAGTATAAACCAGCCAAGGCTAGAGAGCAATATCCCATCCTGAAGGTTCTTAGAACATCTCACCACGACAGCACAAGAGAATGTCGCCTGAGCGTTAGAAGGGTGTTTCCAGGGGGTTGGGCAACTTTCTGAAGTCAATCCCTGCTTGCGTTTGTTTTTCCGTGCAGACGATACACTGTCATACGCAGTACATCTGAGTGGCAAACCCAACGTAAATGCGACCAAACGTGGCCATGCATAATTCGCTTCTGCGATCATTTGCAGGTCTTCCTCTATGGATATCTGCATGTAGAATCCGACCCGCTTGTGTAAGCCCGGCCTTAGTTTGCAGGTGCAAATCTGTATAGATGAAAATCTCTATCAAGGCCCTTCCTGTCATGTGACATTTATAAATGGGTAGCAACTGAAGATGTGCTTTCTTAGGCACATCTTCAGTTGCTACCCTATAGCTAAATCAGCAGATGACAGATGCCAGTTTGTATTTTGGCCTGTTGTTATGTCAATCAAGCCTAGACTACATGACTCTTCTGGAGATGTGGGACAGCCCACATGACTTTACCTGGGTAATTTACATACAGTGTGGACTATATTATAAACTTTTTTTATACATAATGCTAAATTAAATGGTTTTAACCTAGGCATGTTTAGAAAGCTATTGCACTGCAGTATAACATGGGGGCCGAAAATATCTGTTGACAGATTCCCTTTAAGAAAATCTTTCTTGTTTGCAATATATAAGGGTGCTCTCACACTTGTGCTGGGGATTCTGCTTTCCTGCTCTGTGGATAGATGATAAAAGGTATTTCTGGTACAACCTCTTTAATGCAGCCACCCTCACTCAGTACGGTTAGTGCAGCCACAGAGAGTACAATTAAAGTGCAATAAATCTAAAGAAAGTGGCATGATTGTTTGATTAGTGGGAGTCTGACTGTGAGACCCCCGTAATTATAAGACTAGGGGATCAATTGACAGTTTTGCCACAGATGTGCAAGTCAGAGGGAAGTCACTTCCCATTTATGCATAGGACAAAAGTGAGTGTCAGTGGGCCCCTATTTTGTTCAGATAGTCAGACTCCAACCAACCAATCATTAAATTTCTATGGTAGGAATACTCATTTAATGCCTCATTAAAAAAATCTGTATTAGGTACTATTTAGATGCAGTGTTTTTGTCATAGCCTCCACTGTGGTTTTGCAAAAATCACACCAAAAAGGAACAAAACTGTGATGTGTGCATAAGCTTTAATACTGCTTTTTATGATGCATATCCAAATATAAGTGGACATTTAATCATTGAAATATGGCAACACTATTGATTTAATCTTTTTCAGTCTCTGCTCTGCCTCCCACTTTACTAAGTTCCCAGTTCAGGCCATCCATAACACTATTCAAAAAGCTGTTTGTCCTGAGGATAGGTCATCAATAGTTTTGCTCCTGGTAAACCTCTTTAAGAAGGTTCAGCATGGTACATACACTCCAGCAGTTGGAGCAGGCAGCAGAAAGAAAAATGGTCAATAAAGCAAGCTTAGGTCAGGATACATCCAGAATTAGTAACCAGGAAATCAGAACAAACGAGAAGCACTTCCTATGGTATTGATATAGCCAGAGGTAATTAGAGGAGGACATGTTTCAGGATGAGCACTGGCCCTTTAAAGCTGCAGATGTGTGTGTGCGCGCCCTCGGGTGGCAATAAGAGAGTGACAGGATCAGGGCATGTTGTCTGCTGTAGAAAGGAGGAGAGCGCGTGCCACGGCCATCAACGGGGACAGGTTGGAACTGTTACAAGTTGATTTACAGTAAACGGCTTCTCCGACTGTTCCCGAATTAGGCTTTAAACTTTGCCCCATGTGTGCATACTCTTATTTGTTTCTCTGAGAGATCACCACGGAGCAAGGAATGGTGGCGTCACCTGTGACAAAAGGACTAAGGTAATCCACCAGTGCGTTTCCTATTTAAAATTGTCTGCCCTCGCCCCTTGGACGTGTCCCTGGTTACCCTCCGGGTGGGAGATGGTAGAGCCACCGTGACAAATGAACTACTCTACCCTGCTGTCTCCTAGGCTGGGGGCCGCTCCTTGGACGCTGCACTAACATGAACTTACAAATGACAAATAACGTGCTGCCTTCTGTTGAAAATTCCTCAGTGGGCTCTGTGTGTATTGTACCCCCACACTGCTCTGCTATTTTGCTATACCTGCTACAGGGCTCAGTGACCATGGAATGTTTTGGAATACAGTACTGCTTTTGGAATACTACTTAAACTAACAACTGTCTTCACTGCTGTGTAATAAAATAATCACATAGTCTAAAGAATAAATGTAAAAAAACCCAATACATAATTGGTATTGCAGCATCCATAATGACCTAAACTGTAAATTTGTCATGTAATTTAGTCTGTGTGGTGAATACATGATGAATAGAGATGAGCGAACCTACTCGTTTCGAGTAATTACTCGATCGAGCACCGCGATTTTCGAGTACTTCCGTACTCGGGTGAAAAGATTCGGGGGGGCACCGGGGGGCGGGGGGAGGCGTGGCGGAGCGGGGGTTAGCAGCGGTGAACAGGGGGGAGCCCTCTCTCTCTCTCTCCCCCCCCCACTCCCCGCTGCAACCCCCCATTCACCCACGGCGCCCCCCGAATCTTTTCGCCCGAGTACGGAAGTACTCAAAAATCGCGGCGCTCGGGCGAAAAAGGGGCGTGGCCGAGTACGCTCGCTCATCTCTAATGATGAACCAAAATGATACTAATAAAACTGCAGTTTTTCCAGCAAAAAAGAAGCCTATACATCGCTCAGTCAAAGGAAAAATACAAATGATATGGGTCTTTGTTTTAAAAAAGTTTTAGTGTTGCCGGATTCAAAGTGCTTTTACTGTGCAAAAGTGGTAAAACATAAAAAGTCTACATAAATTGGGTATAGATCTGATGGTAATGTTAACATGTAATTTAGACTGTACGATGAATGTGGTAAGGGACCTTTCACATGTGCGGAATATTTCTGCAAGATGCACCTAAAGATGCAGAAAATGATGCACCAAAATCTGTATATATACATTGCAGGTTATGGAGCAGAATGCTGCAGTAGCTGATTAAGGTGTGTCTTAGGTGCAAGTGTGAAAGGTCCCTTAAAAAACTTGAGAAATTATTTTTTTTTCCACTCCCCTTCTAAACAAACGAATCAAATTATTTAAAAAACTTTACACACACCCCATGTGCTGCTATTAAAAATGTAAGCTGTCCTGCAAAAAACAAGTCCTAATATAGCTTCAAGGGAAAAGTTATAGTTCTTGGAAGGAGGGAATGAAAAGAATCAAAGTAATCACTGTATCATAAGGACCAAAAGAGCTGAGGCAGTAATGTAAAAAAACATATTTTATTTTTACGTTCATTGAAAAAAAGTTTTTTTTCCCACAAAATATGCAATTTTAAAATTTGTTATAGCGCCACCTAGTCTTTTACCTCTTCTACCTATAATGCATACACCCTACAAAGTGTTTAAAGGTAGATGGACATATATTCAAGCTTCTCTGGTCTTTCTGCTGATATGATCAGACAGAGGTTTACCTGCACAACAGTTTTTGTTGTGTATGTTATCTTATGCCCATGCAGCCTGCTGTACGTTGGCAAGACCATTATGAAATGCAAGAACCGCATCTCCAAACATAAAAAGACGATCCGTACAGGCAGGATGTCGAGAAGCGACACTCTATTAGCCAGTTGCGAGTCAGAATATTGACTCGGTACCTTTGAACCCCAGAGGAGGTGATAGGGAGAAGAAACTTACGTACATCAAATCCAAATGGATCTTTGAGTTAGACACTTTACATCCGTCCGGTCTAAATTTGGAGTATAAACCATTGTTATTCGTGTGAACATTGGTTGACTTTTTGGATACTTACCTGTTTTTAGTGAAGACCCTTGAGGGGTTGAAACGTTGCGTGTTTTTTGTATCTTGGAAGCAATAAAGTAGCATCACTATGGATGCAGTGATTTTTTAAAAGACTTGGCTATGCTGCTTGATCTACCTATTCCATGAAGTATTCCTTGGATCCTAGGAGTTGGGTCCTGTATGTTGCATGCCCTGTATGCCTCACCCCATTGGTGCTTTGTTTGTGGAGTGCTGCTGCTTCATTCATAGTTTGTTTGATGGTCTTTCTGCTGAGTCTCCACTTCCTGCTTATGGAAGGATTATTTCGCTGGCAGTACCACAATCTTCAGCATTTTCTCAACTTACCCAAAGAGATGGTGAGCAAGCATAATTGCATTGCACTTCTTTGACAAGCAGACAAGAAACCACATATGTGCTCAGTTATGTGACTTATAGCTCTTCTGAATCATGTGATCAAGATGACAGCATTGTGTGAAGCCAGAGAAGTTTTTGAAAGAAGGAGTAAAAAATTACATTTATTAAAAAATAATAAACAGACTAAGGGCTTATTCACACAGGTATTTCAGTACATAAAAAAACGCACCTAAAACGTGACTAATGCGAAGCTTTGGATTTCAATGGCTTTATTCAGACCAACGTTTTTTTGTCGCATAAAATATAGATAGATGCATGTGAAAAAATAGGACCTGAGCGACCACTTTTGGCCGTATATTGTATACGGCGCGTGAATAGATAGGTCTTGACTAGAGATGAGTGAGCCTACTCAGCCACGCCCCTTTTTTGCCCACGCGCCACGATTTTCGAGTACTTTCATACTCGGGCGAAAAGATTCGGGGGGCGCCGTGGGTGAGTGGGGGGTTGCAGCGGGGAGTGGGAGGGGGAGAGGGAGAGAGGGCTCCCCCCTGTTCCCCGCTGCTATCCCCCGCTCCGCCACGCCTCCCCCCGCCCCCGGCGCCCCCCGAATCTTTTCACCCGAGTACAGAAGTACTCGAAAATCACGGTACTCGATCAAGTAATTACTCGAAACAAGTATACTCACTCATCTCTAGTCTTGACCTATCTTTTGCTGTAATAAGCAGCAAGATCCTATAGACTTCTATGGCAGCTGGTAAAAATGGAGGGGAAGGGAGTTACCCTGCGTCCAATGCTGGGAAAAGAAGACAGCTCGCCCTAATTAGGCATTAATTGTCATTCCGAGCATTTTATTCCGATCGTTGCTTGCCATAGCTTCATCATGTTTTTTTACATACACGCAGCAACGCCCCGTGTGAATCGCTTTAAATATGTGAATTAAGATCAGGACTCGATTGTGTCAAAAAGTCATTCATGCAAAAATAGGCTGCAAATGTGTGAACGTAAAAGGAGGAGGCATTAAAGGAGATTTACTTAGTTAAATATATCGGAATTCTGGCTCCGTTTGCACCAACCATCTGGCATACATGCCTTGTAGAGATGGGCGAATATACTCGTTTCGAGTAATTACTCGATCGAGCACCGCGATTTTCGAGTACTTCCGTACTTGGGTGAAAAGATTCGGGGAGCGCCGGGGGGCGGGGGTAGGCATGGCGGAGCGGGGGGGTAGCAGCGGGGAACAGGGGGGAGCCCTCTCCCCCCCCCCACTCCCCGCTGCTACCCCCCACTCACCCACGGCGCCCCCCGAATCTTTTCGCCCGAGTACGGAAGTACTCGAAAATCGCGGCGCTCGGGCGAAAAAGGGGCGTGGCCGAGTAGGTTCGCTCATCTCTAATGCCTTGCACAACATTTATTAGATACTTTCTGCACCTCTTTCAACAAGGAGCATGGCTTACTAGGAAAAGGTCATGGTCAGCATTGTTTGCACTATAAAATTAAGCCAACTAATAGGTGATATACAAAATGCACTAATTTTATCATCCTCCATGAGCCACTGTGATAAAGTTGGCCCATTTTTAGTGTCTAGTCTTAGTTCTCACTTAGGTCTCGTTCCCACGGGCGTTGTAATTTTGCGGCCAAAAAGCGCATGAATAAGAGAAAGCCACGACCAAGTTGCGGCTAAATCTCCCATTTTGTCGCCCATTAACACAGCCAGGCTGCAGCGTATATATGTCACAGCCCAGAATGCTGTTTACCAGGGTGAAAGACTTTAGCACTGCTAAAGTTTCTCCCTCTCACTCCTCTCTCTCCTCCCTCTGCTGGCTAATCATGCCAATAGAAGCTCCCATAGAAGCCTATGGCAGCTGCTCGCGAAGGGAGGGACTTCAGCAGCGCTTGCCATGCTGATATCCCTCCCCTCGCTCCCCAGCTTAAAGGAGCTGCTGGCAAGGGGGGGGGGGGGCTTTAGCAATGCAACCCGCTACTAAACTCCATCCCACCTCTGACAGCTCTTATAGGCTCCCCTAGGAGTCTATGGGAATCGGCTGTGTATTTCGGCAAAAGATAGGACAAGTTCTATCTTTTCCGGCCGTGCATAAAAGCCGGCATCGTATGCGCTATGTTCTCCGGCCGGCTGATTTTACGCACCGGAAAATCGCCCACCTGAACGGATGCATTGGAATCCAATGCTTTAGATGGTCGTGATTTTTTGCCACTGTTTTATCGAAGCAGAATAGCCGCAATAAAACACTCATGTGAAAGAAGCCTAACTGTTAGATATGATTAGTAAATTTGCATCAGATTTTCCTTTCTACAGACTTTAAAAAACTTTAAATTAAATACATGAAACATTTCCTTTCATCATCTGGTCTATATTTTAATAAAATGCTAGCTGATATGTCAGGAATGACAGCAATTTTTAAAGAACTGACGCTGGCATCTTTACCACACCCTTTAAACCACATCTGATTATTTGCTATGCAACAGTGCCATCAACCAGCCGGAAGCCAAAATGATGCATGTGAGCTATAAAATATATTTTGACACAAGAACTGGTAAGTACATAGAAAGGAAGCCCAGGCATTGTGCAATGTTACCATATCTGCCAACTTTATGTCCATCCTATGCCAGGGATATTCAGCATATCCCATACTAACATTAGTTGCTATAGCGCATACCAGTCATATCAGCGTGTTTACTTAAGAAAAAAAAGAACATTCTGTTTCTGGAATGTTGCATACTACAACACTACTAATCTTTCATCCTTTCCTTGTAGGTGACAGTGGCCAGGATCATGTCTCTTTCTAGAATGATTGATAATATTTCACCTTCCTTTGATAGAGGACAATTGGCTTCAGTTGTAGATGGAGTGATTTGTAGTTGATAAAACAATTGTCTGTCTAAGGTGCGCCTTATCTACTCAATTCTCAACCCTCCCCAGCTCATCCGTGGGCTCTATTCACACGAACGTATATCGGCTCGGTTTTCACGCCGAGCCGATATACGTCCTCCTCATCTGCGGAGGGGGGGGGAGGGAAGAGCCAGGAGCAGTGCTCTGAGCTCCCGCCACCTCTCTGCCTCCTCTCCGCCCCTCTGCACTATTTGCAATGGGGAGAGGTGGGGCGGGGCTAATTCTCGGAACTTAGCCCCGCCCCCGTCCCACCTCCTTTCACCGAGGGAATGCAGCCTTAGGCCTCTTTCACCATATGTATTTTTACGCTTATCAATCGTGGTTAAAAGTTGCATGAAAGGAGAATAGCCATGATCAAGTCCCAATCTAAATTAGCTTTTTCTTTTCCATTCACACGGGCCGCTGTGGCATATCAGCGAAAAAAATACACTGCAGCGCGGACACCTCAGAATGATTATTAATGACTAATAGAGGCAGCTGTATTCTTTTTAGAGCATTGGACGCAGCTAAACTCCCTTCCCCCTCCCTTTTTTCAGCTCCCATAGAAGTCTATGGAATGCCAGCGTATCTCGGCAAACGATAGGGCAAGACCTATCTTTTCAGCACTGTATAAAATGCGTCACCGTTTTCGGCGCCGATGTCCTATTTTTCACGATGCGATTTTTTTTACGTGTCTAAAGATTACACATCTGAATGAACATATTGGAATCCAATGCTTCAGAAGGTTGCCATTTTTTGATACGGCTACAATAGCTGTGTATATACGGTCCTGTGAATAAAGCCTTAATGAGACACTCACCATGGAACAGCACTGTAAAATTAAGGCCTCATGTCCACGGCTATATTAATATTTAAAATCCGCAGTGTTTTTCCTGCACGCGGATCCGCGCCCCATAGGGATGCATTGGACACCCGCAGGTAGTTAAATACCTGCGGATGTCATTTTTCCCTTCAGGCGCAGATCCACGTTCTGGAAAAAAAAGCGACATGCTCCATTTTAGTGCGGTTCTCCCGCGGGGACGGCTCCCGCAAGCTTCTATTGAGGCCTATGGAAGCCGTCCAGATCCACGGAACACCCGTACCAGAATAAAAACTTACCTGTCTGAACGCTGCGGATCTTCCCTCCATCGCGGCCGGATCTTCTTTCTTCGGCCCAGCGGATGAGTCTGGGCATGCGCGTGGCAAGCTTCCGGTGTGCCGAGCACATCCACTGGGCCGAAGAAAGAAGATCCGGCTGCGACGGAGGGAAGATCGGCAGCGTCCGGACAGGTGAGTTTATTCTTATTTTTAGCCTCATGTCCGCGGGGCAGGAGGGACCCGCTGCAGGATTCTCTATGAAGAATCCGCTGCGGGCCTGATTTTCCCCATGGACATGAGGCCTAAGGTGTTGTTCTGGAAGGTGTCGAGGAGTTGGGGGATGTATCTTTTGTACTAACCCAGTTTCTGCAGTGACTTTTTTCAGTCTGCTGTGTGAATGCTCTCCAATAGAAGTCTATAGGAGCATGCATACACAGCGGTCTGAACAGAGTCAACTTTTTAGACTGTGTGCACACTTCACAGGAGGCCACTATGAAGGGGGAGTATAAAAGCTATATTCCCAACTCTCCGTCAGCTCCTGGAACAGCATCATAACTTATTTTATCAAAAGTCTCAGACTTTACCAGCTCATATATTTGAAGGTATCCTCTCCATCCACAGATTTAATCCCAGGTATGAAGGATAAACAGCAAGTAAACTTCAACTGTGAGGACAATCCAGAATCCAGGAGTATGAGGATATGAAAGCTTTTGCTTTAGGCCGCTTTTACACGGGCGACAAAATCGCACGATTTTCTCGCAATGCAATTGTGCTACAAATCCCATGTCTGTGAAGCCCTTGCTTTTCTATGGGTTCTTTCACATTAGCGATGTTTTGTAGGCTGCCACAGTGTGAGAAAAAAATCTAAATAGTGAATATTGCCGCGATTTGCACTGTTTTGTAGCCCATGTTTCCCTATTGAGCCTTCCTTTGTGTTGCACATCACGAAAATGCGGTTTTTGTGTGGTGCATTGCAACTTTTACAGTAGGAAATCCTACTGCTTCCCCTAAAATAAGCCCTAGCTGCATAAAAATAAAAACAGAAAAACAATCCATCACCGTTCTGCCGCATATCTCCTATGCAACTCCAGCACACTTATCTGTAGTCTTCAATCAGCGCTTCCTGGTCAGGGGTTTCAAAAACCCTGCCTCCAGGAAATGCTGGCTCTGATTGGTTCTTGAGCGCCTTGGCTCAGCCAATCACTACAGCGCTCGATGAACCAATCAGAGCCAGCACTTCCTGTCTCTGATTTGTTCTCATGCAATGCAATCACATTGAACGAGTACCAATCAGAAGGATAGAAAACCCCCACAAATGACCCCATTTTGAAAACTACACCCCTTAACGAATTCATGTAAAGGGGTACTGCGTATTTTGACCCAACAGTTTTTGAATAATTTAAGCAAAGCAGAAGGAAAAAATTACAATTTTCTTTTTTTGCCAATTGTGTTAATTAAGAAAAAAAGGGTTTTTGTACAGCACACATATGAATGAAGACTTGCACCCCAAAATGGACCCCCCTGTTTGTCCTGTGTTCAGAAACATATCCATTGTAGTCCCAATCTAATTACAGGACACATGGCTAGGCCTATAATGGAGGAAACACCCAGTGGATTTCTAGGCACAACTGAATAAATTGCTTACTTGTAGAACCATTAAACTGCCAAAACAATAGAACGCCCCCCACAAGTGACCCCATTTTGAAATCTAGACCCCTTAGCCAATTTATGTAGGGGTGTATTGAGCATTCTGACTCCACATTTGTTTGCAAAAATTCTTATAAAGCAAGTGAAAAATAAATTTCATTTTCTTCACACATTTCTAACTTTCATGATAGCTTTCCTTGTTTCAAGCAGGGAAAGCTAAGGAGAGAGGCACCCCAATTTTTATTTTCTTTTTAACATCCAATTTTTATTGAAAAGTTTTTACAAAGCAATTGTAGTACTAGTAATGAACAAATAACATAACCTCATTGATAAGGTTATCGCTGAGCCTTTTACAGAGAGGTTGAAATGTGTAAATCTGCGCGTCGACACACATACCAAAACACATGTGAACGAAGCTGCGTGCCTATTGCCATCAACAGACTGCCGCCGCTGCTGCCGGGGACCCCATTAAAAGCAATAGGATGCTTCCCCCCCTCACCGCAGTGATTTTCTGGGAAGGGCTTTAAAGATAAGTTTTTCCCTAAAAATCATTCCTAGCTGTAGTAAAAATCTATATATATTTACCTATCTGCTGCTGCCAGGAATCAGGCCTGTCTAGCCGCTTGGTCTCCGGTACCGTAATCAAGTTCTTTCAGCAGACAGGGATTTAAAATCCCTGCCTG
This sequence comes from Eleutherodactylus coqui, assembly GCF_035609145.1. Taxonomy (NCBI): domain Eukaryota; kingdom Metazoa; phylum Chordata; class Amphibia; order Anura; family Eleutherodactylidae; genus Eleutherodactylus; species Eleutherodactylus coqui. The sequence continues at coordinate 329,537,513 of NC_089837.1, read as the reverse complement.
CTGAAAGGGCTGCATCTGATTGGCTGAATTTTATGAATGGCCGAGTGCTGCCTGTCATTAGCTAAGCACTGTGACCAATCACAGGCTGTTCTCAGCTGTCATTCATTAAATGGCTGAGCGCTCAGCCAATCAGATACAGCCCTTTCAGCAGGCTGGGATTTTAAATCCCCGCCTGCTAAAAGAGCTTCAGAGCAGTGCAGGCAGACAAGTGGCTAAACGTGCCTGAGCCCCAGAGGTGAGTATATATTGTGAGTTCTTAATTTTCCTAATACGGCTTTGATCAAGGGGATTAAAGGTTCAAAATTTGCTTCAAATAATTTGGATGTGGAGGAGGTTAGAGAAATACCTAGGTACGGTATGGAATTTTTGGCCCAGGTAATTTTATATACATTGGTAAAGTGGGTAACGAAGGACTTCTTAATTCCTAGGTTAAGTATTTATGACTTTGAAATATTAAATTTGTAGTATGAAATTTTGGAGATATTATCAATTATTTTGGAAACAGAAGGTAGAGAAGGTAGAGAAGTAGAGAAGAAGGTTTGAGAGTGCAAGAATTACATCATCCGCAAAAAGTCCTATTCTGTGCTCCTTTTCCCCTTACTTTGATTCCATTAATATTTTGTGAGAGTCTACTATGCGTTGCAAATGGTTCCATTACTAGGGCAAAGATTAATGGAGACATGGGGCAACCCTGTCTAGTGCCGTTACTTATTGTAAATGGTTTAGATCGGAAGCCTGAAGAATATACTGAAGCGTTGGGAGATGAGTAGAGGGACATAACTGCTGATAAGAAAATACCTTGAAATCCAAATTTTTTGATGACGAAATATAAATAACTCCAATGGATTCTATCATATGCTTTTTCAGCATCTAATGATAGTAGCACAGAGGGGATTCGTAATGTTTCAACATATTCAATTAAGTTTATGAAGCATCTAGCAGCGTCTGAGGTCTGTCTATTTTTAATAAAACCCACCTGATCATTCAATATTAACAATGGGAGAATATCTGCCAGTCTGTAGGCTAAAATTTTGGCATACATTTTCACATCCGTATTTAATAATGAGATGGACCTGTAGTTAGAGGGGGGTGTATGAGGTTTTCCTGGCTTGGGTAGAATAATGCTAAGGGCATTAGGCATTTCAGATAGGAAGGAATTGTGTGCTATAGCTTGCTTGAAAGTTCTTAAAAGATAGGGCGCTAAGATAGTGGACAATGATTTATAATATCTATTTGTGAGACCATCTGGCCCTGGAGATTTGTTGGATTTTAACAATGTAATAGTGTCTAGTATTTCTGTGGTAGAGATTTCTTTATTCAGAAATTCTAGTTGTGAGGGGGATAAGGAAGGGAGGGAGAAATCACCTTAAAATGTATCTATAGTATCTGATTCAGATTTGTGATAGATGGATCTTTTGTTAAGTTATATAAAGGGCTGTAGTATTTAGCGAATTCCTCTGATATTCATAATCTGGCAGTTTACTAGATAAAAGAACCTAGATTTTAGTTATTTGGGTTTAATTTTATTAGCAAGGAATTTAGAAGCTTTATTACCTTGGGTGTACTGAGTCCGTTTAGCTTTACAGAGGTGAAGTTCGCATTTGTTTTGTAATAGTTAGTGAAGGTAAATCTGAGTTGTTTTAGCCCCTTCCCTCCCGATGACATAAGGGTACGTCATGGGAGCAGGGTACTTCCCGCAAAATGACGTACCCTTACGTCATGACTGATCTCGTGCTATCCCGCAGCAGGACTGACAGGACTGACAGCCGGCCTCCCGCTGCAGCAGCGGGGGTGCATCAGAGATGCGCCCCCCCCCCCCCCGCCCGCGCTGTTAACCCCTTCCCTGCTACGATCTATGTAGATCGCGGCATGGGAAGGGTTCACAGACGTTAAACGCCGTTAAAATGAAATCCAAAAAACAAATGGCAGAATTTCTTTTTTTACCCCCAATCTCCCTACAATTTTTTTTACAAAAGTTATGCAATACATTACATATACCCAAAAATTATGCCATCAAAAAGTACAACTTGTCCCGCAAAAAACAACATATTGCTGTGTCAATGGAAAAATGAAAAAGTTATGGCTCTTGGAACGCGACTGCAAAATTAGTTGAAATTAAATGATTAGACCATTTAAAAAAACCTGCCCTGGTGGGTCTGACAGGGTGGTAAGAAACCCGCCACTCAAGGGGTTAAAAGGTTTAAGTACTCTTTTACCTATCCAAAACTTCTTTGTTGGTTTGTCTTAAGTACTGCAGGCTTTTTATTGATAGTGTAGTCTTGAGAATTGTACGTTCATGGTAGGTCGGCTTGAGGGACTAAATAACAGTCTATGTTCAATTCATATTTACTTTGAGATTCAATCTTATCGAGGGTCTTCACAATTACGTAGTCAGAAAGTTTTAATGAAAGGAAGCAGTTGAGGGACTTTTGACACTCATACGACAGTCTTAAGATTGTACAGTGCTGACGGATATGGTGTTAGCCTACGAAATGGCCGCATACCTGTGTGGAAACACAAAGGAGAAGCTGAAAGCATAATACGTGCTAAACATACTGGTAAAACATTTACTAAAGCTAGGTTCATATCTTGGCCTAACAAACTCCTGTGGTTCAAAAGAAGGGAAGCCTATACTTGCCTCTCTTCATTGTCAATTAAATCTCTGCCTTACAGTTGACAAACAGTTGTTTCTTCATACAAGTTACTTGGCATTACTCGGGTTTCAGATCTCTGTTTGCGAAAACTGATTAAGTAACATTTTTATACATACCGGTCAGAAGCAAATATGTGCTTTATGTGTTCACAGATTGACAATTATGTACATAGAGCCTTTAGTGATTGGTAAAGCATGATACAATAATAGATTTCATTTCCTTTTGTGTTATCCATCCATTCATAAATGTATATTTCTTATATTAAAGTTAATCAATTAGGGTCTATGTGCATGCGCCTTGTATGGCTATATTTGGAGTCCCTACGGCTCTATATTATAAGGCAATCCGTGGGCGTAATACCAAGTCTGGCCACTACAGTGGGAACAGAGCTGTCTCTGCATGGAGCTGATTTTTGCAGGAAGCAAATATATTGACCTGATGAACAGCTGATCAGCAGAGGGTCCCAGCTGTCAGACCCCTGCTGATCTACTATTGATCGCCAATCCTGCAGAAAGGCTATCAATAGTTTACAAGTGGAAAACTCTTTTAATAAAGCCTTGTACATTAGGTCTTCTACATTAACAATAAAAGGGAACCTTTCAACAGTACTCCTGTACTTTGTTTAAGCCACTAACCATGGTAGGAAGGTTAGTCTGTCTCCAAAGTGCCAGTAGACAGACCTGAGCTGCATTGACCAAAGGGTGAACCACAGATTGTCCAAATGTGGAAGCCGTATATCACAGAGATGGAGCAAGAGGAAAGCAGGGGTCTTTGGTAGAGAGAAATCCATAAATTTAGAGGTTTATCGCTTCACCTTCAACAATAAAGGACAGTCCTGGAACATACATGAGAAAGTCTCTTCCTTTTCTCCACATCTCTAACACACATGAGAGACAGAGGGTATCAGAGCATGTTGCTTGAAGGCACCCTATACCATCACGAAAGCATATTATAACTTGCTTCCTGTACTCTACGGGCAATAGATGTCTTATTAATCATTGTGTATAGTCGCACCTTCTGGTCTTCAGAGAATCTCACCCCTAAAATCCCTCTCTCAATTATGAATAAAAGCAGGATCTGCCAAAGTAAGGGGTAAAACCAAAAGTTTGTATAAATCCAAGAAAGTATGTCAGACAGTACCCTGGATAAAATTGCATTCATACACAATTAAAACATGATGATCAGGGCAGGAAAGACAGGAAATGACGAATTTTGATAATTTGCTATGATGTAAGGGCACATTTTTGTTAGACATTAAGTGGTCAGAAACCCAGCTCCCAAGCACATCCTATATTTATGTTGGGGCAACAGATGTGGTTCCACTGTGCCTCTAAACTGATCTGGCTTAGAGCCATATCAGAGTGCTGCACCTGAAGGTCCCTAGTTTTCAACCATTACCGTCATGATTCAGGATCAGGTCTTCACTGGAGACAACACCAGACTGTTACCCCAGAAATAGTCTTGGTTAACAGACAGCTAACACAACTTGGTCAGATTTACCATAATTTGGTACTAGAGGGTGTAGACAGACATGGTCATCCAGACCCCTCTTAATCTCTATTATTGAATTCACCATCACCACGTCCTTAGGCAGAGAGTCTCACTGCTCTTACAATAAGGAACTCACTTCTATATCAGTGTAGAAACTTTCTTCTAGATGTAGAGGGCGCCCCCTTGTTACAGTCACAGTCCTATGTATAACTAAATAAAGGGAGAGATCTCTGTATTGTCCCCTGATTTATTACATAGTCATTAGGTCACCTTTTTTTCTAAAGTAAAAAACACCAATTTTGGTAGCCTCTCTGGGTACTGTAGTCCACCCATTCCATTTATTATTTTAGTTGCCCGCCTTTGAACCCGCTCAAGCTCTATGTCCTTTTTGAGTACCATTGCCCAAAACTGTCCAAAATAATCTATGTGTGATCTGACCAGTGACTTGTAAAAAGGAAGAACAATGCTCTCGTCATGTGTCGCTATATCTCTTTCGATGCGTCCCATGATCCTATTTGCCTTGGCAGCAGCTGCCTGACACTGGTTGCTCCAATCAAGCTTACAGTTAACTAAAATCCCCAAGACCTTTTCCATGTCAGTTTTCCCCATAGGCACTGCTGGATAAGCACTCTGCATAGGCAGATCTGGGGCTGAAGCAACTGTATGGCATCCCGTAATCGTAGGCTGCACGAGACCCCCAAACATCAGGTGCCAGCTGTTTATTACAGCCGACACCCTGCTGCAGCAGCCCCGACAAGCTGCGCCACTCGTTGGTACTTTTAACACTTTAAATGCAGACGTTAATTCTGACAGTGGTATTTAAAGCGTTAACAGCCAGATGAGCGTCACGGCTTGTCGTAGCTCTTGTGGCCAGGTGTCGGCTATAAAAAGAAACAGCCGACAACCGATGTTGTATGGAGCAGGATCCATCCACGATCCTCCTCCATACAAGCATTTGTTCAGACATACGAAGAAAATGCATTTACGAACATCTTCTTCTGGAACGGAACCTGTTTGTAAGTAGGGGATTATCTGTATATTTTACTGTACAATTCTTCTACAAGGTCATTAATAAATATATTAAAAAGTATAGGGCCCAATACCAACCCCTGTGGTACCCCACTAGTAACGATAACTCAATCAGACTATATATCATTAATAACCACCCTGTGCTTTCTATCACTGAGCCAGTTGCTTACCCAATTACACATATTCTCACACAGACTAAGCATTATCATTTTATATACCAACATTTTATGTGGCACAGTATAAAACACTTTGGAAAAGTCCAGATACACAAGATCCAATGACTCTCCCTGGTCCAGTCTAGAACTTACCTCCTCATAGAAGCCGATCAGATTGATGTGACAGGAGTGATCTCTCCATGCTGATACGGGGTTATACAGCCATTTTCCTTGATGTACTCCAGGATAGCATCTCTTAGAAACCCTTCAAACATTTTACCCACAATAGAAGTAAGCCTTACTGGCCTGTAGTTTCAAGGTTCACTTTTTGATCCCTTTTTAATATTGGCACCACATTGGTTATGCACCAATCCAGTGGAATTGACACAGTCACTATTGAGTCCTTAAATATAAGAAACAACGGTCTGTCTATGTATGCAATCAGGACCTGGCAATTTGTCTATTTTAAACTTTTTAAGGTGGGTCTGCACTTTTTCCTGGGTTAAACTGGTGACACTTAGTGGAGAGCTTATGTTATCACTGTGCATCTCATCAGACATTTAAATGCTACTCTGCGAATACACTTGAGGAAAAAAATGAATTAACAGATTTGCTTCCTCCTCATCACTCTACAGTATTTATTAAAGGGCCAATGCTTTCAATATTTATCTTTTGACTATTTATATCATTGTAGAACAGTTTAGGGTTAGTTTTACTCTCTTTGGTAATAAGTCTCTCAGTGTTCACCTTTGCTGCTTTTATCTGCTTTTTAAATAGTTTATTCTTTTCCTTACAGGTTTTTAGTGCTTCTTGGCTGCCTTCCGGTTTTAGTAGTTTAAACGCTTTCTTTTTGTTGGTTTATTGTCCCCTTGGCATCTGTATTGAGCAACAATGGCGCTCTCCTACTCCCTACCTTTTGATACTGTAAGGTATGAACCGCTCACAGTAAGTATTTAAGACGTTTTTAGATATTTCCCTTTTATTGTCTGTACTCTTATTTCTGAGGACATTGTTTCAGTCAGTAAAGTTAAGGGCATCTCTTAGGTGGTCGAACTTGGCTTTCCTAAAGTTTAGTATTTTCGTAGCTCCCCTATAAAAGTCTCTCTTAAAAGACAAGTTAAAATGTATTATATTATGGTCACTATTTCCCAGGAGCCCCTCGACCTGCATCCCTGTTATTCTGTCAGGTCTGTTGGTTAAATATTAAGTCCAAAATGGTTGTTCCTTTAGTTGGTTCCTGAACAAATTGGGTAAGGTAATTATTTTTAGCTATTGACAGAAACTTGTAACCTTCCCAGTTTATACCTGGATATGAGGATTTTATTATTGTTTTGTCCTCTAGGAATTTCTACCCATACAGATTCCACATGTTCCTCTCCCTCACATTTTGAGCGATAATTGTTGTGTCTAAATGGGCCTTTAGTAGCCATGTTTACCCAGATTACACAGTGATAACTTAGGACAGATAATGATGCCACCTGCAGTACTATGTAACACCACTGATAACACGCAGTGATAACGCTGAGAACAGATAATGATGTCACCTGCAGTCCTATGTAACACCACAGATAACACACAATGATAACGCTGAGGACAGAGAATGATGTCACCTGCAGTCCTATGCAACACCACAGATAACACACAGTAACATGTTTAATAACATGTTAAATGTTTATTTACTCTTGCAGTAGTTTTTTTTATACATTGATTTCTATAAAAATTAATTGCCTCAACTTTCATTGGTTTCAAGTTTGGCTGATTGCTTTCAGACAGATTACCAACGAAACTAGAGGTTTGACTGTATATAGAAAAGTAACTTTTTTTTCAATACTGATTATTTATTAGAATTTTTACAAAGTCACACACTTAAGACACAGCACACTTAGAATACAGCCGCACACACACACTCACTCAGCTCATATATATTTGATTTATATAGCACTTATCTGTAGTACTTCTGGTCCTCCTCTGTTTGGAAAGGACACAGGAAGTTCCACAGATACAATTTATCATACTTTGATTGAGCAGCTCTGCCCCTTATTAATCACCTGTGCAAAATCATGGAGATTGAAACCCACAAGCAGACTATGGGCTCATGTCCACGGGTGGGTTTGAATTCTAGGATCCGCGTGGGGCACAAGCGTGGATGATCCAGAGTTCAAGACGCCCATAGACAATCATGGGCACCCACAGCTTAATTAAGGTATGCAGGTTCGTTTTCCGGACCTTCCGGTCCAGAAAACAAATCGCAGAATACACCATTTTGCCACGGATCCCGCAGGGACGGCTGCCATTGAGGTCAATGGAAGCCATCCAATCTGCAGAACACTCGGAACTGTCATTTTGGATGTGCTGCAGGTCCCATGGGAAAACAAGAGATTTTAAAAAAATATCTCCACTGAGCATGTGTGGAGGGCGCGCTGGCCAGTGGGCCTGCCCACATGCCAGCGTGCCCTCCTACATGCACGGAGGAGACAATGGACGACCCGCATGCATCCGGACTGGAAAGTAATGTCCTCATGCTACTGGCTGAGTGTGATGCCACAGCTGGGCTCCCGCCTACGGAACCCACCCTGCCCATGGACATGATGCCTAAATGCGTGTTTTTAAATTTAGCAATATTTAACAATAAAACCCCCCAATATACCCCCACCAATGTAATGTATTTAACCTCTAGAAAAAAGACAATATAGCACAATGTATAAGCTAAAAGATTACTATGACTTGATATAAAACACAAATAAACAAATGCAAATAAAGTAGCGAAAGATGCACTTAGCAATTCCACTAATCCCAAGTCACACACAAGACGCAGCATACTTTAGAAGACAATGCACTTAGGATACAGCACTCACACTCACTTATGTTTTGATTTATATAGCATTTATCTGCAGCACTTCTGCTCCTCCTCTGTTTGGAAAGGTAATTGTTCAAGGATGCACTTCTCCAGCTCAGAAAACAGACCATTGACATGGAAGCATTTGAGAACTGTTCTCACTTGCTTGTGATGTGTGGTCAAATTAGGGGGAAATATCAAAATGTCACATAAGTAGACAACCACGCAAGTGTGCAACTAATTCCGGAAAATTTTATTCACAAGTTCTTGAAATACAGTTGGAGCAGTTCAGAGACCAAAGCGCATGACTTTATATTCGTAATGCTCATGAGGAGCGTTGAATGGGGTTTTCCACACATCACCTTGCTGTATCTGATTCAAATTAAATGCATGCCTCAGATTTAGCTTGGTGAAAATCTTATCAAATACACCATGAGGAAATGCTTGAAATAAGACGAAACTCATCACATAGATAAAGAATTAAGTTCGGAACAATCTATTTTAATTTCCAACATTTACAAACATCTCCCTGTAGCACAAGAAACAGGATGCTCGGTAGGTTGTGGGGCCATCATGAAGTTTTTAATGCAACGTGGCATTGGTACAATGAGTGCTCAAATACTTTTTCAAGAGTAATATTGACCATAATCCACAGTTCTTCTTCATTGGGAGGCTGTGGGAGAGCATTTATTCAATGTCTGATTGTGTTCCACAGATTCTTGACTGCAGAGCGTAACTTGAAGCTTCTGGGCCCCCATGCAAAACCTGTAACAGGGCCCCCATCTATAATGGTTTATTCATAGTACTGGGCTCCGTATCTGGAGAAAAATGGTCTTATGGGTCCCTTAAGGCTCGTGGGCCCATGTGCAACTGCATCCTCTGCATCCCCTATAGTTACGCCCCTGCTTGACTGGAAAGAAATCTAGAGATCATGTTGGACAAGGAATCACCTGGACATCTTGCAAAAGCATGGTAGCTAATGTTTGATGTGTGGAGCTACATATAATTCTGCTGAAAAATGCTGTAGGATATGCCCTAAAGATATAATGCAACAGGCTGCAGCACATATAGTGGTGCTCCATCAATGTGCTCCTGATGCATAACTAGAGGTAATTGGCTGTTGATGGCACCCCAAGCCATGACTCCATTTTGACAAGCTGTATGGTGCTCCAAAATGACAGAAAGATCAGCCCCATTGCCACTATACCTCCAGACCCTCTATGATCATCATTGCTGAGACAGAATCTCGCATCATTACTGAACACCACATTTGTAGCTCTGGAGTGACACCACTACAAGCTTTCATAGCAACAGTGCAGTGCGAAGAGCAGTCTCTGCAATGGATGACTTGACCACCAACCTTGCTTAGTTGATCTTCAAGAAACTGTAATTGTCAATAGTCGAGCATTCAAATCTGACTGTACACTGTCAAATGCTGCCAGCTGTAAATGGAGGAGGTGCTACAAAATGCGTCGATGTTTGCATTGTGATATAGGTCTCAGTGCTGAAAGTCCCACTACGACGATGCACTACCATCTCATAATTCCTGTTGTGACATCCAACTGAGTTTCTGCTGTGATATGACACAGAGACCGGACGGCTGTACACAGTCCTATGATAAAGCCTTGTCTTTAAACTTGTCTCTAATGAAATGGCTCTCGATGGATCTTAAGGGCTCTTCTACATGGGCCGATAAATCATTCAGATTCCTGCATCTAGCCGGAATCTGAATGCTTGGCATTCAGTCCAAGTGCATGCACCGAATGAACGTCAGACGAGAATTTGTTTCCTTTATGTTCATCCTTCAGTTTATACATGCATAACATTGATTGACAGATCAGCCATGTAAACAGGCAGTTGTTCATCTATGAATGACAGACTATTAACTGTGAATGGAGGCGAGCCGGCCGGCTGATCTTTGGTCTGCTCAGTCTCCAATCACAGACTGCTTAAAGGGGTTGTCCCGCGCCAAAACGGGTTTTTTTTTTTTTCAATAGGCCCCCCGTTCGGCGCGAGACAAACCCGATGCAGGGGTAAAAAAACAAAACGATAGTACTTACCCGAATCCCCGCGCTGCGGCGACTTCTTACTTACCTTGCTAAGATGGCCGCCGGGATCTTCACCCACGGTGGACCGCAGGTCTTCTCCCATGGTGCACCGTGGGCTCTGTGCGTTCCATTGCCGATTCCAGCCTCCTGATTGGCTGGAATCGGCACACGTGACAGGGCGGAGATTCGAGGAGCAGCTCTCCGGCACGAGCGGCCCCATTCAGAAGGGAGAAGCCAGGACTGCGCAAGCGCGTCTAATCGGGAGATTAGACGCTGAAATTAGACGGCACCATGGAGACGAGGACGCTAGCAACGGAGCAGGTAAGTGAATAACTTCTGTATGGCTCATAATTAATGCACAATGTACATTACAAAGTGCATTAATATGGCCATACAGAAGTGTATACCCCCACTTGCTTTCGCGGGACAACCCCTTTAAGTTTTATCACAAACCACTGCTGCACTGAAAAAGGAAAAATGGACTCTGGTTACGGCACAGTTTACAATAAATATATCCAACACATTTGTCTAGAACATTAAATAAATGTATTAATAGCATTATGAAAAACTTCTTACGAACACTGATATTCTACAGTAAATTATAAGAGGTAACTTTATGCAGCATTTCACGTGATCACAAGTTCAACCTTACTGTTAAACATTACTGGCATGTAGAACTGTGGTTGGAGCTGGCAGCTACACTATTCCATACGCCGCGCCAGGTGGCTCAGTTACTAAACTTGATGCTAACTGTTGTGTGATCAAATAGTCATATTCTAAAAGCTTAGCCTGCCGAGTCATTGAATTTAAAGGGGTATTGTTAGAATTTTATTATTGAGGACTTATCCTCAATATAGGTCATCAATAGTTGATCGGCAGAAGTCCATTGCTCAGGTTCCCTGCTGATCAGCTGATCCTCTAGCTGACTGTCAGTGCGGCATCATCAGACATCATCATCGGTGGTAAGAGCCAGAAGTGTAATAGGTGGCTTCGTTCCCATTGAAATCAATGAGCAATTCGATCTGAGCCATCAGTGTAATGGAAAACATTGCTCCCATTGATTTCAATGGGAGCAAAGCTGCCTATTACATTTCCGTCTCTGACTGCCGATGTGGACATCTGGTTGGTGAGGATCCCGAGCAGTGGTTCCCCATTGATCAACTATTGAGTACAGTAAAGGTCCCGTGATACCCCAATAAATAGACTCCACCATCAGGCATTTAATACCTCAATAACACTAAGCTGGAGGCTGCCATTGCACTCACTCACCATCCTCTCCTCTCAGATTCCCAATAAGAAGGCGATGAGAGCATGTTGGGCTCACGAGCCCTTCTATGATACCTCTAGAAGAAAGCTGCCAGAGAATTGGGCACATTTATATAATCTGTATTGTCTAATAAGCCATGTTTACTAGGATAACAGTAGGCAGAAAGGGGTATAACAAGCAGCACACGGGAATCCTTCTTAAAGGGGTTGTCCCGCGCCGAAACGTTTTTTTTTTTTTTCAATAGCCCCCCCGTTCGGCGCGAGACAAACCCGATGCAGGGGTTTAAAAAAAAAAAAACGGATAGTACTTACCCGAATCCACGCGCTCCGGTGACTTCTTACTTACCTTGCGAAGATGGCCGCCGGGATCTTCACCCACGGTGGACCGCAGGTCTTCTCCCATGGTGCACCGTGGGCTCTGTGCGTTCCATTGCCGATTCCAGCCTCCTGATTGGCTGGAATCGGCACACGTGACGGGGCGGAGCTACGAGGAGCAGCTCTCCGGCACGAGCGGCCCCATTCAGAAGGGAGAAGACCGGACTGCGCAAGCGCGTCTAATCGGGCGATTAGACGCTGAAATTAGACGGCTCCATGGAGACGAGGACGCTAACAACGGAGCAGGTAAGTGAATAACCTCTGTATGGCTCATAATTAATGCACGATGTACATTACAAAGTGCATTAATATGGCCATACAGAAGTGCTGAACCCCACTTGCTTTCGCGGGACAACCCCTTTAATAAAAGTTACATTCTTAGATGTTTCTTTATTGTGTCCATTTAAAAAAAGCAACGTTTTGGCCCACCGCAGGCCTTTTTCAAGGCCGAAACGTAGCTTCTTTAAAGTGGACACAATAAAGACACATCTAAGGCTGCCTGTCCACGGGCGTTGCGGTATTCCGCAGCGGAGATCCGCCGCCCAGGTGGAGGAGCCGGCAGGCGGATCTCCCCTGTCAGCCTATCTGACAGGCTGACCACAGAGAATCATGGTAAATTTGCAGCATGCTACGTATTGCCGCCTGCGAGGGGAGAATCGCAATGATTCTCCGCTCATGGACAGGGGGGAAGCACTCTCCATAGCGTTGCTATAGAGAGCTTTCACTGCGTTCCCCGCGGCCGGATTATCGCCGCGGGGAATGCAATTCAAACCCATGGACAGGCAGGGAGTCGTGGACAGGCAGCCTAAGGATGTAACTTTTATTAAGAAGGATTCCCGTGTGCTGCTGGTTACACCCCTTTCTGCCTACAATTACTTTGAATTCTCTTTGTAGTCAGGATTCCGACGACAAGCAAACACCTCAGATGACTTTCCTGCATTGCATGGTATAGTGGTAGTGCTGCTAGGGACTTTTTGCTCCTGTATTTTACTAGGATAACATAATTTTTATGCTTTTTAATGGATTGTATAACTGTTTTCAGTTCAGCTGAAACAATAACCTCACAAGTAAAAAAGAAAATTCAGAAATGACTTTGTAACCATTAGTTTATTCTGTATTTTGTTTTACAGATTAATTCTTAATGGTCTTCATATAATACAGGGGTGTTTGGGAATTATTAGCATTAATTACAAATTATTATACATCAAGAATTTTGGCAGCCAAACCAAGATAAGTCTTGCATCCACTTCCCGGAAGCAGTGACTTTCAGGCTCTTCTGATCAAATGTCCAGTAGTTTTCACCTCTGAAAAAGTAGATTGAGCCATTGGGATGACTCAGCGCTGCATTGGTGTTGTGAGGGACACCTTTCCAGTCTTGAAGACTTCGTGGATAATATGGCTCTACTATGAATGATTTCTCATTGAAAACATAGTACTTGTCCCCTTTGAAAATGACCAAATGTCCAAGTGGTTGAAAATACAGAGCTGTGTCAGGATGGCGTGGGAGACCATGATCACTGCACTTACGAGGAAAGCCAGCCTCTAGTCTGGAACCTTTGTATCGCCAACATTTCCCACCTGGAAAGCAAGACAATTTTTTTTTATTAAGTGCTGTGTGTGTATAAAACTATGTAACAATGAGAGCTGATCAGGGGTTCATTACTAAAGTATAAAAAAGATAAGGTTATCAGTACTTCTCTTAAGGCCCATTTACACAAGCAAATAATTGCTCAAAGATCATTTAAACAACAGTTTGCGCGACAGCTTTGAGCAATTATTTTGCATAAAAAATAATTGGTATTTAAGTAGCTACTCAGCTACTTAAATACCAATTATGTATGCAAATGAAGCCTTCACTGAACACAGCCAATAGCCCAAGGCTAATATCTGTGCTCAGATCCTTTGTTCTCCACGGGGAAACAATGCTATCAGCACTCCCCCGTGGAGAACTACTGATAAAAGTGAGTGATGATTTTTCGGTGAGCTTGATTTTAACGATCAGCTAAAAGTGCCCGAAAAGCGGGTGCCCTGCGCCCATTTACACGCACCGATTATCGCTAAAACGATCACCGATTAGAGAATTTTTAGCGATAATCGTCCAGTGTAAATAGGCCTTTAGGCCAGTCTCACATGAGCGTATGGTCGTTGTGCATCGTGCGTGCAACACACAATGCCAGTAGCCCATTGATATCTATTGGGCATCTTACACCTGCTTTTATTTTTTTTACATGCGTATTACCCACGCAAAAAAATTTGCAGCATGTCCTATCTTGGCATATACTACACATACTTGCCAAGATAGTGTATGGGGATTTGTGGTATGCAGCAAGTATGCATGTCATTGTGTACTTGCTGTGTATTCGCGTACAGCCTTCAGGTAAGCACAGTTGTGTGAGCCTGACCTTATAAAAAGATACTCATGTAAACCAATATATATTTTACAAAAGTAACTATTTTACAGTAACTAATATTGTTTGTGCTTTATTACATACTGTATTACATACATCACAGTGAGGCTAAGTTCAAGACAAGGCCAGATACATGAAGACAAATTATTTGATATATGTATGTGCTACTAAAGTATTACCATATATCATTTGCCTTGAAATCCATGCGCCAATAACATACTGCTTGCCCTTTTAGCAATTCAGACAACATAGTAAACTCAGCTAATTTCATGCTAAAGGCAAAAGACTCAGGTTATTAATTCCTGGTGACCACAACAAAGGTCTCTTTTTCTCAGAGCTCTTAGAGTTGCCAATTAGGATTGGTTCCCATGACACTTTAATATTTTGCTTACAAGTGTCAGCAGCCTTTGGTCTGTGTGTGGCCGGTGCCTCGTGTACATAAGTCTTGGGCAGTGTTTGCATGAGTGATCGGTATGTATAGGTGTCTGCTACTTCTATGAAAGGAGTGGAAGTCCAGAAAACAAATCAAACTGTAGATAGTACTCTGAAATATAGTCACCAATGTATCAATAGTTTAATGTTGTATGATTCACAAGGCAGCAAATATGGTGCAAATTAAGCAAAAAAAAATTTGTGTCCCGGAAATCAGTGGTATTTTCACTTTATTTGAATAACAAACAAATGGTTATTATTCGAGATGAGCGAGCGTACTCGCTAAGGCAAACTACTCGAGCGAGTAGTGCCTTATTCGAGTACCTGCCCGCTCGTCTCCAAAGATTCGGGTGTCGGCGGGGGGCGGGGAGGAACGGAGGGGAGATCTCTCTCTCACTCTCTCCCCCCCTCGCTCCCCCCTGCTCACCGCTGCAACTCACCTCTCACTAGCGCTGGCAGCCGAATCTTTAGAGACAAGTGGGCAGGTACTCGCATAAGGCACTACTCGCTCGAGTAGTTTGCCTTATCGAGTATGCTCACTCATCTCTAGTTATTATCAGTTATTGAGCCAAAACTTTGAATGTCACATTGCTGACCGAGATTATATGTATAGGGCAAGTTCATGATTATACATACTGTCATGACCACTAAAGCAAACTTTTTTCAAAATGAAAGTCATTTTCCATTATATTTTACAATAAGCTGACAGGAAAAAATAAACTTTTAAAATCGCGTTGTCTACTGTTTATCAATCTGGCACATTAGACACACTTCCCCTTACACTCCCTCTTTGCTGGCATAGCAGATGAAATGGTGCTCATTTTTGTGTATTTTAGGACTTCTCTTACCCATACCCCTTTGCTCTTTTAAAAACCGTTTTTAAAATATGTTGAAGTTGTCACAAAAAGGGTCTAAAATGCATAATATAATTGGTTCCTGTTATGAACTTTTTTGTACCTTTGTTTACATAATTTGCAACAATATTTTAGTACTTTTTGCTCACTAAATCTCCCTTGCTATTTTGCAGTGTTCATCAGAACTGTGGAGTTGGAATGGAAGTCCGTTTTAGCTGAAGTTGGAAGAAATGTACTAACTCCACCTTCAAATTGAAAACATAAATTAATATATTAAAGGGGTGGTCTCGCGAAAGCAAGTGGGTCTATACACTTCTGTATGGCCATATTAATGCACTTTGTAATATACATCGTGCATTAAATATGAGCCATACAGAAGTTATTCACTTACCTGCTCCGTTGCTAGCGTCCCCGTCGCCATGGTTCCGTCTAATTTCGGTGTCTTCTTGCCTTTTTAGACGCGCTTGCGCAGATCCGTCTTCTCCCTTCTTCTCCCTTCGGCTCCGCTCGGCAGCATCGGCATTTTGGCTCCGCCCCCTTGTACGCATCATCGCGTAGCTCCGCCCCATGACGTGTGCCGGTTCCAGCCTCCTGATTGGCTGGAATCGGCACATGACGTGGGCGGAGCTACGCGATGACGCGAAAAGGGGCGGAGCCAAAACGCCGATGCTTCCAAGACCAGCCGAAGGGAGAAGATGCATCTGCGCAAGCGCGTCTAAAAAAGCAAGAAGACACCGAAGTTAGACGGAACCATGGCAACGGGGACGCTAGCAACGGAGCAGGTAAGTGAATAACTTCTGTATGGCTCATATTTAATGCACGATGTATATTACAAAGTGCATTAATATGGCCATACAGAAGTGTATAGACCCACTTGCTTTCGCGAGACCACCCCTTTAAGCCTGGCATTACCATTTTACTATAGTACATTTGTAATTACAAATTATTATACACAAGCTATTTATGAAGGCGTTGGAGTGTGGAAAAATTGAGGGAGTTGGAAATTTGGCTTACCAACTCCACAGCCCTAGTGTTGAGATTGTTAGATGTTTTTCTAACCTTTGAAGAAGTAGAATTTTCCATCCGAGCCCGACACTGCTGCAGCTTCAATAAATGCAGGCAACTTTTTCCATCTTTGTTGTGTGAGCTGTGGCTCAGAGATATTCCCATTTGGGGACATCATCCAATAACTGCGGCCTTTGAAGATGTACAAGGTTTGCTTCAAATCTGTGCAAAAAATACATAAACATAATTAAGTAGAACTAGGATAAAAACATTCAAAAAGGGCACCGCTAAATGGTACTGGAGTAAAATGTGCGCTGGTTAATATGATGACAAAGTTAGACCAATGAATGGCACATCTTTCTAATCTTGCAGCGACATATCCAGGTAATATATTGCTGCATACATAGGCAGACATAGCCAGCTTTAGCCATGGTGCACAGGGCGCCAGATCGTAGGGGGCAATGACGGGTCTTATGTAACGTACTATGTGTACCACTCTCACTGAGGAAGAGGAGATCTGTGTAGAAGCGTTGTTCTCAGTGCTGTCTCTTTAGGAATACATTCCACTGCAATGACGTCAGAATTAAGAGTTAGGATACAAGATGCGATAGGCCAATTTTCTGCCTAATTGTTACTCCTAGCCTCTTTAGTTCCCTGCTATGGAGGAATAAGTGGCAAATGGTCACAAAATTCAGTGCCTCCTCAATGCCTATGCTGATAGTCTTTTTAAACCTTGTTCACATCACGTTCATAATCTAAGCTTAGTGTGGATACCAGGAAAAGCTCTGTTCACACTATCACCAGGACACCATCACAGTTCTGTCATTTGGCAGGAAGTATAGTGAAGCATGCAACACTATTTGTGTCAAAACAGTGTGCACTGTGAGCTAAGCCCATGAACCCCAATATGTGCCAATGGAATCACAGGGTTTCTTTATTCAAAAGGAACCCTTTGAGCAACGTATTGCAGAGTATGTTTATACAATGGGATACATTGCAGCCTTGTCAGAGGTATACGTTGGAAGTTTAGTAATGAAAGATAGAGTGAAGATAACCAAAGGACAATTTTGCATTATGAAGCTCAAGTCCAGCCGTGTAGGAAAATTTTCTGTTCAGGAGTGTGAAAAAGTTGGGTGAGCATGCTATGAGAGTTGGAGGAAAAAGTGCACTTTAAGTTGTTTTTTTTTCAGTCAACTAGGTTAACAAGCTTTACATATCTGAGAGGTGAGCAATGGTCAGGGAGGAGTTGAAAAGTGATTACTTGCCACAAAGTTTGATTTTATATTTGGGCTTGTACATTTATGTCCAATAATATTTTATTAGACAACAGGTTATTTGAAGTAAACATGATCAATACAGGTTAATGGACTCAACCTATACAGCTTATTACCTACCCGGGTCTGGGGTCTATAGATATCCCCGCTGTCGGTTTTACACAGAACCGTTGCTGTTATTTTACTGAACAAACTCAACTTAACATATTGTGAAACAAAAGGTAAAAGATAAGTAAAACCAAGGAAGAAGCAAACGGAGGGGAGAGAAGGAAAGGGAAGGAGGCCTCATATCTCATAAGAATGTTCATGGATCCTACCTACGATGCCCCAGAGGAATCATAGCCTTGGGATGATCTGTCTGGCCGCCACAAAAAATAAGCGCAAGAGGCTTTTTTTTCCTTAGAAATGAGTCCCGGAAACATTGATAGGAGGGCAGTTTCCAGAGTTGAGGCAACAGAGGAATCGCATGCCAAGTTGTAGAGGGACATATCATCGCCCCATAGACTGGCTACTGGAGGACATTCCCACCATAGGTGGATCATATTGCCTACCTCAAAGGAGCATCTCCAACATAGGGGAGAGAGCTGACTATACACTTTATGTAGTTGCTCCAGGGTTCAGTACCATTGGGTTAGGATCTTATATTTAAGCTCCTGGGGCTTGTACATTTAAATGCATTTTGAGTGATGTTTTTAAACTGCCGCCCATGATTCTGCATTTATAAATGGATGCTGATAACATCCATTAATAAGTAGCAATTAGGTGAAAATTTGCATGAATTCAATGATCTCTTGTTTTGTTTCATGCTTACCCCATGTTATGGCATCAAACATGGACTGACAATAGTCCTTTCTTTGAGCTCTTCTTTCACTGTTTTCTGCACTCCAGTCTTCAAACATGGAAAAATCTTTCCCAGGGCGTTGTACAAGTCTGCCACTAGAGGGAGCCCCTAAGTCAAAAAGAAAACAAAACTGAAGCAAACCAACTTCAAGATGTTCTACAAATCTGTGCACATCAGATCTTATCTATATTTCCATGTTGAACATGTAATTCCATAACTGATGATTAATATGAAGTGAGGGAAGGCTATAGGGTACGTTCACATGTAGCAGAAATGCTGCAGATTTTGCTGCTGAATTTTCCCACTGTGCTACTGCTACAGAATCTTATGGAATTGTACTTTATGCTGCTGACACTTGGCATTGGGCATACTGACATCAGGCTATTCCATGGCTGGTTAGCCACGGAAACCCAACACATCAAGCTTCCTACAACTTTTTAGCATCTTAAAGCATCTTAGGCGTAGGTAGCGAGGACAACTGATATTTTATGCACTTCAGTACTTGGTAGTCCCATTCTGTGTGTTTGGGTGGTCTCTTGCTTCATAGTGATTGCATGTGAATATTGCTAGTTAGCTTGTTCGTAAGAGCTTATACACATGGCCATATTATGGCTCAGTTTAGTACAAAGCTGTAATAAGGTCCCATAGAAGTGCATGAGGCCTCTCCTGTATGCCTGCAGTTTTCAACGGAAGCACAAAGAGACTTAATCTGTCAGATTTCTAAGGAATTTGACAAAAAAATACTCTACAATACCTTCATACATGGGTACTCAATGAAGCCTGGACGGCAGCACATGAAGACAATATAGCTCCATACTAGGAAGGTGTATGGTCTCCATACACTGGCATCCTCATGCTGCATATTTTTACATATAACTGCCCATTACATCACCAACGCATCATGAAGTCAAACTGTTCTTAATAGTCATTGATGCAATATAGGCGCTTGGAAAGTGTTAGAGGGAATTTGAATATAATTCAATGCAAAAATGCTTGATTAATAGGAACGGCAAAGAAAAATGAACAGAGGAGAAGGACAATTCTGTTCTAACACAACAGCCCAAAGTAATAAAGTTCTGTATAAAAGAATGCAGTTACTGGATAGGGTAAGACTGAACTGGTAATACAATGAATTCTTTCATTCAGAGTACAGAGAAATGATTATTAGACAGTAGACATCCTCCTCGAAAGCGAAAGACGCACTAGTCTCATTCACTGATCCCCTCCTCATATCAGTTTCTAACTTTTATAGTTTTTGTAACAACTAAAAGTGCCATAACCATTTTATCTCCCTATATTGCTGGCCCTTTACTTACAGCCTATAGATTCTATATATTTTATTAAATATTTTACACATTGTAATATTTTATTGTACAATCGAATTTACAGAAATATTATCCTGCGTCTGTGATCTCAACAATAAATAGGTAAAATAAAGCAGACTTAATAGCATACCCTTATTTAGTACTGCCAGCTATAAATTGTATAGCCTGCAGTAATCCCAACTGATCCCCCATTATTAACATCCATGTTTGGTGAAGCTGAGCACACATGGTATCATCTCTGGGAAGGGAGGGGGCACACAGGTCCAGAATAGCTTATTCTCATAACTGGAAGGGAATTAGCTGAAAACCGATGACCATTAGGGTTAAAGGGGTTGTCCCGCGAAAGCAAGTGGGGGTATACACTTCTGTATGGCCATATTAATGCACTTTGTAATGTACATTGTGCATTAATTATGAGCCATACAGAAGTTATTCACTTACCTGTTCCGTTGCTAGCGTCCTCGTCTCCATGGTGCCGTCTAATTTTCAGCGTCTAATCGCCGGATTAGACACGCTTGCGCAGTCCGGTCTTCTTCTTTTCTGAATGGGGCCGCTCGTGCCGGAGAGCGGCTCCTCGTAGCTCCGCCCCGTCACGTGCCGATTCCAGCCAATCAGGAGGCTGGAATCGGCAATGGACCGCACAGAAGACCTGCGGTCCACTGAGGGTGAAGATCCCGGCGGCCATCTTCACCAGGTAAGTAAGAAGTCACCGGAGCGCGGGGATTCAGGTAAGCACTATCCGGTTTTCTTTTTTAACCCCTGCATCGGGTTTGTCTCGCGCCAAACGGGGGGGCTATTGAAAAAAAAAAAAAACGTTTCGGCGCGGGACAACCCCTTTAAGGCCCTCATACACATTAGGGAAAGGCGACCAAACCAATCAATTTCAGCAGGACTGGCCAATCATCACATGTATATTGAAAACACCTGAAGGAAGAATTGGAAGAAATCGCTTCTTCAGTCAACAGCTATTGAAGGTAGGGGTGTCTTTAGCCAGCACTTATCTACATTAGATTACCAGCAGATCCTACTGAAAAGGATAAGATCTGCCAAAAAAATATCACTGTGTATGCACAACTTATGGTTATAATAATGGGAAATCATAGGTTCACAATACATCAACAATGAGGATTTACCATAGAGTGTTTGGATGGCCAAGATATCATCAAAGTTCAGCACATATTCCTTGCCCAGCTTCTTGTAATATGGAGACATAAGGGCATTTTTGAAGGGTGAGTGTTGGAGTCCAAGTGTGTGCCCAATTTCATGTGCAAAGACAACAAACAGATTCCTGCCCTTTCCATTTAATGACCAATGCTCAGCATTGTCAAAGTGAGCTTCTCCTCTTCTTGGAAAGAAAGCATGTGCCAAAGCACCACCTGTTATAAAGCATAAAACCACTTGAGTAGAGCGATGGGAAGCCTCAAAAAGCACTAGAAAATTCACAACCCGGTAGAATATATTTTATTAAAGCTTGGCCCACGGGGTGACTATAACTCACTATGTATATATGTATGTATCCCAGAACTATAGATTATATGCTAGAAGACAAACATTTTTATCACTAATTGGTATTCAAGGCTTCTATACCAAAGATACAAAAGTTATATCAGAGCAATATATTTTATAAACAAAGCTTACAAGAAGAAATTAAATAGCACCTGGTCCATCAAATGCATGCCTGGCCCCATCGTTGTGCTCTCCATCAAAGAACGCCAACCGAATATCTGCGGAATCTCCTACGGCTTCTGAGAACGTCAGAGAAGAGACATTACCCCACAGCTGGAAGGCTGCTTGAACCGCCTGTCTCACTTGATGCTGGGATAGATACCAAGGCCAGTTCAGAATCTGATAGGTTAAATGACGTTTATACCACTTACCTATAGGACCGAGAAAGATATGATTAGTAGAGATATGAAAATTGAGTGAAGCAGACATTTTGAAGAAATTCTGCTGAAAAAGGGATTAGGAAAAGATGACTGCCTTCTTCCAGAAACGGCAGCACACCTGTTCATGGTATTGCAGCTTAACTGCACTGAGATGAGTAGGGCTGGGTTGCAATGCTACACATAACCTGTGGACAAGTGTGGTGCTACTTCTGGGAGAAAGCAGCCATGTTTTCCTAAGCCTGTACAACTCCTTTAACAACTAAGGAAGCAAAATAGTTAACATCATATTACATTTCTGAAATGCAAAATAGCAATTCAATCGATATTTGATACTAAAGTGGGTAGCCCCGCGAGAGCTGCGGTGCTGCCGATTTTTTTGTGGTGCTGCTGAGGCTTTGGATTGCTTCATGTTTCAGCAGGGATCGGAGCAGAGGAGACAGAGTCAGCAGCACTGGATCAGAGGCACAGTGATTGGATGGATAATGGTCATTTTATTTTTTGAATTCCATTCCCTACCCTGGGCAAGTTGTTTTTAAAAGGTCAGAAAACCTATTTAAAATTTACTACATCTCTGTGATAAGCATAAGCTCGTAACAGAGTTTTGAGAATTTATTTTTATTTTTCTGCAGTTTGCAAACTGGTCTCTGCTGGAATCAGAGAAAAAAATAGTAATAATGTTATATATAAATTCATTTTCATATTTTATTATAGTCTTCCCTTTTCATATCTTCTCTTCTAGAATATTTTTCCAGTTTATGCTACAAGACAATATGACTACTGCCAGTCAATGTCACAGTCAGCTTGCCTTTTCATAGTTTCATTTCTTATCATAGAGATGCCACAAGTTTTGATGGTATAAACTACTTTTTCTACATACTTAGAAACTGGGGAATGGAAAAAATTATTTTTTAGCTAGGTGACATGATATTGCTACTTTTGTCCCTACTTAGGAGAGGAGTGGGGGCAAAAAAAAAGAATCACACAAAAACATTGTGAATAGAGATGAGCGAACGCGTTCGTCCGAGCTTGATATTCGTGCGAATATTAGGGTGTTCGGGATGTTCGTTATTCGTAACGAACACCATGCGGTGTTCTGGTTACTTTCACTTCCTTCCCTGAGACGTTAGCGCGCTTTTCTGGCCAATTGAAAGACAGGGAAGGCATTACAACTTCCCCCTGCAACGTTTAAGCCCTATACCACCCCCCTGCTGTGAGTGGCTGGCGAGATCAGGTGTTCGCCTAATATAAAAGTCGGCCCCTCCCGCGGCTCGCCTCAGATGCCTGGTGAGTTAGATGAGGGACAGTGCTGTTTATACCGGAGCTGCTGTAGGGAAAGAATTGGTAGTTAGTGTAGGCTTCAAGACCCCCCAAAGGTCCTTATTAGGGCCACTGATAGCTGTGTGTTGGCTGCTGTTAGCAGTGGCATTTTTTTTTTCTCAAAATCGGCTCTGCAGAGCGTTGCACCTGGCATTAGGGACAGAAGTGCTGCATAGGCAGGGAGAGTGTTAGGAGTGAGTGTAGCCTTCAAGAACCTCAACGGTCCTTTCTAGGGCCATATTTATCCGTGTGCAGTACTGTCCAGGCTGCTGTTAGCTGTGCTGCATTTTTTTTGGGCTTCTCAAAATCGCCTCTGCAGAGCATTCCACCCTCCATTGATACTGCAGGGAAAGAATTGTATAGGCAGGGCCACAACACAGTTATTATTCATAGAATATACGCAGTGCTGCCTTTTGGTGGAAAAACAAGTGAAAACAAATCTATTTGTCCAGCCTCTGTCCGTCCTTACGGGCGGTGGACACGTGTGAGCTGCGTGAAAAACATTGCTAAATCATACGCACCCAGCTACGCTTTACTGCTGGCTTCGCCATTTGCTTTCCTTAATTGGGAAAAAAAATACCTGCTCTGCCAGAGTTATAATAACTCTGCTACCCTCACGTTCTGTGACACATTAGCAGGGACACAGCACAGTTATTAAACTTCTCATGTTCATTGAATATACGCAGTGCTGCCTTTTGGTGGAAAAACAAGTGAAAACAAATCTATTTGTCCAGCCTCTGTCCGTCCTTACGAGCGGTGGACACGTGTGAGCTGCGTGAAAAACATTGCTAAATCATACGCACCCAGCTACGCTTTACTGCTGGCTTCGCCATTTGCTTTCCTTAATTGGGAAAAAAAATACCTGCTCTGCCAGAGTTATAATAACTCTGCTACCCTCACGTTCTGTGACACATTAGCAGGGACACAGCACAGTTATTAAACTTAGATTATTCATTCACTAGAGGCAGTGGGGCCTTTCGTTTTCCAAAAAGGGAAAAAATTATATTTGGCCTGCAGTCTTGCGCCAATTTATTTCCTGCCTGTGAAATCAAATCACTGGTAATACAGCATGCTGAGGGGTAGGGGTAGGCCTAGAGGACGTGGACGCGGCCGAGGACGCGGAGGGCCAAGTCAGGGTGTGGGCACAGGCCGAGCTCCTGATCCCGGTGTGTCGCAGCCGACTGCTGCGCGATTAGGAGAGAGGCACGTTTCTGGCGTCCCCACATTCATCGCCCAATTAATGGGTCCACGCGGGAGACGGTTATTAGAAAATGAGCAGTGTGAGCAGGTCCTGTCCTGGATGGCAGAAAGTGCTTCGAGCAACCTATCGTCAACACGCAGTTCTGCGCCGTCCACTGCTGCAAATCCGAATCCTCTGTCTGCTGCTCCTCCTTCCTCCCAGCCTCCTCACTCCACTACAATGACACCTGCTCAGGAGCGGGAACACTCCCAGGAACTGTTCTCGGGCCCCTGCTTAGATTGGGCAGCAGCGGTTCCTCTCCCACCAGAGGAGTTTATCGTCACTGATGCCCAACCATTCGAAAGTTCCCGGGGTCCGAGGGAAGAGGCTGGGGACTTCCGCCAACTGTCTCAACAACTTTCT
The DNA here is from genome assembly GCF_035609145.1 of Eleutherodactylus coqui. Classification (NCBI taxonomy): domain Eukaryota; kingdom Metazoa; phylum Chordata; class Amphibia; order Anura; family Eleutherodactylidae; genus Eleutherodactylus; species Eleutherodactylus coqui. The sequence continues at coordinate 329,512,714 of NC_089837.1, read as the reverse complement.
GTGGGTGAGGAGGACGATGACGATCAGACACAGTTGTCTTGCAGTGAGGTAGTAGTAAGGGCAGTAAGTCCAAGGGAGCAGCGCACAGAGGATTCGGAGGAAGAGCAGCAGGACGATGAGGTGACTGACCCCACCTGGTGTGCAACGCTTACTCAGGAGGACAGGTCTTCAGAGGGGGAGTCAAGGGCATCAGCAGGGCAGGTTGCAAGAGGCAGTGCGGTGGCCAGGGCCAGGGGTAGAGGCAGGGCCAGACCGAATAATCCACCAAGTGTTTCCCAAAGCGCCCCCTCGCGCCATGCCACCCTGCAGAGGCCGAGGTGCTCTAAGGTCTGGCAGTTTTTCACAGAGACGCCTGACGACCGACGAACAGTGGTGTGCAACCTTTGTTGCGCAAAGCTCAGCCGGGGAGCCAACACCAACAGCCTCACCACCACCACCATGCGCAGACATATGATGGCCAAGCACCCCACAAGGTGGGACGAAGGCCGTTCACCGCCTCCGGTTTGCACCCCTGCCTCTCCCCCTGTGCCCCAACCTGCCACTGAGATGCAACCCCCCTCTCAGGACACAGGCACTACCGCCTCATGGCCTGCACCCACACCCTCATCTCCGCTGTCCTCGGCCCCATCCAGCAGTGTAGTTCAGCGCACCGTTCAGCCGTCGCTTGCGCAAATGTGTTCGAGCGCAAGCGCAAGTACGCCGCCACGCACCCGCACGCTCAAACGTTAACCGTCCGCATAGCAAAATTCATCAGCCTTGAGATGCTGCCGTATAGGGTTGTGGAAACTGAGTCCTTCAAAAGTATCATGGAGGCGGCGGCCCCGCGCTACTCAGTTCCCAGTCGCCACTACTTTTCCCGATGTGCCGTCCCAGCCCTGCACGACCACGTCTCCCGCAACATTGTGCGCGCCCTCACCAACGCGGTTACTGCCACGGTCCACTTAACTACGGACACGTGGACAAGCACAGGCGGGCAGGGCCACTACATCTCCCTGACGGCACATTGGGTGAATTTAGTGGAGGCTGGGACAGAGTCAGAGCCTGGGACCGCTCACGTCCTACCCACCCCCAGAATTGCGGGCCCCAGCTCGGTGCTGGTATCTGCGGAGGTGTATGCTTCCTCCACTAAAGCACCCTCCTCCTCCTCCTAATTTTGAGGAGTCTACCCAGGTGGTGAGCGGCGATGCTACAATCATTAGCGTCACCATTCCTCTGCTATGCATCTTGAGAAATTCCCTGCAAACCATAAAGGCAGCTGCTTTGCGCTCGGAAACGGGGGCGGGGGAAGACAGTATGCCGCTGGATAGTCAGGGCACCCTCCTGTCTATTTCTCAGCGCGTACAGGAGGAGGAGGAGGAGCATGAGGAGGATGAGGAGGAGGGGGAAGAGACAGCTTGGGCCGCTGCTGACGGTACACCGGCTGATTGCCTGTCATCCTTTCAGCGTGTATGGCCTGAGGAGGAGGAGGAGGAGGAGGAGGATCCTGAAAGTGATCTTCCTAGTGAGGACAGCCATGTGTTGCGTACTGGTACCCTGGCACACATGGCTGACTTCATGTTAGGATGCCTTTCTCGTGACCCTCGCGTTGCACGCATTCTGGCCACGACGGATTACTGGGTGTACACACTGCTCGATCCACGGTATAAGGAGAACCTGCCCACTCTGATTCCCGAAGAGGAAAGGGGTTCGAGAGTGTTGCTATACCACAGGACCCTTGCGGACAAGCTGATGTAAAATTCCCAGCCGACAGCGCTAGTGGCAGAAGGCGCAGTACCGAGGGCAAGGTAGCAGGGGATGTGCGTAGATCGAGCAGCATGTACATCCCAGGCAGTGCAACAGTCTTTAAGGGCCTGGCCAGCTTTATGGCTCCCCACCAAGACTGTGTCACCGCTCCCCAGTCACGGCTGAGTCGGCGGGAGCACTGTAAAAGGATGGTGAGGGAGTACGTAGCGGATCGCACGACCATCCTTGGTGACGCCTCTGCCCCCTACAACTACTGGGTGTCGAAGCTGGACACGTGGCCTGAACTAGCCCTGTATGCCCTTGAGGTGCTTGCTTGTCCTGCGGCTAGCGTCTTGTCGGAAAGGGTGTTTAGTGCGGCTGGGGGAATCATCACAGATAAGCGTAGCCGCTTGTCAACCGACAGTGCCGACAGGCTAACACTCATCAAGATGAACAAAGGCTGGATTTCCCCAGACTTCTGTTCTCCACCAGCGGACAGCAGCGATACGTAAGCAATACGTAGGCTGCACCCGCGGATGGAAGCTACGTTCTCTCTCACCATCCAAAACGGGGACATTTCTGCTTCATCAATCTGTGTCTAATATTCCTCCTCCTCCTCCTCCTGCTCCTCCTCCTGAAACCTCACGTAATCACGCTGAACGGGCAATTTTTCTTAGGGCCACAAGGCTCACTCAAATAATTTTTCAGAACAATTTTTATAAGTTTCAATTAGCTTAAAAGCGTTGGAACTTTAACTTGAACCAATTTTTCGCTACACTGGGCTGCCTCCAGGCCTAGTTACCACTTAAGCCACATTAACCAAAGCGATTCACCTGCCATCTTGGTTGGGCATGGCCAATTTTTACTGAGGTACATTAGTACTGTTGGTACACCAATTTTTTGGGGCCCTCACCTACAGTGTAATCATAGTAATTTCTATGTTCTTCGCCTGCACTCATGGTACAGAAAGGTGTGTGGGGTTGGCCTACACTTTAGCTACATAAATGTCACTTGTGCCTTGGCTATACTAAGGCTACTGAAATGGAACTAAGACTGCGCTCCCGCTATACTGCTGCTTCGGAATTGTTACTGGGGCCTGTCTTGAGTGCTACTATTGCTTACATGGAACGAAGACTGCGCTCCCGCTATACTGCTGCTTCGGAATTGTTACTGGGGCCTGTCTTGAGTGCTACTATTGCTTACATGGAACGAAGACTGCGCTCCCGCTATACTGCTGCTTCAGAATTGTTACTGGGGCCTGTCTTGAGTGCTACTATTGCTTACATGGAACGAAGACTGCGCTCCCGCTATACTGCTGCTTCAGAATTGTTACTGGGGCCTGTCTTGAGTGCTACTATTGCTTACATGGAACGAAGACTGCGCTCCCGCTATACTGCTGCTTCAGAATTGTTACTGGGGCCTGTCTTGAGTGCTACTATTGCTGACATGGAACGGACACGTGGAGAGGACACGTAGTGCCTCAAAAACATCCCCCTCCTCCTCCAACAGGGAAAACATTGTTGGCAAATGCCTTTGCATTGGTTCGTCTGGTGGCAGTCCAAGAATTTCACCTTTACCGACACTACAAGAGAGCCCCCCCACCATCCCCCCGCCACGGCCTACTTAATCCTGGCCACATTCCGAAAACCAACAAAATACAACCGTGCTACTAGGTCCGCAGTCACCACCACATTACCACCAACGCGGTTACTGTTAAGGTGTATATAACCACGGACACGTGGAGAGGACACGTAGTGCCTCAAAAACATCCCCCTCCTCCTCCAACAGGGAAAACATTGTTGGCAAATGCCTTTGCATTGGTTCGTCTGGTGGCAGTCCAAGAATTTCACCTTTACCGACACTACAAGAGAGCCCCCCCACCATCCCCCCGCCACGGCCTACTTAATCCTGGCCACATTCCGAAAACCAACAAAATACAACCGTGCTACTAGGTCCGCAGTCACCACCACATTACCACCAGCGCGGTTACTGTTAAGGTGCATATTACCAGTCTGACTGGGGCATGCAGACACCTTGACAGAATGAATAGTGTGTGGCACATAGGTTCCCCATTGCTATGCCCAGGTGTGCAGCTCCTGATGGCGGTGGCACAGGATTATATTTCTCATTGCTTCTGTACAGCATTGTGGGCTATCGCCCCGCCCCTATTAAAGAGGGTCGCTACCTAGCCGTGCCAACCCTGTGCAGTGTGTGCCTGCGGTCCCTCGTCGTGGCAGACGCACTTCTAAATAGACATGAGGGTGGTGTGGCATGAGGGCAGCTGAAGGCTGCGCAGGGACAGTTTGGTGTGCGCTGTGGGGGGGAGGGGGGGCGGTTGGGCAGCATGTAACCCAGGAGAAGTGTCAGTGGTGTGTCATGCAGGCAGTGATTGTGCTTTGTTGGAGGTAGTGTGGTGCTTAGCAAAGGTATGCCATGCTAATGAGGGCTTTTCAGAAGTAAAAGTTGTTGGGGGGGGGGGGCCCACTCTTGCCGCTATTGTGGCTTAATAGTGGGACCTGTGAACTTGAGATGCAGCCCAACATGTAGCCCCTCGCCTGCCCTATCCGTCACTGTGTCATTCCCATCACTTTCCTGAATTGCCCAGATTTTCACACATGAAAACCTTAGCGAGCATCGGCGAAATACAAAAATGTTCTGGTCGCCCATTGACTTCAATGGGGTTCGTTGTTCGAAACGAACCCTCGAGCATCACGGGAAGTTCGTTCCGAATAACGAACACCCGAACATTTTGGTGTTCGCTCATCTCTAATTGTGAAACATTGACTGAAGCATTTTTTTCAACTTTTCTCTTGAAATTAGAATATATATATATATATATATATATATATATATATATATATATATATATATACATAACTATTTGTGAACATGGATAAATGCATATTCTCTCGCATGGGATTAAGATGAAAAAGTGTGTGTAATATAGGAAATTTTTATGCTGGGGGACTGGGCCCGATATAACTGTCTACAGATTGTGTACATTGCTGTATAATGTTGCTTAGGGACAAATGTTTGGGTTCTACATTGAGGACTTTTCTACCAATGTGACCCAGAACCCAGCACTGAAGACAGATTTCTTGAATTGAATTGTTGAAAGAGTTTTCTATGACTGTAGACACTTATAAAACGGCCGTAATAGCACTCCGTATATGAGCAGTATATTTTGTGCCAAGATTGGGATTGCATCCCATGAGAATAAAACAGGGAAACATTTTTCCTGATGGAATCTGATTTCATTCGTTTTTGGAAAACCGCTCCTGCAATTTTTGATGCCGTTTTTTGAGCCAAACCCTGAATTCAGCAGAAAAGAAGAGTAGACGTCATTCTTTTATATATCTAATTTTTTTATGCATTTTTAGCTTTTTCTCAAAATGTTTCACAAAATTGCCTAACTGTGTTTTTCCCCAAGGAATGTTGTGCGTGAAACAATCCTTATTGTGGTTATATTTATGCAGTCCCTTAATCATCTGCTATGAGGGGCTATATTTCTTTTAGTACTAGCAACAGCGTTGGGGAATATGCTGTTCCATTGAATTCCACACCAGAATCCGTATTGCTAAGTGCGGATTTTGATTCTGTCATTTTCAGTTCCGCACCAAAATCTGCAGTGCGGATTTGGGGGCTGAATATTCTGTAGAAGGGCATTTTCCACAACACTGTTGTGGAATATTCCATTCTGTGTGAAATGTTCCTTAGTGATCAGCTTTGTAAACCCTGTACTACTGTAATAACAGCATAACGTTTAGCAATAGTCAAACTTCTTTTGCAGTACCTTTACCTAACCAATGTAAAGTTTTTTTCTAGTAAAGCCCTCCAGCAGTTAAATGTTAGTTTTGCAATATGATTCATGTCTGGTCACAGCTACTGAATATTTTGGCTAAATTGGTTGACACATGTTCAATGAGGAATTATAACATGTGTTCACATGAGCTTTAGCAATGTCATTCCTATCATTCGAAAGGCAGCATCTGAGTGCATGCCTCCAGCAGCTACATTTAAACTAATCAGCCACCAAAGACTTTTTATCTTGTTTTATAACCTTTGATTCTGCAAAAAAATGTCAGAGTATAGTAGGCCACGATATTGACGACAGTAAAATAAAAAATAATAGCAAAATGGTAGGAAAGGCAAGTTGAAAAATAACTACTGGCAATTAGCTAAAAAAATTAGGCCACATAAGATGTCAAAAACCATAAAATATTAACTACAAGAAGAAGAGACAAAAACAGACAAATTTCACATAACAGAAACATAAGGAAAAGGAAGGGGGGGAAGGAATGAGGAGGGGAGGAAGAAATGAGAGTGAGAGGAGGTGGGAGAGATTGAAGAAGAAAGACTTATGAAAGTCAATTAGCTAATTCCACATTGTCTTTAAAATCCATCCAGCCGCCCCAAGTCAAATGTATCAATCCTGTCATTGTTACCAGCCATAATGCTCTCCATACATTGCAAATAATTTACTTTAGTAACTCATTTAGAAACAGAGGGGGCAGTGGGGGGTCTCCAATGTCTAGGAATGACTATTCTAGCTGCTGGAAGAAAATGTCGCAGAATCCCTTTCTTAATCCTATAAAAAGGGCTTGGAAAAATAAAGAATGTTGCTTGTTATCCTGCTCCCATAGGAGCCTATAGAAACTCCTGCGCCTCACGCACCAAAGATAGGTCATGTCCTTTCTTTTCATGCAGCAGGGAATTTCACTTGTGGGATTTCAGTCGCACATGTCCTATTATTTAGGTGTAATTTTTTTACGCACTTAAAATTTGCCCATCTGAACGCTTTCATAACAATCCATTGGTTCTATTAGCCAATTTTTTTTCGCAGGTAATACGGTGTGCATTTCACGCCGGCCAATATACGGCGTCTCTCTCTGCAGGCGGAGGAGGCTGGAAGAGCCGGGAGCAGTGCTCTGAGCTCCTGCCCCCTCTCTGCCTCCTTTCCACCTCCCTGGATTTTTAACATTAGAAAGTCCCATCGACAATCGCGTGAAAAAACGCAGCAATATTGCGTGAAAAAAACGCACAAGAAAAACGCGAGTGTGCAGGCGCCCTAAGGCCTCGAAATCGATTTCCACTCGTGGTTTGGCTTAGCATGCTACAGGTTGGATTTGCTACAAAGTCCAGAATCTGCCTATGTGCAGGAGGCCTAATGAAATGTAAGTAATTTTGAAAGCTTGCTGTAACATCATTTATTTTTCTTAGCTATTAAAAAGGTTTCATATATACAAGATTACTTTATTTCTCTTACTAAAAAACAATAAAAAGATTGTGATTGCCACTTTACTATTTGTCAAGGTTGAATAGACTACAACAGACAGCATCTGCAATGACTGCACCCACTATTATTAGTACACATTAGTCACTAAAAGCCTGAAATCCTTTTCAGACCTCAGATAAAATTCCCAGCATTTTTGAGCAACACCATAAGCTGCAGGGTGCGGCTTCTTCAGTTCATGTCAAGACAAAAGGTTGTTTGATGAAAGCAGGTAGTTTAAAGGTGACACAGCAGTCAGCTGAGCCTCAAACATCGAATCCTTTGACCTGTTATAATATATGTAACAGCTCAGGTGAAGCAGCCTGTGTATACATACACAACTGAATCATTTGTCTCCAACATCTAAGATATACACTTTTTCCATCAGAGGTGTACCTTTAGGCCTTATGCAAAATGCGCATCAAATCTTCAGTGTGTGAATAAGAATTTCGAAGCCAAAATCAAGTCTGAATGCAAAAAGTGAAGAAGTATACATCTTTCCTCTACATGTGTCTTGCGTTTCCTATATTTGGCTTCAAAGTACTGATGTAAATGTCTTATTAAATCGGCAATGTCTGAATAGGATACTATACTCCCAGAAGCCTTATTTAACAATCCTAAGTTATGACAGTATGTGCCACCACAGGTGATGCTCTCCCACCATATTGAAAATGAATACATACATATATATATATATATATATATATATATATATATATATATATATATATATACACATACATATATATATATATATATATATATATATATATATATATATATATATATATATATACACATACATATACATATACATACATACACACTTAAACACACATGCAGTGTCTGAGCTGGAGGCGCGCTGTTGCGGAGGAGACCACGGGGATGTTCTCCAGATGATTGCCACGGGTGGCTCTATGATCTCCTCCTTGCAATGGTGGCAAAGGCCCAGCTCGGTCGCGCACAGATGCAAAAATAGAACAGGCAAAATGTAGACGGTGGCAATTAATCTCTACAGTGTTGTCACGTGATGCCAGTACCTCTCTTTCCATAATAATTAATCGTTGGCAAATAATAGAGTCCACACACAAAGTTAACTTTCAAAACTGGAGGTACACGGTTTCTTTTACTCACGGAATCCAGCCTTAATTTTCCAATAATACAGCAAGAGGACAGTACAGACACAACATTTCTAGCAGGCTTCTTTCTGATTTATCTCTGTTACACACACTCTCACATGCATATGGCAGAGTGCAGGAAACTGTAATTGTTACCATGCGGCGGCGTCCGGGCGCTGGCTCCCGGGGTCGGGGCGCATCCCCCTGGCTTGTTGTCGGGGGCGCGGGTGGCTGGTCGGCGGGGTGCGCACGCTTGTGGGTCCAGGCGGCACCGCACGTGCGTCTGTGATTGCGGATCCGTTCATGAGCTCCTGTATACTGGATCCTGCTGGGAGGTAGCGCCTCCCTTTCTCCGCCCCATGGGCAGAGGCTTCTGTTTATAAGGCTGGCAGTGAGGTGCATTCACTGCCAGTTATTGGTTTCCTTCAGGTTGATAGCTAGTCTTCATCTGTAGGTCTCCTTCCTCTGTCAGCTTGTCTGCTATTTGGTTACCATCTGCCAGGTTGTTCCATCTGCCTCAGTCCTATCTAGTATTGTTTCGTGTTGGTTCTTTTACATCTGCTTGTCCTGTCGGTAGTCTACCCATTTCTTCTAGGTATGCCAGCACTCTTTCTCGGCTCCCTAGATAGCGTAGGGACCGCCGCCCAGTTGCCAGCCTGGGGTTAGCCAGGAGTAGAGGCAAGTAGGCAGGGACAGGGGTTGCGGGTAAGATACAGGGCAACCCGGGCTGGCGTATCCAAGGTAGATTACTGTAACATAATAACTGGCCCTTAAAATTGCCCAGCGGGGTTGTTTTTGCTCTCGAATGGAGGCCGTGAGTAACCTCGCAAGTCAGTTGCAGGGTTTGGTGGGTGTGGTCTAAGACCTGTCCGGTTGTATGGTGGCCCAGGAGCAGCAGCAGAATGCACATGTTTCTGCCGAACCTCCCAGCCCTGAGCCTAAGTGTCCTCTCCCTGAGGTGTTTTCCAGGGAAAGAAGTAAGTTTTTCATTTTTCAGTGGGCATGCAGACTGTATTTCCGGATGCAGCCCGGATCCTCTGGTTCAGAGTCCCAGAAGGTGGGATTGATTATGTCCCTACTGCGAGGTCCCACCCAGATATGGGCCTACTCCTTGCCTGAGAGTTCGGCTTGCCTGCAGTCTGTTGACTCATTTTTTCGGGAACTGGGAGGTATTTTTGATGAGCCGGACCGGGCGGGGTTAGCAGTATCTCATCTCATGGCGTTACGTCAGGGGCAGCAATGTACTGAAGACTGTAGACAGTATGTCGGTGAAACCTCCTGGAACGATAGTGCCCTTAAGGGCGCGGTCACACGAGCGTTGGCGTATTTACGTTCGCACGTGCGCAGCGTTTAATCGCCGGAAAGAACGTTTTTTGGCGATCATGACCAGAGCTAGAAAGCGTATTATCGTTTGTTCCTACTTTACAAACTATCTTTTCGGCCATCGAATATGCGTTGGCGCGTATTTCGGTCGCGTATGTTCTGTTTTTTTTCGGGTTGCCGTTTTTACGCGCCGTAAAATCGGCCATGCGAACGAATACATTGGAAACCAACGCCTCAGATGGTCATGTTTATACGATTGGGCGCAAAAACGCGCCGTTTATGCGCTCATGTGAACGCACCCTAAGGATGTGTTTTTGTTGGGCCTTTCTGATGCTGTCAAGGATCTACTTCTTTCCCATCTCGCTCTCACAACACTTAGTAAGGCGATGGAATTGGCAGTAAAAGCTGACAGGAGGTTGAGATCTAGACAAAAGGAACGACAGGCCTGTAAAACTAGGGTGTCCTAGGGATCTGCTCCTACTTCTCCCATGCCATCTCCTTGAGCCGAGCCTATGGAAGTGGACAGGCTAAGTCTCAAGGAACGGCGACAGTTCCGGATGACTCACCGTCTTTGCCTCTACTGTGGGGAAGCCAGACATCGGGTAGCAACCTGTCCACAGAAGCAACGGCAGTCTGAACCGGCGGAAAACTACAGATCCTAGGCGATTGTCGGGAGGATCTTCTCGGAACACAGGTACTCTCTAAGTTGTTGGTGTCTTGTGGGGTTGGCTTCTGGGAATTTATTCGGTCCGGTCAAGCCTTTATTTATTCGGGTGCTTCCACCAAATCTGATTTGGCCAGCCCCTGATAACCGAATTCTCCACACTAAAGTCCCCCCTACACTTTACCAGTATTGATTCAACTCCTTTATCCACAGTTGTTGTCCAATGGAGGACTCCCATTCTACAGTTCACTGTGGGTGTTCTCCATTCTGAGAAGCTGTCCTGCCTGGTTACGGAAAGGATGTCTGTTGATGTGGTGCTTGGTATGTCCTGGTTGGCACAGCACAACCCCCAATTTGATTGGTCCACCCGGGAATTGACACATTGGGGGCCGTCTTGTCATAATCACTTAACTACCATATCCCTGTGCTCAGCAGATACCGTGTTTGTCCCGGAGTATTTGTCTGATTTCCAGGACGTATTCTCCAAGAAACTGTCTGTGACCTTGCCTCCCCATAGGGAGTGGGACTGTGGAATTGACTGACAGTCCCATCCCTAAAGGAGCCATTTTCAATTTGTCGAGGCGTGAGCACGAAGCTCTTAAGTCCTATATCTCAGAGTCTCTAGCCAAACGACATATCCGGTCATCCAGGTCGGGTCTCTTCTTTGTAGAGAAAAGAATGGGACATTGAGGTCTTGTGTGGATTATCGGGCCCTGAATAAAATTACAGTGAAGAACCAGTGCTCCTTACCTCTGATTCCAGACTTGTTGGGACAGGTGGTGGGGGCCCACTGGTTTTCCAAACTGGACTTAAGGGGGGCTTATAATTTAATTTGCATTCGAGAAGGAGATGAATGGAAGACCGCGTTTAACACCCCAGTAAGACATTTTGAATGTCTGGTTATGCCCTTTGGACTCTGTAACGCCCCCGCTGTGTTTCAGGGTTTTATGAACGCGGTCTTCCACTACTTCTTGGGGGTATTTCTGGTCATATATCATGATGACATTCTGGTGTATTCCCCAGACTGTGATTCACATGTGCAGCACTTGAGGTTGGTTCTGACTGATTTGCACGAGTACCAACTGTTTGTCAAGTTGGAGAAATGCATATTTGGTACCAAACGAGTATCTTTCCTGGGCTATGTGATTTCACCCACGGAGATTCAGATGGAGTCTGATAAAGTAGCTGCAATCTTTCAATAGGTCAGACCAGATAACCTTAAGGCTCTCCAGCGGTTTTTGGGTTTCGCAAATTTTTACCGAAAATTCATTAAGAATTACTTGGTTATTGCTCAACCCTTGACCGATCTGACTAAGAAAAAGGCTGACTTGGTAAGATGGTCGTCTGAGGCCCTAGAGGCTTTTAGTCATCTGAAAAGAGCATTTACTACTGCCCCGGTGTTGGTACAGCCGGACGCGCGATGGCCATTTTTCGTAGATAGATGCATCTGAGGTAAGAGCAGGAGCTGTGTTTTCTCAGGAAGTCAGTGGGAGATCCGGGTATTGCCCATGCGCATTCTTTTCACAGAAGTTTAGCTTGGCAGAACGTAACTATGACGTGGGTAACGGTGAATTACTGGCGATCAAATGGGCCCTTGAAGAGTGGCAGCACCATCTTGAGGGGGCTAGACACCCCATTACCATGTATACGGATCACAAAAACTTGGTATATCTCGCCAATGCTAAATGACTCACCGCTCGTCAAGCCAGGTGGGTGTTGTTTTTTGCCAGGTTTAATTTCGTTGTGACTTATATTCCGGGAGAAAAGAATGTGAAGGCGGACGCCCTGTCACGGAGTTTCGGGTCGCTGGAAAGTGAGACAGTTACTCCTGAGAATATCTTGGCACCTGGGGTGGTGGTGGCAGTGGTAGAAACCAGCCTCGTCCTTCAACTACAAAACTGTCTGCAGGACCCGCCTTCGGTGGTACCAGGGGGCAGATGGTTTGTGCCAGAGACCTTACATCTCAGATTCATTGAAGAATTTCACTCTTCGGTTTTCGCAGGCCATCCGGGGGTACAGAGGACTCTGGATCTTTGTTTCAGACACTTCTGGTGGCCAGGCATGCCTCAGGAGCTCTGCGACTTTGTTAAGAGATGCTCTGTATGTGCACGCAATAAAAGTCGTTGGCGTCCTCCGGAGGGGCCTCTGAGACCGTTACTGGTACCTTTGCGCCCATGGTCGCAGGTATCGGTAAACTTTATCACCGATCTACCAGAATCTCAGACGTTCACCACTATTTTAGTGGTTGTTAATCGGTTCTCGAAGATGGCACATTTTGTGGCGTTAAAGAAGATACCTTCGGCAATAGAATTTTCTAGGATTTTTGTAAAAGAAATCATTCGCCTACATGGGGTGCCCGAAAACATTGTATCTTATTGCGGGGATCAGTTAGTTGCGCAGTTTTGGTGGGCCTTCTGTAGAAATTTAGGAACTGCACTTTCCTTCTCGTCAGCATTCCACCCGCAAACCAATGGTCAGACTGAGCGAAAGAACCAAGATTTAGTGCAATATCTACGGTTGTTTGCTAGCGAGAGGGCTCATCAGTGGGCAGAGTTCCTGCCATTGGCAGAGTTTGCACTAAACAAGCGCATTTGTTCTTCCACTGGGGTGTCTTCATTTTTTTGTGTATACGGGCAGTATCCTCGCTTTCTTACAGCGGTTCCTACTCCATCTGTCTGCCCTGCAGCTGACGCCACAGATACACTGCAAGGAGTATGGAAAGAAGTACAGAAAAATTTGGAAGCAACGGGGGCTCGTATGCAGTTGCGTAGTGGGAGGAGTCTGTTAGTGTCTGGACCTTACAGCGTAGGGCAGAAGGTATACCTGTCATCCAAAAATCTCAAATTAAAGGTCCCGTCCTTGAAGTTGGCGCCACGTTACGTGGGTCCCTTTGTCATCACATGTGTAGTGAATCCTCTTGCCTATGAACTGGACTTACCAGCTACATGGAGGGTTCACAGGATCTTTCATAAGTCTTTATTGAAGCCTTTTGTCCCTTTGGTTTCCATTGTTTTCATTACGTACATTTATCTTATGGTGATTGTGTAGGCATAAGAGCTGTGCACACACGATCACTGTAGGAACCCAACATAGCAATGTTCCCATAGTGAGGGTAGCCACACATGGGTGCATTTGCGGCCAAAAAAATCTGCATGCCAAATGCGCAGCAAATAGAACCAATTGATTTCAATGGGTTCCTTCACATGTGGTTTTTTTTTATGCTCGGATTTCAAGTGCAGGGAAAAAAACACTCTATTTTGGTGTGCAATTGTGCACCAAAGACCCCCATCTGCCCAAAATCTTGCAGTTAACTGTGCGATTTGTGCGGTCTTAAATGATAACACCAGGGCCTACCAGCTGACTTTCTTACTAAGTAATCCATAAATGAATGAAAAACAGCACAGCAAGAGGGAAAATCTTCACAGCATTGTCTTTAAAAGTAGAGAATACTCATCTTTTATTGAGACATCCAAGATAAAAATGGCAAAGCAACTTTTCGGCTGATGTACCAGCCTTTCTCAAGCTTTTTATAATTTTTTTTTTTCCAAACATCTTTTTTATTTTATTTCTCAAGCTTTTTAACCCCTTAGTGACTAAGCTTTTTTGCTTTTTTCCATTTTCGCTTTTTTCTCCTCCCTTTTTAAAAAATCATAGCTCCTTTATTTATCCATCGATGTCGCTGTATGAGGGCTTGTTTTTTTGCGGGATGAGTTGTATTTTTTAATGGTACTATTTATTGTACCATATAATGTACTGAAAAACTTTTAAAAAATTCTAAGCGGAGAGAAATGGAAAAAAACCCCCGACATTCCACCATCTTTCGGTGCGTCCTGTTTCTACGGCCTACAAACTGCAACAAAAATGACCCGATAACTTTATTCTATGGGTCAGTATGATTACTACGATACCAAATTTATATAGTCTTTTTTGCTGTACTACTTGTATTTTTTTTTAAAGATATTTAATTTTAAAAAATTATTTTCTTTCTCCATTTTCTGTGCACAATAACTTTTTTATTTTTCTGTCGACATAGTTATGTGAGGGCTAATTTTGTGCGGTATGTCCTGTTATTTCTGTTTTCGCATTTGACTTTTTGATCACTTTTTATTAAATTTTTCTTGGAGATAGGGTGACCAAAACAGTGCATTTCGTGCAATCTTTATTTTTTTTTTCGGACCATGTTCACCGTGCGGGGCAAATAATACATTACTTTTATAAATCGGACTTTTACGGACGCAGTGATACCAAACACATATTTTTGGTTTATTATTTAGATTTTTTTATTGCAAATATGGCAAAAGGTTTTTTTTTTTAAACTTTTATAACTTTTTTTTTTTTAATAATTACTAAAACTTTATTGATCCTATTTTTACACTTTCTTTAAGTCCTCCTAGAGCACTACAACCAGTGATGCTTTGATCGCTCCTACAGTATGACGTAATGCTATAGCATGGCTTGATAGACAGTCTGCTAAGGCAGCCCTAGGGCCTTTCAGAAGGCCCCCAGCTGCCATGACACCTGCACAGCTCCCCCGATCTCACTGCGGGGGAGCCGTATGGGACCCCCGAACAGCGTTCGGGGGCTTTAAATGCCGCTGTCAGAACTGACAGCGGCCTTTAAAGGGTTAATAGCCGCGATCGTCCAAACGGCCGATCACGGCTATTGCCCGCGGGTGTTAGTTGTAATAAACAGTTGCCTATGAGTGAGCCAGCGCTTCTAGCTCCCATGCAGCAGTATGGGAGCGAGGACACACAGCGACGAGTGTCGGGCATCATTTGCCCGACATTCATCCCGTCTAAATGGACCCTAACTTCTCAGAAGTAGCTGGGGGTCACAGATAAGCATGGAGTAGTTGATTAAGAATATACCATATATACTCGAGTATTAGCCGACTGGAGTATAAGTCGAGTCAATACGTTTTACCACAAAAAACTGGTAAAACTTATTGACTCAAGTATAAGCCCAGCTATACTCGAGTATATACTAGGTAAACAAAAAATGCAATACTCACCTCGCAGCTCGCATCTGTGTCCCCGGCGGTGCGGCAAGCTGCTTGAGAATTCTTCCCACTCGGCTTTAAATTCCCCTGCTGTCAGCGCTGTGTAAGCAAGCGCTGTGATTGGATTGAGCGTCAGCCAATCACAGCTGGCGCTCGATAAACCAATCACAGCCATTCAGCGATATCATCCACTGAATGGCTGTGAATAATCGAGCGCCGGCTGTGATTGGCTGGCGCTCAATCCAATCACAGCGCTTACCTACACAGCGCTGACAGCAGGGAAATTTAAAGCTGAGCAGGGGGATGACAATGGTGAGAATTCTCAAGCAGCTTGCCGCACCCCCAGGGGGACCATCGCGCCGGGGACACAGACGCCGGCTGGGAGGGAAGTATTGTGGGTTTTTTGTTGTTCTTCTTTTTACCTCACTCGAGTATAAACTAGGCTTATACTCGAGTATATATGGTAAATGGTCAGAAATTTTTAATAGAAACTAATTACAAAAAGTCTTCATTGGCAAAAGCACATTGATTAAAAAAATAAAACGCGAAGGTGTCCATAACCTTTAAAATGCTATACATGTGTTTTTCTTTTTTATGGGATATAAATGCTTGCAATAACTTTTTTTTTTATTTTGGATTTGCAGATGATGAGGGCTCCCACACACTTGCGTTTGCGTTTTTTGTTAACCGATTGTCAATGGGACTTTTTAATGTTAAAAACGCAACGCTGCGCAACTTGCGTTTTTGGTGCATTGCATTGCGTTTTTAATATTAGAAAGTCCCATTGACAATCGCATTAACAAAAAACGCAAACGCAAGTGTGTGGGAGCCCTTATAGAAAAAGAAAAATTGACATAACTGCTCCTAAGTGACTTATTTCTGACCTGATCATTGAAAAAAAGCCGCATGTATGGCCAGATTATCTTTTGTTGACAATTATTTTATGTTACGTCTGTTGGGCACACTAAAACGACACCCCTCAGAATGGACCCAAGAGTGTCCATTTAAAACACACAAACACACTTATATAGCATTTGCAATGTTACAAACTACCCCTCTCCAGGCTGAGATGGAAAGACCTTTATCCCTTACTAACCAGGGAAAGTGGTGAACCCTGCCTAAAGGCGGGGTGATTGTCCCAACAAGGACAGCCCCACTGTCTTCAACTGTTTTCAGATTAAGAAATAATGAACAATGTTGCCTGTAAATCATCCTGAAAGGCTATAAGAGACAGTGAAGACTTGATTCAAGAAGCTTAACTTATGTGTAAAATATGCGCTAAGACATTATTCTATTTGACTGTACAAAGCAGAGGGGACAGTGTATATTAAAAAATACTGAAAACTCCCACTAGTGGCAGATATGAATGACTATAGGACATGGCATCTTAAAAAGGTATAAAAATATTTTTAATGTATCTAATTTTTTGGTTTGTAAGGGGAAGACCAATTAACTAGTCCTCTGATGTGCAGCACATTGGAATGTGATGTAAGCTTCTCCAGGGAGGTCAAGATGTCACCATGTCTAAAACAGGGATTTTCTGCTTCTCATTTTACATGGGCGCAGAAGACAAATAGGATAAAGAATGGAATTGTTGAAACTGGCAAAAGGTCACTGGAAATAGAAGTCCATGGTTTGTCATTTGGCTCATGAAGGTCATTAAAAAAAGAATTTACTGGAACTCTAAAGACTATGAGGAAAGCTTATCGGGCTAAAATTATTTGTAAATTCACGGCAACTATGATAGATAGTACAGGGGAAAGGTTTTCTTCCAATGCGTATGTTAATACGTTTGTAGGATATAGGAATAAATCCACAATGCACTTATTTTCCTTACACTGACTGAATACTTTTCCTGTATTAGCAGAATAAAAGAAAACATTTCAGTCCAGAATGTTATATTCTACCATTTTGTATTTTATAGCAACATTTCCTGCCCCACATTACACATCCCACATATATGCTTATGATTAGCAAGTCCCTTATTCTTGTTGCATAGATGTGAGGCCGGGCTCACACAAGCATATTTGAATTGTGTATTACATGTGAGTATGATAAGCATTACATTGCGGTAATTCAAATGCATTAATTTTTGCTGTTACATTCACATTAGCATTTCTTCATTGTGTATAATACACGAGTAAAATAAAAAGTGCGATAGAGCCCTATTGTTCTCTATGGGTGTGTGCAAAACGCTGCAGGATCATAGAGTGCATGTCCCAAACTATGACAGCAGTAAGTGAATGCACCCTTCCATGGGCAGTTGTCATTAAAAGAAGTGACAACAAAAAAAAAATGGCCAAGGGGCATGATTCTCCCTGCTGTCTGTGATCCGCTGCCCACACATACCGGATGGAGGGATTAAGTTGAGGGCCAGACAAGGCTTTCCTGTTCTCATGGTACTTTGTGTGTGTCTTAGCATTTTGTATGTGTACTATATATTTGTGTGTTACCCCCTAAATAAAATCTAGTATTTTCATGTAATACATACTGTAGTATATTCAACAGTAAGCTAGATTTCATATGGAAGGAAAGTGGCTCATATCTAACTTACTTTTTATGGCATAGCGTTTCCTGCGGTGATTTGTATGAAAAGAACCATGGTGCAGCCATTGTGTTTGACCAACATCTTTCATACCACATCTTGGCAAAAGCATCTGAAGCACCGTGGCATCATTCAGGTCTCCATTGACTGGGAGATGTGCAGTCCACTGGAAATTTCTGAAAAACAGTTTAAAGGTGATTCAGACATTACTGTTCTCTATTGGCTAATATCACCTAATCTCCCACTTGGTATGGGTTTCTACTGTACATTTAGAACATTTTTGCACATTCCGAATAATAACTCAGCTGAAGGGCGGTGGGGAGGAGGGGAGGTTATTGGGTTTTTCTTCCTGTGAGATACTGCTCAATGGTTTGTTAGAAGACCACAGTATTACAGCAAAGTAAGGCCCAATGCATATGGGCGTATTTACAGATACCGCAGATTTCCGCAGCAAATACTGCCCATAGACATGATATAGAAAATCGCTTTTTCCTGTCCACAAGCGGTAATCAATTGCGATTTTCTGCTCGCATAGGGAAAAATCACAGCATGATCTATTTCGGCGCGGATTCCACACAATCGGCTTCCATTGAGTCAATGGAAGTCATCTGATCCACAGCCTGTCTGTAGCTGTTCATGCACACGAGCCGCAGAATCTGCAACATCGCCTAGTGATGGAGCAGTGTCATCTGTACTGCACATGTGTCACCCAACACATCCGCAAGTCAGATCCGGAAGGGGACACAGGGGTCTGGGCCGGGCACCGGGTCCGATTCCGCTGTATGATATGAATATGATTTTGTAATACCCCCATTAATGTGATATTTATGACCTATCCTAGGAAAAAAAGGGCTCATTTACACAGGCTGCATATTTTTCACATGCGTACTACCCTGTTAAATATGCATGTCACAT
Organism: Eleutherodactylus coqui; assembly: GCF_035609145.1. NCBI lineage: Eukaryota > Metazoa > Chordata > Amphibia > Anura > Eleutherodactylidae > Eleutherodactylus > Eleutherodactylus coqui. The sequence goes on along the minus strand of NC_089837.1, from coordinate 329,494,156 downwards.
GTTTTTCAGCATATTTTACCCCCCATAGCCTATGAGTGTATTACACATGTAATACGCATCAATATAGAACAAGCTGCGTCTTTTTCTTCATGGTTCAATGTAGATCAATGGACTTTTAGGACTGCATCTTACGCGCATAATACACAGCTCGCATATGCCATATGAGTAAGCCCTAAGTAATTTATATTTGGGGGCTTAAACAGACAAACGATTTTTTGTCCCGTTATGCGGCGGTGAAAATCACGGCTACATAACAGGACAAAACTAAACCATTGATTTTAATGGTTTCGTTTTCACTAGCTCTTTCTCGGGCGTAAATACTATGCCCGGGAAAAGTTAGTATTAACTATGTAGGACAAGTCCTATCTTTCCACAGTTTTTTTCAAACTCCTGCACTATGGCGCGGAGTTGAACTGCTGGAGAAAAAACATTGTTCATGTGCAATTATGCTCCGTAGTGGTGAGCGTAGTTGCACATACAGCCATCTGGAACCACACTAAATCCTGGAAAACCCCTTAAATACAGTCAGGCCTGCTGACTCTATGACTATATTTACACAAACCCTCTTTTGGCCACTAACATATTTTACATATTTTTCCATGGCTTTTAGTGCCTTCTGCTACACCATTACTACTTCATGTGTACAAAGCATTAACCTGACTATATACTATACCTCAATATGGGAGTGAAGTCATGAGTATAACCAAAGGGCATTCCAGAACCGACATCGTATTGCTACATCATGTATGATCTTATTGAACATATCTAAATGTTTATGCATGTATCATAAAGTTTGATTCTATTTAGGATTATTCAGAAAAATACACTCTGCATCTGCAGTCCCTGCCAATTTTTAGGCCAACTATAGCTGAGCCCCCTCGCTTGCACACAGCTGTTCAATGAATGCCCTTTATTGTGCCAGATTCTAGGCAGCTGTACTGTTCTCTGAACACAAATCAAAGTACTCTGCTCATAAAATGCACACTAGCAATACATATCCAATGTACAGAATACAAAACTGTTCCATTGTTACAGCAGGAAGTTTCCGTGGAAAAATGTTAAATGTACATAACGTTTGTCCTCTTTTGCATAGAACTTTTAATGTGATGTATGAAATTTGTAGTTTTTATTGAAATAAATGACAGCAGATAATGGCTTCCTGGCTTATTGGAGGAGTAGAAATGCTCTGCACAGATTCAAGATTGGAGACCTACGGTACATTTTAATATCATCTAGAAACATTTTGGAAATGTAATGCACAGAGAAAGCTTAGGTAAGGTCAGTGTAGCAGAGTGGATATGCAAAAGTGAATGAGGAATTGACGTGCCAGTGGTAGAAATAGTGATTATACATTATTATAGATGTCAACTTAGAGATGAACATGCCATGGTTAGGAATGGATGTGGGTTTAGATATGGCAATGGCATCAAAACGGGTTAAAGGTACAAGCACACAGAGCAAACAAACCCCATTCACTAAGGGGCCTCATATCCACGGGGAAAAGAACAATTAAAATCTGCAGCGGATCACCCGCATGTGAATCCGCGTCCCATAGGGATGCATTGACCACCCGGGGGTAGATAAATACCCGCGGATGGTCAATAAAAGTGAATAAAAAAATTTCTGTAGCATGGAAAAAAAAGAACATGCTCCATTTAGGTGCAGGTCTCCCGCGGGGACGGCTCCCGCAGGCTTCTGTTGCAGCCTATGGAAGCCGCCCGGATCCGCAGGAGACCTGCGCCTGAATTAAACTCACCTGCTCCGGACGACGCAGATCTTCCTTCCTTCACGGCAGGATCTTCTTTCTCCGGCCCGCGCACATCCGCTGGGCCGAAGAAAGAAGATCCGGCCGCGAAAAGGGAAGACGGCCCGCAGCAGGTGAGTTTATTCTTATTTTCAGCGCTCATGTCCGCGGGGCAGGAGGGACCCGCTACGGATTCTCCATGGAGAATCCGTAGCGGGCCTGATTTTCCCCGTGGACATGAGGCCTTACAGTGGGAAAAAATCTGCAGCAGAAGATAGTCATGCTATGCATTTTCAAAATCTCAGTATGTTCTGCTTGATCCAGAAATGCCACAGATTTTTACAGAACAGTACGTTCCTTGCAATGCAATGAGTGAAGTCCCCACCTAAAGCCGCTTGCAGATTTTGGTGTGGATTTACTCTGCTATGTGTGACTATAGTCTTAAAGGGTAGTAATAAAGAGATCAGAAGCCTCACTCAAGTGTTTTATAGTTAGGACTTAATCACACTCTGCCATCATGGTCATCAGGTTTTTGCAAACTTCCATAAGATTAAAAACTGAGAATTGTATCTACTAACACATTGCAAATACATAATAGCTATAACATGCAGTGACTCATATGGATTCCATCACCATATCAATTGAAATTGTTTTATAAATGCCAGTGCCCCAGTTCTTTCAAGTTACCTTACTGCTGCAGTGAGCTGTGCCTTACTGTAGTCGTTCTCTTCAAGGTATCCATATTTTACAAGAAATGCCTAGAATAAATAAAGACAAAATACAGAATGATACATTTATTTATTCTACTCATTTATATAGCACGTACATACTTCACAGGGCTGTACAGAGACTGTCATCACTTACACTGGGCCCTGTCAGCATGGGGGCTTGCAATTTATATTTGTCTATAGTGTTTTTGGACTATGGCAGGAAACCACGCAAACATGGGTAGAATATACAAACTCCATGCCCTTTGTCATATTTAAAAACTCAGGAGCCCAGTGCTGCAATATAAGCATATCTGTACATCAGAAATAAAAGTTGTATTTTGTTGAAATAATTATTTGTTCATGTTTAGACATATGAATTATTATCAGTACAGTATTTAATTAGCTTCATACATTATATATCGGATACAATAAGCCTTACTGAAAGTTATAGGAATATTAGAAGTTACCAAGAATAATAAAAGCATGAGTCCGCAGGCTGAGTGCATTTATACAGGTCATGGAACCCCAAAGTGACTCTTAACATGTGTAATAATTTATAGTAAGTACAGTTTTCGCATAATAAGCATCTCAGCTGCTGCGGAATATTTTTCAAACAAAAACCATGATATGTTTATACCCAGGACTGCGACAGTAACAACAGGACATCCTCAACATCTAGAGGAAAGAAGGTTTCATTACTAACATAGAAGGGGGTTCTTTACTGTAAGAGCAGTGAGACTGTGGAACTCTCTGCCTGAGGACGTGGTGATGGTAAATTCAATAAAAGAGTTTAAGAGGGGCGTTGATGACACATTGTGGTCACTGCTTACTTCAGAAGGGTTGTTGATCCAGGGGGTTATTCTGATTGCCAAACTTGGAGATTGCAAGGAATTTTTTCCCGCTAAAATGAGGAAAATTGGCTTCTACCCCATGGATTTTTCCCCCTTCCTCTGGATCAACATTGCAGAATAATAGGTTGAACTGGATGGACAAATGTCTTTTTTTAGCCTTGCATACTGTGTTACTATGTAAGGGAAGGGAGTTCTAGTCTATCTTTGATAGACTGCACACACTGCTGCTGCTGAAGAACATCTTTATTTAAAAACGAAAGGGAATACTTGTATGTCAATCATTGCTTGGCACAGGAGAAGTAACTTTCTGCAAAAGCAATCCAAGACAGAAATCTACAGGAGGAAATAAGAATTGCCTATGTAAGAACACTCATCCCTGTAATCCGCAGGTACTGATGCAAGAATATGAGGCTACCCAGCAATTTTCTGATATAATCAGAACCAGTTTTACAGTGCAATTCATTTAAAATACAAATCTGACCAATTTCTTCTTTGTATACCGCTTTGTGCACGATCGTGTGTTTTGTAGTATATTACCCACAATATACTCATCACTTCAACAGATTAGGACAATTAAGAAAAGAATTTCACAGATTTCTGGGCTGTTCAGTTATGTCTGATTTCAAATACAATAGAAATGGCTAAATGTCCCTAGTCACTTTACAGGATATTAGTTGAGACAGAGGGAAATGAGGGTTTTCCTGTAAAATGAATAGGGACCCAAGACAGTTCAGTGTGGGTTTTGTTTTGTTTGCGTCTATGAAAGAAATAAAACAGAGTACGATTTCCTTAACAGGATGCCAGAAAATCCCTCTATGTTTGTGGTATGTTTATATGATATGGGTTTTACAGTTTCATCTCAGCATTAATTGTGGCATGAAACCAAACTTTATATCATTGACCTGCTTTTCAAAATATGTTATCTATTCATACAAACTGTACAATAGAATTGTATGCAGCAAGTGTGCAACCTCACATGAGATGAATAGCAGTCCATGTCAGTGCTGGTTTTAGGTTAGATGGCACCTTGTCTGGAATTTTTTTTGTACCCCCTATCCCCACCCAGTCATAAGAAGAAAACAATATGCGGTGGCCAAGCAGTGGACCGGGCTATTGGAGATGGGACCACGGGGTCCTTAAGGTGGTTGTCACGGGTGGCTCTGTGATCTCTTCCCTGACAATGGCGGAAACGTGGCCCGCTCAGTCGCATGCAATATAAAATAGAACAGTCAAATGTTAAATGATGATAAGTCCCAAACGGTGTTGTCACGTGACACCAGTACCTCTGTGCTAACAAACGCATGCTCGTTGTTACATAAGAGAGTCCACAAACCAGAAAGATAGTTTTCAAACCGGAGGTACATGGTTTCTCTTTACTCACTGAATCCAACTTTGATTCTTTCAGGAACACCACAAGTTAACAGTCTTAGACACAACACTTCTGACAAACTTCTTCTACTTCCATTCAGTTACTCACACACACACACTTAGGAGGCACTTTTCTTCCCGTAATATAGATGTCCTCAATCCCAGTTATCTGAGGTAGGAACCCCTGGGGTCTTCTCCTCACACGGTGGGGCAACACACGACTTTTGTATCCTTTCCTTTCTTCTAGCTCCTCGTGACTCGTCATAGCAGGGTTGCTACGCCGTGCTTCAGTTCCCGAAGGGAAGAACATCTCACGGCAAATGAGATAGGCCCACAGCTCTGCCTAGGCAGAAGCAAAAGCGAGCTTCAGCCTCCCGTTGACATGTCCTCCTCCACCGACTACATCTCCTTCTCGCTCCCTCTGACTCCGCTTACCTCTGCTACATTCCCACAATACAACACATAGCGAACAAGTTAAAGGGGTTGTCCCGAGGCAGCAAGTGGGTCTATACACTTCTGCATGGCCATAATAATGCACTTTGTAATGTACATTGTGCATTAATTATGAGCCATACAGAAGTTATAAAAAGTTTTATACTTACCTGCTCCGTTGCTAGCGTCCTCGTCTCCATGGTGCCGACTAATTTTTGGCCTCCGATGGCCAAATTAGCCGCGCTTGCGCAGTCCGGGTCTTCAGCAGTCTTCTATGGAGCCGCTCGTGCCAGAGAGCGGCTCCGTGTAGCTCCGCCCCGTCACGTGCCGATTCCAGCCAATCAGGAGGCTGGAATCGGCAGTGGACCGCACAGAAGAGCTGCGGTCCACGAAGGTAGAAGATCCCGGCGGCCATCTTCAGCAGGTGAGTATGAAGACGCCGGACCGCCGGGATTCAGGTAAGCGCTGTGCGGGTGGTTTTTTTAACCCCTGCATCGGGGTTGTCTCGCGCCAAACGGGGGGGGGGTTAAAAAAAAAAAAAACCCGTTTCGGCGCGGGACATCTCCTTTAAGTGAGACAAGACTGTGACAAGAAAGCTTGTTAGCACTAAATAGACCACAAACTAACATGGATACACATGTGTACATAAAAGACAGCTTATACATAACAAACATAAAACTACCCTAAAGACACCCCAATTCTGGGCCACTACAAATATACATTGCTCTGCTAGGCAGCCTGCCTGTATTTTCCTTGTGCTTGAAAGCAGCAAGATATCAGCAGACCCACATAAGAACAGCTCAGTGAATAAACGTACCAGAACCAGGTTCATAAAATAAATACAGCACCAGAACCAAGTATATAAATACAGCACTAAAACAAAACTCATAACAAATACAGCAGAAACCAACCTCAGTACACAGATACCATACCAGAACTAATCACACAACATAAATAAATACAGTCCCCAAACCAAGCTTATAACATAAATACAGTTACAGAACAAAGCAATTGTGCTGCAGGAGTGCTGATGGACTGATAGCAGCACCTCAGAACATCAGAGGGCAGGAGACAGAAGGAAGATGATCATCTAGTCAGGCAGACTTAGGCCTCATGTCCACGGGGAAAATCAGGCCCGCCGCGGATTCTCCATGGAGAATCCTGCAGCGGGTCCCTCATTTCCCGGGAACATGAGGCTTAAAATAAGAATAAACTCACTTGTCTGGACGCTGTGGATCTTCCCTCCGTCGCGGCCAGATCTGCTTTCTTTGGCCTGGCGGATGTGCTCGGCATGTCGGCAGCATGCTGCGCGCATGCGCCGGGGACATCCGCCGGGCCAAAGAAAGAAGATCCGGCCGCGACGGGAGGCAAGATCCGCACCGTCCGGACAGGTAAGTTTTAATTCTGGTACGGGTGTTCCGCGGATCCGGACAGCTTTCATAGGCTTCAATAAAAGCCTGCGGGAGCCGTCCCAGCGGGAGACCCTCACTAAAATGGAGCATGTCGCGGTTGTTTTCCCGCATGCGGATCTGCGACTGAAGGGAATAATGACATCCGCAGGTATTTAACGACCTGCGGGTGTCCAATGCATCCCTATGGGGTGCGGAAAAACGCTGCAGATTTTAAATAATCTTTTCCCCGTGGACATGAGGCCTTAAGGGGGAAGATTGCTCTCAGTCTACGTCCACCAGGTTGCCCCCCTACAACTTTGTGGCCAGCACCCTGAGCAACTGCATGGGTCACATGTAGATAAGGCTGGCCAAAGTCCATGTAATACAAGGCTGGCTTGAGTTTGCCAGATTGGAAGTTGCTCGTGAAGAGTGAGGACCCCTCTTTATGGTGGGTATATGAACAGATATTGTCTTCATGAGACACCCTTTTGAATGGAAATGAGAAATATGACAAGAATATATTTGGTTAGATATTCATCATGTAGAAAGCATTAAACAAGTATTGAATGGTGACCAGTCCATTTTTAATGAGCAAAACAGTGTAAAGTTTGCCTTTCCATCGCTCCTTTATATGGTCTCATCTTCTATTTGGCAAAGTGTGTGTCTGGAAAATATCACTTGCCCTTTGTTTTGATCTTCTTGGAAAGTAATTATAAATTCATCAAGACTGAAGTTGAGTTAGCTTGCCTGGAAAACATTCAACATTTGATAAAATAATGAAATTCTTGCCAGTTACAGAATAGAAGTGTATCTTTGCCAAAAAATTAAATGTGGGGAATCAAAGTTCAGTATAGCTCTACATTTAACGTATACAAAGGTGTGCAAAAACGCTGCAAAGTAACAATTCTTTCAAAAGTAGAAGTGTTAAAGTTTATTTTGTCAATTAATAAAAAGCAAAAATGAACAAAAGATAATTATAAATTAAAATTTAGTGTGACCACCCTTTGCCTTCAAAACAGCAACAATTATTTAGGTACATTTGCATAAAGATTATGAAGGTACTTGACATGGAGCTTCTTCCAAATATTTCGGAGAACTAACCACAGATCTTCTGTGATTGCAGGCTTGCTCAAATCCTTCTATTTCTTCATGAAAACCCAGGCAGACTTCATGATGATGAGATCAGGGCTCTGTGGGGGCCAAATCATCACTTCCAGGCCTCCCTGATGGTATTGCATGATGAATAAGTATCTTCCTGGATTTCTCAGCATTGAGGACTAGAGATGAGCGAACACCAAAATGTTCGGGTGTTCGTTATTCGGAACGAACTTCCCGTGATGCTCGAGGGTTCGTTTCGAACAACGAACCCCATTGAAGTCAATGGGCGACCAGAACATTTTTGTATTTCGCCGATGCTCGCTAAGGTTTTCATGTGTGAAAATCTGGGCAATTCAGGAAAGTGATGGGAATGACACAGTGACGGATAGGGCAGGCGAGGGGCTACATGTTGGGCTGCATCTCAAGTTCACAGGTCCCACTATTAAGCCACAATAGCGGCAAGAGTGGGCCCCCCCCCCCCCCAACAACTTTTACTTCTGAAAAGCCCTCATTAGCATGGCATACCTTTGCTAAGCACCACACTACCTCCAACAAAGCACAATCACTGCCTGCATGACACTCCACTGACACTTCTCCTGGGTTACATGCTGCCCAACCCCCCCTCCCCCCCACAGCGCACACCAAAGTGTCCCTGCGCAGTCTTCAGCTGCCCTCATGCCACACCACGCTCATGTCTATTTAGAATTGCGTCTGCCATGACGAGGGACCGCAGGCACACACTGCAGAGGTTGGCACGGCTAGGCAGCGACCCTCTTTAAAAGTGGCGGAGCGATAGCCCACAATGCTGTACAGAAGCAATGAGAAATAGAATCCTGTGCCACCGCCATCAGGAGCTGCACACGTGGGCATAGCAATGGGGAACCTATGTGCCACACACTATTCATTCTGTCAAGGTGTCTGCATGCCCCAGTCAGACCGGGCTTTTTAATTCATAGACACAGGCAGGTACAACTCCCTATTGTGAAGTCCCTGTCGACCCACAGCATGGGTGGCTCCCTGGAACCCACCGGCGGTACACAGAAATATCCCATTGCATTGCCCAACACAGCTGAGGTAGTAATGTTGTGCTTAACCCTTTCCAATCCAATTTGTATATGGTTTTCCTAGGGGGCTTACTCTTTTTCTGCCGTTATACAACGGCGCTATATGCTGGCTAAAGCCAGTACTGCATGAGCTGACACGTAGGATAGGCTCTGACAGCAGAGAGGCTGGCAATATACAGTAAGAGAACCCCGACGGACGTCTACCAACAACGGAGCTGTACAGCCTTAAACCCTAATGTCTTCACAGGTCACACAGTGGACTGGAAAGGGTTAATGCAGGTGGGCTTCGGCCCACACTGCATGCCCCAGTCAGACTGGGGTTCTTTACAAGTGGACACATGTAGGTTAAACTCCCTGTGGACCCACTGCCTGGGTGGGTGCCAGGAAGCCACCGGCGGTACATAGAAATATCCCATTGCATTGCCCAACACAGCTGAGGTAGTAATGTCGTGCGTAATACAGGTGGGCTTCGGCCCACACTGCATGCCCCAGTCAGACGGGTTCTTTAGAAGTGTACAGATGTATTAAAAACTCAGTGTGCACCTACAGCATGGGTGGCTCCCTGGAACCCACCGGTGGTACACAAAAATATCCCATTGCATTGCCCAACACAGCTGAGGTAGTAATGTCGTGCGTAATACAGGTGGGCTTCGGCCCACACTGCATGCCCCAGTCAGACGGGTTCTTTAGAAGTGTACAGATGTATTAAAAACTCAGTGTGCACCTACAGCATGGGTGGCTCCCTGGAACCCACCGGCGGTACATAAAAATATCCCATTGCATTGCCCAACACAGCTGAGGTAACGTCAGCTGTAATGCAGGTGGGCTAAAAATTAATTTGATTACACTGTAGGCGAGGGCCCACAAAAATTGCTGTATCAACAGTACTAATGTACATCCCAAAAATTGGCCATGGCCAGCCAAGAGGGCAGGTGAAACCCATTAATCGCTTTGGTTAATGTGGCTTAAGTGGTAACTAGGCCTGGAGGCAGCCCAGTGTAACGAAAAATTGGTTCAAGTTAAAGTTCCAATGCTTTTAAGCGCATTGAAACTTATAAAAATTGTTCTGAAAAATTATTTGAGTGAGCCTTGTGGCCCTAAGAAAAATTGCCCGTTCAGCGTGATTACGTGAGGTTTCAGGAGGAGGAGCAGGAGGAGGAGGAGGAGGAATATTAGACACAGATTGATGAAGCAGAAATGTCCCCGTTTTGGATGGTGAGAGAGAACGTAGCTTCCATCCGCGGGTGCAGCCTACGTATTGCTTACGTATCGCTGCTGTCCGCTGGTGGAGAACAGAAGTCTGGGGAAATCCAGCCTTTGTTCATCTTGATGAGTGTTAGCCTGTCGGCACTGTCGGTTGACAAGCGGCTACGCTTATCTGTGATGATTCCCCCAGCCGCACTAAACACCCTCTCCGACAACACGCTAGCCGCAGGACAAGCAAGCACCTCCAGGGCATACAGCGCTAGTTCAGGCCACATGTCCAGCTTCGACACCCAGTAGTTGTAGGGGGCAGAGGCGTCACCAAGGATGGTCGTGCAATCCGCTACGTACTCCCTCACCATCCTTTTACAGTGCTCCCGCCGACTCAGCCGTGACTGGGGAGCGGTGACACAGTCTTGGTGGGGAGCCATAAAGCTGGCCAGGCCCTTAAAGACTGTTGCACTGCCTGGGATGTACATGCTGCTCGATCTACGCACATCCCCTGCTACCTTGCCCTCGGTACTGCGCCTTCTGCCACTAGCGCTGTCGGCTGGGAATTTTACCATCAGCTTGTCCGCAAGGGTCCTGTGGTATAGCAACACTCTCGAACCCCTTTCCTCTTCGGGAATCAGAGTGGGCAGGTTCTCCTTATACCGTGGATCGAGCAGTGTGTACACCCAGTAATCCGTAGTGGCCAGAATGCGTGCAACGCGAGGGTCACGAGAAAGGCATCCTAACATGAAGTCAGCCATGTGTGCCAGGGTACCTGTACGCAACACATGGCTGTCTTCACTAGGAAGATCACTTTCAGGATCCTCCTCCTCCTCCTCCTCCTCCTCAGGCCATACACGCTGAAAGGATGACAGGCAATCAGCCGGTGTACCGTCAGCAGCGGCCCAAGCTGTCTCTTCCCCCTCCTCCTCATCCTCCTCATGCTCCTCCTCCTCCTCCTGTACGCGCTGAGAAATAGACAGGAGGGTGCCCTGACTATCCAGCGGCATACTGTCTTCCCCCGCCCCCGTTTCCGAGCGCAAAGCAGCTGCCTTTATGGTTTGCAGGGAATTTCTCAAGATGCATAGCAGAGGAATGGTGACGCTAATGATTGTAGCATCGCCGCTCACCACCTGGGTAGACTCCTCAAAATTACCAAGGACATGGCAGATGTCTGCCAACCAGGCCCACTCTTCTGAAAGGAATTGAGGAGGCTGACTCCCACTGCGCCGCCCATGTTGGAGTTGGTATTCGACTATAGCTCTACGTTGTTCATAGAGCCTGGCCAACATGTGGAGCGTAGAGTTCCACCGTGTGGGCACGTCGCACAGCAGTCGGTGCACTGGCAGCTTAAAGTGATGTTGCAGGGTGCGCAGGGTGGCAGCGTCCGTGTGGGACTTGCGGAAATGTGCGCAGAGCCGGCGCGCCTTTACGAGCAGGTCTGACAAGCGTGGGTAGCTTTTCAGAAACCGCTGAACCACCAAATTAAAGACGTGGGCCAGGCATGGCACGTGCGTGAGGCTGCCAAGCTGCAGAGCCGCCACCAGCTTACGGCCGTTGTCACACACGACCATGCCCGGTTGGAGGCTCAGCGGCGCAAGCCAGCGGTCGGTCTGCTGTGTCAGACCCTGCAGCAGTTCGTGGGCCGTGTGCCTCTTATCGCCTAAGCTGAGTAGTTTCAGCACGGCCTGCTGACGCTTGCCCACCGCTGTGCTGCCACACCGCGCGACACCGACTGCTGGCGACATGCTGCTGCTAACACATCTTGATTGCGAGACAGAGGAGGAGGAGGAGGAGGAGGAGGGTGCTTTAGTGGAGGAAGCATACACCTCCGCAGATACCACCACCGAGCTGGGGCCCGCAATTCTGGGGGTGGGTAGGACGTGAGCGGTCCCAGGCTCTGACTCTGTCCCAGCCTCCACTAAATTCACCCAATGTGCCGTCAGGGAGATGTAGTGGCCCTGCCCGCCTGTGCTTGTCCACGTGTCCGTAGTTAAGTGGACCGTGGCAGTAACCGCGTTGGTGAGGGCGCGCACAATGTTGCGGGAGACGTGGTCGTGCAGGGCTGGGACGGCACATCGGGAAAAGTAGTGGCGACTGGGAACTGAGTAGCGCGGGGCCGCCGCCTCCATGATACTTTTGAAGGACTCAGTTTCCACAACCCTATACGGCAGCATCTCAAGGCTGATGAATTTTGCTATGCGGACGGTTAACGTTTGAGCGTGCGGGTGCGTGGCGGCGTACTTGCGCTTGCGCTCGAACACTTGCGCAAGCGACGGCTGAACGGTGCGCTGAACTACACTGCTGGATGGGGCCGAGGACAGCGGAGATGAGGGTGTGGGTGCAGGCCATGAGGCGGTAGTGCCTGTGTCCTGAGAGGGGGGTTGCATCTCAGTGGCAGGTTGGGGCACAGGGGGAGAGGCAGGGGTGCAAACCGGAGGCGGTGAACGGCCTTCGTCCCACCTTGTGGGGTGCTTGGCCATCATATGTCTGCGCATGGTGGTGGTGGTGAGGCTGTTGGTGTTGGCTCCCCGGCTGAGCTTTGCGCAACAAAGGTTGCACACCACTGTTCGTCGGTCGTCAGGCGTCTCTGTGAAAAACTGCCAGACCTTAGAGCACCTCGGCCTCTGCAGGGTGGCATGGCGCGAGGGGGCGCTTTGGGAAACACTTGGTGGATTATTCGGTCTGGCCCTGCCTCTACCCCTGGACACCGCACTGCCTCTTGCAACCTGCCCTGCTGATGCCCTTGACTCCCCCTCTGAAGACCTGTCCTCCTGAGTAAGCGTTGCACACCAGGTGGGGTCAGTCACCTCATCGTCCTGCTGCTCTTCCTCCGAATCCTCTGTGCGCTGCTCCCTTGGACTTACTGCCCTTACTACTACCTCACTGCAAGACAACTGTGTCTGATCGTCATCATCCTCCTCACCCACAGAAAGTTGTTGAGACAGTTGGCGGAAGTCCCCAGCCTCTTCCCTCGGACCCCGGGAACTTTCGAATGGTTGGGCATCAGTGACGATAAACTCCTCTGGTGGGAGAGGAACCGCTGCTGCCCAATCTAAGCAGGGGCCCGAGAACAGTTCCTGGGAGTGTTCCCGCTCCTGAGCAGGTGTCATTGTAGTGGAGTGAGGAGGCTGGGAGGAAGGAGGAGCAGCAGACAGAGGATTCGAATTTGCAGCAGTGGACGGCGCAGAACTGCGTGTTGACGATAGGTTGCTCGAAGCACTTTCTGCCATCCAGGACAGGACCTGCTCACACTGCTCATTTTCTAATAACCGTCTCCCGCGTGGACCCATTAATTGGGCGATGAATGTGGGGACGCCAGAAACGTGCCTCTCTCCTAATCGCGCAGCAGTCGGCTGCGACACACCGGGATCAGGAGCTCGGGCTGTGCCCACACCCTGACTTGGCCCTCCGCGTCCTCGGCCGCGTCCACGTCCTCTAGGCCTACCCCTACCCCTCAGCATGCTGTATTACCAGTGATTTGATTTAACAGGCAGGAAATAAATTGGCGCAAGACTGCAGGCCAAATATAATTTTTGCCCTTTTGGGAAAACGAAAGGCCCCACTGCCTCTAGTGAATGAATAATCTAAGTGTAATAACTGTGCTGTGTCCCTGCTTATGTGTCACAGAACGTGAGGGTAGCAGAGTTATTATAACTCTGGCAGAGCAGGTATTTTTTTTCCCAATTAAGGAAAGCAAATGGCGAAGCCAGCAGTAAAGCGTAGCTGGGTGCGTATGATTTAGCAATGTTTTTCACGCAGCTCACACGTGTCCACCGCCCGTAAGGACGGACACAGGCTGGACAAATAGATTTGTTTTCAGTTTTTTCCCACCAAAAGGCAGCACTGCGTATATTCAATGAACATGAGAAGTGTAATAACTGTGCTGTGTCCCTGCTTATGTGTCACAGAACGTGAGGGTAGCAGAGTTATTATAACTCTGGCAGAGCAGGTATTTTTTTTCCCAATTAAGGAAAGCAAATGGCGAAGCCAGCAGTAAAGCGTAGCTGGGTGCGTATGATTTAGCAATGTTTTTCACGCAGCTCACACGTGTCCACCGCCCGTAAGGACGGACACAGGCTGGACAAATAGATTTGTTTTCAGTTTTTTCCCACCAAAAGGCAGCACTGCGTATATTCAATGAACATGAGAAGTGTAATAACTGTGCTGTGTCCCTGCTTATGTGTCACAGAACGTGAGGGTAGCAGAGTTATTATAACTCTGGCAGAGCAGGTATTTTTTTTCCCAATTAAGGAAAGCAAATGGCGAAGCCAGCAGTAAAGCGTAGCTGGGTGCGTATGATTTAGCAATGTTTTTCACGCAGCTCACACGTGTCCACCGCCCGTAAGGACGGACACAGGCTGCACAAATAGATTTGTTTTCAGTTTTTTCCCACCAAAAGGCAGCACTGCGTATATTCAATGAACATGAGAAGTGTAATAACTGTGCTGTGTCCCTGCTTATGTGTCACAGAACGTGAGGGTAGCAGAGTTATTATAACTCTGGCAGAGCAGGTATTTTTTTTCCCAATTAAGGAAAGCAAATGGCGAAGCCAGCAGTAAAGCGTAGCTGGGTGCGTATGATTTAGCAATGTTTTTCACGCAGCTCACACGTGTCCACCGCCCGTAAGGACGGACACAGGCTGGACAAATAGATTTGTTTTCAGTTTTTTCCCACCAAAAGGCAGCACTGCGTATATTCAATGAACATGAGAAGTGTAATAACTGTGCTGTGTCCCTGCTTATGTGTCACAGAACGTGAGGGTAGCAGAGTTATTATAACTCTGGCAGAGCAGGTATTTTTTTTCCCAATTAAGGAAAGCAAATGGCGAAGCCAGCAGTAAAGCGTAGCTGGGTGCGTATGATTTAGCACTGTTCTTCACGCAGCTCACACGTCTCCACCGCCCGTAAGGACGGACAGAGGCTGGACAAATAGATTTGTTTTCACTTGTTTTTCCACCAAAAGGCAGCACTGCGTATATTCTATGAATAATAACTGTGTTGTGGCCCTGCCTATACAATTCTTTCCCTGCAGTATCAATGGAGGGTGGAATGCTCTGCAGAGGCGATTTTGAGAAGCCCAAAAAAAATGCAGCACAGCTAACAGCAGCCTGGACAGTACTGCACACGGATAAATATGGCCCTAGAAAGGACCGTTGAGGTTCTTGAAGGCTACACTCACTCCTAACACTCTCCCTGCCTATGCAGCACTTCTGTCCCTAATGCCAGGTGCAACGCTCTGCAGAGCCGATTTTGAGAAAAAAAAAATCCCACTGCTAACAGCAGCCAACACACAGCTATCAGTGGCCCTAATAAGGACCTTTGGGGGGTCTTGAAGCCTACACTAACTACCAATTCTTTCCCTACAGCAGCTCCGGTATAAACAGCACTGTCCCTCATCTAACTCACACCGCATCTGAGGCGAGCCGCGGGAGGGGCCGACTTTTATATTAGGCGAACACCTGATCTCGCCAGCCACTCACAGCAGGGGGGTGGTATAGGGCTTAAACGTTGCAGGGGGAAGTTGTAATGCCTTCCCTGTCTTTCAATTGGCCAGAAAAGCGCGCTAACGTCTCAGGGAAGGAAGTGAAAGTAACCAGAACACCGCATGGTGTTCGTTACGAATAACGAACATCCCGAACACCCTAATATTCGCACGAATATCAAGCTCGGACGAACGCGTTCGCTCATCTCTATTGAGGACACCATTAATGCTGACTAAATCCCCAACTCCATTTGCTGAAATGGAGCCTTACACTTGCAAGAAACCTCCAGCATGCTTCACTGTTACCTGCAGACACTCATTATTCTACCCATTAAATTCTACCGCTCTCCAGCTCTTTTGAGAACCAATTGCCTTCTGTTACAGCCAAATATTTTAAATTTTGATTGATTGATCCAGAGCTCCTGCTGCCATTTTTCTGCACCCCAGCTCCTATGTTTTTATGCATAGTTGAATCGCTTGGCTTTGTTTCTATGTCAAAGGTATGGTTTTTCGGCAGCAGTTCTTCCACGATTGTGGTTTTGAAGGGAAATAAAGATGAAATTCATCCAGAAGTTCTTGGGCAATATCCTTGACCAGGAACTTCTTGATGTTCCACCTGGATTCTGCAACAGCAGAGAGACCCTGAAGTGGATCATAGAAAAGGCAAGAGAGTATGAGAAGAAGCTCTACCTGTGTTTAATTTATTACACCAAGGCTTTTGACTGCAGTGAGCATGATAAGATTGGGAAGCACTGAGGAGGATTGGGAAGCACTGAGGAAAGTAGGAGTATCAGCGCACCTGATCATGTTAATCAGGTAGGTGCCTCTGCAGCAATCAAGAAGCCACCGTGAGAAAGAGGTATGGGGATACAGAATGGTTCAATAGGTGAAAAAACTATAACTAATCTAAGATGCACAGACAGTACGACCCTGGTAGCAGAGACAGTGAAGTCATTGAATATGCTGATCCTGAAGCTAAAAGAAAGAAAGTGAATCTGAACATCAAGAAGACAAAGATCATGACTGCTGCCAGCAAGGAAGTCCACATGAAGGTCAACAAGGAGGAAATCAAAGTGGTTAATAGTTTCGTATTTCTTGGGTCTCTCATTGATCATAGTGGTAGCTCAACAGGTGAGATAAAATGTTTATTAGCACTGGAGCGTACGGCCATGGTGAGCATGGACCCAATATGGAAGTGCAAGGGGTTTCTCAGTCACCATCAAATGAAGGTTAAATCACAGTCATTGCCTTCCCGAATGCAACATATGGCTGTGAGACATGGACACTGAGGATAGCAGACAGAAGAAAATTGATGCTTTCCGGCTGTGCTGTGGAAGAAAACATCTGGTAATCCCCTGGACAGCTAGGGTCACCAACAAAACTGTCCTAAACCATGTAAACCTAGAGGTGTCCCTGGAAGGCAAGATAGAGACTGACTTACTTTTGACACGGTATGAGGGCGAATTCACTAGAAAAAGAGATTATACAAATGGTCAGTGGTAAAAAGAAACAGGGAAGACAAGAGACACATTGGCTGGACACCATCAAGAAGGACACAGGAATGGACATCAGGCATTTGAAAGCAGTCGTAAAGAATAGAGAAGCATTGAGAGAAGTGACCTACAGAGTATCCAAGAGTCTGACATGACTGAACAGACAGAATTGGAAGCATAATGTGTTTTTCATCTGCTGCACTGAGTTTCTTTGGCTGACTACTGTGTCTAAGGTCCTCATTGTTGCCTGTTTTTTTCTGCTTCTTCAAAAGAGCTTGAACTGCACATCTTGAAACCCCAGTCTTCTTTGATATCTTGCCTGGGAGAGACCTTGCTGATGCAGTATAATTATCTCGTGTCTTATTGCTGTGCTCAGATTTGCCATGGTGCATTGTCTTCCACAACCTCACCTTTGTAGCAGAGTTTGCTATTCCACACCCAGGTTTAAGTCTCCTACACAGCTTTTTCTGTTTCAGTTAATGACTGTATTTCAACCTGCATATGAAACTGATAACCAATTATACCAAACAGGTAAAAATTATTAATCATATACCTGACTATAGTCCTACAAAATCCCCAACTTTGTGCATGTAAGAAATTGTTTTGAATTTGAAGGCAAAGGGTGACCACTCCAAATATGGATTGGATTTAGATTTCTCTTTTGTTCATTCACTTTCCATGCTCTTCATTGACAAAAAACTATTAACTATTCTATTTCTGAAAGCATTGTTACTTTGCAGCATTTTTTCACACCTGCCTAAAATGTTTATACAGGACTGTATGTTGAGAAAAGCTCCATTCATATACAGTATGCTTCTTTTTGGTAAACAGCCACAGCTTCTTTTTGGTAGGAACAAAGGATTGGGCATGTTGGGATCCAGTATGTCCAATTTCTCCTTTCCCTTAACATCTGCTGTAGAAGAGTTAGGCAATCCCATCAAAATCAGCAGGTTTGGCTGGTTTTAAAGGGGTTTTCTGAGACTCCAGTATTGTTGACCTATCCTTGAAATCAGTATCTGATTGGTGGGTATCTGCTTCTTGGGACAGCCATCAATCCGCTAAAGAGGCCATGGTGCTCAGGTGAGCGCTATATCCTCTTTTCAAGTCAGTGATGCCAAGTTCGTTTGTCAAATAGCCTGGGAGACATTAAAAGCAATGCCAGAATATTTTACTGAAAGAGTAGTAGATGCTTGGAACAAACTTCCAGCAGATGTGGTTGGAAAAACAACCAAAAACAATAAATTAATTCAAACTGCTAGGGATAAGCATAGCTCTATCCTAAAAGAAAGCTAAAAAGAAAATAATATGGGGGCAGATTAGATAGACCAGGTGGTCTTTTTCTGCCGACAATCTTCTATGTTTCTCTTATTATGTTAGCACTGTTCATTTCTGGTCCTGCCACAGCAGCTGTAATGCGTTCCAGTCATGCCTTAATCATAGAGGAGGATTTATTTGTAGTTCCTGCATGTCCTGTTGCTTTTATTCTGTATAAAGCTTTTCGAAGTAAAAATGAAAATTGAAGTCTCAGATGGTGCCCAATCCTGAATGTAAGTCCGGGTATTGAAGATATGAAAGGCTTCCTGCTGTATAAGCGCTATACAATGAGAGGACACATTAGAACGGAGGAGCATTGAAGCTCAGCATGTTGTCAGCCTGTTCAGCAGAAAATTTCCCACAAGAACCTTAAGCAGCCAATTCCATGGTGAAAGTTTTCGTGGCAGCGCTTCAGAAAATGATCAGTAACACTTAATGAGAAAGTGTGAAATTTTGAGAGAAAGGAAAAGAAGGGCAGAAAAAGATGGAGAAAGCAGAGTATGTATTATACATTTGTGCTAGGACTAATGGGAGCAGTACTATTTTGGCCCTTTTCAGCAGTATTTCCTGCCTACTAGTACTATGCTACACTTTCGCATTGCATAGTTACTGTAAAGTAATAATATACCGTTTGGTTGTATGTACTATAGTATTTTTCTAAGCACTGTATAGACCATAGCTGTGATGACACTTGGGAGACGTCTCTCTTTAATGGACAATGACTGCAGCCTTATCCAAAAATAACTTTCATCAACATCACTCAATGAATTATTCATACATACTTGCTTTTAACAGTGTAGTTGGCCAAATGTTCCAGCTTTATGCAAGCAATATTTTGACTACACTGATAAATTGCAAAAGAACCAAATGTTTAGTTTAGCAGACTAAATTAGTGCCACTGGGCTATAGAAGACCGGTTTCATATCTGCAATAGCAAAGAAAGTTCCGTCACAGATCCGGCTCAGAATATGGGAAGAAGAAGCACTGCACGTTGCGCTTTTTCATTGACACTTTTTTCCGTTTTTTAGTTTTATTGGGGGTAAAATGCTAAAAAATGATTTTTTTAACATTGATAGATTTTTTTTATTTAGTGTATTTATGCTAAAATAAAGTATGGGAATGGGTTCCTCTATTTGTTTTGAATGTTTTGATATATAGTTTGTATGGTTTTGGTTTACAGGGCGCATACGGCGACTGTTTTGGTGGCGTCATCTTTGTGTTTTTACTATCTGTGTCCCCAATGACGTCATATAAGACCTCTGGGGGACATTCATTTTTTTTTTTTTTAAATTTGACACTTTCCCACTGTAGCTGCGGCATGCATAGGAGCCCCAGTTACAGGGGAAAACAACCCCTGCAGTGACATTACTCACTGGCAGAGCTGCCCAGGGTCTAGTATGACCCTCCAGCTCTGCTGTAGCAGGGAACCCCAGCAGTAACATGACTCCCCCGGCTCCCAGAGTGGAAGACTCCCTTCCACTTTCACTCTCAGTACACCGTGCTCATTGAGCACTGTGCACGCGGGGAAGCAGAAGACAGAAAGGGTTAAAAACTAGAGTTGAGCAAACATACTCTGGCGAGCTTGATGCTCGTTTGAGCATTATCATACTCGATGGTGCTCGTTACTCGAACGAGCATCAAGCCGTGTTCGACCCCACCCCACCACCAAGCTTGAGACCCGGCGTCCCACATACAAAAATGCTTGAGTCTCCCATTGTAGTCAATAATGCGGACTCGAGCATTTGGGTGCTCTCTTATCTCTATTAAAAACCCCTTTTGCCTTCTTCTCTGGGTTATCAGCTGTCACTAACAGCTGATAACCCATTCCTGTCTCTGATTGATTGCAGAGCAGGAGTCTTAAACTGCCGCAGTAATTTTACTATTGGCGGTGCTTTAAACCCAGGACCAGGCGCCGTAAATTTACGGCGCCTGGTCCTTAATGGGTTAAGGGATTGCCTGGTTACCGGACAACATGCCATCAATAGAGTTGATTGTAGTAAAACAACAAACTGAGCAGTACTTACACCTCTGATTGGCTGTAGCGGTCATCTGATTTCTGGTGGCATCAGCTGTCACAACAAACGCTGGGACCACAATGGGGATACAATGGTAGATCCCAGCAGTTGAGGGGTAAGTACTGCTCTTACTGCAGTCAGCCATATTGATGGGATATTGTCTAGTACCCAGACAATCCATTTAATGCAAATGTCCCTAGGTGAACTTTTCAACCTTAATAGGGTGATTTCACATCTGCCTTGGGGATTCCATTTTCTGGCTCAGTCACTGGACGGAACCAAACAACGCCGGATGGACTCCATTGACTATAATGGGGTCCATCTACTTTCCACCTAGCTGCCCAGCTTTTAAACTGCAGACAGATGTTGGCAATAGTTGCAATCAGAGGTAGCTCCGATCCTGGTAATTTAATCTACTAAATGCCCCAGTTAATGCCGACTGTGGCATTTAATCCGATAGACAGAGTGACGGCTTCTCTTGCTCGACAACCTCCCTGAAGTTGCAGGGTGCTGATTATTGCCAAGGCAGCCTGGGGCTTATTGCCCATTTACACCTAACAATTATCGCTCAAAATTCATTCAAACAAAAGAATTTGAGCGATAATCGTTCAGTGTAAACGGAAATAAAAATCGCTCACTATACGTCTGCGGTTGCTTATCGCTGACCTTCAGTCAATGTAAAAGCTATTGCTGGATCGCTGGCGTCTCGTTGCATGTAAACACTACCGACTCAGTGCTTCACATAGAAGGTGAAGCACTGAGCGAGAAGCAGTGATGTTAGTGCTTAGCACAGACGTCAGTGCTTGTGAGGTCGTTTAAGCGACTGTAGGCCTGTGTAAAAGGGCCATTGGTGAGGGTTCCCACACATGCTATGAATTGGTGCCTACTAAGTGCTTACTAAGTTAATAGTAAAGGTATAATATTATATTGTAATATTGCAGTATATTCTACAAATGATTGCAAGTTCAAAAAAAAAGCTAAACAATAGAGAAAATAAACACAATTAATACTGACACATCATAAAAGTCGAAAACATTAAAAATTTGCTTTCTTAATATATTATATTTATCCCAGTCAGTGCATACAGTATAAAGAAACAGAAAAAATTACAATGCCAAAATGGTATTTTTGTCACCCCGCCTCTCAAAAAAGTGGAATAACAAGTAATCATTCTGTATACAGACTGACTGCAGCATATTTACAGGCTCAGTGGGGGGGAACGGGAAGGTGTGGCGCTTGAGCTGTGGGAGTCCAGGATGGTCGGGAATATGTTCTTTTTCCAGATCACCTGTTTGTTTTTTTAACTCAATATCTTTTGAAAACTCCTTTAACTGCAGTACCTTATAATTCTCTGTAAGGTTATTAAAGGAGATGTCCCGAGGCAGCAAGTGGGGGTATACACTTCTGTATGGCCATAATAATGCACTTTGTAATGTACATTGTGCATTAATTATGAGCCATACAGAAGTTATAAAAAGTTTTATACTTACCTGCTCCGTTGCTAGCGTCCTCGTCTCCATGGAGCCGACTAATTTTTGGCCTCCGATGGCCAAATTAGCCGCGCTTGCGCAGTCCGGGTCTTCTGCAGTCTTCTATGGGGCTCCGTGTAGCTCCGTGTAGCTCCGCCCCGTCACGTGCCGATTCCAGCCAATCAGGAGGCTGGAATCGGCAGTGGACCGCACAGAAGAGCTGCGGTCCACGGAGGAAGAGGCCATCTTCAGCGGTGAGTAGAGAAGTCACCGGAGCGCGGGGATTAAGGTAAGCGCTCCGGTGAGCTTTCTTTACCTCCCTGCATCGGGGTTGTCTCGCGCCGAACGGGGGGGGGGTTGAAAAAAAAAAAAACCCGTTTCGGCGCGGGACAACCCCTTTAACATTGACCTGCAATATACTTCGGAAGAGGGAAACGTTTTAGCTTCTTGGCTAATTACTGTTGGTGCTATGTTAGTGGGCACTGTTGTTAGCTTGTGTATGCTGTAAAGATCATTTTAGCAAAGTGAGAACTCACACACGTAGGGCTGTCCAAAAAGAAAAATAAATTGCAGTAATATATGCAAAAATTGAATATTTATTAGTAGTCATTATTAATGTTAACTAGGAGATGTCTTTTTTAGCTGCTACACAGACTATGTTACAGGCAGTAAAAGATAAAGCTACAGGTACTTGGTAAACTTAGAATTTACTTTTTGAAATTTTAATATCACGATAAAATGTATATATTTTTGCAAAACTACATACAAAAGAATGCAGTTAAGTTATAATGTAACATCTGACATTTTATATATACTGTATAGAAAGGCTTACAAGTAGAGATTAGCGAGCATACTTGCTATAGCAAACTACTCGAGCGAGTAGCGTCTTATTCGAGTACCTGCCCGCTCGTCTCTAAAGATTCGGCTGCCGGCGCAGGTGAGCGGTGAGTTGCAGGTGAGTTGCAGGTGTGAGCAGGGGGGAGAGAGTGAGAGAGAGATCTCCCCTCCGTTCCTCCCCGCCGCTGCCCGCCAGCAGCCGAATCTTTAGAGACGAGCGGGCCGGTACTTGAATAAGGCACTACTCGCTCGAGTAGTTAGCCTTAGCGAGTATGCTCGCTCATGTCTACTTACAAGATGACATAACCCGCTGAGCCACAGGCAAACGTATGATATCATCTTCCAGAAATTGAACCGGAATAAATCATTTTCACAGAACACCAATCTAAACTATTAGTTTTGGCTGCTTCTTTACATACTAGGCTGCGTACCCCTTATTTAAAACATACTCCTCATGCAGCCAGATCTGTAGTTTGAGTGACAGAAAGTTGGCAGGACAAGCAACTCTTATGTTACAGTGAATGCCATGTCATATTGGAAACCCGAGTTCTTTTTCGGTTCATATTGAGGTTATTTTCCCAGCTGAGCGCAGTGCTATATTATCTAGGTTACACTTTGAAGCTGAAGGCCCATACTGAACATATTTGATTGCACTTCTTGCACTTAATAGTGAGGTGTCAATAAAATGAGGTTTCCTCTTTTGGAAGTTTTAACTAATATATTAAGCCAGTAAAATGTTATTGCCTTAAAGTGACCCTCTGGTTTTCGGACAAAATTGTGTCCTGAAACCAGAGTTCACTTTAATGATTCGCCAATGCACACCCATAAGACTACTATCTATTACACAGCAGCATTTCTCTGTCTGCATTTTGCAGGGGAGAAACCATGCATGCAATGGCACAGCAACCCAATATTCTGTCTTATAGCAATTTGCAATTACAGGTGGCACATTTAACAGCCTGCAGTGTTTAAGTGGAGTGACAAAGAGGCTTTTTGGATGTCTGAAAGAACAGAGACAACAGTCCCTCCATAGAATGCAGGCTGCCATCCATGTTGCATGTCTATATTTTTTAATGATTAGACATTTTTCTAATCTGTTTTTATTTCCGGATTGTAGGTTTTTTTCTATTTTATGTGCTGTACATGACTATGTGGGTGGGCATCTTGCCTGAGCTGCTTTTAACAGCATTTCCTTTATAACAGAAATAATGAGCCATTCACACAATGGACAGAGACTGACCCATTAACTTCTATAGGAGACTGTTCTAGGCATGTTCTGTGACCTGTGCCGGGGTTCATTATGTAGGGAGGGGGAATAAATAATCTGTGATTGGGCGGTGAATTTACAGGGTTACAGTCTGTTCAGAAGGGATCCTGAAAATCAGAAATGGGGAGGGGTTGGTCTTTATGCAAAATCCGGTTTAAAGCCCACATTACAGGAAGATTAAAGGGAGGGAGATGAACATGTGGAGTCTCTATGGGTAGACATACATGGAGGGAAAATAATAATAAAATCCTCATAGGGTTCTCTATAGCCCGCCAAATATAAAAGAAGCCACCAGAAATCTATTACTGAAGCAAATAGATAAAGCATTAAATCACAATGAGGTAATTATTATAGGAGACATTAATTATCTGGATATAAACTGGGAAGCCAAAACCTCTGGATCTCTTAACCCTTTCCAATCCAATTTGTATCCTGGTTTTCCTAGGGGGCTTACTCTGTTTCTGCCGTTATACAACGGCGCCATCTGCTGGCTAAAGCCAGTACTGCATGAGGTTTCACGTTGGATAGGCTACGACAGCAGAGAGGCTGGCAATATACAGTAAGAGAACCCCAATGGACATCTTCCAACATGGGAGCTGTACAGCCTTAAAGGGGTGGTCTCGCGAAACAAAGTGGGGTTATACACTTCCGTATGGCCATATTAATGCACTTTGTAATATACATCGTGCATTAAATATGAGCCATACAGAAGTTATTCCACTTACCTGCTCCGTTGCTAGCGTCCTCGTCTCCATGGTTCCGTCTAAATTCGCCGGCAGCTTGCTTTTTTAGACGCGCTTGCGCAGTCCGGTCTTCTCCATTCAGCACGAGCCGCTTCAGTGTGCTCCCCGCTACAGCTCTTCTGCGCATGCGCAGACGAGCTGTCACTGCTCGGGAGCGCGCTGGAGCGGCCATTCTGTACCTTCCTCTGTTAGAGGAAGGTGCAGAAACTGGAGCTGCCCAGCGGAGAAGCCCAGCCCAGCCCAGCAGCCCCGAGAAGCGTCCCAGGTAAGTGATGGGTCGGGGGGGGCTGCCGCTGCGCCGGGGGAACTAGCGCTGGGCCGGGGGGGCTGTCGCTGCGCCGGGGGGGGGGCTGCCGCTGTGATGGGGGAACTAGCGCTAGGCCGGGGGGGGCTGTCGCTGCGCCGGGGGGGCTGCCGATGTGATGGGTGAACTAGCGCTAGGCCGGGGGGGGGGCTGTCGCTGCGCCGGGGGGGCTGCCGATGTGATGGGTGAACTAGCGCTAGGCCGGGGGGGGGCTGTCGCTGCGCCAGGGGGGCTGCCGCTGTGATGGGGGGGGGCTGTCGCTGCGCCGGGGGGGCTGCCGATGTGATGGGTGAACTAGCGCTAGGCCGGGGGGGGCTGTCGCTGCGCCGGGGGGGCTGCCGCTGTGATGGGGGGGGCTGTCGCTGCGCCGGGGGGGCTGCCGATGTGATGGGTGAACTAGCGCTAGGCCGGGGGGGGCTGTCGCTGCGCCGGGGGGGCTGCCGATGTGATGGGTGAACTAGCGCTAGGCCGGGGGGGGCTGTCGCTGCGCCGGGGGGGCTGCCGATGTGATGGGTGAACTAGCGCTAGGCCGGGGGGGGCTGTCGCTGCGCCGGGGGGGCTGCCGATGTGATGGGTGAACTAGCGCTAGGCCGGGGGGGGGCTGTCGCTGCGCCGGGGGGGCTGCCGCTGTGCCGGGGGGGCTGCCGCTGTGATGGGGGAACTAGCGCTAGGCCGGGGGGGCTGTCGCTGGGGGGGGGGGGGGGCTGCGCCGGTTACCTTCTGCCTGGCGGTGGGTGACTGGTCGGCGGCTGCGGGGCGTCCGGTCGGCGGCTGCTTGGCGTCCGGTTGCCATGGAGACACAGCTGGCAGCGTCTCGGGAGCGCGCACGTCGGGCTGCAGCGAGCGACGGGGAAAGAGTCGGCGGCCATCTTGGGGAAACTTTTATAAGTTGCTGAAACGCTGGAACGGTAAGTAGAAACCAGCTAGGAAAGTAATTTACAGGGGTAATTAGTAATGTATGTTTAATTAGGGGGACTGGGCAAAAAAAAAAAATCACTGCTTCCTCGAGACATCTCCTTTAAACCATAATGTCTTCAGAGGTCAGACAGTGGATTGGAAAGGGTTAAAAGGTAACAACTTTTGGTCGATTACTAAAGACCTTACCCAACGTGTACAGGTCCCGACTTGAGGGACGGCCATTTTGGATTTAATATTAACCAACAGACATGAGAGAATAACAGGGGTGCTGGTTGGGGGAAACCTAGTAAATAGTGACCATAGTATTATAAATTTCCACTTGTCTTTCAAAAGAGACAATTATTGGGGAGCTACAAAAATATAAAACATTAGGAAGGCAAAGTTTGATAAGCTCAAAGATGCCCGTAATATTATTGACTGGGACAATGTCCTCAGAAATAAGAGTACAGACAATAAATGGGAAATGTATAAAAAAAAATCTTAAAAACATGGTGATAGGTTCATATCTTACAAAGAATAAAACTGTTAGAAGTAGGAGGAAACCAATGTGGCTCAATAAAGATGTAAAGGAGGCAAGAAACAGCAAAAAGAAAGTGTTTAAACTATTCAAACAAGAAGGCAGTGAAGAAGTACTAAAAAGCTATATCAAAAAAAATAAACTATGCAGGTGGACACTCATAGCCGAAGAGAATAAAACTACCCACAAACTGTTCTTCAATTATGTAAACAGTCAAAAGATAAATATTGAAAGTGTTGGCCCTTTAATAAATTTAGGAAAAAATGTAGAGGGTGATAAGAAGAAAGCAAATGTATTCAATAGTTTTTTTTTCTGCAGTGTATTCACAAAGGAAAATGAAATGTCAGATGAGATGCAAGTTGATAATGTAAACTCTCCACTAAATGTCACCGGTTTAACCCAGCAAAAAGTGAGAACCGCCTTAAAAAGTTTAAAATAGAAAAATTGCACATGACCAGACGAGAAAATCTAAAATGATCCACACTATTTTATTCAGCAGCAAGAGGTGCCTCTTAAATGAATGGCTGTCGGCTAAACCCCTGCGCTTAAAGGATATTATACATCAATTAAAACATCTTCAAAAAGTGGAAAGAATAGAAATAGAGAGACAAGTAGAATCCCAAAGTTTTTCAAAAAAATGGAGAGAATTTATAGAAAAATTCCTTAACCCTCAAGAAATCAAAGAGTGCAATTTACTAGCACTTCGTGGTACTACATCCAGAATGATATAAATCAACTAGGAATCCTTAAGATTAGATGACAGGACTGGGGGGAAAACGGTTGCGAGGGGGAGTTACCACGGAAGAGTTTGAATGTAACAGGTATATTTTGTGTTACAGCCTTTACATCATTGTAGTAAGATTGTTGGGGAATTAGGGGAGGGGGGATATTGGGGAGAATGGAAGATATAGGTACGAGTAAGGCAAAGCTACATACATTGTAAACACTGAACAGAAAATGTATGTGAATATCTAATGGCGACGCCATTACTGTAATGAAAATGTGTATTCTATGACTATGATTTTCTGTGATTGTTATGACCTGCTCATTTATGATCTTCTTAAATGCCAATAAAAAAAAGAGTTAAAAAAATAAAAAATAGAAAAATTGCCGGGTCCCAATGGCCTGCACCCTCAGGTTCTAAGAGAATTAAGTAATATGGTAGACTGTTGTTACTTATATTTAAAGGCTCTATAGTGATGGGGTCTGTTCCATTAGATTGGCACATTGCCAATGTGGTGCCAATATTCAAAAAGGGGGCAAAAATCAGCTAGATAACCGATTGGTCACGTTTTCATGTCGGCTAAGACAGTTATTGGAAGTCCCCTATGCCTCAAAATGTGGAGGAGTTCACGAACCGAATGGCAGAATACTGTCTATTTGAAAGATGGATGGCCAAAGCACAAAGAAATACTTATAAGAAATACTTAGAGAGGTGGATTATGTGGATAAATTACCATAAAAATTAAAGTGCATCGTCGTTAAGTATGGATGCTTATTGTTACTTTAGTTGACATTTGTTACTGATATCTGTTTCTATAATAATAGTATAATAACAAAAATTTTGTTCAAAGGAGATTCGGAGAACAATTGACAATACATTGTATTGTCTTTTTGCATATACCTTGACAATGTAATGGAATGGAATTGATGATTGATGTATGATTTGTAATCCCTCCTATGTCTCTTAAATACAAAAAGCTAATGTTTCAAAAAAAGGGGGACAAGAAGTGAACCTGTAAGCTACAGGCCGGTAAGTCTTACTTCTATTGTGAGTAAAATGTTTGAAGCGTTTCTAAGAGACGCCAGATTACCTGAAGGAATATAGCTGTATAACTCCATATCAGCATGGGTTTATGAGAGGTCGCTCCTGTCAAACCAATCAGATCAGCTTCTTCAAGGAGGTAACTTCTAGACTGGATCGGGGAGAGTCATTGGATCAAAGTATTTGATACTGTGCCGCATAAAAAGTTGGTATATAAAATGAGAATGCTTGGTCTGGGTGAGGATGTGTGTACTTGGGTAAGTAACTGGTCAGTGATAGAAAACAGAGGTTGGTTATTAATGGTACATACTCTGATTGGGTCACTGCTACTTGTAGGGTACCACAAAGGGTCAGTACTGGGCCCTATTCTCTTTAATATATTGATGACCTTGTAGAAGAATTTTGCAGTAAAATGGCAATATTTGCAGATGATATAAAACTATGTCAAGTAATTAACACAAGAGAAGACAGAATGCAGTTGCAAATGGATCTGGATAAAATAAGGTTTAACACTGATAAATGTAAGGTTATGCACACGGGTAGGGAAATACATGTTACCAATAAACAATAACAGTGAATGGGAAATCACTAGGAAACATTAACATGTATTTTAGTTAACTGTAAGCTTAACTGGAGCAACCAGAGTCAGGCAGCTGCTGCCAAGGTAAATAGGATCATTGGGTGCATCAAAAGAGGTTTAGGGGCACATGACAAGAACATTGTTCTTCCTTCATACAAGTCACTAGTCTGACCACATGGAAGATAGTGCATAGTTTTGGGCACTGGTACTCAAAAAGGACGTATCAGAGCTTAAGCGGGTTCAAAGGCGGGCAACTAAAGTAATAAATGGAACGGGCAGACTATAATACCCAGAGAGGTTATCAAAAAATGATTTTTACTAAAAACAGGTGACTGAGGGGCGACCTAATGACTATGTATAAATATATCAGGGGACAATACAGAGATCTATTCCATGATCTATTTATACCCAGGACTGTGACTGTAACAAGGGAGTGTCTTCTACAACTAGAGGAAAGAAAGTACCTCTACCAACATAGAGACCGCCCCCCCCCCCCCCCCTTACTGTAAGAGCAGTGAGACTATGGATCTCTCTGCCTGAGAACGTGGTAATGGCAAACTCAATAAAAGAGTTTAAGAGGGGCCTTGATGTCTTTATTGAGCCTTACAATATTACGGTCACTAATGACTTTAGACGGGTCGGTGAACCGGGGATTATTCTGATTGCCAAAAGTGGAGTTGGAAAGGAATTTTTTTCCCTTAAAGGGGAAAATTGGCTTTTATCTCATTGGAGTTTTTTTTTGCTTTCCTCCGGATCAACATTAGGGGGTGAACTAGATGGACAAATGTCTTTATTCGGCCTTACATACTATATTGCTATGTAACCATCATACATTGTGAATGGTGGATCCTGTGTTATCTATATAGAGGTGTTGGTGTTACCTTTCATAGGTAATCTTGTCTGTAAATATGATGAGATGATTGCTGAAAAGTTTTTTCTACAGAACAGGAAGTATTATTACGTTTAATGGTCGGTGTTAAAAATGCAGGATTGTAGGGTTTTCCAAACACTTATTGCAATTATGTTAAGTCAACAATTATGTACATTAGAAAATAAAACAGAAAGTCAAAAATTAAAATAAAGGGGAGAAAAAAAATGTCTCCTTTCCTCATGGCATCACTAATATTTTAAAGATTTTTAATATAAATTGTGGCATTAGCATTAAAAAGTCAACAACAATATTTAAAATTTGATTTCTACAATAGATCGTTTTCTGGTGACACCTTGCTCATAAATCACGGTTACTCATTAAAGGAGCAAGTCATGTAGTAGGCATGCACATTAGGCAGCTGTACAAAATGCCATTCTAGTGTTGAATATACAAGGTGAGTTACAACTTGGAGTAGCTATTCTGTATCTGCATCAATGCCTGTCTCAAGCCCCATAATCATCACAGGGAAGCATAATAACACCAGGGTGCACATTAGAAAATTATACCATGCCCAGGCTGTTGTTTATGGGAAAACCTTTCATGTGACAGCGGGACCATTTTAATATTAGCAAACTTATACTTTTACTTAGTTGTATAGCTACAATGTTATTACATAAAATGCAATACACACACATATATATATATATATATATATATATATATATATATATATAAAAAATATATTCTATTTAAACAAGATATTAGCCTTCAGATTCTATTCCATACAATGGTGAAGTGCACTAAGTGACAGTGAATTCCTCGATGCAATTACTCATAAGAAAGTCCTTGACACGACTGTTTATGTTCTGTTTACGACACGATGCTGAACAATGACTGCAGGAAGCAGATATGAACTACAGTCATCAGGCACGTAAATGGTGTCACCTGCCGCTATGAACAAGTGCTGGTGGCACACCTATGTTGCTCCACAATACATCGATCAGCGATTCTTCTTTGGAATATAGCTTCCATCAAGCTGCATTAGAAACCAGAAGCATCTCTATATGTTTAAAGGGGAAACATCCATTGTCTGAATCAACGTTTATCTGATAGCTGACTGGTGCCCTATGTATAAGGCAACCTTAATTAGAGATTACTGTAATAACACCCTCAGCACATTATACATCAAATCACACAGTGTATTAATTGCGGACTTGTAGACACTGCAGTAAATTACAGTACAATGCAAATGAATGGGCTTTTACAAAATCCTATTGGCATGTAGAGTAAAAATATTTCAAATATAAATCATGTTTAATCTTTATGGAATGTAGAATGTATTTTACCCACTGGAACGTATAACATGAAGTCTGTGGCCAAATTTGGTTGTGTACGCTCATTGTAAACTATTCTCCAAAACAAGAAAAAAAAATATCTACAGACAGCTCCACCCCTGCCCCACCCCTCCCATTAAGGGGCGGAGAGGGGGCGGGAGCTCAGTGCACTGCTCCCAGTCGGTCCCGCCTCCCCCCTGCAGAGAGGGACAACGTATATCCGCAGGGCGTGAAAACCTGGCCAATATACGCACATCTGAATAAGCCATAAGGCTTCATTCACATGAGCGTATATTGGCCCCGTTTTCACGGCCGGCCCATATACGCTACCCATCTGATGTACTAGTTTCCAATGCCTCAGTTCAGATGGCCGTTTTTGCTGTGCATAAAAATGGCTGTTCGGAAAAAATAGAGCATATGGTGCACATTCCGGTCGGCCGTTTTTACGCCGGCCCGAAAAGATAGTTCTGGAACTATTATCCAGACGGAATACAGCGGCCGGTTCCATAGACTCCTATGCAGCCGAAAAAGGGGTGTGGGAGGGAGTTTAGTGTCTCTTCTAAACTCCCACCCCCTTTCCTCCCCCTCTCCGCCCCTTGCTGGCTGTTGGCAAAGAGAGGGGGGCGGAACAGGTTGGGAGATTAGCACACTAGTCCCCGCCCCATCCCGCCCTCCTCCATTGCAGACAGCCAGCAAGGGGTGGAGAGGAGGAGGAAGTTTAGCAGAGCTAAACTCTCTCTCTTCGCCCGACGGTTTTCTGGGTATGGCATATACACAACCATCTGAGCGGGCGTATAAACAGGAGATGCAGCCGTGACTTGGTCACGGCTGCCTCTCGGTCATGCGATTTTCAGTTGAGTTGTGGCCATGACACGGTCGGCTGAAAATAAGCCCTAAGGCCTTATTTATACAGGCATAGCGTTCCTACGTTGGCTGCATTGCGGCCGGAAAACACAAACGAGAGAAAGCCATGACCAAGCCTCGGCTAAAATTCACGTTTTCACATCCGTTCACACACGAAATACTTCTAATGGTTTAATAAAGCCAGCTGACATGTTTTAGCAGTGCTAGCCGCTGCTAAACTCCCTACCCCTCCCTTTACCGGCAGCTCCCATAGCAGCCTATGGGAGCCGCCAGCTGTTCACGGACGAAAGATAGGGCAAGAGACCTATCTTTTCTGGCAACGTCAAAACATTGGCCAGCATATCTTCGTTGGCTGGACATTTTTATGCGGCCAATAAATCGGCCATCTGAATGAATGCATTGGAATCCAATGCTTCCGATGGTGGCGATTTTTTATCATGGGTAAATTAGCCACATAAAAACACTTGTGTGTATAAGGCCTAAAAGTAATACTACAGTACATGACAGCATATTTTGTGCTCATTTCTTTTTACACTTGGAATTTTCTTTGACTGTTACATTAACCCTTTGCAATCCAATTTTGGATTAAGGGTTTCCTAGGGGGGCTTTCTTTTTCTGCCATTATACAATGGCGCCATCTGTTGGCTAGAACCAGTACTGCGGTATGGGACACGCTGGAGAGGCCCCCCCGACAACAGAGCGGCCAGTAATCTACAGAAAGAATACCCTGCCGGTCGTCTTCCGACATCGGAACTGTGCAGCCTTCAATCAGAATGTCTTTAGACGTCAGTGGATTGGAAAGGGTTAAAGAAGTGTTCCTAAGACATACAACTCCTACCTGGAGCATGGGTGAAGTTGGGACCCTTATGTGTCCAAGCATTTGGACCATCTATGATCAAACACTGGGATCCCCAAGGATAACGATAATGGTACACCCTAAAGAACTTAGGGTAGTAGGCAGTGCAAATCTGTGACCACTACTCCATTGACGACTATGGGACACAGCCAAGCAGCATGCTCAGTTGAAGGGAACCTATCACCTGCCAAAAGCCTAACTTATGGTGCTGTTCGGTGAGGTGACGATGTCGGGAGCTGTATATTTTTTTATACTCACCTCCTTGGTGCCCTAGTTGAAGTTTACGTGCTGGACAAAAATTTTCCTTTTTTCAGAGTCCAGTGTGTGTGCTTTCCTATACAAATCTACGGAACATCATGTGCTAGAGACTCTGAAAAGAGTTCTATTTTCAAAAGAGTTGGATGCTCCAGGCTCCCTGTCATCTCACCTAACAGCATCACAAGTCAGTTTATGGTACTTTAGGCAGGTGACAGGTTTCCTTTAAGTCCCATAGTAGTGAATGGAGTGATGGTCTTGCATGCGTTCTACTGTGTGTGTGCTGTTCTCATGGTCTCTCGGGGCGCCCTGCGGTCAGACCTACAACGATTTGCTGTGAAAAATCTACCACATGTAAAAGTAGCCTTACATTTAGATATGATTATTATAAAATAATATCAGCAGCTGACGCAGCTCACCTTGAAGGAGCCATGCCAGTGTTTGGTCTTACCTCAGCATTTCGTACAGCATCCTCAATACCTAAATCAATGCAGGAGCCCAGACTAATAAGAAGTAGAGCGCAAATTCCAGCTATCATTCTTGAGTGGAGAATCCACAACTCAGTGTTTCCCAATTCCAGCCACCACCTTCAATCTAATCATTACACCATCACATCTGCAGCAGACACTTATTCACTGTGCAAAGATGAGTCAAGCTAACCAGACGTTTGTCAGCCAATCTTCAGAAATTATTTACACCCATTCTTCTTATTCCTACTAACAGGTCCTTTTCTTATGGAAGCATAGATCCATCTGTTTAAGTGGTCTTTGTATAAGCACCTTTTCATCCTATGCAGTCCTCTAACATCACATAGCTACCAAAGTCACAATGGCCAGCATGATCCCGCAGTCATCTGTTCCATAAAGAAATGCGTAGCCCAAGCAGCTGTGATACAGATGCAGTAGTGCAGGGGAGTTATGTTCTCTGTGCCGGGATATGCGGCTACACAATCTTTAGAGATTATAAGGATCCAGGCACCTCCCAGGGCAGGCGGAGTCCATAGGAAAGCAGTATTGCTAATCAACAGCAGGCTGGAAACAGTCACAGGAAACTCGCTTGTTTCTGCACTGCTCATACAGTGAATCATTTTACAAATTCTTAACTCGTTTCTCGCCTCTCAATGAAGAAGGGAGGGGGTGTGAAATGCATTACGACCAAGAAAACACTATGAACTTCTGTTGGTTTGAAACTGACAATCAAAGTGATTGTGTATACTCCTGGCGTCAATTACAAATACACAAAAAGTTAAATATAAGCTAATTAGCTACTTGGCACCAGACCGAGCAGATGAGTAGTGCAGGAAGTAGTGGACTCAAATTTGCCATAGAGCAATGATTAAGCACACTGCAAAGGTGGTAACCTTCATGGCCAGTACAAAAGGTAGACGACCGCCTAAGGTGCCACAGGTGAGGTGGGGGTGCAATTTATTTGGTAATTTTATTTTGCAACTCTTCACTTTTTATACAATGAGTGCTTTCATCAGTGATGGAAGTGCTCATTATTATGGGAGTCCCTGAGAGCTGAACAATTTTTGTACTGCTCACAGATCTCACCTGGCTGGTCATTGTCTGTTTCAGCCAGATATCGGAGCTGCACTGAGCTTTGACATCGCTCACGTCAGGACATAGTGTGCACAGGTGTCAGCATAAGTTGCAGCATCTGCAACAGAGGAAGATGCAGAGAACTGGAGCAGCATCTGAGACAGTTGCAGTACCACCACCCAAAGCAGGCACAGAGCAGTGGGAGCAGATAAGGGGTTTGCTTTAATTATAGAATCTGATCTGGGGGCCAGTGCAAAATCTGCAGCAGGCCCTTAACTACCAAGTGTCATTTATAATACTGGTTTTGAAAGATTAGAAGTAGAAAAAAAAAAAGGGGGTGGTGGGGTACCTGGGAGCTATAAGTCTATAAGTCCCTTGTTGTTTTATATAGGAGTGAAAAAAATGCTCAATTTTCGATGAGTATAAAAAGGGTGCAGCCAGCCCTCGAAACGTCACACCTACCCAGGAGGATATGCATATACATGTAGTGAATGTGTTGTAGGCACAATCCCTTTTTCTTAAAAGGTACAAGATGTACTGTGTTCCCTCTGAAAAGTATTTTAGCTGGGGATACACAGTCAGCGCTGGTGTGTTCACTCTGAAGAGAAACCACACTAGCACTGGCTAGCACAACAGCCCCAAAACGTGTTTAGTGTATGCTGGATGTAATAAAAACAGAGGAGTTAAGCTTAACTGTACATCTCGTGTCGCTTTACGAAAAAAGGATTGCACCTGCAGTCATTTTTTTTTTACATTCACTACATTTATAGTACTGGTGCCTTCTGTTGTGGCAGTGGGGCCTTTGGACCCCATCAGGCTCCAGAGCCCTAGGAGTAACTGCTACTTCTGCATCCACTGTAGCTATGCCCTTGGCCAAAGTTTACTTGGCAGCAAACTCTTTTCGGTGCAGACTCCACAAATTTAACTGCTGGTGTGGCCATCGTAGATTACAATATCTAGAGTACGGACAGCACCAGATGGACCAAAACTGTGCAGCTCTTCAGAATTTTGACGCGTCTTTCTCCAGAATAGCTTAGTTTAGGACTGGCATATGAATAAATTCCCCCTACAGAATTCAACCACAGAGCCCTATTCGATTAAATGGAGGCTCAGGTTCTTTTCCTTTGAATCCGTAAGCCCAAAGGGTCAGATATAGATTTTAAATGCAGGATACTACAATTCAGTTTGACATAAGAGACAGGATACAAACACAAGCTTCAGAATTCAGGCGAGAGACAGAGCCCTGGCAGAGATCAGGCCAGTAGCGGGGACATAGAGTAAACCATCAAACAGTCAATAACTGGCGCCGAGGCTACTAGAAGATTTAAATACATCATCCATCACTTTGAAGATTGAGGGTAACTCATCGTAATGTTACACCAGTTTTGCTGCTACAGCCCCTATAAAGATTATGCATTTCCATGGTAGCAGACAAACTGTACAGTCTGATCCTGCAGTCACTCCCCTTCGCCTGTACCCTACATATACCTGATATAGTTTAGCAAAGAGTTGAAGACAGATAGAAGGGAAGTATGGCCGTAGAATGAGAGTACAGAGTTTACAAAGTATACTGATTGGGTCATTAGTATTGGGACCTATTCTTATTCATATATAAAATATCAATAGTTGCAGATTATACACAACTAATTAACACAGCAGAACACCGTTGCAAATGGATCTGGATAAGTTGGGGGATTGGTCAGAAATGAGGTTTAACACAGATAAATGGAAAGTTATGCACATGGACAGGGAAATACATGTCACCATTACACACTAAATGGTAAACTACTGGGTAACGCAGACATGGAAAAGGACTCGGGGATTTTAGTTAATTGTAAGCTTAACCCCTTAGTGACCAAGCCTGTTTGCGCCTTAAAGGGGTTCTGTCAGCAAAAAAAAAAATTCTATCGCAGGGCAAAAGCTGGCAAAGTTCCAGATCCTGCCACTGCTTCGACCACTGCCAGACGGCAAGTACTGCCGCCCGGGTCAGTGGGCGACGCATCACAAGTGACACGTCGCCTATTGACTGGCCTGGCCACGTCTAACCTGTGACATCCTGAGGAGTCGACGGAGAGTACGCATGAGTCCCACTTCCTGGCGCACTTGCCGTCGACTCTCCAAGGACGTCAGAGGTTAGACGCGGCCAGATTGATGAGGAAAGAAGTGACAATGCGCAGGTGCCGATGGGAGATGATCCCTCACGCGCCAGGTAAACAAGGGAGGAAAGACATACAACAGGATTAGGTTTTTTTTTAAATTTAAACACACACACCTTCATTTAAGGCTTATTCCGAAGTACATATATCGGCTGGGTTTGCACGCCCGGCCGATATACGCTGCCCCTCTCTGCAGGGAGAGGAGGTGGGCCGGGAGCAGTGCACTGAGCTGCCACCCCCTCGTCACTGTTTGCAATGAGAGAGGTGGGATGGGACGAAGCCAAGTTCCGTCCCCCCCATTCCAAATAGTGGAGAGGGGAGGAGAGGGGGTGGGGGTGGGGGGGGGAGCTGGATCATGTCAGGTTTCAAATACAGAGGCCTCCGGTAAGAAGCTTCTTTTTCTTTCATCGGTGAGGGGAGATAAAGTAAAAAAAAAAAAAGTTGAAGTTTTATGTGATCGCCCTTATCAATTGGCTAACGGTGATCATGTGTCCAGGAACCGCATAACCCCCCCCCCGGGACATCTTCAGGCTCTCGACTATCTTTGGTTGTCAGCAGCAGGGAGATTTAAAATTCCCCGGGCAATCCTCGAGTTTTGCACATACGTCTGCTATTTTGCAGACGGGTGCATGCGCGGAACCCGGGGGTAAGGCCCGCGGATAAAGATAAGGTCCCTAGATTTGTCCCACGATCTTAGGTATGTAATTTAATCTCCCCTCATGGATAGGATCCGTAAGGGGGAAGTGAAACTTTAACGTTACATGATCATGGTTATCCACTGGATAATGGCGATCACGTGTCGGGGAACTGCATCTTTGACAGCCGGGCTCTCTGGCCATCGGCGCATGCGAAGAAATGGATTCAAAATGGCTTTTGCTTCCTAACTGGATAGATTTATATCCCTAAAGTTTGTGACGTGGGGTTACATTATGAGGTTTGTGTTCACTTAATTTTATTTTTAGCAGTGTATGACATACAAGGCAGGCAAAACTGTAATGAAATAAGAGGGACTAAAGAGTAACATACCTCCTCAGCATCGTCTAGCTAATCACATTCAAAAGGGCATCTTTTTATATGTCGGGTTTCCTCATTCAAACCTTTTAAAAGGAGATGGCTGTCCTGGTCCAAAATGTATACATTATTTCCACTCTGTAGTTACCAAACATGAGCATTGCGAAACTGTTAAAAGCACACACGAAAATTGCAAGTTCGCACGATGCGATAAACAAACCTGGGCTACAATCACCCCCCCCCCCCCCAAAAAAAAATCACTGCAAATCGCAGCTAGATAGAGTGATTTTTCTTACAAGATAGCATGAGAAAGCATCACTAATGTGAATGACCCCATTGGAAAGCATGGGCTACACATACATCAGTTTTCTTGCTCAATCGCATTGTGGCAAAAAAAAATTTTTGTGCCTGTGTGAAAGCGGCCTTAATAGTTTTATGAAAAATTATGCACCCTATAGAACCTAAACAAAATATGAAAAGTCTACATAGCAGCCGTACAACCCTGGGTCTGTACTTGAAGGAGGGTCTCCCTGCCCTTTGACTTGTATGCCTCACCAATGGCTGAATGAATTCAGTGGGGGTATGGTTTTTTTAAACCACCATAGCCACACATGGGACCCTGCAAAATGTAATGCAGATACCACCTTGAGTAAATATGAGGGCACCGGATGGGGTTCCAGGCTGTCTTGGTGTAACACTAAATAGAGATGAGCAATCTGCAGGTTTAGAGACATGTCTTATGAAGTTCATAGCCACCAAGGGAGATACCTTTTAAGAAGGAAGGTGGAGATGCCCTTTACTCTACAAAGGGAGATGACTGAACGCAGTTGAGGACTAGATTATAATCCCATGGAATCAGAGGTGGTTGATAAAGACACTGCATGATCCTCCACCATGGATAGTTCACTTAGATGCCAGTGGGTGTTGGAACGAAATCAACAGTAACGAAAACAGTACCGAAATCAGGACCCTGCAGAGAACCAAGGCTTAGCCCAAAAATGTTTTACAAATGAATGGGATATCAATTCTTGCAAGGTGGGAGTCAGTCAGTTTCCAGCAGTTCCCCTCTCTAGCCAAAAAAACAAGCATTCAAGCATGAGAATCCGTATCAGAGCATGAGTTTTTTTTTTTTTTTTTTTTTTTTTTTAAAACAAGGTAAATTTTACACTGCAAGACCTTCTACATTCCTCTATTGCCTGAGTGTGGCATGACTACAATGCTTAAGTGTACATGTAAAGTGAAGCCAAGAAAAAATATTGTAAAGCATGGCATCGTTGGCACCAAGGTCTTAATTTTCTATAGTAATAAAAGCTATCTATTTAATTGCGTACTGCCACCGACTGGCAATTTTAAAATCTTTATAAAAAAAGGTTAAAAATGTTAAATGTGGCACAGCCCTTAACAGTACATTTTTAATCTACACAAAACAGTATGCCAGTATGACTAGCAAACACTGAATACAGTATATAGATTGAATTACTTCAGAGCTACATTGTTTGCATCATTTAAATATTTCAAAACTCACAGTACGCTCATCTTGTGTGTGAAAGCACCAGATTTTACTAAAACTGTGTGCCTGTAATATATATGCAGTCCTCTAAGGTTTAAAACAGATGAGTGAAAAACACTCCCAATAGAGCCCTGAGATGTTGTGAACTAATGGAAGCTCAAGTTGTTGTGTTCGCAAACAGTACCACCACCAATCCAGAGAGTTTTGATTGACACACAAACACACCAGCCTCAGATTCCCTGGCATTTTAAATAACAAATCTTATCTGTTGTTCTTGACCTGTAATTTGGGTATAATTGATAATAGAAAGATCTAGGACAATAAAAATAAACAAAAACACAAAACACATAAAAAGAAGTCATTTATTGTATTACAAAAACACTTATTTTGGCAATATTTCGTATCTGTCAAATTGAAGAAATAGGGGCAGAGTTCTGTAATTTAATAAATTTGCAAGAAAACAAAAATACCTCACATTTCTGGGAAAGCACAAAAATCAAATAAGAAACTTGTAACTTAATTCTAAGCACTCTCGATGCAATGTAAAGTAGATGACAAGGAAGGAAGTTTAAGCTAGTAAGGCCTGTTGCGCTGGTCATTTCTAAAGTCATTCCTAAAGGGGGAAAAAAAAAAAAGTGAAATGGTTAGTTGTCTGCATAATAATGTGAAAGCTCTGGTATGTATCCACCTTGGATACTGCAAGTTGTGTAGTTTGACAATGTTTTTCAAGTACCAGAATCACTACCATCACAAGCTAGAAAATAAACTTGCTAGACTGCAGCTAGTATATCTTCCAGAGGAACTGCAGATACATGCTGCTCTGATCTTAAGAATGGGCTTCAACAGCATAGGCTGTCTAAGGAAAAAGAAAAAAAAAACAAAAAACTATTGGCTGTGTATTTAACGCTTTCCAATCCATTTATTTTTTCTCATCCATTCTTCCCCGGCTCCAAATAAATTGGAGCTGGGGAGAATGGATGAGAAAAAAAAAAATACATTTTCCCTGCACCCTCCTGATCTGACAGCGTTCAGGAGGGTGCAGGTGCTCACTGCACTGTGGGGGGAATGCAGAAGTAATACTTCCGCATTCTTCCTCCCGGCCCGGCGATCATGTGACCGCTGGGGTCAGGTGGCACCCAGCGGTCACATGATCGCCGAGCGGAATGCGGAACTACTTCTTCTGCATTCTCCCTTCGGCCTCCCAACTCGGCGTTTACGTGACCGCTGGGGGTCAGGTAACACCGGCGGTCACATGATCGCTGGATTCGATCTACATTACATATCGCTAATTGAGCGCTATGTAGTGTGTAAAGAAGGCAGAAAGGGTTAAAAACCTTGTCTGCCATCTCCTCGGGGGGTCCTTGATGAGGATAAGTGCAGGAGTGCATCTGCACCCGATGTGTCTGATGATCGGGTGCAGATGCACTCCTGTACTGCAGAGTCAGGCCTGTCCCGACATCGGAGCTGTGGAGGGAAATGATGATGTCGGGGCAGGCCCAACATTGGATTGGAAAAGGTTAAATGAACCTGTCAGCTGGAACTTGCTGTTCATACTGCAGGAGGAGCCGAGCAGATTGATGTAGTTTTATGGGGAAAGATTCAGCATAACTTGTTTTTTATTCATTTATATCTCTGAACTGAACAGTCCAGTGGGCGGTCCTATTAGTGATTGCCAGCTACCCTTGTATGTAAAGTCAGACACTCCTGTCAATCACTGATAGAACCGCCCACTGGACCACTCAACTCAGAAGCAGCAGAGATACAAATTAATAAAATACAAGTTAAGGCTCTCACACAAGCGTTTATTTGCTGAATATTGTTTTCTGCGTGCACGAAATATGCAGCACTAACGTTTTGCTCTGCGTATTTAATGCATTCCAAAATCACATGCAGCATGTTCTATTTTCAGTGTTTTAGAAACATTTCATGCAGTAAGACCTCCATTGAAATGAATGGGATGTGTGAAAAATGCAGTAAATACGCAAACGTATGTGGCATTACTGCATTTTTTACGCAGGTAACTATGCCACAGGGAGGGGAAAGGGAAAAAAAAAAAGTGGTGACATTATCAGCTTGATTGCCTGCATTGTTACAATGCAAAGTACGCAGGAAAATGCACACAAAAACGCAGCTCTGCACACAGTAAAAACGCTGCGTAAAAAACTGTGTTTTTACATATGCTTGTGTAAGTGGCCCCAATACTGAATCTTTCCCCATAAAACTACAATCTGCTCGGCTCCTCCTGCTCTATAACATCATGCCTGCAGTTTGGACAGTGTGCCCAAGCGGACAGATTCCCTTTAAAGATAGAATGCCTACAAAACTAAACTACGGGAGTGTTTACATGTATACATTGATCTCCAATTTTATTCAGTCTCAGCATTATCAATGTTATCTGAGGTCTACAAAACTGTCAATTGTTCTGCTGAAAAAAAAAAAGTCTCATCATACCAGCCCAGGATACAAATAAATGTAGCAAACTTAAATTGCCACAGTTTCACAATTTGGATTTCTGCCATGCAGCAAGTGTAGCATATGGTTTCATGTGCCTCAGCTGTCCTTGCTGCATTGCCAAAAACCCCATTCCACATACATGGTAATTTAAATGTAAATCCAGGCGCTGCTCTCCCTGCACAGTTATCAGCCAAGGTGTGTATAATCCTCTACATGAACAGGTGCAAAAAAACAAACAAAAAAAAAAAACAAAAACACTTTATACATCTTCTAATCACCATTATTCTAATGGCTAGAGCTGGTTACCCATACAAGTACAATATGTTTCCACGATTTGCACATTCCCTTCAACAACTCCAAAATGGGGAATAGGAAGGTTTAACATTACAAAGATCAATTGGTTATCAGTCTGAAGTAAAAGTTTTGAAAAAGGTGAGAAAAAGAAGGATTACTGTTAAACTATTTTAGCCAAATGTCTCCGCGCAAGGCATTTGATCCGGGTCTTCTGGCTTGGTGACATCCCGTAAATAGGTCACATTGGCTTCTATTGGAGAAACTCCAGCCCATTTACAGGACACCGTGATCTCCAGAGCTGCTCTAGTCACATGGATAAACATTTGGGTGACCGTTGCAGAGAAAGCAAACAAAGACTGGAGAGGCAGTGGGGGAAGGAACACGTCAGATATAAAATATAGTTACCTCATCACCGCTACCCAACTGTCATAAATGTATTTTTATATCGGAAAACTACTTAAGCCACCATGTATTCAGGCAACTAAAATGCAATAAGACTGTCTAAATGCTGCTGTAATC
This sequence comes from Eleutherodactylus coqui, assembly GCF_035609145.1. Taxonomy (NCBI): domain Eukaryota; kingdom Metazoa; phylum Chordata; class Amphibia; order Anura; family Eleutherodactylidae; genus Eleutherodactylus; species Eleutherodactylus coqui. The sequence continues at coordinate 329,451,933 of NC_089837.1, read as the reverse complement.
AGTCAAAACTCTGCCTCCCCCCTCAAATAGTGTTCAATGGCTACAAGTTTTTGCCAGTGCAAAACTGTGGGGCCACTGCAAGCAATGAAGGTTCCGGCCACATGTGGTCACTGCAGCATGAAATCCTAGCGTAACATGATCAGAACGGTCCACCGATGACAAAAGAGGAAAAATAGGTTATTTTAGAAAATATTCACCTGCCACCCATCTTTCCTCCATAGCCTCCTCTGTCACCACCTCTTCCACGTCCTCGATAGCCTCTGTCACCACCATAGCCGCCTCGGTCGCCACCAAAACCACCTCTTCCACGATCTATGAGAACGAAAGATTCAAAGTTTACAAAAATTAGTGTAAGAAGACTCATTACCATATTTCAACTGCTGATCAGAAAATGACAAACAAGGAAAATACAAATACAAACCATGGTGGCATGCTTCACTAAAATGCCAAGACCGATGGCAGTCAGTATATTAGGTTACAGTTACTAGTCAGTGTTATAGCACCGTTTAGCAAAAATATCTGCAAAAACTGTGATAGGACTACAATGCAAATAGTTAGGAAGAATACAACAGCTTAAGTTTTTAAACTTTACTTGAAAAAAAATAACAAACCTCCACTTTGTCTCGAATCTTCAGGTCTGGGTTCACTGCACTGATTACAGGAGTCCCTCCTGGCAAAGTTAACATTTCCACAAGAACTGTAATTCACAAAGATAAAATTGCTTTTAATGCGCAAATAAAAAAAAACACAAAAAAAAACAAAACACAAAAACAAAGAGTCGAACATATTCTTCAATACAACAAAAGGCGCTTACGGATTTGGGCACACCCAGTCTCCACCTTGTGGTCCACCGCTGCCCCCTCTGAAAGAGCCACGGCCTCCAAAGCCACCACCCCTATGACCTAAGGGAAAGAAATATATATATTTTTTACAATTATATTTAAATACAAACTAACAAACTGTAGCTTGTGCTATTAAATTTTAATTTCCATCATATCAATAACTTTTCATAAGTTAAGAGCTCCTAAACTACAGCTTCAGACACTTTCCATTACTTACCACCTCCTCGCCTGCCGCCGCCGCCTCCTCCTCCTCCTCCTCCTCCCCCGCCAGCACCACCACTGCCTCCTTTCATAAATTCGGGCCGCCGAGTAGCAAATGAGACCTTGATGACTTGACCCATAAATTCTTTTCCTTTGTGAAAAATAGAGTAAACCACCTTAGCTGCCATTAACAGGCTGCATGACACAGGTACATGTGAGTATGATATACTTTCTGAACTAAAACATTAGCAAGAGTACTAAAATAAGGTTAGCTTACCATCAAACCAATCAATGGCTGCTTTGGCTGAAGGAGGATCATCAAACGAAACTGTTGCTTCTCCTTTAGACTTGCCAGTTTCCTTGTCGGTGTAGAGATTAATCATTGGCTTTCCAGTCTTCTTATTAATCTACAGAAATAGCAAGTATAACTCAGTGCTCTCCAAAGAGAGCTTTTGACCTTCTTGAAATACTCAGGTTTCTATTGAAAGATTTTCAAAACCTCACAGCATACGACTGAGTTGAACTGGATGGACTGATCTTTGTTCAGCCTTACAGACTAAGCACCTTGAACTTTATAGTGAAATCTTTATTAACCCCTTAAGGGCATGACCTTTTTTTTATCCATAAGGATGCGTTAATTTTTGGGGGATTTTCATCTCCCCTTTTTAAAAGCCTTAATTTTTTTTATTATTCCAGCAACATGGCCATATAAGGGCTTGTTTTTTTATGTGACAAACTGTACTTTTTATTGGTATCATTTTTGGGTACATATACTGTATTGTAAAACTTGTATTAATTTTTGAAGGGGGGCAGGGAGAGAACACAAATTCTGTTGTTTTTTTTTGCTAGTGTTAATTTACCACCCTGCCAGGACATAAACCTATGTCTTGAGGCGTCAAGAGGTTAAAGGGGGCATCTATCTTTGAACTATTGATAACCCATCCTCAGGTACCAGTGCCTGCAATACTAACGCAGGCTGCTGCAGTGTGTATGGCGTTGTCAGCTTCCGGCTCCATACACTGACACAGCAGCCCATCGAACAGCTGATTTGTGGGGGGTCCTGGGTGGAGTTCAATTACTGATGGCTTGGCCTCAGAAAAGGTTATTAATAGTTCAAAAACGTGGACAATTCCTTTAAAAAGGTTCTACGTGTATTGAACTTAATTATGCATAAGTGGATTAACCACTTAAAAAGAAAACAAAACCAACTTACCTTTATAATGCCGATCTGTTTGAAGTAGTCCGCCACTTGATCTGGAGATGCATCTTCACTCAGTCCTTGCACAAAAATGGTGTTATTGTCAGAATTATCCTGATCATCTGTAAAATAAAAGTACAAATATTAAAATGCCAGTCACTTGGTAAATTAGGCCCCATTTCTCTTTTTAAAATATTCTTACCTGATTCAGGTTTATTACCATAATCTCTAGATCCTGAAAGAGTACAAAACAAAATATTGGGAAAATTTAAAAACAAATACAGTTGATATATGGTTCACTTTCTGTGCTGTAACTAAGAACTAAAGCCTCGCAAAAAAGTTGGAAAAGTGACCTGTGACAGTCATAACTTCTACAACTTACAGTATTCCTTCTAAAAACAAGCACTTAAAAGTAGAATACACATTTTGATTTGCACACAAACACTATTCTGCCTGCCACTACATTTTAGTGCTGTGTGGGTAGCTTATAGAGAATCATTGGTTTAAAAATGTATTTATGAAAAAGCGTTTTAGGAGTCTTAAGCCACCCACCTCAATGAACAGAAACCATCATGGGCAACCAAAAAGTGGAATTACAAACTAACCAAAATGATTTGCTTTATAATGAAAAAGTGGTTCTCTAAAGTGGATTGCACAGCCAAGCACAGTAATGATGTCTGTAGGCTACACATACAACTCAAATACTAATTACTACTACCGATAGCCATTACCCATCAAACGCTGAGCTCACAAAAGATTTACCTCAGCTGTCAGTTAGAGCAAATTGTGACCGATTTTATTTTTCTTACAATGCACAAAGAATTACTGTACATGGAATTGATCTTATCCTGAAGAACTGATGGCTTATGAGCCGGTTAGCTTCAGATTTTTTTTTTGTAGCAAGTACAGCACTGTGGTTGTATAATGGTCAAATATGCTATAATAGTTGGGTTACTGAACGCCCGAAAATTTAAAATTTGATATTGCTCTGATTACAAGTTATCCCTTATCTTTCTCCCACCAATCTCAAGAACAGAGGTCTCATGTCAACCTCAATGTGGGGCTACTGCACCCCCACAGTGAGTAGACAAGTGCACCAACGCTTTATTCATTTTCAAAGGGCCTATAGAGCTACTCAAGCGGTAAGCACTTGGGCATTTCTGTCAGCACCATTGAAAAGAATTGAGTGCCAACCATGCATGCACAGCCAGTGCTCCCCCAGATCCTATGACTCCCGCAGTGACAGGGGGATCCCTGTGAGGAGACTGCCATAAATCAGCAAGCTATCAGCTATCCTATGGACAGAGGATAACTTCTAGATCTTGGTACAACCGCTTTAAGGCTGGGTTCACATATGTGTTCAGCATTACTGTTTCCTATTCAGTCATGGGAACGAGAAAACAAAATGCCAGCTGAAAACATGTCCAGCCCCTTACTGAAACAAACTATTACCTATAATGGGATCCATCAGCAGTCATGTTGCCCAGCATTTTCCTTGGACAGAGTAGTGCAGCATGCAGCATTATTTCATCTGGAATTTTGTGCAGTTCTTGCACCAGAGGCTCCGAACAAAGCCTCCAGTGAAGATGTGAACAAAGCCCAACTCAAGTGATCGGACAAAGCATCATGATTTCCACATACAGTATTTTTATTTTTGTGGCATCAACTCCATTCGGGAAGCATCTGTCATTTTAATAGATTAGAAACACAGAAGCAACCACCATGGTATCCGCTCTATAAAGAACACTGTAGAGTGTAGATCTTTATTGTTCAGGGGTGACTTGTCTTAATACAATGAGCAAATTACTTGGCAGGGAGATTTCAGCTGCAGTAGATTAAGTAGAGAAGTAGTGAGAAAAACTTGTGATATTTGAGTGCTGGAAGTGTATCTTCATAGTCCTTACCCTAGAAGCAGTCAGCACACTTGCCTTTTGAATGTATCTTTGCACACAGATATAAGATAGCATTTATTACTGGCCTGAAATAAGCCGAGTCCTGTTCAATGCAACAGGAATTCCACCGAACGGATCTATTTTCTGGGCACTTACCACCAAAATTTTTGAAGCCACCTCGGTCGCCACCGCTGCGGAGGAAAAAGTGGAGACATGATTTTTTTGCCCCCCTTTACCACAAAGGGCTGTTGAACTCAAACCCCAAGCAGCTTTCAAGACGAGTGTAGCTTCCCTTTTACAACCCCATGTACATAGTCTATTTTTTCAGTAACAATCATTGTACCACCTTATTTCTAGAGAGGTTCTGAGATTCACCAATTCTGCTCAATTGCTTGAGCAGCCAAAATGCTTTTATGTTGTAGGATACTTTGAAAGTAGCCGAGATCTCAAACTGTGATTTAGGAGGGTGTACATGCATCGGTCCATATTACTAAGCTTTAGCATTTTCACTGGTCAGAACACTGAGCTAGAAGGGGTTGCACAAAATCATCACAAATATGGCTGCTTTTTTCCCCAGAAACAGCATCAATCTATCCAAGGGTTGCCTTTGGTATCACAGCTCAGCTCCATCAATAATTGCGGTTGAGCAGCAATACCACAGACAACCAGTGTACAGGTGTGGCGCTGTTTCATAAAGAAAGCAGCAATATTTTTCCAATGCTAAACAACCACTACTTGACATATCCAGGAGAATATCCTAAAGGACACATTCACTCAGTTGTTCACAAAATGCTTACCACTTTCTAAACCATTTAAGAGGCTGGTCAGTATTGTATAAGTACGACAAATCACTGTATTATGAAAATCTATGCAACATGAACACCTTGGGGTTCACTTCCTCTCCAATTTTCAAGATTCCCACTTCATGTTGGTGAATGGAACCATTTTTGCTTATATCAGTAGGCAAGGGTGTTTTAACCCTTTCCAATCCACTGTCTGACCTCTGAAGACATTATGATTTATGGCTGTACAGCTCTGATGTTGGAAGACATCTGTCCGGGTTCTCTTACTGTTTATTGCCAGCCTCTCTGCTGTCGGAGCCTATCCAACGTGTCACCTCATGCAGTACTGGCTTTAGCCAGCAGATAGTGCCGTTGTATAACGGCAGAAAAAGAGTAAGCCCCCTAGGAATACCAGGATACAAATTGGATTGGAAAGGGTTAAACCTCAAGTGGAGCATTTCTACAAAACAGACTAACCTACACTCGTGAACTGCAACAAAATGCAGCTTTGATATAACCTAGGTTTGGGCAAACTTCAGGCAACAACTGTATTAAAAATCAATTCACTTACAGTAAGCAGAGATGTGGAAAAAAGTAAACAAAAACTGGAAAACTAGATTGACAGGCTGTATAAATTCTCATGACAAGGCTTAGTGCGGACAATGCAGTGAACCGTGGGCCTAGAACATACTATAGCAGTATGGCCTATGCGTTTCTGGCTCTGGACCCTTCACAATTCATTTTAAAAAGGTAAACAGATTTCCTAGGTACAGAAAACTTATTGTACTTTTATTCAAGCAGTATCCCATTCTGCAGCATTATTGAAGTCACGCCTTGCCCCTCAGCCCGCCTTTTCATCCCATCCCAACTGTAATATGGCTGCATATAGCTGGGTATGTGACCATAATCGTCACTCAGCCTCCGCCATTGTGCGTCGTGCTTTACTATGTAGTAATAAGAAGCCATCTTAATGTTGAACTCAAATTAAGCTGTAGATTTCATAAAGGGCTTTCAGACATGTGAGAATATAAGACTTCTTCCCTGTGCCGGGACATTATAACGTAAAACACTGACGTTAGAGATGGAGAGACCAAATCATGGGAAAAGAAAATGGCAGAATCTGTAAATTTACCAAATTCCTGCTTAATCTGGGTTTACAAGTCCATTGGGCGCTCTCACTCAATGACTGACAATCCTCCTTGAGCGAGCCTAGAGTTGCATCAGTCATGGGATTACATTACTAACCCAGAGAAAGGAGGGAATTAAAGGAATTTACACTGAATACTTCATCTTTTTCTACATAAATCTATAAAGTGAATCTGCCCAGTTCCTCCTGTTCTAGGATGACATGTTCAACCCGATAGGAAAGGTACATTACAGAGCTGCTGGAGCATCCCACTGATTCTGATGGATCAGACTGCATATTTAGTGTGACATTTGCGGTTGTGGGAAGACTGCATGTCTGGCAGTTGCTTATCCTTGTCTTTATGGCAACAGCCATCAAGTATATGAGCAGCTTTACAGAATGTACGCACTGGAGTATTGCTAGAAACACAATTTGCATCTTTTGAAGCTACAATACGAAGTCCAGAACACAGAAGTAGCAAGTTGACAGGTCATTATTCGAGAAACTCAAAACATTAAGGCCTCATGTCCACTAGAAAAATACAATCTGTGCAGAATCTGCCACGGATTTCCACGGCGGATTCGCTTTAAATGGTATTTTTTTTGTATGCAGATAGCAATGTTGCCGATCCGCACGGAATCCGCGGCAGAATGCAGCATGCCGTGTTTTTTCTCCAGCACGTGAAAAAACACAATTCTTTTAAAATGCCATCCGCGGGTGCAAAAATCAATTTAATGGACCGCAGATGGCCAATGATTCCCTATGGGCAAAATCCGCTGCGGAATCCGCAATTCCATTTAGCTAGTGGGCATGAAGCCTAAGGCCTCATGTCCACGGGGAAAATCAGATCCGCTGCAGATTCTCAATGGAGAATCTGCAGCGGGTCCCTCCTGCCCCGCGGACATGAGCGCCGAAAATAGCAATTTAAAAGCATTTACCTATAAGGCGCGGGCGGGGAAGGTCAGCTGTTCCTCACGGCCGGATCTTCATTTTCGGCCGGCGGATGAATTCCTGACGCCGGCGGCACGTCGTCGACGTGCCGCGCGCATGCGCCGGGCACATCCGCCGAGCCGAAGCAAGGGAGATGCGGCCGTGAGGAAGAGCAGAGCTTCGCGGCCCGCTGCGGGTGAGTAAATGCTTTAAATTCCTATTTTAGGTCTCCCGCGGATCCGGACGGCTTCCATAGGCTTCAATAGAAGCCCGCGGGAGCCGTCCCCGCGGGAGACCCGCATGAAAATGGAGCATGGTCCAGATTTTTTCATGCTCCATTTTTTTAAAAATCACTTTTATTGACGATCCGCGGGTATTTATGTACCCGCGGGTGGTCAATGCATCCCTATGGGATGCGGATCCGCATGCGGGAGATCCGCTGCGGATCCTAAATCATATTTTCCCCGTGGACATGAGCCCTAAGGCCTTATGTCCACTAGAAAAATACAATCGGCGCAGAATCTGCCACGGATTTCCACAGCGGATTCCGCGCAGATTTGCTTTAAATGGTATTTTTTTTGTATGCAGATAGCAATGTTGCCGATCCGCACGGAATTCGCGGCAGAATGGAGCATGCCGCGCTTTTTCTCCCGCGCGTGAAAAAACACAATTCTTTTAAAATGCCATCCGTGGGTGCAAAAATCAATTTAATGGACCGCGGATGGCCAATGATTCCCTATGGGCAAAATCCGCTGCGGAATCCGCAATTCCATTTAGCTAGTGGACATGAGGCCTAAGGAGCATATCGTTAAAGTGAATCCATGACCACTCCTGTGGTCTATATTGAAAAACTCCTAATTTTTTTTTATCTTAACACTTTCTACTTGTAGTTTCCCAGTTTTGTACCATTTCTTTTGGACAGGAGTGGCTCTAGTTGCAGTTCTGTCACTTACAACCAAAGCTATTTTTTTGAATCTTGTCTGCATTTAACGGCTGACACCTTCCTTGTTTATACATATCCTAATGATCCGACAAGGGACATTACCCCCACAAAATGTGTTATGCATGGACTTGTAAGGGACCCTGCCAGGTCCCCTAAGTTGTCTGGGCAGAAAAGTCTACTGACATACACCCTGATTTCAGGGGTCTCCCACTTCTACCAATCCATTCAGTGGTTTTGCAAATCTGTAGATAGTCCAAACAAGCTCCTGTCTATTCATATACGCACACTCGCCCAGCCCTCCAGATGTTGGACAGATCTCTCTGTATGCAATGATTTATGGAAGAACACACATAACCTGGAAGCAAAGATGCAATTGCTACAACGGGCAGTCAATAGAAACTTGTGTTAGAGGTAACCTAGTATTGTCTGGACCAGAATACCTGACAAAACAGCGCTTTAAACGACAGGAGAGAAAAAAAAAAAAATAAAAAAAAAAATAGAACGGTCCATAAGATTTTTTTAGATGTTTTAACTTTGCAGCAAGTAGGAGTTTTCTCTCCTCAAAAATGGTGCAAATCGACCATCTCCTCTCTCCATACAATTTCTCACCCCAAAGCTGCAATAAAACTGCACTGCCAAAGTGAGTGGGATAAACCACTGCCAGACACCTCCAGGTGGTGAGCATTTATCCCTGGGCACAAAGTACCCCATCTTAGTCCCTATTCTTGCAAAGGGCTTAGGGTGCTCGCGTGCATAGCGAAACCCATGTCAAAGCACACAGCACAGAGTTCAAACAAAACTCTGCTGACTGCATGTGATCACGGTGGGCACAAGCTATGTGCCCTTCTCATGGCAGGGTGTATATAGACAAGTAAATGCAGCAAAAACTCGCACTCCTAATGGGTGTGTATAATAAGATTACATATTAAAATCCTACAGAACATGCAGCTCAACAGTACATTTTCTTATTGAGAATATTGCTGAGTTTGAGAAGGCTAGAACCTGAAGAACCAGATGAGAAACACTGGGGGGGGGGGGGGGGGGGGGCGTGGACACCAATCCTGGACCAGTGCACTAGAAAAATCAGAGCTGGTGACTGGTGCCAGTCTAACATTCTGGCTGGCTGCAGCCATTCCTTGATGGAGCTTGCTGCATATAGACTCCTTTTTAGCATCCTCTACATTTAGTGTTCGCCACTATATGGATTCACCTATATATGCATTTTCTGACATGTCATAAGAGGTCATGGGATTTGATCTGTGCTGTGATCCCAAGCGCTCTTTTCAATTGCATGTAAATTACAGCTCCATTGCACAGTAGGAAATTTCAAAGAGACTTGAAGATCAAGACATCTTCAGAAATCAAATGGGACACATGGCCAAGGGGTAAAAGCAGTACTTAATCTTAGTAAATGGTAACATGGTCCAGACCTCCACAGTGACATCTTCTGACATGTAAGGAGATGTATAAAAAGGTGAACCTCAACTTTAAGAGCGGTTGCAGTTGAATGTATTGCTGCTCATTTGTAATACGGATGTATTCCAGATAACATTGCAACCATATAAAGATCAAATACTGATATAATTTGCCTCCATACTTGCTGTCATTATCACTTTTTTAAAACGTGGCTATAAAAAGTGAGACCATGTGAATAGATACATGGGTTTAGATTAAACTCTGCATTATGGTCTGCAAAAGACACACCAAATATGGAGTAAAAATCTGTTTTTCCAAAAGCGGCACCGTAGCCCACGGTCCCTCCCAGCTTTTGTTTAGGAATGGCTACCACTTGAGATTGAAGCGGTCACATGCCAATACCGGGAGCTATGAAGCCAGGAGAACGGCACCTGACTGCTGTGGCCTGATTGGCTGCAGCGGTCAAATGATAGCTGCTCTTAAAGACCTGAAGGGCCACAGGGCTGCAGTGGTGGATCACCAAGGGAGAAGATGGGTACCACAGTTTTTATTGTTTTATAGATAAGATTTTTTTTTATATACAAGTTGTCTTTCATCTGGACAACAGTTTTAAGAAACCATCCTTACCCAAGATTTAAAAAAAATGCCCTATGGAAAATGCCCCCATGTTAGGCCAGTTTCATAAGAATTACTACAGGTGCATTTCTACACACGCATTATAGGCAGAAATCCCAGCTCAACCTCAGTCTTAATCACCAAACATCACAAAGACCTAGAAATGTTAGTTTAGGCGACCAACCCCATGGTTGGCCAGGAACTTGCATACGTAAAATTCCCATGCAAGATTGGATTTGGACTGATGTAGTCACCAGCTATTATTGCTCAGAGGGATCACAGACAATCCAGTGAAATCAATGAACAGCCAAATATTCAGGTCCTTCAGAGTGAGACCCCACTTGGCTAATATAAAAGGACTTCAACAAGCTAAAACTTTATGGTCATGGTTATACAAACCTTGTCATGAAAAATTGTTTATAGTGAACAAAATAAAAGCATTATAAAATACATGACCTCTACATACGAGACAGAATGAGTACTGCGTTTAACTCCACAAGTCTGTCACATTTCAGGTCTCTCAGACCATATCATCAGCATGCAGGTTATATCGAATATTAATGAGGAAAAAAAAAAAAACAAAAAAAACTTTATAGTGCATAATAAGTTTTGTACTAACCTCATTCCAGCAGGTTTATCCGAGTCATAGCCACCACGGCCTCTGCCACCGCCAAAACTTTGGGACCCACCATAGCCTCGATCACCACCATGCCTGCTGAAATCTCGACGGTCATCATCTGTATAAAGAAACAATATACGTGAGAAATAAAATGTATTTGCAATATACCAGCCTACATTTAAACACCCCTAGCTTAAAATTTTTAAGGGCCATGTCTCTTTTTTAAATAATCATTTATGTATATCCCGTATTTATAAGTCAGCTACTGTTACCTTGGTTATTTCTTTCTATCTGAAACGCCTGGCCTTTTTCTCCTCAGACATGTGATCTCAATTCTGACCAGCTCGTATTGACTTTGATTTATGTGCTCAGTTTCTAGTCAAATTCTGAGTGTGTGTGATGCTGTTACATGAATCTACCACAGAAACTGCCTTGAGGGGGGAGGGGGGGGGCACACTCCTATTACAGCTGCTGCTGATGACACAGCTCCTGCCACACAATCATACTAGATGAGATCACAGCTCATCCTCCTGACTGTATACTTATGGTTGGTAGCCGATTTAAGTGATTATAACAACTGTTACCCCCAGCAAGCAAAATGGTATAGCCCCAGCTAATGCATTATGGGATAGTAAAAAAAAAAAAAAAAAAGTCTTAAGATGGTGTCTGATAAGCTTCAGACAGGCAGTTGCACTGCAGGGAAGTGACTGCAATACACAAAAATTGAGAAATGTATTTTTTCCCTCTTGGGAGTGTCCCTTGAATCAGTAAGGCATAACTGAGAACTCAGACTCTGTTAAGGAGTTTAAAACATACCTAACTTTTCAGACAACTTATGCTCACTTAACCCTTTCCCGCCCCATGACGTACCGGTACGTCATGGGAGGCGAGTACTTTGCGCAAAATGACGTACCGCTACGTCATCGGGATAGCGCGAGATCATGACTGACCTCGCGCTATCCCGCAGCGGGAGCCGGCTGTCAGTCATAGCCGGCGTCCCGCTGTTAACCCCTTCCCTGCCGTGATCTAAGTAGATCGCGGCAGGGAAAGAGTTCAGAGGGAGCGCGCTCCCTCTGTGTCTCCGGCCGGCTCTCACGATGTCATCGCGAGAGGCCGGCCTGTCACCATGGCAACAGAACACCAGACACTGGCGTCCTGTATTGCCTATGATTGCTGTAGAAGCAATAAGGCATGGCAGAGCAGTAGCTCTGCCATGCTTTATGACAGCGATCATAGGCACAGTGCTGTAAGTCCATCAGAGGGACTCAAATTGTGTAAAAGTAAAAAAACCCTTTATGCTTTTTCTATTAGCATAAAAAAAAAGGTAAAAAATTAATTTAAACCCCACATATTGGGTATATGGACGCGTCCGTAACAACGTGTACAAAAAGTAGAACACGCTTTTTATTTTGTACGGCAAAAAGCGTAAAAAAAAAACGCTACAAAACAAAAAAATGCAATAAAAGTGATCAAAAAAGCCATACAAAATTGTACCAATAAAAACTACAGCTTGTCTCACAAAAAATAAGCCCTTATAGAGCTCCGTACATAGAAAAATAAAAAAGTTACAGGACTGAGTGCAGCTATAGAGAAAAAAAAAAAGCAAAAAAAAAAAAAGCTTTATTGCACAAAAGTGTAAAAACCCCCAAAAAAAGAATTTTGGTATTGTTGTAACCGTACAGACCCGCTGAAAAAATTTTGTGTGTCATGTATGCTGCATGACTAACGTGAAAAAAAAAAAAAAATTTATGTCAGAATTGATGCGTTTTCTCTCCGTTATCATAAAAAAATTAAAGTTTTACGATATAGTCTGTGTACCCAAAAGTGGCACCGATAAAAACTAAAGCTCGCCACGCAAAAAATAAGCCCTTATATGGCCGCGTCGATGGAAAAATAAAAAAGTTATGGCTTTTGAAAAATGGAGATGAAAAAAATACCAAAAATCGCTTGGTCCTCAATGCCAAAATAGGCCATGTCATTAAGGGGTTAATAGCCTATGTGCCTCTCAATTTTGTAATATACATTCATTAAAAATTGTTTTGTAATTTAAGTGTGAAGTGCAGCCCCTCTGCAATCCACCACTTCTCATTTAGCTTCCCTGGAAACTGGCATTAGGACACAGTCTTCGCTGTGGGGAGGGGCTGTCTTCTCAGGCTCACTCATATTGTGTCCACATGGACTGAAAATCTGCGACCACTCTCAGCCTCTCCAGACCTTATATTTACCTAACCAGTTATATGCACTTAAGTTTATGTTGTAGGCAAAGCAGTATATTTATTGTACAGATCCTTATTAGTGGCTTTACTAGGTCTTGTGCGTTTGCAGTGAGCAGGGACCAAGTCAACACTGGAGGAACAGGTAGAGTGAGTAATTTTATTTTTTTTCTTCTTACACCACACCCTAACCTGGGGCAACTGGTTTTCTTTAAATGACCGAAAGCCCCTTTGAAATGTATACAAAAGGTTTTAGCCGTAAAGCAAAAACACACACACACACGATGTATATTACAAAGTGCATTTATATGGCCATACAGAAGTGTTTAACTTCACTTGCTTTTGCGGGACAACCCCTTTAATTTAAAAATAAATGAAACAGTTAAAGGGGTTGTCCGGCCAGAAACATTGCATGTCATTACTTCTGTTTGCCCATTTCCATGCACTTTGTAATATACATTGTGCATGGAAAATGAAGCAAACAGAAGTTTTGGACTTACCTGAAGGGGTGCAGGGGTGTCCCCCCAGGGGAGGCCCCCCCCCCCCCCCGTGCTGCTCCTCCGTCGTCCCTGGTTACGACAAGAATCTGCACTTCTTGTCGGGCAGCAGCAGCTCTCGTCAGCGCAGGAACGAGCCTCTTCTCATCCGCGCATATACGCTCTCCTTGTGTGCAAGGGGGGGGGGGGGGGGGGGGGGGGGGGGGGATGGAAGAGCGAGGAGCAGGAACTGAGCTCCCGCCCCCTCTCTGCCTTCTCTCCACCCCCCCCCCCTGCACTATTTTCAATGAGGAGGTGGTACGGGGGCGGAGCTAATTCAGCCGACTTAGCCCCGCCCCACATCTCATTGAAAAAAGTGCAGGGGGGGCGGAGAGGAGGCAGAGAGGGGGGCGGGAGCCCAGTTCCTGCTCCTCGCTATTCCATCCCCCCCCCCCCCTGCACACAAGGAGATTGTACATCGGTCCCGGCTGCAGAGAGAACTGCGCATGCGCGGATAAGAGGCTCGTTCCCGCGCCGACGAGAGCTGTTGCGGCCCGACAAGAAGAAGAGAAGATTCATGTAATAACGAGGGACGTCGGAGGAGCAACACGGGGGGGGGTGGGGGGGGGGGGGGTGGTCATCCCTTCAGGTAAGTCCAAAACTTCTGTTTGCTTCATTTTCCATGCACAACGTATATTACAAAGTGCATGGAAATGGGCAAACAGAAGTAATGACATGCAATGTTTCTGGCCGGACAACCCCTTTAAGCACATGCTATTTCCTTGTGTCAAATCCAGCAAAATGACAGCCAGAAACCAAATGAACCCTATTATAGTCATTGGGGTCCGCTAGGCATCGATTGGTTCTGTCATGCAAGTTCCATTCAGCCAGGGGTTGCCGTTTACCTGCTCCTCAAATACAGCAGGAAAATGGAAATACCTAGCACTGATGTGAACAAGCCCTTAAACAATTCATAAACATTTAAGAATTTTCTATAGTAGCAGCTCTTGGAAATGTGAAAGACTTAAAATGAATTTTGAAACAAACAGAACAAGTGATGATACTGAAGGTTGTCTTCTCGAAGGGTTTGTGCCAAGCTATAACGCTAACCACAGGACAAATAGCAATCATTAGTAGGGGTCCAACCACTGGGATCCCCCACTGATCCCAAGAATTGGAGGGGTGGGGTGTTGTGTTCTGGCAACCTGTTTATTGAATGCAGCAGAAATGTGCAATTTCCGCTCCTTTTATGTGGGGGTCCTTTGGGACTCCCATCCTCCAAATTGATGCGGGTCCCAGCAGTCAGACCCCAACTGGTTGTAAAGTTATTCCCCATCCTGTAATTAGGGAAAAATTTTATATCTTGGCACAACCCCTTTAGATGCAATACCCAACATTTGAATGCGTGATAATATACATCACCTTGAGAGGAATGGCTAAAGCCCTCTTTCCGGTAGGACTGAGTCTGTCCACCATAACCAGACGATTCATAGGATGGTTGATTTTGATGCTGCCCAAAACCCGACCGTGGCTTTTGCTCAAAGTCTGGCTGCTGTTCATAGGGTTCTTGAGGCTGCTGATAAGACGGTCTGCTATTAGCAGACTGGTTTTCATATGATGAACCTCTGCTGCTGTATTGGGAAATTGACATTTTTCAAAAGCAAAATTCATACAAAGTACAATTACTGCAATAAAAAAAAAAAAAAGCTTCTCTTCACAAGGAACATTTTTTTTCGCATAGGAGAAGCTACATGTTTAATTCCAAGATCCCAAATACTCCAATGGGTCAGAAAAAGCTAAACAATGGAATTTCTTAAAAGATTACATTGAGGGCACCGTCTCTAGATAATCAGAAATTTCTTGAATACCTCCAGCGTAAATGAAGCTAATCTAAAATGAAAACCAAAGCACCTTTGCAATCGACCCAAAATAAGAATTTTTATAAAGTTTACTGTTTACAGCCCTTTTACAGGCATGTGTCTGCAGAGTAACAACCAAATTCTGTTCAGTGTCATTCTGCAGCCATACTGTCTTCCATTACCCCCTTTATGATCAAGCACATGTGGTAGGCTAGCAAGGAGAGTACAGACAAGAGTGGATATTACTGCAGGAACAGGCTGTACAGGATTTGCTTGCTTATTATAGAGGGAAAGTCTGCGTTGTGAGCTGTAGAAACAAAACAGGAGGAAAAATAAAGTTTCTGTAGAAGTGTACATAGCCTACAAAGTTAACACAAAGAAAGCCAATTCTAGTCAGAGTTCCATTAACCCCTTGAGTGGCGGGTTTCTTACCACCCTGTCGTGCCCACCAGGGCAGGTTTTTTAAATGGTCTAATCATTTAATTTCAACTAATTTTGCAGTTGTGTTCCAAGAGCCATAACTTTTTCATTTTTCCATTGACCAGGCGATATGAGGGCTTGTTTTTTGCGGGACAAGTTGTACTTTTTGATGGCATTATTTTTGGGTATATGTAATGTATTGCATCATTTTTGTAAAAAAATTTGTAGGGAGATTGGGGAAAAAAAGAAATCCTGCCATTTGTTTTTTGGATTTGATTTTTACGGCGTTCAGTATGCAGAATAAATAACATGATTACATTATTCTCGGAGTCAGCACGATTCCGGCGATACCGAGTTTATACAGTTTTTTTATGTTTTGCTATTTTTGTACATTTAAAACATTTTCTTTCTTAAAAGGTTTGCTTTTGTGTCGCCACATTCCAAGAGCTGTATTAATTTTATTTTTCCATTGCCAGAGCTCTGGAAGGGCTTGTTTTTTGTAGGATGAACTCTAGTCTTTATTTATCCAATTTTATGGAACATGTAAAATTTTGATCCATTTTTTCTAGTGGCAAGATAAAAAAAAAATGCCAGAATTACAGAATTTGTTAATTTCTATTTTTCACTGCATTCTCTGAGCAGTATAAATAATATACTAAAGTAATTCTACAGGCCGGTACGATTATGCCAATACCAAATTGTAATAGTTTTTTGGTTTTTTTTTTAAAGTGTGAAAAAGTAATAAAAGTTGATTCACCCTCCTTTTGCCATATCTATAATAAAAAAAATCTAGATCATAAAAAAAAACATATTTGGTATTGCTGCGTCCGTAAAAGTCCGATCTATTAAAGTAGCACATTTACCCCGCACAGTAAATGTAGTCCGAAAAAAATAAATAAACAGCACAAATGCACTTTGTCACCACGTCTCCCAGAAATAAAATGCAATAAGAAGCGAACAAAAAGTCGTATGTATTCTGAATTAGCACTAAAGTAAACTACAGTACATCTCGCAAAAAATTAGCCCTTGCTCAAGTAAGTCGATGGAAAAATAAAAAGGTTATTGCACGCAGAAGATGCAGCAGAAATTTTTAAAAATTTAATGTCTGAAAAAAATTACAAATACTACAACAAAAATAAAAATCTACACAATTTTGGTATCGTAGTAATCGCACTGACCCATAGAATGAAGTTATCATGTCGTTTTTGTTGCAGTTTGTGTGCTGTAGAAACACGACGCACTGAAAGATGGTGGAATGTCATTTCTCTTTCATTTTACTCTACATAGAATTCTGTAAAAGTTTTTCAGTACAATTTATGTTACTTTAAATAGCACCATTGAAAAATACAACTCGCCCCGCAAAAAACAAGCCCTCATACAGCGACGTCAATGGATAAATAAAGGAGTTATGATTTTTTAAACGGGGGTGGGGGGGGGGGGGGGGGGGAGTGGGGAAAAAAAAGAAAAAGGGGGTCGTGTCATTAAGGGGTTAAATAATGTACTACCTTCCTTCTGTGTCACTATGACGCAGGGATACCACATGTGTAATTTTATTTTTAATTTTTTTTTTTTTTTTTACAAAGTAAAGGGAGACAAGTGTTTATTTTATTTTATTAATTTTTTTACTTTTTTTGTCCCTTTAGGGGACTTCCACAGAGACCCATCAGGACCCCCTGATCACATTCAGGGGTTCTGATGGTGGCAGCCCTTTACATGCTTCAGTCACAGATTGCAGCATGTAAAGGGTTAACACAGCAGAGACCAGAGGTTCTCTCTGATCTCTGCTGTAAAAGTTGGTGCCTGGCTGTCCTCTGACAGCCAAGCACCAGCTCTCCCTGCCACAGAGACCATCGACTTGCTTCTGACAAGCCGATGGTCTCTATGGCAACCTGTATACAAACCAGTGCAGGGATTTGAATTCAGAGCGGGAGATTGCCGACAGATCGGCAACATGTCCCAGCTTCTGTTTTCTGGTTCTCTGTGGGTCTGTGCAGGCAGAGCACAATGCCATAGCTTGTGGCATTGTGCTGTGCAGCTCCCATAGTGATATATAGCCTGGAAGATTTCCGGGCTATGTCGCTATGGGCAGTGGAGTCACAATCCAGGTGCGCACTACAGGTGCGGGTCAGAAACACCATCTTTTCTCCTTAGAGAGAGCATCTAGAAGGTTACTGAAGACTTACAAGGGCATTCATGTTCCTCTGGATAATATGCAAATAAGCAAAATGGAACAATACAGCTGCAGCACCACCGATTGGAAGGCGGCATTCCTGCAAGTCAATCTTAGACCCTTTATACAAGCCTTGAAACAATGACCCACTCACCTTCTAGGTGCTCTCCCTAGGGAGATAAAAAAAAAAAAAAAAAAAATTTGCGTTCCAGACCCACACAACAAGCCTCTCGGCAGCCAAACCAGAGACCTACTGCACACTGATGAGGGCCAAACATGCCGAAACGACTGTTTATGTATGGCTTCTGGCTTGGCTTTCAATTCGCAGTCATTGTTACAAGGCTTGTATAAAGAGTCCAACATTGAATTGCAGGAATGCTGCCAATAGGTGGTGCTGCAGAGGTATTGTTCGATCTCCCAAATGTACAGGTAAGGGTAACAGCAGCCTGAATTCTGATAGATTGTATTTTCACTTTGAACACAGTTTGCATTCAAATCTTTTTTGTAAGTTGTTACCAATCTTGGCATCAAATCTGGAAGTACTAAAGGAGCTGTACCAAAACAGACTTATCAGCTATCCATGGGATAGCTTTATTAATCTTCAATGGGACTGCCAGAGAAAGTCAAACACTTGTCACTCTGCTATTTCAGTCAGCTCAACTGAAGAGGGATGGAGTGGTGTGACCGCCGCTTTATGCAATCTTCACATCATTCAGGGGGACGCAGGACTGCTGTCTTCAGGGTTGGTGGGAGTCTAATCGCCCAGACACCTTTGTATTTTTTTTCTCTTTTAATCAATGCATTTTTGAAATGAAAACATTTGTTTTCATTAAAAATGTCTGATGGTTTGATTTCTGCAACAAGTTTGCCATGTGTAAACACAACACACCCTTAAGGACTGGGGTAACATGCCTAATTGCTGAGTGCACACAGACTGTTACAGGACAGGGATCATGCACTTTTAAGGACAAAATCGGCTGTCAAAATTTCGGAGTCTTAAAAATTATGTAGTACAAAATTAGTTTAAAATAATTAAAGCTCTTACCCTCCTATTGATGATTCAGAAGTCTGTCCATAACTACCATATGACTGCTGAGCTTCATAGGGTGCAGGAGTAGACTGTCCATAAGCTGAAAACACCCAATAGGTTTAGAACAGACGTTACTTGGTTAAAAGAAAATATATGAGTAACACCACAATGTATATTAGTCACAATACAGACTATCCTGCGTGATGCTATTTTCATGGATAATTTAACGTGATTGGACTCAAAGGCGGTTATATAATTGTACACTAACAAGGTTTTAGAAAAATGGATTTCCTTTATTATGTTCATAACTGTTTCAAAAGAAAATTGTATGTTGTTTTTCACCTTCAATAAAACAACGAAACAAAAAACGAACTACTGCACAGATCCGCACAGCAGTCATATATATGAGTAGTCAGGGTGATTGACACTATCTTATGCTGCTCTCCAGAGGACTGCAAGAAGATGGTGACATTCCATACAATAAATAGTACATAATAGATGCAGTTTGGTACAATACCTGGCTGACTCTGACCATAGCTGGGATTGTACCCTCCATAAGATTGCTGCCCATATGCTGACGCCTCTGGTGCTTGTCCATAGCCAGAATAATCCTGAGTACAGAATGCATTTAGTTAGATCTCAAAACATCACAAAAACACACAAGACGGGACTGCGGCATCAGAGCACACTCGTGACGATGAGAGAACAATGTTCCATCTCTGGATCTCTAGTTTCATAGGGACGGATGTATGCCATGTTTGATGATGGCCTAAGAGTACAGTACATGCGAGTTGGGTTTTACCATACCTTATGCACATGCTGCAGAAAGAAATGAGGTCGATTTAAGGTTACATGGATTTCAAATCTATTGCAAATTTCTTTTGTATCTTCCTTAAATTCCATGCACAACGCAAATTCCACCATAAAGCATGTTTTACAGACTATTTTCAGACTATTTGTTGAACTACAGCACGCACCAAAGGCCACAGTTTAGAGCCGGCATGGATGACATTAGCATACTTAAGTTACATTTACCCACATACCTGTGAAGTTGGTGCAGCAGTCTGACCTGCTGGATTCGCATATGCAGTATAGCTGTAAAAACATACAGAATGTATGAAGAAAGTTTATAACAACCAATTACACTTCCATTAAAAAATGGCATGCTAGCAGTTAAACTTTGGTATTGTTCTTAATCCCTTCTTGACTACATGCATGCCTTGTAATAGCCAGCAACTGTGGGGTGTTTGAAACAGCTGACACCCACCAGCAGTGGCCACAGCCTGAGCTGGCTCCAACTGCAGTTAACTACTTATGGGCCATTCACACAGGACAATTAGCGCACAAAATCCATTTAAACAAAAATTTTAGCGATAACGTGAAGGGATAATGCAAAAAAAAAAAAAAACACAACCACTATTCAGTCGCAGTTCATTATCGCTGGATTTCAGTCAGCATAAAAACTATCGCTGGTTTTTCATTCTGTGTAGAAACGCTCACCACATCACATACACGGTAAAACTCTGAGCGAGAAGCCAGTGATCCAGCAAAGATCTCTGGCTGTGTAAACCCTCTGCATGCGCACCGGCGACCACTGACTACTTCAGCAGTCATGTCAGCACTCGTGTAATCGTTACCCGACTGTCATCCCGTGTAAAAGGGCCATTAGATACTATACTCAAACAATCACAATTTCAAGCACCCTAGTTGCAGTAAACTTAAAAAAAGTTTTAAGAAAATTAGCAAATACTATTTCAAGTAAAAGATTAAATTAAACAAAAAAAAAAACCCACTACATTCCTGTAAAAAAACAAAAGCAAAACATATAATTGGTACCGCCACGTCCATAAAAGTCCAGACTATTAAAATATCACATTAGTTATCTCACACTGTATATTCTGTAAGGGTATGGCCCCCTGCACACGGATGGAAATTCCGTGGCGGAATTTCCCCCAGAATTTCCACCTGTGCGCACCTGCATAGAACTGCATTACAAAATGCAATCATATGCAGACAGCTGTGATTTGTTCGTGTAAGGACACACGCGGAAAACAAATCGCAGCATGCTCTATTTCTGTGCAGGTCTTGCAGAGGCCCGCACAGAAATGTCACTCCCGACACACAAACTCCGCTCTGCGGATGCGCCGGCAGCTCACAGAGCAGAGCAGACGCGGAAGAAGGTGAGCCGCACTGCAGGGGAGCGGGTCGGATCCCACTGTGAGAATTCTCACAGCGGGATCTGAACCAGCAGTCTGAAGGCGGCCAAAAAAACCAAACGTGTAGGTTTTTTGTCACCCAGTCTCCAAGAAAACAAATTAATAGACGTAAGTATCCCAAAGTGGTACCGTTAAAAACTATAGCTTGTCCGCATAAAAAAAAAAAAAACAAGCTCTCACACAGCAGAATTCAGGCGGAAAAAGGAAAAAAAGAAGTTATGGGTCTTTATTTCTTTGAGGGTCATGTCGACAGAAAGCCCCCCCTTCAAAGAAATATAATTTTTTTAAAGTAGTAATCTATAAATAAAAACTATAAATGGTATCATAATCTTACTGACCTGCAGAATGATGTGAACATGTCATTTTTACTGCAAGAACACTGTAAAAATGATGCAATGCCGCCCCCCCCCCCCCCCATTTTTATTACATTGAAAAAATGCAGCCCTAACGCAATTTTCAGCAGACATGGATATTTGAAAACCGTAGCCATCGGCTGTAAAAGGCGTAAGGTTTTGAGAGTCTTTTTGTGGGAAATCAAAATGCGCATAAAAAAAGAAAAAAAAGGAAGAAAATGCAGTAGAAATATGTAGAAGCGCTATTTAAACACGTGGAAACCTATTAAAGCAACAGGCAAAGGGGAGGCCTGAGAAAATCTGATCTGCTGTATTCGACTCTATATAGCTGATCCTTGAGGTTACAGGCAAGGATCTGAGTCGCCATGCTGTAGCCTCCCACCTGTCCCAGCACAGCGGAGGGGGGACAGTGCCAAGTGTCCGCCCCTTCATGTCAGCAATGTGTAGAGGGCTTCAGCACCCAGACCCCAACACTTGAACCATCGCTATGTCACATCAGAAGTTCTCTCAAACTGGATGTAGGCTTCAGGATTTTACCTGCGTCCAAGACCCCCTTTACTAGTCATGTGCAACTTTAGCCAATGTGGAAGGTTACCTACAAATGCTCATTAGCTACTATTTACTACAGTGCTTTGAATCAAAGCAGCTGCCTGTCATAGCTGTCCCACAGTAACACATACCTTGGTTGATTTTGTCCTCCGTAAGTGCCGAAATTGCCAGGATCTAAAAACAGGAGAAAAAAAATGAAAATCACTGAATTTCTTACACTTTAACCTAAGGGGATGGCATTATCAACTTTTTAAAGCGCACCTACATATTCATTCTTCCACCCAATCTGATCATCTGCTGCAATGCCCCTGCACCCTGGGCAGGACAGTTACTGTGACAACCGTGCCACGCCCCAGAGAATCATGCTGGGGTCCAATTC
This sequence comes from Eleutherodactylus coqui, assembly GCF_035609145.1. Taxonomy (NCBI): domain Eukaryota; kingdom Metazoa; phylum Chordata; class Amphibia; order Anura; family Eleutherodactylidae; genus Eleutherodactylus; species Eleutherodactylus coqui. The sequence continues at coordinate 329,429,704 of NC_089837.1, read as the reverse complement.
CACTTAATTGCACTAACACCTAACAGTTGCCATAGTAACTGCACTGTCCTTCACACCGGAGGATAAGAGGTAGGTACGCTTAAAGCAAATACTAAAATATTTATTGGAGCATCAGATATGATTCTAGAGGTTTCCATCGCTGCTGACCGCGGTTACAACAGGAATAATCCTCTATACAAGGCAGCTGGGAGCATGGAAACAGCCAAAGCGGGCATAGAGGTGACGGGGTTATGGAAACAGCATGGCAGTGAGCTACACCGTTTCTGTAAGCTCTGGAAACAGTGCGGTTTGCTGTTCTGTACCTCCCAATCACATGGAAGTCAGAGCGACGCACAGCCAGCTCATCTGTTTCTGCAATCCCGACCATCACATACAGCCGGCCCACTCCAATCACAGAGGAGCAATATCCTTCTGCGAATGGAGACCGAGCGGCCGGAGATCTTTGCCAGCCACCCGCCTCCATTCAGAGTAAACAGGCAGTGGTCGTAGACCAACAAGCACCTGCTCACACCGGACAATCAGTGGTGGATTTTTATGCCGGCGCAAACTAAATGACAAATAAGTGAAGGAACCATCAGCCGTCGTCCAGTCGCCGACTGCATTTACACGGGAGTGCCTATCGATCAAGGTAAAGGAGTCCAGACTGTATGACCCTTAGCTTTAGTCAAGCTGGATGAATTCAATGGCCGTTTAAGTGAACGGGGCGCAACGTTCCCCGGGGCCGGACCTCCACATAGGCCTGTCCGCAGTGCAGCCCCCATTCTACATTTCCAGGGGCCATACAAGTTAAACGTTCTTTAACACGGTCTAAGCTGAGCGCCAATCCCAGCACTCATTTAAATAGCCTTGGCACCGGCTGAATGAGGGGCGAACAGTCATGAACCACAGACCAATGGCCGCTGACACAACTGGATGCGCTGCTGGCAGGTTTTGCGTACAGATTGGCGCTCACTGCACACATTTGCAGCGGACAGCCATAAGGGATGATTGTGCGGCAGTCACCCTCCCTAGAGGCCTTCAGCCATTAGAGGTGGCCATGTGCTCACAGCCCTGCACGCCAGGAGGGGGGGCGCTGGTACAGCAGGTGAGCGCACACCATACAAGACGTGTGCAGCCTCCGTGACACCAGTGCTCTGCGCCAGGGCTGCTCTACTGCCGCACGAGGCCCCGGCACCGCCCGACCCTGCGCACACTGCTGCGTCACTCCCAACCACAAGGCCGAGGACCACTGGTGGAGCCGAAGCACTGGGCCGGCACCCGCTGCCTACCTGAAGACATGATGGCGGCGATATGGAGGACACTGAGGAGCAGCACAACACCAGCACTCGGCTCCGATAATCACGTCACGCTGGAGAACGTAAGAGCGGCGCGAAACGAGCGTGCGTCCCACGTGAGGAGACCGCGCCGCACGTACAGGAAGGAAACCAGTGACGTCAGCGCAAGGTCGTCAGTCACGTGACTGTGTTCTATGTTAGTCGTAAAGCGAGACGCAGGCTGCTAATGTGCGTCGGTGAGGACTGAGGAGTGGCCTGGTTATGGGGAATGGTTTTCTCGCTGTACCAATGGCGGCAGAGTTCAAGTTCTGCCAGATAGTGATTCCCGACGGGGACAGGCTATGCACTCAGATAGTCCTACATACTAGGACTTTTAACGTGGCTCTAGTTGGTTTCTTACTCGTTCAGTTTGTTATTCACAGTAAATGTGTTTTTGTTTTTCCTTGAGTATTGGGCTGGGCTCGCACAAGCGTAATTTATTGCTTATTACACATGTGATATGTGTGCGCATAATATGCAGTAACTGGAGTCAATGAAAGTGCATTGATACATTTGCATATAATACGTGTGTGAAAAAAAAGACCACCACATGTTGTATTTTACCGCATATTACGTGTGATAGAGCCCTATTCGCTATAGACGTGTAATAAACATATGCTGCGTATATAGCCAACGTCCTAAGCAACAGAGTAAGAAATTGTAAAAAAGAAACAAGACCGCAAAAATCGCTGTCCTACACCGCCTCACAGCGCTAAAACGCTGCATTATACTTAGAGCACGCTCGTCTGAGCCCGGCCTAAAGCTGGCATCAAAGTGGGCAGACAGCCTCATTTTACTGATTTGAATAAGTAACTACTGTTTTCAAAGGGTTAAATGGGATTCAGCCACTGATGAACCACCGTCAGCATATAGAGAGTGAAGTTGCACATCAATACAATTCAGTCTAACTTGGCCTGAAATGGTTCTGGGTATGAACATTGGCATCAAAGTGTGTACCAAGACGTGAAATTTAACCCCTTAGTGACGGAGCCAAATTTTGGAAATCTGACGTGTCACATTAACATTGAATAAGGCCGCCTGCAGACGGGCAGGTCGGATCCGTCCGCGAGGATTCTCGCCGCGGACCCAACCCGAGCGCCTGCAGGGACCAGCGCGTACTCACCCGCCGGCTCCAGCTTTTTAATGTGCCGGCTTGCCGGGCAGCCAGCGCATGCACAGACCGGAGCCGGCGGCGGGTGAGTGACATTTCTGTGCGGGGCTCGCAATAGAGCATGCCGCGATTTGTTTGCCACGCGATATTTCGCGCGGCCGTCTGCATAGGATTGCGTTTGTTGACTCTTAAGGTTTTGCATATCCAAGTGATTCTGACATTGTTTTTTTCGCCACATATTGTACTTCATTTAGGTGGTAAAAATAGAGACTTAGCTAAGCAGCACATGTGAAAAAGACTTGGGTATACTAATAGATCACAGACTGAACATGAGTCAACAATGTGATGCTACCAAAAGGGCAAAAACAATTCTGGGATGTATTAAGAGAAGCGTAGAGTCTAGATCCTGTGAGGTAATTATCCCCCTCTACTCTTCCTTAGTCAGACCTCATCTGGAATACTGTGTCCAGTTCTGGGCACCACAATTTAAAAAAGACATAGAGAAACTGGAGCAAGTTCAGAGAAGAGTTACCAAGATGGTGAGCGGTCTGCAAATCATGTGCTATGAGCAACGGTTAAAGGATCTGGGAATGTTTAGCTTACAGAAGAGAAGGCTGAGAGGAGACTTAATAGCTGTCTACAAATATCTGAGGGGCTGTCACAGTGCAGAGGCATCAGCCCTATTCTCATTTGCACAAGGGAAGACTAGAAGCAATGGGATGAAACTGAAAGGGAGGAGACACAGGTTAGATATTAGAAAAAACTTTCTGACAGTGAAGGTGATCAATGAGTGGAACAGGTTACCACGGGAGGTGGTGGGTTCTCCTTCAATGGAACTCTTCAAACAAATGTTTGACAGGCATTTGCCTGGGATGATTTAGTAAATCCACTGAGCAGAGGGTTGGACCCGATGACCCTGGAGATCCTTCCAACTCTACCATTCTATACCAATAGAATTTGTGCATATTTCTTAAAAGTGCCAAAATTGGGAACATTTTGGAAATTTTTAATTTTTCGCATTTTCAACTGTAATATCTCAAATATGTGCAAACATACTGTACAAATGTTTGCTAACATGTATATATCCATCTGTTTACTTTATTCTAGGCACACATTTGAAAAACTTTCCTTTTTTTCTAACCATTTAGGAGTTTTTTGGGGATGCGGTTGTACCCGGGCCCAGGAGCCTTAGGGGGCCCATAAGGCCTCTCTTCTCCATATAGGGAGCCCAGTACCGTGAATAAAGCATTATAGTTAGGGACCGTGTTACAGATTTTGCATTGGGGCCCAGCAGCTTCAAGTTACGTCTCTGCGTTAAGGGGTTAAGAGAAGTTGGGGGGCCCCAAGATAAAGTTTTGCACCCGGGCCAATGAGCCTTTAGGATCCTGATCCTGAGGATAGTTTATACCCAGAAAACCCTTTAACCTCTTGATGTTGATGACCAGATTGTTTTGGTCCTAAAAGACCTGACCTCAAAATACATTTTGTGGCTTTTCTTTTGTGACACATCAGGCTGTTTTTAAATAAGGCCACCTGCACACGGGTGGAAATCCTGCGGCAGGATTTCCCACATGATTTCCGCCGCTCAAAGCCTGCATAGGATTGCATTAACAAACGCAATCCTATGCAGACTGCCGCGGTTTGGCCGCGCGAAATCTCACGCGGCAAACAAACCGTGGCATGTCCTATTTTTGTGCGGGGCTTGCAGAGCCCCGCACAGAAACGTCACTCACCCGGCCGCCGGCTCCTGTCTGCGCCAGTTGCGCGGCAGCCGGCACATGAAAGAGCCGGGGCTGCCGGGCTCGGGTGAGTACGCGCCCATCCCTGCAGGCGCTCGGGTCGGGTCCCGCGGCGAGAATCCTCACCGCCGGATCCAACCCGCTCGTCTGCAGGCGGCCTAAGAACGGGTTCCATCGTTTGTTTTGGTCATTTAGATATATCATTTATATAATCTCGAATTACGGGATAGCTGTTCTGATGGATTGAGTTATTGTAGGCATCTTTTCCCCCCTTATTTGTGATGCATTTTGCGGTCCATGGAAGCCCCAAATACAGGGGAAACAGTCCCTGTCATGACACCTGTAAGTGACAGAGCTAAATCTTCTAAGATTGAGCAGTTCTGCCATCCAGGGCACAGCCTGTGATCTCCGCCAGCTCTAGTAGAGGCAGCTATTCACTGGTTCAGGCTATGTATGCTGGAAAAGAGAAGGCAGAAGCCGGGATAAGTCATTTGTCTTCTCTGGGTTCTGGCAGTCTGACAGCTGGGCTCCAGCTCCATTGCAGGCGCGGTATACTGGGGCCATACATTTACAGTAGCATGGGTTTAATGCCCTGCCCACATGCCGTCCATGCATAACATGTTAGGGATCGTTCATGGATGCTGCACTATTTGTTCAGTAAAAAAACTGAAGCGAACTGAAAACATTCAATCTTTTTGAAATCGAGCCCTCTTACAGCCCAGTCACCGAAAAAAATAGAAACATGACAATGGAAAACAATTTTTGATTTAAAAATTTAAAAAAAAATCATGTCATAAAAGCAGAAAAACATTGACAAAGCTATGTACATTTAGTATCCCTGTAATCACACAGAACAAAGTTCATATATCATTTTTACTGCACCATGAACGCTGTAAAAACGAAAGCCCCCAAAATGGCACTTTTGCATTTTTTTCATTTCTCCCCATTTAAGACCACCACTGATCAGCCTTCTATCACCTATCCATAAGATAGATGGTAAAAGGCCACTTTGGCGCAACCTTATTAAGACCTATTAACATACGGCCGTATGTTCGAGCAATGTAGTCCACAGACAGCAAGCCTGGGATGATCCGTGTGCGGAAAATAAAGTATTGCCGCATGTCCTATTGTCTTTCTTCATGGATAAGAATAACACATGCAGTAACTAGGTGGCCATGTGTTGTCCAATGTATTTTGCACCACGGCAAATTTTTATGGGTGCAACTTTGAAATGGATGTGTGAATGTGGCTTTAGCCTGCATAGTGGTGCAGTACCCTATTGGTCTTCATCACATATTGGTAAAATCTAAACTTTTATCAAATGCAATTAAAATGTCACGAAGAACACACTAAAGCTAAATTCACACGGGCAAGCGCAATTGGGGCCATGAATCCCACCCCACATGTGAAATCCCTGAGGACGTGAGGCATTTTCAATGAGAGACCTCGCATAGCGTGCACTTTGCACATGATGCAATGCTGTCGCCGGTCCCATTGAAAACAATGGGCACTGCAATGCGAGAGCACGCGGCAAGACAGAACATGCTGCGATTTGTTTCCCACATAGCATCGCATCGTGGTGCCATGCAGGGAAACATCGCTCATGTGTATGACCCCATTCAAAAGAAAAGGGGCTCATATTTGTGCATCTTGCAACGCACAAATCTTGTGCAATTTTAGCGCCCGTGCGAAGCTGGCCTAAGGCCACTCTCACACACAACTCTTTTTACAGCGTTTACCGCGACGTTTCAAACACCGTACTAAACGCTCGTTTTGTGGCCTAAGGGTACATTCATATGGCTGAAAAAAATCATGTAAGTTTTGTGCATAGCGATATGCAGAAAACTCACACGAAAATATATCCCATTATTTGCAAGCCCTACGTCTCCCGCACAGCACACAACGGGATGTCTATGTGCTGTGCGATGCGAGTTGTGCCTGAGAAAGTCGGGCTCAACTTACTCTCGCCCTTGTGAATGCACTTTAAGTCCAAATTCACATGGACATGTTAATGTTGCAAAAGACATCAGACAAGAGACGGAAATTGTCTGTGAGATATCCAATATTTAGTATAGCAACACACCTGACATGTTATATTTTTGTCATCAAACACACGATAGGACAAAGTGTAGGAAAATGGAATAGGTAAGCAGAATAGGACATTGTTGGAGTGCTCCTTTAAATTTAGAATCGGCAATAAGGCTGCCAGGATCTGAGTTGTCTCGTGTTCAAATTAATTAACGATGATCATTGGAGACAAAACAGTTTTCATCAGAATCATGAAATCGATATTAGCCTAACTCCCTGGGAGCAGAGAGGGCTTATATTGGCCCTGAGGGGAAGCAGACAAGCTGTGCAGAAGGCTGATTGCCTTGTACACTGCAGTGTTCCTAGAACATTAATGCACAGCACCGCAGATGAAAAAATGTAGTGTGGCTGTGGTAGAGAGGCATCATGCATGGAGGGGGGTGGCATATGATTACTGGGGTGCTATATAGTACAGTATAGAATGGGAGAGTGGTATGTACATGAGGGGCTGCGATTACCATGGGGGATGGATGGGACCTTGTCACCACCAGAAGTTAGGGGTGGTGACAAGGTACCAGCTGTCAAATAATTTAGTAACACCCCCAGCTTCCGATTGGTTGGGGAGCATTACCAAATTCAGACATGGCAGGAGGATAATGGCGAGGCAGGGAGCGGCCGCGCAGCCAGAGGCGCCGGAGACAGAGGCGCAACGGCATCAAGACAGCAGTGAGGCTGGGAGCCGTGGCACACACTGAGGCGGCAGAGGCGCCGGAGGAGACCGGTGAGGCTTGGAGTGCCAGGCTCTTCAATCAAGCAAGTGCCATCCTGACACAAAAGGACGATTGCGGCAACAGTCGGAGCGGCGGGTGAGGCATTAGTGGAGGCTGACCCACACAGACATCAGTTACTGACCGGGCCAATTGCCCCCAGAGATGGAGCTGACAGCCGGCAGAGTGGCTGCAAATAAATGCCTGCACGGAGCGCTGGGACAGCTGCAGCATCTGTACTGCTTTTTGACTGCCCTGGAGGGTTAGGGTTACGGATTAGTTTTCCTATTAGACTTACATTTATATCTGTAAAGGCTTCTGCATTTACAGCTTATAATGTAAGCCCAACTGCAAAACTAATCCCTAACCGAAAAAGCAGTACAGACTCTGCAAGGACCTTACAGAAGTCACCCAATCAGGAGCTAGGGGCGTGACAGGGGTGTTCCTCCATCCAAGCCCTGTCAAACCCCTAGCTTCCTGGTGGTGACAAGATACAATAATACCTGGGTGGATAGCACATGAAGGGTTGTGATGACTAGGGAAGGGCATATCACATGGAGGGCTGTCATGACTGGAAAGAGTGGAACACCATGCTTCTTGTGCATATAACTGATGTTTGAACCCTATTGTTTTACATACAGTGGTGCTTGAAAGTCTGTGAACCCTTCAGGATTTTCCATATTTATGTTAGATTTAACCTAAAACTATATCAGATTTTCACACAAGTCCTAAAAGAAGATGCAGAGAACCAAATCAAACAAATGAGTCAAAAATATTAGACTTGGTCATTTTTTTTATTGAGGAAAATGATCCAATATCATATGTTTGTGAGTAGCAAAAGTATATGAACCTTTGGTTTCAGTATCTGCTACGACCCTCTTGTTCAGCAATAACTGCATCTAAACATGCCAGTAATTGTTCATTAGTCTTGCACATCGGCTTTGAGAAAATTTAGCCCATGGCCCTGTGCAAAACAGCTTCAACTTCAGCTTCAGCTTAAATTGGTGGGTTTCCTCCGATGATCTGCTGGCAAAACTCTATGTTGATCTTATCCGTCCATAAAGCATTGTTCCAATAGACTTCTGGCGTGTCCAGGTGATCTTCAGCAAACTACTGCTGGGCAGCAATGTTCTTTTCAGGGAGCAGCAGCTTTCTCCTTGCAATCCTGCTGTGCACACCATTGTTGTTCAGTGTCCTGATGGTGAACTCATGAACATTAACTTTTATGAGAAAGGCCTTCAGTTACTTAGAGGTTACCTTGGGTTCCTTAGTGACCTCACAGACTATTATACGCCTTGCTCTTGGCATAATCTCTGTTAGTCAACCACTCCTGGAGAGGGTAATAATAGTCTTGAATTCACTCCATTTATACACAATCTGACTGTGGATTGGTGAAATCCAAACGAGATTTAGAGATGGTTTTGAACCCTTTTTCAGTCTGATGAGCATTGAAAACTCTTCTTTTGAGGTCCATAGAAATCTCCATTGTTTGTACCATGTATCTGGTGTGTTGTGAAAATTAGACTGATAGATCCCTGTTCTTTAAATAATACGGGTCACCCAATAACACCTGTTTGTCATTCCACTCATTAAAAACACCTGACTCGAATTTCACCATCAAATTATCTGCTAATCCCTAAAGGTTCACATACTTTTGCCACTTACAGGCATGTGATATTGAATCATTTTCCTCAATAAACATGACCAAGTCTAACATTTTTGACTTGCTTGACTCAGTTCTCTATCCATTTTTCACACCTGTGTGAAAATCTGATGTAATTTTAGGTCAAATATAAGCAGAAATATAGAAAATTCTAAAGGGTTCACAAACTTTCAAACACCACTGTGAGTGACCTACATGCATAGCAGTTATTTATTATGGACTGATCAGAGTTGACCCATATAATTCTCATAATCAGTATATATTAACCCCCAAGACCAGAGAGCTTTTGTGTTTTCATTTTCTTCTCCTCCACCATTTTTTCCATTGACATAGGTTAACAAAAGAGATGAGTGAGCATACTCGGTAAGGCAGTAACTTGAGCGAGCATCACTCTTCCCGAGTAACTGCTTAGTGATCCAAGCAGGCTCAGGTGGGCTGCGGGGGGGAGCGGAGCAGAGCGGGTGGAAGAGAGAGAGATCTCTCTCACTCTTCCTCCGGCCCCCCACAGCCCACCCGAGCCTGCTCGGATCACTAAGCAGTTACTCGGGAAGAGCGATGCTCGCTCGAGTAACTGCCTTACCGAGTAGGTTCACTCATCTCTAGTTAACAACCCTGACAGAACCAGAAGCAGACAGCTCCATAACACATTGCAGTGGTCCGTGTTGGCATTGCAGGTTAGCTTTAATGCAATATGCATGATTCAATAAATGATTGGTTTTGTATCTAAAATATCTGCAATCCTTCAAGGATCAGCCATTTTTCTGTTTTTTGTTTCATCATCCCCATCTTCCATGAGCCATAACTTTTTTTATTTGCCCATTAACATATTCATACACGGGCTTCTCTTAGCAGGACAAATTTAATTTTTTAATGGTACCATTTAACCCTTTCCCGCTCCAGGACGTACATTTACATCATGGAGCGTCGGGGTATGTATGAAGAGAGTTCGTGGGGTGACCTCTTTTCATACAACGTGGGCGTCAGCTATTTTTTACAGCTGACACCCGGGCAATAGCTGCAATCGGCCGCGCGGCCATTAACTCTTTAAATGCCCCGAACAATGTTCAGGGGTCCCGTACAGCCCCCCCCCCACAGTGAGATCGGGGGAGCCGTGCATGTGTCATGTTAGCCACGGGCCTTCTGAAAGGCCCCAGGGCTGCCTTAGAAGGCTGCCTATGAAGCCATCCCCGTGGGGTAGCTTGATAGACTGCCTGTCAAATCGCAGGATGACGTAATGCTATAGCATTACGTCATACTGTGGAAGCGATCAAAGCATCGCATGCTGTAGTCCCCCAGGGGGGCTTAAAAGAAAAGTGAAAATAAGATCAATAAAGTTTTATTAACTGTAAAAAAAAAAAAGTAATAAAAGTTTAAATCACCCCACTTTTGCCATATCTATAATTAAAAAATCTACATCATGAAAAAAAAATACATATTCGGTATCGCTGCATCCGTAAAAGTCTGATCTATCAAAGTAGCACATTATTTACCCCGCACGGTGAATGTTTTCCGAAAAAAAAAAAAAAGAACGCCAGAAATGCACTTTTTCAGTTACCCTGTCTCCCAGAAAAAACACAATAAAAAGCGATCAAAAGGTTGTACGTATTCCGAATTGGTACTAACAGAAACTACAGGACTTCCCGCAAAAAATGAGCCCTCACACAACTATATCAATAAAAAATAAAAAAGTTATTGTGCGCAGAAGATGGCGGCAGAAAATAATTGAAAAAAATTAAATGTCTTTGAAAAAAAAAGAGTAGTATAGTAAAAATAAAAAACCTATACAAGTTTGGTATCGTAGTAATCGTACTGACCCATAAAATAAAGTTATCATGTCGTTTTTGTTGCAGTTTGTGCACCGTAGAAAAAAGACGCACTGAAAATGGTGGAATGTTGTTGTTTTTTTTTCATTTTACTCCACTTAGAATTTTTTTAAACTTTTTCAGTACATTATATGGTACATTAAATAGCACCATTGAAAAATACAACTCGTCCCGCAAAAAACAAGCCCTCATACAGCGACGTCGATGGATAAATAAAGGAACTACGATTTTTTTAAATCAGTGCAGTGCTCGATGAAACAACACGATGGCTGTGATTAGTTCATCAAGCGCTGCATCAACTGGCTGAGCAGCGCTCTAAGGGTGCATTCCCACGAACGTATATCGGCTCGGTTTTCACGCCGAGCCGATATACGTCATCCTCATCTGCAGGGGGGGGGAAGGATGGAAGAGCCAGGAGCAGGAACTGAGCTCCTGCCCCCCTGCACTATTTGCAATGGGGAGAGGCGGGGCTAATTCGCGGACCTTAGCCCCACCCCCATCCCGCCTCCTTTCATTAGAAATAGTGCAGAGGGGCAGAGAGGAGGCAGAGAGGGGGCGGGAGCTCAGTTCCTGCTCCTGGCTCTTCCATCCTCCCCACCCCCCCTGCAGATGAGGACGACGTATATCGGCTCGGCGTGAAAACCGAGCCGATATACGTTTGTGGGAATGCAGCCCACGAACCATTCAACAGCCATCGCGTTGTGGAGGCGGGATTTTTTAATTGGTTGAGCGGCGTTCGTCTCACCGGAGTCTCTGCATCTCCAGCAGCAGCTTTTCCTCAGTCCACAGCAGATTTTGCTATCATCGCTGGAAATGCAGAAACAAACGGCGCTCAGCCGATTCATAAATCCTGCCTCCACATCACGATGGCTGTGATTGGTTCTTCGTACGCTGCTCAGCTGATAAATGCAACGCTCGATGAACCAATCATAGCCATTCCAATGGTTCATCAAGCGCTGCATTGATTGGCTGGCAGCACTCAAGAACCAATCAGAACCATTGCTTCCTGGAGGTGGGATTTATGAATCCCAAAACCAGGAAGTGATCTTTCGGCGGTTGAAGACTGCAAGCAAGCGTGTCAGCGCTCCGGAGACCATTGGGAGGACATGGACCGCAGCTGCTAGATAAGTATAATAAGACCTAGTGCCGCTTTTGGGGCAAGAATTAATATGACAGGGTTTTATTTTCGGGGAAATATGGTACTACAAATAATGGGGTGATACAGAAGGTAAAGGGGCTGGAGATGTGCACAGTATGGCGAGTTGTAGTGAGGGATGCTATATATATAGACAATAGTCAAATTGGGCCATATAGTTGCTGAATCGGTATGACTACAGGAGGTGGTTGATTGCTGCTGGCAGGAATTACAGTCAGTAGGTCAGGGAGCATGTTATCCAGCGGAGTACAGAGAGATATTGTATGCCTCCCTGAAGAGGTGTGTTTTTAGAGCACACCTAAAGTTTTGCAAGTTCTGGATTGCCTGGGTAGCCTTTGGTAGTGCATTCCAAAGTACTGGTGCTGCTCTGGAGAACGTTTGGAGGCGGGAAGGAGAGGTTCGAGAGGCGCTAAATCTGATTTCGTTAGCAGAGCGGAGGGTACGGACTGGGTGGTGGATTGAGATGAGGGAGGCAATGTAGGGGGGTGCTGCGCTGTGGAGGAAATTGTGGATGAAGGTATTGAGTTTGAATTGAATTCTGTATTTGACGGGCAGCGAGTGCAGTGACGGGCACAGGGCAGAGGCATCCGAGTAGCGGCTGGACAGGAAGAGGAGTCTAGCTGCCGCATTCAGGATGGATTGGAGAGGGGAGAGTCTGGTGCAGGGGAGGCCGATAAGCAAGGAGTTGCAATAATCGAGCCGAGAGTGGATGAGGGAGATGGTGAGCGTGGGCGATGCTTTCCGAGAGACGCAAAAAAAATAGGACGTACAATGATTTTTTTTCTTTTTTACCTTCTGTATTGCTGTGAGTGGAAAAAACAAACAAAACAACGCTCCATTCAAAAGAATGGTCTTCATTTTTCGGATGAGTTTTGTGTGCATGAGTTTCGCGGTTGTGTGAACGTAGCCTCAATGTATGTTCAACGGCGGAATTCACCACAGAACGTTCCATGTGAATCCCCCTCAAAACCTCATAGGTTTTTTCCTTGCACAGATCTGCATGCAGAATTTGTCCTGTCAATGGGCAGAATCTGCGCTCGCAAAACTGACTTTACATTTGTACAATTGTTGTGTCAGAATTCAGCATGCGGATTTTGCCCCATGACAGCGCCAATTCCATGTGTGGATCCGCACAAAAATAAACGCACCAGAAAGACATGGATCTTAGAGGCGCCATTCACATGGATTTTTCTTTTTACTATGAATTCTGCCATTTGAACATACCCCAATATTTCACAGCGCATTTCCCCATAAAGAGAGTCCAGTGTGACCACAGACCTCCAATCTAGCATGTACCCTCACACAGACTGCAGCCATGACTACTGACTGCTGTGGATCGCCCCTTTCACACTGAGCGGACCTCACGACACGAAGCTAAAGCCACCGTAAAGCGCGGCGCGCCCTCCCTGACGTCAGCCCTCCTGGCTTCTACAGACACTGCGCGCGGAAGTTTAGCAGCGCCCTAGATACCACGTGACGTTCTGACGTCAGAAGTTCTTCATGCAGAAGTTGCACTAGTTGCTCGTGTACTACCTGCCCCTCCAAACAATGGAGGAAGAGGGGAGTGTGTGCGGCTCGTGGGGCAGAGTCGTGCGGTCCTGGCTGCCGGACGTGCGCCTCACCCCCGGCTCTGCACTCACTGTACTGTTGTCACTGGCGATGTCTGTCCCGGGAATGACGAGGGAGGCGCCTGCTGGAAGTAACCTGGACCTGCAGCCTGAAGTGCTGGGGAGCTTCACATGTATGGCCGCCTCTGCCAGGCATAACTACCAGAGGGATCATGTCAGTGTATGAGGGGTGGGTTCTGGGGTGGCGGATAACACGACTGGGAAATGGGAAGTGGTCCCTGACAGTTCTAGCCTTGTTCTGCATCTCTTTAGGGCACTGCTAAGTTAATGCTGTTGTTTAGAATGCTGCGCAGGTTGTGGTTACTTTACTTTTTTTTTTCTTTTTTACATTTGTATTTTGTTCTGTAATTTCTTTTAATAATTTTTTTAACTTCAACTAATTTTTTTTACATCTATGCCCCCCCCCCCCCCCCCCCCCTGACATCATATAAGACCTCTGGGGGTCATTTGCTATGTTTTTTTTTCTTATTTCACACTTCCACTGTATGTGACATCCATAGGGGCCCCATTTACAGTCGCTGGCAGAGCTGACCAGGGGGTCACTCTATAATCACGTGATTGCGTGGTCCAGTAGGGGGCAGCACTGCTGCTTCTTCTGTCTTCATAGTACATTCATGAGCGCAATACCATGCCAAGTTTCGCCACCCGATATCGCACTTGCTTGTGTGTAGAAAGCCTTAAACCCACGCTGTATTTACACTATTGACTGGGGTTAAAGGCCAAGGCTAAACTCTACATATTTTCAGCTCTTGGTCCTTAACCAGTTCAATCCCACTCCTATAAAATGCAGTCACATGACCTGATGTTGTTGGACTGACCATTGTACCATGTATGTGCTCATTACCATCAGGGAGGCTCTGTATTCGCCCAAGAATGTGGCCATTGAGTGCCTGGTATATGAAAGTGCTGTTCCGATAGACAGAACAGGGGGCACAGCGACTGCATTTACTTTTCTACTGGATAAGACAGCAATAATCAATAATCATTATTAATTTTTTTTGTTTGTTTTTTTTTCTTCTTGGTTTTTGTTTCTATCCATTTTTCTGTTCCCAATATTTGGTGAAAAGCAGTGCAATAATGGCTTAGGCTTATAATTAATGGACATCTATGCAGTACATGATCACCTGTTGTACTCTGAAGTAGCGGCTCTGAATAAGGCCTCTTTCACACTGGAGACAGCGATGTCGCCGTGAGAAAATCGCAACAATATCGCATCGGTATTGTATTGTTAGAAAGTCACGTGACTTTGTAGCACTCTTGTCAGGATTTTCGAGCTGTGGCTTGAAATCTAAGCCCTACTGCGAAAATAAGCCTTAGCTGTATGAAAAAAAAAAACACCTAAGAGGCGCTGTCCAGCTCCGCCATACGTCTCCTGTATCTTCGGCACTTGTTTGAAGTCCTCCGGCAGAGTTTCCTGGTTAGAAGTTTGAAAAACCCCACCTCCAGGGAGTGCTGCTTCTGATTGGCTGAGCTGCGGCGCTCGAGAATCAATCAGAGCCAGCGCTTGATGAACCAATCACAGCCATTCAATGCATGGCAGTGATTGGTTCATTGAGTGCTGGCTCTGAGTCAAGGTCTGAGTCACAGCCATTGCTCCCTGGAGGTGGGGATTTTGAACCTCCACAACAGGAAGCGTTGACAGAAAACTTCAAGCAAGTGCTGGGGACCTGTGAGGAGACAGGCGCCGGGCTTGGGCTTCACATACATGAGATTTATAGCGCTGTCGCATCACAAGAAAATTGCATGATTTTGTTACCTGTGTCAAAGCTGCCTAAAAGAGGTTGATCCTCGTCATAAGATGCTTCCATTAACCTATATACGCTGCTTACTGGCTTTGGGAATGAGGTCCTCTGGTGTAGACAGCCCCTCTAATGTCCTTGGGACCTCGGAGATGAGTATGGGTCATGTTGGTGATGGAGTTGTCATGTTTTCTTCACCAGATCTTGTCTTTCAGTCCACAGATTGATCACGTATATTTATTACCACGAGGATCTTCCAACGTTGGTCTGCAGTTGCCTTATTATGTGGTATTTTGGTGGCGGTTTTGAGGAAAGCGTTGGCACGGTGAGGTTCTGCTTCCTCACGCCTCTGTTTGCTATATGGAGTGGACTTCTCTACTTGGCGGTCATCGCCACAGGAATCGGCCTCCAAGCAGATGGAAAAGTCCAGGGATTTACATCAGTTGCTTTCTCAATGATGGGCGTCTTCATAATACGCACCAACCTGAGACGACTTATATTCTTTGGGTTCTTGGTGCCCACAAAGGTGATGCCACTGTTATTTCTCATCCCAGCTCTCTTTATACCGCATGCCACGGTCCTCAGTAATGTGTGTGGTATACTGGTGGGAGTGATTTGTATCCTTTTACCAGAATTAGATGTGCGGAAGTGTCCTCAGGTGTGTGCCGTAGCACTCCACAAACTATCTGGCATTAGTTGGTCTTCAGAAACCCCATAGAGCCGATATCAACCAAATGTATCTGATGATTTAGGGGCATATAAGCTCTGTATTTGCTGCTGTGGAAGATATGCAGCGTATTACAGTATGAGACTTTTAAAACTCATCCACATACAGTGTAAACTGACCTGCGGTGTAGATTTTAAATCTCCATCATGTCAATTTAAGCTGTGGATGTTACCCCCTTCAAGTGGGAGTGAAGTCTGGTGAATCAACAGCAAATCTGCATGTTATACATGTGGAATTTGCCTTGGATTTGTAAGCAGAAATATGCCCCGTGTGAATGCCCCCTTAAAGAGGTATTCCTATCCCAGCTTTTCATAGCCAAGATGTGGAACCTTCTGCCATAGCTGCTGACCATGCGGCCAAGTCTACGGAAAGAGCCAAGCACTTAACGCAGTGCTGTTTTTGTAGCTCTTATTGAAGTGAATGGGAGCTACAGAAATGGCGCAGCGCGTTATGTGGTTTGTGTAATTCGCATTCACTTCAGTGAGAGCTCCGAAAGCAGTTTGCATGATATGTCGCACATGAGGATCGCAATCTCACAGAAAGGAGGGAATTTTGCCTGGAAATCAGATCACATCCGTGGGTAAAATGCAGGTCTATAATCGTTATCTGGTCGAGTTTCTCGGCCCAATATTGTACTCACCCGTGTGTAGTTACTCTGAGGCTACAGTCACACGGACAAGAATCTCATGCGAATTGTGTGCGTTGCGAGACGCACAAATATGAACTCCATTCTTTTGAGGGTTTTTTTTTTTTTGCCCCCTCACATTGATGCTGTGAGGATAAAAATTGCAGCATGTTCCATCTTTTGGCGTTCCCTCAGAACACCTTGCCCATTGTTATCAATGGGACCTTAAAAGACTTCGCATGGCACTCGCATGCCGTGCAATGTGATGTTTCCTATTGAAACCAGTTGGAAACACCTGCGATCCTCTAACACTCGTGAAACATGCGCCTGAGCATTGCAATTTTATAGAAACAATGCAGGGTGTTTTTGAATGAAAAATGCTTCACATCAGCGTCAAAAAAGGCATGTTGGCAAGTGGGACATCGCGTTCACCCGTGTGAATGTAGCCTGACTGACAGATTTTGCATTGAGAGCGGAAATTTTACACATAAAAGTATACAGCCAGGAAGGGGAAGGTTGACGATCATAAGGCAGCTTTTATTACACTATAACTAACTGATTATTTTTATTGTTTAGCAATCAAAATTCCAAGTGTCCGGCAGCACTCCTTAGTAGATCCCAAACATGGGTCAGGTACCTTACCATGCAGAGCCACAAAGAGGATTATGGACCTGCCAATCCCCAGATGGCTTGATAAAGACATCTGTGTCGAAACGTTGCCTTTTTAACATGGAGCAATAAAGAGAAGTTGATTTTATTACACCTCTGATGCTGCCACTACCTCAATTATTGTATTTTTATTGTTTAGTCAGCCTTAGTCTCAGCAGTCAGTCGCTTGTAATTACAGGGGTCAGGAAGGATATGGTTCCTCCTCAAGAAGAGGTGTGTAAGGAGACTTGTAAGGCCATCCATGCTCCTCTGGGAAATATAAAATAAGAAGACAGAACAATACCTCTGCCACGCCACCTATTGGAAGGCAGCATTCCTGCAAGTCAATATTTATAGGCCTCCCACTAGCCAAGCCAGAAACCTACTGCACACTGATGAGCAAAACCCCCCGAAACAGCTGTCTGTGTATGGTCGTGCTGGCTTTGGCTTTCAATTCCTGGTCATTGTTCTAAGGCTTGTCTAAAAAGTCTGAGACTGACTTGCAGGAATGCTGCTTTCCAATAGGTGGTGCGGCAGAGGTATTGCTCCATCTTCCTATTTTCTTGTAATTACAAGCACTGACTGCCTGGTCTGTCTTCCTCTGAGCACAGTATTGATTTTTCTTTTCTTTTGACAACTGTCTCTACAACCGCAGCTGCCTGTAAATCCTGCTGGTCTCCCTTTACCCACTCAATCCCTGGGCGACAGAGGTGGCAGAGAGCTGTTAAAAAAAAATTAAAAAAAGTATTGCGCTCAGAGGGAGATAGTAAAAGATAGCTAGAGCCTGTAATTACAAGCACACAGCAGTGCTGCCCCCTAGGACTTCAGAGCCAGAATAAACATTAAAAAAAATCAGTTATAGCGTAATAAAAGCTGCCTTACGATCTTCAAACACCATCCTTCCTTGCTGTATATTTGTAATATGTAAGCCCCTCTCCCCACTGCTTTAAGGGGACCGGGAAGACCTCCTTCCCAATGCAGAATCCATCGATCAGTTGCTGCCTGTTTTTGCAGGAGATTCGGTCCTCCAGCTTGTAATGTACAGCTATACACTACAATCGTAGGATGAAAAATGTTTAACATTTTTATCAAATCCAATTGAATTTTTTTTTCCTGTAAAAATATGTTGATTAAAAAAAAGCAAGTGCATCAAGATGTCTGTAACCTCTACAGTACAACTCTGACCAAAGCTAACCATTTGTGTTCAAAATGAAATCGTCCCAATTATGTGTAGCTGGTAATGGATTCTGCTGTAGATTTGCATCAAAGTTTTGTGCAAATATTCTGCCACATCTGAGTTCAGTCTAACACTTAGCAAAAAAACCACAGAAAGCAGCCGAACACTTAGGCCTCATGTCCACGGGCAAAAGAAGAATTAAAATCCGCAGCGGATTTTAACTCTTCTCCTGCCCGTGGATCCGCACCCCATAGGCATGCATTGACCACCCGCGGGTAGATAAATACCCGCCGATGGTCAATAAAAGTGATTTTTTTAAAAATGGAGCATGAAAAAATCTGGACCATGCTCCATTTTCGTGCGGGTCTCCTGCGGGGACGGCTCCCGCGGGCTTCTATTGAAGCCTATGGAAGCCGTCCGGATCCGCGGGAGACCAAAATTCGGAATTTACTCACCTGCTCCAAATCTTCCCTTCGCCGCGGCTTCATCTTCTCTCCGTCGCGGCCGGATCTTTTTTCTTCGGGCCGGCGCATGCGCGGGGCACGCAGCCGATGTGCTCTGCGCATCCGCCGGGCCGAAGAAAGAAGGTCCGGCTGCGACGGAGAGAAGATGAAGCTGCGGCGAAGGGAAGATCCGGAGCGGGCGAGAGGTGAGTTAATTCTTATTTTTATGCCTCGTGTCCGCGGGGCAGGAGGGACCCGCTACGGATTCTCCATGGAGAATCCGTAGCGGGCCTGATTTTCCCCGTGGACATGAGGCCTTAGGCTGCAGTCACACGGGGCGGAAATCTCGTGGAATGTCTGCAGTGGGACCACAGAGAAATTCTGCGAGATTTCCACAGCAGAAAGGCAGCTTCAAAACCCATTCGGCGTGGGTTTTAAAGCCGCTTGTCCACCTGTATTACGCTGCGGCCATCTCTCACCATAGAGAGGAGAGAGCCTGCAGCGCAAACGGCGATACAATTGACATGCCGTGGATTTGAATTCCGCACGACTTGGCTGCAGCGGACTGTCCACTTTGCTGCTTAGGCTCGTGCTTAGGATTGCCTGCAGAATTTCCTTGGCAAATCCGCCCCGAGTGAACCCAGCCTTACTGATATATCTGCGTATTTTTAACGCAAATGTCAATAGGACTTTCTAATGTTAAAAACGCATCGCACAAAAATTGCAAGTTTGTGCTTTGCGATTTTTGTGCGATTCATTTTTAACATTAGAGAGTCCTATTGACAGTTGTGTTAAAAAAAATTTTAAAAAAATGCAGCGAATCTCGATCGCAAGTGTAAAGGCTCCCTTAGGGAGGCGTTCACACAGGCGATAAAAGCCTAACACTAGGTACTGAAAAGAAGCTTCTTCCAAAAAAAAATATATTCAGTCTACATGAAACTGGTGCATTAAACGTTGATTTCGATGTAGTGTTTTGTATGATTCTCACCGGCTCTGTGCTCTTTGTGTTATGCATTCGTTAACGTGCGCACAGATGGCATGGGTGGCTGCTTCTTCTTGGACCCTTCAGAATCATTATTATCACGAATGGATCAGCTGATGCCATTCAGGTTACTGAAAAGCATTCCATTTTGGAAGTACATCCCTGCAACTTCAGCGGAAAGGAGTGCATCTCAAACCAGAAAGTAGGTGACCGTGTATTCATAAGACTTGTAGTTTTTAACTGCTGTTTTACTAATTTATATACATCAGACATAATGGCCAGCTCTTCTCTATGAAGGGGACGTTTAGTGGCAACGTGGAGTTTTGCTGCCTCTGTGCACCATGTCGTCAAAAATACACAATCTCAGGACTAGAAACGGGTTCATTATCACGGGTGCCATTAGATAAAGTAGTGACGTTTTGCATCATCACTAATGATGGTCTTTTCCCCTGAAAGGTAGCTATCTATATATTGTCTTGCGTTCACATAAACTAATCCCTCATTAAGGATGCTGATTTGGCTGCTAACCACAGTTTTCTGGTAGATAATAACTATTCCAATTATACATCAAACTGTAAAATTGCTGTTCAAAGGAAAGTTCTTGAAAAGCTACTGGGACCCCAGCAGTGTTGATGACATGTGGTCTTGGTCCTAACCACCAGCAGAGCGCTCCACACATAAATACAGCCGCTCTCCTTACATGACCTATTTATGCTAGGAGTCCCACCATTGTAATGATTTTCTTCACTGCCCCCCCCCGTTTTGTAGTAACCACTAATTCCATTTTTGACTCCTAATGAGTGTTATTTCTCTCTTGAAGGATCAACCCACCTCCTGGATCGTACCCAACACAGCAATATTATACTCCACCTCAAGGCCTCCCTGATGTCTATTCTCCATATCGTCACATGAAGCCAAGCGGAGCATGGCCTCCCGCCGGTGCCTCACTGTATCCGACAGCAGCAGCTTCCGGGTCACCATACGGCGAGGGCTGCCCAGGGGCGCACGCACACAGTAATGACGCTAATGATTCTGTAGCACGTATGGACTTCCATTCCCAAAAAGAGCTTGGTAACTCTACTAATGAGCCAGAACTGCAGCAGGTCCAAACACAGTGAATGGATGGACTACACATTATCATGGAAGATGGCCAGTCCACAGCTGTGTTCGTTTACATATTTTATCAGGGTGGTAATTCTTATGTGCCTAAGGCCCAGTGTCCACGGGCGGAAATGAATTGCAAGGCACCCGCACGGATGATCCGCAGTTCAAGCTGTCCAAAACAATAATGGGCGTTCGCAGCTGAATTTAAGCATGCAGATTTGATTTGCGGACATTTTGATCCGGAAAACAAATTGCAGCACGCTCAATTTTGCTGCGGGTCCCGTACGGATGGCTTCTATTGAAGTCAATGGAAGCTGTCTGATTCACGGCACGCCCACAGCTGACACTGAAGATCGAAAAGCAGGAGATTAAAAATAAGACTCCACTGCGCATGTGTGGCAGAGCGCCGTCTGGGACGCCCGCCCATATCCACAGTGGAGAACATGGAAGACCCGCACAGCCACGGAGAAGATCTGGACGGGTAAGTAATGTTCTCTAGTTGCGGGCAGGGTGGGATTCGACTGCGGGCTCCAACTTGCCCGTGGACATGAGGCCTTACCCTTCCTACTTGGGTTTAAAGGGGTTGTCTGGCCA
This sequence comes from Eleutherodactylus coqui, assembly GCF_035609145.1. Taxonomy (NCBI): domain Eukaryota; kingdom Metazoa; phylum Chordata; class Amphibia; order Anura; family Eleutherodactylidae; genus Eleutherodactylus; species Eleutherodactylus coqui. The sequence goes on along the minus strand of NC_089837.1, from coordinate 329,408,437 downwards.
TAAACATTAGGTCTCATTACTTCTGTTTGCCCAATACAATGCACTTTGTAATATGCATTGTGCATTGTAAATTAGGCAAACAGAAGTTATTCACTTACCTTTTGGGATGCCCCCCCCCCCCGTGTTGCTCCTCGGTTGCCATGGGTTCCGACAAGTCTCTTGTCCTCTTCTTGTCGGGACGACGGGGACAAGCTTCTCCAGCACAGCTCTGCACATGTGCAGAAGAACTTCAGCCGCTGGGAAGCTCAGCTCTGCCTGCAGGGGAGGCGTGGCTGCTGGCTCTTCATCTCCAAGGTAAGAATGAGTGGAGGGGTGGGTTCTCGCGAAGGGGGGGGGGGTGGAGAGGGAGAGATGGATGGATGGATGTGTGCAGGGGGGGGGGGGTGCAGTGGTGTGTGTGCGTGCGTGCGTGCGCGCGCGCTCGGCTGTCAGAAGTCCCGGGGGAAGGGGGTGGAGAGGGATGGATGTGTGCAAGGGGGGGGGGGGTGCAGTGGTGTGTGTGTGTGTGGACCCGGCTGACAGAAGTTGGGGGGGGGGGTCATTGTGGGAGGGGCACTATGAGGGCATGTGTGTGTGGGGAAATGTTTTGTTTTACTTTACTTTAGCAGGGTGGGGGGGGGGGGCAGTAGGTAGCTTTGCAGTGGGGGGCTGCAGGAGAGTTCTCTCTCGGCTCTCCCCTGCCCCTCTCCATTCACTATACACTGTGCTGCTGTTTACACTCATGGTAGGGGGGGGGGTCATTGTGAGAGGGGTCGCTGTGGGAGGGGCACTATGAGGGCATGTGTGTGTGTGTGTGTGGGGAAATGTTTTGTTTTACTTTACTTTAGCAGGGTGGAGGGGGGCAGTAGGTAGCTTTGCAGTGGGGGGCTGCAGGAGAGTTCTCTCTCGGCTCTCCCCTGCCCCTCTCCATTCACTATACACTGTGCTGCTGTTTACACTCATGGTAGGATTTTATCGTGAACCATGAGAGTATAACAGTCTCCCCTGGCCACAACCCCTCTGATTATAGTATGCAGCAGGGGGTGGGGCCTGGGCGGGGAGAGACTGTAGAGCAGTTCAATAGAGGTGGGCGTGTCGTGGGCGGGGCTAGGACATGAGCTGAGGGAAATCCTGCCTTTTCATGTCTCTTACTACCATCGAGAGCGCGCACACAGAAGAGGGAGAGCGCAGAGCATTGTGGGAAGGCAGCACAGAGGCGCCATCTTTGAAAGCTGCAGTGAAGATCAGAATCTAAGGTAAGAAACTGACATTGCAGCTGATCTGCCGGCCGGTTTGAGCCCCTGTATGCTGTGTTACTATCCTTACTGAAAGGAAAGCAGCAGCATTATAAAAATTTTTACCCTGTGTGGCCGGACAATCCCTTTAAGCCTAATAGAAGTGACATTATGTACAAATCTTAGTCCTCCTTTTATACTGTTACCACTACTGAGGCCTTCACTTTGCTATTTTCAGCAGTGATAAACACTATGAACATCAGCTGAATGATTTTACTATTGATTGTGGATTTCACTTTCTCCTTTGTTGGAGAGGATTGATAATTTTATTTTTGCACTGACCATTTTTACTATTTTCATAGACCTGCCTTTTGTTCTGCCTTTTTTCTTTGGGGTATGTTCAGACAAGAATCTGCACCACATAGACTTCGTCTAGATTTTTTCTGCAGCATGTGGATGAGGTTTGTTTGCATGTCATCCACTTCATGGCTACTGTAAATACTGTAGATTTTCCATGCAAACAGTTCACAGAAAAGCCACAGCAGACCAGCTTTGCCTGGACATACCCTCAGGGCAGGCTCACACAAGCGTAATTTCACCCCTTATGTGGTCAGTGAAAGTACATTGAGTTTCATGGACCCACTCACACTAGCATTTATTTTAATTGCGTATAATACGCACTTAAAAAAAAAATGCAGCATGTTGTATTTTACCGCGTGATAGAGCCCTATTGTTCTCTATAGGCTCGTAATAAACGCTGTACATACACAATTACATTGCGTATGTGATAGTGTTTTTTTTTGTTTTTTTTAATGCAAAACCTTTTAACAGACTGGGAAATTTAAGAAAAACAAGAAGTCACGCATGAGATACATTGTCATGTGGAGAGCAAAATTTCTGCCCTAAGCTAAAATGCTGCGTTATACACATACACTCGTGTGAGCTGGCCCTAAAGGAGAGCTTACCAGACTCTACCTCTTATTTCAGGGCTCTGAGTTAGGCCGCCTGCACATGAATAGATTTTATTTGCGACGGGCGTCTACACTGAATACGGTCCATAGTATGCCATGAAAAACGCTTTTTCTTGCACACTTGCGGAAACCAATTGCGGTTTCCCCAAGCGGAGGAAAAATCGCAGCATGCTCCAGTTTTGCGTGTCATCACCTATATCCAACCCATGGCTTGTCTGCAGTTAACAATGTGGACAGATTGCGGATTCCGTGCACTCACCTTGTGACGGCACGGGGGGAAAAAAATCCGTACTGCACTTGTCCGAAGGTGAGCCTCCTGTCCCTCCGCAGTACAGATGAAGAAGCAAAAATACAGCTACGTGTGGACGCCGCTGCTGACAGGGTTGGATTCCACTGCAGGCTCCCGTATACAGAATCCGGCTCTGCTGTGTGCAGATGGCCTTATGCTTTATTTTTTTTTTTTATTAATTTGTACAACTGGAAACAGTAAAAGAGCTCATGTGTCAAATTTATTTTAAAGTACTATTATATACAATAGGCAAACTGCAGGAACTAGGTAGCCAATGTGCCTGAAATTTTATTTTTAATGCCATTTTCAGTTAATTTCTAGAAATTTTTACATAAATTCCTCTTCTCTGTCCAAAAACTCAAATTGTTTCCTGACTGTCCCTTAAAATCGACAGTAACCTACTTATCCCTGCTCTATGGATGTATTAGTCATCCTTAATCAAATGTTCATTCGTCTTGTTCAGCTGTCTTAAGACTTGTTGTGACCATTTTAGCATTTTGCCAGTCAGTGTGTAGACTGCATTACAGTGAATGTTGATATCTTGTACTGGCCCTAAACTGAGAATTCTGCAGATCTAAAATCTCTGGCGTTCCGGGATGCTTCAGTATCTGCCCATTGCTTGCCTTTGTGTTTTTTGGGGGTTTTTTTTGCCATCTTGGGAAATGTAATTTTAACAATGGGTCTTGTGCAGTAATCCAGCGAAGTAGAAACCTTTTGGCAACAACCTCTTTCTGATGACATCTTGCAGGATCATGAATGCTTCTCTGGACTATAGTAGAGACCAACTCAGAACCAATGCAACAAGAAGTGCCAATCAACTTTCTAAGTAGAGTAAAGCTAATGAATTGATCCATTCTTAAAATAGTGTCCACCACTATGAGAAGATGGTATTTTTGAGAACATTGCTGAGGGTCTTGCCCCCTTTCTGACTGGGGCATCAGTCTGTGAAAGTAAGGGCCCCTTCACACAGGCAGAAGTTTCCACACATGAAAATGGCTTAAATCAGCCTGTAATTCTGCACAAAAATCTGCAATTAGCCCTGTGGATTTTGATGCAAAATTCCCGTGTGTCCTAGTGAAAATGGGAAATATAGCTCATGTGAAAGCACCTAATGAAGCATAGACCTCAATATGGTGTATGCCTGTTGCATTGTATTTTGTTGCCTTTCTAATAAAAGCTGAAGCCATGTCTACTTTTTATAATAGAGTTTTAGTACTCCGTGCCATAAAAATTGGAGTGGGGGCTTCATAAAACTGCTGTATTTGTAAAGCATCAAATTGCCTTAAAAGAGGAATAATCACTATAAAAAGTGTAAATACTACATATATTGCCACTTGTCAATGTGTTTCTTGTTCTAGCAATGATCTGCTGGTTGTGAAGAGAAGCGAGTGAGATAACATGGCACCTCATATTGCAGATATTGTGGCATTTTCCTATGCAAGCAACTCATTGGATAGTGTCGCTGTAGGGAAAGTTCACCTGGGTGGCATGGATATCAGGAGGCTAATTTACATAATGGGTGCCAATAATATCATAACACTATTTTAGGGGAAAAAAGAAAAGAGGATATAGTAATTATGATGAAAGTAATGTAGTATTTGACACTTTTTAGGGTGGTGACAGGTCCTCTCTAATCTTAAGTACTTGACAGTTCATTTGGCTTACAGTATTTATATAGGATAAATAAATCCATTGCTGTATAAGAACTTTTTATTTTTATATACTTGTAACTATACTGTTTTATGTACCATAAAATACAATCTGAAATATAGAATTTATCATTTTGTCATTGTTTACTAACATAACGCTATGTTCGCATGCAGTATTCATTGTACAGTAATGCACTCTTCCATCCCTCAAAGCATATTTAAAGGGATTGTCTGACATTTAAGGAGGAAAAAAAAAATCCTCATAATAAAGAAGCCTATACTTGCATCTCCTTGCTCCCTGCAATCTCCCGCTCCTACGGCTTGGAGTCTCTCCCTTGTGATGTAACGTTTACAGGTTGCTGCAGCCAATCACAGACCTGTGATAAATTGATTGGCTACTATAACCTGTGACATGTAAGCCATACACAGGCTGCTGTAACCTCTAATTGTAGACCTCGTGATCAAATGCTGAGCTTTGTGATTACACAGGCTGACTGCAGTCTAAACAAATACCAAGATGGAGCTACGGAGAGAAGTTAGGGAGCCTATGTATAATTTTTTCTTTATACCTCGGACAACCCATTGATCAGTAGACAAGTGAATGGAACTGTAGTGACCCCAAAAGTTCCATTTTAATGTAGTTCAGACACTCACCTGGACCTTAAATGGTTAACCTGCCAAGTAACAGTATTAAGCATAATCTGCCTAGCAACCACCTTATGTCAGGACTTGAACCAAGGAGCTCCTGTACTCCAGGCGGCAGCTGTAGTGGCTGAGCTATCCTGCTGAACCTACACAACGCACCCGCCTTGCCATTTCTGAAACACGACAAAATTACGCCTGGAGAAGAACAGGGCCCATCGTGCTTGTGTCGCAAATAACCTCTTGGCTGTAGGGAGAAATTCTAAATTCTTATGGTTTGTAAGAATAGTTACTGGATGATGGGCTCCTTCCAAAAGGTGCCTCTGTTCGGTGAAAGTCACCTTGATGGCCAGAAGCTCCTTATTGACGTCATCGTTTTCTCTGCGTATGATAAGGTGTAGACAGAAATGCACAAGGATGCAGTTGCCTCTTATCCAACTCGTTGTGACAAGATAGCTCCCACTGCAACAAAAGGCAAGTCTGGTCTTGGGTGGATCAATAATGGTGCTGAAGTAAAGAGTGTTTAGTTTCTCAAAGGCGGTCTGTGCCTCTGGGGACCAAGAAAATGTTTGTGCTTTTTTTTTTTAGTGAGGGAGGTGATGCGAGAGATACCCTTTGAGAACTCCTTAATAAATCTGTAGAATTTTGCAAAATCGAACAGGTGCTGTGCTTCCTTCAAATTTCTTGCAATGGGCCAATCCAGAATGGTTTTAATCTTGCTGGGGTCCATACTTAGGGCATCTGGGGAGATTTAATGTATCCCAGGAATTGCATTTGCGTCTGTTCAAACTAACATTTCTCTAGTTTGATGTAGAGGTTATTCTTTTGGAGTCGTTCCAAGACCGCCCAGAATATGCCTGCAATGATCCTCTAAGGTGTCAGAGCAGATGAGGATGTTGTCAAGATACGCCACTACGAATTAGTCCAACAGGTCTCGAAATACGTTATTGACAAAGTGCTGGAAGGTGGCTGGAGCATTCCAAAGGCCGAATGACATACTTAGGTATTCAGAATGTCCATGTTGTGTTCTAAAAGCAGTCTTCCACTCATCCCCTGGGTGAATCTGTACAAGGTTATAGGCCCCTCTTAGATCTATTTTAGGGAATATATTGGCAGAGCGGAGTGGGTAGCGATTCTTGACTGTAATCTTATTTAACTCCCTGTGATTGATACATCTTCGTAGGGTTGCGTCACTCTTTTCCACGAGAAATATGGGCGCCACAGCTGGAGAGGAAGAACGAACGAACCATTTTTTTTTCAAATTGACATCCAGGTTTTCTCGGAGTACCTTCAACTCCGATTCCGAAAGGTTGTAGATCCACCCGAACGGAATAGAAGCATCGGGCAGCAATTCCAGTGTGCAATCATAGGGCCGATGAGGTGGTAGTTGGACAGCTCTCTTGCTGCAAGCATTCCTGAACATCTGGCATTGAACTGGTAACATCTCACTGTCCTGTTGACCATCTTCAGGGTCTTGCACTGGTTTAGGGGCGGATGGTACTATCTTGCAGTTCTCTTTACAGTATTCTCAAGGGAAGGCAATGGTCCTTGATTCCCAGTTGATAGAGGGATTATGGGTAGAGAACCAAGGCTAGGCGAGTATACTTTATTTAGTACACGTGCTGTATTTCAGTTAAGCCTGCAGTGAGTCGATATAGATTACCGAACAGTTCTTTTGAGCATTTTAGGTACATCAAAGCTTCTATGTCATTGCTACCCTTTATATAACCAAAAGGATGCAACCTATTTTGGCCCACCAAGAATGAAGTAGTTTCTTTCGATTTCTTCTTTTTTTTTTTTTTTATTACTGCATTCCAAGAGTCGACTTTTTTTTTGTGGTCTTTTTTTTAATGGCACCATTTTGGGGGTACATATAACTTATTAAATACAACAAGCTAATCACAAAGGATAAAGAGTAGGTTTTGGAGGCATTTCAGAAGAACAGTACATTTTTTGTAATTACATCCAATGTCACATGATTATTTTCTATAGCTCTAAAAAAAAACACAGCCTTAGAAAAAAAAGACATGGACCCACATCCACATATTCTAAATTTAATTTTTGCTGCTGCACCGAGTTTCTAAACATGAAAATTAGGTTTTACTTCTATTTTGATGAACATGTATTAGGCTTCTAGACACTATCTTGTCGCTAGGAGTTGCAGAGGTTGCAATTGCGACCTGAGCCCATTAGCTAGGGTGGCCCATGGCCCCCCACTTCCCTCGTCATTTACTGTTTCATCACCGCGGGCTTGCTGTGGGTGGCGTGCCGGGAGCGGAGGAACCGCAACATGGGGCAGCCAGTAGCTAATTCAATGCTGCATACTCCCTAGGTGCGCAGTGCTCTCTATCACTGAGAGATGAAGTTGTGATGCTCCACAACTGCAGTCTGTAAGTGCACTGCTGGCCGCATAAATGATCCGGCCGGCGGTGTCTGATAGTAGAGGAGGGGCCCATGCTGATGTAACCAAGGTATGTTCTGTATATAATTATATATGTACAGCAGCTATAAGTTATATATCTCCAGTATATAGTTATATGGACCATACTGGTATAACCTAGGCATCTTCTGTATATATGTAGGGCTGGTATAAGTTATACATCCTGTATACAGTAAAATGGAGCATGCTGGTTGTTAGTGATATTCCAGGGACCCCAAATGATATGTAGCTGTGTTCCAAAACAGTATATGTTTTTTTTTCAGGCCTGGCGAATTCAGGGTTGTTGTATCTCAAAGAATTCGAAGTTCATTACTACAGAGAAGAGGTTTTTATCAAGAAAAGGAAAAAAGGAGTATACATGGTTTTATGCCAAAGCTTCACATAAGGTCTTGTGTGAAACTATTAACTCTCAAAAGCAAATTTTCATTCTCATGTGAAACTAACACACAAGTACATATCTACAAAAACTTGTAACATTTCTAGCTGTGGAATGCTGATAACTGAAAAAGCTATATTTCATGAGAGATTCTGAAAGAACAAAGGAATGGCTGCACACCCAGATAAATCCTCATCTTAGGTGAAAAACAGAATTGGGCTAAAGTTCATAGTTAGTGTTTTATGATTGCTCACTTTACACACAATTAAAAAACTCATTAAAGACCTTTAAAAAGAAAAGTGCATGTATTGTTTAAATCCACATGCGGTGTTCAATAGTGTATGCAGTTTCTTAAAACAAAAAAAAAAAGGGTTTGGTACCGTGTTAGCCAGTAGACCAATGTGTGATTGTTCTTAGTGAGAGAAACCAAGTAATCTTGTAGATATGATACCTTTTATTGGCTAACAAAAATGCATGTGCTTGTTGAATACCGCATGTTTTATTTTTTGTGTTTTTCTTAATTATGGTTCATAAATGCAACAAAAAACATGAGCATAGCCTATGGCCTGGCTCACATAAGTGTGTTGGTATAACGTATTCCTCACACAGAATATGCTGTACCAATCTCCGATAGGTGGCCATGTTACCGCTCACACAAGTTGCGTGAAATGCATGTGCAAGAAAAATTGCAGCATATTTTAACCTGGCACATATTATGTGTGCATATACCCCAAGATAGCACATGGCAATAGGTGGCATGCGGCCAGTACGCAATGTCACTGTGTACTTACTGCGTAGCCAACGCTGCGAGATACGCTCATGTGAACTCGCCTTATGGGCCTACAAACAAATTTTTACCTAGTCCAGGAAATTAGTTATGTTTGGAAAGCTTATGGCAAGGGGCTAGATCATGAATTTAAATTTGTTTTTCAGCTATATGAAGCACGATTTAAGCATGGGTTCAGGTACCCATTGCATGTGGGGTACCTACTGATCTTTTGCACCTGGGCCCCTGAGCATTTAGCTACGCTTCTGTCTCTTGTCAAACTACTAATGACCACTTGACCATGAGTATGTATGCTTCTCATGCTCTGCCCCTGGTGACATCATCTCAGGTCCTACAACATATATAAAACACACAGCCTAACCAACAGAAGAACAACAAAATTAGGGCTCTTGGAAGGGGAGGACAAGAATAACAAAATAAGAATACAACTAAGCCGTTCCTATCTCAGACACACCGACCTACCAGAGATCTGGTGGGCTGAAGGACCTGCGGTGACGTCGCTACTGTGGAAGGAACCATGGGGCAGTTTGGTAGAAAGTACTGTATACTCGAGAAGCCACCAGGACCTGTGATAATGTCACCATCATGTGTGTTTGTGGCGTCAGGAATCACATGACCAGGGGCTGATCACTGTATTCAGGAGTTTGCTGAGCTGGTGATGTCTGGAAATCAGCATGGATGTACCATGTAGTAGAGCTGTATGTGTTATGTGTGGGGATCATAATGGATGTACCATGTAGCACAGCTGTGTGGTGCATTGCACCACCAGAAACACTGGTACTATAATTTCCTAATAATTACTAGTCACTCTATTAGATGCTTGGCTACTGTTAGAGACATAGCACCTGTAGGCAAAGTGACCCTACAACCTAACAGCACCACTGCTGCCAGGGTAAGCCCCTTCGGTTCTGGGCCACACCACTCCACAGACACAGCCTCATGGCAACAACAGCTGTCATGTAGCACCACACTATGAACAGATCGCAGACGCTTAACTCTTCATGTGGTCTAGGACATAAGACAATAATGTAAGGATGGGTATAACTCTCTAAAAAGAACGTGCGAAAAATGGCTGACCAGACATTATATAAATCATGAGCAAGTGCATGCTCAATTCCCTGCTCCAAAAACACTAAGACCCAAACAAGGATATAATGTGCCACAGTGGACAAAACTGACCCATCAGTACAACAGCTGGAAAGTTAGACAAGTTTTCACAATGATCATGAGGCATACTGTGCATTGACTAGGGTTCAATAGCTAAAGAGTAACAAGGTTGCCACTGATGACCCCATGTCATCGCCAACAACACTTTGCATGAGGTCAGTAAAAGACATCAATGGTAGAAGCTCTTCTGGAGTGATGAGTCCTGTTCCCTGCTAAACCATATGGATAGCCAGCTCCACATTTGGCATGAAGACATATCCCATAGGTATTCCTTTGTGTTTTCACAGGCCGGTGGTGGCAGTGTCAAATTCTAGGAAGTGTTTTCCTAGCATGGCCTAGGACTGTTAGTAATCATACTACAATCCTTGACTAGTAAACACTTTAGGGACCCATTAGCTGACCATCTGCAATCATATATTCAGGAAGTCTTGCCTGACAACAGTGCCATCTTTCAACAGGACAGCACTTTGTGTTATCGAGCTTGGCTCAGTAGGGAGTGATTGGAGGAACATGACTAAGAATTCTTGACACTGCCTTGGCCCTTAAACTCACCCGTCTGTACCCCATTGAACATGTTTGGGATATGCTGGAAAGGGCTGCAAGTTCAGCTCTTATCTGGAAAATGTGCACCAACTGAGGGAGCTGCTGCAGCAAACATGGCTTGAGTTGAGTATGGAGGATGTTTGCCACATTGTGGAGACTGTTCCCCAACATCTGAAAGCCATGATCACCCAAAAAAGTGAACCAACACATTATTGAGTAGGTGTTCCTAATGCAGTGATAGTTCAGTGTAAATGTACATTGATTACTGCAAAAGTATCCAAGGAATGAATAAAAATCTGTTACATACAGAAAGTTCTCTTTGTTGGGATGGTTATAGTAAAGGAAGGATGTTTTACTAATGAGTTGAGTCATTCCAGAGCAAGGCGCTACACACAATTCCAAGTGTTGGGACTTCTGACTTCTGTGAGAGGCAGATGGGAATAATGGACGAAGTGAACCACACTGGTGTTGATAGATGAATCAAGGCAAAGTTGCTTAATATAGGTGAAGCTGTGAAATTGGGGTCTTGGATAATTGTGTCTATGCTTAACCCATTAAAGACGCGGACCTTTTTTTTCCATTTTTGTTTTTTCCTCCCCCCCTTTTAAAAAATCATAACTCTTTTATTTATCTATCAGCATAGATGTCTGAGGGATTGTTTTTTGCAGAACGAGTTGTATTTTTCAATGGTACTATTTATTGTACCATATAATGATCATCCATTCAGTCGCATCCGACCCTCGGTTACTCCATGGATCTATGTTCTCCACACATTTTTTTCAATTCTGCGATTGACATGTTCGTGATGTCCTTGATCCTTTATAGCCATCTTGTTCTTGGTCGCCCTGATCTTCTTTTTCCACTGACCTTGCCAAGCATCAATACTGTTTCTAGTGAGTTAGCACGCATCACATGTCCAAAAAAAGAGAGAGTTGCTGTTTGATGATTTTTGCCCTCTAGTGATGTTTTCGGTTTAACGCGATTTAACGCTACCTTGTTCGTTGTCATGGCAGTCCAAGGTATCCGTAGCATTCTCCTCCGCCACCATAGTTCAAACGCATCCATTTTCCTTATGTCTGTGTTTCTGAGTATCCAACTTTCGCAACCATATGTCGTTATGGGAAAGACGATTGCATTGACCAGTCTGGTTTTTGTTGCAATGCTAATATCCTTGCATTTCCAGATCTTTTCCATTTCTTGCATTGCATTTCTACCAACTGTAATCTGTCTCTTGATCTCAGGTCCAGATTATCCATTGCAAACGATTTTGGATCCAAGGAAGATGAAATCTTGGACCGTCTCGACTTCTTTGTTGTTAATTTTTATGTTCACTGTACCGTTGCCTTCCGTGGTCATGACTTTCGTTTTCTTGCTGTTGAGATACAATCCCATGCGCTCGCTTTCCTTTTGCACTCGTTGGATAAGGTTCAGGTCCCTTTCACTTTCCGCAAGCAGGGTGGTGTCATTTGCATATCGAAGGTGCTAATTCTAAGTGGAGTGAAATGGAAGAAAAATTACATTCTGCAACTCTGCAAACAAAAATTACATGCTAACTTTATTCTATGGGTGAGTACGTTACCAAATTTGTAAAGTTTCTGTATTACTTTTATTTTTTTCCTAAGATATTTAATTTTTTAAAGTCTTCTTAAAGCTATAACTTTAATTTTCTGTTAACATAGTTGTGCAAGGGCTCATTTTTTGTGGAATGTCGTTTGGAGTTTTGGAATACATATGACTTTTTGATCACCTTTATTACCTTTTTGATTGGAGACGGGGTGACCAAAAAAATTCAATTTGGTATTTTTCTCTATTTTTCTGATGACATTGACCGTGCAGGGTAAATAACACATTACTTTGATAGATTCAACTTTTACGGATACGAAAAATAATTCCTTTATTATAAATATGGCAAAGTGGGGGGAGGGGTAAACTTTTATTACCTTTTTATTTTAACACCTTTGTAACCAGCCCATAGTGTTTTTAAGTCCTGCCTAGGTGGGCTTTGATCCCTGAGGACGTAAAAACATGCTTCCTGCGGGGATTAAAACTACGTGGGCTCTGGACGTGACAGCTCCATGCTGTCGGTGCCTGGAGGTAGCTGACAACACGGAGCTGTCATCCTGGGCTGTAGGGGAGCCCCCCCAGCAATGCCATCACCGCTATCCGGTGGATAGCGCCGATCGCATTAAAGTGAAAAAAAGTTTTAAAAAAGTTAAAGATTCAGCTGCCCTCATGGATCAGATTAGTTGGGGAGGCTAAGATTACTCACCACCGTCCTCCGCACTGTCCCCTGCTGATCTGGTCCTCTGGGACCAAATGCCGGCCTTCTGCGCATGCGCGCCAGGCGCCATTATGTCAGCCACATGCGCAGAAGGCCTGGAGCAGCGGCAAATTTATAATCTCCTGAGTCCTGAAGGTAGCCGGGAGGCAGGAGATGTCACTGGGGATCGCGGTGAGCCGCCCCGGGCCCGTGATCGTTGTTATCCAATGGATAATGGCGATCATGGAAAAGGGGAAAAAAAGTGAAAGTTTCATCTCCCCTCATGGATCGGATTTATGAGGGGAGGTGAAAATACTTACCCCGATCCTTCATGATGTTTAAATCATGTAAAATTCAAGTAAACATATTTCTTTTATGTTATTTTAGTTGGAACAATACACTTTAATACTCGTTTTTTTGTAATATATACTCTTCTATCTTGTAATAAATCATCTTTTTTGTGTGAAATGCATTTCTTGTAATTTAGTCAGATTTTTGTTCTTCTCATACAATACCCTTTTTCATCTTGGGTCAAACACATTCAGTACCTTACATTAACTGTTTTTCGATTATAAACATGATAAAAGAAATTCATTGACATTAAAATCAGAGATAATGGCATGTAGCCATAAACTTCAGTGTTTCAGGAGATATCAATTTGGGGACTCCAGAACACGACCAACACTGGAAATTTGCTAATATCTTCAAATACCGTGTTTCCCCAAAAATAAGACACTTATAATAATTTTTCCGCCAAAAAGGGCACAGTGTCTTATTTTTGGGGTGGGAGGCCTTATACTCACCTGGTCTGTAGCGTGCCAATGCCTCCCGATGGTCTTCGGCGGCGGCGCTGCTGTAAACTGCATCCTCTTCGTCTCACAGCTGAGCTTTTGCTGGTGCCAAGGCTTTGAATACCCCGCCTCCAGCAAAGTGAGTGCTGTGATTGCCTAATCGAGCGCCAGCAGCCAATCACAGACAGCGCTCGATGAGCGAATCACAGCCATTCAGTGATGACATTCACCCAGTCACCAGCAAAGCCCAGTCAGAGACCAGAGACCATCAGAACACCACAGATCAGGTGAGTATTGATTTTTTTTTTGGGGGGGGGGGGGCACTTTAACTAGGACTTATTTTTGGAGGAGGCCTTATATTTCAAGCCTCCCCTGAAAATCCGATAGGTCTAACTATTGGGGTAGCACCTATTTTCAGGGAAAGGCGGTATATGAATCATACCTAAAAAGGGGTTGAAATTAATATTTGTGGACAAGAGTATTATCAATAAAATGAGACCATGATCAGGTTTCTAGAAAAAAATTGTTTTTGTTTTATGGGTGAAGAACTGATTTTTTTAAACAAAAACTCTCTAAAGTCATAACTTCAAGGTTGGTGAAGCACGGGTTAATGTTATTTAATTCGCTATAAACTTTCAGAAACTCATTTTCTTATCCAATGGCAACTTTTGGAAGGGTCTACCATAAAATTTGAACATTGATTTTTTTTTTGTGACCTTTCCCGACTGCTGGAGGAGCCCAAAGAGTTTAGCCTGCCTGTTTTTCCTCTAGCCCCTTTCCCTAGTTGCATGCTTCTTGCACTATTTCTCCGGCAGCCTATGGTGTCATTCCTCACTGCACTCAGGAGTCTTCAGCGAACCCGCAGCAGTCCTCACTGAAGCCATATCAGCAGTAACAGAGTATATAAACTACAAGTATGAGAACTCTCTTACTTCTATCAGTTTGCTATGCCCCACAGTTCCTCTTCCTGTATCTACGATTACAGTTGATGTTTGTTAGAGCTGACCATTATACTTTTCCATGGTCCACCCAGTCACACATATGTATGGAAATATGATTTTGCTTGTTACCCCATTACACTCATCTTCTCCTCATTCTGAAATTGCCGATAGCAGGGAGCAATTGATAATATTTAACAGGAGGAGATATTGGAGCACATGGTAAATCACTGGGATGATTTCACCATTCAATCTCATTATAGTGATGGGAATAATTATAACAATTCTGCTGACTATTTTGCTGATATATTGCGACCTCACACTTATGATAGCTTGTGCAAATAAGTAGCAGCCGGGCAAATATTTAGGTCAGTGTTTTCGACAATCTGTAAAATACGTGTTTATTTGTTCAATAGATTATTTTTCCCAAGTTCCAAGTTGTTAGGTGTATCAGGTATTGTTTTACCCATGCAAAAATTTTTGACTCCCCTTTTCAGGCCGGCTGCCCACGAGCGTGACGGGCTCCGCCGCGGAATATTCCGCGGCGAAGCCCGTCACGGCACCCCCCAGAGCCCCTATACTTACCAGCGGATCCGGCTTCTTCGTGCCTGCATGACGCTTCCCCGCCCACCGCCGCTGCGTCACATGACACGCCCACCGCGTCACATGACGCGGCCGGCCGTGCCATGTGACGCGGCGGCGGTAGGCGGGAAAGCGTTTTCACGCTATCTTCCGCTGTGTTACAGCGGGAGATAGTGTGAACGGACGGCTTCCATTGACTGCAATGGAAGCTGTCAGCGCATACACCCGCGACAAATAGAGCATGCCGCGGGTGAGGACGGGAGATTTCACGGTGCGTAATTCCGCGGTGGAATTCTGCACTGTGTGCCCTGAGCTATTAGGTTCATTAGAACCTAATAGCTGCGGGCAACGCAGCGGATTTTCGACGCGAATTACGCGGCGGAAATCCGTTCGTGGGAAGGAGGCCTTAGGGGTTGAATTTCAAAAAATCCATTCTTACAGAATCTCTACATTATATAAAGAAGTTACTGTCCAAATTTTATGCTTCTAACTTTAGTAGTTTTGGCTCTACATTGATGAATCAGTCAGTCAGGATATTTAATAAACAGAATAGACTTGAGGAAGGAC
Source organism: Eleutherodactylus coqui (assembly GCF_035609145.1). Classification (NCBI taxonomy): domain Eukaryota; kingdom Metazoa; phylum Chordata; class Amphibia; order Anura; family Eleutherodactylidae; genus Eleutherodactylus; species Eleutherodactylus coqui. The sequence goes on along the minus strand of NC_089837.1, from coordinate 329,393,221 downwards.
TGTTTTTCACATGGTCAGTTCTTTGTAGCTGTTCCAGAGTGAGTTCCGATAGCAGTCTGCTGATCCTCGCACCTGAAGGTAATACTACCAATGTAGTTTACAAAGAGGTCCTTCACTAAACAGGATTAATGAAGGACCTCTCATAATACAGGTATTATGAAAATGGTTTATATTCATTGTTGTTGTGGCTAAAGCTTTATGGAGTATCTTTGAGAAGTCCATTAGGGCTGTGGGAATAAACAGCTTGGTTTAGTGTTAGGCTAGTTTTGGGGGAAGAGGTGCTATGCTCCATCCTGGAAGAAGCTATAGTCTGGGTCCACTTGGGATTGGAGAGGATTCCTGTTGACAGAATGGTGACACAGCTTTGGGAAAGACTGGTTTCTTTGTAAGCCAAAGATGTGGCATAGTGGCATTATTTAGTGAGAGGTTAGACTGTACAGACTGTAAGGGGTAGTCTGACAGGAACCCTGAGATAATCTGGGTACTGTGTGAGTGCTTCCTTGGTGTCTGTGTTGCTGTGAGTGATGGACATGCAGTAAAATGTATTAGTTCATGAGCCTCTTATTAGTAGCGGACCTGTTGTTATTGCTGCTCTACTGTTCATGTGTCCAAGCAAGAACATGTAGAAGACTTGAGGTGGTTGGTGTGTCCTGAGGTGGAAATACAGTATCTACTGGACTTGATAATGTGGAGTGTGAAGACAAAACCTACAAGACACAGAAATGTTGAGGAGTTGAGGCCCTTGAGAGTAGAGCAAGACCTTTTGAGAAGTTTGCAGTTGACACAAAATGTGTGTTCTGTTTGAGTAAGACTGTGCAAAGTAACATACTGCAGTCTGGCTGTGGTCTCTATGAGAAGAACTAACAAAACATTCTATTTATTGGCATTCTATTTTTGTGGTTTGAAATGTTTAAGTATTTGTACCAACTTGTATGTCGAATCCACCAAGAACTGCTGTATCTCTTACAGAGAAAGCAACCAATACGCTACTACTGCCCTAGAAATTGCGATTGTGTTAGTAAGGTTTAGCTGTTGCAGTTTTATGTGGTTATGACAATATGATCCTCACTCATATTACAACCACGCTCTATGTTATGGCCCTTTTAAGTGGTCCGAAAATATCACGATTCTTCTTTGTCCAATGGAATATGCTGGTGATGTCATCACCAGCTTGTTCGCACTCAGGCAGTCCATTTACTCCTTGAGAATCATGCAGTCCTCAGGCACTTAACAAGCAGTATTTAAACAGCTCGATAGGTGTCCGAGCCGGGGATAATTTTTAAGGTGTCTGAAACTGAATGATGAACAAGAACCTCATGATTTTCGATCATTATTTAGTCGTTTGCCCGCATTTAAAGCGAATTCAGTTTGAACAATTTTTGGAACGATAATAGTTTTGTGTAAACAGGGCATTAGACTCTTAAACAGTTATTGGGTAAAAAAGGCAAAAAGTAATTTGCTCTATTGACACACATAAAGCTGTTCCGCCATAACTGTTGTAAGCGGGACTGTATTTGCCACTGGGCACTCAAGGTTCAGTACCTAGAGCATCCAGGTTTAGGCAGGCGGCCGCAGGAGAAGTAAGTGTTTTTATTTCCCCTTTTTCTCTCCTATTCCTCTGACTTTCAGACTTGAGTTGAAGCAAGGCGGCATACGAAAAACTCATGGAGCTCCAAAACATACATATATATTCTACATCACACTTTTTATAACACATTGATCTTAGACTTACATACAGCAGCTCAGCTCTAGTATATCTCTATGATGCACTTACCATGTAATGTACTCTAATATCAGATATATACAGTGGTAGAAATCACAGTGCAGTGTGGCCCCAATTAGTAATTGTACCTCCTGTGTGCCCCACTTAGTAAGAGAACCACCTCTGTGGCCCTAGTACTCCAGCTCTTGGTAGGGGCTATCTTTATAATTCACTGCCTTCTGACGCAATTGCTTTAAGCAATCTTTCACAGCATAACTTCACTCATGCATCCAGCTCCAGCGCTTACTATAGCCTGAGTACTGGAGCCAGGGGAAGGAGTGAAGTTATGCTGTGACAGATCACTTTGTCAGGGTAAAATTCTCTAAGTACAGCACCAATCAGGCCCACCCCACTTGCCCCGTTGCCGGCGGTAAAGAAAAAAACACCACACAGAGGTCTGGTATCATTCCTCACACGGGACATGGCTCTCTTCCGTCGTGCTTTATTACAGATTACATGAGCTCTTATACCCTTTGTCTCATCACCATCAAGGGGTGATGGGCTCATAACCATATATGGGAAGTCCGGATTTCCGGCCTGAGACAGTGAAAACAGCCGTTATCTTGATATGGCGCCTCTGGCTTATGTACAGAAAATCACGTATTCAATTAACTCCAGTGCAAAGAATCACCCACTCAATTCTAAGAAAACGGCCAAGCATGCATTCTCCATATATGGGAAGTCCGGATTTCCGGCCTGGGACAGTGAAAGTTATGTACATTTGAACATCTTGATATTGCGCTTCTGGGAAAACAGCCAAGTACGTGTCCTTCGTCCGATTCTTCTTTGCTGTGTTTAAAGATACATTTTGTCTTCGCCTGGCAAGGCCTCTTGGCATATCTGATGTAAGGCGACATATAAGTTTTTTCTCATTTGGAATTGAATAGAACTTGCATATAGGTATAAAGCATAAAAAACATATGGCAATATATATATATATATCCTCACAAACCCCCCTAAAAAACTTAATATGGAGATCAAGTACCAGACCTTGCAGTCTTCCTCGGTCGTCTCTCCCTTGCGTCAGGGTTTCTCCACTTGCCCGTAAGTCCCTACTCCTAAAAGGGGGGGATCCCTACCTCACCTCAGAAGGAGGCCATGGATTCCCTGGGCTTATTTCCGGGCATCCATACCCTCTATCTGTACGAGTTAACACCCCACAGGGTGTGCCCTCGCCGGAACCTAAGGTCTTCTGCACTAACCCTAGGCAAATGGGAATTCCACTGACAGTCCATCTTATGAGACCGTGACGGCGCAGTACTAATACATCTCTCCATTCTTCTGGTAACGTATCTGGTTGGCATTATCGGAACTGGCTCTTCATCTTTTTCAAACAAGGGAAATTTTGGTGTCACATTATCCAGTCCCTTACTCATACTCTTTTTGATCAAAGGGATAATACACATACAGGAAATTACATACCCCACCTCTTTCTGCTAAAATCATATCCAGGGCCACTCTATTTTGGAACGCCATGGATGCAGTAGGCCCTAATTGGTCAGCTAACCCTTGTAAAGCATCCCTGGTGTAGTTTACAAACCTCTGCTGATTGTAACAGATATAATTCATCCAATCTACATTATTATTAACAGTGACAATAGCAAATAAGGACTCAAAACCTGCTTTAACCTGATCTCTAGAATTAAATTCATCTCGCACCCCCCTTGGCACTCCTATTGTATCTATGTATACATGTGGATCAAAGTTACCACCTGGAGCGTCAACTTCTCTCTTAGCACGATGCGGTGTTGGATTCTCACCCTCAGTGTAGGATTCATATTGCACATGTGATTGTATTAATTTGTTCTGAAACCTGAAACACGGGGCTAGTGTACAGTAGTCAAAGGTGTGTGTTAGAGGAACTGTACCAAATTATAGCATGTAAAGGATATGCAGGATCATTAGTTTTTTCAGTGCGAAGTGTGGATCCAAGTGGGCTTTCCTTTGAGCTTGACTGCAGTTGGGGTGGTGAGCAACATCTGGTAAGGACATTCAAACAGGGTTTGTCTCTCAAACTTTTCCACATAGACCCTGTCACCTGGTTTTAGATTGTGACACTCATCTGTAGGACCTGGGAGAAAAGCAGAGACTGCAGAATGCATAATTGACAATTCCTTGGAGAGACCTATGACAACATTAACAAGAAAATCATTCCCCAAACTCGGCTACTGTGACATGTATCCTCCGGAGAAAAAGAAAAACTAATAGAAGACACTCAATTCAAAATTTACCCATTTTCTTCATTGCCTTTTGTATCTACTTTCCCCCTACTCCGCGGATGGTAGGGTGTGTGAAAAGCCTGGAAGATACCCAAAACAGACATGATGTGTTGCATTATTTCACCTGTGAAGTGTGTACCTTTGTTTGACTCAATCACTTCCGCTACCCCGTATCTGCAGATTACCTCATTCATGAGCTTCTGTGCGGTTACCTGCTTATTTACTTTGGTAACAGAGTAGGTCTCCAACCTGAAAAACATCAACAACAACAAGCACATATTCATGCTTCCCAACAAGTAGGAGCTGAGTGTAGCCAATTTGCAATCCCTGAAATGGGTAGAGTGGCCTAGGCAAGTGTGATGTGGCAAATTTACTTCTGCCCTGTTGCTTTACGGCAAAGATCATGCAAAATTGGACAAATGATGCAGCAGCTACAGAAAACCCAGGAGCCACCCGTCCTTGTTCAAGCGTCGTCATCATTGCTGCTTTGAGAGGTGCGTCTTTCCGTGCATCAGCTGGGCCATCATGGGGCACAGGGACCATGGTAGGCAAGTGCTGTTGACTGTTCACCATATGCCGTCCCTTTTTAGTCCATTTTTCCTTTTCTTCCTTGCTGGCTCGTAACTGTAAAGTCTTTAGCATATCAAAGTCCAAATTTTTATCAAAGTCCAAGTTTTTATCAAAGTCCAAAATTATTATCAAAGTCCAAGTTTTTATCAAATTCTTCTTTTCTTCTTTTCTTCCACGGCTTGAGGGCCGCTGCTTTTGCTGTGTGGCCTGTGATGGCATTGCCTCTTGCTTCTCCGGTGTAGGAATTGGTGTGAGCTTTCCACCTTGTCAGGTAGAAGTAGGGCCTCCATGAGACTCTACCTGCTGCATCATTCTTAATTGGCTGTCCTGCTGAGGTAAAAAACTGTCTGGCCTTCCATGTTGGGCCGTAATCATGAGCTATGCCAAATGCATACCGGGTGTCAGTGTAAATGTTTGCCGTCTTACCTTCCTCCACTCTACACGCCTCAGCGAGGGCTTTTAGTTCCGCTTCTTGTACTGTGACATGCAGGGGCATTCTGCTTTTACCGTGTCATGTTGTGTTACGACTGCATATCCAGTGTGGAGTCGTCAATCACCCTGGTACCATCTATAAAAAACAACTCAAAATATGCATTATTAACAAGGGCTTTCAGTAACTTTTTAAAATTTAAATTTTCTTGTTGCATCAATGCTAGACAATCAGGCTGATCTTCTATTTGAAAAAGATCAGAATCTTGTTGCAAAAAATTAAAAAATTAAAAAATGGCTTGCAAAAAATTTAAAAATGGCTGATTTGCAATACCTAGATCACCTATGCCTTCTTCTCTCCCCCTTTGAAACAGGGTACTGAATTGGAACAATAGTACCCGGTTTCAAGGTAGTATAACATTGTAAAAAGATTTGATGGAAGCAGATAAGGCCTGTAAAATGTTAGCACCAATAACAGACATGAGTTACATCGGGGCAGAATAATCTACAAAACATCTACTAATATTGGAAATGTGAGATCCCTTTAAGTGAATTCATTATTAGTCTGTTCCTGCCTGCAATGTCTTATCAAATCTGAGACAGGAGAAAAAACAAAACAAAAACTTTTACTAGCTGCTCAAGCTCCTCACCCCCTCCCTTGTACAAGAGGGATGAAACATTACGTACTATTACATCATCTAGCTCCACCCCTTCGATACTGGCTCTGTGCGTCTTTCTTCACAGCTTAATTTCAGCTTAACAGTCTACACGTCCACATCTCAACCAAGCAAAGTCCCATGCATGGGGAGGACTTTTATCCCCAGTCATTACCTGCATCACACATTCCACACAGCCCGAACACGGGTCACTAACTCACATCCATCCATGCTCTCAAGTTTGCTCCGTCACCCCCCATTGAAGGTGTACCAGTACATACAGATGCACAGACAAAAAAAAAAAAAATTTGACAAACATACATACATCAGTTGAAAAACATTGAGGTGAGTGCTATAAAGTACATGATTCTATTGAGATGAGATTGTGAATGAGCGCTATCTTTGACAAATTATGTGAAAAAGTTTGCTGAGTGACTGAGACATTCTCTCTTTCTTATCTACTTAAGCTATTATATGCTGTATTAAACGCTGAAGTATTTTAGAATATGTGGGTATTTTTCAGCCCCCCTTGTCTATTTTTCTCTGTACTTCTCTGTATTTGACCCTGAACAAAAAGTGAAGTCTGAAAGCCCCCACCTTTGTAAAACAAACTGTTATCTCTCTACGAATATGAAACACAGACTGAATTGTTTTAGCTTAAACTATTGCCTGCATTTGAACTCATAATTAACACATATCCTGAGACCTTGCAACATTCATTTTCAACCCCTGTATAAGTAAGAATATACCTTAGAAATTGCTATATTTCCTGCCTACTAAGACAGTATAATTAATTCAATTCATTTCAATTCATTTTAAGCAAGCAAAGATATTATCCAGGGTTGTTATTGCATTTTCTCTCGCTTCGTTATCTCTTGACCTTGAAAACTAAACACAAGCTTGCAGCTACATGTCAACAAACCCTTCTCCCCTAAAAGCAAGCTCAGTTAACTGTTTGCACACACAGTATATATATATATATATATATATATATATATATACACACACATATATATCTCTATTATCTATCTTGTATTATACACCTTTTCTTCTTTCTTCCAACAAATCACATGCATTGTAACTTTCTTCTCGACTTGCTTGTTCCTCATACTTCTCTCCCTACCTAGCTGCCAATATAACCTTTAATAGACACTCTCCTGACCCCCTCTTGATCACTTACTGTACTTTTCAACATTTCACTTACGGATACTTTCTTAAACAAATAATGTGTACATACTTAACTTTCTCTGACTGTCTCTCTGCTTCTAGCAAACCTTGGTCTTTCAAGGCGCCTCTTGGTCCTAAAGACCTCCTCCCAGACACCATTTTTGTAATCTACCGTGCGGGTCGGTGTCACACATTTTCATAAGTTTTCTTACATTTTACAGATTCATCCACACGGCGGCAGCCCTTGAGGGGCTCTGTCTTCTTTAATAAGGTCTTACGCATATTACAACAACAACAACAATAATAATAACACGCTCCATAGAATGCATCCCTCTTAATTTTCAAATTGTCAGCCCCTTATATACCGGCAAAACAACCGAGGGTCCCTTCTCCTTATGGAACCAGCCCCATAAAATGCATCTCTCTGAAATCAAATCGTTAGCCCCATATATAAGACAAAACAACCGAGAGTCCCTTTTCTTATGAAACCTGTCTCACAAAATGCATCCCTCTCAGCATGCATCCTTCTTAATTTTCAAATTGTTAGTCCCTTATATACTGGAAAAACAACCGAGGGTCCCTTCTCTTGTGAGACTAAATGAAAAGAAAGAGAAAAAAAAAAAAAACTTCTGCAGATACAACAATCTCCACTATTATTAAAACGTTAAAACTTCAAAGTACAAATAGACTACAGACTAGTTTCTGGGTGACCGATTGGTGCGCATATCACGGTCAGTGGTCCATGACGGCAAACCCGGAGCCCACACGAGTTACCGTGTAGAACTCCTAACCCAACCCGTCCGGTCACAAACCACAGATAGTCAGTCCTGCTGCAAGACTCGCAGCGTAAAACACAACATAAATATATGCTGGTCTTTACCTGGAGTTCTAAGTGAGTTGATCAGGCTCGGTTTGCAGCAGGACGGCTTCTCCGTGGCGTGGATCCGGGTGAATTGCGCTGTAAGCTCCTGGTTTTACCGCCCCACGTTCGAGCGCCATTTGTCAGGGTAAAATTCTCTAAGTACAGCACCAATCAGGCCCACCCCACTTGCCACGTTGCCGGCGGTAAAGAAAAAAACACCACACAGAGGTCTGGTATCATTCCTCACACGGGACATGGCTCTCTTCCGTCGTGCTTTATTACAGATTACATGATATCTTATACCCTTTGTCTCATCACCATCAAGGGGTGATGGGCTCATAACCATATATGGGAAGTCCGGATTTCCGGCCTGAGACAGTGAAAACAGCCGTTATCTTGATATGGCGCCTCTGGCTTATGTACAGAAAATCACGTATTCAATTAACTCCAGTGCAAAGAATCACCCACTCAATTCTAAGAAAACGGCCAAGCATGCATTCTCCATATATGGGAAGTCCGGATTTCCGGCCTGGGACAGTGAAAGTTATGTACATTTGAACATCTTGATATTGCGCTTCTGGGAAAACAGCCAAGTACGTGTCCTTCGTCCGATTCTTCTTTGCTGTGTTTAAAGATACATTTTGTCTTCGCCTGGCAAGGCCTCTTGGCATATCTGATGTAAGGCGACATATAAGTTTTTTCTCATTTGGAATTGAATAGAACTTGCATATAGGTATAAAGCATAAAAAACATATGGCAATATATATATATATATCCTCACAACTTGCAATGCCAGACAGCGGTGTGTGTGTATTATAAAAGGTAACCTCTATGGGAGCTCATTAACATTTGCGGGATGCCCAACCTGGGGGGTTCATGCAGCCCTGCTCCCCTGGCTAGCCTGCCTCTGGCAGTGGTGCAGTGGGTCCGCAGAGGGAGTTTTGGAACCTGGACATCCTGAGATGCAGGTTTAAGCATTGTCACTGGCAGACCACAGTTAATATATACTACATATTCTGACTTGGTATTGGTCTGTGAAAAAATGGATGCAAATAATCTACTGTCTTTGCTGTGTCCTCATTGGGAGGTGAGCAAGGAAGGGAGGATGGGTGACTCTCAGGTCTGAGCATAAATATTTAAAGGAGTTCAGGTTTTTTTTATTTATTTTAACAACCGGTAGAGGAATAGTACAATTGTAAAATAGTACAATTGGCTGCAACAGTCATCTATGGGAGCATTAGTACTAGAGCCACAGGGGTCTGGAATATATAGTACTATGCAAAAGGTTTAGGTAGGTATGGAAAAAATGCTGCAAAGCAAGAATGCTTTAAAAATAGAAGTATTAGTTTATATTTGTCAATTAACAAAATGCAAAGTGAATGAATAAAAGAGAAATCTCAATCCAATCAGTATTTGGTGTGACCACCCTTTGTCTTCAAAATGGCATCAGTTCCAGACATCTTAAAGAACTAACCACAGATCTTCTCAGCTTGTCAGGAAATTACCCCTAAATATACTGTAGCTTTGCCGCAGGTCCTCCTGAGCAATACTGCATGCTCACACTCTTGCTTTCTCATGCTGGTTGAGGAGTGCTACAGTCAGGTTTTCCACCACTATGATATATGGGTCCATTTCCTCTCAGCCCCATATTGGACTGGACCTGTTCAATAACACCTGAGAACCACTGCACACTACAAAGTAACTTGGGTGCCTGCGCACAGCAAAATTCCAGCAGGAGGAATACAGCATTTTAAAACATAAGGCTCTCTCCATTCTTCACCTGCCAAATACAGACATGTACACAAATCAAATTATAGCACAATATGGAGATAAAACTTACTAACGACTCTCTTACCTGATGAGGAGTTCCTCCATTCCTTACAAACTGATTATTACTACAGAGAGTTAAGGCCCATTTACACAAAACTATTATTGTAGTGGCCCAGCGGATACTACAGAACACTTACGGTACTCTTGTCCTGTCTCACCTGTCTGGATGCCATCCCTGGATCCAGAAGGTGCTGTCTGTGGGAGAGACCCTTTGTCTTCCCTTCTGCTCTAAGCATAGAGTTCAGTCCTGAAGTCAGCTGGGCTCCCATGGGCTGACAGTCAGGTTTAATCCAATAGTGACCAAGCCTGTGTGCGCGCCTTTATTACCAGGCCAAATTTTCGAAATCTGACATGTCACTTTGACATAGAATAACACCGTAAAGGTTTTGCATATCCAAGTGATTATGGCATTGTTTTTTGCCACATATTGTACTTCATTTAGGCGATAAAATAGACCAATAGAATTTGTGTATATTTATTAAAAGCGTCAAAATTGGAAAATTTTTGAAAAAAATGTTTGAAAAAAATATGAAATTTGTTCACATTTTCAACTGCAATATCTCAAATATGTGCAAACATAATATAGAAATTTTTGATAAGATATATATTTCCATCTGTTTACTTTATTCTGGAAGCACATTGGAAAAACTATCATTTTTTTAACCATTTAGGAGACAAACACATTTAACATAAATTATTAACATTTTGATGAACACTTTGTTTTCCTGCACCAAGCCAAGATTGCAAAGGCTCATAGGTGTCAGAATGATAGATACCCCCACAAATGACCCCATTTTAAAAACTACACTCCTTAATTTACTATATTTACTGAAGGCTGTCATGGGTATTTTGACCCCACAGTTTTTTTTTTAGGATATAATGCAATTTAGAGGAGGAAAAATAAAATTTCGTATTTTTACATGTATGTCATTTTAAAGACCGTTTTTTTTCTCTGTAATGCACATGAAAATGAGGATTTGCACTCCAAAATGGATACCTCTGTTTGTCCTGTGTTCAGAAACATACCCATTGTGGCCCTAATACTATGTCCGAATGCACAACGGGGCCCAAATCGAAAGGAGCAGCGGGTGGTTTTCAGAACAGACATTTTGCTTGAAGGCATTTTAAGCCCCATATCACACTTGTAGAGCCCTTTAGAGGCCAAAACGACAGAGAACCCCCACAAATGACCCCATTTTGGAAACTAGACCCCTTAATGAATTCATCTAGGAGTATACTGTGTATTTTGACCCCACGGCTTTTAAAATGAATGTAAGCAAAGCAGAAGGAAAAAATTACGATTTTTATTTTTTTTAGCAATTATGTCATTTTAAAAACAGTTTTTTTTGTACAGCACACATATGAATGAAGACTTGCACCTCAAAATGGATGCCCCCGTTTGTCCCGTGTTCAGAAACATACCCATTATGGCCCTAATATTATGTCCGTATGCACAATGGCGCCCTAACCGAAAGGAGCAGCCAGTGGCTTTCAGAACAGACATCTTGCTTGAAGGTGTTTTAGGCCCTATTGCCCAATTATAGAGTCATTGATCTGCCAAAACGACAGAGAATAACCCCATTTGAAAAACTAGACCCCTTATTGAATTCCTCTAGAGGTGTACTGCGTATTTTTAGCCCACAGTTTTTGAATGAATCTAAGCAAAGCAGAAGTTAAAAAAAAATACGATTTTCGTTTTTTTGGCAATTGTGTCTTTTACCCCAAAATGTATCCCCCTGTTTGTCCCTTGTTCAGAAACATACCAATTATTGATCTAATCTTCTATCTCGATGCACAACGGGGCCCAAACTGAGCAGAGCATCAAACTTTAACTGTCTTAACTTTTACGTGATCGCCATTATCCATCGGAATGGATAATGGCGATCACTTGACCGGTGACCGTTCACCACGGCCCTCGGTCACTGCTTCAGGCTCTCGGCTAGGAGGTAGGAGATTTTAAATTCCACAGGCCCTCCCCAGCCTCTGTGCTTGTGTCCGCCATTTTAGCAGCGGCCGCATGTGCCAAAGCTGGGGAAAGGTCCACCGATAGGGATCCCATTGGGGGTTATAGACGCAAGCCTCAGGTAAGTAATTTCACCTCCCCTCATGGTTCGGATCCGTGATGGGAGGTGAAACTTTAGCTTCTTTTATTTTTACAAGATGTTATCTATTGGTTAATGGCGATCACGTGGCCAAGAACCCCGTACTGCTGCCCCCTGTGAGATCTCCAGGCTCTCGGCTATGACGGGCACGTGCACAAAAGGGACTAAACATAGAATACCCAATAGTATCCCACTTGTGAGTGGTGGTTATGCGAAGTATATTTGCTTTAATTGACTATCTCTATAAGGTCCTATAACATAACAGATTCTGTTCTTAGCATTGTTTTTAATCACCTTTTGTTTGTCTTACAGATACGTTGTAAATGCATGCGCTCCGTACTCCAGACGCTTGATCTTTCCCTAATCCTTGTACGGATATTTATTGTCTCTGTACAGATTTGATCATTCTTTATTATTCACAATAAATATTGCAATATCCAATACTTGTTGTTGTGATATGATCTTTCTGGGTGTACGATTGTATACTGGGGATCTGCACCCTGCTTCCCTTATTGCTTAAGTGGGTAAATATAACTTTAATCCAATACTGGGGACTGAACCATGTGAGAAATATATATATATATTTATATATATATATATATATATATATATATATATAGGGATATAGCTATTAGTGGGATGGGTATTTCCCTAGACACTTATTGTGCAATAAAGGTGGCTATAAAGGTACCAGATCGTCCTTTTGGCTCATTGCTCCCACGCTAATTTTCTGCATACCCTTTTAGTGAGATATATATACTATGTTCTGCATTTGGGTCCCTTCTGCCTTAAATGTATCACTACTGTTTAGTGCAGCGACATTTTGGGTTCTGTATGTTTAATAGGTATAAGTGATATATTCGTTATGCCAAACTATGTAATGAGGCATTGATAGTACTTGATAACATCTATGTGCTGGGTAATCCTGATGCCAGATGTCCCTATTGAACGTCCGATGTTTATACAATAAGCCCATTTATGCTTTGGAACTGAACGGCATCTGTACTACACGATTGGACCATTACCGTAGTCTCGCGAGAATGGTGAAGTCAGAGACTCTCACTGAATGATCGGCGCATGCGCAGTGCACTCGGAGGTGTTACTGCCTGTGTAAGTGCTTGGATCTCGCGATACCAGCGAGACAATGCGCAGGCGCTTTAATAGCATATACAAGCCGGCAAGATCGGAAGCTATGGAGGGAGGACGCACATGCATTGTAAGTATAGATCAGCTATTTTGTATCTGTTTTAATTCTGTCACTATATAAGGATTGTACTGGAGGGTGTGTTGCATACTTGATAAAGATCAGTTATTGATCAAAACGTCGTATGGTGCTTGGAGGAATAAAGAAGCTTTTCATTTAAACTGCATCACTGCTTGCAACAACATGAAGCTGTCACGTCCAGAGCCTGCAGGGTTTTAATCCCCAGAGGATGCATGTTTTTACGTCCTCGGGGATTAAAGCCCAGCAGGCCAGGATGTAAAAACACTATGCGCTGGTCACTAATTAAAGGGGGTTTCCACACAAATATTATTGACTAGCTATCCTCAGGATAGGTCCTCAATAGTTAATTGGCTGAAGTCCACCGCTCAGCCCCCTCAATGATCAGCTGATTGAGTGCCTGCTGTCAGCACCACGATGCATAACAGTACGGAGCTGAAGCAGATGGTTATATAGTGGCTAGTGCTAGCAACAGCCTGTGCAGCTCTCATTAAAATCAATGAGTGTTGCATTGGTCACTACATCAGAGTCGGAGCCATCGGCTTTAGCTCTGTACTCCTGTCTATTGTGGCGCTGACTCTGAGCAGCCGATCAGTTAAGCAACGAGGACCAGCTCTTCGGCACGAGCGGCCCCATTCACCAGGGAGATGACCGGACTGCGCAAGCGCGTCTAATCGGGCGATTAGACGCTGAAATTAGACGGCACCATGGCGACAGGGACGCTAGCAGCGGAGCAGGTAAGTGAATAACTTCTGTATGGCTCATAATTAATGCACGAAGTACATTACAAAGTGCATTAATATGGCCATACAGAAGTGCTGAACCCCACTTGCTTTCGTGGGACAACCCCTTTAAGGAGAGCACCTAGAAGGTGAGTGAGGAGACCTATAAGGGTCTCTCTGGGAAATATGCAGTTGGAAAGTGTTGACAAATTGCTAGGTCAAAGAGCAAAAACTTTAAAGGTAATAGACACAGCCATAAAAGCCACAGGTAAAGTCATAAAAAGATTTTTAGGGGGCGTGGTCTGTGGATGTCCGGGTAGGACGCATTAAAGACGGGCCCCCGCTTCACCTACCTTTCTCCAGGTAGCAAACCTCCAAAGGACGGCACAATTCACCCATCCTAGGCGGGATGGGTAAGAAGATCACTCCAGGCACCAGCACAGCCACACCAAGCAGCAGAAAAGGAGCTCTGGAGCGGTTCCTCGGCGCTCCAAGCTCGGGCAGCGCGAGGAGAACTAAGATGGTGTCGGCTCCCGTGAAACCATGTGGGTCCCTTCCTTCTCTGACCGGAGCAGCGTCGGGCATGCCGACAAAGCAGCTACACCAACCCCTGCCGACTACAGCCGCACAGGGAAAGGCTCCAGAGGATCCCTCGCCCACGGGTTCCCCAAGACAGGAGGTTACAGATCCTGGGTCCCATGAGGGACCTGCAAACGACAACAGATCACTAACTCACCCTCAGAGCAGGAGATCATCCCTACTGAGGCAATGCCTGCTATTTTACACACCCCAACTAATTCTAAAAGGAATAATGACCCTCTGAGGTGGTCATTGTCTCCAGCACAAAGCACAGCCAGCAGCCCTGATTATAATGCAAATGAAAGTGCAACACCCATTTCTGATAAGGATAACTGGAAGGCTCCCATAATGTCAATCCCCACTAAGAATGAGCTTGATGCTTTATTTACAAGATTTGAAGTGTCAAACAGACAAGCTCTAGAGCGAATCCACACTGATATACAGCAAATGGGCCATAGACTGCTTCAGGTGGAGGAAGCACAAGTGGGAACGGTGGCCATCTTAGAGTCGCACAGACAGGTCATCCAATTCCAATCAGATGAAATTGCTAATCTCACCATCCACCTAGATGACCTTGAAAATAGAAATAGGAGCAATAACCTCCGCATCTGTGGGCTGACAGAGGACATAAAGGGTCACCAACTCGAGTCATGGGCTCAAGCCTTTTTTCTACAACTATTAGGCCGTACACCAGATGATCTGGTTATAATTGACAGGATCCACAGAGCATTAGGACCCAGAATGGCTGACCCAAACAGACCCAGAGACATAATTTGCAGGATCCAATTTTTCAGGGACAAAGAATCCATTCTGTGCTCCGCCAGAGGAAAAGAGGATCTTTCATACAAAGGCAAGCCCCTAATATTACTACAGGACTTGGCGCGCCACACACTACGCCTCAGGGGAGCCCTAAAGCCTCTGCTAACAGTGCTCAAGAAAAATGAAATACCCTATCGCTGGGGTTATCCATTTATTTTGATTACTAAAAAGATGGTAAAACAGCCACACTTCGCACTTTAGGCGATTTGCCTAAATTCCTCTGGAGTTTCCAGCTCTCAATGGTCTCGCTTCCTGACTGGCCAGCTGCACCAACTCTGATTGCACCCACACCCCACGAGCCTTGGCAGACCGTGCAACCCAAGCAGCGCCACGATCGCCGTAGGGGTCCGGACACAGACACCTGATTCCCCCCTCGCGCTGATACCCTACATCCGGGACTCGTCTTGAGACCCTCCTGGGAGAGCTTGGAGGGCACTGGGGATCGCGCCCTTCCCATTTTCCGAAGGATGCGCCTTGTTTTGGCTGACTCAGATTTCGTCTCCTGACTGACAGGACATCGTTTGGGCCGACCTAACCGCCCACGCTGTATTGCCCTCCCTTATTGTTCATTGATTTTGTCACTGCCGTTCATGATACTTATCGGTTAACAATTCAAGTTCAGCTACTTATTCTCATTTGCCGCCACTTGGAGGTTATATTCAAGGTCCCTATATGGCACCTCATCTCATCAACACTCACTTCGGGGGAAAGGGGTGCGCGGGGGCTTGTCACGTTTTGTCTGGCACCCTACCACTCTCCATTCGAGGTGAACTATTGCGTACATTGCGACTATAGCGATCCGCTATATTTTAACCAAGATAGCACTCCCAGCTGCTATATGCTGTGCAAGATTTTTTTATGCAAACCTTTTCTTCTTTCTTCTCTTTCTCTTTGCCCCCCCCCCCTTCCCCCCGCCTTCTACCCTGTCTCCTCCTGGCTCAGTCCTGATGCATTTCCACCAACTAAGATCAGACAATGGCTAATATTACGTTTGGCACTAATAATGTGAGAGTGTTGAACAAACCTGCCAAGAGGGGGCAGATTCTGGATCACTTACACAATCACAAAATTATGATCGCATTAATACAGGAAACGCATTTCCAAACAAATAAAATCCCCAACGGCAAAAAACGCAACTATAGCACGTAGTATCACAGCCCACACCACACTAAAAAAGCGGGTGGCACATCAATAGCTATACACAAACAACTCCCGCACAAAATTTATCTCCTCATCACTGGGTGAAAAAGGGCAATAGCTCTTTTTGAAAATTCAAATATGCAATGATATTATAACCGTTGCTAATGTATATTTTCCAAATCAGGCACAGGTTCGCTTCGGGATCCGGATGCTTGGGGCTCTGAGAACCTTCGCAGTCGGTTTCGACATTTTACTGGGCGGTGACTTCAACCTCAGCCTAGAACCTACGCTTGACTCCTCTAGAGGTAAGTCCGGGATTACATACACATCACTCTGTAGGTTACACAAAGAACTCGCTACATGCCCCGCTTTTATAAGCTTCTCAGAGAGCACCTGGCCCCCTTGTTGCTCAAAGCTTTCAACGCTGTCTCCGTCTCTTGCCCCTTCCCAACCCAAGCATTACAGGCAGTGATTACAGTAATACCTAAGCCAGGGAAGGATCCCTCAGCCTGCGGTAGTTACAGGCCGATTTCTCTGTTAAACATAGATACTAAGATTTTTGCAAAAATTTTGGCTACGCGTCTCCATTCTCACATCCCGTCAATAGTTCACAGAGATCAAGTGGGCTTTATCACGGGGAAAGAGGCAGGGGACAACACAATAAAAACACTCGCCCTTATGTCTCGGGCGCATAACTCCGGGGATCCCCTGTGTCTTCTCTCAGTAGACGCGGAGAAGGCGTTTGATAGAGTGAGCTGGGGATTCCTGGAGGCAGTTCTGGGACGCGTGGGCCTTGGCCCTAGATTCAGAAGTTGGATAATGGCTTTATACCTTGAGGATGCTTGAGAAAGGCCATTGCAATGGCCGAAACGTCGCGTGTTTTATTTACGAAATAAAGGAAACCTGTTTTACTGCACCTGGACTTCTGCTGCTGTCACTCAATTTACTATTGGGACCCCCAGAGGAGTCATGGACGAAGTCGTACATTCTGACCCACAAATTGAACGTATCCAGCAAAATGCAAGAATTAAATTACAAAATATTGATAAGATGGTATCGGACCCCGGTAAGACTGGCCAGGATGTTCCCCCAGTACCCAGATACATGTTGGAGATGTCTTTCAGGGACAGGTTCACTTGTCCACTTGTGGTGGTCCTGTCCTTTGATTCGCCCCCTCTGGCAGGAGGTCAACTAGAGATGAGCGAGCACCAAAATGCTCGGGTGCTCGTTACTCGAGACGAACATTTCGCGATGCTCGAGGGTTCGTTTCGAGTAACGAACCCCATTGAAGTCAATGGGTGACCCGAGCATTTTTGTATATCGCCGATGCTCGCTAAGGTTTTCATTTGTGAAAATCTAGGCAATTCAAGAAAGTGATGGGAACGACACAGCAATGGATAGGGCAGGCGAGGGGCTACATGTTGGGCTGCATCTCAAGTTCCCAGGTCCCACTATTAAGCCACAATAGCGGCAAGAGTGGGCCCCCCCCCTCCCAAAAACTTTTACTTCTGAAAAGCCCTCATTAGCAATGCATACCTTAGCTAAGCACCACACTACCTCCAACAAAGCACAATCACTGCCTGCATGACACTCCGCTGCCACTTCTCCTGGGTTACATGCTGCCCAACCCCCCCCCCACGACCCAGTGTCCACAGCGCACACCAAACTGTCCCTGCCCAACCTTCAGCTGCCCTCATGCCACGCCACCCTCATGTCTATTTATAAGTGCGTCTGCCAGAGGAAAAGCAGGCACACACTGCAGAGGGTTGGCACGGCTAGGCAGCGACCCTCTTTAAAAGGGGCGGGGCGATAGTCCACAATGCTGTACAGAAGCAATGAGAAATCCAATCCTGTGCCACCTCCATCTGGAGCTGCACACGTGGGCATAGCAATGGGGAACCTATGTGCCACACACTATTCATTCTGTCAAGGTGTCTGCATGCCCCAGTCAGACCGCGTTTTTTTATAAATAGTCACAGGCAGGTACAACTCCGCAATGAGAATTCCGTGTGCACCCACAGCATGGGTGGCTCCCTGGAACCCACCGGCTGTACATAAATGTATCCCATTGCAGTGCCCTGGACAGCAGAGCTAACGTCAGATTAAATGCAGGTGGGCTTCGGCCCACACTGCAGGCCCCAACCTGACCGGGGTTTTTTTAATTCATAGACACAGGCAGGTACAACTTCCTATTGTGAAGTACCTGTGGACCGACAGCATGGGTGGGTGCCAGGAAGCCACCGGCGGTACATAAATATATCCCATTGCAGTGCCCAACACAGCTGATGTAACGTCAGATGTAATGCAGGTGGGCTAAAAATTAATTTGATTACACTGTAGGCGAGGGCCCCCAAAAATTGGTGTACCAACAGTACTAATGTACCTGAGAAAAATTGCCCATGCCCAACCAAGAGGGCAGGTGAAACCCATTAATCGCTTTGGTTAATGTGGCTTAAGTGGTAACTAGGCCTGGAGGCAGCCCAGTTAAAATAAAAATTGGTTGAGGTGAAAGTTTCAACGCTTTAATGAGCATTGAAACGTATAAAAATTGTTAAGAAAAATTATATGACTGAGCCTTGTGGGCCTAAGAAAAATTGCCCGTTCGGCGTGATTATGTGAGGTTTCAGGAGGAGGAGCAGGAGGAGGAGGAGGAGGAATATTATACACAGATTGATGAAGCAAAAAGGTCCCTGTTTTTGATGGGGATAGAGAACGATGCTTCCATCCGCGGGTGCAGCCTACGTATTGTTTAGGTATCGCTGCTGTCCGCTGGTGGAGAAGAGAAGTCTGGGGAAATCCAGGCTTTGTTCATCTTGATGAGTGTAAGCCTGTCGGCACTGTCGGTTGACAGGCGTGTACGCTTATCTGTGATGATTCCCCCAGCCACACTAAACACCCTCTCTGACAAGACGCTAGCCGCAGGACAAGCAAGCACCTCCAGGGCATACAGCGCGAGTTCAGGCCACGTGTCCAGCTTCGACACCCAGTAGTTGTAGGGGGCAGAGGCGTCACGGAGGACGGTCGTGCGATCGGCTATGTACTCCCTCACCATCCTTTTACAGTGCTCCCGCCGACTCAGCCTTGACTGGGGAGCGGTGACACAGTCTTGGTGGGGAGCCATAAAGCTGTCCAGGGCCTTAAAGAGTGTTGCACTGCCTGTGCTGAACATGCTGCTCGATCTCCGCACCTCCCCTGCTACCTGGCCCTCGGAACTGCGCCTTCTGCCACTAGCGCTGTCGGAGGGGAATTTTACCATCAGCTTGTCCGCCAGGGTCCTGTGGTATAGCAACACTCTCGAACCCCTTTCCTCTTCGGGAATGAGAGTGTAAAGGTTCTCCTTATACCGTGGGTCGAGCAGTGTGTACACCCAGTAATCCGTAGTGGCCAGAATGCGTGCAACACGAGGGTCACGAGAAAGGCATCCTAACATGAAGTCAGCCATGTGTGCCAGGGTACCTGTACGCAACACATGGCTGTCTTCACTAGGAAGATCACTTTCAGGATCCTCCTCCTCCTCCGCCTCCTCCTCCTCAGGCCATACACGCTGAAAGGATGACAGGCAAGCAGCATGGGTACCGTCAGCAGTGGGCCAAGCTGTCTCTTCCCCCTCCTCCTCATCCTCCTCATGCTCCTCCTCCTCCTCCTCAACGCGCTGAGATATAGACAGGAGGGTGCTCTGACTATCCAGCGACATACTGTCTTCCCCCGCCTCCGTTTCCGAGCGCAAAGCATTTGCCTTTATGCTTTGCAGGGAACTTGTTAAGAGGCATAGCAGAGGAATGGTGACGCTAATGATTGCAGCATCCCCGCTCACCACCTGGGTAGACTCCTCAAACTTTCCAAGGACCTGGCAGATGTCTGCCAACCAGGCCCACTCTTCTGAAAATAATTGAGGAGGCTGACTCCCACTGCGCCGCCCATGTTGGAGTTGGTATTCCACTATAGCTCTACGCTGCTCATAGAGCCTGGCCAACATGTGGAGCGTAGAGTTCCACCGTGTGGGCACGTCGCACAGCAGTTGGTGCACTGGCAGATTAAACCGATGTTGCAGTGTCCGCAGGGTGGCAGCATCCGTGTGGGACTTGCGGAAATGTGCGCAGAGCCGGCGCACCTTTCCGAGCAGGTCTGACAAGCGTGGGTAGCTTTTCAGAAAGCGCTGAACCACCAAATTAAAGACGTGGGCCAGGCATGGCACGTGCGTGAGGCTGCCGAGCTGCAGAGCCGCCACCAGGTTACGGCCGTTGTCACACACGACCATGCCTGGTTGGAGGCTCAGGGGCGCAAGCCAATGGTCGGTCTGCTCTGTTAGACCCCGCAGCAGTTCGTGGGCCGTGTGCCTCTTCTCTCCTAAGCTGAGTAGTTTCAGCACGGCCTGCTGACGCTTGCCCACCACTGTGCTACTACGCCGCGCGACACCGACTGCTGGCGACGTCCTGCTGCTGCTGACACATCTAGATTGCGAGACAGAGGTTGAGGAGGAGGAGGGTGCTTTAGTGGAGGAAGCATACACCGCCGAACATACCACCACCGAGCTGGGGCCCGCAATTCTGGGGGTGGGTAGGACGTGAGCGGTCCCAGGCTCTGACTCTGTCCCAGCCTCCACTAAATTCACCCAATGTGCCGTCAGGGAGATGTAGTGGCCCTGCCCGCCTGTGCTTGTCCACGTGTCCGTTGTTAAGTGGACCTTGCCACTAACTGCATTGGTGAGGGCGCGTACAATGTTGCGGGAGACGTGGTCGTGCAGGGCTGGGATGGCACATCGGGAAAAGTAGTGGCGACTGGGAACTGAGTAGCACGGGGCCGCCGCCGCCATCATACTTTTGAAGGACTCCGTTTCCACAACCCTATACGGCAGCATCTCAAGGCTGATAAATTTGGCTATGTGGACGGTTAACGTTTGAGCGATGCTGGTGCGTGGCGCCGTACTTGCGTTTGCTCTCCAACACTTGCGCTAGCGACGGCAGGACGGTGCGGTGCGAAACATTGGTGGATGGGGCCGAGGACAGCGGAGGTGAGGGTGTGGGTGCAGGCCAGGAGACGGTAGTGCCAGTGTCCTGAGAGGGGGGTTGGATCTCAGTGGCAGGTTGGGGCACAGGGGGAGAGGCAGCGGTGCAAACCGGAGGCGGTGAACGGCCTTCGTCCCACCTTGTGGGGTGCTTGGCCATCATATGTCTGCGCATGCTGGTGGTGGTGAGGCTGTTGGTGGTGGCTCCCCGGCTGATCTTGGCGCAACAAAGGTTGCACACCACTGTTCGTCGGTCATCAGGCGTCTCTGTGAAAAACTGCCAGACCTTAGAGCACCTCGGCCTCTGCAGGGTGGCATGGCGCGAGGGTGCGCTTTGGGAAACAGTTGGTGGATTATTCGGTCTGGCCCTGCCTCTACCCCTGGACACCGCACTGCCTCTTGCAACCTGCCCTGCTGATGCCCTTGCCTACCCCTCTGAAGACCTGTCCTGAGTAGGCGTTGCACACCAGGTGGGGTCAGTCACCTCATCGTCCTGCTGCTCTTCCTCCGAATCCTCTGTGCGCTCCTCCCTCGGACTTACTGCCCTTACTACTACCTCACTGCAAGACAACTGTGTCTCATCGTCATCGTCCTCCTCACCCACTGAAAGGTCTTGAGACAGTTGCCGGAAGTCCCCAGCCTCATCCCCCGGACCCCGGGAACTTTCCAATGGTTGGGCATCAGTGACAATAAACTCCTCTGGTGGGAGAGGAACCACTGCTGCCCAATCTGAGCAGGGGCTCGAGAACAGTTCCTGGGAGTCTTCCCGCTCCTGAGCATGTGTCATTGTAGTGGAGTGAGGAGGCTGGGAAGAAGGAGGAGCAGCAGCCAGAGGATTCAGATTTACAGCACTGGACTGCGCCGAACTGCACCGATGATAGCTTGCTCGAAGCACTTTCTGCCATCCACGACAGGACCTGCTCACACTGCTCATTTTCTAATAAAGGTCTCCCGCGTGGACCGATTAATTGGGCGATGAATGTGGGAACGCCAGAAACGTGCCTCTCTCCTAATCGCGCAGCAGTCGGCTGCGATACACCTGTATCAGGAGCTCGGCCTGTGCCCACACCCTCACTTGGGCCTACGCGTCCTCGGCCGCGTCCACGTCCTCTAGGCCTACCCCTACCCCTCAGCATGCTGTATTACCAGTGATTTCCCAGCCAGGAAATAAATTGGCGCAAGCCTGCAGGCCAAATAGAATTTTTCCCTTTTTTTTAAAAGGAAAGGCCCACTGACTATATTCAATCAATAACAAATGTGTTCTGTGGCCCTGCTGTGTGTCACAGAACTGCAGTGTTATATGAAGTGCAGCAGAGCGGTGATTTTTCCCAGGCAGGAAATAAATTGGCGCAAGCCTGCTGTTAAACGTAGCTGGCTGCGTATGATTTCTTTACGTTCTCCACCCACCACACACGTACCCAGAACGCTGAGGACTGTCAGAGGCAGGCCAAATAGAATTTTTCCCTTTTTTTTTAAAGGGAAGGCCCACTGACTATATTCAATCAGATAAGAAATGTGTTCCACAGAACTGCAGTGTTATATGAAGTGCAGCAGAGCAGTGATTTTTCCCAGCCAGGAAATAAATTGGCGCAAGCCTGCTGTTAAACGTAGCTGGCTGCGTATGATTTCTTTACGTTCTCCACCCACCGCACACGTACCCAGAACGCTGAGGACTGTCAGAAACAGGCCAAATAGAATTTTTCCCTTTTTTTTTTTTTTTAAAGGGAAGGCCCACTGACTATATTCAATCAGATAAGAAATGTGTTCCACAGAACTGCAGTGTTATATGAAGTGCAGCAGAGCAGTGATTTTTCCCAGCCAGGAAATAAATTGGCGCAAGCCTGCTGTTAAACGTAGCTGGCTGCGTATGATTTCTTTACGTTCTCCACCCACCGCACACGTACCCAGAACGCTGAGGACTGTCAGAGGCAGGCCAAATAGAATTTTTCCCTTTTTTTTTTAAAGGGAAGGCCCACTGACTATATTCAATCAGATAAGAAATGTGTTCCACAGAACTGCAGTTATATATGAAGTGCAGCAGAGCAGTGATTTTTCCCAGGCAGGAAATAAATTGGCGCAAGCCTGCTGTTAAACGTAGCTGGCTGTGTATGATTTCTTTACGTTCTCCACCCACCGCACACGTACCCAGAACGCTGAGGACTGTCAGAGGCAGGCCAAATAGAATTTTTCCCTTTTTTTTTTAAAGGGAAGGCCCACTGACTATATTCAATCAGATAAGAAATGTGTTCCACAGAACTGCAGTGTTATATGAAGTGCAGCAGAGCAGTGATTTTTCCCAGCCAGGAAATAAATTGGCGCAAGCCTGCTGTTAAACGTAGCTGGCTGCGTATGATTTCTTTACGTTCTCCACCCACCGCACACGTACCCAGAACGCTGAGGACTGTCAGAGGCAGGCCAAATAGAATTTTTCCCTTTTTTTTTTAAAGGGAAGGCCCACTGACTATATTCAATCAGATAAGAAATGTGTTCCACAGAACTGCAGTGTTATATGAAGTGCAGCAGAGCAGTGATTTTTCCCAGCCAGGAAATAAATTGGCGCAAGCCTGCTGTTAAACGTAGCTGGCTGCTTATGATTTCTTTACGTTCTCCACCCACCGCACACGTACCCAGAACGCTGAGGACTGTCAGAGGCAGGCCAAATAGAATTTTTCCCTTTTTTTTTTAAAGGGAAGGCCCACTGACTATATTCAATCAGATAAGAAATGTGTTCCACAGAACTGCAGTGTTATATGAAGTGCAGCAGAGCAGTGATTTTTCCCAGCCAGGAAATAAATTGGCGCAAGCCTGCTGTTAAACGTAGCTGGCTGCGTATGATTTCTTTACGTTCTCCACCCACCGCACACGTACCCAGAACGCTGAGGACTGTCAGAGGCAGGCCAAATAGAATTTTTCCCTTTTTTTTTTTTAAAGGGAAGGCCCACTGACTATATTCAATCAGATAAGAAATGTGTTCCACAGAACTGCAGTGTTATATGAAGTGCAGCAGAGCAGTGATTTTTCCCAGCCAGGAAATAAATTGGCGCAAGCCTGCTGTTAAACGTAGCTGGCTGCGTATGATTTCTTTATGTTCTCCACCCACCGCACACGTACCCAGAATGCTGAGGACTGTCAGAGGCAGGCCAAATAGAATTTTTCCCTTTTTTTTTTTTAAAGGGAAGGCCCACTGACTATATTCAATCAGATAAGAAATGTGTTCCACAGAACTGCAGTGTTATATGAAGTGCAGCAGAGCAGTGATTTTTCCCAGCCAGGAAATAAATTGGCGCAAGCCTGCTGTTAAATGTAGCTGGCTGCGTATGATTTCTTTACGTTCTCCACCCACCGCACACGTACCCAGAACGCTGAGGACTGTCAGAGGCAGGCCAAATAGAATTTTTCCCTTTTTTTTTTAAAGGGAAGGCCCACTGACTATATTCAATCAGATAAGAAATGTGTTCCACAGAACTGCAGTTATATATGAAGTGCAGCAGAGCAGTGATTTTTCCCAGGCAGGAAATAAATTGGCGCAAGCCTGCTGTTAAACGTAGCTGGCTGTGTATGATTTCTTTACGTTCTCCACCCACCGCACACGTACCCAGAACGCTGAGGACTGTCAGAGGCAGGCCAAATAGAATTTTTCCCTTTTTTTTTTAAAGGGAAGGCCCACTGACTATATTCAATCAGATAAGAAATGTGTTCCACAGAACTGCAGTGTTATATGAAGTGCAGCAGAGCAGTGATTTTTCCCAGCCAGGAAATAAATTGGCGCAAGCCTGCTGTTAAACGTAGCTGGCTGCGTATGATTTCTTTACGTTCTCCACCCACCGCACACGTACCCAGAACGCTGAGGACTGTCAGAGGCAGGCCAAATAGAATTTTTCCCTTTTTTTTTTAAAGGGAAGGCCCACTGACTATATTCAATCAGATAAGAAATGTGTTCCACAGAACTGCAGTGTTATATGAAGTGCAGCAGAGCAGTGATTTTTCCCAGCCAGGAAATAAATTGGCGCAAGCCTGCTGTTAAACGTAGCTGGCTGCTTATGATTTCTTTACGTTCTCCACCCACCGCACACGTACCCAGAACGCTGAGGACTGTCAGAGGCAGGCCAAATAGAATTTTTCCCTTTTTTTTTTAAAGGGAAGGCCCACTGACTATATTCAATCAGATAAGAAATGTGTTCCACAGAACTGCAGTGTTATATGAAGTGCAGCAGAGCAGTGATTTTTCCCAGCCAGGAAATAAATTGGCGCAAGCCTGCTGTTAAACGTAGCTGGCTGCGTATGATTTCTTTACGTTCTCCACCCACCGCACACGTACCCAGAACGCTGAGGACTGTCAGAGGCAGGCCAAATAGAATTTTTCCCTTTTTTTTTTTTTTAAAGGGAAGGCCCACTGACTATATTCAATCAGATAAGAAATGTGTTCCACAGAACTGCAGTGTTATATGAAGTGCAGCAGAGCAGTGATTTTTCCCAGCCAGGAAATAAATTGGCGCAAGCCTGCTGTTAAACGTAGCTGGCTGCGTATGATTTCTTTACGTTCTCCACCCACCGCACACGTACCCAGAATGCTGAGGACTGTCAGAGGCAGGCCAAATAGAATTTTTCCCTTTTTTTTTTTTTAAAGGGAAGGCCCACTGACTATATTCAATCAGATAAGAAATGTGTTCCACAGAACTGCAGTGTTATATGAAGTGCAGCAGAGCAGTGATTTTTCCCAGCCAGGAAATAAATTGGCGCAAGCCTGCTGTTAAATGTAGCTGGCTGCGTATGATTTCTTTACGTTCTCCACCCACCGCACACGTACCCAGAACGCTGAGGACTGTCAGAGGCAGGCCAAATAGAATTTTTCCCTTTTTTTTTTTAAAGGGAAGGCCCACTGACTATATTCAATCAGATAAGAAATGTGTTCCACAGAACTGCAGTGTTATATGAAGTGCAGCAGAGCAGTGATTTTTCCCAGCCAGGAAATAAATTGGCGCAAGCCTGCTGTTAAACGTAGCTGGCTGCGTATGATTTCTTTACGTTCTCCACCCACCGCACACGTACCTAGAACGCTGAGGACTGTCAGAGGCAGGCCAAATAGAATTTTTCCCTTTTTTTTTTTTAAAGGGAAGGCCCACTGACTATATTCAATCAGATAAGAAATGTGTTCCACAGAACTGCAGTTATATATGAAGTGCAGCAGAGCAGTGATTTTTCCCAGGCAGGAAATAAATTGGCGCAAGCCTGCTGTTAAACGTAGCTGGCTGCGTATGATTTCTTTACGTTCTCCACCCACCGCACACGTACCCAGAACGCTGAGGACTGTCAGAGGCAGGCCAAATAGAGAATTTTTCCCTTTTTTTTTAAAGAAAAGGCCCACTGACTATATTCAATCAATCATATATGTCTTCTTACCCTGCCTACACAATTCTGTCCCTGTAGTATTACTGCAGGGTGCAATGCTCTGCACAGCCGATTTTGAAAAAAAAATAAAATGCAACACTGCTAACAGCAGCCTGCACAGTACTGCACACGGTTAAATGTGGCTCTAAGAAGGACCGTTGGGGTTCTTGAAGCCTACACTCACTCCTAACACTCTTCCTGCCTAACCACCACTTCTGTCCCTGTAGTATTACTGCAGGGCGCAATGCTCTGCACAGCCGATTTTGAAAAAAAAAATTGTGCAACACTGCTAACAGCAGCCTCCACACTACTGCACACGGATAGATGTTGCCCTAAGAAGGACTGTTGGGGTTCTTGAAGCCTACACTCACTCCTAACACTCTCCCTACAGCAGCTCCAACACAACAGCACTTTCCCTCAGCTAACTCACAACGGATCTGAGGCGAGCCGCGGGAGGGGCCGATTTTTATACTCGGGTGACATCTGATCTCGCCAGCCACTCACAGCAGGGGGGTGGTATAGGGCTTGAACGTCACAGGGGGAAGTTGTAATGCCTTCCCTGTCTTTCAATTGGCCAGAAAAGCGCGCTAACGTCTCAGAGATGAAAGTGAAAGTAACCCGAACACCGCGTGGTGCTCGTTAAGAGTAACGAGCATCCCGAACACCCTAATATTCGCCCGAGCATCAAGCTCGGACGAGTACGTTCGCTCATCTCTAAAGCTGAATGATTCACTACTTTCTGATACTACCAAAGCTTTCAAAAACAGCAACAACCACTCAGCTTGTGATCTCCACCTTCACTGTAACAGAGAAGGAGAATTGTCATCAACAGCAATCAGCACCTGCAACGAAGCAGAACTGAGAGCTCACTTCACGCTCAGAGGAGATCACTTCAGCTCCTCCTCGTGGTTGGTAGGTTGGTAGACTTTAGGATGCAGTTTCCCAAGTTAAACACTTTAGAAATGATCCCTGAAAGTATAGTCTTAACCTGCTATTCTCTGCATTGACTTCCCCCACCCTGCAGGCTACCACGTAGTATTGTGGAGAAGAACTTTAGTCCATCGCTCGCTTTCTCTCTGTTAGCTGTCCAGGCATCTAATACCAATATCCATGCGTACTGTATGGTATAGTGTAATATAGGAATCATTTCATTAACAGACTGGAGATTGGCGCTCAAGGAAAATAATTTGCATGTTCCCGCTGCGTTCTGGGAAGACTCGCCGCGGGCGGGCACATTCCTGGGTTTAGCTTGGTCTGCTGGCTCGGAGTACATTGCCACACCAGAGATTGGAGCTCGGGGAAGAGAATGTGCAGACCTGACATAATCTCGCAAGAGTTGTGCTGTCTTCCAGGTGCGCAAATCAAAGATGTGTCTGATCAAGACTCTTCAGTCTTTCAGACCACTACCCATTCCTACTGATACAAGTTGGGACAAATGACACTGCCCAAAAGGACCTTGCAACTATCTGCAGAGACTTTGAAGACCTCGGCAGGGAAATGAAGGAACTAGGAGCACAGGTGGTCTTGTCGTCCATCCTGCCAGTGGATGGCCACGGAGTAAGGAGATGGAACAGGACTCTACGGGTGAACAACTGACTACGTCAATGTTGCCGTCAGCAAAGATTTGGATTTCTAGACCATGGAGTGAATTACTCATATGATGAACTCCTTGCTAGAGATGGCTTGCAACTTACAAAGGCAGGTAAGCAAATACTTGACAGGTGCCTTGCTACACTCATCAGGAGAGCTTTAAGCTAGAACAATATGGGAAGGGAAGGGAAAGGCTAGGCAAAAATATACAACTAATTAATACATCTGAGAACCTTGCTATTAGAGGGGAAAAGAAAGATCAAAGACAAAAAAATTTCAGAAGGAAAGTAGAGGAGCAAGAGACACCTGTCACAAACTAAAATGCTTCAATACAAATGCACAGAGCATAGGAAACCA
Organism: Eleutherodactylus coqui; assembly: GCF_035609145.1. Taxonomy (NCBI): domain Eukaryota; kingdom Metazoa; phylum Chordata; class Amphibia; order Anura; family Eleutherodactylidae; genus Eleutherodactylus; species Eleutherodactylus coqui. Next base: position 329,364,802 of record NC_089837.1, on the reverse strand, counting down.
ACAAGGCGAATTGGAGCCCCTAAGACAGGAAGAGAAATATGATGTCATAGGCATCACAGAAACGTGGTGGGATGATACACGATTGGAATACAAGGCTTGAAGAATGCAACCTTCTTATAAGAAACAGACCTAATAGAAGAGGAGCAGGCCTGAACGGTCGCTGTGTTGAGTGAATGGAGAGGGTCGGGGAAGAGCGAGGAGTGAAATCCCCTCCAGCCGCCCGCTGCGAGCCAACGTTACTCACTCCTGTGCAGCAGCATGGGAGCGAGTACATAAGAGGAGGAGCATCGGGCATCGTTTGCCCGACAGCCGTTTCGTGTAAGTAAATGGGGCTTCAGCTAACTTCAATGAATTAAACTCTAAAGGTTCAGATGAATTACATTTTAGGATACTGAAGGTTGATTGAATGAAGGTAGCTGCTCCCAAATCTTCCAATCATCCTGCAAGGATGCTGAATGATTCACTACTTTCTGATATTACCAAAGACTTCAAAAACAGCAACAACCACTCAGCTTGTGATCTCCTCCTCCACCTTTCCTGTAACAGAGAAGAACAGTCATCAACAGCAATCAGCACCTGTAATGAAGCAGAACTGAGAGCTCACTTCACGCTCAGAGGAGATCACTACAGCTCCTCCTCGTGGTTGGTAGGTTGGCACACTTTAGGATGCAGTTTCCCAAGTTAAACACTTTAGAAATGATCCCTGAAAGTATAGTCTTAACCTGCTATTCTCTGCATTGACTTCCCCCACCCTGCAGGCTACCACGTAGTATTGTGGAGAAGAACTTTAGTCCACCGCTCGCTTTCTCTCTGTTAGCTGTCCAGGCATCTAATACCAATATCCATGCGTACTGTATGGTATAGTGTAATATGGGAATCATTTCATTAACAGACCGGAGATTGGCGCTCAAGGAAAATAATTTGCATGTTCCCGGTGCGTTCTGGGAGGACTCGCCGCGGGCGGGCACATTGCTGGGTTTAGCTTGGTCTGGTGGCTCGGAGGACATCGCCACACCAGAGATTGGAGCTCGGGGAAGAGAATGTGCAGACCTGACATAATCTCGCAAGAGTTGTGCTGTCTTCCAGGTGCGCAAATCAAAGATGTGTCTGATCAAGACTCTTCAGTCTTTCAGACCACTACCCATTCCTACTGATACAAGTTGGGACAAATGACACTGCCCAAAAGGACCTTGCAACTATCTGCAGAGACTTTGAAGACCTCGGCAGGGAAATGAAGGAACTAGGAGCACAGGTGGTCTTGTCGTCCATCCTGCCAGTGGATGGCCACGGAGTAAGGAGATGGAACAGGACTCTACGGGTGAACAACTGACTACGTCGATGTTGCCGTCAGCAAAGATTTGGATTTCTAGACCATGGAGTGAATTACTCATATGATGAACTCCTTGCTAGAGATGGCTTGCAACTTACAAAGGCAGGTAAGCAAATACTTGACAGGTGGCTTGCTACACTCATCAGGAGAGCTTTAAGCTAGGACAATATGGGAAGGGAAAGGCTAGGCAAAAATATACGACTAATTAATACATCTGAGAACCTTGCTATTAGAAGGGGAAAGATCAAAGACAAAAAAAATTCAGAAGGAAAGTAGAGGAGCAAGAGACACCTGTCACAAACTAAAATGCTTCAATACAAATTTGCACAGAGCATAGGAAACCAACAAGGCGAATTGGAGCCCCTAAGACAGGAAGAGAAATATGATGTCATAGGCATCACAGAAACGTGGTGGGATGATACACGATTGGAATACAAGGCTTGAAGGATGCAACCTTTTTATAAGAAACAGACCTAATAGAAGAGGAGCAGGCCTGAACGGCCGCTGTGTTGAGTGAATGGAGAGGGTCGGGGAAGAGCGAGGAGTGAAATCCCCTCCAGCCGCCCGCTGCGAGCCAACGTTACTCACTCCTGTGCAGCAGCATGGGAGCGAGTACATAAGAGGAGGAGCATCGGGCATCGTTTGCCCGACAGCCGTTCCGTGTAAGTAAATGGGGCTTCAGCTAACTTCAATGAATTAAACTCTAAAGGTTCAGATGAATTACATTTTAGGATACTGAAGGTTGATTGAATGAAGGTAGCTGCTCCCAAATCTTCCATTCATCCTGCAAGGATGCTGAATGATTCACTACTTTCTGATATTACCAAAGATTTCAAAAACAGCAACAACCACTCAGCTTGTGATCTCCTCCTCCACCTTCCCTGTAACAGAGAAGGAGAACGGTCATCAACAGCAATCAGCACCTGCAACGAAGCAGAACTGAGAGCTCACTTCACGCTCAGAGGAGATCACTACAGCTCCTCCTCGTGGTTGGTAGGTTGGCACACTTTAGGATGCAGTGTCCCAAGTTAAACACTTTAGAAATGATCCCTGAAAGTATAGTCTTAACCTGCTATTCTCTGCATTGACTTCCCCCACCCTGCAGGTTACCACATAGTATTGTGGAGAAGAACTTTAGTCCACCGCTCGCTTTCTCTCTGTTAGCTGTCCAGGCATCTAATACCAATATCCATGCGTACTGTATGGTATAGTGTAATATGGGAATCATTTCATTAACAGACCGGAGATTGGCGCTCAAGGAAAATAATTTGCATGTTCCCGGTGCGTTCTGGGAAGACTCGCCGCGGGCGGGCACATTGCTGGGTTTAGCTGGGTCTGGTGGCTCGGAGGACATCGCCACACCAGAGATTGGAGCTCGGGGAAGAGAATGTGCAGACCTGACATAATCTCGCAAGAGTTGTGCTGTCTTCCAGGTGCGCAAATCAAAGATGTGTCTGATCAAGACTCTTCAGTCTTTCAGACCACTACCCATTCCTACTGATACAAGTTGGGACAAATGACACTGCCCAAAAGGACCTTGCAACTATCTGCAGAGACTTTGAAGACCTCGGCAGGGAAATGAAGGAACTAGGAGCACAGGTGGTCTTGTCGTCCATCCTGCCAGTGGATGGCCACGGAGTAAGGAGATGGAACAGGACTCTACGGGTGAACAACTGACTACGTCGATGTTGCCGTCAGCAAAGATTTGGATTTCTAGACCATGGAGTGAATTACTCATATGATGAACTCCTTGCTAGAGATGGCTTGCAACTTACAAAGGCAGGTAAGCAAATACTTGACAGGTGCCTTGCTACACTCATCAGGAGAGCTTTAAGCTAGAACAATATGGGAAGGGAAGGGAAAGGCTAGGCAAAAATATACGACTAATTAATACATCTGAGAACCTTGCTATTAGAAGGGGAAAGAAAGATCAAAGACAAAAAAAATTCAGAAGGAAAGTAGAGGAGCAAGAGACACCTGTCACAAACTAAAATGCTTCAATACAAATGCACAGAGCATAGGAAACCAACAAGGCGAATTGGAGCCCCTAAGACAGGAAGAGAAATATGATGTCATAGGCATCACAGAAACGTGGTGGGATGATACACGATTGGAATACAAGGCTTGAAGGATGCAACCTTTTTATAAGAAACAGACCTAATAGAAGAGGAGCAGGCCTGAACGGCCGCTGTGTTGAGTGAATGGAGAGGGTCGGGGAAGAGCGAGGAGTGAAATCCCCTCCAGCCGCCGGCTGCGAGCCAACGTTACTCACTCCTGTGCAGCAGCATGGGAGCGAGTACATAAGAGGAGGAGCATCGGGCATCGTTTGCCCGACAGCCGTTCCGTGTAAGTAAATGGGGCTTCAGCTAACTTCAATGAATTAAACTCTAAAGGTTCAGATGAATTACATTTTAGAATACTGAAGGTTGATTGAATGAAGGTAGCTGCTCCCAAATCTTCCATTCATCCTGCAAGGATGCTGAATGATTCACTACTTTCTGATATTACCAAAGATTTCAAAAACAGCAACAACCACTCAGCTTGCGATCTCCTCCTCCACCTTCCCTGTAACAGAGAAGGAGAACGGTCATCAACAGCACTCAGCACCTACAACGAAGCAGAACTGAGAGCTCAGTTCACAGGAGATCACTACAGCTCCTCTCGTGGTTGGTAGGTTGGCACACTTTAGGATGCAGTTTCCCAAGTTAAACACTTTAGAAATGATCCCTGAAAGTATAGTCTTAACCTGCTATTCTCTGCATTGACTTCCCCCACCCTGCAGGCTACCACGTAGTATTGTGGAGAAGAACTTTAGTCCACCGCTCGCTTTCTCTCTGTTAGCTGTCCAGGCATCTAATACCAATATCCATGCGTACTGTATGGTATAGTGTAATATGGGAATCATTTCATTAACAGACCGGAGATTGGCGCTCAAGGAAAATAATTTGCATGTTCCCGGTGCGTTCTGGGAAGACTCGCCGCGGGCGGGCACATTGCTGGGTTTAGCTTGGTCTGGTGGCTCGGAGGACATCGCCACACCAGAGATTGGAGCTCGGGGAAGAGAACGTGCAGACCCGACATAATCTCGCAAGAGTTGTGCTGTCTTCCAGGTGCGCAAATCAAAGATGTGTCTGATCAAGACTCTTCAGTCTTTCAGACCACTACCCATTCCTACTGATACAAGTTGGGACAAATGACACTGCCCTAAAGGACCTTGCAACTATCTGCAGAGACTTTGAAGACCTCGGCAGGGAAATGAAGGAACTAGGAGCACAGGTGGTCTTGTCGTCCATCCTGCCAGTGGATGGCCACGGAGTAAGGAGATGGAACAAGACTCTACGGGTGAACAACTGACTACGTCGATGTTGCCGTCAGCAAAGATTTGGATTTCTAGACCATGGAGTGAATTACTCATATGATGAACTCCTTGCTAGAGATGGCTTGCAACTTACAAAGGCAGGTAAGCAAATACTTGACAGGTGCCTTGCTACACTCATCAGGAGAGCTTTAAGCTAGAACAATATGGGAAGGGAAGGGAAAGGCTAGGCAAAAATATACGACTAATTAATACATCTGAGAACCTTGCTATTAGAAGGCGAAAGAAAGATCAAAGACAAAAAAAATTCAGAAGTAAAGTAGAGGAGCAAGAGACACCTGTCACAAACTAAAATGCTTCAATACAAATTTGCACAGAGCATAGGAAACCAACAAGGCGAATTGGAGCCCCTAAGACAGGAAGAGAAATATGATGTCATAGGCATCACAGAAACGTGGTGGGATGATACACGATTGGAATACAAGGCTTGAAGGATGCAACCTTTTTATAAGAAACAGACCTAATAGAAGAGGAGCAGGCCTGAACGGCCGCTGTGTTGAGTGAATGGAGAGGGTCGGGGAAGAGCGAGGAGTGAAATCCCCTCCAGCCGCCCGCTGCGAGCCAACGTTACTCACTCTTGTGCAGCAGCATGGGAGCGAGTACATAAGAGGAGGAGCATCGGGCATCGTTTGCCCGACAGCCGTTCCGTGTAAGTAAATGGGGCTTCAGCTAACTTCAATGAATTAAACTCTAAAGGTTCAGATGAATTACATTTTAGGATACTGAAGGTTGATTGAATGTAGCTGCTCCCAAATCTTCCATTCATCCTGCAAGGATGCTGAATGATTCACTACTTTCTGATATTACCAAAGATTTCAAAAACAGCAACAACCACTCAGCTTGTGATCTCCTCCTCCACCTTCCCTGTAACAGAGAAGGAGAACGGTCATCAACAGCAATCAGCATCTGCAACAAAGCAGAACTGAGAGCTCACTTCACGCTCAGAGGAGATCACTACAGCTCCTCCTCATGGTTGGTAGGTTGGCACACTTTAGGATGCAGTTTCCCAAGTTAAACACTTTAGAAATGATCCCTGAAAGTATAATCTTAACCTGCTATTCTCTGCATTGACTTCCCCCACCCTGCAGGCTACCACGTAGTATTGTGGAGAAGAACTTTAGTCCACCGCTCGCTTTCTCTCTGTTAGCTGTCCAGGCATCTAATACCAATATCCATGCGTACTGTATGGTATAGTGTAATATGGGAATCATTTCATTAACAGACCGGAGATTGGCGCTCAAGGAAAATAATTTGCATGTTCCCGGTGCGTTCTGGGAGGACTCGCCGCGGGCGGGCACATTGCTGGGTTTAGCTTGGTCTGATGGCTCGGAGGACATCGCCACACCAGAGATTGGAGCTCGGGGAAGAGAATGTGCAGACCTGACATAATCTCGCAAGAGTTGTGCTGTCTTCCAGGTGCGCAAATCAAAGATGTGTCTGATCAAGACTCTTCAGTCTTTCAGACCACTACCCATTCCTACTGATACAAGTTGGGACAAATGACACTGCCCAAAAGGACCTTGCAACTATCTGCAGAGACTTTGAAGACCTCGGCAGGGAAATGAAGGAACTAGGAGCACAGGTGGTCTTGTCGTCCATCCTGCCAGTGGATGGCCACGGAGTAAGGAGATGGAACAGGACTCTACGGGTGAACAACTGACTACGTCGATGTTGCCGTCAGCAAAGATTTGGATTTCTAGACCATGGAGTGAATTACTCATATGATGAACTCCTTGCTAGAGATGGCTTGCAACTTACAAAGGCAGGTAAGCAAATACTTGACAGGTGCCTTGCTACACTCATCAGGAGAGCTTTAAGCTAGAACAATATGGGAAGGGAAGGGAAAGGCTAGGCAAAAATATACGACTAATTAATACATCTGAGAACCTTGCTATTAGAAGGGGAAAGAAAGATCAAAGACAAAAAAAATTCAGAAGGAAAGTAGAGGAGCAAGAGACACCTGTCACAAACTAAAATGCTTCAATACAAATGCACAGAGCATAGGAAACCAACAAGGCGAATTGGAGCCCCTAAGACAGGAAGAGAAATATGATGTCATAGGCATCACAGAAACGTGGTGGGATGATACACGATTGGAATACAAGGCTTGAAGGATGCAACCTTTTTATAAGAAACAGACCTAATAGAAGAGGAGCAGGCCTGATCGGCCGCTGTGTTGAGTGAATGGAGAGGGTCGGGGAAGAGCGAGGAGTGAAATCCCCTCCAGCCGCCCGCTGCGAGCCAACGTTACTCACTCCTGTGCAGCAGCATGGGAGCGAGTACATAAGAGGAGGAGCATCGGGCATCGTTTGCCCGACAGCCGTTCCGTGTAAGTAAATGGGGCTTCAGCTAACTTCAATGAATTAAACTCTAAAGGTTCAGATGAATTACATTTTAGGATACTGAAGGTTGATTGAATGAAGGTAGCTGCTCCCAAATCTTCCATTCATCCTGCAAGGATGCTGAATGATTCACTACTTTCTGATATTACCAAAGATTTCAAAAACAGCAACAACCACTCAGCTTGTGATCTCCTCCTCCACCTTCCCTGTAACAGAGAAGGAGAACGGTCATCAACAGCACTCAGCACCTACAACGAAGCAGAACTGAGAGCTCAGTTCACAGGAGATCACTACAGCTCCTCCTCGTGGTTGGTAGGTTGGCACACTTTAGGATGCAGTTTCCCAAGTTAAACACTTTAGAAATGATCCCTGAAAGTATAGTCTTAACCTGCTATTCTCTGCATTGACTTCCCCCACCCTGCAGGCTACCACGTAGTATTGTGGAGAAGAACTTTAGTCCACCGCTCGCTTTCTCTCTGTTAGCTGTCCAGGCATCTAATACCAATATCCATGCGTACTGTATGGTATAGTGTAATATGGGAATCATTTCATTAACAGACCGGAGATTGGCGCTCAAGGAAAATAATTTGCATGTTCCCGGTGCGTTCTGGGAAGACTCGCCGCGGGCGGGCACATTGCTGGGTTTAGCTTGGTCTGGTGGCTCGGAGGACATCGCCACACCAGAGATTGGAGCTCGGGGAAGAGAACGTGCAGACCCGACATAATCTCGCAAGAGTTGTGCTGTCTTCCAGGTGCGCAAATCAAAGATGTGTCTGATCAAGACTCTTCAGTCTTTCAGACCACTACCCATTCCTACTGATACAAGTTGGGACAAATGACACTGCCCTAAAGGACCTTGCAACTATCTGCAGAGACTTTGAAGACCTCGGCAGGGAAATGAAGGAACTAGGAGCACAGGTGGTCTTGTCGTCCATCCTGCCAGTGGATGGCCACGGAGTAAGGAGATGGAACAAGACTCTACGGGTGAACAACTGACTACGTCGATGTTGCCGTCAGCAAAGATTTGGATTTCTAGACCATGGAGTGAATTACTCATATGATGAACTCCTTGCTAGAGATGGCTTGCAACTTACAAAGGCAGGTAAGCAAATACTTGACAGGTGCCTTGCTACACTCATCAGGAGAGCTTTAAGCTAGAACAATATGGGAAGGGAAGGGAAAGGCTAGGCAAAAATATACGACTAATTAATACATCTGAGAACCTTGCTATTAGAAGGCGAAAGAAAGATCAAAGACAAAAAAAATTCAGAAGTAAAGTAGAGGAGCAAGAGACACCTGTCACAAACTAAAATGCTTCAATACAAATTTGCACAGAGCATAGGAAACCAACAAGGCGAATTGGAGCCCCTAAGACAGGAAGAGAAATATGATGTCATAGGCATCACAGAAACGTGGTGGGATGATACACGATTGGAATACAAGGCTTGAAGGATGCAAACTTTTTATAAGAAACAGACCTAATAGAAGAGGAGCAGGCCTGATCGGCCGCTGTGTTGAGTGAATGGAGAGGGTCGGGGAAGAGCGAGGAGTGAAATCCCCTCCAGCCGCCCGCTGCGAGCCAACGTTACTCACTCCTGTGCAGCAGCATGGGAGCGAGTACATAAGAGGAGGAGCATCGGGCATCGTTTGCCCGACAGCCGTTCCGTGTAAGTAAATGGGGCTTCAGCTAACTTCAATGAATTAAACTCTAAAGGTTCAGATGAATTACATTTTAGGATACTGAAGGTTGATTGAATGAAGGTAGCTGCTCCCAAATCTTCCATTCATCCTGCAAGGATGCTGAATGATTCACTACTTTCTGATATTACCAAAGATTTCAAAAACAGCAACAACCACTCAGCTTGTGATCTCCTCCTCCACCTTCCCTGTAACAGAGAAGGAGAACGGTCATCAACAGCAATCAGCATCTGCAACGAAGCAGAACTGAGAGCTCACTTCACAGGAGATCACTACAGCTCCTCCTCGTGGTTGGTAGGTTGGCACACTTTAGGATGCAGTTTCCCAAGTTAAACACTTTAGAAATGATCCCTGAAAGTATAGTCTTAACCTGCTATTCTCTGCATTGACTTCCCCCACCCTGCAGGTTACCACGTAGTATTGTGGAGAAGAACTTTAGTCCACCGCTCGCTTTCTCTCTGTTAGCTGTCCAGGCATCTAATACCAATATCCATGCGTACTGTATGGTATAGTGTAATATGGGAATCATTTCATTAACAGACCGGAGATTGGCGCTCAAGGAAAATAATTTGCATGTTCCCGGTGCGTTCTGGGAAGACTCGCCGCGGGCGGGCACATTGCTGGGTTTAGCTGGGTCTGGTGGCTCGGAGGACATCGCCACACCAGAGATTGGAGCTCGGGGAAGAGAATGTGCAGACCTGACATAATCTCGCAAGAGTTGTGCTGTCTTCCAGGTGCGCAAATCAAAGATGTGTCTGATCAAGACTCTTTAGTCTTTCAGACCACTACCCATTCCTACTGATACAAGTTGGGACAAATGACACTGCCCAAAAGGACCTTGCAACTATCTGCAGAGACTTTGAAGACCTCGGCAGGGAAATGAAGGAACTAGGAGCACAGGTGGTCTTGTCGTCCATCCTGCCAGTGGATGGCCACGGAGTAAGGAGATGGAACAGGACTCTACGGGTGAACAACTGACTACGTCGATGTTGCCGTCAGCAAAGATTTGGATTTCTAGACCATGGAGTGAATTACTCATATGATGAACTCCTTGCTAGAGATGGCTTGCAACTTACAAAGGCAGGTAAGCAAATACTTGACAGGTGCCTTGCTACACTCATCAGGAGAGCTTTAAGCTAGAACAATATGGGAAGGGAAGGGAAAGGCTAGGCAAAAATATACGACTAATTAATACATCTGAGAACCTTGCTATTAGAAGGGGAAAGAAAGATCAAAGACAAAAAAAATTCAGAAGGAAAGTAGAGGAGCAAGAGACACCTGTCACAAACTAAAATGCTTCAATACAAATGCACAGAGCATAGGAAACCAACAAGGCGAATTGGAGCCCCTAAGACAGGAAGAGAAATATGATGTCATAGGCATCACAGAAACGTGGTGGGATGATACACGATTGGAATATAAGGCTTGAAGGATGCAACCTTTTTATAAGAAACAGACCTAATAGAAGAGGAGCAGGCCTGAACGGCCGCTGTGTTGAGTGAATGGAGAGGGTCGGGGAAGAGCGAGGAGTGAAATCCCCTCCAGCCGCCCGCTGCGAGCCAACGTTACTCACTCCTGTGCAGCAACATGGGAGCGAGTACATAAGAGGAGGAGCATCGGGCATCGTTTCCCCGACAGCCGTTCCGTGTAAGTAAATGGGGCTTCAGCTAACTTCAATGAATTAAACTCTAAAGGTTCAGATGAATTACATTTTAGGATACTGAAGGTTGATTGAATGAAGGTAGCTGCTCCCAAATCTTCCATTCATCCTGCAAGGATGCTGAATGATTCACTACTTTCTGATATTACCAAAGATTTCAAAAACAGCAACAACCACTCAGCTTGTGATCTCCTCCTCCACCTTCCCTGTAACAGAGAAGGAGAACTGTCATCAACAGCAATCAGCACCTACAACGAAGCAGAACTGAGAGCTCAGTTCACAGGAGATCACTACAGCTCCTCCTCGTGGTTGGTAGGTTGGCGCACTTTAGGACGCAGTTTCCCAAATTAAACACTTTAGAAATGATCCCTGAAATTATAGTTTTAACCTGCTATTCTCTGCATTGACTTCCCCCACCCTGCAGGCTACCACGTAGTATTGTGGAGAAGAACTTTAGTCCACCGCTCGCTTTCTCTCTGTTAGCTGTCCAGGCATCTAATACCAATATCCATGCGTACTGTATGGTATAGTGTAATATGGGAATCATTTCATTAACAGACCGGAGATTGGCGCTCAAGGAAAATAATTTGCATGTTCCCGGTGCGTTCTGGGAGGACTCGCCGCGGGCGGGCACATTGCTGGGTTTAGCTTGGTCTGGTGGCTCGGAGGACATCGCCACACCAGAGATTGGAGCTCGGGGAAGAGAATGTGCAGACCTGACATAATCTCGCAAGAGTTGTGCTGTCTTCCAGGTGCGCAAATCAAAGATGTGTCTGATCAAGACTCTTCAGTCTTTCAGACCACTACCCATTCCTACTGATACAAGTTGGGACAAATGACACTGCCCAAAAGGACCTTGCAACTATCTGCAGAGACTTTGAAGACCTCGGCAGGGAAATGAAGGAACTAGGAGCACAGGTGGTCTTGTCGTCCATCCTGCCAGTGGATGGCCACGGAGTAAGGAGATGGAACAGGACTCTACGGGTGAACAACTGACTACGTCGATGTTGCCGTCAGCAAAGATTTGGATTTCTAGACCATGGAGTGAATTACTCATATGATGAACTCCTTGCTAGAGATGGCTTGCAACTTACAAAGGCAGGTAAGCAAATACTTGACAGGTGCCTTGCTACACTCATCAGGAGAGCTTTAAGCTAGAACAATATGGGAAGGGAAGGGAAAGGCTAGGCAAAAATATACGACTAATTAATACATCTGAGAACCTTGCTATTAGAAGGGGAAAGAAAGATCAAAGACAAAAAAAATTCAGAAGGAAAGTAGAGGAGCAAGAGACACCTGTCACAAACTAAAATGCTTCAATACAAATGCACAGAGCATAGGAAACCAACAAGGCGAATTGGAGCCCCTAAGACAGGAAGAGAAATATGATGTCATAGGCATCACAGAAACGTGGTGGGATGATACACGATTGGAATACAAGGCTTGAAGGATGCAACCTTTTTATAAGAAACAGACCTAATAGAAGAGGAGCAGGCCTGAACGGCCGCTGTGTTGAGTGAATGGAGAGGGTCGGGGAAGAGCGAGGAGTGAAATCCCCTCCAGCCGCCCGCTGCGAGCCAACGTTACTCACTCCTGTGCAGCAGCATGGGAGCGAGTACATAAGAGGAGGAGCATCGGGCATCGTTTGCCCGACAGCCGTTCCGTGTAAGTAAATGGGGCTTCAGCTAACTTCAATGAATTAAACTCTAAAGGTTCAGATGAATTACATTTTAGGATACTGAAGGTTGATTGAATGAAGGTAGCTGCTCCCAAATCTTCCATTCATCCTGCAAGGATGCTGAATGATTCACTACTTTCTGATATTACCAAAGATTTCAAAAACAGCAACAACCACTCAGCTTGTGATCTCCTCCTCCACCTTCCCTGTAACAGAGAAGGAGAACGGTCATCAACAGCAATCAGCACCTGCAACGAAGCAGAACTGAGAGCTCAGTTCACAGGAGATCACTACAGCTCCTCCTCGTGGTTGGTAGTTTGGCACACTTTAGGATGCAGTTTCCCAAGTTAAACACTTTAGAAATGATCCCTGAAAGTATAGTCTTAACCTGCTATTCTCTGCATTGACTTCCCCCACCCTGCAGGCTACCACGTAGTATTGTGGAGAAGAACTTTAGTCCACCGCTCGCTTTCTCTCTGTTAGCTGTCCAGGCATCTAATACCAATATCCATGCGTACTGTATGGTATAGTGTAATATGGGAATCATTTCATTAACAGACCGGAGATTGGCGCTCAAGGAAAATAATTTGCATGTTCCCGGTGCGTTCTGGGAAGACTCGCCGCGGGCGGGCACATTGCTGGGTTTAGCTTGGTCTGGTGGCTCGGAGGACATCGCCACACCAGAGATTGGAGCTCGGGGAAGAGAATGTGCAGACCTGACATAATCTCGCAAGAGTTGTGCTGTCTTCCAGGTGCGCAAATCAAAGATGTGTCTGATCAAGACTCTTCAGTCTTTCAGACCACTACCCATTCCTACTGATACAAGTTGGGACAAATGACACTGCCCAAAAGGACCTTGCAACTATCTGCAGAGACTTTGAAGACCTCGGCAGGGAAATGAAGGAACTAGGAGCACAGGTGGTCTTGTCGTCCATCCTGCCAGTGGATGGCCACGGAGTAAGGAGATGGAACAGGACTCTACGGGTGAACAACTGACTACGTCGATGTTGCCGTCAGCAAAGATTTGGATTTCTAGACCATGGAGTGAATTACTCATATGATGAACTCCTTGCTAGAGATGGCTTGCAACTTACAAAGGCAGGTAAGCAAATACTTGACAGGTGCCTTGCTACACTCATCAGGAGAGCTTTAAGCTAGAACAATATGGGAAGGGAAGGGAAAGGCTAGGCAAAAATATACGACTAATTAATACATCTGAGAACCTTGCTATTAGAAGGGGAAAGAAAGATCAAAGACAAAAAAAATTCAGAAGGAAAGTAGAGGAGCAAGAGACACCTGTCACAAACTAAAATGCTTCAATACAAATGCACAGAGCATAGGAAACCAACAAGGCGAATTGGAGCCCCTAAGACAGGAAGAGAAATATGATGTCATAGGCATCACAGAAACGTGGTGGGATGATACACGATTGGAATACAAGGCTTGAAGGATGCAACCTTTTTATAAGAAACAGACCTAATAGAAGAGGAGCAGGCCTGAACGGCCGCTGTGTTGAGTGAATTGAGAGGGTCGGGGAAGAGCGAGGAGTGAAATCCCCTCCAGCCGCCCGCTGCGAGCCAACGTTACTCACTCCTGTGCAGCAGCATGGGAGCGAGTACATAAGAGGAGGAGCATCGGGCATCGTTTGCCCAACAGCCGTTCCGTGTAAGTAAATGGGGCTTCAGCTAACTTCAATGAATTAAACTCTAAAGGTTCAGATGAATTACATTTTAGGATACTGAAGGTTGATTGAATGAAGGTAGCTGCTCCCAAATCTTCCATTCATCCTGCAAGGATGCTGAATGATTCACTACTTTCTGATATTACCAAAGACTTCAAAAACAGCAACAACCACTCAGCTTATGATCTCCTCCTCCACCTTCCCTGTAACAGAGAAGGAGAACGGTCATCAACAGCAATCAGCACCTGCAACGAAGCAGAACTGAGAGCTCACTTCACGCTCAGAAGAGATCACTACAGCTCCTCCTCGTGGTTGGTAGGTTGGCACACTTTAGGATGCAGTTTCCCAAGTTAAACACTTTAGAAATGATCCCTGAAAGTATAGTCTTAACCTGCTATTCTCTGCATTGACTTCCCCCACCCTGCAGGCTACCACGTAGTATTGTGGAGAAGAACTTTAGTCCACCGCTCGCTTTCTCTCTGTTAGCTGTCCAGGCATCTAATACCAATATCCATGCGTACTGTATGGTATAGTGTAATATGGGAATCATTTCATTAACAGACCGGAGATTGGCGCTCAAGGAAAATAATTTGCATGTTCCCGGTGCGTTCTGGGAAGACTCGCCGCGGGCGGGCACATTGCTGGGTTTAGCTTGGTCTGGTGGCTCGGAGGACATCGCCACACCAGAGATTGGAGCTCGGGGAAGAGAATGTGCAGACCTGACATAATCTCGCAAGAGTTGTGCTGTCTTCCAGGTGCGCAAATCAAAGATGTGTCTGATCAAGACTCTTCAGTCTTTCAGACCACTACCCATTCCTACTGATACAAGTTGGGACAAATGACACTGCCCAAAAGGACCTTGCAACTATCTGCAGAGACTTTGAAGACCTCGGCAGGGAAATGAAGGAACTAGGAGCACAGGTGGTCTTGTCGTCCATCCTGCCAGTGGATGGCCACGGAGTAAGGAGATGGAACAGGACTCTACGGGTGAACAACTGACTACGTCGATGTTGCCGTCAGCAAAGATTTGGATTTCTAGACCATGGAGTGAATTACTCATATGATGAACTCCTTGCTAGAGATGGCTTGCAACTTACAAAGGCAGGTAAGCAAATACTTGACAGGTGCCTTGCTACACTCATCAGGAGAGCTTTAAGCTAGAACAATATGGGAAGGGAAGGGAAAGGCTAGGCAAAAATATACGACTAATTAATACATCTGAGAACCTTGCTATTAGAAGGGGAAAGAAAGATCAAAGACAAAAAAAATTCAGAAGGAAAGTAGAGGAGCAAGAGACACCTGTCACAAACTAAAATGCTTCAATACAAATGCACAGAGCATAGGAAACCAACAAG
Organism: Eleutherodactylus coqui; assembly: GCF_035609145.1. Lineage (NCBI taxonomy): Eukaryota > Metazoa > Chordata > Amphibia > Anura > Eleutherodactylidae > Eleutherodactylus > Eleutherodactylus coqui. The sequence goes on along the minus strand of NC_089837.1, from coordinate 329,349,682 downwards.
GCGAATTGGAGCCCCTAAGACAGGAAGAGAAATATGATGTCATAGGCATCACAGAAACGTGGTGGGATGATACACGATTGGAATACAAGGCTTGAAGAATGCAACCTTTTTATAAGAAACAGACCTAATAGAAGAGGAGCAGGCCTGAACGGCCGCTGTGTTGAGTGAATGGAGAGGGTCGGGGAAGAGCGAGGAGTGAAATCCCCTCCAGCCGCCCACTGCGAGCCAACGTTACTCACTCCTGTGCAGCAGCATGGGAGCGAGTACATAAGAGGAGGAGCATCGGGCATCGTTTGCCCAACAGCCGTTCCGTGTAAGTAAATGGGGCTTCAGCTAACTTCAATGAATTAAACTCTAAAGGTTCAGATGAATTACATTTTAGGATACTGAAGGTTGATTGAATGAAGGTAGCTGCTCCCTAATCTTCCATTCATCCTGCAAGGATGCTGAATGATTCACTACTTTCTGATATTACCAAAGACTTCAAAAACAGCAACAACCACTCAGCTTATGATCTCCTCCTCCACCTTCCCTGTAACAGAGAAGGAGAACGGTCATCAACAGCAATCAGCACCTGCAACGAAGCAGAACTGAGAGCTCACTTCACGCTCAGAGGAGATCACTACAGCTCCTCCTCGTGGTTGGTAGGTTGGCACACTTTAGGATGCAGTTTCCCAAGTTAAACACTTTAGAAATGATCCCTGAAAGTATAGTCTTAACCTGCTATTCTCTGCATTGACTTCCCCCACCCTGCAGGCTACCACGTAGTATTGTGGAGAAGAACTTTAGTCCACCGCTCGCTTTCTCTCTGTTAGCTGTCCAGGCATCTAATACCAATATCCATGCGTACTGTATGGTATAGTGTAATATGGGAATCATTTCATTAACAGACCGGAGATTGGCGCTCAAGGAAAATAATTTGCATGTTCCCGGTGCGTTCTGGGAAGACTCGCCGCGGGCGGGCACATTGCTGGGTTTAGCTTGGTCTGGTGGCTCGGAGGACATCGCCACACCAGAGATTGGAGCTCGGGGAAGAGAATGTGCAGACCTGACATAATCTCGCAAGAGTTGTGCTGTCTTCCAGGTGCGCAAATCAAAGATGTGTCTGATCAAGACTCTTCAGTCTTTCAGACCACTACCCATTCCTACTGATACAAGTTGGGACAAATGACACTGCCCAAAAGGACCTTGCAACTATCTGCAGAGACTTTGAAGACCTCGGCAGGGAAATGAAGGAACTAGGAGCACAGGTGGTCTTGTCGTCCATCCTGCCAGTGGATGGCCACGGAGTAAGGAGATGGAACAGGACTCTACGGGTGAACAACTGACTACGTCGATGTTGCCGTCAGCAAAGATTTGGATTTCTAGACCATGGAGTGAATTACTCATATGATGAACTCCTTGCTAGAGATGGCTTGCAACTTACAAAGGCAGGTAAGCAAATACTTGACAGGTGCCTTGCTACACTCATCAGGAGAGCTTTAAGCTAGAACAATATGGGAAGGGAAGGGAAAGGCTAGGCAAAAATATACGACTAATTAATACATCTGAGAACCTTGCTATTAGAAGGGGAAAGAAAGATCAAAGACAAAAAAAATTCAGAAGGAAAGTAGAGGAGCAAGAGACACCTGTCACAAACTAAAATGCTTCAATACAAATGCACAGAGCATAGGAAACCAACAAGGCGAATTGGCGCCCCTAAGACAGGAAGAGAAATATGATGTCATAGGCATCACAGAAACGTGGTGGGATGATACACGATTGGAATACAAGGCTTGAAGGATGCAACCTTTTTATAAGAAACAGACCTAATAGAAGAGGAGCAGGCCTGAACGGCCGCTGTGTTGAGTGAATGGAGAGGGTCGGGGAAGAGCGAGGAGTGAAATCCCCTCCAGCCGCCCGCTGCGAGCCAACGTTACTCACTCCTGTGCAGCAGCATGGGAGCGAGTACATAAGAGGAGGAGCATCGGGCATCGTTTGCCCAACAGCCGTTCCGTGTAAGTAAATGGGGCTTCAGCTAACTTCAATGAATTAAACTCTAAAGGTTCAGATGAATTACATTTTAGGATACTGAAGGTTGATTGAATGAAGGTAGCTGCTCCCAAATCTTCCATTCATCCTGCAAGGATGCTGAATGATTCACTACTTTCTGGTATTACCAAATATTTCAAAAACAGCAACAACCACTCAGCTTGTGATCTCCTCCTCCACCTTCCCTGTAACAGAGAAGGAGAACGGTCATCAACAGCAATCAGCACCTGCAACGAAGCAGAACTGAGAGCTCACTTCACGCTCAGAGGAGCTCACTTCAGCTCCTCCTCGTGGTTGGTAGGTTGGCACACTTTAGGATGCAGTTTCCCAAGTTAAACACTTTAGAAATGATCCCTGAAAGTATAGTCTTAACCTGCTATTCTCTGCATTGACTTCCCCCACCCTGCAGGCTACCACGTAGTATTGTGGAGAAGAACTTTAGTCCACCGCTCACTTTCCCTCTGTTAGCTGTCCAGGCATCTAATACCAATATCCATGCGTACTGTATGGTATAGTGTAAAATGGGAATCATTTCATTAACAGACCGGAGATTGGCGCTCAAGGAAAATAATTTGCATGTTCCCGGTGCATTCTGGGAAGACTCGCCGCGGGCGGGCACATTCCTGGGTTTAGCTTGGTCTGGTGGCTCGGAGGACATCGCCACACCAGAGATTGGAGCTCGGGGAAGAGAATGTGCAGACCTGACATAATCTCGCAAGAGTTGTGCTGTCTTCCAGGTGCGCAAATCAAAGATGTGTCTGATCAAGACTCTTCAGTCTTTCAGACCACTACCCATTCCTACTGATACAAGTTGGGACAAATGACACTGCCCAAAAGGACCTTGCAACTATCTGCAGAGACTTTGAAGACCTCGGCAGGGAAATGAAGGAACTAGGAGCACAGGTGGTCTTGTCGTCCATCCTGCCAGTGGATGGCCACGGAGTAAGGAGATGGAACAGGACTCTACGGGTGAACAACTGACACGTCGATGTTGCCGTCAGCAAAGATTTGGATTTCTAGACCATGGAGTGAATTACTCATATGATGAACTCCTTGCTAGAGATGGCTTGCAACTTACAAAGGCAGGTAAGCAAATACTTGACAGGTGCCTTGCTACACTCATCAGGAGAGCTTTAAGCTAGAACAATATGGGAAGGGAAGGGAAAGGCTAGGCAAAAATATACGACTAATTAATACATCTGAGAACCTTGCTATTAGAAGGGGAAAGAAAGATCAAAGACAAAAAAAATTCAGAAGGAAAGTAGAGGAGCAAGAGACACCTGTCACAAACTAAAATGCTTCAATACAAATGCACAGAGCATAGGAAACCAACAAGGCGAATTGGAGCCCCTAAGACAGGAAGAGAAATATGATGTCATAGGCATCACAGAAACGTGGTGGGATGATACACGATTGGAATACAAGGCTTGAAGGATGCAACCTTTTTATAAGAAACAGACCTAATAGAAGAGGAGCAGGCCTGAACGGCCGCTGTGTTGAGTGAATGGAGAGGGTCGGGGAAGAGCGAGGAGTGAAATCCCCTCCAGCCGCCCGCTGCGAGCCAACGTTACTCACTCCTGTGCAGCAGCATGGGAGCGAGTACATAAGAGGAGGAGCATCGGGCATCGTTTGCCCAACAGCCGTTCCGTGTAAGTAAATGGGGCTTCAGCTAACTTCAATGAATTAAACTCTAAAGGTTCAGATGAATTACATTTTAGGATACTGAAGGTTGATTGAATGAAGGTAGCTGCTCCCAAATCTTCCATTCATCCTGCAAGGATGCTGAATGATTCACTACTTTCTGGTATTACCAAATATTTCAAAAACAGCAACAACCACTCAGCTTGTGATCTCCTCCTCCACCTTCCCTGTAACAGAGAAGGAGAACGGTCATCAACAGCAATCAGCACCTGCAACGAAGCAGAACTGAGAGCTCACTTCACGCTCAGAGGAGCTCACTTCAGCTCCTCCTCGTGGTTGGTAGGTTGGCACACTTTAGGATGCAGTTTCCCAAGTTAAACACTTTAGAAATGATCCCTGAAAGTATAGTCTTAACCTGCTATTCTCTGCATTGACTTCCCCCACCCTGCAGGCTACCACGTAGTATTGTGGAGAAGAACTTTAGTCCACCGCTCACTTTCCCTCTGTTAGCTGTCCAGGCATCTAATACCAATATCCATGCGTACTGTATGGTATAGTGTAAAATGGGAATCATTTCATTAACAGACCGGAGATTGGCGCTCAAGGAAAATAATTTGCATGTTCCCGGTGCATTCTGGGAAGACTCGCCGCGGGCGGGCACATTCCTGGGTTTAGCTTGGTCTGGTGGCTCGGAGGACATCGCCACACCAGAGATTGGAGCTCGGGGAAGAGAATGTGCAGACCTGACATAATCTCGCAAGAGTTGTGCTGTCTTCCAGGTGCGCAAATCAAAGATGTGTCTGATCAAGACTCTTCAGTCTTTCAGACCACTACCCATTCCTACTGATACAAGTTGGGACAAATGACACTGCCCAAAAGGACCTTGCAACTATCTGCAGAGACTTTGAAGACCTCGGCAGGGAAATGAAGGAACTAGGAGCACAGGTGGTCTTGTCGTCCATCCTGCCAGTGGATGGCCACGGAGTAAGGAGATGGAACAGGACTCTACGGGTGAACAACTGACACGTCGATGTTGCCGTCAGCAAAGATTTGGATTTCTAGACCATGGAGTGAATTACTCATATGATGAACTCCTTGCTAGAGATGGCTTGCAACTTACAAAGGCAGGTAAGCAAATACTTGACAGGTGCCTTGCTACACTCATCAGGAGAGCTTTAAGCTAGAACAATATGGGAAGGGAAGGGAAAGGCTAGGCAAAAATATACGACTAATTAATACATCTGAGAACCTTGCTATTAGAAGGGGAAAGAAAGATCAAAGACAAAAAAAATTCAGAAGGAAAGTAGAGGAGCAAGAGACACCTGTCACAAACTAAAATGCTTCAATACAAATTTGCACAGAGCATAGGAAACCAACAAGGCGAATTGGAGCCCCTAAGACAGGAAGAGAAATATGATGTCATAGGCATCACAGAAACGTGGTGGGATGATACACGATTGGAATACAAGGCTTGAAGGATGCAACCTTTTTATAAGAAACAGACCTAATAGAAGAGGAGCAGGCCTGAACGGCCGCTGTGTTGAGTGAATGGAGAGGGTCGGGGAAGAGCGAGGAGTGAAATCCCCTCCAGCCGCCGGCTGCGAGCCAACGTTACTCACTCCTGTGCAGCAGCATGGGAGCGAGTACATAAGAGGAGGAGCATCGGGCATCGTTTGCCCAACAGCCGTTCCGTGTAAGTAAATGGGGCTTCAGCTAACTTCAATGAATTAAACTCTAAAGGTTCAGATGAATTACATTTTAGGATACTGAAGGTTGATTGAATGAAGGTAGCTGCTCCCAAATCTTCCATTCATCCTGCAAGGATGCTGAATGATTCACTACTTTCTGATATTACCAAAGATTTCAAAAACAGCAACAACCACTCAGCTTGTGATCTCCTCCTCCACCTTCCCTGTAACAGAGAAGGAGAACGGTCATCAACAGCAATCAGCACCTGCAACGAAGCAGAACTGAGAGCTCACTTCACGCTCAGAGGAGATCACTACAGCTCCTCCTCATGGTTGGTAGGTTGGCACACTTTAGGATGCAGTTTCCCAAGTTAAACACTTTAGAAATGATCCCTGAAAGTATAGTCTTAACCTGCTATTCTCTGCATTGACTTCCCCCACCCTGCAGGCTACCACGTAGTATTGTGGAGAAGAACTTTAGTCCACCGCTCGCTTTCTCTCTGTTAGCTGTCCAGGCATCTAATACCAATATCCATGCGTACTGTATGGTATAGTGTAATATGGGAATCATTTCATTAACAGACCGGAGATTGGCGCTCAAGGAAAATAATTTGCATGTTCCCGGTGCGTTCTGGGAAGACTCGCCGCGGGCGGGCACATTGCTGGGTTTAGCTTGGTCTGGTGGCTCGGAGGACATTGCCACACCAGAGATTGGAGCTCGGGGAAGAGAACGTGCGGACCCGACATAATCTCGCAAGAGTTGTGCTGTCTTCCAGGTGCGCAAATCAAAGATGTGTCTGATCAAGACTCTTCAGTCTTTCAGACCACTACCCATTCCTACTGATACAAGTTGGGACAAATGACACTGCCCTAAAGGACCTTGCAACTATCTGCAGAGACTTTGAAGACCTCGGCAGGGAAATGAAGGAACTAGGAGCACAGGTGGTCTTGTCGTCCATCCTGCCAGTGGATGGCCACGGAGTAAGGAGATGGAACAGGACTCTACGGGTGAACAACTGACTACGTCGATGTTGCCGTCAGCAAAGATTTGGATTTCTAGACCATGGAGTGAATTACTCATATGATGAACTCCTTGCTAGAGATGGCTTGCAACTTACAAAGGCAGGTAAGCAAATACTTGACAGGTGCCTTGCTACACTCATCAGGAGAGCTTTAAGCTAGAACAATATGGGAAGGGAAGGGAAAGGCTAGGCAAAAATATACGACTAATTAATACATCTGAGAACCTTGCTATTAGAAGGCGAAAGAAAGATCAAAGACAAAAAAAATTCAGAAGGAAAGTAGAGGAGCAAGAGACACCTGTCACAAACTAAAATGCTTCAATACAAATTTGCACAGAGCATAGGAAACCAACAAGGCGAATTGGAGCCCCTAAGACAGGAAGAGAAATATGATGTCATAGGCATCACAGAAACGTGGTGGGATGATACACGATTGGAATACAAGGCTTGAAGGATGCAACCTTTTTATAAGAAACAGACCTAATAGAAGAGGAGCAGGCCTGAACGGCCGCTGTGTTGAGTGAATGGAGAGGGTCGGGGAAGAGCGAGGAGTGAAATCCCCTCCAGCCGCCCGCTGCGAGCCAACGTTACTCACTCCTGTGCAGCAGCATGGGAGCGAGTACATAAGAGGAGGAGCATCGGGCATCGTTTGCCCGACAGCCGTTCCGTGTAAGTAAATGGGGCTTCAGCTAACTTCAATGAATTAAACTCTAAAGGTTCAGATGAATTACATTTTAGGATACTGAAGGTTGATTGAATGAAGGTAGCTGCTCCCAAATCTTCCATTCATCCTGCAAGGATGCTGAATGATTCACTACTTTCTGATATTACCAAAGATTTCAAAAACAGCAACAACCACTCAGCTTGTGATCTCCTCCTCCACCTTCCCTGTAACAGAGAAGGAGAACGGTCATCAACAGCAATCAGCACCTGCAACGAAGCAGAACTGAGAGCTCACTTCACGCTCAGAGGAGATCACTACAGCTCCTCCTCGTGGTTGGTAGGTTGGCACACTTTAGGATGCAGTTTCCCAAGTTAAACACTTTAGAAATAATCCCTGAAAGTATAGTCTTAACCTGCTATTCTCTGCATTGACTTCCCCCACCCTGCAGGCTACCACGTAGTATTGTGGAGAAGAACTTTAGTCCACCGCTCGCTTTCTCTCTGTTAGCTGTCCAGGCATCTAATACCAATATCCATGCGTACTGTATGGTATAGTGTAATATGGGAATCATTTCATTAACAGACCGGAGATTGGCGCTTAAGGAAAATAATTTGCATGTTCCCGGTGCGTTCTGGGAGGACTCGACGCGGGCGGGCACATTGCTGGGTTTAGCTTGGTCTGATGGCTCGGAGGACATCGCCACACCAGAGATTGGAGCTCGGGGAAGAGAATGTGCAGACCTGACATAATCTCGCAAGAGTTGTGCTGTCTTCCAGGTGCGCAAATCAAAGATGTGTCTGATCAAGACTCTTCAGTCTTTCAGACCACTACCCATTCCTACTGATACAAGTTGGGACAAATGACACTGCCCAAAAGGTCCTTGCAACTATCTGCAGAGACTTTGAAGACCTCGGCAGGGAAATGAAGGAACTAGGAGCACAGGTGGTCTTGTCGTCCATCCTGCCAGTGGATGGCCACGGAGTAAGGAGATGGAACAGGACTCTACGGGTGAACAACTGACTACGTCGATGTTGCCGTCAGCAAAGATTTGGATTTCTAGACCATGGAGTGAATTACTCATATGATGAACTCCTTGCTAGAGATGGCTTGCAACTTACAAAGGCAGGTAAGCAAATACTTGACAGGTGCCTTGCTACACTCATCAGGAGAGCTTTAAGCTAGAACAATATGGGAAGGGAAGGGAAAGGCTAGGCAAAAATATACGACTAATTAATACATCTGAGAACCTTGCTATTAGAAGGGGAAAGAAAGATCAAAGACAAAAAAAATTCAGAAGGAAAGTAGAGGAGCAAGAGACACCTGTCACAAACTAAAATGCTTCAATACAAATGCACAGAGCATAGGAAACCAACAAGGCGAATTGGAGCCCCTAAGACAGGAAGAGAAATATGATGTCATAGGCATCACAGAAACGTGGTGGGATGATACACGATTGGAATACAAGGCTTGAAGGATGCAACCTTTTTATAAGAAACAGACCTAATAGAAGAGGAGCAGGCCTGAACGGCCGCTGTGTTGAGTGAATGGAGAGGGTCGGGGAAGAGCAAGGAGTGAAATCCCCTCCAGCCGCCGGCTGCGAGCCAACGTTACTCACTCCTGTGCAGCAGCATGGGAGCGAGTACATAAGAGGAGGAGCATCGGGCATCGTTTGCCCAACAGCCGTTCCGTGTAAGTAAATGGGGCTTCAGCTAACTTCAATGAATTAAACTCTAAGGGTTCAGATGAATTACATTTTAGAATACTGAAGGTTGATTGAATGAAGGTAGCTGCTCCCAAATCTTCCATTCATCCTGCAAGGATGCTGAATGATTCACTACTTTCTGATATTACCAAAGATTTCAAAAACAGCAACAACCACTCAGCTTGTGATCTCCTCCTCCACCTTCCCTGTAACAGAGAAGGAGAACGGTCATCAACAGCAATCAGCACCTACAACGAAGCAGAACTGAGAGCTCACTTCACGCTCAGAAGAGATCACTACAGCTCCTCCTCGTGGTTGGTAGGTTGGCACACTTTAGGATGCAGTTTCCCAAGTTAAACACTTTAGAAATGATCCCTGAAAGTATAGTCTTAACCTGCTATTCTCTGCATTGACTTCCCCCACCCTGCAGGCTACCACGTAGTATTGTGGAGAAGAACTTTAGTCCACCGCTCGCTTTCTCTCTGTTAGCTGTCCAGGCATCTAATACCAATATCCATGCGTACTGTATGGTATAGTGTAATATGGGAATCATTTCATTAACAGACCGGAGATTGGCGCTCAAGGAAAATAATTTGCATGTTCCCGGTGCGTTCTGGGAAGACTCGCCGCGGGCGGGCACATTGCTGGGTTTAGCTTGGTCTGGTGGCTCGGAGGACATCGCCACACCAGAGATTGGAGCTCGGGGAAGAGAACGTGCAGACCCGACATAATCTCGCAAGAGTTGTGCTGTCTTCCAGGTGCGCAAATCAAAGATGTGTCTGATCAAGACTCTTCAGTCTTTCAGACCACTACCCATTCCTACTGATACAAGTTGGGACAAATGACACTGCCCAAAAGGTCCTTGCAACTATCTGCAGAGACTTTGAAGACCTCGGCAGGGAAATGAAGGAACTAGGAGCACAGGTGGTCTTGTCGTCCATCCTGCCAGTGGATGGCCACGGAGTAAGGAGATGGAACAGGACTCTACGGGTGAACAACTGACTACGTCGATGTTGCCGTCAGCAAAGATTTGGATTTCTAGACCATGGAGTGAATTACTCATATGATGAACTCCTTGCTAGAGATGGCTTGCAACTTACAAAGGCAGGTAAGCAAATACTTGACAGGTGCCTTGCTACACTCATCAGGAGAGCTTTAAGCTAGAACAATATGGGAAGGGAAGGGAAAGGCTAGGCAAAAATATACGACTAATTAATACATCTGAGAACCTTGCTATTAGAAGGGGAAAGAAAGATCAAAGACAAAAAAAATTCAGAAGGAAAGTAGAGGAGCAAGAGACACCTGTCACAAACTAAAATGCTTCAATACAAATGCACAGAGCATAGGAAACCAACAAGGCGAATTGGAGCCCCTAAGACAGGAAGAGAAATATGATGTCATAGGCATCACAGAAACATGGTGGGATGATACACGATTGGAATACAAGGCTTGAAGGATGCAACCTTTTTATAAGAAACAGACCTAATAGAAGAGGAGCAGGCCTGAACGGCCGCTGTGTTGAGTGAATGGAGAGGGTCGGGGAAGAGCAAGGAGTGAAATCCCCTCCAGCCGCCGGCTGCGAGCCAACGTTACTCACTCCTGTGCAGCAGCATGGGAGCGAGTACATAAGAGGAGGAGCATCGGGCATCGTTTGCCCAACAGCCGTTCCGTGTAAGTAAATGGGGCTTCAGCTAACTTCAATGAATTAAACTCTAAGGGTTCAGATGAATTACATTTTAGAATACTGAAGGTTGATTGAATGAAGGTAGCTGCTCCCAAATCTTCCATTCATCCTGCAAGGATGCTGAATGATTCACTACTTTCTGATATTACCAAAGATTTCAAAAACAGCAACAACCACTCAGCTTGTGATCTCCTCCTCCACCTTCCCTGTAACAGAGAAGGAGAACGGTCATCAACAGCAATCAGCACCTACAACGAAGCAGAACTGAGAGCTCACTTCACGCTCAGAGGAGATCACTACAGCTCCTCCTCGTGGTTGGTAGGTTGGCACACTTTAGGATGCAGTTTCCCAAGTTAAACACTTTAGAAATGATCCCTGAAAGTATAGTCTTAACCTGCTATTCTCTGCATTGACTTCCCCCACCCTGCAGGCTACCACGTAGTATTGTGGAGAAGAACTTTAGTCCACCGCTCGCTTTCTCTCTGTTAGCTGTCCAGGCATCTAATACCAATATCCATGCGTACTGTATGGTATAGTGTAATATGGGAATCATTTCATTAACAGACCGGAGATTGGCGCTCAAGGAAAATAATTTGCATGTTCCCGGTGCGTTCTGGGAAGACTCGCCGCGGGCGGGCACATTGCTGGGTTTAGCTTGGTCTGGTGGCTCGGAGGACATCGCCACACCAGAGATTGGAGCTCGGGGAAGAGAACGTGCAGACCCGACATAATCTCGCAAGAGTTGTGCTGTCTTCCAGGTGCGCAAATCAAAGATGTGTCTGATCAAGACTCTTCAGTCTTTCAGACCACTACCCATTCCTACTGATACAAGTTGGGACAAATGACACTGCCCAAAAGGACCTTGCAACTATCTGCAGAGACTTTGAAGACCTCGGCAGGAAAATGAAGGAACTAGGAGCACAGGTGGTCTTGTCGTCCATCCTGCCAGTGGATGGCCACGGAGTAAGGAGATGGAACAGGACTCTACGGGTGAACAACTGACTACGTCGATGTTGCCGTCAGCAAAGATTTGGATTTGTAGACCATGGAGTGAATTACTCATATGATGAACTCCTTGCTAGAGATGGCTTGCAACTTACAAAGGCAGGTAAGCAAATACTTGACAGGTGCCTTGCTACACTCATCAGGAGAGCTTTAAGCTAGAACAATATGGGAAGGGAAGGGAAAGGCTAGGCAAAAATATACGACTAATTAATACATCTGAGAACCTTGCTATTAGAAGGGGAAAGAAAGATCAAAGACAAAAAAAATTCAGAAGGAAAGTAGAGGAGCAAGAGACACCTGTCACAAACTAAAATGCTTCAATACAAATGCACAGAGCATAGGAAACCAACAAGGCGAATTGGAGCCCCTAAGACAGGAAGAGAAATATGATGTCATAGGCATCACAGAAACGTGGTGGGATGATACACGATTGGAATATAAGGCTTGAAGGATGCAACCTTTTTATAAGAAACAGACCTAATAGAAGAGGAGCAGGCCTGAACGGCCGCTGTGTTGAGTGAATGGAGAGGGTCGGGGAAGAGCGAGGAGTGAAATCCCCTCCAGCCGCCCGCTGCGAGCCAACGTTACTCACTCCTGTGCAGCAACATGGGAGCGAGTACATAAGAGGAGGAGCATCGGGCATCGTTTGCCCGACAGCCGTTCCCTGTAAGTAAATGGGGCTTCAGCTAACTTCAATGAATTAAACTCTAAAGGTTCAGATGAATTACATTTTAGGATACTGAAGGTTGATTGAATGAAGGTAGCTGCTCCCAAATCTTCCATTCATCCTGCAAGGATGCTGAATGATTCACTACTTTCTGATATTACCAAAGATTTCAAAAACAGCAACAACCACTCAGCTTGTGATCTCCTCCTCCACCTTCCCTGTAACAGAGAAGGAGAACGGTCATCAACAGCAATCAGCACCTGCAACGAAGCAGAACTGAGAGCTCACTTCACGCTCAGAGGAGATCACTACAGCTCCTCCTCGTGGTTGGTAGGTTGGCACACTTGTAGGATGCAGTTTCCCAAGTTAAACACTTTAGAAATGATCCCTGAAAGTATAGTCTTAACCTGCTATTCTCTGCATTGACTTCCCCCACCCTGCAGGCTACCACGTAGTATTGTGGAGAAGAACTTTAGTCCACCGCTCGCTTTCTCTCTGTTAGCTGTCCAGGCATCTAATACCAATATCCATGCGTACTGTATGGTATAGTGTAATATGGGAATCATTTCATTAACAGACCGGAGATTGGCGCTCAAGGAAAATAATTTGCATGTTCCCGGTGCGTTCTGGGAAGACTCGCCGCGGGCGGGCACATTGCTGGGTTTAGCTTGGTCTGGTGGCTCGGAGGACATCGCCACACCAGAGATTGGAGCTCGGGGAAGAGAATGTGCAGACCTGACATAATCTCGCAAGAGTTGTGCTGTCTTCCAGGTGCGCAAATCAAAGATGTGTCTGATCAAGACTCTTCAGTCTTTCAGACCACTACCCATTCCTACTGATACAAGTTGGGACAAATGACACTGCCCAAAAGGACCTTGCAACTATCTGCAGAGACTTTGAAGACCTCGGCAGGGAAATGAAGGAACTAGGAGCACAGGTGGTCTTGTCGTCCATCCTGCCAGTGGATGGCCACGGAGTAAGGAGATGGAACAGGACTCTACGGGTGAACAACTGACTACGTCGATGTTGCCGTCAGCAAAGATTTGGATTTCTAGACCATGGAGTGAATTACTCATATGATGAACTCCTTGCTAGAGATGGCTTGCAACTTACAAAGGCAGGTAAGCAAATACTTGACAGGTGCCTTGCTACACTCATCAGGAGAGCTTTAAGCTAGAACAATATGGGAAGGGAAGGGAAAGGCTAGGCAAAAATATACGACTAATTAATACATCTGAGAACCTTGCTATTAGAAGGGGAAAGAAAGATCAAAGACAAAAAAAATTCAGAAGGAAAGTAGAGGAGCAAGAGACACCTGTCACAAACTAAAATGCTTCAATACAAATGCACAGAGCATAGGAAACCAACAAGGCGAATTGGAGCCCCTAAGACAGGAAGAGAAATATGATGTCATAGGCATCACAGAAACGTGGTGGGATGATACACGATTGGAATACAAGGCTTGAAGGATGCAACCTTTTTATAAGAAACAGACCTAATAGAAGAGGAGCAGGCCTGAACGGCCGCTGTGTTGAGTGAATGGAGAGGGTCGGGGAAGAGCGAGGAGTGAAATCCCCTCCAGCGGCTCGCTGCGAGCCAACGTTACTCACTCCTGTGCAGCAGCATGGGAGCGAGTACATAAGAGGAGAAGCATCGTTTGCCCGACAGCCGTTCCGTGTAAGTAAATGGGGCTTCAGCTAACTTCAATGAATTAAACTCTAAAGGTTCAGATGAATTACATTTTAGGATACTGAAGGTTGATTGAATGAAGGTAGCTGCTCCCAAATCTTCCATTCATCCTGCAAGGATGCTGAATGATTCACTACTTTCTGATATTACTAAAGATTTCAAAAACAGCAACAACCACTCAGCTTGTGATCTCCTCCTCCACCTTCCCTGTAACAGAGAAGGAGAACGGTCATCAACAGCAATCAGCACCTGCAACGAAGCAGAACTGAGAGCTCACTTCACGCTCAGAGGAGATCACTACAGCTCCTCCTCGTGGTTGGTAGGTTGGCACACTTTAGGATGCAGTTTCCCAAGTTAAACACTTTAGAAATGATCCCTGAAAGTATAGTCTTAACCTGCTATTCTCTGCATTGACTTCCCCCACCCTGCAGGCTACCACGTAGTATTGTGGAGAAGAACTTTAGTCCACCGCTCGCTTTCTCTCTGTTAGCTGTCCAGGCATCTAATACCAATATCCATGCGTACTGTATGGTATAGTGTAATATGGGAATCATTTCATTAACAGACCGGAGATTGGCGCTCAAGGAAAATAATTTGCATGTTCCCGGTGCGTTCTGGGAAGACTCGCCGCGGGCGGGCACATTGCTGGGTTTAGCTTGGTCTGGTGGCTCGGAGGACATCGCCACACCAGAGATTGGAGCTCGGGGAAGAGAATGTGCAGACCTGACATAATCTCGCAAGAGTTGTGCTGTCTTCCAGGTGCGCAAATCAAAGATGTGTCTGATCAAGACTCTTCAGTCTTTCAGACCACTACCCATTCCTACTGATACAAGTTGGGACAAATGACACTGCCCAAAAGGACCTTGCAACTATCTGCAGAGACTTTGAAGACCTCGGCAGGGAAATGAAGGAACTAGGAGCACAGGTGGTCTTGTCGTCCATCCTGCCAGTGGATGGCCACGGAGTAAGGAGATGGAACAGGACTCTACGGGTGAACAACTGACTACGTCGATGTTGCCGTCAGCAAAGATTTGGATTTCTAGACCATGGAGTGAATTACTCATATGATGAACTCCTTGCTAGAGATGGCTTGCAACTTACAAAGGCAGGTAAGCAAATACTTGACAGGTGCCTTGCTACACTCATCAGGAGAGCTTTAAGCTAGAACAATATGGGAAGGGAAGGGAAAGGCTAGGCAAAAATATACGACTAATTAATACATCTGAGAACCTTGCTATTAGAAGGGGAAAGAAAGATCAAAGACAAAAAAAATTCAGAAGGAAAGTAGAGGAGCAAGAGACACCTGTCACAAACTAAAATGCTTCAATACAAATGCACAGAGCATAGGAAACCAACAAGGCGAATTGGAGCCCCTAAGACAGGAAGAGAAATATGATGTCATAGGCATCACAGAAACGTGGTGGGATGATACACGATTGGAATACAAGGCTTGAAGGATGCAACCTTTTTATAAGAAACAGACCTAATAGAAGAGGAGCAGGCCTGAACGGCCGCTGTGTTGAGTGAATGGAGAGGGTCGGGGAAGA
This sequence comes from Eleutherodactylus coqui, assembly GCF_035609145.1. Classification (NCBI taxonomy): domain Eukaryota; kingdom Metazoa; phylum Chordata; class Amphibia; order Anura; family Eleutherodactylidae; genus Eleutherodactylus; species Eleutherodactylus coqui. The sequence goes on along the minus strand of NC_089837.1, from coordinate 329,334,342 downwards.
GCGAGGAGTGAAATCCCCTCCAGCCGCCCGCTGCGAGCCAACGTTACTCACTCCTGTGCAGCAGCATGGGAGCGAGTACATAAGAGGAGGAGCATCGGGCATCGTTTGCCCAACAGCCGTTCCGTGTAAGTAAATGGGGCTTCAGCTAACTTCAATGAATTAAACTCTAAAGGTTCAGATGAATTACATTTTAGGATACTGAAGGTTGATTGAATGAAGGTAGCTGCTCCCAAATCTTCCATTCATCCTGCAAGGATGCTGAATGATTCACTACTTTCTGATATTACCAAAGATTTCAAAAACAGCAACAACCACTCAGCTTGTGATCTCCTCCTCCACCTTCCCTGTAACAGAGAAGGAGAACAGTCATCAACAGCAATCAGCACCTGCAACAAAGCAGAACTGAGAGCTCACTTCACGCTCAGAGGAGATCACTACAGCTCCTCCTCGTGGTTGGTAGGTTGGCACACTTTAGGATGCAGTTTCCCAAGTTAAACACTTTAGAAATGATCCCTGAAAGTATAGTCTTAACCTGCTATTCTCTGCATTGACTTCCCCCACCCTGCAGGCTACCACGTAGTATTGTGGAGAAGAACTTTAGTCCACCGCTCGCTTTCTCTCTGTTAGCTGTCCAGGCATCTAATACCAATATCCATGCGTACTGTATGGTATAGTGTAATATGGGAATCATTTCATTAACAGACCGGAGATTGGCGCTCAAGGAAAATAATTTGCATGTTCCCGGTGCGTTCTGGGAAGACTCGCCGCGGGCGGGCACATTGCTGGGTTTAGCTTGGTCTGGTGGCTCGGAGGACATCGCCACACCAGAGATTGGAGCTCGGGGAAGAGAATGTGCAGACCTGACATAATCTCGCAAGAGTTGTGCTGTCTTCCAGGTGCGCAAATCAAAGATGTGTCTGATCAAGACTCTTCAGTCTTTCAGACCACTACCCATTCCTACTGATACAAGTTGGGACAAATGACACTGCCCAAAAGGACCTTGCAACTATCTGCAGAGACTTTGAAGACCTCGGCAGGGAAATGAAGGAACTAGGAGCACAGGTGGTCTTGTCGTCCATCCTGCCAGTGGATGGCCACGGAGTAAGGAGATGGAACAGGACTCTACGGGTGAACAACTGACTACGTCGATGTTGCCGTCAGCAAAGATTTGGATTTCTAGACCATGGAGTGAATTACTCATATGATGAACTCCTTGCTAGAGATGGCTTGCAACTTACAAAGGCAGGTAAGCAAATACTTGACAGGTGCCTTGCTACACTCATCAGGAGAGCTTTAAGCTAGAACAATATGGGAAGGGAAGGGAAAGGCTAGGCAAAAATATACGACTAATTAATACATCTGAGAACCTTGCTATTAGAAGGGGAAAGAAAGATCAAAGACAAAAAAAATTCAGAAGGAAAGTAGAGGAGCAAGAGACACCTGTCACAAACTAAAATGCTTCAATACAAATGCACAGAGCATAGGAAACCAACAAGGCGAATTGGAGCCCCTAAGACAGGAAGAGAAATATGATGTCATAGGCATCACAGAAACGTGGTGGGATGATACACGATTGGAATACAAGGCTTGAAGGATGCAACCTTTTTATAAGAAACAGACCTAATAGAAGAGGAGCAGGCCTGAACGGCCGCTGTGTTGAGTGAATGGAGAGGGTCGGGGAAGAGCGAGGAGTGAAATCCCCTCCAGCGGCTCGCTGCGAGCCAACGTTACTCACTCCTGTGCAGCAGCATGGGAGCGAGTACATAAGAGGAGGAGCATCGTTTGCCCGACAGCCGTTCCGTGTAAGTAAATGGGGCTTCAGCTAACTTCAATGAATTAAACTCTAAAGGTTCAGATGAATTACATTTTAGGATACTGAAGGTTGATTGAATGAAGGTAGCTGCTCCCAAATCTTCCATTCATCCTGCAAGGATGCTGAATGATTCACTACTTTCTGATATTACCAAAGATTTCAAAAACAGCAACAACCACTCAGCTTGTGATCTCCTCCTCCACCTTCCCTGTAACAGAGAAGGAGAACAGTCATCAACAGCAATCAGCACCTGCAACAAAGCAGAACTGAGAGCTCACTTCACGCTCAGAGGAGATCACTACAGCTCCTCCTCGTGGTTGGTAGGTTGGCACACTTTAGGATGCAGTTTCCCAAGTTAAACACTTTAGAAATGATCCCTGAAAGTATAGTCTTAACCTGCTATTCTCTGCATTGACTTCCCCCACCCTGCAGGCTACCACGTAGTATTGTGGAGAAGAACTTTAGTCCACCGCTCGCTTTCTCTCTGTTAGCTGTCCAGGCATCTAATACCAATATCCATGCGTACTGTATGGTATAGTGTAATATGGGAATCATTTCATTAACAGACCGGAGATTGGCGCTCAAGGAAAATAATTTGCATGTTCCCGGTGCGTTCTGGGAAGACTCGCCGCGGGCGGGCACATTGCTGGGTTTAGCTTGGTCTGGTGGCTCGGAGGACATCGCCACACCAGAGATTGGAGCTCGGGGAAGAGAATGTGCAGACCTGACATAATCTCGCAAGAGTTGTGCTGTCTTCCAGGTGCGCAAATCAAAGATGTGTCTGATCAAGACTCTTCAGTCTTTCAGACCACTACCCATTCCTACTGATACAAGTTGGGACAAATGACACTGCCCAAAAGGACCTTGCAACTATCTGCAGAGACTTTGAAGACCTCGGCAGGGAAATGAAGGAACTAGGAGCACAGGTGGTCTTGTCGTCCATCCTGCCAGTGGATGGCCACGGAGTAAGGAGATGGAACAGGACTCTACGGGTGAACAACTGACTACGTCGATGTTGCCGTCAGCAAAGATTTGGATTTCTAGACCATGGAGTGAATTACTCATATGATGAACTCCTTGCTAGAGATGGCTTGCAACTTACAAAGGCAGGTAAGCAAATACTTGACAGGTGCCTTGCTACACTCATCAGGAGAGCTTTAAGCTAGAACAATATGGGAAGGGAAGGGAAAGGCTAGGCAAAAATATACGACTAATTAATACATCTGAGAACCTTGCTATTAGAAGGGGAAAGAAAGATCAAAGACAAAAAAAATTCAGAAGGAAAGTAGAGGAGCAAGAGACACCTGTCACAAACTAAAATGCTTCAATACAAATGCACAGAGCATAGGAAACCAACAAGGCGAATTGGAGCCCCTAAGACAGGAAGAGAAATATGATGTCATAGGCATCACAGAAACGTGGTGGGATGATACACGATTGGAATACAAGGCTTGAAGGATGCAACCTTTTTATAAGAAACAGACCTAATAGAAGAGGAGCAGGCCTGAACGGCCGCTGTGTTGAGTGAATGGAGAGGGTCGGGGAAGAGCGAGGAGTGAAATCCCCTCCAGCCGCCCGCTGCGAGCCAACGTTACTCACTCCTGTGCAGCAGCATGGGAGCGAGTACATAAGAGGAGGAGCATCGGGCATCGTTTGCCCAACAGCCGTTCCGTGTAAGTAAATGGGGCTTCAGCTAACTTCAATGAATTAAACTCTAAAGGTTCAGATGAATTACATTTTAGGATACTGAAGGTTGATTGAATGAAGGTAGCTGCTCCCAAATCTTCCATTCATCCTGCAAGGATGCTGAATGATTCACTACTTTCTGATATTACTAAAGATTTCAAAAACAGCAACAACCACTCAGCTTGTGATCTCCTCCTCCACCTTCCCTGTAACAGAGAAGGAGAACGGTCATCAACAGCAATCAGCACCTGCAACGAAGCAGAACTGAGAGCTCACTTCACGCTCAGAGGAGCTCACTTCACGCTCAGAGGAGATCACTACAGCTCCTCCTCGTGGTTGGTAGGTTGGCACACTTTAGGATGCAGTTTCCCAAGTTAAACACTTTAGAAATGATCCCTGAAAGTATAGTCTTAACCTGCTATTCTCTGCATTGACTTCCCCCACCCTGCAGGCTACCACGTAGTATTGTGGAGAAGAACTTTAGTCCACCGCTCGCTTTCTCTCGGTTAGCTGTCCAGGCATCTAATACCAATATCCATGCGTACTGTATGGTATAGTGTAATATGGGAATCATTTCATTAACAGACCGGAGATTGGCGCTCAAGGAAAATAATTTGCATGTTCCCGGTGCGTTCTGGGAAGACTCGCCGCGGGCGGGCACATTGCTGGGTTTAGCTTGGTCTGGTGGCTCGGAGGACATCGCCACGCCAGAGATTGGAGCTCGGGGAAGAGAATGTGCAGACCTGACATAATCTCGCAAGAGTTGTGCTGTCTTCCAGGTGCGCAAATCAAAGATGTGTCTGATCAAGACTCTTCAGTCTTTCAGACCACTACCCATTCCTACTGATACAAGTTGGGACAAATGACACTGCCCAAAAGGACCTTGCAACTATCTGCAGAGACTTTGAAGACCTCGGCAGGGAAATGAAGGAACTAGGAGCACAGGTGGTCTTGTCGTCCATCCTGCCAGTGGATGGCCACGGAGTAAGGAGATGGAACAGGACTCTACGGGTGAACAACTGACTACGTCGATGTTGCCGTCAGCAAAGATTTGGATTTCTAGACCATGGAGTGAATTACTCATATGATGAACTCCTTGCTAGAGATGGCTTGCAACTTACAAAGGCAGGTAAGCAAATACTTGACAGGTGCCTTGCTACACTCATCAGGAGAGCTTTAAGCTAGAACAATATGGGAAGGGAAGGGAAAGGCTAGGCAAAAATATACGACTAATTAATACATCTGAGAACCTTGCTATTAGAAGGGGAAAGAAAGATCAAAGACAAAAAAAATTCAGAAGGAAAGTAGAGGAGCAAGAGACACCTGTCACAAACTAAAATGCTTCAATACAAATGCACAGAGCATAGGAAACCAACAAGGCGAATTGGAGCCCCTAAGACAGGAAGAGAAATATGATGTCATAGGCATCACAGAAACGTGGTGGGATGATACACGATTGGAATACAAGGCTTGAAGGATGCAACCTTTTTATAAGAAACAGACCTAATAGAAGAGGAGCAGGCCTGAACGGCCGCTGTGTTGAGTGAATGGAGAGGGTCGGGGAAGAGCGAGGAGTGAAATCCCCTCCAGCCGCCCGCTGCGAGCCAACGTTACTCACTCCTGTGCAGCAGCATGGGAGCGAGTACATAAGAGGAGGAGCATCGGGCATCGTTTGCCCGACAGCCGTTCCGTGTAAGTAAATGGGGCTTCAGCTAACTTCAATGAATTAAACTCTAAAGGTTCAGATGAATTACATTTTAGGATACTGAAGGTTGATTGAATGAAGGTAGCTGCTCCCAAATCTTCCATTCATCCTGCAAGGATGCTGAATGATTCACTACTTTCTGATATTACCAAAGATTTCAAAAACAGCAACAACCACTCAGCTTGTGATCTCCTCCTCCACCTTCCCTGTAACAGAGAAGGAGAACGGTCATCAACAGCAATCAGCACCTGCAACAAAGCAGAACTGAGAGCTCACTTCACGCTCAGAGGAGATCACTACAGCTCCTCCTCGTGGTTGGTAGGTTGGCACACTTTAGGATGCAGTTTCCCAAGTTAAACACTTTAGAAATGATCCCTGAAAGTATAGTCTTAACCTGCTATTCTCTGCATTGACTTCCCCCACCCTGCAGGCTACCACGTAGTATTGTGGAGAAGAACTTTAGTCCACCGCTCGCTTTCTCTCTGTTAGCTGTCCAGGCATCTAATACCAATATCCATGCGTACTGTATGGTATAGTGTAATATGGGAATCATTTCATTAACAGACCGGAGATTGGCGCTCAAGGAAAATAATTTGCATGTTCCCGGTGCGTTCTGGGAAGACTCGCCGCAGGCGGGCACATTGCTGGGTTTAGCTTGGTCTGGTGGCTCGGAGGACATCGCCACACCAGAGATTGGAGCTCGGGGAAGAGAATGTGCAGACCTGACATAATCTCGCAAGAGTTGTGCTGTCTTCCAGGTGCGCAAATCAAAGATGTGTCTGATCAAGACTCTTCAGTCTTTCAGACCACTACCCATTCCTACTGATACAAGTTGGGACAAATGACACTGCCCAAAAGGACCTTGCAACTATCTGCAGAGACTTTGAAGACCTCGGCAGGGAAATGAAGGAACTAGGAGCACAGGTGGTCTTGTCGTCCATCCTGCCAGTGGATGGCCACGGAGTAAGGAGATGGAACAGGACTCTACGGGTGAACAACTGACTACGTCGATGTTGCCGTCAGCAAAGATTTGGATTTCTAGACCATGGAGTGAATTACTCATATGATGAACTCCTTGCTAGAGATGGCTTGCAACTTACAAAGGCAGGTAAGCAAATACTTGACAGGTGCCTTGCTACACTCATCAGGAGAGCTTTAAGCTAGAACAATATGGGAAGGGAAGGGAAAGGCTAGGCAAAAATATACGACTAATTAATACATCTGAGAACCTTGCTATTAGAAGGGGAAAGAAAGATCAAAGACAAAAATAATTCAGAAGGAAAGTAGAGGAGCAAGAGACACCTGTCACAAACTAAAATGCTTCAATACAAATGCACAGAGCATAGGAAACCAACAAGGCGAATTGGAGCCCCTAAGACAGGAAGAGAAATATGATGTCATAGGCATCACAGAAACGTGGTGGGATGATACACGATTGGAATACAAGGCTTGAAGGATGCAACCTTTTTATAAGAAACAGACCTAATAGAAGAGGAGCAGGCCTGAACGGCCGCTGTGTTGAGTGAATGGAGAGGGTCGGGGAAGAGCGAGGAGTGAAATCCCCTCCAGCCGCCCGCTGCGAGCCAACGTTACTCACTCCTGTGCAGCAGCATGGGAGCGAGTACATAAGAGGAGGAGCATCGGGCATCGTTTGCCCGACAGCCGTTCCGTGTAAGTAAATGGGGCTTCAGCTAACTTCAATGAATTAAACTCTAAAGGTTCAGATGAATTACATTTTAGGATACTGAAGGTTGATTGAATGAAGGTAGCTGCTCCCAAATCTTCCATTCATCCTGCAAGGATGCTGAATGATTCACTACTTTCTGATATTACTAAAGATTTCAAAAACAGCAACAACCACTCAGCTTGTGATCTCCTCCTCCACCTTCCCTGTAACAGAGAAGGAGAACGGTCATCAACAGCAATCAGCACCTGCAACGAAGCAGAACTGAGAGCTCACTTCACGCTCAGAGGAGATCACTACAGCTCCTCCTCGTGGTTGGTAGGTTAGCACACTTTAGCATGTAGTTTCCCAAGTTAAACACTTTAGAAATGATCCCTGAAAGCATAGTCTTAACCTGCTATTCTCTGCATTGACTTCCCCCACCCTGCAGGCTACCACGTAGTATTGTGGAGAAGAACTTTAGTCCACCGCTCGCTTTCTCTCTGTTAGCTGTCCAGGCATCTAATACCAATATCCATGCGTACTGTATGGTATAGTGTAATATGGGAATCATTTCATTAACAGACCGGAGATTGGCGCTCAAGGAAAATAATTTGCATGTTCCCGGTGCGTTCTGGGAAGACTCGCCGCGGGCGGGCACATTGCTGGGTTTAGCTGGGTCTGGTGGCTCGGAGGACATCGCCACACCAGAGATTGGAGCTCGGGGAAGAGAATGTGCAGACCTGACATAATCTCGCAAGAGTTGTGCTGTCTTCCAGGTGCGCAAATCAAAGATGTGTCTGATCAAGACTCTTCAGTCTTTCAGACCACTACCCATTCCTACTGATACAAGTTGGGACAAATGACACTGCCCAAAAGGACCTTGCAACTATCTGCAGAGACTTTGAAGACCTCGGCAGGGAAATGAAGGAACTAGGAGCACAGGTGGTCTTGTCGTCCATCCTGCCAGTGGATGGCCACGGAGTAAGGAGATGGAACAGGACTCTACGGGTGAACAACTGACTACGTCGATGTTGCCGTCAGCAAAGATTTGGATTTCTAGACCATGGAGTGAATTACTCATATGATGAACTCCTTGCTAGAGATGGCTTGCAACTTACAAAGGCAGGTAAGCAAATACTTGACAGGTGCCTTGCTACACTCATCAGGAGAGCTTTAAGCTAGAACAATATGGGAAGGGAAAGGCTAGGCAAAAATATACGACTAATTAATACATCTGAGAACCTTGCTATTAGAAGGGGAAAGAAAGATCAAAGACAAAAAAAATTCAGAAGGAAAGTAGAGGAGCAAGAGACACCTGTCACAAACTAAAATGCTTCAATACAAATGCACAGAGCATAGGAAACCAACAAGGCGAATTGGAGCCCCTAAGACAGGAAGAGAAATATGATGTCATAGGCATCACAGAAACGTGGTGGGATGATACACGATTGGAATACAAGGCTTGAAGGATGCAACCTTTTTATAAGAAACAGACCTAATAGAAGAGGAGCAGGCCTGAACGGCCGCTGTGTTGAGTGAATGGAGAGGGTCGGGGAAGAGCGAGGAGTGAAATCCCCTCCAGCCGCCCGCTGCGAGCCAACGTTACTCACTCCTGTGCAGCAGCATGGGAGCGAGTACATAAGAGGAGGAGCATCGGGCATCGTTTGCCCGACAGCCGTTCCGTGTAAGTAAATGGGGCTTCAGCTAACTTCAATGAATTAAACTCTAAAGGTTCAGATGAATTACATTTTAGGATACTGAAGGTTGATTGAATGAAGGTAGCTGCTCCCAAATCTTCCATTCATCCTGCAAGGATGCTGAATGATTCACTACTTTCTGATATTACCAAAGATTTCAAAAACAGCAACAACCACTCAGCTTGTGATCTCCTCCTCCACCTTCCCTGTAACAGAGAAGGAGAACGGTCATCAACACCAATCAGCACCTACAACGAAGCAGAACTGAGAGCTCCCTTCACGCTCAGAGGAGATCACTACAGCTCCTCCTCGTGGTTGGTAGGTTGGCACACTTTAGGATGCAGTTTCCCAAGTTAAACACTTTAGAAATGATCCCTGAAAGTATAGTCTTAACCTGCTATTCTCTGCATTGACTTCCCCCACCCTGCAGGCTACCACGTAGTATTGTGGAGAAGAACTTTAGTCCACCGCTCGCTTTCTCTCTGTTAGCTGTCCAGGCATCTAATACCAATATCCATGCGTACTGTATGGTATAGTGTAATATGGGAATAATTTCATTAACAGACCGGAGATTGGCGCTCAAGGAAAATAATTTGCATGTTCCCGGTGCGTTCTGGGAAGACTCGCCGCGGGCGGGCACATTGCTGGGTTTAGCTGGGTCTGGTGGCTCGGAGGACATCGCCACACCAGAGATTGGAGCTCGGGGAAGAGAATGTGCAGACCTGACATAATCTCGCAAGAGTTGTGCTGTCTTCCAGGTGCGCAAATCAAAGATGTGTCTGATCAAGACTCTTCAGTCTTTCAGACCACTACCCATTCCTACTGATACAAGTTGGGACAAATGACACTGCCCAAAAGGACCTTGCAACTATCTGCAGAGACTTTGAAGACCTCGGCAGGGAAATGAAGGAACTAGGAGCACAGGTGGTCTTGTCGTCCATCCTGCCAGTGGATGGCCACGGAGTAAGGAGATGGAACAGGACTCTACGGGTGAACAACTGACTACGTCGATGTTGCCGTCAGCAAAGATTTGGATTTCTAGACCATGGAGTGAATTACTCATATGATGAACTCCTTGCTAGAGATGGCTTGCAACTTACAAAGGCAGGTAAGCAAATACTTGACAGGTGCCTTGCTACACTCATCAGGAGAGCTTTAAGCTAGAACAATATGGGAAGGGAAGGGAAAGGCTAGGCAAAAATATACGACTAATTAATACATCTGAGAACCTTGCTATTAGAAGGGGAAAGAAAGATCAAAGACAAAAAAAATTCAGAAGGAAAGTAGAGGAGCAAGAGACACCTGTCACAAACTAAAATGCTTCAATACAAATGCACAGAGCATAGGAAACCAACAAGGCGAATTGGAGCCCCTAAGACAGGAAGAGAAATATGATGTCATAGGCATCACAGAAACGTGGTGGGATGATACACGATTGGAATACAAGGCTTGAAGGATGCAACCTTTTTATAAGAAACAGACCTAATAGAAGAGGAGCAGGCCTGAACGGCCGCTGTGTTGAGTGAATGGAGAGGGTCGGGGAAGAGCGAGGAGTGAAATCCCCTCCAGCCGCCCGCTGCGAGCCAACGTTACTCACTCCTGTGCAGCAGCATGGGAGCGAGTACATAAGAGGAGGAGCATCGGGCATCGTTTGCCCGACAGCCGTTCCGTGTAAGTAAATGGGGCTTCAGCTAACTTCAATGAATTAAACTCTAAAGGTTCAGATGAATTACATTTTAGGATACTGAAGGTTGATTGAATGAAGGTAGCTGCTCCCAAATCTTCCATTCATCCTGCAAGGATGCTGAATGATTCACTACTTTCTGATATTACCAAAGATTTCAAAAACAGCAACAACCACTCAGCTTGTGATCTCCTCCTCCACCTTCCCTGTAACAGAGAAGGAGAACGGTCATCAACAGCAATCAGCACCTACAACGAAGCAGAACTGAGAGCTCACTTCACGCTCAGAGGAGATCACTACAGCTCCTCCTCGTGGTTGGTAGGTTGGCACACTTTAGGATGCAGTTTCCCAAGTTAAACACTTTAGAAATGATCCCTGAAAGTATAGTCTTAACCTGCTATTCTCTGCATTGACTTCCCCCACCCTGCAGGCTACCACGTAGTATTGTGGAGAAGAACTTTAGTCCACCGCTCGCTTTCTCTCTGTTAGCTGTCCAGGCATCTAATACCAATATCCATGCGTACTGTATGGTATAGTGTAATATGGGAATCATTTCATTAACAGACCGGAGATTGGCGCTCAAGGAAAATAATTTGCATGTTCCCGGTGCGTTCTGGGAAGACTCGCCGCGGGCGGGCACATTGCTGGGTTTAGCTTGGTCTGGTGGCTCGGAGGACATCGCCACACCAGAGATTGGAGCTCGGGGAAGAGAATGTGCAGACCTGACATAATCTCGCAAGAGTTGTGCTGTCTTCCAGGTGCGCAAATCAAAGATGTGTCTGATCAAGACTCTTCAGTCTTTCAGACCACTACCCATTCCTACTGATACAAGTTGGGACAAATGACACTGCCCAAAAGGACCTTGTAACTATCTGCAGAGACTTTGAAGACCTCGGCAGGGAAATGAAGGAACTAGGAGCACAGGTGGTCTTGTCGTCCATCCTGCCAGTGGATGGCCACGGAGTAAGGAGATGGAACAGGACTCTACGGGTGAACAACTGACTACGTCGATGTTGCCGTCAGCAAAGATTTGGATTTCTAGACCATGGAGTGAATTACTCATATGATGAACTCCTTGCTAGAGATGGCTTGCAACTTACAAAGGCAGGTAAGCAAATACTTGACAGGTGCCTTGCTACACTCATCAGGAGAGCTTTAAGCTAGAACAATATGGGAAGGGAAGGGAAAGGCTAGGCAAAAATATACGACTAATTAATACATCTGAGAACCTTGCTATTAGAAGGGGAAAGAAAGATCAAAGACAAAAAAAATTCAGAAGGAAAGTAGAGGAGCAAGAGACACCTGTCACAAACTAAAATGCTTCAATACAAATGCACAGAGCATAGGAAACCAACAAGGCGAATTGGAGCTCCTAAGACAGGAAGAGAAATATGATGTCATAGGCATCACAGAAACGTGGTGGGATGATACACGATTGGAATACAAGGCTTGAAGGATGCAACCTTTTTATAAGAAACAGACCTAATAGAAGAGGAGCAGGCCTGAACGGCCGCTGTGTTGAGTGAATGGAGAGGGTCGGGGAAGAGCGAGGAGTGAAATCCCCTCCAGCCGCCCGCTGCGAGCCAACGTTACTCACTCCTGTGCAGCAGCATGGGAGCGAGTACATAAGAGGAGGAGCATCGGGCATCGTTTGCCCGACAGCCGTTCCGTGTAAGTAAATGGGGCTTCAGCTAACTTCAATGAATTAAACTCTAAAGGTTCAGATGAAATACATTTTAGGATACTGAAGGTTGATTGAATGAAGGTAGCTGCTCCCAAATCTTCCATTCATCCTGCAAGGATGCTGAATGATTCACTACTTTCTGATATTACCAAAGATTTCAAAAACAGCAACAACCACTCAGCTTGTGATCTCCTCCTCCACCTTCCCTGTAACAGAGAAGGAGAACGGTCATCAACAGCAATCAGCACCTGCAACGAAGCAGAACTGAGAGCTCACTTCACGCTCAGAGGAGATCACTACAGCTCCTCCTCGTGGTTGGTAGGTTGGCACACTTTAGGATGCAGTTTCCCAAGTTAAACACTTTAGAAATGATCCCTGAAAGTATAGTCTTAACCTGCTATTCTCTGCATTGACTTCCCCCACCCTGCAGGCTACCACGTAGTATTGTGGAGAAGAACTTTAGTCCACCGCTCGCTTTCTCTCTGTTAGCTGTCCAGGCATCTAATACCAATATCCATGCGTACTGTATGGTATAGTGTAATATGGGAATCATTTCATTAACAGACCGGAGATTGGCGCTCAAGGAAAATAATTTGCATGTTCCCGGTGCGTTCTGGGAAGACTCGCCGCGGGCGGGCACATTGCTGGGTTTAGCTTGGTCTGGTGGCTCGGAGGACATCGCCACACCAGAGATTGGAGCTCGGGGAAGAGAATGTGCAGACCTGACATAATCTCGCAAGAGTTGTGCTGTCTTCCAGGTGCGCAAATCAAAGATGTGTCTGATCAAGACTCTTCAGTCTTTCAGACCACTACCCATTCCTACTGATACAAGTTGGGACAAATGACACTGCCCAAAAGGACCTTGTAACTATCTGCAGAGACTTTGAAGACCTCGGCAGGGAAATGAAGGAACTAGGAGCACAGGTGGTCTTGTCGTCCATCCTGCCAGTGGATGGCCACGGAGTAAGGAGATGGAACAGGACTCTACGGGTGAACAACTGACTACGTCGATGTTGCCATCAGCAAAGATTTGGATTTCTAGACCATGGAGTGAATTACTCATATGATGAACTCCTTGCTAGAGATGGCTTGCAACTTACAAAGGCAGGTAAGCAAATACTTGACAGGTGCCTTGCTACACTCATCAGGAGAGCTTTAAGCTAGAACAATATGGGAAGGGAAGGGAAAGGCTAGGCAAAAATATACGACTAATTAATACATCTGAGAACCTTGCTATTAGAAGGGGAAAGAAAGATCAAAGACAAAAAAAATTCAGAAGGAAAGTAGAGGAGCAAGAGACACCTGTCACAAACTAAAATGCTTCAATACAAATGCACAGAGCATAGGAAACCAACAAGGCGAATTGGAGCCCCTAAGACAGGAAGAGAAATATGATGTCATAGGCATCACAGAAACGTGGTGGGATGATACACGATTGGAATACAAGGCTTGAAGGATGCAACCTTTTTATAAGAAACAGACCTAATAGAAGAGGAGCAGGCCTGAACGGCCGCTGTGTTGAGTGAATGGAGAGGGTCGGGGAAGAGCGAGGAGTGAAATCCCCTCCAGCCGCCCGCTGCGAGCCAACGTTACTCACTCCTGTGCAGCAGCATGGGAGCGAGTACATAAGAGGAGGAGCATCGGGCATCGTTTGCCCGACAGCCGTTCCGTGTAAGTAAATGGGGCTTCAGCTAACTTCAATGAATTAAACTCTAAAGGTTCAGATGAATTACATTTTAGGATACTGAAGGTTGATTGAATGAAGGTAGCTGCTCCCAAATCTTCCATTCATCCTGCAAGGATGCTGAATGATTCACTACTTTCTGATATTACCAAAGATTTCAAAAACAGCAACAACCACTCAGCTTGTGATCTCCTCCTCCACCTTCCCTGTAACAGAGAAGGAGAACGGTCATCAACAGCAATCAGCACCTGCAACGAAGCAGAACTGAGAGCTCACTTCACGCTCCGAGGAGATCACTACAGCTCCTCCTCGTGGTTGGTAGGTTGGCACACTTTAGGATGTAGTTTCCCAAGTTAAACACTTTAGAAATGATCCCTGAAAGTATAGTCTTAACCTGCTATTCTCTGCATTGACTTCCCCCACCCTGCAGGCTACCACGTAGTATTGTGGAGAAGAACTTTAGTCCACCGCTCGCTTTCTCTCTGTTAGCTGTCCAGGCATCTAATACCAATATCCATGCGTACTGTATGGTATAGTGTAATATGGGAATCATTTCATTAACAGACCGGAGATTGGCGCTCAAGGAAAATAATTTGCATGTTCCCGGTGCGTTCTGGGAAGACTCGCCGCGGGCGGGCACATTGCTGGGTTTAGCTTGGTCTGGTGGCTCGGAGGACATCGCCACACCAGAGATTGGAGCTCGGGGAAGAGAATGTGCAGACCTGACATAATCTCGCAAGAGTTGTGCTGTCTTCCAGGTGCGCAAATCAAAGATGTGTCTGATCAAGACTCTTCAGTCTTTCAGACCACTACCCATTCCTACTGATACAAGTTGGGACAAATGACACTGCCCAAAAGGACCTTGCAACTATCTGCAGAGACTTTGAAGACCTCGGCAGGGAAATGAAGGAACTAGGAGCACAGGTGGTCTTGTCGTCCATCCTGCCAGTGGATGGCCACGGAGTAAGGAGATGGAACAGGACTCTACGGGTTAACAACTGACTACGTCGATGTTGCCGTCAGCAAAGATTTGGATTTCTAGACCATGGAGTGAATTACTCATATGATGAACTCCTTGCTAGAGATGGCTTGCAACTTACAAAGGCAGGTAAGCAAATACTTGACAGGTGCCTTGCTACACTCATCAGGAGAGCTTTAAGCTAGAACAATATGGGAAGGGAAGGGAAAGGCTAGGCAAAAATATACGACTAATTAATACATCTGAGAACCTTGCTATTAGAAGGGGAAAGAAAGATCAAAGACAAAAAAAATTCAGAAGGAAAGTAGAGGAGCAAGAGACACCTGTCACAAACTAAAATGCTTCAATACAAATGCACAGAGCATAGGAAACCAACAAGGCGAATTGGAGCCCCTAAGACAGGAAGAGAAATATGATGTCATAGGCATCACAGAAACGTGGTGGGATGATACACGATTGGAATACAAGGCTTGAAGGATGCAACCTTTTTATAAGAAACAGACCTAATAGAAGAGGAGCAGGCCTGAACGGCCGCTGTGTTGAGTGAATGGAGAGGGTCGGGGAAGAGCGAGGAGTGAAATCCCCTCCAGCCGCCCGCTGCGAGCCAACGTTACTCACTCCTGTGCAGCAGCATGGGAGCGAGTACATAAGAGGAGGAGCATCGGGCATCGTTTGCCCGACAGCCGTTCCGTGTAAGTAAATGGGGCTTCAGCTAACTTCAATGAATTAAACTCTAAAGGTTCAGATGAATTACATTTTAGGATACTGAAGGTTGATTGAATGAAGGTAGCTGCTCCCAAATCTTCCATTCATCCTGCAAGGATGCTGAATGATTCACTACTTTCTGATATTACCAAAGATTTCAAAAACAGCAACAACCACTCAGCTTGTGATCTCCTCCTCCACCTTCCCTGTAACAGAGAAGGAGAACGGTCATCAACAGCAATCAGCACCTGCAACGAAGCAGAACTGAGAGCTCACTTCACGCTCAGAGGAGATCACTACAGCTCCTCCTCGTGGTTGGTAGGTTGGCACACTTTAGGATGCAGTGTCCCAAGTTAAACACTTTAGAAATGATCCCTGAAAGTATAGTCTTAACCTGCTATTCTCTGCATTGACTTCCCCCACCCTGCAGGCTACCACATAGTATTGTGGAGAAGAACTTTAGTCCACCGCTCGCTTTCTCTCTGTTAGCTGTCCAGGCATCTAATACCAATATCCATGCGTACTGTATGGTATAGTGTAAAATGGGAATCATTTCATTAACAGACCGGAGATTGGCGCGCAAGGAAAATAATTTGCATGTTCCCGGTGCGTTCTGGGAAGACTCGCCGCGGGCGGGCACATTGCTGGGTTTAGCTTGGTCTGGTGGCTCGGAGGACATCGCCACACCAGAGATTGGAGCTCGGGGAAGAGAATGTGCAGACCTGACATAATCTCGCAAGAGTTGTGCTGTCTTCCAGGTGCGCAAATCAAAGATGTGTCTGATCAAGACTCTTCAGTCTTTCAGACCACTACCCATTCCTACTGATACAAGTTGGGACAAATGACACTGCCCAAAAGGACCTTGCAACTATCTGCAGAGACTTTGAAGACCTCGGCAGGGAAATGAAGGAACTAGGAGCACAGGTGGTCTTGTCGTCCATCCTGCCAGTGGATGGCCACGGAGTAAGGAGATGGAACAGGACTCTACGGGTGAACAACTGACTACGTCGATGTTGCCGTCAGCAAAGATTTGGATTTCTAGACCATGGAGTGAATTACTCATATGATGAACTCCTTGCTAGAGATGGCTTGCAACTTACAAAGGCAGGTAAGCAAATACTTGACAGGTGCCTTGCTACACTCATCAGGAGAGCTTTAAGCTAGAACAATATGGGAAGGGAAGGGAAAGGCTAGGCAAAAATATACGACTAATTAATACATCTGAGAACCTTGCTATTAGAAGGGGAAAGAAAGATCAAAGACAAAAAAAATTCAGAAGGAAAGTAGAGGAGCAAGAGACACCTGTCACAAACTAAAATGCTTCAATACAAATGCACAGAGCATAGGAAACCAACAAGGCGAATTGGAGCCCCTAAGACAGGAAGAGAAATATGATGTCATAGGCATCACAGAAACGTGGTGGGATGATACACGATTGGAATACAAGGCTTGAAGGATGCAACCTTTTTATAAGAAACAGACCTAATAGAAGAGGAGCAGGCCTGAACGGCCGCTGTGTTGAGTGAATGGAGAGGGTCGGGGAAGAGCGAGGAGTGAAATCCCCTCCAGCCGCCCGCTGCGAGCCAACGTTACTCACTCCTGTGCAGCAGCATGGGAGCGAGTACATAAGAGGAGGAGCATCGGGCATCGTTTGCCCGACAGCCGTTCCGTGTAAGTAAATGGGGCTTCAGCTAACTTCAATGAATTAAACTCTAAAGGTTCAGATGAATTACATTTTAGGATACTGAAGGTTGATTGAATGAAGGTAGCTGCTCCCAAATCTTCCATTCATCCTGCAAGGATGCTGAATGATTCACTACTTTCTGATATTACCAAAGATTTCAAAAACAGCAACAACCACTCAGCTTGTGATCTCCTCCTCCACCTTCCCTGTAACAGAGAAGGAGAACGGTCATCAACAGCAATCAGCACCTGCAACAAAGCAGAACTGAGAGCTCACTTCACGCTCTGAGGAGATCACTACAGCTCCTCCTCGTGGTTGGTAGTTTCCCAAGTTAAACACTTTAGAAATGATCCCTGAAAGTATAGTCTTAACCTGCTATTCTCTGCATTGACTTCCCCCACCCTGCAGGCTACCACGTAGTATTGTGGAGAAGAACTTTAGTCCACCGCTCGCTTTCTCTCTGTTAGCTGTCCAGGCATCTAATACCAATATCCATGCGTACTGTATGGTATAGTGTAAAATGGGAATCATTTCATTAACAGACCGGAGATTGGCGCTCAAGGAAAATAATTTGCATGTTCCCGGTGCGTTCTGGGAAGACTCACCGCGGGCGGGCACATTGCTGGGTTTAGCTTGGTCTGGTGGCTCGGAGGACATCGCCACACCAGAGATTGGAGCTCGGGGAAGAGAATGTGCAGACCTGACATAATCTCGCAAGAGTTGTGCTGTCTTCCAGGTGCGCAAATCAAAGATGTGTCTGATCAAGACTCTTCAGTCTTTCAGACCACTACCCATTCCTACTGATACAAGTTGGGACAAATGACACTGCCCAAAAGGACCTTGCAACTATCTGCAGAGACTTTGAAGACCTCGGCAGGGAAATGAAGGAACTAGGAGCACAGGTGGTCTTGTCGTCCATCCTGCCAGTGGATGGCCACGGAGTAAGGAGATGGAACAGGACTCTACGGGTGAACAACTGACTACGTCGATGTTGCCGTCAGCAAAGATTTGGATTTCTAGACCATGGAGTGAATTACTCATATGATGAACTCCTTGCTAGAGATGGCTTGCAACTTACAAAGGCAGGTAAGCAAATACTTGACAGGTGCCTTGCTACACTCATCAGGAGAGCTTTAAGCTAGAACAATATGGGAAGGGAAGGGAAAGGCTAGGCAAAAATATACGACTAATTAATACATCTGAGAACCTTGCTATTAGAAGGGGAAAGAAAGATCAAAGACAAAAAAAATTCAGAAGGAAAGTAGAGGAGCAAGAGACACCTGTCACAAACTAAAATGCTTCAATACAAATGCACAGAGCATAGGAAACCAACAAGGCGAATTGGAGCCCCTAAGACAGGAAGAGAAATATGATGTCATAGGCATCACAGAAACGTGGTGGGATGATACACGATTGGAATACAAGGCTTGAAGGATGCAACCTTTTTATAAGAAACAGACCTAATAGAAGAGGAGCAGGCCTGAACGGCCGCTGTGTTGAGTGAATGGAGAGGGTCGGGGAAGAGCGAGGAGTGAAATCCCCTCCAGCCGCCCGCTGCGAGCCAACGTTACTCACTCCTGTGCAGCAGCATGGGAGCGAGTACATAAGAGGAGGAGCATCGGGCATCGTTTGCCCGACAGCCGTTCCGTGTAAGTAAATGGGGCTTCAGCTAACTTCAATGAATTAAACTCTAAAGGTTCAGATGAATTACATTTTAGGATACTGAAGGTTGATTGAATGAAGGTAGCTGCTCCCAAATCTTCCATTCATCCTGCAAGGATGCTGAATGATTCACTACTTTCTGATATTACCAAAGATTTCAAAAACAGCAACAACCACTCAGCTTGTGATCTCCTCCTCCACCTTCCCTGTAACAGAGAAGGAGAACGGTCATCAACAGCAATCAGCACCTGCAACAAAGCAGAACTGAGAGCTCACTTCACGCTCTGAGGAGATCACTACGGCTCCTCCTCGTGGTTGGTAGGTTGGCACACTTTAGGATGTAGTTTCCCAAGTTAAACACTTTAGAAATGATCCCTGAAAGTATAGTCTTAACCTGCTATTCTCTGCATTGACTTCCCCCACCCTGCAGGCTACCACGTAGTATTGTGGAGAAGAACTTTAGTCCACCGCTCGCTTTCTCTCTGTTAGCTGTCCAGGCATCTAATACCAATATCCATGCGTACTGTATGGTATAGTGTAAAATGGGAATCATTTCATTAACAGACCGGAGATTGGCGCTCAAGGAAAATAATTTGCATGTTCCCGGTGCGTTCTGGGAAGACTCACCGCGGGCGGGCACATTGCTGGGTTTAGCTTGGTCTGGTGGCTCGGAGGACATCGCCACACCAGAGATTGGAGCTCGGGGAAGAGAATGTGCAGACCTGACATAATCTCGCAAGAGTTGTGCTGTCTTCCAGGTGCGCAAATCAAAGATGTGTCTGATCAAGACTCTTCAGTCTTTCAGACCACTACCCATTCCTACTGATACAAGTTGGGACAAATGACACTGCCCAAAAGGACCTTGCAACTATCTGCAGAGACTTTGAAGACCTCGGCAGGGAAATGAAGGAACTAGGAGCACAGGTGGTCTTGTCGTCCATCCTGCCAGTGGATGGCCACGGAGTAAGGAGATGGAACAGGACTCTACGGGTGAACAACTGACTACGTCGATGTTGCCGTCAGCAAAGATTTGGATTTCTAGACCATGGAGTGAATTACTCATATGATGAACTCCTTGCTAGAGATGGCTTGCAACTTACAAAGGCAGGTAAGCAAATACTTGACAGGTGCCTTGCTACACTCATCAGGAGAGCTTTAAGCTAGAACAATATGGGAAGGGAAGGGAAAGGCTAGGCAAAAATATACGACTAATTAATACATCTGAGAACCTTGCTATTAGAAGGGGAAAGAAAGATCAAAGACAAAAAAAATTCAGAAGGAAAGTAGAGGAGCAAGAGACACCTGTCACAAACTAAAATGCTTCAATACAAATGCACAGAGCATAGGAAACCAACAAGGCGAATTGGAGCCCCTAAGACAGGAAGAGAAATATGATGTCATAGGCATCACAGAAACGTGGTGGGATGATACACGATTGGAATACAAGGCTTGAAGGATGCAACCTTTTTATAAGAAACAGACCTAATAGAAGAGGAGCAGGACTGAACGGCCGCTGTGTTGAGTGAATGGAGAGGGTCGGGGAAGAGCGAGGAGTGAAATCCCCTCCAGCCGCCCGCTGCGAGCCAACGTTACTCACTCCTGTGCAGCAGCATGGGAGCGAGTACATAAGAGGAGGAGCATCGGGCATCGTTTGCCCGACAGCCGTTCCGTGTAAGTAAATGGGGCTTCAGCTAACTTCAATGAATTAAACTCTAAAGGTTCAGATGAATTACATTTTAGGATACTGAAGGTTGATTGAATGAAGGTAGCTGCTCCCAAATCTTCCATTCATCCTGCAAGGATGCTGAATGATTCACTACTTTCTGATATTACCAAAGATTTCAAAAACAGCAACAACCACTCAGCTTGTGATCTCCTCCTCCACCTTCCCTGTAACAGAGAAGGAGAACGGTCATCAACAGCAATCAGCACCTGCAACGAAGCAGAACTGAGAGCTCCCTTCACGCTCAGAGGAGATCACTACGGCTCCTCCTCGTGGTTGGTAGGTTGGCACACTTTAGGATGCAGTTTCCCAAGTTAAACACTTTAGAAATGATCCCTGAAAGTATAGTCTTAACCTGCTATTCTCTGCATTGACTTCCCCCACCCTGCAGGCTACCACGTAGTATTGTGGAGAAGAACTTTAGTCCACCGCTCGCTTTCTCTCTGTTAGCTGTCCAGGCATCTAATACCAATATCCATGCGTACTGTATGGTATAGTGTAATATGGGAATCATTTCATTAACAGACCGGAGATTGGCGCTCAAGGAAAATAATTTGCATGTTCCCGGTGCGTTCTGGGAAGACTCGCCGCGGGCGGGCACATTGCTGGGTTTAGCTTGGTCTGGTGGCTCGGAGGACATCGCCACACCAGAGATTGGAGCTCGGGGAAGAGAATGTGCAGACCTGACATAATCTCGCAAGAGTTGTGCTGTCTTCCAGGTGCGCAAATCAAAGATGTGTCTGATCAAGACTCTTCAGTCTTTCAGACCACTACCCATTCCTACTGATACAAGTTGGGACAAATGACACTGCCCAAAAGGACCTTGCAACTATCTGCAGAGACTTTGAAGACCTCGGCAGGGAAATGAAGGAACTAGGAGCACAGGTGGTCTTGTCGTCCATCCTGCCAGTGGATGGCCACGGAGTAAGGAGATGGAACAGGACTCTACGGGTGAACAACTGACTACGTCGATGTTGCCGTCAGCAAAGATTTGGATTTCTAGACCATGGAGTGAATTACTCATATGATGAACTCCTTGCTAGAGATGGCTTGCAACTTACAAAGGCAGGTAAGCAAATACTTGACAGGTGCCTTGCTACACTCATCAGGAGAGCTTTAAGCTAGAACAATATGGGAAGGGAAGGGAAAGGCTAGGCAAAAATATACGACTAATTAATACATCTGAGAACCTTGCTATTAGAAGGGGAAAGAAAGATCAAAGACAAAAAATAATTCAGAAGGAAAGTAGAGGAGCAAGAGACACCTGTCACAAACTAAAATGCTTCAATACAAATGCACAGAGCATAGGAAACCAACAAGGCGAATTGGAGCCCCTAAGACAGGAAGAGAAATATGATGTCATAGGCATCACAGAAACGTGGTGGGATGATACACGATTGGAATACAAGGCTTGAAGGATGCAACCTTTTTATAAGAAACAGACCTAATAGAAGAGGAGCAGGCCTGAACGGCCGCTGTGTTGAGTGAATGGAGAGGGTCGGGGAAGAGCGAGGAGTGAAATCCCCTCCAGCCGCCCGCTGCGAGCCAACGTTACTCACTCCTGTGCAGCAGCATGGGAGCGAGTACATAAGAGGAGGAGCATCGGGCATCGTTTGCCCGACAGCCGTTCCGTGTAAGTAAATGGGGCTTCAGCTAACTTCAATGAATTAAACTCTAAAGGTTCAGATGAATTACATTTTAGGATACTGAAGGTTGATTGAATGAAGGTAGCTGCTCCCAAATCTTCCATTCATCCTGCAAGGATGCTGAATGATTCACTACTTTCTGATATTACCAAAGATTTCAAAAACAGCAACAACCACTCAGCTTGTGATCTCCTCCTCCACCTTCCCTGTAACAGAGAAGGAGAACGGTCATCAACAGCAATCAGCACCTACAACAAAGCAGAACTGAGAGCTCACTTCACGCTCAGAGGAGATCACTACAGCTCCTCCTCGTGGTTGGTAGGTTGGCACACTTTAGGATGCAGTTTCCCAAGTTAAACACTTTAGAAATGATCCCTGAAAGTATAGTCTTAACCTGCTATTCTCTGCATTGACTTCCCCCACCCTGCAGGCTACCACGTAGTATTGTGGAGAAGAACTTTAGTCCACCGCTCGCTTTCTCTCTGTTAGCTGTCCAGGCATCTAATACCAATATCCATGCGTACTGTATGGTATAGTGTAATATGGGAATCATTTCATTAACAGACCGGAGATTGGCGCTCAAGGAAAATAATTTGCATGTTCCCGGTGCGTTCTGGGAAGACTCGCCGCGGGCGGGCACATTGCTGGGTTTAGCTTGGTCTGGTGGCTCGGAGGACATCGCCACACCAGAGATTGGAGCTCGGGGAAGAGAATGTGCAGACCTGACATAATCTCGCAAGAGTTGTGCTGTCTTCCAGGTGCGCAAATCAAAGATGTGTCTGATCAAGACTCTTCAGTCTTTCAGACCACTACCCATTCCTACTGATACAAGTTGGGACAAATGACACTGCCCAAAAGGACCTTGCAACTATCTGCAGAGACTTTGAAGACCTCGGCAGGGAAATGAAGGAACTAGGAGCACAGGTGGTCTTGTCGTCCATCCTGCCAGTGGATGGCCACGGAGTAAGGAGATGGAACAGGACTCTACGGGTGAACAACTGACTACGTCGATGTTGCCGTCAGCAAAGATTTGGATTTCTAGACCATGGAGTGAATTACTCATATGATGAACTCCTTGCTAGAGATGGCTTGCAACTTACAAAGGCAGGTAAGCAAATACTTGACAGGTGCCTTGCTACACTCATCAGGAGAGCTTTAAGCTAGAACAATATGGGAAGGGAAGGGAAAGGCTAGGCAAAAATATACGACTAATTAATACATCTGAGAACCTTGCTATTAGAAGGGGAAAGAAAGATCAAAGACAAAAAAAATTCAGAAGGAAAGTAGAGGAGCAAGAGACACCTGTCACAAACTAAAATGCTTCAATACAAATGCACAGAGCATAGGAAACCAACAAGGCGAATTGGAGCCCCTAAGACAGGAAGAGAAATATGATGTCATAGGCATCACAGAAACGTGGTGGGATGATACACGATTGGAATACAAGGCTTGAAGGATGCAACCTTTTTATAAGAAACAGACCTAATAGAAGAGGAGCAGGCCTGAACGGCCGCTGTGTTGAGTGAATGGAGAGGGTCGGGGAAGAGCGAGGAGTGAAATCCCCTCCAGCCGCCCGCTGCGAGCCAACGTTACTCACTCCTGTGCAGCAGCATGGGAGCGAGTACATAAGAGGAGGAGCATCGGGCATCGTTTGCCCGACAGCCGTTCCGTGTAAGTAAATGGGGCTTCAGCTAACTTCAATGAATTAAACTCTAAAGGTTCAGATGAATTACATTTTAGGATACTGAAGGTTGATTGAATGAAGGTAGCTGCTCCCAAATCTTCCATTCATCCTGCAAGGATGCTGAATGATTCACTACTTTCTGATATTACCAAAGATTTCAAAAACAGCAACAACCACTCAGCTTGTGATCTCCTCCTCCACCTTCCCTGTAACAGAGAAGGAGAACGGTCATCAACAGCAATCAGCACCTACAACGAAGCAGAACTGAGAGCTCACTTCACGCTCAGAGGAGATCACTACAGCTCCTCCTCGTGGTTGGTAGGTTGGCACACTTTAGGATGCAGTTTCCCAAGTTAAACACTTTAGAAATGATCCCTGAAAGTATAGTCTTAACCTGCTATTCTCTGCATTGACTTCCCCCACCCTGCAGGCTACCACGTAGTATTGTGGAGAAGAACTTTAGTCCACCGCTCGCTTTCTCTCTGTTAGCTGTCCAGGCATCTAATACCAATATCCATGCGTACTGTATGGTATAGTGTAATATGGGAATCATTTCATTAACAGACCGGAGATTGGCGCTCAAGGAAAATAATTTGCATGTTCCCGGTGCGTTCTGGGACGACTCGCCGCGGGCGGGCACATTGCTGGGTTTAGCTTGGTCTGGTGGCTCGGAGGACATCGCCACACCAGAGATTGGAGCTCGGGGAAGAGAATGTGCAGACCTGACATAATCTCGCAAGAGTTGTGCTGTCTTCCAGGTGCGCAAATCAAAGATGTGTCTGATCAAGACTCTTCAGTCTTTCAGACCACTACCCATTCCTACTGATACAAGTTGGGACAAATGACACTGCCCAAAAGGACCTTGCAACTATCTGCAGAGACTTTGAAGACCTCGGCAGGGAAATGAAGGAACTAGGAGCACAGGTGGTCTTGTCGTCCATCCTGCCAGTGGATGGGCACGGAGTAAGGAGATGGAACAGGACTCTACGGGTGAACAACTGACTACGTCGATGTTGCCGTCAGCAAAGATTTGGATTTCTAGACCATGGAGTGAATTACTCATATGATGAACTCCTTGCTAGAGATGGCTTGCAACTTACAAAGGCAGGTAAGCAAATACTTGACAGGTGCCTTGCTACACTCATCAGGAGAGCTTTAAGCTAGAACAATATGGGAAGGGAAGGGAAAGGCTAGGCAAAAATATACGACTAATTAATACATCTGAGAACCTTGCTATTAGAAGGGGAAAGAAAGATCAAAGACAAAAAAAATTCAGAAGGAAAGTAGAGGAGCAAGAGACACCTGTCACAAACTAAAATGCTTCAATACAAATGCACAGAGCATAGGAAACCAACAAGGCGAATTGGAGCCCCTAAGACAGGAAGAGAAATATGATGTCATAGGCATCACAGAAACGTGGTGGGATGATACACGATTGGAATACAAGGCTTGAAGGATGCAACCTTTTTATAAGAAACAGACCTAATAGAAGAGGAGCAGGCCTGAACGGCCGCTGTGTTGAGTGAATGGAGAGGGTCGGGGAAGAGCGAGGAGTGAAATCCCCTCCAGCCGCCCGCTGCGAGCCAACGTTACTCACTCCTGTGCAGCAGCATGGGAGCGAGTACATAAGAGGAGGAGCATCGGGCATCGTTTGCCCGACAGCCGTTCCGTGTAAGTAAATGGGGCTTCAGCTAACTTCAATGAATTAAACTCTAAAGGTTCAGATGAATTACATTTTAGGATACTGAAGGTTGATTGAATGAAGGTAGCTGCTCCCAAATCTTCCATTCATCCTGCAAGGATGCTGAATGATTCACTACTTTCTGATATTACCAAAGATTTCAAAAACAGCAACAACCACTCAGCTTGTGATCTCCTCCTCCTCCACCTTCCCTGTAACAGAGAAGGAGAACGGTCATCAACAGCAATCAGCACCTACAAGGAAGCAGAACTGAGAGCTCACTTCACGCTCAGAGGAGATCACTACAGCTCCTCCTCGTGGTTGGTAGGTTGGCACACTTTAGGATGCAGTTTCCCAAGTTAAACACTTTAGAAATGATCCCTGAAAGTATAGTCTTAACCTGCTATTCTCTGCATTGACTTCCCCCACCCTGCAGGCTACCACGTAGTATTGTGGAGAAGAACTTTAGTCCACCGCTCGCTTTCTCTCTGTTAGCTGTCCAGGCATCTAATACCAATATCCATGCGTACTGTATGGTATAGTGTAATATGGGAATCATTTCATTAACAGACCGGAGATTGGCGCTCAAGGAAAATAATTTGCATGTTCCCGGTGCGTTCTGGGACGACTCGCCGCGGGCGGGCACATTGCTGGGTTTAGCTTGGTCTGGTGGCTCGGAGGACATCGCCACACCAGAGATTGGAGCTCGGGGAAGAGAATGTGCAGACCTGACATAATCTCGCAAGAGTTGTGCTGTCTTCCAGGTGCGCAAATCAAAGATGTGTCTGATCAAGACTCTTCAGTCTTTCAGACCACTACCCATTCCTACTGATACAAGTTGGGACAAATGACACTGCCCAAAAGGACCTTGCAACTATCTGCAGAGACTTTGAAGACCTCGGCAGGGAAATGAAGGAACTAGGAGCACAGGTGGTCTTGTCGTCCATCCTGCCAGTGGATGGGCACGGAGTAAGGAGATGGAACAGGACTCTACGGGTGAACAACTGACTACGTCGATGTTGCCGTCAGCAAAGATTTGGATTTCTAGACCATGGAGTGAATTACTCATATGATGAACTCCTTGCTAGAGATGGCTTGCAACTTACAAAGGCAGGTAAGCAAATACTTGACAGGTGCCTTGCTACACTCATCAGGAGAGCTTTAAGCTAGAACAATATGGGAAGGGAAGGGAAAGGCTAGGCAAAAATATACGACTAATTAATACATCTGAGAACCTTGCTATTAGAAGGGGAAAGAAAGATCAAAGACAAAAAAAATTCAGAAGGAAAGTAGAGGAGCAAGAGACACCTGTCACAAACTAAAATGCTTCAATACAAATGCACAGAGCATAGGAAACCAACAAGGCGAATTGGAGCCCCTAAGACAGGAAGAGAAATATGATGTCATAGGCATCACAGAAACGTGGTGGGATGATACACGATTGGAATACAAGGCTTGAAGGATGCAACCTTTTTATAAGAAACAGACCTAATAGAAGAGGAGCAGGCCTGAACGGCCGCTGTGTTGAGTGAATGGAGAGGGTCGGGGAAGAGCGAGGAGTGAAATCCCCTCCAGCCGCCCGCTGCGAGCCAACGTTACTCACTCCTGTGCAGCAGCATGGGAGCGAGTACATAAGAGGAGGAGCATCGGGCATCGTTTGCCCGACAGCCGTTCCGTGTAAGTAAATGGGGCTTCAGCTAACTTCAATGAATTAAACTCTAAAGGTTCAGATGAATTACATTTTAGGATACTGAAGGTTGATTGAATGAAGGTAGCTGCTCCCAAATCTTCCATTCATCCTGCAAGGATGCTGAATGATTCACTACTTTCTGATATTACCAAAGATTTCAAAAACAGCAACAACCACTCAGCTTGTGATCTCCTCCTCCACCTTCCCTGTAACAGAGAAGAAGAACGGTCATCAACAGCAATCAGCACCTACAACGAAGCAGAACTGAGAGCTCACTTCACGCTCAGAGGAGATCACTACAGCTCCTCCTCGTGGTTGGTAGGTTGGCACACTTTAGGATGCAGTTTCCCAAGTTAAACACTTTAGAAATGATCCCTGAAAGTATAGTCTTAACCTGCTATTCTCTGCATTGACTTCCCCCACCCTGCAGGCTACCACGTAGTATTGTGGAGAAGAACTTTAGTCCACCGCTCGCTTTCTCTCTGTTAGCTGTCCAGGCATCTAATACCAATATCCATGCGTACTGTATGGTATAGTGTAATATGGGAATCATTTCATTAACAGACCGGAGATTGGCGCTCAAGGAAAATAATTTGCATGTTCCCGGTGCGTTCTGGGAAGACTCGCCGCGGGCGGGCACATTGCTGGGTTTAGCTTGGTCTGGTGGCTCGGAGGACATCGCCACACCAGAGATTGGAGCTCGGGGAAGAGAATGTGCAGACCTGACATAATCTCGCAAGAGTTGTGCTGTCTTCCAGGTGCGCAAATCAAAGATGTGTCTGATCAAGACTCTTCAGTCTTTCAGACCACTACCCATTCCTACTGATACAAGTTGGGACAAATGACACTGCCCAAAAGGACCTTGCAACTATCTGCAGAGACTTTGAAGACCTCGGCAGGGAAATGAAGGAACTAGGAGCACAGGTGGTCTTGTCGTCCATCCTGCCAGTGGATGGCCACGGAGTAAGGAGATGGAACAGGACTCTACGGGTGAACAACTGACTACGTCGATGTTGCCGTCAGCAAAGATTTGGATTTCTAGACCATGGAGTGAATTACTCATATGATGAACTCCTTGCTAGAGATGGCTTGCAACTTACAAAGGCAGGTAAGCAAATACTTGACAGGTGCCTTGCTACACTCATCAGGAGAGCTTTAAGCTAGAACAATATGGGAAGGGAAGGGAAAGGCTAGGCAAAAATATACGACTAATTAATACATCTGAGAGCCTTGCTATTAGAAGGGGAAAGAAAGATCAAAGACAAAAAAAATTCAGAAGGAAAGTAGAGGAGCAAGAGACACCTGTCACAAACTAAAATGCTTCAATACAAATGCACAGAGCATAGGAAACCAACAAGGCGAATTGGAGCCCCTAAGACAGGAAGAGAAATATGATGTCATAGGCATCACAGAAACGTGGTGGGATGATACACGATTGGAATACAAGGCTTGAAGGATGCAACCTTTTTATAAGAAACAGACCTAATAGAAGAGGAGCAGGCCTGAACGGCCGCTGTGTTGAGTGAATGGAGAGGGTCGGGGAAGAGCGAGGAGTGAAATCCCCTCCAGCCGCCCGCTGCGAGCCAACGTTACTCACTCCTGTGCAGCAGCATGGGAGCGAGTACATAAGAGGAGGAGCATCGGGCATCGTTTGCCCGACAGCCGTTCCGTGTAAGTAAATGGGGCTTCAGCTAACTTCAATGAATTAAACTCTAAAGGTTCAGATGAATTACATTTTAGGATACTGAAGGTTGATTGAATGAAGGTAGCTGCTCCCAAATCTTCCATTCATCCTGCAAGGATGCTGAATGATTCACTACTTTCTGATATTACCAAAGATTTCAAAAACAGCAACAACCACTCAGCTTGTGATTCTCCTCCTCCACCTTCCCTGTAACAGAGAAGGAGAACGGTCATCAACAGCAATCAGCACCTACAACGAAGCAGAACTGAGAGCTCACTTCACGCTCAGAGGAGATCACTACAGCTCCTCCTCGTGGTTGGTAGGTTGGCACACTTTAGGATGCAGTTTCCCAAGTTAAACACTTTAGAAATGATCCCTGAAAGTATAGTCTTAACCTGCTATTCTCTGCATTGACTTCCCCCACCCTGCAGGCTACCACGTAGTATTGTGGAGAAGAACTTTAGTCCACCGCTCGCTTTCTCTCTGTTAGCTGTCCAGGCATCTAATACCAATATCCATGCGTACTGTATGGTATAGTGTAATATGGGAATCATTTCATTAACAGACCGGAGATTGGCGCTCAAGGAAAATAATTTGCATGTTCCCGGTGCGTTCTGGGAAGACTCGCCGCGGGCGGGCACATTGCTGGGTTTAGCTTGGTCTGGTGGCTCGGAGGACATCGCCACACCAGAGATTGGAGCTCGGGGAAGAGAATGTGCAGACCTGACATAATCTCGCAAGAGTTGTGCTGTCTTCCAGGTGCGCAAATCAAAGATGTGTCTGATCAAGACTCTTCAGTCTTTCAGACCACTACCCATTCCTACTGATACAAGTTGGGACAAATGACACTGCCCAAAAGGACCTTGCAACTATCTGCAGAGACTTTGAAGACCTCGGCAGGGAAATGAAGGAACTAGGAGCACAGGTGGTCTTGTCGTCCATCCTGCCAGTGGATGGCCACGGAGTAAGGAGATGGAACAGGACTCTACGGGTGAACAACTGACTACGTCGATGTTGCCGTCAGCAAAGATTTGGATTTCTAGACCATGGAGTGAATTACTCATATGATGAACTCCTTGCTAGAGATGGCTTGCAACTTACAAAGGCAGGTAAGCAAATACTTGACAGGTGCCTTGCTACACTCATCAGGAGAGCTTTAAGCTAGAACAATATGGGAAGGGAAGGGAAAGGCTAGGCAAAAATATACGACTAATTAATACATCTGAGAACCTTGCTATTAGAAGGGGAAAGAAAGATCAAAGACAAAAAAAAATTCAGAAGGAAAGTAGAGGAGCAAGAGACACCTGTCACAAACTAAAATGCTTCAATACAAATGCACAGAGCATAGGAAACCAACAAGGTGAATTGGAGCCCCTAAGACAGGAAGAGAAATATGATGTCATAGGCATCACAGAAACGTGGTGGGATGATACACGATTGGAATACAAGGCTTGAAGGATGCAACCTTTTTATAAGAAACAGACCTAATAGAAGAGGAGCAGGCCTGAACGGCCGCTGTGTTGAGTGAATGGAGAGGGTCGGGGAAGAGCGAGGAGTGAAATCGCCTCCAGCCGCCCGCTGCGAGCCAACGTTACTCACTCCTGTGCAGCAGCATGGGAGCGAGTACATAAGAGGAGGAGCATCGGGCATCGTTTGCCCGACAGCCGTTCCGTGTAAGTAAATGGGGCTTCAGCTAACTTCAATGAATTAAACTCTAAAGGTTCAGATGAATTACATTTTAGGATACTGAAGGTTGATTGAATGAAGGTAGCTGCTCCCAAATCTTCCATTCATCCTGCAAGGATGCTGAATGATTCACTACTTTCTGATATTACCAAAGATTTCAAAAACAGCAACAACCACTCAGCTTGTGATCTCCTCCTCCACCTTCCCTGTAACAGAGAAGAAGAACGGTCATCAACAGCAATCAGCACCTACAACGAAGCAGAACTGAGAGCTCACTTCACGCTCAGAGGAGATCACTACAGCTCCTCCTCGTGGTTGGTAGGTTGGCACACTTTAGGATGCAGTTTCCCAAGTTAAACACTTTAGAAATGATCCCTGAAAGTATAGTCTTAACCTGCTATTCTCTGCATTGACTTCCCCCACCCTGCAGGCTAGCACGTAGTATTGTGGAGAAGAACTTTAGTCCACCGCTCGCTTTCTCTCTGTTAGCTGTCCAGGCATCTAATACCAATATCCATGCGTACTGTATGGTATAGTGTAATATGGGAATCATTTCATTAACAGACCGGAGATTGGCGCTCAAGGAAAATAATTTGCATGTTCCCGGTGCGTTCTGGGAAGACTCGCCGCGGGCGGGCACATTGCTGGGTTTAGCTTGGTCTGGTGGCTCGGAGGACATCGCCACACCAGAGATTGGAGCTCGGGGAAGAGAATGTGCAGACCTGACATAATCTCGCAAGAGTTGTGCTGTCTTCCAGGTGCGCAAATCAAAGATGTGTCTGATCAAGACTCTTCAGTCTTTCAGACCACTACCCATTCCTACTGATACAAGTTGGGACAAATGACACTGCCCAAAAGGACCTTGCAACTATCTGCAGAGACTTTGAAGACCTCGGCAGGGAAATGAAGGAACTAGGAGCACAGGTGGTCTTGTCGTCCATCCTGCCAGTGGATGGCCACGGAGTAAGGAGATGGAACAGGACTCTACGGGTGAACAACTGACTACGTCGATGTTGCCGTCAGCAAAGATTTGGATTTCTAGACCATGGAGTGAATTACTCATATGATGAACTCCTTGCTAGAGATGGCTTGCAACTTACAAAGGCAGGTAAGCAAATACTTGACAGGTGCCTTGCTACACTCATCAGGAGAGCTTTAAGCTAGAACAATATGGGAAGGGAAGGGAAAGGCTAGGCAAAAATATACGACTAATTAATACATCTGAGAACCTTGCTATTAGAAGGGGAAAGAAAGATCAAAGACAAAAAAAATTCAGAAGGAAAGTAGAGGAGCAAGAGACACCTGTCACAAACTAAAATGCTTCAATACAAATGCACAGAGCATAGGAAACCAACAAGGCGAATTGGAGCCCCTAAGACAGGAAGAGAAATATGATGTCATAGGCATCACAGAAACGTGGTGGGATGATACACGATTGGAATACAAGGCTTGAAGGATGCAACCTTTTTATAAGAAACAGACCTAATAGAAGAGGAGCAGGCCTGAACGGCCGCTGTGTTGAGTGAATGGAGAGGGTCGGGGAAGAGCGAGGAGTGAAATCCCCTCCAGCCGCCCGCTGCGAGCCAACGTTACTCACTCCTGTGCAGCAGCATGGGAGCGAGTACATAAGAGGAGGAGCATCGGGCATCGTTTGCCCGACAGCCGTTCCGTGTAAGTAAATGGGGCTTCAGCTAACTTCAATGAATTAAACTCTAAAGGTTCAGATGAATTACATTTTAGGATACTGAAGGTTGATTGAATGAAGGTAGCTGCTCCCAAATCTTCCATTCATCCTGCAAGGATGCTGAATGATTCACTACTTTCTGATATTACCAAAGATTTCAAAAACAGCAACAACCACTCAGCTTGTGATCTCCTCCTCCACCTTCCCTGTAACAGAGAAGAAGAACGGTCATCAACAGCAATCAGCACCTACAACGAAGCAGAACTGAGAGCTCACTTCACGCTCAGAGGAGATCACTACAGCTCCTCCTCGTGGTTGGTAGGTTGGCACACTTTAGGATGCAGTTTCCCAAGTTAAACACTTTAGAAATGATCCCTGAAAGTATAGTCTTAACCTGCTATTCTCTGCATTGACTTCCCCCACCCTGCAGGCTACCACGTAGTATTGTGGAGAAGAACTTTAGTCCACCGCTCGCTTTCTCTCTGTTAGCTGTCCAGGCATCTAATACCAATATCCATGCGTACTGTATGGTATAGTGTAATATGGGAATCATTTCATTAACAGACCGGAGATTGGCGCTCAAGGAAAATAATTTGCATGTTCCCGGTGCGTTCTGGGAAGACTCGCCGCGGGCGGGCACATTGCTGGGTTTAGCTTGGTCTGGTGGCTCGGAGGACATCGCCACACCAGAGATTGGAGCTCGGGGAAGAGAATGTGCAGACCTGACATAATCTCGCAAGAGTTGTGCTGTCTTCCAGGTGCGCAAATCAAAGATGTGTCTGATCAAGACTCTTCAGTCTTTCAGACCACTACCCATTCCTACTGATACAAGTTGGGACAAATGACACTGCCCAAAAGGACCTTGCAACTATCTGCAGAGACTTTGAAGACCTCGGCAGGGAAATGAAGGAACTAGGAGCACAGGTGGTCTTGTCGTCCATCCTGCCAGTGGATGGCCACGGAGTAAGGAGATGGAACAGGACTCTACGGGTGAACAACTGACTACGTCGATGTTGCCGTCAGCAAAGATTTGGATTTCTAGACCATGGAGTGAATTACTCATATGATGAACTCCTTGCTAGAGATGGCTTGCAACTTACAAAGGCAGGTAAGCAAATACTTGACAGGTGCCTTGCTACACTCATCAGGAGAGCTTTAAGCTAGAACAATATGGGAAGGGAAGGGAAAGGCTAGGCAAAAATATACGACTAATTAATACATCTGAGAGCCTTGCTATTAGAAGGGGAAAGAAAGATCAAAGACAAAAAAAATTCAGAAGGAAAGTAGAGGAGCAAGAGACACCTGTCACAAACTAAAATGCTTCAATACAAATGCACAGAGCATAGGAAACCAACAAGGCGAATTGGAGCCCCTAAGACAGGAAGAGAAATATGATGTCATAGGCATCACAGAAACGTGGTGGGATGATACACGATTGGAATACAAGGCTTGAAGGATGCAACCTTTTTATAAGAAACAGACCTAATAGAAGAGGAGCAGGCCTGAACGGCCGCTGTGTTGAGTGAATGGAGAGGGTCGGGGAAGAGCGAGGAGTGAAATCCCCTCCAGCCGCCCGCTGCGAGCCAACGTTACTCACTCCTGTGCAGCAGCATGGGAGCGAGTACATAAGAGGAGGAGCATCGGGCATCGTTTGCCCGACAGCCGTTCCGTGTAAGTAAATGGGGCTTCAGCTAACTTCAATGAATTAAACTCTAAAGGTTCAGATGAATTACATTTTAGGATACTGAAGGTTGATTGAATGAAGGTAGCTGCTCCCAAATCTTCCATTCATCCTGCAAGGATGCTGAATGATTCACTACTTTCTGATATTACCAAAGATTTCAAAAACAGCAACAACCACTCAGCTTGTGATTCTCCTCCTCCACCTTCCCTGTAACAGAGAAGGAGAACGGTCATCAACAGCAATCAGCACCTACAACGAAGCAGAACTGAGAGCTCACTTCACGCTCAGAGGAGATCACTACAGCTCCTCCTCGTGGTTGGTAGGTTGGCACACTTTAGGATGCAGTTTCCCAAGTTAAACACTTTAGAAATGATCCCTGAAAGTATAGTCTTAACCTGCTATTCTCTGCATTGACTTCCCCCACCCTGCAGGCTACCACGTAGTATTGTGGAGAAGAACTTTAGTCCACCGCTCGCTTTCTCTCTGTTAGCTGTCCAGGCATCTAATACCAATATCCATGCGTACTGTATGGTATAGTGTAATATGGGAATCATTTCATTAACAGACCGGAGATTGGCGCTCAAGGAAAATAATTTGCATGTTCCCGGTGCGTTCTGGGAAGACTCGCCGCGGGCGGGCACATTGCTGGGTTTAGCTTGGTCTGGTGGCTCGGAGGACATCGCCACACCAGAGATTGGAGCTCGGGGAAGAGAATGTGCAGACCTGACATAATCTCGCAAGAGTTGTGCTGTCTTCCAGGTGCGCAAATCAAAGATGTGTCTGATCAAGACTCTTCAGTCTTTCAGACCACTACCCATTCCTACTGATACAAGTTGGGACAAATGACACTGCCCAAAAGGACCTTGCAACTATCTGCAGAGACTTTGAAGACCTCGGCAGGGAAATGAAGGAACTAGGAGCACAGGTGGTCTTGTCGTCCATCCTGCCAGTGGATGGCCACGGAGTAAGGAGATGGAACAGGACTCTACGGGTGAACAACTGACTACGTCGATGTTGCCGTCAGCAAAGATTTGGATTTCTAGACCATGGAGTGAATTACTCATATGATGAACTCCTTGCTAGAGATGGCTTGCAACTTACAAAGGCAGGTAAGCAAATACTTGACAGGTGCCTTGCTACACTCATCAGGAGAGCTTTAAGCTAGAACAATATGGGAAGGGAAGGGAAAGGCTAGGCAAAAATATACGACTAATTAATACATCTGAGAACCTTGCTATTAGAAGGGGAAAGAAAGATCAAAGACAAAAAAAAATTCAGAAGGAAAGTAGAGGAGCAAGAGACACCTGTCACAAACTAAAATGCTTCAATACAAATGCACAGAGCATAGGAAACCAACAAGGTGAATTGGAGCCCCTAAGACAGGAAGAGAAATATGATGTCATAGGCATCACAGAAACGTGGTGGGATGATACACGATTGGAATACAAGGCTTGAAGGATGCAACCTTTTTATAAGAAACAGACCTAATAGAAGAGGAGCAGGCCTGAACGGCCGCTGTGTTGAGTGAATGGAGAGGGTCGGGGAAGAGCGAGGAGTGAAATCGCCTCCAGCCGCCCGCTGCGAGCCAACGTTACTCACTCCTGTGCAGCAGCATGGGAGCGAGTACATAAGAGGAGGAGCATCGGGCATCGTTTGCCCGACAGCCGTTCCGTGTAAGTAAATGGGGCTTCAGCTAACTTCAATGAATTAAACTCTAAAGGTTCAGATGAATTACATTTTAGGATACTGAAGGTTGATTGAATGAAGGTAGCTGCTCCCAAATCTTCCATTCATCCTGCAAGGATGCTGAATGATTCACTACTTTCTGATATTACCAAAGATTTCAAAAACAGCAACAACCACTCAGCTTGTGATCTCCTCCTCCACCTTCCCTGTAACAGAGAAGAAGAACGGTCATCAACAGCAATCAGCACCTACAACGAAGCAGAACTGAGAGCTCACTTCACGCTCAGAGGAGATCACTACAGCTCCTCCTCGTGGTTGGTAGGTTGGCACACTTTAGGATGCAGTTTCCCAAGTTAAACACTTTAGAAATGATCCCTGAAAGTATAGTCTTAACCTGCTATTCTCTGCATTGACTTCCCCCACCCTGCAGGCTACCACGTAGTATTGTGGAGAAGAACTTTAGTCCACCGCTCGCTTTCTCTCTGTTAGCTGTCCAGGCATCTAATACCAATATCCATGCGTACTGTATGGTATAGTGTAATATGGGAATCATTTCATTAACAGACCGGAGATTGGCGCTCAAGGAAAATAATTTGCATGTTCCCGGTGCGTTCTGGGAAGACTCGCCGCGGGCGGGCACATTGCTGGGTTTAGCTTGGTCTGGTGGCTCGGAGGACATCGCCACACCAGAGATTGGAGCTCGGGGAAGAGAATGTGCAGACCTGACATAATCTCGCAAGAGTTGTGCTGTCTTCCAGGTGCGCAAATCAAAGATGTGTCTGATCAAGACTCTTCAGTCTTTCAGACCACTACCCATTCCTACTGATACAAGTTGGGACAAATGACACTGCCCAAAAGGACCTTGCAACTATCTGCAGAGACTTTGAAGACCTCGGCAGGGAAATGAAGGAACTAGGAGCACAGGTGGTCTTGTCGTCCATCCTGCCAGTGGATGGCCACGGAGTAAGGAGATGGAACAGGACTCTACGGGTGAACAACTGACTACGTCGATGTTGCCGTCAGCAAAGATTTGGATTTCTAGACCATGGAGTGAATTACTCATATGATGAACTCCTTGCTAGAGATGGCTTGCAACTTACAAAGGCAGGTAAGCAAATACTTGACAGGTGCCTTGCTACACTCATCAGGAGAGCTTTAAGCTAGAACAATATGGGAAGGGAAGGGAAAGGCTAGGCAAAAATATACGACTAATTAATACATCTGAGAACCTTGCTATTAGAAGGGGAAAGAAAGATCAAAGACAAAAAAAATTCAGAAGGAAAGTAGAGGAGCAAGAGACACCTGTCACAAACTAAAATGCTTCAATACAAATGCACAGAGCATAGGAAACCAACAAGGCGAATTGGAGCCCCTAAGACAGGAAGAGAAATATGATGTCATAGGCATCACAGAAACGTGGTGGGATGATACACGATTGGAATACAAGGCTTGAAGGATGCAACCTTTTTATAAGAAACAGACCTAATAGAAGAGGAGCAGGCCTGAACGGCCGCTGTGTTGAGTGAATGGAGAGGGTCGGGGAAGAGCGAGGAGTGAAATCCCCTCCAGCCGCCCGCTGCGAGCCAACGTTACTCACTCCTGTGCAGCAGCATGGGAGCGAGTACATAAGAGGAGGAGCATCGGGCATCGTTTGCCCGACAGCCGTTCCGTGTAAGTAAATGGGGCTTCAGCTAACTTCAATGAATTAAACTCTAAAGGTTCAGATGAATTACATTTTAGGATACTGAAGGTTGATTGAATGAAGGTAGCTGCTCCCAAATCTTCCATTCATCCTGCAAGGATGCTGAATGATTCACTACTTTCTGATATTACCAAAGATTTCAAAAACAGCAACAACCACTCAGCTTGTGATTCTCCTCCTCCACCTTCCCTGTAACAGAGAAGGAGAACGGTCATCAACAGCAATCAGCACCTACAACGAAGCAGAACTGAGAGCTCACTTCACGCTCAGAGGAGATCACTACAGCTCCTCCTCGTGGTTGGTAGGTTGGCACACTTTAGGATGCAGTTTCCCAAGTTAAACACTTTAGAAATGATCCCTGAAAGTATAGTCTTAACCTGCTATTCTCTGCATTGACTTCCCCCACCCTGCAGGCTACCACGTAGTATTGTGGAGAAGAACTTTAGTCCACCGCTCGCTTTCTCTCTGTTAGCTGTCCAGGCATCTAATACCAATATCCATGCGTACTGTATGGTATAGTGTAATATGGGAATCATTTCATTAACAGACCGGAGATTGGCGCTCAAGGAAAATAATTTGCATGTTCCCGGTGCGTTCTGGGAAGACTCGCCGCGGGCGGGCACATTGCTGGGTTTAGCTTGGTCTGGTGGCTCGGAGGACATCGCCACACCAGAGATTGGAGCTCGGGGAAGAGAATGTGCAGACCTGACATAATCTCGCAAGAGTTGTGCTGTCTTCCAGGTGCGCAAATCAAAGATGTGTCTGATCAAGACTCTTCAGTCTTTCAGACCACTACCCATTCCTACTGATACAAGTTGGGACAAATGACACTGCCCAAAAGGACCTTGCAACTATCTGCAGAGACTTTGAAGACCTCGGCAGGGAAATGAAGGAACTAGGAGCACAGGTGGTCTTGTCGTCCATCCTGCCAGTGGATGGCCACGGAGTAAGGAGATGGAACAGGACTCTACGGGTGAACAACTGACTACGTCGATGTTGCCGTCAGCAAAGATTTGGATTTCTAGACCATGGAGTGAATTACTCATATGATGAACTCCTTGCTAGAGATGGCTTGCAACTTACAAAGGCAGGTAAGCAAATACTTGACAGGTGCCTTGCTACACTCATCAGGAGAGCTTTAAGCTAGAACAATATGGGAAGGGAAGGGAAAGGCTAGGCAAAAATATACGACTAATTAATACATCTGAGAACCTTGCTATTAGAAGGGGAAAGAAAGATCAAAGACAAAAAAAATTCAGAAGGAAAGTAGAGGAGCAAGAGACACCTGTCACAAACTAAAATGCTTCAATACAAATGCACAGAGCATAGGAAACCAACAAGGCGAATTGGAGCCCCTAAGACAGGAAGAGAAATATGATGTCATAGGCATCACAGAAACGTGGTGGGATGATACACGATTGGAATACAAGGCTTGAAGGATGCAACCTTTTTATAAGAAACAGACCTAATAGAAGAGGAGCAGGCCTGAACGGCCGCTGTGTTGAGTGAATGGAGAGGGTCGGGGAAGAGCGAGGAGTGAAATCCCCTCCAGCCGCCCGCTGCGAGCCAACGTTACTCACTCCTGTGCAGCAGCATGGGAGCGAGTACATAAGAGGAGGAGCATCGGGCATCGTTTGCCCGACAGCCGTTCCGTGTAAGTAAATGGGGCTTCAGCTAACTTCAATGAATTAAACTCTAAAGGTTCAGATGAATTACATTTTAGGATACTGAAGGTTGATTGAATGAAGGTAGCTGCTCCCAAATCTTCCATTCATCCTGCAAGGATGCTGAATGATTCACTACTTTCTGATATTACCAAAGATTTCAAAAACAGCAACAACCACTCAGCTTGTGATCTCCTCCTCCACCTTCCCTGTAACAGAGAAGGAGAACGGTCATCAACAGCAATCAGCACCTACAACGAAGCAGAACTGAGAGCTCACTTCACGCTCAGAGGAGATCACTACAGCTCCTCCTCGTGGTTGGTAGGTTGGCACACTTTAGGATGCAGTTTCCCAAGTTAAACACTTTAGAAATGATCCCTGAAAGTATAGTCTTAACCTGCTATTCTCTGCATTGACTTCCCCCACCCTGCAGGCTACCACGTAGTATTGTGGAGAAGAACTTTAGTCCACCGCTCGCTTTCTCTCTGTTAGCTGTCCAGGCATCTAATACCAATATCCATGCGTACTGTATGGTATAGTGTAATATGGGAATCATTTCATTAACAGACCGGAGATTGGCGCTCAAGGAAAATAATTTGCATGTTCCCGGTGCGTTCTGGGAAGACTCGCCGCGGGCGGGCACATTGCTGGGTTTAGCTTGGTCTGGTGGCTCGGAGGACATCGCCACACCAGAGATTGGAGCTCGGGGAAGAGAATGTGCAGACCTGACATAATCTCGCAAGAGTTGTGCTGTCTTCCAGGTGCGCAAATCAAAGATGTGTCTGATCAAGACTCTTCAGTCTTTCAGACCACTACCCATTCCTACTGATACAAGTTGGGACAAATGACACTGCCCAAAAGGACCTTGCAACTATCTGCAGAGACTTTGAAGACCTCGGCAGGGAAATGAAGGAACTAGGAGCACAGGTGGTCTTGTCGTCCATCCTGCCAGTGGATGGCCACGGAGTAAGGAGATGGAACAGGACTCTACGGGTGAACAACTGACTACGTCGATGTTGCCGTCAGCAAAGATTTGGATTTCTAGACCATGGAGTGAATTACTCATATGATGAACTCCTTGCTAGAGATGGCTTGCAACTTACAAAGGCAGGTAAGCAAATACTTGACAGGTGCCTTGCTACACTCATCAGGAGAGCTTTAAGCTAGAACAATATGGGAAGGGAAGGGAAAGGCTAGGCAAAAATATACGACTAATTAATACATCTGAGAACCTTGCTATTAGAAGGGGAAAGAAAGATCAAAGACAAAAAAAATTCAGAAGGAAAGTAGAGGAGCAAGAGACACCTGTCACAAACTAAAATGCTTCAATACAAATGCACAGAGCATAGGAAACCAACAAGGCGAATTGGAGCCCCTAAGACAGGAAGAGAAATATGATGTCATAGGCATCACAGAAACGTGGTGGGATGATACACGATTGGAATACAAGGCTTGAAGGATGCAACCTTTTTATAAGAAACAGACCTAATAGAAGAGGAGCAGGCCTGAACGGCCGCTGTGTTGAGTGAATGGAGAGGGTCGGGGAAGAGCGAGGAGTGAAATCCCCTCCAGCCGCCCGCTGCGAGCCAACGTTACTCACTCCTGTGCAGCAGCATGGGAGCGAGTACATAAGAGGAGGAGCATCGGGCATCGTTTGCCCGACAGCCGTTCCGTGTAAGTAAATGGGGCTTCAGCTAACTTCAATGAATTAAACTCTAAAGGTTCAGATGAATTACATTTTAGGATACTGAAGGTTGATTGAATGAAGGTAGCTGCTCCCAAATCTTCCATTCATCCTGCAAGGATGCTGAATGATTCACTACTTTCTGATATTACCAAAGATTTCAAAAACAGCAACAACCACTCAGCTTGCGATCTCCTCCTCCACCTTCCCTGTAACAGAGAAGGAGAACGGTCGTCAACAGCAATCAGCACCTACAACGAAGCAGAACTGAGAGCTCACCTCACGCTCAGAGGAGATCACTACAGCTCCTCCTCGTGGTTGGTAGGTTGGCACACTTTAGGATGCAGTTTCCCAAGTTAAACACTTTAGAAACGATCCCTGAAAGTATAGTCTTAACCTGCTATTCTCTGCATTGACTTCCCCCACCCTGCAGGCTACCACGTAGTATTGTGGAGAAGAACTTTAGTCCACCGCTCGCTTTCTCTCTGTTAGCTGTCCAGGCATCTAATACCAATATCCATGCGTACTGTATGGTATAGTGTAATATGGGAATCATTTCATTAAAGGGGTGGTCTCGCGAAACCAAGTGGGGTTATACACTTCCGTATGGCCATATTAATGCACTTTGTAATGTACATTGTGCATTAAATATGAGCCATACAGAAGTTATTCCACTTACCTGCTCCGTTGCTAGCGTCCTCGTCTCCATGGTTCCGTCTAAATTCGCTGGCAGCTTGCTTTTTTAGACGCGCTTGCGCAGTCCGGTCTTCTCCATTCAGCACGAGCCGCTTCAGTGTGCTCCCCGCTACAGCTCTTCTGCGCATGCGCAGACGAGCTGTCACTGCTCGGGAGCGCGCTGAAGCGGCCATTCTGCACCATCCTCTGTTAGAGGAAGGTGCAGAAACTGGAGCTGCCCAGCGGAGAAGCCCAGCCCAGCCCAGCAGCCCCGAGAAGCCTCCCAGGTAAGTGATAGGTCGGGGGGGGGGCTGTCGCTGCGCCGGGCTGCGCCGGGGGGGGCTGCCGGTGCGCCGGGCTGCGCCGGGGGGGCTGTCGCTAGGCCGGGGGGGGCTGTCGCTAGGCCGGGGGGGGCTGTCGCTAGGCCGGGGGGGCTGTCGCTAGGCCGGGGGGGGCTGTCGCTAGGCCGGGGCGGGCTGCCGCTGCGCCGGGCTGCGCCGGGGGGGCTGTCGCTAGGCCGGGGGGGGCTGCCGCTGCGCCGGGCTGCGCCGGGGGGGCTGTCGCTAGGCCGGGGGGGCTGTCGCTAGGCCGGGGGGGGCTGCCGCTGCGCCGGGCTGCGCCGGGGGGGCTGTCGCTAGGCCGGGGGGGCTGTCGCTAGGCCGGGGGGGGCTGCCGCTGCGCCGGGCTGCCTGGGGGGGCTGTCGCTAGGCCGGGGGGGCTGTCGCTAGGCCGGGGGGGCTGCCGCTGCGCCGGGCTGCGCCGGGGGGGCTGTCGCTAGGCCGGGGGGGCTGTCGCTAGGCCGGGGGGGGCTGCCGCTGCGCCGGGGGGGCTGTCGCTAGGCCGGGGGAACTAGCGCTGGGCTCCGGGGCCTTCACCTGGGCTGAGGGTCTAGCGCTGGGGAGCCGGGGGCTAGCGCCGCTTACCTGCTGCCTGGCTGCGGGGCGTCGTGTTGCCATGGAGACACAGCTGGCGGCGTCTCGGGAGCGCGCACGTCGGGCTGCAGCGAGCGACGGGGAAAGAGCCGGCGGCCATCTTGAGGAAACTTTTATAAGTTGCTGAAACGCTGGAACGGTAAGTACGAACCAGCTAGAAATGTCATTTACAGGGGGGCTTAGTAATGTGTGTTTAATGGGGGGGACTGGGCAAAAAAAAAAAATTAACTGCTTCCTCGAGACATCTCCTTTAACAGACCGGAGATTGGCGCTCAAGGAAAATAATTTGCATGTTCCCGGTGCGTTCTGGGAAGACTCGCCGCGGGCGGGCACATTGCTGGGTTTAGCTTGGTCTGGTGGCTCGGAGGACATCGCCACACCAGAGATTGGAGCTCGGGGAAGAGAATGTGCAGACCTGACATAATCTCGCAAGAGTTGTGCTGTCTTCCAGGTGCGCAAATCAAAGATGTGTCTGATCAAGACTCTTCAGTCTTTCAGACCACTACCCATTCCTACTGATACAAGTTGGGACAAATGACACTGCCCAAAAGGACCTTGCAACTATCTGCAGAGACTTTGAAGACCTCGGCAGGGAAATGAAGGAACTAGGAGCACAGGTGGTCTTGTCGTCCATCCTGCCAGTGGATGGCCACGGAGTAAGGAGATGGAACAGGACTCTACGGGTGAACAACTGACTACGTCGATGTTGCCGTCAGCAAAGATTTGGATTTCTAGACCATGGAGTGAATTACTCATATGATGAACTCCTTGCTAGAGATGGCTTGCAACTTACAAAGGCAGGTAAGCAAATACTTGACAGGTGCCTTGCTACACTCATCAGGAGAGCTTTAAGCTAGAACAATATGGGAAGGGAAGGGAAAGGCTAGGCAAAAATATACGACTAATTAATACATCTGAGAACCTTGCTATTAGAAGGGGAAAGAAAGATCAAAGACAAAAAAAATTCAGAAGGAAAGTAGAGGAGCAAGAGACACCTGTCACAAACTAAAATGCTTCAATACAAATTTGCACAGAGCATAGGAAACCAACAAGGCGAATTGGAGCCCCTAAGACAGGAAGAGAAATATGATGTCATAGGCATCACAGAAACGTGGTGGGATGATACACGATTGGAATACAAGGCTTGAAGGATGCAACCTTTTTATAAGAAACAGACCTAATAGAAGAGGAGCAGGCCTGAACGGCCGCTGTGTTGAGTGAATGGAGAGGGTCGGGGAAGAGCGAGGAGTGAAATCCCCTCCAGCCGCACGCTGCGAGCCAACGTTACTCACTCCTGTGCAGCAGCATGGGAGCGAGTACATAAGAGGAGGAGCATCGGGCATCGTTTGCCCGACAGCCGTTCCGTGTAAGTAAAGGGGGCTTCAGCTAACTTCAATGAATTAAACTCTAAAGGTTCAGATGAATTACATTTTAGGATACTGAAGGTTGATTGAATGAAGGTAGCTGCTCCCAAATCTTCCATTCATCCTGCAAGGATGCTGAATGATTCACTACTTTCTGATATTACCAAAGATTTCAAAAACAGCAACAACCACTCAGCTTGTGATCTCCTCCTCCACCTTCCCTGTAACAGAGAAGGAGAACGGTCATCAACAGCAATCAGCACCTGCAACGAAGCAGAACTGAGAACTCACTTCACGCACAGTGGCGATCACTACAGCTCCTCCTCGTGGTTGGTAGTTTCCCAACTTAAACACTTTAGAAATGATCCCTGAAAGTATAGTCTTAACCTGCTATTCTCTGCATTGACTTCCCCCACCCTGCAGGCTACCACGTAGTATTGTGGAGAAGAACTTTAGTCCACCGCTCGCTTTCTCTCTGTTAGCTGTCCAGGCATCTAATACCAATATCCATGCGTACTGTATGGTATAGTGTAATATGGGAATCATTTCATTAACAGACCGGAGATTGGCGCTCAAGGAAAATAATTTGCATGTTCCCGGTGCGTTCTGGGAGGACTCGCCGCGGGCGGGCACATTGCTGGGTTTAGCTTGGTCTGGTGGCTCGGAGGACATCGCCACACCAGAGATTGGAGCTCGGGGAAGAGAATGTGCAGACCTGACATAATCTCGCAAGAGTTGTGCTGTCTTCCAGGTGCGCAAATCAAAGATGTGTCTGATCAAGACTCTTCAGTCTTTCAGACCACTACCCATTCCTACTGATACAAGTTGGGACAAATGACACTGCCCAAAAGGACCTTGCAACTATCTGCAGAGACTTTGAAGACCTCGGCAGGGAAATGAAGGAACTAGGAGCACAGGTGGTCTTGTCGTCCATCCTGCCAGTGGATGGCCACGGAGTAAGGAGATGGAACAGGACTCTACGGGTGAACAACTGACTACGTCGATGTTGCCGTCAGCAAAGATTTGGATTTCT
Organism: Eleutherodactylus coqui; assembly: GCF_035609145.1. Classification (NCBI taxonomy): domain Eukaryota; kingdom Metazoa; phylum Chordata; class Amphibia; order Anura; family Eleutherodactylidae; genus Eleutherodactylus; species Eleutherodactylus coqui. The sequence continues at coordinate 329,289,791 of NC_089837.1, read as the reverse complement.
AGACCATGGAGTGAATTACTCATATGATGAACTCCTTGCTAGAGATGGCTTGCAACTTACAAAGGCAGGTAAGCAAATACTTGACAGGTGCCTTGCTACACTCATCAGGAGAGCTTTAAGCTAGAACAATATGGGAAGGGAAGGGAAAGGCTAGGCAAAAATATACGACTAATTAATACATCTGAGAACCTTGCTATTAGAAGGGGAAAGAAAGATCAAAGACAAAAAAAATTCAGAAGGAAAGTAGAGGAGCAAGAGACACCTGTCACAAACTAAAATGCTTCAATACAAATGCACAGAGCATAGGAAACCAACAAGGCGAATTGGAGCCCCTAAGACAGGAAGAGAAATATGATGTCATAGGCATCACAGAAACGTGGTGGGATGATACACGATTGGAATACAAGGCTTGAAGGATGCAACCTTTTTATAAGAAACAGACCTAATAGAAGAGGAGCAGGCCTGAACGGCCGCTGTGTTGAGTGAATGGAGAGGGTCGGGGAAGAGCGAGGAGTGAAATCCCCTCCAGCCGCCCGCTGCGAGCCAACGTTACTCACTCCTGTGCAGCAGCATGGGAGCGAGTACATAAGAGGAGGAGCATCGGGCATCGTTTGCCCGACAGCCGTTCCGTGTAAGTAAATGGGGCTTCAGCTAACTTCAATGAATTAAACTCTAAAGGTTCAGATGAATTACATTTTAGGATACTGAAGGTTGATTGAATGAAGGTAGCTGCTCCCAAATCTTCCATTCATCCTGCAAGGATGCTGAATGATTCACTACTTTCTGATATTACCAAAGATTTCAAAAACAGCAACAACCACTCAGCTTGCGATCTCCTCCTCCACCTTCCCTGTAACAGAGAAGGAGAACGGTCATCAACAGCAATCAGCACCTACAACGAAGCAGAACTGAGAGCTCACCTCACGCTCAGAGGAGATCACTACAGCTCCTCCTCATGGTTGGTAGGTTGGCACACTTTAGGATGCAGTTTCCCAAGTTAAACACTTTAGAAACGATCCCTGAAAGTATAGTCTTAACCTGCTATTCTCTGCATTGACTTCCCCCACCCTGCAGGCTACCACGTAGTATTGTGGAGAAGAACTTTAGTCCACCGCTCGCTTTCTCTCTGTTAGCTGTCCAGGCATCTAATACCAATATCCATGCGTACTGTATGGTATAGTGTAATATGGGAATCATTTCATTAAAGGGGTGGTCTCGCGAAACCAAGTGGGGTTATACACTTCCGTATGGCCATATTAATGCACTTTGTAATGTACATTGTGCATTAAATATGAGCCATACAGAAGTTATTCCACTTACCTGCTCCGTTGCTAGCGTCCTCGTCTCCATGGTTCCGTCTAAATTCGCTGGCAGCTTGCTTTTTTAGACGCGCTTGCGCAGTCCGGTCTTCTCCATTCAGCACGAGCCGCTTCAGTGTGCTCCCCGCTACAGCTCTTCTGCGCATGCGCAGACGAGCTGTCACTGCTCGGGAGCGCGCTGAAGCGGCCATTCTGCACCATCCTCTGTTAGAGGAAGGTGCAGAAACTGGAGCTGCCCAGCGGAGAAGCCCAGCCCAGCCCAGCAGCCCCGAGAAGCCTCCCAGGTAAGTGATGGGTCGGGGGGGGGGGGCTGTCGCTGCGCCGGGCTGCGCCGGGGGGGGCTGCCGCTGCGCCGGGCTGCGCCGGGGGGGCTGTCGCTAGGCCGGGGGGGGCTGTCGCTAGGCCGGGGGGGGCTGTCGCTAGGCCGGGGGGGCTGTCGCTAGGCCGGGGGGGGCTGTCGCTAGGCCGGGGCGGGCTGCCGCTGCGCAGGGCTGCGCCGGGGGGGCTGTCGCTAGGCCGGGGGGGGCTGCCGCTGCGCCGGGCTGCGCCGGGGGGGCTGTCGCTAGGCCGGGGGGGCTGTCGCTAGGCCGGGGGGGGCTGCCGCTGCGCCGGGCTGCGCCGGGGGGGCTGTCGCTAGGCCGGGGGGGCTGTCGCTAGGCCGGGGGGGGCTGTCGCTAGGCCGGGGGGGGCTGCCGCTGCGCCGGGCTGCGCCGGGGGGGCTGTCGCTAGGCCGGGGGGGCTGTCGCTAGGCCGGGGGGGGCTGCCGCTGCGCCGGGCTGCGCCGGGGGGGCTGTCGCTAGGCCGGGGGGGCTGTCGCTAGGCCGGGGGGGGCTGCCGCTGCGCCGGGGGGCTGTCGCTAGGCCGGGGGAACTAGCGCTGGGCTCCGGGGCCTTCACCTGGGCTGAGGGTCTAGCGCTGGGGAGCCGGGGGCTAGCGCCGCTTACCTGCTGCCTGGCGGTGGGCGTCTGGTCGGCGGCTGCGGGGCGTCGTGTTGCCATGGAGACACAGCTGGCGGCGTCTCGGGAGCGCGCACGTCGGGCTGCAGCGAGCGACGGGGAAAGAGCCGGCGGCCATCTTGAGGAAACTTTTATAAGTTGCTGAAACGCTGGAACGGTAAGTACGAACCAGCTAGAAATGTCATTTACAGGGGGGCTTAGTAATGTGTGTTTAATGGGGGGGACTGGGCAAAAAAAAAAATTAACTGCTTCCTCGAGACATCTCCTTTAACAGACCGGAGATTGGCGCTCAAGGAAAATAATTTGCATGTTCCCGGTGCGTTCTGGGAAGACTCGCCGCGGGCGGGCACATTGCTGGGTTTAGCTTGGTCTGGTGGCTCGGAGGACATCGCCACACCAGAGATTGGAGCTCGGGGAAGAGAATGTGCAGACCTGACATAATCTCGCAAGAGTTGTGCTGTCTTCCAGGTGCGCAAATCAAAGATGTGTCTGATCAAGACTCTTCAGTCTTTCAGACCACTACCCATTCCTACTGATACAAGTTGGGACAAATGACACTGCCCAAAAGGACCTTGCAACTATCTGCAGAGACTTTGAAGACCTCGGCAGGGAAATGAAGGAACTAGGAGCACAGGTGGTCTTGTCGTCCATCCTGCCAGTGGATGGCCACGGAGTAAGGAGATGGAACAGGACTCTACGGGTGAACAACTGACTACGTCGATGTTGCCGTCAGCAAAGATTTGGATTTCTAGACCATGGAGTGAATTACTCATATGATGAACTCCTTGCTAGAGATGGCTTGCAACTTACAAAGGCAGGTAAGCAAATACTTGACAGGTGCCTTGCTACACTCATCAGGAGAGCTTTAAGCTAGAACAATATGGGAAGGGAAGGGAAAGGCTAGGCAAAAATATACGACTAATTAATACATCTGAGAACCTTGCTATTAGAAGGGGAAAGAAAGATCAAAGACAAAAAAAATTCAGAAGGAAAGTAGAGGAGCAAGAGACACCTGTCACAAACTAAAATGCTTCAATACAAATTTGCACAGAGCATAGGAAACCAACAAGGCGAATTGGAGCCCCTAAGACAGGAAGAGAAATATGATGTCATAGGCATCACAGAAACGTGGTGGGATGATACACGATTGGAATACAAGGCTTGAAGGATGCAACCTTTTTATAAGAAACAGACCTAATAGAAGAGGAGCAGGCCTGAACGGCCGCTGTGTTGAGTGAATGGAGAGGGTCGGGGAAGAGCGAGGAGTGAAATCCCCTCCAGCCGCACGCTGCGAGCCAACGTTACTCACTCCTGTGCAGCAGCATGGGAGCGAGTACATAAGAGGAGGAGCATCGGGCATCGTTTGCCCGACAGCCGTTCCGTGTAAGTAAAGGGGGCTTCAGCTAACTTCAATGAATTAAACTCTAAAGGTTCAGATGAATTACATTTTAGGATACTGAAGGTTGATTGAATGAAGGTAGCTGCTCCCAAATCTTCCATTCATCCTGCAAGGATGCTGAATGATTCACTACTTTCTGATATTACCAAAGATTTCAAGAACAGCAACAACCACTCAGCTTGTGATCTCCTCCTCCACCTTCCCTGTAACAGAGAAGGAGAACGGTCATCAACAGCAATCAGCACCTGCAACGAAGCAGAACTGAGAGCTCACTTCACGCACAGTGGAGATCACTACAGCTCCTCCTCGTGGTTGGTAGTTTCCCAACTTAAACACTTTAGAAATGATCCCTGAAAGTATAGTCTTAACCTGCTATTCTCTGCATTGACTTCCCCCACCCTGCAGGCTACCACGTAGTATTGTGGAGAAGAACTTTAGTCCACCGCTCGCTTTCTCTCTGTTAGCTGTCCAGGCATCTAATACCAATATCCATGCGTACTGTATGGTATAGTGTAATATGGGAATCATTTCATTAACAGACCGGAGATTGGCGCTCAAGGAAAATAATTTGCATGTTCCCGGTGCGTTCTGGGAAGACTCGCCGCGGGCGGGCACATTGCTGGGTTTAGCTTGGTCTGGTGGCTCGGAGGACATCGCCACACCAGAGATTGGAGCTCGGGGAAGAGAATGTGCAGACCTGACATAATCTCGCAAGAGTTGTGCTGTCTTCCAGGTGCGCAAATCAAAGATGTGTCTGATCAAGACTCTTCAGTCTTTCAGACCACTACCCATTCCTACTGATACAAGTTGGGACAAATGACACTGCCCAAAAGGACCTTGCAACTATCTGCAGAGACTTTGAAGACCTCGGCAGGGAAATGAAGGAACTAGGAGCACAGGTGGTCTTGTCGTCCATCCTGCCAGTGGATGGCCACGGAGTAAGGAGATGGAACAGGACTCTACGGGTGAACAACTGACTACGTCGATGTTGCCGTCAGCAAAGATTTGGATTTCTAGACCATGGAGTGAATTACTCATATGATGAACTCCTTGCTAGAGATGGCTTGCAACTTACAAAGGCAGGTAAGCAAATACTTGACAGGTGCCTTGCTACACTCATCAGGAGAGCTTTAAGCTAGAACAATATGGGAAGGGAAGGGAAAGGCTAGGCAAAAATATACGACTAATTAATACATCTGAGAACCTTGCTATTAGAATGGGAAAGAAAGATCAAAGACAAAAAAAATTCAGAAGGAAAGTAGAGGAGCAAGAGACACCTGTCACAAACTAAAATGCTTCAATACAAATTTGCACAGAGCATAGGAAACCAACAAGGCGAATTGGAGCCCCTAAGACAGGAAGAGAAATATGATGTCATAGGCATCACAGAAACGTGGTGGGATGATACACGATTGGAATACAAGGCTTGAAGGATGCAACCTTTTTATAAGAAACAGACCTAATAGAAGAGGAGCAGGCCTGAACGGCCGCTGTGTTGAGTGAATGGAGAGGGTCGGGGAAGAGCGAGGAGTGAAATCCCCTCCAGCCGCACGCTGCGAGCCAACGTTACTCACTCCTGTGCAGCAGCATGGGAGCGAGTACATAAGAGGAGGAGCATCGGGCATCGTTTGCCCGACAGCCGTTCCGTGTAAGTAAAGGGGGCTTCAGCTAACTTCAATGAATTAAACTCTAAAGGTTCAGATGAATTACATTTTAGGATACTGAAGGTTGATTGAATGAAGGTAGCTACTCCCAAATCTTCCATTCATCCTGCAAGGATGCTGAATGATTCACTACTTTCTGATATTACCAAAGAATTCAAGAACAGCAACAACCACTCAGCTTGTGATCTCCTCCTCCACCTTCCCTGTAACAGAGATGGAGAACGGTCATCAACAGCAATCAGCACCTGCAACGAAGCAGAACTGAGAGCTCACTTCACACTCAGAGGAGATCACTACAGCTCCTCCTCGTGGTTGGTAGGTTGGCACACTTTAGGATGCAGTTTCCCAAGTTAAACACTTTAGAAATGATCCCTGAAAGTATAGTCTTAACCTGCTATTCTCTGCATTGACTTCCCCCACCCTGCAGGCTACCACGTAGTATTGTGGAGAAGAACTTTAGTCCACCGCTCGCTTTCTCTCTGTTAGCTGTCCAGGCATCTAATACCAATATCCATGCGTACTGTATGGTATAGTGTAATATGGGAATCATTTCATTAACAGACCGGAGATTGGCGCTCAAGGAAAATAATTTGCATGTTCCCGGTGCGTTCTGGGAAGACTCGCCGCGGGCGGGCACATTGCTGGGTTTAGCTTGGTCTGGTGGCTCGGAGGACATCGCCACACCAGAGATTGGAGCTCGGGGAAGAGAATGTGCAGACCTGACATAATCTCGCAAGAGTTGTGCTGTCTTCCAGGTGCGCAAATCAAAGATGTGTCTGATCAAGACTCTTCAGTCTTTCAGACCACTACCCATTCCTACTGATACAAGTTGGGACAAATGACACTGCCCAAAAGGACCTTGCAACTATCTGCAGAGACTTTGAAGACCTCGGCAGGGAAATGAAGGAACTAGGAGCACAGGTGGTCTTGTCGTCCATCCTGCCAGTGGATGGCCACGGAGTAAGGAGATGGAACAGGACTCTACGGGTGAACAACTGACTACGTCGATGTTGCCGTCAGCAAAGATTTGGATTTCTAGACCATGGAGTGAATTACTCATATGATGAACTCCTTGCTAGAGATGGCTTGCAACTTACAAAGGCAGGTAAGCAAATACTTGACAGGTGCCTTGCTACACTCATCAGGAGAGCTTTAAGCTAGAACAATATGGGAAGGGAAGGGAAAGGCTAGGCAAAAATATACGACTAATTAATACATCTGAGAACCTTGCTATTAGAATGGGAAAGAAAGATCAAAGACAAAAAAAATTCAGAAGGAAAGTAGAGGAGCAAGAGACACCTGTCACAAACTAAAATGCTTCAATACAAATGCACAGAGCATAGGAAACCAACAAGGCGAATTGGAGCCCCTAAGACAGGAAGAGAAATATGATGTCATAGGCATCACAGAAACGTGGTGGGATGATACACGATTGGAATACAAGGCTTGAAGGATGCAACCTTTTTATAAGAAACAGACCTAATAGAAGAGGAGCAGGCCTGAACGGCCGCTGTGTTGAGTGAATGGAGAGGGTCGGGGAAGAGCGAGGAGTGAAATCCCCTCCAGCCGCACGCTGCGAGCCAACGTTACTCACTCCTGTGCAGCAGCATGGGAGCGAGTACATAAGAGGAGGAGCATCGGGCATCATTTGCCCGACAGCCGTTCCGTGTAAGTAAAGGGGGCTTCAGCTAACTTCAATGAATTAAACTCTAAAGGTTCAGATGAATTACATTTTAGGATACTGAAGGTTGATTGAATGAAGGTAGCTGCTCCCAAATCTTCCATTCATCCTGCAAGGATGCTGAATGATTCACTACTTTCTGATATTACCAAAGATTTCAAGAACAGCAACAACCACTCAGCTTGTGATCTCCTCCTCCACCTTCCCTGTAACAGAGAAGGAGAACGGTCATCAACAGCAATCAGCACCTGCAACGAAGCAGAACTGAGAGCTCACTTCACGCACAGTGGAGATCACTACAGCTCCTCCTCGTGGTTGGTAGTTTCCCAACTTAAACACTTTAGAAATGATCCCTGAAAGTATAGTCTTAACCTGCTATTCTCTGCATTGACTTCCCCCACCCTGCAGGCTACCACGTAGTATTGTGGAGAAGAACTTTAGTCCACCGCTCGCTTTCTCTCTGTTAGCTGTCCAGGCATCTAATACCAATATCCATGCGTACTGTATGGTATAGTGTAATATGGGAATCATTTCATTAACAGACCGGAGATTGGCGCTCAAGGAAAATAATTTGCATGTTCCCGGTGCGTTCTGGGAAGACTCGCCGCGGGCGGGCACATTGCTGGGTTTAGCTTGGTCTGGTGGCTCGGAGGACATCGCCACACCAGAGATTGGAGCTCGGGGAAGAGAATGTGCAGACCTGACATAATCTCGCAAGAGTTGTGCTGTCTTCCAGGTGCGCAAATCAAAGATGTGTCTGATCAAGACTCTTCAGTCTTTCAGACCACTACCCATTCCTACTGATACAAGTTGGGACAAATGACACTGCCCAAAAGGACCTTGCAACTATCTGCAGAGACTTTGAAGACCTCGGCAGGGAAATGAAGGAACTAGGAGCACAGGTGGTCTTGTCGTCCATCCTGCCAGTGGATGGCCACGGAGTAAGGAGATGGAACAGGACTCTACGGGTGAACAACTGACTACGTCGATGTTGCCGTCAGCAAAGATTTGGATTTCTAGACCATGGAGTGAATTACTCATATGATGAACTCCTTGCTAGAGATGGCTTGCAACTTACAAAGGCAGGTAAGCAAATACTTGACAGGTGCCTTGCTACACTCATCAGGAGAGCTTTAAGCTAGAACAATATGGGAAGGGAAGGGAAGGGAAAGGCTAGGCAAAAATATACGACTAATTAATACATCTGAGAACCTTGCTATTAGAAGGGGAAAGAAAGATCAAAGACAAAAAAAATTCAGAAGGAAAGTAGAGGAGCAAGAGACACCTGTCACAAACTAAAATGCTTCAATACAAATGCACAGAGCATAGGAAACCAACAAGGCGAATTGGAGCCCCTAAGACAGGAAGAGAAATATGATGTCATAGGCATCACAGAAACGTGGTGGGATGATACACGATTGGAATACAAGGCTTGAAGGATGCAACCTTTTTATAAGAAACAGACCTAATAGAAGAGGAGCAGGCCTGAACGGCCGCTGTGTTGAGTGAATGGAGAGGGTCGGGGAAGAGCGAGGAGTGAAATCCCCTCCAGCCGCCCGCTGCGAGCCAACGTTACTCACTCCTGTGCAGCAGCATGGGAGCGAGTACATAAGAGGAGGAGCATCGGGCATCGTTTGCCCGACAGCCGTTCCGTGTAAGTAAATGGGGCTTCAGCTAACTTCAATGAATTAAACTCTAAAGGTTCAGATGAATTACATTTTAGGATACTGAAGGTTGATTGAATGAAGGTAGCTGCTCCCAAATCTTCCATTCATCCTGCAAGGATGCTGAATGATTCACTACTTTCTGATATTACCAAAGATTTCAAAAACAGCAACAACCACTCAGCTTGTGATCTCCTCCTCCACCTTCCCTGTAACAGAGAAGGAGAACGGTCATCAACAGCAATCAGCACCTGCAACGAAGCAGAACTGAGAGCTCACTTCACGCTCCGAGGAGCTCACTTCACGCTCCGAGGAGATCACTACAGCTCCTCCTCGTGGTTGGTAGGTTGGCACACTTTAGGATGCAGTTTCCCAAGTTAAACACTTTAGAAATGATCCCTGAAAGTATAGTCTTAACCTGCTATTCTCTGCATTGACTTCCCCCACCCTGCAGGCTACCACGTAGTATTGTGGAGAAGAACTTTAGTCCACCGCTCGCTTTCTCTCTGTTAGCTGTCCAGGCATCTAATACCAATATCCATGCGTACTGTATGGTATAGTGTAATATGGGAATCATTTCATTAACAGACCGGAGATTGGCGCTCAAGGAAAATAATTTGCATGTTCCCGGTGCGTTCTGGGAAGACTCGCCGCGGGCGGGCACATTGCTGGGTTTAGCTTGGTCTGGTGGCTCGGAGGACATCGCCACACCAGAGATTGGAGCTCGGGGAAGAGAATGTGCAGACCTGACATAATCTCGCAAGAGTTGTGCTGTCTTCCAGGTGCGCAAATCAAAGATGTGTCTGATCAAGACTCTTCAGTCTTTCAGACCACTACCCATTCCTACTGATACAAGTTGGGACAAATGACACTGCCCAAAAGGACCTTGCAACTATCTGCAGAGACTTTGAAGACCTCGGCAGGGAAATGAAGGAACTAGGAGCACAGGTGGTCTTGTCGTCCATCCTGCCAGTGGATGGCCACGGAGTAAGGAGATGGAACAGGACTCTACGGGTGAACAACTGACTACGTCGATGTTGCCGTCAGCAAAGATTTGGATTTCTAGACCATGGAGTGAATTACTCATATGATGAACTCCTTGCTAGAGATGGCTTGCAACTTACAAAGGCAGGTAAGCAAATACTTGACAGGTGCCTTGCTACACTCATCAGGAGAGCTTTAAGCTAGAACAATATGGGAAGGGAAGGGAAAGGCTAGGCAAAAATATACGACTAATTAATACATCTGAGAACCTTGCTATTAGAATGGGAAAGAAAGATCAAAGACAAAAAAAATTCAGAAGGAAAGTAGAGGAGCAAGAGACACCTGTCACAAACTAAAATGCTTCAATACAAATTTGCACAGAGCATAGGAAACCAACAAGGCGAATTGGAGCCCCTAAGACAGGAAGAGAAATATGATGTCATAGGCATCACAGAAACGTGGTGGGATGATACACGATTGGAATACAAGGCTTGAAGGATGCAACCTTTTTATAAGAAACAGACCTAATAGAAGAGGAGCAGGCCTGAACGGCCGCTGTGTTGAGTGAATGGAGAGGGTCGGGGAAGAGCGAGGAGTGAAATCCCCTCCAGCCGCACGCTGCGAGCCAACGTTACTCACTCCTGTGCAGCAGCATGGGAGCGAGTACATAAGAGGAGGAGCATCGGGCATCGTTTGCCCGACAGCCGTTCCGTGTAAGTAAAGGGGGCTTCAGCTAACTTCAATGAATTAAACTCTAAAGGTTCAGATGAATTACATTTTAGGATACTGAAGGTTGATTGAATGAAGGTAGCTGCTCCCAAATCTTCCATTCATCCTGCAAGGATGCTGAATGATTCACTACTTTCTGATATTACCAAAGATTTCAAGAACAGCAACAACCACTCAGCTTGTGATCTCCTCCTCCACCTTCCCTGTAACAGAGAAGGAGAACGGTCATCAACAGCAATCAGCACCTGCAACGAAGCAGAACTGAGAGCTCACTTCACGCACAGTGGAGATCACTACAGCTCCTCCTCGTGGTTGGTAGTTTCCCAACTTAAACACTTTAGAAATGATCCCTGAAAGTATAGTCTTAACCTGCTATTCTCTGCATTGACTTCCCCCACCCTGCAGGCTACCACGTAGTATTGTGGAGAAGAACTTTAGTCCACCGCTCGCTTTCTCTCTGTTAGCTGTCCAGGCATCTAATACCAATATCCATGCGTACTGTATGGTATAGTGTAATATGGGAATCATTTCATTAACAGACCGGAGATTGGCGCTCAAGGAAAATAATTTGCATGTTCCCGGTGCGTTCTGGGAAGACTCGCCGCGGGCGGGCACATTGCTGGGTTTAGCTTGGTCTGGTGGCTCGGAGGACATCGCCACACCAGAGATTGGAGCTCGGGGAAGAGAATGTGCAGACCTGACATAATCTCGCAAGAGTTGTGCTGTCTTCCAGGTGCGCAAATCAAAGATGTGTCTGATCAAGACTCTTCAGTCTTTCAGACCACTACCCATTCCTACTGATACAAGTTGGGACAAATGACACTGCCCAAAAGGACCTTGCAACTATCTGCAGAGACTTTGAAGACCTCGGCAGGGAAATGAAGGAACTAGGAGCACAGGTGGTCTTGTCGTCCATCCTGCCAGTGGATGGCCACGGAGTAAGGAGATGGAACAGGACTCTACGGGTGAACAACTGACTACGTCGATGTTGCCGTCAGCAAAGATTTGGATTTCTAGACCATGGAGTGAATTACTCATATGATGAACTCCTTGCTAGAGATGGCTTGCAACTTACAAAGGCAGGTAAGCAAATACTTGACAGGTGCCTTGCTACACTCATCAGGAGAGCTTTAAGCTAGAACAATATGGGAAGGGAAGGGAAAGGCTAGGCAAAAATATACGACTAATTAATACATCTGAGAACCTTGCTATTAGAATGGGAAAGAAAGATCAAAGACAAAAAAAATTCAGAAGGAAAGTAGAGGAGCAAGAGACACCTGTCACAAACTAAAATGCTTCAATACAAATTTGCACAGAGCATAGGAAACCAACAAGGCGAATTGGAGCCCCTAAGACAGGAAGAGAAATATGATGTCATAGGCATCACAGAAACGTGGTGGGATGATACACGATTGGAATACAAGGCTTGAAGGATGCAACCTTTTTATAAGAAACAGACCTAATAGAAGAGGAGCAGGCCTGAACGGCCGCTGTGTTGAGTGAATGGAGAGGGTCGGGGAAGAGCGAGGAGTGAAATCCCCTCCAGCCGCACGCTGCGAGCCAACGTTACTCACTCCTGTGCAGCAGCATGGGAGCGAGTACATAAGAGGAGGAGCATCGGGCATCGTTTGCCCGACAGCCGTTCCGTGTAAGTAAAGGGGGCTTCAGCTAACTTCAATGAATTAAACTCTAAAGGTTCAGATGAATTACATTTTAGGATACTGAAGGTTGATTGAATGAAGGTAGCTACTCCCAAATCTTCCATTCATCCTGCAAGGATGCTGAATGATTCACTACTTTCTGATATTACCAAAGAATTCAAGAACAGCAACAACCACTCAGCTTGTGATCTCCTCCTCCACCTTCCCTGTAACAGACATGGAGAACGGTCATCAACAGCAATCAGCACCTGCAACGAAGCAGAACTGAGAGCTCACTTCACACTCAGAGGAGATCACTACAGCTCCTCCTCGTGGTTGGTAGGTTGGCACACTTTAGGATGCAGTTTCCCAAGTTAAACACTTTAGAAATGATCCCTGAAAGTATAGTCTTAACCTGCTATTCTCTGCATTGACTTCCCCCACCCTGCAGGCTACCACGTAGTATTGTGGAGAAGAACTTTAGTCCACCGCTCGCTTTCTCTCTGTTAGCTGTCCAGGCATCTAATATCAATATCCATGCGTACTGTATGGTATAGTGTAATATGGGAATCATTTCATTAACAGACCGGAGATTGGCGCTCAAGGAAAATAATTTGCATGTTCCCGGTGCGTTCTGGGAAGACTCGCCGCGGGCGGGCACATTGCTGGGTTTAGCTTGGTCTGGTGGCTCGGAGGACATCGCCACACCAGAGATTGGAGCTCGGGGAAGAGAATGTGCAGACCTGACATAATCTCGCAAGAGTTGTGCTGTCTTCCAGGTGCGCAAATCAAAGATGTGTCTGATCAAGACTCTTCAGTCTTTCAGACCACTACCCATTCCTACTGATACAAGTTGGGACAAATGACACTGCCCAAAAGGACCTTGCAACTATCTGCAGAGACTTTGAAGACCTCGGCAGGGAAATGAAGGAACTAGGAGCACAGGTGGTCTTGTCGTCCATCCTGCCAGTGGATGGCCACGGAGTAAGGAGATGGAACAGGACTCTACGGGTGAACAACTGACTACGTCAATGTTGCCGTCAGCAAAGATTTGGATTTCTAGACCATGGAGTGAATTACTCATATGATGAACTCCTTGCTAGAGATGGCTTGCAACTTACAAAGGCAGGTAAGCAAATACTTGACAGGTGCCTTGCTACACTCATCAGGAGAGCTTTAAGCTAGAACAATATGGGAAGGGAAGGGAAAGGCTAGGCAAAAATATACGACTAATTAATACATCTGAGAACCTTGCTATTAGAATGGGAAAGAAAGATCAAAGACAAAAAAAATTCAGAAGGAAAGTAGAGGAGCAAGAGACACCTGTCACAAACTAAAATGCTTCAATACAAATGCACAGAGCATAGGAAACCAACAAGGCGAATTGGAGCCCCTAAGACAGGAAGAGAAATATGATGTCATAGGCATCACAGAAACGTGGTGGGATGATACACGATTGGAATACAAGGCTTGAAGGATGCAACCTTTTTATAAGAAACAGACCTAATAGAAGAGGAGCAGGCCTGAACGGCCGCTGTGTTGAGTGAATGGAGAGGGTCGGGGAAGAGCGAGGAGTGAAATCCCCTCCAGCCGCCCGCTGCGAGCCAACGTTACTCACTCCTGTGCAGCAGCATGGGAGCGAGTACATAAGAGGAGGAGCATCGGGCATCGTTTGCCCGACAGCCGTTCCGTGTAAGTAAATGGGGCTTCAGCTAACTTCAATGAATTAAACTCTAAAGGTTCAGATGAATTACATTTTAGGATACTGAAGGTTGATTGAATGAAGTTAGCTGCTCCCAAATCTTCCATTCATCCTGCAAGGATGCTGAATGATTCACTACTTTCTGATATTACCAAAGATTTCAAAAACAGCAACAACCACTCAGCTTGTGATCTCCTCCTCCACCTTCCCTGTAACAGAGAAGGAGAACGGTCATCAACAGCAATCAGCACCTGCAACGAAGCAGAACTGAGAGCTCACTTCACGCTCCGAGGAGCTCACTTCACGCTCCGAGGAGATCACTACAGCTCCTCCTCGTGGTTGGTAGGTTGGCACACTTTAGGATGCAGTTTCCCAAGTTAAACACTTTAGAAATGATCCCTGAAAGTATACTCTTAACCTGCTATTCTCTGCATTGACTTCCCCCACCCTGCAGGCTACCACGTAGTATTGTGGAGAAGAACTTTAGTCCACCGCTCGCTTTCTCTCTGTTAGCTGTCCAGGCATCTAATACCAATATCCATGCGTACTGTATGGTATAGTGTAATATGGGAATCATTTCATTAACAGACCGGAGATTGGCGCTCAAGGAAAATAATTTGCATGTTCCCGGTGCGTTCTGGGAAGACTCGCCGCAGGCGGGCACATTGCTGGGTTTAGCTTGGTCTGGTGGCTCGGAGGACATCGCCACACCAGAGATTGGAGCTCGGGGAAGAGAATGTGCAGACCTGACATAATCTCGCAAGAGTTGTGCTGTCTTCCAGGTGCGCAAATCAAAGATGTGTCTGATCAAGACTCTTCAGTCTTTCAGACCACTACCCATTCCTACTGATACAAGTTGGGACAAATGACACTGCCCAAAAGGACCTTGCAACTATCTGCAGAGACTTTGAAGACCTCGGCAGGGAAATGAAGGAACTAGGAGCACAGGTGGTCTTGTCGTCCATCCTGCCAGTGGATGGCCACGGAGTAAGGAGATGGAACAGGACTCTACGGGTGAACAACTGACTACGTCGATGTTGCCGTCAGCAAAGATTTGGATTTCTAGACCATGGAGTGAATTACTCATATGATGAACTCCTTGCTAGAGATGGCTTGCAACTTACAAAGGCAGGTAAGCAAATACTTGACAGGTGCCTTGCTACACTCATCAGGAGAGCTTTAAGCTAGAACAATATGGGAAGGGAAGGGAAAGGCTAGGCAAAAATATATGACTAATTAATACATCTGAGAACCTTGCTATTAGAATGGGAAAGAAAGATCAAAGACAAAAAAAATTCAGAAGGAAAGTAGAGGAGCAAGAGACACCTGTCACAAACTAAAATGCTTCAATACAAATGCACAGAGCATAGGAAACCAACAAGGCGAATTGGAGCCCCTAAGACAGGAAGAGAAATATGATGTCATAGGCATCACAGAAACGTGGTGGGATGATACACGATTGGAATACAAGGCTTGAAGGATGCAACCTTTTTATAAGAAACAGACCTAATAGAAGAGGAGCAGGCCTGAACGGCCGCTGTGTTGAGTGAATGGAGAGGGTCGGGGAAGAGCGAGGAGTGAAATCCCCTCCAGCCGCACGCTGCGAGCCAACGTTACTCACTCCTGTGCAGCAGCATGGGAGCGAGTACATAAGAGGAGGAGCATCGGGCATCGTTTGCCCAACAGCCGTTCCGTGTAAGTAAATAGGGCTTCAGCTAACTTCAATGAATTAAACTCTAAAGGTTCAGATGAATTACATTTTAGGATACTGAAGGTTGATTGAATGAAGGTAGCTGTTCCCAAATCTTCCATTCATCCTGCAAGGATGCTGAATGATTCACTACTTTCTGATATTACCAAAGATTTCAAAAACAGCAACAACCACTCAGCTTGTGATCTCCTCCTCCACCTTCCCTGTAACAGAGAAGGAGAACGGTCATCAACAGCAATCAGCACCTGCAACGAAGCAGAACTGAGAGCTCACTTCACGCTCAGAGGAGATCACTACAGCTCCTCCTCGTGGTTGGTAGGTTGGCACACTTTAGGATGCAGTTTCCCAAGTTAAACACTTTAGAAATGATCCCTGAAAGTATAGTCTTAACCTGCTATTCTCTGCATTGACTTCCCCCACCCTGCAGGCTACCAAGTAGTATTGTGGAGAAGAACTTTAGTCCACCGCTCGCTTTCTCTCTGTTAGCTGCCCAGGCATCTAATACCAATATCCATGCGTACTGTATGGTATAGTGTAATATGGGAATCATTTCATTAACAGACCGGAGATTGGCGCTCAAGGAAAATAATTTGCATGTTCCCGGTGCGTTCTGGGAAGACTCGCCGCGGGCGGGCACATTGCTGGGTTTAGCTTGGTCTGGTGGCTCGGAGGACATCGCCACACCAGAGATTGGAGCTTGGGGAAGAGAATGTGCAGACCTGACATAATCTCGCAAGAGTTGTGCTGTCTTCCAGGTGCGCAAATCAAAGATGTGTCTGATCAAGACTCTTCAGTCTTTCAGACCACTACCCATTCCTACTGATACAAGTTGGGACAAATGACACTGCCCAAAAGGACCTTGCAACTATCTGCAGAGACTTTGAAGACCTCGGCAGGGAAATGAAGGAACTAGGAGCACAGGTGGTCTTGTCGTCCATCCTGCCAGTGGATGGCCACGGAGTAAGGAGATGGAACAGGACTCTACGGGTGAACAACTGACTACGTCGATGTTGCCGTCAGCAAAGATTTGGATTTCTAGACCATGGAGTGAATTACTCATATGATGAACTCCTTGCTAGAGATGGCTTGCAACTTACAAAGGCAGGTAAGCAAATACTTGACAGGTGCCTTGCTACACTCATCAGGAGAGCTTTAAGCTAGAACAATATGGGAAGGGAAGGGAAAGGCTAGGCAAAAATATACGACTAATTAATACATCTGAGAACCTTGCTATTAGAATGGGAAAGAAAGATCAAAGACAAAAAAAATTCAGAAGGAAAGTAGAGGAGCAAGAGACACCTGTCACAAACTAAAATGCTTCAATACAAATGCACAGAGCATAGGAAACCAACAAGGCGAATTGGAGCCCCTAAGACAGGAAGAGAAATATGATGTCATAGGCATCACAGAAACGTGGTGGGATGATACACGATTGGAATACAAGGCTTGAAGGATGCAACCTTTTTATAAGAAACAGACCTAATAGAAGAGGAGCAGGCCTGAACGGCCGCTGTGTTGAGTGAATGGAGAGGGTCGGGGAAGAGCGAGGAGTGAAATCCCCTCCAGCCGCCCGCTGCGAGCCAACGTTACTCACTCCTGTGCAGCAGCATGGGAGCGAGTACATAAGAGGAGGAGCATCGGGCATCGTTTGCCCAACAGCCGTTCCGTGTAAGTAAATGGGGCTTCAGCTAACTTCAATGAATTAAACTCTAAAGGTTCAGATGAATTACATTTTAGGATACTGAAGGTTGATTGAATGAAGGTAGCTGCTCCCAAATCTTCCATTCATCCTGCAAGGATGCTGAATGATTCACTACTTTCTGATATTACCAAAGATTTCAAAAACAGCAACAACCACTCAGCTTGTGATCTCCTCCTCCACCTTCCCTGTAACAGAGAAGGAGAACGGTCATCAACAGCAATCAGCACCTGCAACGAAGCAGAACTGAGAGCTCACTTCACGCTCAGAGGAGATCACTACAGCTCCTCCTCGTGGTTGGTAGGTTGGCACACTTTAGGATGCAGTTTCCCAAGTTAAACAATTTAGAAATGATCCCTGAAAGTATAGTCTTAACCTGCTATTCTCTGCATTGACTTCCCCCACCCTGCAGGCTACCACGTAGTATTGTGGAGAAGAACTTTAGTCCACCGCTCGCTTTCTCTCTGTTAGCTGTCCAGGCATCTAATACCAATATCCATGCGTACTGTATGGTATAGTGTAATATGGGAATCATTTCATTAACAGACCGGAGATTGGCGCTCAAGGAAAATAATTTGCATGTTCCCGGTGCGTTCTGGGAGGACTCGCCGCGGGCGGGCACATTGCTGGGTTTAGCTTGGTCTGGTGGCTCGGAGGACATCGCCACACCAGAGATTGGAGCTCGGGGAAGAGAATGTGCAGACCTGACATAATCTCGCAAGAGTTGTGCTGTCTTCCAGGTGCGCAAATCAAAGATGTGTCTGATCAAGACTCTTCAGTCTTTCAGACCACTACCCATTCCTACTGATACAAGTTGGGACAAATGACACTGCCCAAAAGGACCTTGCAACTATCTGCAGAGACTTTGAAGACCTCGGCAGGGAAATGAAGGAACTAGGAGCACAGGTGGTCTTGTCGTCCATCCTGCCAGTGGATGGCCACGGAGTAAGGAGATGGAACAGGACTCTACGGGTGAACAACTGACTACGTCGATGTTGCCGTCAGCAAAGATTTGGATTTCTAGACCATGGAGTGAATTACTCATATGATGAACTCCTTGCTAGAGATGGCTTGCAACTTACAAAGGCAGGTAAGCAAATACTTGACAGGTGCCTTGCTACACTCATCAGGAGAGCTTTAAGCTAGAACAATATGGGAAGGGAAAGGCTAGGCAAAAATATACGACTAATTAATACATCTGAGAACCTTGCTATTAGAATGGGAAAGAAAGATCAAAGACAAAAAAAATTCAGAAGGAAAGTAGAGGAGCAAGAGACACCTGTCACAAACTAAAATGCTTCAATACAAATTTGCACAGAGCATAGGAAACCAACAAGGCGAATTGGAGCCCCTAAGACAGGAAGAGAAATATGATGTCATAGGCATCACAGAAACGTGGTGGGATGATACACGATTGGAATACAAGGCTTGAAGGATGCAACCTTTTTATAAGAAACAGACCTAATAGAAGAGGAGCAGGCCTGAACGGCCGCTGTGTTGAGTGAATGGAGAGGGTCGGGGAAGAGCGAGGAGTGAAATCCCCTCCAGCCGCCCGCTGCGAGCCAACGTTACTCACTCCTGTGCAGCAGCATGGGAGCGAGTACATAAGAGGAGGAGCATCGGGCATCGTTTGCCCAACAGCCGTTCCGTGTAAGTAAATGGGGCTTCAGCTAACTTCAATGAATTAAACTCTAAAGGTTCAGATGAATTACATTTTAGGATACTGAAGGTTGATTGAATGAAGGTAGCTGCTCCCAAATCTTCCATTCATCCTGCAAGGATGCTGAATGATTTACTACTTTCTGATATTACCAAAGATTTCAAAAACAGCAACAACCACTCAGCTTGTGATCTCCTCCTCCACCTTCCCTGTAACAGAAGGAGAACGGTCATCAACAGCAATCAGCACCTGCAACGAAGCAGAACTGAGAGCTCACTTCACGCTCAGAGGAGATCACTACAGCTCTTCCTCGTGGTTGGTAGGTTGGCACACTTTAGGATGCAGTTTCCCAAGTTAAACACTTTAGAAATGATCCCTGAAAGTATAGTCTTAACCTGCTATTCTCTGCATTGACTTCCCCCACCCTGCAGGCTACCACGTAGTATTGTGGAGAAGAACTTTAGTCCACCGCTCGCTTTCTCTCTGTTAGCTGTCCAGGCATCTAATACCAATATCCATGCGTACTGTATGGTATAGTGTAATATGGGAATCATTTCATTAACAGACCGGAGATTGGCGCTCAAGGAAAATAATTTGCATGTTCCCGGTGCGTTCTGGGAGGACTCGCCGCGGGCGGGCACATTGCTGGGTTTAGCTTGGTCTGGTGGCTCGGAGGACATCGCCACACCAGAGATTGGAGCTCGGGGAAGAGAATGTGCAGACCTGACATAATCTCGCAAGAGTTGTGCTGTCTTCCAGGTGCGCAAATCAAAGATGTGTCTGATCAAGACTCTTCAGTCTTTCAGACCACTACCCATTCCTACTGATACAAGTTGGGACAAATGACACTGCCCAAAAGGACCTTGCAACTATCTGCAGAGACTTTGAAGACCTCGGCAGGGAAATGAAGGAACTAGGAGCACAGGTGGTCTTGTCGTCCATCCTGCCAGTGGATGGCCACGGAGTAAGGAGATGGAACAGGACTCTACGGGTGAACAACTGACTACGCCGATGTTGCCGTCAGCAAAGATTTGGATTTCTAGACCATGGAGTGAATTACTCATATGATGAACTCCTTGCTAGAGATGGCTTGCAACTTACAAAGGCAGGTAAGCAAATACTTGACAGGTGCCTTGCTACACTCATCAGGAGAGCTTTAAGCTAGAACAATATGGGAAGGGAAGGGAAAGGCTAGGCAAAAATATACGACTAATTAATACATCTGAGAACCTTGCTATTAGAATGGGAAAGAAAGATCAAAGACAAAAAAAATTCAGAAGGAAAGTAGAGGAGCAAGAGACACCTGTCACAAACTAAAATGCTTCAATACAAATTTGCACAGAGCATAGGAAACCAACAAGGCGAATTGGAGCCCCTAAGACAGGAAGAGAAATATGATGTCATAGGCATCACAGAAACGTGGTGGGATGATACACGATTGGAATACAAGGCTTGAAGGATGCAACCTTTTTATAAGAAACAGACCTAATAGAAGAGGAGCAGGCCTGAACGGCCGCTGTGTTGAGTGAATGGAGAGGGTCGGGGAAGAGCGAGGAGTGAAATCCCCTCCAGCCGCCCGCTGCGAGCCAACGTTACTCACTCCTGTGCAGCAGCATGGGAGCGAGTACATAAGAGGAGGAGCATCGGGCATCGTTTGCCCGACAGCCGTTCCGTGTAAGTAAATGGGGCTTCAGCTAACTTCAATGAATTAAACTCTAAAGGTTCAGATGAATTACATTTTAGGATACTGAAGGTTGATTGAATGAAGGTAGCTGCTCCCAAATCTTTCATTCATCCTGCAAGGATGCTGAATGATTCACTACTTTCTGATATTACCAAAGATTTCAAAAACAGCAACAACCACTCAGCTTGTGATCTCCTCCTCCACCTTCCCTGTAACAGAGAAGGAGAACGGTCATCAACAGCAATCAGCACCTGCAACGAAGCAGAACTGAGAGCTCACTTCACGCTCAGAGGAGATCACTACAGCTCCTCCTCGTGGTTGGTAGGTTGGCACACTTGTAGGATGCAGTTTCCCAAGTTAAACACTTTAGAAATGATCCCTGAAAGTATAGTCTTAACCTGCTATTCTCTGCATTGACTTCCCCCACCCTGCAGGCTACCACGTAGTATTGTGGAGAAGAACTTTAGTCCACCGCTCGCTTTCTCTCTGTTAGCTGTCCAGGCATCTAATACCAATATCCATGCGTACTGTATGGTATAGTGTAATATGGGAATCATTTCATTAACAGACCGGAGATTGGCGCTCAAGGAAAATAATTTGCATGTTCCCGGTGCGTTCTGGGAGGACTCACCGCGGGCGGGCACATTGCTGGGTTTAGCTTGGTCTGGTGGCTCGGAGGACATCGCCACACCAGAGATTGGAGCTCGGGGAAGAGAATGTGCAGACCTGACATAATCTCGCAAGAGTTGTGCTGTCTTCCAGGTGCGCAAATCAAAGATGTGTCTGATCAAGACTCTTCAGTCTTTCAGACCACTACCCATTCCTACTGATACAAGTTGGGACAAATGACACTGCCCAAAAGGACCTTGCAACTATCTGCAGAGACTTTGAAGACCTCGGCAGGGAAATGAAGGAACTAGGAGCACAGGTGGTCTTGTCGTCCATCCTGCCAGTGGATGGCCACGGAGTAAGGAGATGGAACAGGACTCTACGGGTGAACAACTGACTACGTCGATGTTGCCGTCAGCAAAGATTTGGATTTCTAGACCATGGAGTGAATTACTCATATGATGAACTCCTTGCTAGAGATGGCTTGCAACTTACAAAGGCAGGTAAGCAAATACTTGACAGGTGCCTTGCTACACTCATCAGGAGAGCTTTAAGCTAGAACAATATGGGAAGGGAAGGGAAAGGCTAGGCAAAAATATACGACTAATTAATACATCTGAGAACCTTGCTATTAGAAGGGGAAAGAAAGATCAAAGACAAAAAAAATTCAGAAGGAAAGTAGAGGAGCAAGAGACACCTGTCACAAACTAAAATGCTTCAATACAAATGCACAGAGCATAGGAAACCAACAAGGCGAATTGCAGCCCCTAAGACAGGAAGAGAAATATGATGTCATAGGCATCACAGAAACGTGGTGGGATGATACACGATTGGAATACAAGGCTTGAAGGATGCAACCTTTTTATAAGAAACAGACCTAATAGAAGAGGAGCAGGCCTGAACGGCCGCTGTGTTGAGTGAATGGAGAGGGTCGGGGAAGAGCGAGGAGTGAAATCCCCTCCAGCCGCCCGCTGCGAGCCAACGTTACTCACTCCTGTGCAGCAGCATGGGAGCGAGTACATAAGAGGAGGAGCATCGGGCATCGTTTGCCCAACAGCCGTTCCGTGTAAGTAAATGGGGCTTCAGCTAACTTCAATGAATTAAACTCTAAAGGTTCAGATGAATTACATTTTAGGATACTGAAGGTTGATTGAATGAAGGTAGCTGCTCCCAAATCTTCCATTCATCCTGCAAGGATGCTGAATGATTCACTACTTTCTGATATTACCAAAGATTTCAAAAACAGCAACAACCACTCAGCTTGTGATCTCCTCCTCCACCTTCCCTGTAACAGAGAAGGAAAACGGTCATCAACAGCAATCAGCACCTGCAACGAAGCAGAACTGAGAGCTCACTTCACACTCAGAGGAGATCACTACAGCTCCTCCTCGTGGTTGGTAGGTTGGCACACTTTAGGATGCAGTTTCCCAAGTTAAACACTTTAGAAATGATCCCTGAAAGTATAGTCTTAACCTGCTATTCTCTACATTGACTTCCCCCACCCTGCAGGCTACCACGTAGTATTGTGGAGAAGAACTTTAGTCCACCGCTCGCTTTCTCTCTGTTAGCTGTCCAGGCATCTAATACCAATATCCATGCGTACTGTATGGTATAGTGTAATATGGGAATCATTTCATTAACAGACCGGAGATTGGCGCTCAAGGAAAATAATTTGCATGTTCCCGGTGCGTTCTGGGAAGACTCGCCGCGGGCGGGCACATTGCTGGGTTTAGCTTGGTCTGGTGGCTCGGAGGACATCGCCACACCAGAGATTGGAGCTCGGGGAAGAGAATGTGCAGACCTGACATAATCTCGCAAGAGTTGTGCTGTCTTCCAGGTGCGCAAATCAAAGATGTGTCTGATCAAGACTCTTCAGTCTTTCAGACCACTACCCATTCCTACTGATACAAGTTGGGACAAATGACACTGCCCAAAAGGACCTTGCAACTATCTGCAGAGACTTTGAAGACCTCGGCAGGGAAATGAAGGAACTAGGAGCACAGGTGGTCTTGTCGTCCATCCTGCCAGTGGATGGCCACGGAGTAAGGAGATGGAACAGGACTCTACGGGTGAACAACTGACTACGTCGATGTTGCCGTCAGCAAAGATTTGGATTTCTAGACCATGGAGTGAATTACTCATATGATGAACTCCTTGCTAGAGATGGCTTGCAACTTACAAAGGCAGGTAAGCAAATACTTGACAGGTGCCTTGCTACACTCATCAGGAGAGCTTTAAGCTAGAACAATATGGGAAGGGAAGGGAAAGGCTAGGCAAAAATATACGACTAATTAATACATCTGAGAACCTTGCTATTAGAAGGGGAAAGAAAGATCAAAGACAAAAAAAATTCAGAAGGAAAGTAGAGGAGCAAGAGACACCTGTCACAAACTAAAATGCTTCAATACAAATGCACAGAGCATAGGAAACCAACAAGGCGAATTGGAGCCCCTAAGACAGGAAGAGAAATATGATGTCATAGGCATCACAGAAACGTGGTGGGATGATACACGATTGGAATACAAGGCTTGAAGGATGCAACCTTTTTATAAGAAACAGACCTAATAGAAGAGGAGCAGGCCTGAACGGCCACTGTGTTGAGTGAATGGAGAGGGTCGGGGAAGAGCGAGGAGTGAAATCCCCTCCAGCCGCCCGCTGCGAGCCAACGTTACTCACTCCTGTGCAGCAGCATGGGAGCGAGTACATAAGAGGAGGAGCATCGGGCATCGTTTGCCCGACAGCCGTTCCGTGTAAGTAAAGGGGGCTTCAGCTAACTTCAATGAATTAAACTCTAAAGGTTCAGATGAATTACATTTTAGGATACTGAAGGTTGATTGAATGAAGGTAGCTGCTCCCAAATCTTCCATTCATCCTGCAAGGATGCTGAATGATTCACTACTTTCTGATATTACTAAAGATTTCAAAAACAGCAACAACCACTCAGCTTGTGATCTCCTCCTCCACCTTCCCTGTAACAGAGAAGGAGAACGGTCATCAACAGCAATCAGCACCTGCAACGAAGCAGAACTGAGAGCTCACTTCACGCTCAGAGGAGATCACTACAGCTCCTCCTCGTGGTTGGTAGGTTGGCACACTTTAGGATGCAGTTTCCCAAGTTTAACACTTTAGAAATGATCCCTGAAAGTATAGTCTTAACCTGCTATTCTCTGCATTGACTTCCCCCACCCTGCAGGCTACCACGTAGTATTGTGGAGAAGAACTTTAGTCCACCGCTCGCTTTCTCTCTGTTAGCTGTCCAGGCATCTAATACCAATATCCATGCGTACTGTATGGTATAGTGTAATATGGGAATCATTTCATTAACAGACCGGAGATTGGCGCTCAAGGAAAATAATTTGCATGTTCCCGGTGCGTTCTGGGAAGACTCGCCGCGGGCAGGCACATTGCTGGGTTTAGCTTGGTCTGGTGGCTCGGAGGACATCGCCACACCAGAGATTGGAGCTCGGGGAAGAGAATGTGCAGACCTGACATAATCTCGCAAGAGTTGTGCTGTCTTCCAGGTGCGCAAATCAAAGATGTGTCTGATCAAGACTCTTCAGTCTTTCAGACCACTACCCATTCCTACTGATACAAGTTGGGACAAATGACACTGCCCAAAAGGACCTTGCAACTATCTGCAGAGACTTTGAAGACCTCGGCAGGGAAATGAAGGAACTAGGAGCACAGGTGGTCTTGTCGTCCATCCTGCCAGTGGATGGCCACGGAGTAAGGAGATGGAACAGGACTCTACGGGTGAACAACTGACTACGTCGATGTTGCCGTCAGCAAAGATTTGGATTTCTAGACCATGGAGTGAATTACTCATATGATGAACTCCTTGCTAGAGATGGCTTGCAACTTACAAAGGCAGGTAAGCAAATACTTGACAGGTGCCTTGCTACACTCATCAGGAGAGCTTTAAGCTAGAACAATATGGGAAGGGAAGGGAAAGGCTAGGCAAAAATATACGACTAATTAATACATCTGAGAACCTTGCTATTAGAAGGGGAAAGAAAGATCAAAGACAAAAAAAATTCAGAAGGAAAGTAGAGGAGCAAGAGACACCTGTCACAAACTAAAATGCTTCAATACAAATGCACAGAGCATAGGAAACCAACAAGGCGAATTGGAGCCCCTAAGACAGGAAGAGAAATATGATGTCATAGGCATCACAGAAACGTGGTGGGATGATACACGATTGGAATACAAGGCTTGAAGGATGCAACCTTTTTATAAGAAACAGACCTAATAGAAGAGGAGCAGGCCTGAACGGCCGCTGTGTTGAGTGAATGGAGAGGGTCGGGGAAGAGCGAGGAGTGAAATCCCCTCCAGCCGCCCGCTGCGAGCCAACGTTACTCACTCCTGTGCAGCAGCATGGGAGCGAGTACATAAGAGGAGGAGCATCGGGCATCGTTTGCCCGACAGCCGTTCCGTGTAAGTAAATGGGGCTTCAGCTAACTTCAATGAATTAAACTCTAAAGGTTCAGATGAATTACATTTTAGGATACTGACGGTTGATTGAATGAAGGTAGCTGCTCCCAAATCTTCCATTCATCCTGCAAGGATGCTGAATGATTCACTACTTTCTGATATTACCAAAGATTTCAAAAACAGCAACAACCACTCAGCTTGTGATCTCCTCCTCCACCTTCCCTGTAACAGAGAAGGAGAACAGTCATCAACAGCAATCAGCACCTGCAACGAAGCAGAACTGAGAGCTCACTTCACACTCAGAGGAGATCACTACAGCTCCTCCTCGTGGTTGGTAGGTTGGCACACTTTAGGATGCAGTTTCCCAAGTTAAACACTTTAGAAATGATCCCTGAAAGTATAGTCTTAACCTGCTATCCTCTGCATTGACTTCCCCCACCCTGCAGGCTACCACGTAGTATTGTGGAGAAGAACTTTAGTCTACCGCTCGCTTTCTCTCTGTTAGCTGTCCAGGCATCTAATACCAATATCCATGCATACTGTATGGTATAGTGTAATATGGGAATCATTTCATTAACAGACTGGAGATTGGCGCTCAAGGAAAATAATTTGCATGTTCCCGGTGCGTTCTGGGAAGACTCGCCGCGGGCGGGCACATTGCTGGGTTTAGCTTGGTCTGGTGGCTCGGAGGACATCGCCACACCAGAGATTGGAGCTCGGGGAAGAGAATGTGCAGACCTGACATAATCTCGCAAGAGTTGTGCTGTCTTCCAGGTGCGCAAATCAAAGATGTGTCTGATCAAGACTCTTCAGTCTTTCAGACCACTACCCATTCCTACTGATACAAGTTGGGACAAATGACACTGCCCAAAAGGACCTTGCAACTATCTGCAGAGACTTTGAAGACCTCGGCAGGGAAATGAAGGAACTAGGAGCACAGGTGGTCTTGTCGTCCATCCTGCCAGTGGATGGCCACGGAGTAAGGAGATGGAACAGGACTCTACGGGTGAACAACTGACTACGTCGATGTTGCCGTCAGCAAAGATTTGGATTTCTAGACCATGGAGTGAATTACTCATATGATGAACTCCTTGCTAGAGATGGCTTGCAACTTACAAAGGCAGGTAAGCAAATACTTGACAGGTGCCTTGCTACACTCATCAGGAGAGCTTTAAGCTAGAACAATATGGGAAGGGAAGGGAAAGGCTAGGCAAAAATATACGACTAATTAATACATCTGAGAACCTTGCTATTAGAAGGGGAAAGAAAGATCAAAGACAAAAAAAATTCAGAAGGAAAGTAGAGGAGCAAGAGACACCTGTCACAAACTAAAATGCTTCAATACAAATGCACAGAGCATAGGAAACCAACAAGGCGAATTGGAGCCCCTAAGACAGGAAGAGAAATATGATGTCATAGGCATCACAGAAACGTGGTGGGATGATACACGATTGGAATACAAGGCTTGAAGGATGCAACCTTTTTATAAGAAACAGACCTAATAGAAGAGGAGCAGGCCTGAACGGCCGCTGTGTTGAGTGAATGGAGAGGGTCGGGGAAGAGCGAGGAGTGAAATCCCCTCCAGCCGCCCGCTGCGAGCCAACGTTACTCACTCCTGTGCAGCAGCATGGGAGCGAGTACATAAGAGGAGGAGCATCGGGCATCGTTTGCCCGACAGCCGTTCCGTGTAAGTAAATGGGGCTTCAGCTAACTTCAATGAATTAAACTCTAAAGGTTCTGATGAATTACATTTTAGGATACTGACGGTTGATTGAATGAAGGTAGCTGCTCCCAAATCTTCCATTCATCCTGCAAGGATGCTGAATGATTCACTACTTTCTGATATTACCAAAGATTTCAAAAACAGCAACAACCACTCAGCTTGTGATCTCCTCCTCCACCTTCCCTGTAACAGAGAAGGAGAACAGTCATCAACAGCAATCAGCACCTGCAACGAAGCAGAACTGAGAGCTCACTTCACACTCAGAGGAGATCACTACAGCTCCTCCTCGTGGTTGGTAGGTTGGCACACTTTAGGATGCAGTTTCCCAAGTTAAACACTTTAGAAATGATCCCTGAAAGTATAGTCTTAACCTGCTATCCTCTGCATTGACTTCCCCCACCCTGCAGGCTACCACGTAGTATTGTGGAGAAGAACTTTAGTCTACCGCTCGCTTTCTCTCTGTTAGCTGTCCAGGCATCTAATACCAATATCCATGCATACTGTATGGTATAGTGTAATATGGGAATCATTTCATTAACAGACTGGAGATTGGCGCTCAAGGAAAATAATTTGCATGTTCCCGGTGCGTTCTGGGAAGACTCGCCGCGGGCGGGCACATTGCTGGGTTTAGCTTGGTCTGGTGGCTCGGAGGACATCGCCACACCAGAGATTGGAGCTCGGGGAAGAGAATGTGCAGACCTGACATAATCTCGCAAGAGTTGTGCTGTCTTCCAGGTGCGCAAATCAAAGATGTGTCTGATCAAGACTCTTCAGTCTTTCAGACCACTACCCATTCCTACTGATACAAGTTGGGACAAATGACACTGCCCAAAAGGACCTTGCAACTATCTGCAGAGACTTTGAAGACCTCGGCAGGGAAATGAAGGAACTAGGAGCACAGGTGGTCTTGTCGTCCATCCTGCCAGTGGATGGCCACGGAGTAAGGAGATGGAACAGGACTCTACGGGTGAACAACTGACTACGTCGATGTTGCCGTCAGCAAAGATTTGGATTTCTAGACCATGGAGTGAATTACTCATATGATGAACTCCTTGCTAGAGATGGCTTGCAACTTACAAAGGCAGGTAAGCAAATACTTGACAGGTGCCTTGCTACACTCATCAGGAGAGCTTTAAGCTAGAACAATATGGGAAGGGAAGGGAAAGGCTAGGCAAAAATATACGACTAATTAATACATCTGAGAACCTTGCTATTAGAAGGGGAAAGAAAGATCAAAGACAAAAAAAATTCAGAAGGAAAGTAGAGGAGCAAGAGACACCTGTCACAAACTAAAATGCTTCAATACAAATGCACAGAGCATAGGAAACCAACAAGGCGAATTGGAGCCCCTAAGACAGGAAGAGAAATATGATGTCATAGGCATCACAGAAACGTGGTGGGATGATACACGATTGGAATACAAGGCTTGAAGGATGCAACCTTTTTATAAGAAACAGACCTAATAGAAGAGGAGCAGGCCTGAACGGCCGCTGTGTTGAGTGAATGGAGAGGGTCGGGGAAGAGCGAGGAGTGAAATCCCCTCCAGCCGCCCGCTGCGAGCCAACGTTACTCACTCCTGTGCAGCAGCATGGGAGCGAGTACATAAGAGGAGGAGCATCGGGCATCGTTTGCCCGACAGCCGTTCCGTGTAAGTAAATGGGGCTTCAGCTAACTTCAATGAATTAAACTCTAAAGGTTCTGATGAATTACATTTTAGGATACTGACGGTTGATTGAATGAAGGTAGCTGCTCCCAAATCTTCCATTCATCCTGCAAGGATGCTGAATGATTCACTACTTTCTGATATTACCAAAGATTTCAAAAACAGCAACAACCACTCAGCTTGTGATCTCCTCCTCCACCTTCCCTGTAACAGAGAAGGAGAACGGTCATCAACAGCAATCAGCACCTACAACGAAGCAGAACTGAGAGCTCACTTCACGCTCAGAGGAGATCACTACAGCTCCTCCTCGTGGTTGGTAGGTTGGCACACTTTAGGATGCAGTTTCCCAAGTTAAACACTTTAGAAATGATCCCTGAAAGTATAGTCTTAACCTGCTATTCTCTGCATTGACTTCCCCCACCCTGCAGGCTACCACGTAGTATTGTGGAGAAGAACTTTAGTCCACCGCTCGCTTTCTCTCTGTTAGCTGTCCAGGCATCTAATACCAATATCCATGCGTACTGTATGGTATAGTGTAATATGGGAATCATTTCATTAACAGACCGGAGATTGGCGCTCAAGGAAAATAATTTGCATGTTCCTGGTGCGTTCTGGGAAGACTCACCGCGGGCGGGCACATTGCTGGGTTTAGCTTGGTCTGGTGGCTCGGAGGACATCGCCACACCAGAGATTGGAGCTCGGGGAAGAGAATGTGCAGACCTGACATAATCTCGCAAGAGTTGTGCTGTCTTCCAGGTGCGCAAATCAAAGATGTGTCTGATCAAGACTCTTCAGTCTTTCAGACCACTACCCATTCCTACTGATACAAGTTGGGACAAATGACACTGCCCAAAAGGACCTTGCAACTATCTGCAGAGACTTTGAAGACCTCGGCAGGGAAATGAAGGAACTAGGAGCACAGGTGGTCTTGTCGTCCATCCTGCCAGTGGATGGCCACGGAGTAAGGAGATGGAACAGGACTCTACGGGTGAACAACTGACTACGTCGATGTTGCCGTCAGCAAAGATTTGGATTTCTAGACCATGGAGTGAATTACTCATATGATGAACTCCTTGCTAGAGATGGCTTGCAACTTACAAAGGCAGGTAAGCAAATACTTGACAGGTGCCTTGCTACACTCATCAGGAGAGCTTTAAGCTAGAACAATATGGGAAGGGAAGGGAAAGGCTAGGCAAAAATATACGACTAATTAATACATCTGAGAACCTTGCTATTAGAAGGGGAAAGAAAGATCAAAGACAAAAAAAATTCAGAAGGAAAGTAGAGGAGCAAGAGACACCTGTCACAAACTAAAATGCTTCAATACAAATGCACAGAGCATAGGAAACCAACAAGGCGAATTGGAGCCCCTAAGACAGGAAGAGAAATATGATGTCATAGGCATCACAGAAACGTGGTGGGATGATACACGATTGGAATACAAGGCTTGAAGGATGCAACCTTTTTATAAGAAACAGACCTAATAGAAGAGGAGCAGGCCTGAACGGCCGCTGTGTTGAGTGAATGGAGAGGGTCGGGGAAGAGCGAGGAGTGAAATCCCCTCCAGCCGCCCGCTGCGAGCCAACGTTACTCACTCCTGTGCAGCAGCATGGGAGCGAGTACATAAGAGGAGGAGCATCGGGCATCGTTTGCCCGACAGCCGTTCCGTGTAAGTAAATGGGGCTTCAGCTAACTTCAATGAATTAAACTCTAAAGGTTCAGATGAATTACATTTTAGGATACTGACGGTTGATTGAATGAAGGTAGCTGCTCCCAAATCTTCCATTCATCCTGCAAGGATGCTGAATGATTCACTACTTTCTGATATTACCAAAGATTTCAAAAACAGCAACAACCACTCAGCTTGTGATCTCCTCCTCCACCTTCCCTGTAACAGAGAAGGAGAACAGTCATCAACAGCAATCAGCACCTGCAACGAAGCAGAACTGAGAGCTCACTTCACGCTCAGAGGAGATCACTACAGCTCCTCCTCGTGGTTGGTAGGTTGGCACACTTTAGGATGCAGTTTCCCAAGTTAAACACTTTAGAAATGATCCCTGAAAGTATAGTCTTAACCTGCTATTCTCTGCATTGACTTCCCCCACCCTGCAGGCTACCACGTAGTATTGTGGAGAAGAACTTTAGTCTACCGCTCGCTTTCTCTCTGTTAGCTGTCCAGGCATCTAATACCAATATCCATGCGTACTGTATGGTATAGTGTAATATGGGAATCATTTCATTAACAGACTGGAGATTGGCGCTCAAGGAAAATAATTTGCATGTTCCCGGTGCGTTCTGGGAAGACTCGCCGCGGGCGGGCACATTGCTGGGTTTAGCTTGGTCTGGTGGCTCGGAGGACATCGCCACACCAGAGATTGGAGCTCGGGGAAGAGAATGTGCAGACCTGACATAATCTCGCAAGAGTTGTGCTGTCTTCCAGGTGCGCAAATCAAAGATGTGTCTGATCAAGACTCTTCAGTCTTTCAGACCACTACCCATTCCTACTGATACAAGTTGGGACAAATGACACTGCCCAAAAGGACCTTGCAACTATCTGCAGAGACTTTGAAGACCTCGGCAGGGAAATGAAGGAACTAGGAGCACAGGTGGTCTTGTCGTCCATCCTGCCAGTGGATGGCCACGGAGTAAGGAGATGGAACAGGACTCTACGGGTGAACAACTGACTACGTCGATGTTGCCGTCAGCAAAGATTTGGATTTCTAGACCATGGAGTGAATTACTCATATGATGAACTCCTTGCTAGAGATGGCTTGCAACTTACAAAGGCAGGTAAGCAAATACTTGACAGGTGCCTTGCTACACTCATCAGGAGAGCTTTAAGCTAGAACAATATGGGAAGGGAAGGGAAAGGCTAGGCAAAAATATACGACTAATTAATACATCTGAGAACCTTGCTATTAGAAGGGGAAAGAAAGATCAAAGACAAAAAAAATTCAGAAGGAAAGTAGAGGAGCAAGAGGCACCTGTCACAAACTAAAATGCTTCAATACAAATGCACAGAGCATAGGAAACCAACAAGGCGAATTGGAGCCCCTAAGACAGGAAGAGAAATATGATGTCATAGGCATCACAGAAACGTGGTGGGATGATACACGATTGGAATACAAGGCTTGAAGGATGCAACCTTTTTATAAGAAACAGACCTAATAGAAGAGGAGCAGGCCTGAACGGCCGCTGTGTTGAGTGAATGGAGAGGGTCGGGGAAGAGCGAGGAGTGAAATCCCCTCCAGCCGCCCGCTGCGAGCCAACGTTACTCACTCCTGTGCAGCAGCATGGGATCGAGTACATAAGAGGAGGAGCATCGGGCATCGTTTGCCCGACAGCCGTTCCATGTAAGTAAATGGGGCTTCAGCTAACTTCAATGAATTAAACTCTAAAGGTTCAGATGAATTACATTTTAGGATACTGAAGGTTGATTGAATGAAGGTAGCTGCTCCCAAATCTTCCATTCATCCTGCAAGGATGCTGAATGATTCACTACTTTCTGATATTACCAAAGATTTCAAAAACAGCAACAACCACTCAGCTTGTGATCTCCTCCTCCACCTTCCCTGTAACAGAGAAGGAGAACGGTCATCAACAGCAATCAGCACCTGCAACGAAGCAGAACTGAGAGCTCACTTCACGCTCAGAGGAGATCACTACAGCTCCTCCTCGTGGTTGGTAGGTTGGCACACTTTAGGATGCAGTTTCCCAAGTTAAACACTTTAGAAATGATCCCTGAAAGTATAGTCTTAACCTGCTATTCTCTGCATTGACTTCCCCCACCCTGCAGGCTACCACGTAGTATTGTGGAGAAGAACTTTAGTCCACCGCTCGCTTTCTCTCTGTTAGCTGTCCAGGCATCTAATACCAATATCCATGCATACTGTATGGTATAGTGTAATATGGGAATCATTTCATTAACAGACCGGAGATTGGCGCTCAAGGAAAATAATTTGCATGTTCCCGGTGCGTTCTGGGAAGACTCGCCGCGGGCGGGCACATTGCTGGGTTTAGCTTGGTCTGGTGGCTCGGAGGACATCGCCACACCAGAGATTGGAGCTCGGGGAAGAGAATGTGCAGACCTGACATAATCTCGCAAGAGTTGTGCTGTCTTCCAGGTGCGCAAATCAAAGATGTGTCTGATCAAGACTCTTCAGTCTTTCAGACCACTACCCATTCCTACTGATACAAGTTGGGACAAATGACACTGCCCAAAAGGACCTTGCAACTATCTGCAGAGACTTTGAAGACCTCGGCAGGGAAATGAAGGAACTAGGAGCACAGGTGGTCTTGTCGTCCATCCTGCCAGTGGATGGCCACGGAGTAAGGAGATGGAACAGGACTCTACGGGTGAACAACTGACTACGTCGATGTTGCCGTCAGCAAAGATTTGGATTTCTAGACCATGGAGTGAATTACTCATATGATGAACTCCTTGCTAGAGATGGCTTGCAACTTACAAAGGCAGGTAAGCAAATACTTGACAGGTGCCTTGCTACACTCATCAGGAGAGCTTTAAGCTAGAACAATATGGGAAGGGAAGGGAAAGGCTAGGCAAAAATATACGACTAATTAATACATCTGAGAACCTTGCTATTAGAAGGGGAAAGAAAGATCAAAGACAAAAAAAATTCAGAAGGAAAGTAGAGGAGCAAGAGGCACCTGTCACAAACTAAAATGCTTCAATACAAATGCACAGAGCATAGGAAACCAACAAGGCGAATTGGAGCCCCTAAGACAGGAAGAGAAATATGATGTCATAGGCATCACAGAAACGTGGTGGGATGATACACGATTGGAATACAAGGCTTGAAGGATGCAACCTTTTTATAAGAAACAGACCTAATAGAAGAGGAGCAGGCCTGAACGGCCGCTGTGTTGAGTGAATGGAGAGGGTCGGGGAAGAGCGAGGAGTGAAATCCCCTCCAGCCGCCCGCTGCGAGCCAACGTTACTCACTCCTGTGCAGCAGCATGGGAGCGAGTACATAAGAGGAGGAGCATCGGGCATCGTTTGCCCGACAGCCGTTCCGTGTAAGTAAATGGGGCTTCAGCTAACTTCAATGAATTAAACTCTAAAGGTTCAGATGAATTACATTTTAGGATACTGAAGGTTGATTGAATGAAGGTAGCTGCTCCCAAATCTTCCATTCATCCTGCAAGGATGCTGAATGATTCACTACTTTCTGATATTACCAAAGATTTCAAAAACAGCAACAACCACTCAGCTTGTGATCTCCTCCTCCACCTTCCCTGTAACAGAGAAGGAGAACGGTCATCAACAGCAATCAGCACCTGCAACGAAGCAGAACTGAGAGCTCACTTCACGCTCAGAGGAGATCACTACAGCTCCTCCTCGTGGTTGGTAGGTTGGCACACTTTAGGATGCAGTTTCCCAAGTTAAACACTTTAGAAATGATCCCTGAAAGTATAGTCTTAACCTGCTATTCTCTGCATTGACTTCCCCCACCCTGCAGGCTACCACGTAGTATTGTGGAGAAGAACTTTAGTCCACCGCTCGCTTTCTCTCTGTTAGCTGTCCAGGCATCTAATACCAATATCAATGCGTACTGTATGGTATAGTGTAATATGGGAATTATTTCATTAACAGACTGGAGATTGGCGCTCAAGGAAAATAATTTGCATGTTCCCGGTGCGTTCTGGGAAGACTCGCCGCGGGCGGGCACATTGCTGGGTTTAGCTTGGTCTGGTGGCTCGGAGGACATTGCCACACCAGAGATTGGAGCTCGGGGAAGAGAATGTGCAGACCTGACATAATCTCGCAAGAGTTGTGCTGTCTTCCAGGTGCGCAAATCAAAGATGTGTCTGATCAAGACTCTTCAGTCTTTCAGACCACTACCCATTCCTACTGATACAAGTTGGGACAAATGACACTGCCCAAAAGGACCTTGCAACTATCTGCAGAGACTTTGAAGACCTCGGCAGGGAAATGAAGGAACTAGGAGCACAGGTGGTCTTGTCGTCCATCCTGCCAGTGGATGGCCACGGAGTAAGGAGATGGAACAGGACTCTACGGGTGAACAACTGACTACGTCGATGTTGCCGTCAGCAAAGATTTGGATTTCTAGACCATGGAGTGAATTACTCATATGATGAACTCCTTGCTAGAGATGGCTTGCAACTTACAAAGGCAGGTAAGCAAATACTTGACAGGTGCCTTGCTACACTCATCAGGAGAGCTTTAAGCTAGAACAATATGGGAAGGGAAGGGAAAGGCTAGGCAAAAATATACGACTAATTAATACATCTGAGAACCTTGCTATTAGAAGGGGAAAGAAAGATCAAAGACAAAAAAAATTCAGAAGGAAAGTAGAGGAGCAAGAGGCACCTGTCACAAACTAAAATGCTTCAATACAAATGCACAGAGCATAGGAAACCAACAAGGCGAATTGGAGCCCCTAAGACAGGAAGAGAAATATGATGTCATAGGCATCACAGAAACGTGGTGGGATGATACACGATTGGAATACAAGGCTTGAAGGATGCAACCTTTTTATAAGAAACAGACCTAATAGAAGAGGAGCAGGCCTGAACGGCCGCTGTGTTGAGTGAATGGAGAGGGTCGGGGAAGAGCGAGGAGTGAAATCCCCTCCAGCCGCCCGCTGCGAGCCAACGTTACTCACTCCTGTGCAGCAGCATGGGAGCGAGTACATAAGAGGAGGAGCATCGGGCATCGTTTGCCCGACAGCCGTTCCGTGTAAGTAAATGGGGCTTCAGCTAACTTCAATGAATTAAACTCTAAAGGTTCAGATGAATTACATTTTAGGATACTGAAGGTTGATTGAATGAAGGTAGCTGCTCCCAAATCTTCCATTCATCCTGCAAGGATGCTGAATGATTCACTACTTTCTGATATTACCAAAGATTTCAAAAACAGCAACAACCACTCAGCTTGTGATCTCCTCCTCCACCTTCCCTGTAACAGAGAAGGAGAACGGTCATCAACAGCAATCAGCACCTGCAACGAAGCAGAACTGAGAGCTCACTCCACGCTCAGAAGAGATCACTACAGCTCCTCCTCGTGGTTGGTAGGTTGGCACACTTTAGGATGCAGTTTCCCAAGTTAAACACTTTAGAAATGATCCCTGAAAGTATAGTCTTAACCTGCTATTCTCTGCATTGACTTCCCCCACCCTGCAGGCTACCACGTAGTATTGTGGAGAAGAACTTTAGTCCACCGCTCGCTTTCTCTCTGTTAGCTGTCCAGGCATCTAATACCAATATCCATGCGTACTGTATGTTATAGTGTAATATGGGAATCATTTCATTAACAGACCGGAGATTGGCGCTCAAGGAAAATAATTTGCATGTTCCCGGTGCGTTCTGGGAAGACTCGCCGCGGGCGGGCACATTGCTGGGTTTAGCTTGGTCTGGTGGCTCGGAGGACATCGCCACACCAGAGATTGGAGCTCGGGGAAGAGAATGTGCAGACCTGACATAATCTCGCAAGAGTTGTGCTGTCTTCCAGGTGCGCAAATCAAAGATGTGTCTGATCAAGACTCTTCAGTCTTTCAGACCACTACCCATTCCTACTGATACAAGTTGGGACAAATGACACTGCCCAAAAGGACCTTGCAACTATCTGCAGAGACTTTGAAGACCTCGGCAGGGAAATGAAGGAACTAGGAGCACAGGTGGTCTTGTCGTCCATCCTGCCAGTGGATGGCCACGGAGTAAGGAGATGGAACAGGACTCTACGGGTGAACAACTGACTACGTCGATGTTGCCGTCAGCAAAGATTTGGATTTCTAGACCATGGAGTGAATTACTCATATGATGAACTCCTTGCTAGAGATGGCTTGCAACTTACAAAGGCAGGTAAGCAAATACTTGACAGGTGCCTTGCTACACTCATCAGGAGAGCTTTAAGCTAGAACAATATGGGAAGGGAAGGGAAAGGCTAGGCAAAAATATACGACTAATTAATACATCTGAGAACCTTGCTATTAGAAGGGGAAAGAAAGATCAAAGACAAAAAAAATTCAGAAGGAAAGTAGAGGAGCAAGAGACACCTGTCACAAACTAAAATGCTTCAATACAAATGCACAGAGCATAGGAAACCAACAAGGCGAATTGGAGCCCCTAAGACAGGAAGAGAAATATGATGTCATAGGCATCACAGAAACGTGGTGGGATGATACACGATTGGAATACAAGGCTTGAAGGATGCAACCTTTTTATAAGAAACAGACCTAATAGAAGAGGAGCAGGCCTGAACGGCCGCTGTGTTGAGTGAATGGAGAGGGTTGGGGAAGAGCGAGGAGTGAAATCCCCTCCAGCCGCCGGCTGCGAGCCAACGTTACTCACTCCTGTGCAGCAGCATGGGAGCGAGTACATAAGAGGAGGAGCATCGGGCATCGTTTGCCCGACAGCCGTTTTGTGTAAGTAAATGGGGCTTCAGCTAACTTCAATGAATTAAACTCTAAAGGTTCAGATGAAGTACATTTTAGGATACTGAAGGTTGATTTAATGAAGGTAGCTGCTCCCAAATCTTCCATTCATCCTGCAAGGATGCTGAATGATTCACTACTTTCTGATATTACCAAAGATTTCAAAAACAGCAACAACCACTCAGCTTGTGATCTCCTCCTCCACCTTCCCCGTAACAGAGAAGGAGAACGGTCATCAACAGCAATCAGCACCTGCAACGAAGCAGAACTGAGAGCTCACTTCACGCTCAGAGGAGATCACTACAGCTCCTCCTCGTGGTTGGTAGGTTGGCACACTTTAGGATGCAGTTTCCCAAGTTAAACAATTTAGAAATGATCCCTGAAAGTATAGTCTTAACCTGCTATTCTCTGCATTGACTTCCCCCACCCTGCAGGCTACAACGTAGTATTGTGGAGAAGAACTTTAGTCCACCGCTCGCTTTCTCTCTGTTAGCTGTCCAGGCATCTAATACCAATATCCATGCGTACTGTATGGTATAGTGTAATATGGGAATCATTTCATTAACAGACCGGAGATTGGCGCTCAAGGAAAATAATTTGCATGTTCCCGGTGCGTTCTGGGAGGACTCGCCGCGGGCGGGCACATTGCTGGGTTTAGCTTGGTCTGGTGGCTCGGAGGACATCGCCACACCAGAGATTGGAGCTCGGGGAAGAGAATGTGCAGACCTGACATAATCTCGCAAGAGTTGTGCTGTCTTCCAGGTGCGCAAATCAAAGATGTGTCTGATCAAGACTCTTCAGTCTTTCAGACCACTACCCATTCCTACTGATACAAGTTGGGACAAATGACACTGCCCAAAAGGACCTTGCAACTATCTGCAGAGACTTTGAAGACCTCGGCAGGGAAATGAAGGAACTAGGAGCACAGGTGGTCTTGTCGTCCATCCTGCCAGTGGATGGCCACGGAGTAAGGAGATGGAACAGGACTCTACGGGTGAACAACTGACTACGTCGATGTTGCCGTCAGCAAAGATTTGGATTTCTAGACCATGGAGTGAATTACTCATATGATGAACTCCTTGCTAGAGATGGCTTGCAACTTACAAAGGCAGGTAAGCAAATACTTGACAGGTGCCTTGCTACACTCATCAGGAGAGCTTTAAGCTAGAACAATATGGGAAGGGAAGGGAAAGGTTAGGCAAAAATATACGACTAATTAATACATCTGAGAACCTTGCTATTAGAAGGGGAAAGAAAGATCAAAGACAAAAAAAATTCAGAAGGAAAGTAGAGGAGCAAGAGACACCTGTCACAAACTAAAATGCTTCAATACAAATGCACAGAGCATAGGAAACCAACAAGGCGAATTGGAGCCCCTAAGACAGGAAGAGAAATATGATGTCATAGGCATCACAGAAACGTGGTGGGATGATACACGATTGGAATACAAGGCTTGAAGGATGCAACCTTTTTATAAGAAACAGACCTAATAGAAGAGGAGCAGGCCTGAACGGCCGCTGTGTTGAGTGAATGGAGAGGGTCGGGGAAGAGCGAGGAGTGAAATCCCCTCCAGCCGCCCGCTGCGAGCCAACGTTACTCACTCCTGTGCAGCAGCATGGGAGCGAGTACATAAGAGGAGGAGCATCGGGCATCGTTTGCCCGACAGCCGTTCCGTGTAAGTAAATGGGGCTTCAGCTAACTTCAATGAATTAAACTCTAAAGGTTCAGATGAATTACATTTTAGGATACTGAAGGTTGATTGAATGAAGGTAGCTGCTCCCAAATCTTCCATTCATCCTGCAAGGATGCTGAATGATTCACTACTTTCTGATATTACTAAAGATTTCAAAAACAGCAACAACCACTCAGCTTGTGATCTCCTCCTCCACCTTCCCTGTAACAGAGAAGGAGAACAGTCATCAACAGCAATCAGCACCTGCAACGAAGCAGAACTGAGAGCTCACTTCACGCTCAGAGGAGATCACTACAGCTCCTCCTCGTGGTTGGTAGGTTGGCACACTTTAGGATGCAGTTTCCCAAGTTAAACACTTTAGAAATGATCCCTGAAAGTATAGTCTTAACCTGCTATTCTCTGCATTGACTTCCCCCACCCTGCAGGCTACCACGTAGTATTGTGGAGAAGAACTTTAGTCCACCGCTCGCTTTCTCTCTGTTAGCTGTCCAGGCATCTAATACCAATATCCATGCGTACTGTATGGTATAGTGTAATATGGGAATCATTTCATTAACAGACCGGAGATTGGCGCTCAAGGAAAATAATTTGCATGTTCCCGGTGCGTTCTGGGAAGACTCGCCGCGGGCAGGCACATTGCTAGGTTTAGCTTGGTCTGGTGGCTCGGAGGACATCGCCACACCAGAGATTGGAGCTCGGGGAAGAGAATGTGCAGACCTGACATAATCTCGCAAGAGTTGTGCTGTCTTCCAGGTGCGCAAATCAAAGATGTGTCTGATCAAGACTCTTCAGTCTTTCAGACCACTACCCATTCCTACTGATACAAGTTGGGACAAATGACACTGCCCAAAAGGACCTTGCAACTATCTGCAGAGACTTTGAAGACCTCGGCAGGGAAATGAAGGAACTAGGAGCACAGGTGGTCTTGTCGTCCATCCTGCCAGTGGATGGCCACGGAGTAAGGAGATGGAACAGGACTCTACGGGTGAACAACTGACTACGTCGATGTTGCCGTCAGCAAAGATTTGGATTTCTAGACCATGGAGTGAATTACTCATATGATGAACTCCTTGCTAGAGATGGCTTGCAACTTACAAAGGCAGGTAAGCAAATACTTGACAGGTGCCTTGCTACACTCATCAGGAGAGCTTTAAGCTAGAACAATATGGGAAGGGAAGGGAAAGGCTAGGCAAAAATATACGACTAATTAATACATCTGAGAACCTTGCTATTAGAAGGGGAAAGAAAGATCAAAGACAAAAAAAATTCAGAAGGAAAGTAGAGGAGCAAGAGACACCTGTCACAAACTAAAATGCTTCAATACAAATGCACAGAGCATAGGAAACCAACAAGGCGAATTGGAGCCCCTAAGACAGGAAGAGAAATATGATGTCATAGGCATCACAGAAACGTGGTGGGATGATACACGATTGGAATACAAGGCTTGAAGGATGCAACCTTTTTATAAGAAACAGACCTAATAGAAGAGGAGCAGGCCTGAACGGCCGCTGTGTTGAGTGAATGGAGAGGGTCGGGGAAGAGCGAGGAGTGAAATCCCCTCCAGCCGCCCGCTGCGAGCCAACGTTACTCACTCCTGTGCAGCAGCATGGGAGCGAGTACATAAGAGGAGGAGCATCGGGCATCGTTTGCCCAACAGCCGTTCCGTGTAAGTAAATGGGGCTTCAGCTAACTTCAATGAATTAAACTCTAAAGGTTCAGATGAATTACATTTTAGGATACTGAAGGTTGATTGAATGAAGGTAGCTGCTCCCAAATCTTCCATTCATCCTGCAAGGATGCTGAATGATTCACTACTTTCTGATATTACCAAAGATTTCAAAAACAGCAACAACCACTCAGCTTGTGATCTCCTCCTCCACCTTCCCTGTAACAGAGAAGGAAAACGGTCATCAACAGCAATCAGCACCTGCAACGAAGCAGAACTGAGAGCTCACTTCACACTCAGAGGAGATCACTACAGCTCCTCCTCGTGGTTGGTAGGTTGGCACACTTTAGGATGCAGTTTCCCAAGTTAAACACTTTAGAAATGATCCCTGAA
Source organism: Eleutherodactylus coqui (assembly GCF_035609145.1). Lineage (NCBI taxonomy): Eukaryota > Metazoa > Chordata > Amphibia > Anura > Eleutherodactylidae > Eleutherodactylus > Eleutherodactylus coqui. The sequence goes on along the minus strand of NC_089837.1, from coordinate 329,248,707 downwards.
AGTATAGTCTTAACCTGCTATTCTCTACATTGACTTCCCCCACCCTGCAGGCTACCACGTAGTATTGTGGAGAAGAACTTTAGTCCACCGCTCGCTTTCTCTCTGTTAGCTGTCCAGGCATCTAATACCAATATCCATGCGTACTGTATGGTATAGTGTAATATGGGAATCATTTCATTAACAGACCGGAGATTGGCGCTCAAGGAAAATAATTTGCATGTTCCCGGTGCGTTCTGGGAAGACTCGCCGCGGGCGGGCACATTGCTGGGTTTAGCTTGGTCTGGTGGCTCGGAGGACATCGCCACACCAGAGATTGGAGCTCGGGGAAGAGAATGTGCAGACCTGACATAATCTCGCAAGAGTTGTGCTGTCTTCCAGGTGCGCAAATCAAAGATGTGTCTGATCAAGACTCTTCAGTCTTTCAGACCACTACCCATTCCTACTGATACAAGTTGGGACAAATGACACTGCCCAAAAGGACCTTGCAACTATCTGCAGAGACTTTGAAGACCTCGGCAGGGAAATGAAGGAACTAGGAGCACAGGTGGTCTTGTCGTCCATCCTGCCAGTGGATGGCCACGGAGTAAGGAGATGGAACAGGACTCTACGGGTGAACAACTGACTACGTCGATGTTGCCGTCAGCAAAGATTTGGATTTCTAGACCATGGAGTGAATTACTCATATGATGAACTCCTTGCTAGAGATGGCTTGCAACTTACAAAGGCAGGTAAGCAAATACTTGACAGGTGCCTTGCTACACTCATCAGGAGAGCTTTAAGCTAGAACAATATGGGAAGGGAAGGGAAAGGCTAGGCAAAAATATACGACTAATTAATACATCTGAGAACCTTGCTATTAGAAGGGGAAAGAAAGATCAAAGACAAAAAAAATTCAGAAGGAAAGTAGAGGAGCAAGAGACACCTGTCACAAACTAAAATGCTTCAATACAAATGCACAGAGCATAGGAAACCAACAAGGCGAATTGGAGCCCCTAAGACAGGAAGAGAAATATGATGTCATAGGCATCACAGAAACGTGGTGGGATGATACACGATTGGAATACAAGGCTTGAAGGATGCAACCTTTTTATAAGAAACAGACCTAATAGAAGAGGAGCAGGCCTGAACGGCCGCTGTGTTGAGTGAATGGAGAGGGTCGGGGAAGAGCGAGGAGTGAAATCCCCTCCAGCCGCCCGCTGCGAGCCAACGTTACTCACTCCTGTGCAGCAGCATGGGAGCGAGTACATAAGAGGAGGAGCATCGGGCATCGTTTGCCCGACAGCCGTTCCGTGTAAGTAAATGGGGCTTCAGCTAACTTCAATGAATTAAACTCTAAAGGTTCAGATGAATTACATTTTAGGATACTGAAGGTTGATTGAATGAAGGTAGCTGCTCCCAAATCTTCCATTCATCCTGCAAGGATGCTGAATGATTCACTACTTTCTGATATTACTAAAGATTTCAAAAACAGCAACAACCACTCACCTTGTGATCTCCTCCTCCACCTTCCCTGTAACAGAGAAGGAGAACGGTCATCAACAGCAATCAGCACCTGCAACGAAGCAGAACTGAGAGCTCACTTCACGCTCAGAGGAGATCACTACAGCTCCTCCTCGTGGTTGGTAGGTTGGCACACTTTAGGATGCAGTTTCCCAAGTTAAACACTTTAGAAATGATCCCTGAAAGTATAGTCTTAACCTGCTATTCTCTGCATTGACTTCCCCCACCCTGCAGGCTACCACGTAGTATTGTGGAGAAGAACTTTAGTCCACCGCTCGCTTTCTCTCTGTTAGCTGTCCAGGCATCTAATACCAATATCCATGCGTACTGTATGGTATAGTGTAATATGGGAATCATTTCATTAACAGACCGGAGATTGGCGCTCAAGGAAAATAATTTGCATGTTCCCGGTGCGTTCTGGGAAGACTCGCCGCGGGCGGGCACATTGCTGGGTTTAGCTTGGTCTGGTGGCTCGGAGGACATCGCCACACCAGAGATTGGAGCTCGGGGAAGAGAATGTGCAGACCTGACATAATCTCGCAAGAGTTGTGCTGTCTTCCAGGTGCGCAAATCAAAGATGTGTCTGATCAAGACTCTTCAGTCTTTCAGACCACTACCCATTCCTACTGATACAAGTTGGGACAAATGACACTGCCCAAAAGGACCTTGCAACTATCTGCAGAGACTTTGAAGACCTCGGCAGGGAAATGAAGGAACTAGGAGCACAGGTGGTCTTGTCGTCCATCCTGCCAGTGGATGGCCACGGAGTAAGGAGATGGAACAGGACTCTACGGGTGAACAACTGACTACGTCGATGTTGCCGTCAGCAAAGATTTGGATTTCTAGACCATGGAGTGAATTACTCATATGATGAACTCCTTGCTAGAGATGGCTTGCAACTTACAAAGGCAGGTAAGCAAATACTTGACAGGTGCCTTGCTACACTCATCAGGAGAGCTTTAAGCTAGAACAATATGGGAAGGGAAGGGAAAGGCTAGGCAAAAATATACGACTAATTAATACATCTGAGAACCTTGCTATTAGAAGGGGAAAGAAAGATCAAAGACAAAAAAAATTCAGAAGGAAAGTAGAGGAGCAAGAGACACCTGTCACAAACTAAAATGCTTCAATACAAATGCACAGAGCATAGGAAACCAACAAGGCGAATTGGAGCCCCTAAGACAGGAAGAGAAATATGATGTCATAGGCATCACAGAAACGTGGTGGGATGATACACGATTGGAATACAAGGCTTGAAGGATGCAACCTTTCTATAAGAAACAGACCTAATAGAAGAGGAGCAGGCCTGAACGGCCGCTGTGTTGAGTGAATGGAGAGGGTCGGGGAAGAGCGAGGAGTGAAATCCCCTCCAGCCGCCCGCTGCGAGCCAACGTTACTCACTCCTGTGCAGCAGCATGGGAGCGAGTACATAAGAGGAGGAGCATCGGGCATCGTTTGCCCGACAGCCGTTCCGTGTAAGTAAATGGGGCTTCAGCTAACTTCAATGAATTAAACTCTAAAGGTTCAGATGAATTACATTTTAGGATACTGAAGGTTGATTGAATGAAGGTAGCTGCTCCCAAATCTTCCATTCATCCTGCAAGGATGCTGAATGATTCACTACTTTCTGATATTACCAAAGATTTCAAAAACAGCAACAACCACTCAGCTTGTGATCTCCTCCTCCACCTTCCCTGTAACAGAGAAGGAAAACGGTCATCAACAGCAATCAGCACCTGCAACGAAGCAGAACTGAGAGCTCACTTCACGCTCAGAGGAGATCACTACAGCTCCTCCTCGTGGTTGGTAGGTTGGCACACTTTAGGATGCAGTTTCCCAAGCTAAACACTTTAGAAATGATCCCTGAAAGTATAGTCTTAACCTGCTATTCTCTGCATTGACTTCCCCCACCCTGCAGGCTACCACGTAGTATTGTGGAGAAGAACTTTAGTCCACCGCTCGCTTTCTCTCTGTTAGCTGTCCAGGCATCTAATACCAATATCCATGCGTACTGTATGGTATAGTGTAATATGGGAATCATTTCATTAACAGACCGGAGATTGGCGCTCAAGGAAAATAATTTGCATGTTCCCGGTGCGTTCTGGGAGGACTCGCCGCGGGCGGGCACATTGCTGGGTTTAGCTTGGTCTGGTGGCTCGGAGGACATCGCCACACCAGAGATTGGAGCTCGGGGAAGAGAATGTGCAGACCTGACATAATCTCGCAAGAGTTGTGCTGTCTTCCAGGTGCGCAAATCAAAGATGTGTCTGATCAAGACTCTTCAGTCTTTCAGACCACTACCCATTCCTACTGATACAAGTTGGGACAAATGACACTGCCCAAAAGGACCTTGCAACTATCTGCAGAGACTTTGAAGACCTCGGCAGGGAAATGAAGGAACTAGGAGCACAGGTGGTCTTGTCGTCCATCCTGCCAGTGGATGGCCACGGAGTAAGGAGATGGAACAGGACTCTACGGGTGAACAACTGACTACGTCGATGTTGCCGTCAGCAAAGATTTGGATTTCTAGACCATGGAGTGAATTACTCATATGATGAACTCCTTGCTAGAGATGGCTTGCAACTTACAAAGGCAGGTAAGCAAATACTTGACAGGTGCCTTGCTACACTCATCAGGAGAGCTTTAAGCTAGAACAATATGGGAAGGGAAGGGAAAGGCTAGGCAAAAATATACGACTAATTAATACATCTGAGAACCTTGCTATTAGAAGGGGAAAGAAAGATCAAAGACAAAAAAAATTCAGAAGGAAAGTAGAGGAGCAAGAGACACCTGTCACAAACTAAAATGCTTCAATACAAATGCACAGAGCATAGGAAACCAACAAGGCGAATTGGAGCCCCTAAGACAGGAAGAGAAATATGATGTCATAGGCATCACAGAAACGTGGTGGGATGATACACGATTGGAATACAAGGCTTGAAGGATGCAACCTTTTTATAAGAAACAGACCTAATAGAAGAGGAGCAGGCCTGAACGGCCGCTGTGTTGAGTGAATGGAGAGGGTCGGGGAAGAGCGAGGAGTGAAATCCCCTCCAGCCGCCCGCTGCGAGCCAACGTTACTCACTCCTGTGCAGCAGCATGGGAGCGAGTACATAAGAGGAGGAGCATCGGGCATCGTTTGCCCGACAGCCGTTCCGTGTAAGTAAATGGGGCTTCAGCTAACTTCAATGAATTAAACTCTAAAGGTTCAGATGAATTACATTTTAGGATACTGAAGGTTGATTGAATGAAGGTAGCTGCTCCCAAATCTTCCATTCATCCTGCAAGGATGCTGAATGATTCACTACTTTCTGATATTACCAAAGATTTCAAAAACAGCAACAACCACTCAGCTTGTGATCTCCTCCTCCACCTTCCCTGTAACAGAGAAGGAGAACGGTCATCAACAGCAATCAGCACCTGCAACGAAGCAGAACTGAGAGCTCACTTCACGCTCAGAGGAGATCACTACAGCTCCTCCTCGTGGTTGGTAGGTTGGCACACTTTAGGATGCAGTTTCCCAAGTTAAACACTTTAGAAATGATCCCTGAAAGTATAGTCTTAACCTGCTATTCTCTGCATTGACTTCCCCCACCCTGCAGGCTACCACGTAGTATTGTGGAGAAGAACTTTAGTCCACCGCTCGCTTTCTCTCTGTTAGCTGTCCAGGCATCTAATACCAATATCCATGCGTACTGTATGGTATAGTGTAATATGGGAATCATTTCATTAACAGACCGGAGATTGGCGCTCAAGGAAAATAATTTGCATGTTCCCGGTGCGTTCTGGGAGGACTCGCCGCGGGCGGGCACATTGCTGGGTTTAGCTTGGTCTGGTGGCTCGGAGGACATCGCCACACCAGAGATTGGAGCTCGGGGAAGAGAATGTGCAGACCTGACATAATCTCGCAAGAGTTGTGCTGTCTTCCAGGTGCGCAAATCAAAGATGTGTCTGATCAAGACTCTTCAGTCTTTCAGACCACTACCCATTCCTACTGATACAAGTTGGGACAAATGACACTGCCCAAAAGGACCTTGCAACTATCTGCAGAGACTTTGAAGACCTCGGCAGGGAAATGAAGGAACTAGGAGCACAGGTGGTCTTGTCGTCCATCCTGCCAGTGGATGGCCACGGAGTAAGGAGATGGAACAGGACTCTACGGGTGAACAACTGACTACGTCGATGTTGCCGTCAGCAAAGATTTGGATTTCTAGACCATGGAGTGAATTACTCATATGATGAACTCCTTGCTAGAGATGGCTTGCAACTTACAAAGGCAGGTAAGCAAATACTTGACAGGTGCCTTGCTACACTCATCAGGAGAGCTTTAAGCTAGAACAATATGGGAAGGGAAGGGAAAGGCTAGGCAAAAATATACGACTAATTAATACATCTGAGAACCTTGCTATTAGAAGGGGAAAGAAAGATCAAAGACAAAAAAAATTCAGAAGGAAAGTAGAGGAGCAAGAGACACCTGTCACAAACTAAAATGCTTCAATACAAATGCACAGAGCATAGGAAACCAACAAGGCGAATTGGAGCCCCTAAGACAGGAAGAGAAATATGATGTCATAGGCATCACAGAAACGTGGTGGGATGATACACGATTGGAATACAAGGCTTGAAGGATGCAACCTTTTTATAAGAAACAGACCTAATAGAAGAGGAGCAGGCCTGAACGGCCGCTGTGTTGAGTGAATGGAGAGGATCGGGGAAGAGCGAGGAGTGAAATCCCCTCCAGCCGCCCGCTGCGAGCCAACGTTACTCACTCCTGTGCAGCAGCATGGGAGCGAGTACATAAGAGGAGGAGCATCGGGCATCGTTTGCCCGACAGCCGTTCCGTGTAAGTAAATGGGGCTTCAGCTAACTTCAATGAATTAAACTCTAAAGGTTCAGATGAATTACATTTTAGGATACTGAAGGTTGATTGAATGAAGGTAGCTGCTCCCAAATCTTCCATTCATCCTGCAAGGATGCTGAATGATTCACTACTTTCTGATATTACCAAAGATTTCAAAAACAGCAACAACCACTCAGCTTGTGATCTCCTCCTCCACCTTCCCTGTAACAGAGAAGGAGAACGGTCATCAACAGCAATCAGCACCTGCAACGAAGCAGAACTGAGAGCTCACTTCACGCTCAGAGGAGATCACTACAGCTCCTCCTCGTGGTTGGTAGGTTGGCACACTTTAGGATGCAGTTTCCCAAGTTAAACACTTTAGAAATGATCCCTGAAAGTATAGTCTTAACCTGCTATTCTCTGCATTGACTTCCCCCACCCTGCAGGCTACCACGTAGTATTGTGGAGAAGAACTTTAGTCCACCGCTCGCTTTCTCTCTGTTAGCTGTCCAGGCATCTAATACCAATATCCATGCGTACTGTATGGTATAGTGTAATATGGGAATCATTTCATTAACAGACCGGAGATTGGCGCTCAAGGAAAATAATTTGCATGTTCCCGGTGCGTTCTGGGAAGACTCGCCGCGGGCGGGCACATTCCTGGGTTTAGCTTGGTCTGGTGGCTCGGAGGACATCGCCACACCAGAGATTGGAGCTCGGGGAAGAGAATGTGCAGACCTGACATAATCTCGCAAGAGTTGTGCTGTCTTCCAGGTGCGCAAATCAAAGATGTGTCTGATCAAGACTCTTCAGTCTTTCAGACCACTACCCATTCCTACTGATACAAGTTGGGACAAATGACACTGCCCAAAAGGACCTTGCAACTATCTGCAGAGACTTTGAAGACCTCGGCAGGGAAATGAAGGAACTAGGAGCACAGGTGGTCTTGTCGTCCATCCTGCCAGTGGATGGCCACGGAGTAAGGAGATGGAACAGGACTCTACGGGTGAACAACTGACTACGTCGATGTTGCCGTCAGCAAAGATTTGGATTTCTAGACCATGGAGTGAATTACTCATATGATGAACTCCTTGCTAGAGATGGCTTGCAACTTACAAAGGCAGGTAAGCAAATACTTGACAGGTGCCTTGCTACACTCATCAGGAGAGCTTTAAGCTAGAACAGTATGGGAAGGGAAGGGAAAGGCTAGGCAAAAATATACGACTAATTAATACATCTGAGAACCTTGCTATTAGAAGGGGAAAGAAAGATCAAAGACAAAAAAAATTCAGAAGGAAAGTAGAGGAGCAAGAGACACCTGTCACAAACTAAAATGCTTCAATACAAATGCACAGAGCATAGGAAACCAACAAGGCGAATTGGAGCCCCTAAGACAGGAAGAGAAATATGATGTCATAGGCATCACAGAAACGTGGTGGGATGATACACGATTGGAATACAAGGCTTGAAGGATGCAACCTTTTTATAAGAAACAGACCTAATAGAAGAGGAGCAGGCCTGAACGGCCGCTGTGTTGAGTGAATGGAGAGGGTCGGGGAAGAGCGAGGAGTGAAATCCCCTCCAGCCGCCCGCTGCGAGCCAACGTTACTCACTCCTGTGCAGCAGCATGGGAGCGAGTACATAAGAGGAGGAGCATCGGGCATCGTTTGCCCGACAGCCGTTCCGTGTAAGTAAATGGGGCTTCAGCTAACTTCAATGAATTAAACTCTAAAGGTTCAGATGAATTACATTTTAGGATACTGAAGGTTGATTGAATGAAGGTAGCTGCTCCCAAATCTTCCATTCATCCTGCAAGGATGCTGAATGATTCACTACTTTCTGATATTACCAAAGATTTCAAAAACAGCAACAACCACTCAGCTTGTGATCTCCTCCTCCACCTTCCCTGTAACAGAGAAGAAAAACGGTCATCAACAGCAATCAGCACCTGCAACGAAGCAGAACTGAGAGCTCACTTCACGCTCAGAGGAGATCACTACAGCTCCTCCTCGTGGTTGGTAGGTTGGCACACTTTAGGATGCAGTTTCCCAAGTTAAACACTTTAGAAATGATCCCTGAAAGTATAGTCTTAACCTGCTATTCTCTGCATTGACTTCCCCCACCCTGCAGGCTACCACGTAGTATTGTGGAGAAGAACTTTAGTCCACCGCTCGCTTTCTCTCTGTTAGCTGTCCAGGCATCTAATACCAATATCCATGCGTACTGTATGGTATAGTGTAATATGGGAATCATTTCATTAACAGACCGGAGATTGGCGCTCAAGGAAAATAATTTGCATGTTCCCGGTGCGTTCTGGGAAGACTCGCCGCGGGCGGGCACATTGCTGGGTTTAGCTTGGTCTGGTGGCTCGGAGGACATCGCCACACCAGAGATTGGAGCTCGGGGAAGAGAATGTGCAGACCTGACATAATCTCGCAAGAGTTGTGCTGTCTTCCAGGTGCGCAAATCAAAGATGTGTCTGATCAAGACTCTTCAGTCTTTCAGACCACTACCCATTCCTACTGATACAAGTTGGGACAAATGACACTGCCCAAAAGGACCTTGCAACTATCTGCAGAGACTTTGAAGACCTCGGCAGGGAAATGAAGGAACTAGGAGCACAGGTGGTCTTGTCGTCCATCCTGCCAGTGGATGGCCACGGAGTAAGGAGATGGAACAGGACTCTACGGGTGAACAACTGACTATGTCGATGTTGCCGTCAGCAAAGATTTGGATTTCTAGACCATGGAGTGAATTACTCATATGATGAACTCCTTGCTAGAGATGGCTTGCAACTTACAAAGGCAGGTAAGCAAATACTTGACAGGTGCCTTGCTACACTCATCAGGAGAGCTTTAAGCTAGAACAATATGGGAAGGGAAGGGAAAGGCTAGGCAAAAATATACGACTAATTAATACATCTGAGAACCTTGCTATTAGAAGGGGAAAGAAAGATCAAAGACAAAAAAAATTCAGAAGGAAAGTAGAGGAGCAAGAGACACCTGTCACAAACTAAAATGCTTCAATACAAATGCACAGAGCATAGGAAACCAACAAGGCGAATTGGAGCCCCTAAGACAGGAAGAGAAATATGATGTCATAGGCATCACAGAAACGTGGTGGGATGATACACAATTGGAATACAAGGCTTGAAGGATGCAACCTTTTTATAAGAAACAGACCTAATAGAAGAGGAGCAGGCCTGAACGGCCGCTGTGTTGAGTGAATGGAGAGGGTCGGGGAAGAGCGAGGAGTGAAATCCCCTCCAGCCGCCCGCTGCGAGCCAACGTTACTCACTCCTGTGCAGCAGCATGGGAGCGAGTACATAAGAGGAGGAGCATCGGGCATCGTTTGCCCGACAGCCGTTCCGTGTAAGTAAATGGGGCTTCAGCTAACTTCAATGAATTAAACTCTAAAGGTTCAGATGAATTACATTTTAGGATACTGAAGGTTGATTGAATGAAGGTAGCTGCTCCCAAATCTTCCATTCATCCTGCAAGGATGCTGAATGATTCACTACTTTCTGATATTACCAAAGATTTCAAAAACAGCAACAACCACTCAGCTTGTGATCTCCTCCTCCACCTTCCCTGTAACTGAGAAGGAGAACGGTCATCAACAGCAATCAGCACCTGCAACGAAGCAGAACTGAGAGCTCACTTCACGCTCAGAGGAGATCACTACAGCTCCTCCTCGTGGTTGGTAGGTTGGCACACTTTAGGATGCAGTTTCCCAAGTTAAACACTTTAGAAATGATCCCTGAAAGTATAGTCTTAACCTGCTATTCTCTGCATTGACTTCCCCCACCCTGCAGGCTACCACGTAGTATTGTGGAGAAGAACTTTAGTCCACCGCTCGCTTTCTCTCTGTTAGCTGTCCAGGCATCTAATACCAATATCCATGCGTACTGTATGGTATAGTGTAATATGGGAATCATTTCATTAACAGACCGGAGATTGGCGCTCAAGGAAAATAATTTGCATGTTCCCGGTGCGTTCTGGGAAGACTCGCCGCGGGCGGGCACATTCCTGGGTTTAGCTTGGTCTGGTGGCTCGGAGGACATCGCCACACCAGAGATTGGAGCTCGGGGAAGAGAATGTGCAGACCTGACATAATCTCGCAAGAGTTGTGCTGTCTTCCAGGTGCGCAAATCAAAGATGTGTCTGATCAAGACTCTTCAGTCTTTCAGACCACTACCCATTCCTACTGATACAAGTTGGGACAAATGACACTGCCCAAAAGGACCTTGCAACTATCTGCAGAGACTTTGAAGACCTCGGCAGGGAAATGAAGGAACTAGGAGCACAGGTGGTCTTGTCGTCCATCCTGCCAGTGGATGGCCACGGAGTAAGGAGATGGAACAGGACTCTACGGGTGAACAACTGACTACGTCGATGTTGCCGTCAGCAAAGATTTGGATTTCTAGACCATGGAGTGAATTACTCATATGATGAACTCCTTGCTAGAGATGGCTTGCAACTTACAAAGGCAGGTAAGCAAATACTTGACAGGTGCCTTGCTACACTCATCAGGAGAGCTTTAAGCTAGAACAATATGGGAAGGGAAGGGAAAGGCTAGGCAAAAATATACGACTAATTAATACATCTGAGAACCTTGCTATTAGAAGGGGAAAGAAAGATCAAAGACAAAAAAAATTCAGAAGGAAAGTAGAGGAGCAAGAGACACCTGTCACAAACTAAAATGCTTCAATACAAATGCACAGAGCATAGGAAACCAACAAGGCGAATTGGAGCCCCTAAGACAGGAAGAGAAATATGATGTCATAGGCATCACAGAAACGTGGTGGGATGATACACGATTGGAATACAAGGCTTGAAGGATGCAACCTTTTTATAAGAAACAGACCTAATAGAAGAGGAGCAGGCCTGAACGGCCACTGTGTTGAGTGAATGGAGAGGGTCGGGGAAGAGCGAGGAGTGAAATCCCCTCCAGCCGCCCGCTGCGAGCCAACGTTACTCACTCCTGTGCAGCAGCATGGGAGCGAGTACATAAGAGGAGGAGCATCGGGCATCGTTTGCCCGACAGCCGTTCCGTGTAAGTAAATGGGGCTTCAGCTAACTTCAATGAATTAAACTCTAAAGGTTCAGATGAATTACATTTTAGGATACTGAAGGTTGATTGAATGAAGGTAGCTGCTCCCAAATCTTCCATTCATCCTGCAAGGATGCTGAATGATTCACTACTTTCTGATATTACCAAAGACTTCAAAAACAGCATCAACCACTCAGCTTGTGATCTCCTCCTCCACCTTCCCTGTAACAGAGAAGGAGAACGGTCATCAACAGCAATCAGCACCTGCAACGAAGCAGAACTGAGAGCTCACTTCACGCTCAGAGGAGATCACTACAGCTCCTCCTCCTGGTTGGTAGGTTGGCACACTTTAGGATGCAGTTTCCCAAGTTAAACACTTTAGAAATGATCCCTGAAAGTATAGTCTTAACCTGCTAATCTCTGCATTGACTTCCCCCACCCTGCAGGCTACCACGTAGTATTGTGGAGAAGAACTTTAGTCCACCGCTCGCTTTCTTTCTGTTAGCTGTCCAGGCATCTAATACCAATATCCATGCGTACTGTATGGTATAGTGTAATATGGGAATCATTTCATTAACAGACCGGAGATTGGCGCTCAAGGAAAATAATTTGCATGTTCCCGGTGCGTTCTGGGAGGACTCGCCGCGGGCGGGCACATTGCTGGGTTTAGCTTGGTCTGGTGGCTCGGAGGACATCGCCACACCAGAGATTGGAGCTCGGGGAAGAGAATGTGCAGACCTGACATAATCTCGCAAGAGTTGTGCTGTCTTCCAGGTGCGCAAATCAAAGATGTGTCTGATCAAGACTCTTCAGTCTTTCAGACCACTACCCATTCCTACTGATACAAGTTGGGACAAATGACACTGCCCAAAAGGACCTTGCAACTATCTGCAGAGACTTTGAAGACCTCGGCAGGGAAATGAAGGAACTAGGAGCACAGGTGGTCTTGTCGTCCATCCTGCCAGTGGATGGCCACGGAGTAAGGAGATGGAACAGGACTCTACGGGTGAACAACTGACTACGTCGATGTTGCCGTCAGCAAAGATTTGGATTTCTAGACCATGGAGTGAATTACTCATATGATGAACTCCTTGCTAGAGATGGCTTGCAACTTACAAAGGCAGGTAAGCAAATACTTGACAGGTGCCTTGCTACACTCATCAGGAGAGCTTTAAGCTAGAACAATATGGGAAGGGAAGGGAAAGGCTAGGCAAAAATATACGACTAATTAATACATCTGAGAACCTTGCTATTAGAAGGGGAAAGAAAGATCAAAGACAAAAAAAATTCAGAAGGAAAGTAGAGGAGCAAGAGACACCTGTCACAAACTAAAATGCTTCAATACAAATGCACAGAGCATAGGAAACCAACAAGGCGAATTGGAGCCCCTAAGACAGGAAGAGAAATATGATGTCATAGGCATCACAGAAACGTGGTGGGATGATACACGATTGGAATACAAGGCTTGAAGGATGCAACCTTTTTATAAGAAACAGACCTAATAGAAGAGGAGCAGGCCTGAACGGCCACTGTGTTGAATGAATGGAGAGGGTCGGGGAAGAGCGAGGAGTGAAATCCCCTCCAGCCGCCCGCTGCGAGCCAACGTTACTCACTCCTGTGCAGCAGCATGGGAGCGAGTACATAAGAGGAGGAGCATCGGGCATCGTTTGCCCGACAGCTGTTCCGTGTAAGTAAATGGGGCTTCAGCTAACTTCAATGAATTAAACTCTAAAGATTCAGATGAATTACATTTTAGAATACTGAAGGTTGATTGAATGAAGGTAGCTGCTCCCAAATCTTCCATTCATCCTGCAAGGATGCTGAATGATTCACTACTTTCTGATATTACCAAAGACTTCAAAAACAGCAACAACCACTCAGCTTGTGATCTCCTCCTCCACCTTCCCTGTAACAGAGAAGGAGAACGGTCATCAACAGCAATCAGCACCTGCAACGAAGCAGAACTGAGAGCTCACTTCACGCTCAGAGGAGATCACTACAGCTCCTCCTCATGGTTGGTAGGTTGGCACACTTTAGGATGCAGTTTCCCAAGTTAAACACTTTAGAAATGATCCCTGAAAGTATAGTCTTAACCTGCTATTCTCTGCATTGACTTCCCCCACCCTGCAGGCTACCACGTAGTATTGTGGAGAAGAACTTTAGTCCACCGCTCGCTTTCTCTCTGTTAGCTGTCCAGGCATCTAATACCAATATCCATGCGTACTGTATGGTATAGTGTAATATGGGAATCATTTCATTAACAGACCGGAGATTGGCGCTCAAGGAAAATAATTTGCATGTTCCCGGTGCGTTCTGGGAGGACTCGCCGCGGGCGGGCACATTGCTGGGTTTAGCTTGGTCTGGTGGCTCGGAGGACATCGCCACACCAGAGATTGGAGCTCGGGGAAGAGAATGTGCAGACCTGACATAATCTCGCAAGAGTTGTGCTGTCTTCCAGGTGCGCAAATCAAAGATGTGTCTGATCAAGACTCTTCAGTCTTTCAGACCACTACCCATTCCTACTGATACAAGTTGGGACAAATGACACTGCCCAAAAGGACCTTGCAACTATCTGCAGAGACTTTGAAGACCTCGGCAGGGAAATGAAGGAACTAGGAGCACAGGTGGTCTTGTCGTCCATCCTGCCAGTGGATGGCCACGGAGTAAGGAGATGGAACAGGACTCTACGGGTGAACAACTGACTACGTCGATGTTGCCGTCAGCAAAGATTTGGATTTCTAGACCATGGAGTGAATTACTCATATGATGAACTCCTTGCTAGAGATGGCTTGCAACTTACAAAGGCAGGTAAGCAAATACTTGACAGGTGCCTTGCTACACTCATCAGGAGAGCTTTAAGCTAGAACAATATGGGAAGGGAAGGGAAAGGCTAGGCAAAAATATACGACTAATTAATACATCTGAGAACCTTGCTATTAGAAGGGGAAAGAAAGATCAAAGACAAAAAAAATTCAGAGGGAAAGTAGAGGAGCAAGAGACACCTGTCACAAACTAAAATGCTTCAATACAAATGCACAGAGCATAGGAAACCAACAAGGCGAATTGGAGCCCCTAAGACAGGAAGAGAAATATGATGTCATAGGCATCACAGAAACGTGGTGGGATGATACACGATTGGAATACAAGGCTTGAAGGATGCAACCTTTTTATAAGAAACAGACCTAATAGAAGAGGAGCAGGCCTGAACGGCCGCTGTGTTGAGTGAATGGAGAGGGTCGGGGAAGAGCGAGGAGTGAAATCCCCTCCAGCCGCCCGCTGCGAGCCAACGTTACTCACTCCTGTGCAGCAGCATGGGAGCGAGTACATAAGAGGAGGAGCATCGGGCATCGTTTGCCCGACAGCCGTTCCGTGTAAGTAAATGGGGCTTCAGCTAACTTCAATGAATTAAACTCTAAAGGTTCAGATGAATTACATTTTAGGATACTGAAGGTTGATTGAATGAAGGTAGCTGCTCCCAAATCTTCCATTCATCCTGCAAGGATGCTGAATGATTCACTACTTTCTGATATTACCAAAGATTTCAAAAACAGCAACAACCACTCAGCTTGTGATCTCCTCCTCCACCTTCCCTGTAACAGAGAAGGAAAACGGTCATCAACAGCAATCAGCACCTGCAACGAAGCAGAACTGAGAGCTCACTTCACGCTCAGAGGAGATCACTACAGCTCCTCCTCGTGGTTGGTAGGTTGGCACACTTTAGGATGCAGTTTCCCAAGTTAAACACTTTAGAAATGATCCCTGAAAGTATAGTCTTAACCTGCTATTCTCTGCATTGACTTCCCCCACCCTGCAGGCTACCACGTAGTATTGTGGAGAAGAACTTTAGTCCACCGCTCGCTTTCTCTCTGTTAGCTGTCCAGGCATCTAATACCAATATCCATGCGTACTGTATGGTATAGTGTAATATGGGAATCATTTCATTAACAGACCGGAGATTGGCGCTCAAGGAAAATAATTTGCATGTTCCCGGTGCGTTCTGGGAGGACTCGCCGCGGGCGGGCACATTGCTGGGTTTAGCTTGGTCTGGTGGCTCGGAGGACATCGCCACACCAGAGATTGGAGCTCGGGGAAGAGAATGTGCAGACCTGACATAATCTCGCAAGAGTTGTGCTGTCTTCCAGGTGCGCAAATCAAAGATGTGTCTGATCAAGACTCTTCAGTCTTTCAGACCACTACCCATTCCTACTGATACAAGTTGGGACAAATGACACTGCCCAAAAGGACCTTGCAACTATCTGCAGAGACTTTGAAGACCTCGGCAGGGAAATGAAGGAACTAGGAGCACAGGTGGTCTTGTCGTCCATCCTGCCAGTGGATGGCCACGGAGTAAGGAGATGGAACAGGACTCTACGGGTGAGCAACTGACTACGTCGATGTTGCCGTCAGCAAAGATTTGGATTTCTAGACCATGGAGTGAATTACTCATATGATGAACTCCTTGCTAGAGATGGCTTGCAACTTACAAAGGCAGGTAAGCAAATACTTGACAGGTGCCTTGCTACACTCATCAGGAGAGCTTTAAGCTAGAACAATATGGGAAGGGAAGGGAAAGGCTAGGCAAAAATATACGACTAATTAATACATCTGAGAACCTTGCTATTAGAAGGGGAAAGAAAGATCAAAGACAAAAAAAATTCAGAAGGAAAGTAGAGGAGCAAGAGACACCTGTCACAAACTAAAATGCTTCAATACAAATGCACAGAGCATAGGAAACCAACAAGGCGAATTGGAGCCCCTAAGACAGGAAGAGAAATATGATGTCATAGGCATCACAGAAACGTGGTGGGATGATACACGATTGGAATACAAGGCTTGAAGGATGCAACCTTTTTATAAGAAACAGACCTAATAGAAGAGGAGCAGGCCTGAACGGCCGCTGTGTTGAGTGAATGGAGAGGGTCGGGGAAGAGCGAGGAGTGAAATCCCCTCCAGCCGCCCGCTGCGAGCCAACGTTACTCACTCCTGTGCAGCAGCATGGGAGCGAGTACATAAGAGGAGGAGCATCGGGCATCGTTTGCCCGACAGCCGTTCCGTGTAAGTAAATGGGGCTTCAGCTAACTTCAATGAATTAAACTCTAAAGGTTCAGATGAATTACATTTTAGGATACTGAAGGTTGATTGAATGAAGGTAGCTGCTCCCAAATCTTCCATTCATCCTGCAAGGATGCTGAATGATTCACTACTTTCTGATATTACCAAAGATTTCAAAAACAGCAACAACCACTCAGCTTGTGATCTCCTCCTCCACCTTCCCTGTAACAGAGAAGGAGAACGGTCATCAACAGCAATCAGCACCTGCAACGAAGCAGAACTGAGAGCTCACTTCACGCTCAGAGGAGATCACTACAGCTCCTCCTCGTGGTTGGTAGGTTGGCACACTTTAGGATGCAGTTTCCCAAGTTAAACACTTTAGAAATGATCCCTGAAAGTATAGTCTTAACCTGCTATTCTCTGCATTGACTTCCCCCACCCTGCAGGCTACCACGTAGTATTGTGGAGAAGAACTTTAGTCCACCGCTCGCTTTCTCTCTGTTAGCTGTCCAGGCATCTAATACCAATATCCATGCGTACTGTATGGTATAGTGTAATATGGGAATCATTTCATTAACAGACCGGAGATTGGCGCTCAAGGAAAATAATTTGCATGTTCCCGGTGCGTTCTGGGAAGACTCGCCGCGGGCGGGCACATTGCTGGGTTTAGCTTGGTCTGGTGGCTCGGAGGACATCGCCACACCAGAGATTGGAGCTCGGGGAAGAGAATGTGCAGACCTGACATAATCTCGCAAGAGTTGTGCTGTCTTCCAGGTGCGCAAATCAAAGATGTGTCTGATCAAGACTCTTCAGTCTTTCAGACCACTACCCATTCCTACTGATACAAGTTGGGACAAATGACACTGCCCAAAAGGACCTTGCAACTATCTGCAGAGACTTTGAAGACCTCGGCAGGGAAATGAAGGAACTAGGAGCACAGGTGGTCTTGTCGTCCATCCTGCCAGTGGATGGCCACGGAGTAAGGAGATGGAACAGGACTCTACG
The DNA here is from genome assembly GCF_035609145.1 of Eleutherodactylus coqui. Classification (NCBI taxonomy): domain Eukaryota; kingdom Metazoa; phylum Chordata; class Amphibia; order Anura; family Eleutherodactylidae; genus Eleutherodactylus; species Eleutherodactylus coqui. The sequence goes on along the minus strand of NC_089837.1, from coordinate 329,231,258 downwards.
GGTGAACAACTGACTACGTCGATGTTGCCGTCAGCAAAGATTTGGATTTCTAGACCATGGAGTGAATTACTCATATGATGAACTCCTTGCTAGAGATGGCTTGCAACTTACAAAGGCAGGTAAGCAAATACTTGACAGGTGCCTTGCTACACTCATCAGGAGAGCTTTAAGCTAGAACAATATGGGAAGGGAAGGGAAAGGTTAGGCAAAAATATACGACTAATTAATACATCTGAGAACCTTGCTATTAGAAGGGGAAAGAAAGATCAAAGACAAAAAAAATTCAGAAGGAAAGTAGAGGAGCAAGAGACACCTGTCACAAACTAAAATGCTTCAATACAAATGCACAGAGCATAGGAAACCAACAAGGCGAATTGGAGCCCCTAAGACAGGAAGAGAAATATGATGTCATAGGCATCACAGAAACGTGGTGGGATGATACACGATTGGAATACAAGGCTTGAAGGATGCAACCTTTTTATAAGAAACAGACCTAATAGAAGAGGAGCAGGCCTGAACGGCCGCTGTGTTGAGTGAATGGAGAGGGTCGGGGAAGAGCGAGGAGTGAAATCCCCTCCAGCCGCCCGCTGCGAGCCAACGTTACTCACTCCTGTGCAGCAGCATGGGAGCGAGTACATAAGAGGAGGAGCATCGGGCATCGTTTGCCCGACAGCCGTTCCGTGTAAGTAAATGGGGCTTCAGCTAACTTCAATGAATTAAACTCTAAAGGTTCAGATGAATTACATTTTAGGATACTGAAGGTTGATTGAATGAAGGTAGCTGCTCCCAAATCTTCCATTCATCCTGCAAGGATGCTGAATGATTCACTACTTTCTGATATTACTAAAGATTTCAAAAACAGCAACAACCACTCAGCTTGTGATCTCCTCCTCCACCTTCCCTGTAACAGAGAAGGAGAACGGTCATCAACAGCAATCAGCACCTGCAACGAAGCAGAACTGAGAGCTCACTTCACGCTCAGAGGAGATCACTACAGCTCCTCCTCGTGGTTGGTAGGTTGGCACACTTTAGGATGCAGTTTCCCAAGTTAAACACTTTAGAAATGATCCCTGAAAGTATAGTCTTAACCTGCTATTCTCTGCATTGACTTCCCCCACCCTGCAGGCTACCACGTAGTATTGTGGAGAAGAACTTTAGTCCACCGCTCGCTTTCTCTCTGTTAGCTGTCCAGGCATCTAATACCAATATCCATGCGTACTGTATGGTATAGTGTAATATGGGAATCATTTCATTAACAGACCGGAGATTGGCGCTCAAGGAAAATAATTTGCATGTTCCCGGTGCGTTCTGGGAAGACTCGCCGCGGGCAGGCACATTGCTAGGTTTAGCTTGGTCTGGTGGCTCGGAGGACATCGCCACACCAGAGATTGGAGCTCGGGGAAGAGAATGTGCAGACCTGACATAATCTCGCAAGAGTTGTGCTGTCTTCCAGGTGCGCAAATCAAAGATGTGTCTGATCAAGACTCTTCAGTCTTTCAGACCACTACCCATTCCTACTGATACAAGTTGGGACAAATGACACTGCCCAAAAGGACCTTGCAACTATCTGCAGAGGCTTTGAAGACCTCGGCAGGGAAATGAAGGAACTAGGAGCACAGGTGGTCTTGTCGTCCATCCTGCCAGTGGATGGCCACGGAGTAAGGAGATGGAACAGGACTCTACGGGTGAACAACTGACTACGTCGATGTTGCCGTCAGCAAAGATTTGGATTTCTAGACCATGGAGTGAATTACTCATATGATGAACTCCTTGCTAGAGATGGCTTGCAACTTACAAAGGCAGGTAAGCAAATACTTGACAGGTGCCTTGCTACACTCATCAGGAGAGCTTTAAGCTAGAACAATATGGGAAGGGAAGGGAAAGGCTAGGCAAAAATATACGACTAATTAATACATCTGAGAACCTTGCTATTAGAAGGGGAAAGAAAGATCAAAGACAAAAAAAATTCAGAAGGAAAGTAGAGGAGCAAGAGACACCTGTCACAAACTAAAATGCTTCAATACAAATGCACAGAGCATAGGAAACCAACAAGGCGAATTGGAGCCCCTAAGACAGGAAGAGAAATATGATGTCATAGGCATCACAGAAACGTGGTGGGATGATACACGATTGGAATACAAGGCTTGAAGGATGCAACCTTTTTATAAGAAACAGACCTAATAGAAGAGGAGCAGGCCTGAACGGCCGCTGTGTTGAGTGAATGGAGAGGGTCGGGGAAGAGCGAGGAGTGAAATCCCCTCCAGCCGCCCGCTGCGAGCCAACGTTACTCACTCCTGTGCAGCAGCATGGGAGCGAGTACATAAGAGGAGGAGCATCGGGCATCGTTTGCCCAACAGCCGTTCCGTGTAAGTAAATGGGGCTTCAGCTAACTTCAATGAATTAAACTCTAAAGGTTCAGATGAATTACATTTTAGGATACTGAAGGTTGATTGAATGAAGGTAGCTGCTCCCAAATCTTCCATTCATCCTGCAAGGATGCTGAATGATTCACTACTTTCTGATATTACCAAAGATTTCAAAAACAGCAACAACCACTCAGCTTGTGATCTCCTCCTCCACCTTCCCTGTAACAGAGAAGGAAAACGGTCATCAACAGCAATCAGCACCTGCAACGAAGCAGAACTGAGAGCTCACTTCACACTCAGAGGAGATCACTACAGCTCCTCCTCGTGGTTGGTAGGTTGGCACACTTTAGGATGCAGTTTCCCAAGTTAAACACTTTAGAAATGATCCCTGAAAGTATAGTCTTAACCTGCTATTCTCTACATTGACTTCCCCCACCCTGCAGGCTACCACGTAGTATTGTGGAGAAGAACTTTAGTCCACCGCTCGCTTTCTCTCTGTTAGCTGTCCAGGCATCTAATACCAATATCCATGCGTACTGTATGGTATAGTGTAATATGGGAATCATTTCATTAACAGACCGGAGATTGGCGCTCAAGGAAAATAATTTGCATGTTCCCGGTGCGTTCTGGGAAGACTCGCCGCGGGCGGGCACATTGCTGGGTTTAGCTTGGTCTGGTGGCTCGGAGGACATCGCCACACCAGAGATTGGAGCTCGGGGAAGAGAATGTGCAGACCTGACATAATCTCGCAAGAGTTGTGCTGTCTTCCAGGTGCGCAAATCAAAGATGTGTCTGATCAAGACTCTTCAGTCTTTCAGACCACTACCCATTCCTACTGATACAAGTTGGGACAAATGACACTGCCCAAAAGGACCTTGCAACTATCTGCAGAGACTTTGAAGACCTCGGCAGGGAAATGAAGGAACTAGGAGCACAGGTGGTCTTGTCGTCCATCCTGCCAGTGGATGGCCACGGAGTAAGGAGATGGAACAGGACTCTACGGGTGAACAACTGACTACGTCGATGTTGCCGTCAGCAAAGATTTGGATTTCTAGACCATGGAGTGAATTACTCATATGATGAACTCCTTGCTAGAGATGGCTTGCAACTTACAAAGGCAGGTAAGCAAATACTTGACAGGTGCCTTGCTACACTCATCAGGAGAGCTTTAAGCTAGAACAATATGGGAAGGGAAGGGAAAGGCTAGGCAAAAATATACGACTAATTAATACATCTGAGAACCTTGCTATTAGAAGGGGAAAGAAAGATCAAAGACAAAAAAAATTCAGAAGGAAAGTAGAGGAGCAAGAGACACCTGTCACAAACTAAAATGCTTCAATACAAATGCACAGAGCATAGGAAACCAACAAGGCGAATTGGAGCCCCTAAGACAGGAAGAGAAATATGATGTCATAGGCATCACAGAAACGTGGTGGGATGATACACGATTGGAATACAAGGCTTGAAGGATGCAACCTTTTTATAAGAAACAGACCTAATAGAAGAGGAGCAGGCCTGAACGGCCGCTGTGTTGAGTGAATGGAGAGGGTCGGGGAAGAGCGAGGAGTGAAATCCCCTCCAGCCGCCCGCTGCGAGCCAACGTTACTCACTCCTGTGCAGCAGCATGGGAGCGAGTACATAAGAGGAGGAGCATCGGGCATCGTTTGCCCGACAGCCGTTCCGTGTAAGTAAATGGGGCTTCAGCTAACTTCAATGAATTAAACTCTAAAGGTTCAGATGAATTACATTTTAGGATACTGAAGGTTGATTGAATGAAGGTAGCTGCTCCCAAATCTTCCATTCATCCTGCAAGGATGCTGAATGATTCACTACTTTCTGATATTACTAAAGATTTCAAAAACAGCAACAACCACTCACCTTGTGATCTCCTCCTCCACCTTCCCTGTAACAGAGAAGGAGAACGGTCATCAACAGCAATCAGCACCTGCAACGAAGCAGAACTGAGAGCTCACTTCACGCTCAGAGGAGATCACTACAGCTCCTCCTCGTGGTTGGTAGGTTGGCACACTTTAGGATGCAGTTTCCCAAGTTAAACACTTTAGAAATGATCCCTGAAAGTATAGTCTTAACCTGCTATTCTCTGCATTGACTTCCCCCACCCTGCAGGCTACCACGTAGTATTGTGGAGAAGAACTTTAGTCCACCGCTCGCTTTCTCTCTGTTAGCTGTCCAGGCATCTAATACCAATATCCATGCGTACTGTATGGTATAGTGTAATATGGGAATCATTTCATTAACAGACCGGAGATTGGCGCTCAAGGAAAATAATTTGCATGTTCCCGGTGCGTTCTGGGAAGACTCGCCGCGGGCGGGCACATTGCTGGGTTTAGCTTGGTCTGGTGGCTCGGAGGACATCGCCACACCAGAGATTGGAGCTCGGGGAAGAGAATGTGCAGACCTGACATAATCTCGCAAGAGTTGTGCTGTCTTCCAGGTGCGCAAATCAAAGATGTGTCTGATCAAGACTCTTCAGTCTTTCAGACCACTACCCATTCCTACTGATACAAGTTGGGACAAATGACACTGCCCAAAAGGACCTTGCAACTATCTGCAGAGACTTTGAAGACCTCGGCAGGGAAATGAAGGAACTAGGAGCACAGGTGGTCTTGTCGTCCATCCTGCCAGTGGATGGCCACGGAGTAAGGAGATGGAACAGGACTCTACGGGTGAACAACTGACTACGTCGATGTTGCCGTCAGCAAAGATTTGGATTTCTAGACCATGGAGTGAATTACTCATATGATGAACTCCTTGCTAGAGATGGCTTGCAACTTACAAAGGCAGGTAAGCAAATACTTGACAGGTGCCTTGCTACACTCATCAGGAGAGCTTTAAGCTAGAACAATATGGGAAGGGAAGGGAAAGGCTAGGCAAAAATATACGACTAATTAATACATCTGAGAACCTTGCTATTAGAAGGGGAAAGAAAGATCAAAGACAAAAAAAATTCAGAAGGAAAGTAGAGGAGCAAGAGACACCTGTCACAAACTAAAATGCTTCAATACAAATGCACAGAGCATAGGAAACCAACAAGGCGAATTGGAGCCCCTAAGACAGGAAGAGAAATATGATGTCATAGGCATCACAGAAACGTGGTGGGATGATACACGATTGGAATACAAGGCTTGAAGGATGCAACCTTTCTATAAGAAACAGACCTAATAGAAGAGGAGCAGGCCTGAACGGCCGCTGTGTTGAGTGAATGGAGAGGGTCGGGGAAGAGCGAGGAGTGAAATCCCCTCCAGCCGCCCGCTGCGAGCCAACGTTACTCACTCCTGTGCAGCAGCATGGGAGCGAGTACATAAGAGGAGGAGCATCGGGCATCGTTTGCCCGACAGCCGTTCCGTGTAAGTAAATGGGGCTTCAGCTAACTTCAATGAATTAAACTCTAAAGGTTCAGATGAATTACATTTTAGGATACTGAAGGTTGATTGAATGAAGGTAGCTGCTCCCAAATCTTCCATTCATCCTGCAAGGATGCTGAATGATTCACTACTTTCTGATATTACTAAAGATTTCAAAAACAGCAACAACCACTCACCTTGTGATCTCCTCCTCCACCTTCCCTGTAACAGAGAAGGAGAACGGTCATCAACAGCAATCAGCACCTGCAACGAAGCAGAACTGAGAGCTCACTTCACGCTCAGAGGAGATCACTACAGCTCCTCCTCGTGGTTGGTAGGTTGGCACACTTTAGGATGCAGTTTCCCAAGTTAAACACTTTAGAAATGATCCCTGAAAGTATAGTCTTAACCTGCTATTCTCTGCATTGACTTCCCCCACCCTGCAGGCTACCACGTAGTATTGTGGAGAAGAACTTTAGTCCACCGCTCGCTTTCTCTCTGTTAGCTGTCCAGGCATCTAATACCAATATCCATGCGTACTGTATGGTATAGTGTAATATGGGAATCATTTCATTAACAGACCGGAGATTGGCGCTCAAGGAAAATAATTTGCATGTTCCCGGTGCGTTCTGGGAAGACTCGCCGCGGGCGGGCACATTGCTGGGTTTAGCTTGGTCTGGTGGCTCGGAGGACATCGCCACACCAGAGATTGGAGCTCGGGGAAGAGAATGTGCAGACCTGACATAATCTCGCAAGAGTTGTGCTGTCTTCCAGGTGCGCAAATCAGAAGATGTGTCTGATCAAGACTCTTCAGTCTTTCAGACCACTACCCATTCCTACTGATACAAGTTGGGACAAATGACACTGCCCAAAAGGACCTTGCAACTATCTGCAGAGACTTTGAAGACCTCGGCAGGGAAATGAAGGAACTAGGAGCACAGGTGGTCTTGTCGTCCATCCTGCCAGTGGATGGCCACGGAGTAAGGAGATGGAACAGGACTCTACGGGTGAACAACTGACTACGTCGATGTTGCCGTCAGCAAAGATTTGGATTTCTAGACCATGGAGTGAATTACTCATATGATGAACTCCTTGCTAGAGATGGCTTGCAACTTACAAAGGCAGGTAAGCAAATACTTGACAGGTGCCTTGCTACACTCATCAGGAGAGCTTTAAGCTAGAACAATATGGGAAGGGAAGGGAAAGGCTAGGCAAAAATATACGACTAATTAATACATCTGAGAACCTTGCTATTAGAAGGGGAAAGAAAGATCAAAGACAAAAAAAATTCAGAAGGAAAGTAGAGGAGCAAGAGACACCTGTCACAAACTAAAATGCTTCAATACAAATGCACAGAGCATAGGAAACCAACAAGGCGAATTGGAGCCCCTAAGACAGGAAGAGAAATATGATGTCATAGGCATCACAGAAACGTGGTGGGATGATACACGATTGGAATACAAGGCTTGAAGGATGCAACCTTTTTATAAGAAACAGACCTAATAGAAGAGGAGCAGGCCTGAACGGCCGCTGTGTTGAGTGAATGGAGAGGGTCGGGGAAGAGCGAGGAGTGAAATCCCCTCCAGCCGCCCGCTGCGAGCCAACGTTACTCACTCCTGTGCAGCAGCATGGGAGCGAGTACATAAGAGGAGGAGCATCGGGCATCGTTTGCCCGACAGCCGTTCCGTGTAAGTAAATGGGGCTTCAGCTAACTTCAATGAATTAAACTCTAAAGGTTCAGATGAATTACATTTTAGGATACTGAAGGTTGATTGAATGAAGGTAGCTGCTCCCAAATCTTCCATTCATCCTGCAAGGATGCTGAATGATTCACTACTTTCTGATATTACCAAAGATTTCAAAAACAGCAACAACCACTCAGCTTGTGATCTCCTCCTCCACCTTCCCTGTAACAGAGAAGGAGAACGGTCATCAACAGCAATCAGCACCTGCAACGAAGCAGAACTGAGAGCTCACTTCACGCTCAGAGGAGATCACTACAGCTCCTCCTCGTGGTTGGTAGGTTGGCACACTTTAGGATGCAGTTTCCCAAGTTAAACACTTTAGAAATGATCCCTGAAAGTATAGTCTTAACCTGCTATTCTCTGCATTGACTTCCCCCACCCTGCAGGCTACCACGTAGTATTGTGGAGAAGAACTTTAGTCCACCGCTCGCTTTCTCTCTGTTAGCTGTCCAGGCATCTAATACCAATATCCATGCGTACTGTATGGTATAGTGTAATATGGGAATCATTTCATTAACAGACCGGAGATTGGCGCTCAAGGAAAATAATTTGCATGTTCCCGGTGCGTTCTGGGAGGACTCGCCGCGGGCGGGCACATTGCTGGGTTTAGCTTGGTCTGGTGGCTCGGAGGACATCGCCACACCAGAGATTGGAGCTCGGGGAAGAGAATGTGCAGACCTGACATAATCTCGCAAGAGTTGTGCTGTCTTCCAGGTGCGCAAATCAAAGATGTGTCTGATCAAGACTCTTCAGTCTTTCAGACCACTACCCATTCCTACTGATACAAGTTGGGACAAATGACACTGCCCAAAAGGACCTTGCAACTATCTGCAGAGACTTTGAAGACCTCGGCAGGGAAATGAAGGAACTAGGAGCACAGGTGGTCTTGTCGTCCATCCTGCCAGTGGATGGCCACGGAGTAAGGAGATGGAACAGGACTCTACGGGTGAACAACTGACTACGTCGATGTTGCCGTCAGCAAAGATTTGGATTTCTAGACCATGGAGTGAATTACTCATATGATGAACTCCTTGCTAGAGATGGCTTGCAACTTACAAAGGCAGGTAAGCAAATACTTGACAGGTGCCTTGCTACACTCATCAGGAGAGCTTTAAGCTAGAACAATATGGGAAGGGAAGGGAAAGGCTAGGCAAAAATATACGACTAATTAATACATCTGAGAACCTTGCTATTAGAAGGGGAAAGAAAGATCAAAGACAAAAAAAATTCAGAAGGAAAGTAGAGGAGCAAGAGACACCTGTCACAAACTAAAATGCTTCAATACAAATGCACAGAGCATAGGAAACCAACAAGGCGAATTGGAGCCCCTAAGACAGGAAGAGAAATATGATGTCATAGGCATCACAGAAACGTGGTGGGATGATACACGATTGGAATACAAGGCTTGAAGGATGCAACCTTTTTATAAGAAACAGACCTAATAGAAGAGGAGCAGGCCTGAACGGCCGCTGTGTTGAGTGAATGGAGAGGATCGGGGAAGAGCGAGGAGTGAAATCCCCTCCAGCCGCCCGCTGCGAGCCAACGTTACTCACTCCTGTGCAGCAGCATGGGAGCGAGTACATAAGAGGAGGAGCATCGGGCATCGTTTGCCCGACAGCCGTTCCGTGTAAGTAAATGGGGCTTCAGCTAACTTCAATGAATTAAACTCTAAAGGTTCAGATGAATTACATTTTAGGATACTGAAGGTTGATTGAATGAAGGTAGCTGCTCCCAAATCTTCCATTCATCCTGCAAGGATGCTGAATGATTCACTACTTTCTGATATTACCAAAGATTTCAAAAACAGCAACAACCACTCAGCTTGTGATCTCCTCCTCCACCTTCCCTGTAACAGAGAAGGAGAACGGTCATCAACAGCAATCAGCACCTGCAACGAAGCAGAACTGAGAGCTCACTTCACGCTCAGAGGAGATCACTACAGCTCCTCCTCGTGGTTGGTAGGTTGGCACACTTTAGGATGCAGTTTCCCAAGTTAAACACTTTAGAAATGATCCCTGAAAGTATAGTCTTAACCTGCTATTCTCTGCATTGACTTCCCCCACCCTGCAGGCTACCACGTAGTATTGTGGAGAAGAACTTTAGTCCACCGCTCGCTTTCTCTCTGTTAGCTGTCCAGGCATCTAATACCAATATCCATGCGTACTGTATGGTATAGTGTAATATGGGAATCATTTCATTAACAGACCGGAGATTGGCGCTCAAGGAAAATAATTTGCATGTTCCCGGTGCGTTCTGGGAAGACTCGCCGCGGGCGGGCACATTCCTGGGTTTAGCTTGGTCTGGTGGCTCGGAGGACATCGCCACACCAGAGATTGGAGCTCGGGGAAGAGAATGTGCAGACCTGACATAATCTCGCAAGAGTTGTGCTGTCTTCCAGGTGCGCAAATCAAAGATGTGTCTGATCAAGACTCTTCAGTCTTTCAGACCACTACCCATTCCTACTGATACAAGTTGGGACAAATGACACTGCCCAAAAGGACCTTGCAACTATCTGCAGAGACTTTGAAGACCTCGGCAGGGAAATGAAGGAACTAGGAGCACAGGTGGTCTTGTCGTCCATCCTGCCAGTGGATGGCCACGGAGTAAGGAGATGGAACAGGACTCTACGGGTGAACAACTGACTACGTCGATGTTGCCGTCAGCAAAGATTTGGATTTCTAGACCATGGAGTGAATTACTCATATGATGAACTCCTTGCTAGAGATGGCTTGCAACTTACAAAGGCAGGTAAGCAAATACTTGACAGGTGCCTTGCTACACTCATCAGGAGAGCTTTAAGCTAGAACAGTATGGGAAGGGAAGGGAAAGGCTAGGCAAAAATATACGACTAATTAATACATCTGAGAACCTTGCTATTAGAAGGGGAAAGAAAGATCAAAGACAAAAAAAATTCAGAAGGAAAGTAGAGGAGCAAGAGACACCTGTCACAAACTAAAATGCTTCAATACAAATGCACAGAGCATAGGAAACCAACAAGGCGAATTGGAGCCCCTAAGACAGGAAGAGAAATATGATGTCATAGGCATCACAGAAACGTGGTGGGATGATACACGATTGGAATACAAGGCTTGAAGGATGCAACCTTTTTATAAGAAACAGACCTAATAGAAGAGGAGCAGGCCTGAACGGCCGCTGTGTTGAGTGAATGGAGAGGGTCGGGGAAGAGCGAGGAGTGAAATCCCCTCCAGCCGCCCGCTGCGAGCCAACGTTACTCACTCCTGTGCAGCAGCATGGGAGCGAGTACATAAGAGGAGGAGCATCGGGCATCGTTTGCCCGACAGCCGTTCCGTGTAAGTAAATGGGGCTTCAGCTAACTTCAATGAATTAAACTCTAAAGGTTCAGATGAATTACATTTTAGGATACTGAAGGTTGATTGAATGAAGGTAGCTGCTCCCAAATCTTCCATTCATCCTGCAAGGATGCTGAATGATTCACTACTTTCTGATATTACCAAAGATTTCAAAAACAGCAACAACCACTCAGCTTGTGATCTCCTCCTCCACCTTCCCTGTAACAGAGAAGAAAAACGGTCATCAACAGCAATCAGCACCTGCAACGAAGCAGAACTGAGAGCTCACTTCACGCTCAGAGGAGATCACTACAGCTCCTCCTCGTGGTTGGTAGGTTGGCACACTTTAGGATGCAGTTTCCCAAGTTAAACACTTTAGAAATGATCCCTGAAAGTATAGTCTTAACCTGCTATTCTCTGCATTGACTTCCCCCACCCTGCAGGCTACCACGTAGTATTGTGGAGAAGAACTTTAGTCCACCGCTCGCTTTCTCTCTGTTAGCTGTCCAGGCATCTAATACCAATATCCATGCGTACTGTATGGTATAGTGTAATATGGGAATCATTTCATTAACAGACCGGAGATTGGCGCTCAAGGAAAATAATTTGCATGTTCCCGGTGCGTTCTGGGAAGACTCGCCGCGGGCGGGCACATTGCTGGGTTTAGCTTGGTCTGGTGGCTCGGAGGACATCGCCACACCAGAGATTGGAGCTCGGGGAAGAGAATGTGCAGACCTGACATAATCTCGCAAGAGTTGTGCTGTCTTCCAGGTGCGCAAATCAAAGATGTGTCTGATCAAGACTCTTCAGTCTTTCAGACCACTACCCATTCCTACTGATACAAGTTGGGACAAATGACACTGCCCAAAAGGACCTTGCAACTATCTGCAGAGACTTTGAAGACCTCGGCAGGGAAATGAAGGAACTAGGAGCACAGGTGGTCTTGTCGTCCATCCTGCCAGTGGATGGCCACGGAGTAAGGAGATGGAACAGGACTCTACGGGTGAACAACTGACTATGTCGATGTTGCCGTCAGCAAAGATTTGGATTTCTAGACCATGGAGTGAATTACTCATATGATGAACTCCTTGCTAGAGATGGCTTGCAACTTACAAAGGCAGGTAAGCAAATACTTGACAGGTGCCTTGCTACACTCATCAGGAGAGCTTTAAGCTAGAACAATATGGGAAGGGAAGGGAAAGGCTAGGCAAAAATATACGACTAATTAATACATCTGAGAACCTTGCTATTAGAAGGGGAAAGAAAGATCAAAGACAAAAAAAATTCAGAAGGAAAGTAGAGGAGCAAGAGACACCTGTCACAAACTAAAATGCTTCAATACAAATGCACAGAGCATAGGAAACCAACAAGGCGAATTGGAGCCCCTAAGACAGGAAGAGAAATATGATGTCATAGGCATCACAGAAACGTGGTGGGATGATACACAATTGGAATACAAGGCTTGAAGGATGCAACCTTTTTATAAGAAACAGACCTAATAGAAGAGGAGCAGGCCTGAACGGCCGCTGTGTTGAGTGAATGGAGAGGGTCGGGGAAGAGCGAGGAGTGAAATCCCCTCCAGCCGCCCGCTGCGAGCCAACGTTACTCACTCCTGTGCAGCAGCATGGGAGCGAGTACATAAGAGGAGGAGCATCGGGCATCGTTTGCCCGACAGCCGTTCCGTGTAAGTAAATGGGGCTTCAGCTAACTTCAATGAATTAAACTCTAAAGGTTCAGATGAATTACATTTTAGGATACTGAAGGTTGATTGAATGAAGGTAGCTGCTCCCAAATCTTCCATTCATCCTGCAAGGATGCTGAATGATTCACTACTTTCTGATATTACCAAAGATTTCAAAAACAGCAACAACCACTCAGCTTGTGATCTCCTCCTCCACCTTCCCTGTAACTGAGAAGGAGAACGGTCATCAACAGCAATCAGCACCTGCAACGAAGCAGAACTGAGAGCTCACTTCACGCTCAGAGGAGATCACTACAGCTCCTCCTCGTGGTTGGTAGGTTGGCACACTTTAGGATGCAGTTTCCCAAGTTAAACACTTTAGAAATGATCCCTGAAAGTATAGTCTTAACCTGCTATTCTCTGCATTGACTTCCCCCACCCTGCAGGCTACCACGTAGTATTGTGGAGAAGAACTTTAGTCCACCGCTCGCTTTCTCTCTGTTAGCTGTCCAGGCATCTAATACCAATATCCATGCGTACTGTATGGTATAGTGTAATATGGGAATCATTTCATTAACAGACCGGAGATTGGCGCTCAAGGAAAATAATTTGCATGTTCCCGGTGCGTTCTGGGAAGACTCGCCGCGGGCGGGCACATTCCTGGGTTTAGCTTGGTCTGGTGGCTCGGAGGACATCGCCACACCAGAGATTGGAGCTCGGGGAAGAGAATGTGCAGACCTGACATAATCTCGCAAGAGTTGTGCTGTCTTCCAGGTGCGCAAATCAAAGATGTGTCTGATCAAGACTCTTCAGTCTTTCAGACCACTACCCATTCCTACTGATACAAGTTGGGACAAATGACACTGCCCAAAAGGACCTTGCAACTATCTGCAGAGACTTTGAAGACCTCGGCAGGGAAATGAAGGAACTAGGAGCACAGGTGGTCTTGTCGTCCATCCTGCCAGTGGATGGCCACGGAGTAAGGAGATGGAACAGGACTCTACGGGTGAACAACTGACTACGTCGATGTTGCCGTCAGCAAAGATTTGGATTTCTAGACCATGGAGTGAATTACTCATATGATGAACTCCTTGCTAGAGATGGCTTGCAACTTACAAAGGCAGGTAAGCAAATACTTGACAGGTGCCTTGCTACACTCATCAGGAGAGCTTTAAGCTAGAACAATATGGGAAGGGAAGGGAAAGGCTAGGCAAAAATATACGACTAATTAATACATCTGAGAACCTTGCTATTAGAAGGGGAAAGAAAGATCAAAGACAAAAAAAATTCAGAAGGAAAGTAGAGGAGCAAGAGACACCTGTCACAAACTAAAATGCTTCAATACAAATGCACAGAGCATAGGAAACCAACAAGGCGAATTGGAGCCCCTAAGACAGGAAGAGAAATATGATGTCATAGGCATCACAGAAACGTGGTGGGATGATACACGATTGGAATACAAGGCTTGAAGGATGCAACCTTTTTATAAGAAACAGACCTAATAGAAGAGGAGCAGGCCTGAACGGCCACTGTGTTGAGTGAATGGAGAGGGTCGGGGAAGAGCGAGGAGTGAAATCCCCTCCAGCCGCCCGCTGCGAGCCAACGTTACTCACTCCTGTGCAGCAGCATGGGAGCGAGTACATAAGAGGAGGAGCATCGGGCATCGTTTGCCCGACAGCCGTTCCGTGTAAGTAAATGGGGCTTCAGCTAACTTCAATGAATTAAACTCTAAAGGTTCAGATGAATTACATTTTAGGATACTGAAGGTTGATTGAATGAAGGTAGCTGCTCCCAAATCTTCCATTCATCCTGCAAGGATGCTGAATGATTCACTACTTTCTGATATTACCAAAGACTTCAAAAACAGCATCAACCACTCAGCTTGTGATCTCCTCCTCCACCTTCCCTGTAACAGAGAAGGAGAACGGTCATCAACAGCAATCAGCACCTGCAACGAAGCAGAACTGAGAGCTCACTTCACGCTCAGAGGAGATCACTACAGCTCCTCCTCCTGGTTGGTAGGTTGGCACACTTTAGGATGCAGTTTCCCAAGTTAAACACTTTAGAAATGATCCCTGAAAGTATAGTCTTAACCTGCTAATCTCTGCATTGACTTCCCCCACCCTGCAGGCTACCACGTAGTATTGTGGAGAAGAACTTTAGTCCACCGCTCGCTTTCTTTCTGTTAGCTGTCCAGGCATCTAATACCAATATCCATGCGTACTGTATGGTATAGTGTAATATGGGAATCATTTCATTAACAGACCGGAGATTGGCGCTCAAGGAAAATAATTTGCATGTTCCCGGTGCGTTCTGGGAGGACTCGCCGCGGGCGGGCACATTGCTGGGTTTAGCTTGGTCTGGTGGCTCGGAGGACATCGCCACACCAGAGATTGGAGCTCGGGGAAGAGAATGTGCAGACCTGACATAATCTCGCAAGAGTTGTGCTGTCTTCCAGGTGCGCAAATCAAAGATGTGTCTGATCAAGACTCTTCAGTCTTTCAGACCACTACCCATTCCTACTGATACAAGTTGGGACAAATGACACTGCCCAAAAGGACCTTGCAACTATCTGCAGAGACTTTGAAGACCTCGGCAGGGAAATGAAGGAACTAGGAGCACAGGTGGTCTTGTCGTCCATCCTGCCAGTGGATGGCCACGGAGTAAGGAGATGGAACAGGACTCTACGGGTGAACAACTGACTACGTCGATGTTGCCGTCAGCAAAGATTTGGATTTCTAGACCATGGAGTGAATTACTCATATGATGAACTCCTTGCTAGAGATGGCTTGCAACTTACAAAGGCAGGTAAGCAAATACTTGACAGGTGCCTTGCTACACTCATCAGGAGAGCTTTAAGCTAGAACAATATGGGAAGGGAAGGGAAAGGCTAGGCAAAAATATACGACTAATTAATACATCTGAGAACCTTGCTATTAGAAGGGGAAAGAAAGATCAAAGACAAAAAAAATTCAGAAGGAAAGTAGAGGAGCAAGAGACACCTGTCACAAACTAAAATGCTTCAATACAAATGCACAGAGCATAGGAAACCAACAAGGCGAATTGGAGCCCCTAAGACAGGAAGAGAAATATGATGTCATAGGCATCACAGAAACGTGGTGGGATGATACACGATTGGAATACAAGGCTTGAAGGATGCAACCTTTTTATAAGAAACAGACCTAATAGAAGAGGAGCAGGCCTGAACGGCCACTGTGTTGAGTGAATGGAGAGGGTCGGGGAAGAGCGAGGAGTGAAATCCCCTCCAGCCGCCCGCTGCGAGCCAACGTTACTCACTCCTGTGCAGCAGCATGGGAGCGAGTACATAAGAGGAGGAGCATCGGGCATCGTTTGCCCGACAGCTGTTCCGTGTAAGTAAATGGGGCTTCAGCTAACTTCAATGAATTAAACTCTAAAGATTCAGATGAATTACATTTTAGAATACTGAAGGTTGATTGAATGAAGGTAGCTGCTCCCAAATCTTCCATTCATCCTGCAAGGATGCTGAATGATTCACTACTTTCTGATATTACCAAAGACTTCAAAAACAGCAACAACCACTCAGCTTGTGATCTCCTCCTCCACCTTCCCTGTAACAGAGAAGGAGAACGGTCATCAACAGCAATCAGCACCTGCAACAAAGCAGAACTGAGAGCTCACTTCACGCTCAGAGGAGATCACTACAGCTCCTCCTCATGGTTGGTAGGTTGGCACACTTTAGGATGCAGTTTCCCAAGTTAAACACTTTAGAAATGATCCCTGAAAGTATAGTCTTAACCTGCTATTCTCTGCATTGACTTCCCCCACCCTGCAGGCTACCACGTAGTATTGTGGAGAAGAACTTTAGTCCACCGCTCGCTTTCTCTCTGTTAGCTGTCCAGGCATCTAATACCAATATCCATGCGTACTGTATGGTATAGTGTAATATGGGAATCATTTCATTAACAGACCGGAGATTGGCGCTCAAGGAAAATAATTTGCATGTTCCCGGTGCGTTCTGGGAGGACTCGCCGCGGGCGGGCACATTGCTGGGTTTAGCTTGGTCTGGTGGCTCGGAGGACATCGCCACACCAGAGATTGGAGCTCGGGGAAGAGAATGTGCAGACCTGACATAATCTCGCAAGAGTTGTGCTGTCTTCCAGGTGCGCAAATCAAAGATGTGTCTGATCAAGACTCTTCAGTCTTTCAGACCACTACCCATTCCTACTGATACAAGTTGGGACAAATGACACTGCCCAAAAGGACCTTGCAACTATCTGCAGAGACTTTGAAGACCTCGGCAGGGAAATGAAGGAACTAGGAGCACAGGTGGTCTTGTCGTCCATCCTGCCAGTGGATGGCCACGGAGTAAGGAGATGGAACAGGACTCTACGGGTGAACAACTGACTACGTCGATGTTGCCGTCAGCAAAGATTTGGATTTCTAGACCATGGAGTGAATTACTCATATGATGAACTCCTTGCTAGAGATGGCTTGCAACTTACAAAGGCAGGTAAGCAAATACTTGACAGGTGCCTTGCTACACTCATCAGGAGAGCTTTAAGCTAGAACAATATGGGAAGGGAAGGGAAAGGCTAGGCAAAAATATACGACTAATTAATACATCTGAGAACCTTGCTATTAGAAGGGGAAAGAAAGATCAAAGACAAAAAAAATTCAGAGGGAAAGTAGAGGAGCAAGAGACACCTGTCACAAACTAAAATGCTTCAATACAAATGCACAGAGCATAGGAAACCAACAAGGCGAATTGGAGCCACTAAGACAGGAAGAGAAATATGATGTCATAGGCATCACAGAAACGTGGTGGGATGATACACGATTGGAATACAAGGCTTGAAGGATGCAACCTTTTTATAAGAAACAGACCTAATAGAAGAGGAGCAGGCCTGAACGGCCGCTGTGTTGAGTGAATGGAGAGGGTCGGGGAAGAGCGAGGAGTGAAATCCCCTCCAGCCGCCCGCTGCGAGCCAACGTTACTCACTCCTGTGCAGCAGCATGGGAGCGAGTACATAAGAGGAGGAGCATCGGGCATCGTTTGCCCGACAGCCGTTCCGTGTAAGTAAATGGGGCTTCAGCTAACTTCAATGAATTAAACTCTAAAGGTTCAGATGAATTACATTTTAGGATACTGAAGGTTGATTGAATGAAGGTAGCTGCTCCCAAATCTTCCATTCATCCTGCAAGGATGCTGAATGATTCACTACTTTCTGATATTACCAAAGATTTCAAAAACAGCAACAACCACTCAGCTTGTGATCTCCTCCTCCACCTTCCCTGTAACAGAGAAGGAAAACGGTCATCAACAGCAATCAGCACCTGCAACGAAGCAGAACTGAGAGCTCACTTCACGCTCAGAGGAGATCACTACAGCTCCTCCTCGTGGTTGGTAGGTTGGCACACTTTAGGATGCAGTTTCCCAAGTTAAACACTTTAGAAATGATCCCTGAAAGTATAGTCTTAACCTGCTATTCTCTGCATTGACTTCCCCCACCCTGCAGGCTACCACGTAGTATTGTGGAGAAGAACTTTAGTCCACCGCTCGCTTTCTCTCTGTTAGCTGTCCAGGCATCTAATACCAATATCCATGCGTACTGTATGGTATAGTGTAATATGGGAATCATTTCATTAACAGACCGGAGATTGGCGCTCAAGGAAAATAATTTGCATGTTCCCGGTGCGTTCTGGGAGGACTCGCCGCGGGCGGGCACATTGCTGGGTTTAGCTTGGTCTGGTGGCTCGGAGGACATCGCCACACCAGAGATTGGAGCTCGGGGAAGAGAATGTGCAGACCTGACATAATCTCGCAAGAGTTGTGCTGTCTTCCAGGTGCGCAAATCAAAGATGTGTCTGATCAAGACTCTTCAGTCTTTCAGACCACTACCCATTCCTACTGATACAAGTTGGGACAAATGACACTGCCCAAAAGGACCTTGCAACTATCTGCAGAGACTTTGAAGACCTCGGCAGGGAAATGAAGGAACTAGGAGCACAGGTGGTCTTGTCGTCCATCCTGCCAGTGGATGGCCACGGAGTAAGGAGATGGAACAGGACTCTACGGGTGAGCAACTGACTACGTCGATGTTGCCGTCAGCAAAGATTTGGATTTCTAGACCATGGAGTGAATTACTCATATGATGAACTCCTTGCTAGAGATGGCTTGCAACTTACAAAGGCAGGTAAGCAAATACTTGACAGGTGCCTTGCTACACTCATCAGGAGAGCTTTAAGCTAGAACAATATGGGAAGGGAAGGGAAAGGCTAGGCAAAAATATACGACTAATTAATACATCTGAGAACCTTGCTATTAGAAGGGGAAAGAAAGATCAAAGACAAAAAAAATTCAGAAGGAAAGTAGAGGAGCAAGAGACACCTGTCACAAACTAAAATGCTTCAATACAAATGCACAGAGCATAGGAAACCAACAAGGCGAATTGGAGCCCCTAAGACAGGAAGAGAAATATGATGTCATAGGCATCACAGAAACGTGGTGGGATGATACACGATTGGAATACAAGGCTTGAAGGATGCAACCTTTTTATAAGAAACAGACCTAATAGAAGAGGAGCAGGCCTGAACGGCCGCTGTGTTGAGTGAATGGAGAGGGTCGGGGAAGAGCGAGGAGTGAAATCCCCTCCAGCCGCCCGCTGCGAGCCAACGTTACTCACTCCTGTGCAGCAGCATGGGAGCGAGTACATAAGAGGAGGAGCATCGGGCATCGTTTGCCCGACAGCCGTTCCGTGTAAGTAAATGGGGCTTCAGCTAACTTCAATGAATTAAACTCTAAAGGTTCAGATGAATTACATTTTAGGATACTGAAGGTTGATTGAATGAAGGTAGCTGCTCCCAAATCTTCCATTCATCCTGCAAGGATGCTGAATGATTCACTACTTTCTGATATTACCAAAGATTTCAAAAACAGCAACAACCACTCAGCTTGTGATCTCCTCCTCCACCTTCCCTGTAACAGAGAAGGAGAACGGTCATCAACAGCAATCAGCACCTGCAACGAAGCAGAACTGAGAGCTCACTTCACGCTCAGAGGAGATCACTACAGCTCCTCCTCGTGGTTGGTAGGTTGGCACACTTTAGGATGCAGTTTCCCAAGTTAAACACTTTAGAAATGATCCCTGAAAGTATAGTCTTAACCTGCTATTCTCTGCATTGACTTCCCCCACCCTGCAGGCTACCACGTAGTATTGTGGAGAAGAACTTTAGTCCACCGCTCGCTTTCTCTCTGTTAGCTGTCCAGGCATCTAATACCAATATCCATGCGTACTGTATGGTATAGTGTAATATGGGAATCATTTCATTAACAGACCGGAGATTGGCGCTCAAGGAAAATAATTTGCATGTTCCCGGTGCGTTCTGGGAAGACTCGCCGCGGGCGGGCACATTGCTGGGTTTAGCTTGGTCTGGTGGCTCGGAGGACATCGCCACACCAGAGATTGGAGCTCGGGGAAGAGAATGTGCAGACCTGACATAATCTCGCAAGAGTTGTGCTGTCTTCCAGGTGCGCAAATCAAAGATGTGTCTGATCAAGACTCTTCAGTCTTTCAGACCACTACCCATTCCTACTGATACAAGTTGGGACAAATGACACTGCCCAAAAGGACCTTGCAACTATCTGCAGAGACTTTGAAGACCTCGGCAGGGAAATGAAGGAACTAGGAGCACAGGTGGTCTTGTCGTCCATCCTGCCAGTGGATGGCCACGGAGTAAGGAGATGGAACAGGACTCTACGGGTGAACAACTGACTACGTCGATGTTGCCGTCAGCAAAGATTTGGATTTCTAGACCATGGAGTGAATTACTCATATGATGAACTCCTTGCTAGAGATGGCTTGCAACTTACAAAGGCAGGTAAGCAAATACTTGACAGGTGCCTTGCTACACTCATCAGGAGAGCTTTAAGCTAGAACAATATGGGAAGGGAAGGGAAAGGCTAGGCAAAAATATACGACTAATTAATACATCTGAGAACCTTGCTATTAGAAGGGGAAAGAAAGATCAAAGACAAAAAAAATTCAGAAGGAAAGTAGAGGAGCAAGAGACACCTGTCACAAACTAAAATGCGTCAATACAAATGCACAGAGCATAGGAAACCAACAAGGCGAATTGGAGCCCCTAAGACAGGAAGAGAAATATGATGTCATAGGCATCACAGAAACGTGGTGGGATGATACACGATTGGAATACAAGGCTTGAAGGATGCAACCTTTTTATAAGAAACAGACCTAATAGAAGAGGAGCAGGCCTGAACGGCCGCTGTGTTGAGTGAATGGAGAGGGTCGGGGAAGAGCGAGGAGTGAAATCCCCTCCAGCCGCCCGCTGCGAGCCAACGTTACTCACTCCTGTGCAGCAGCATGGGAGCGAGTACATAAGAGGAGGAGCATCGGGCATCGTTTGCCCGACAGCCGTTCCGTGTAAGTAAATGGGGCTTCAGCTAACTTCAATGAATTAAACTCTAAAGGTTCAGATGAATTACATTTTAGGATACTGAAGGTTGATTGAATGAAGGTAGCTGCTCCCAAATCTTCCATTCATCCTGCAAGGATGCTGAATGATTCACTACTTTCTGATATTACCAAAGATTTCAAAAACAGCAACAACCACTCAGCTTGTGATCTCCTCCTCCACCTTCCCTGTAACAGAGAAGGAGAACGGTCATCAACAGCAATCAGCACCTGCAACGAAGCAGAACTGAGAGCTCACTTCACGCTCAGAGGAGATCACTACAGCTCCTCCTCGTGGTTGGTAGGTTGGCACACTTTAGGATGCAGTTTCCCAAGTTAAACACTTTAGAAATGATCCCTGAAAGTATAGTCTTAACCTGCTATTCTCTGCATTGACTTCCCCCACCCTGCAGGCTACCACGTAGTATTGTGGAGAAGAACTTTAGTCCACCGCTCGCTTTCTCTCTGTTAGCTGTCCAGGCATCTAATACCAATATCCATGCGTACTGTATGGTATAGTGTAATATGGGAATCATTTCATTAACAGACCGGAGATTGGCGCTCAAGGAAAATAATTTGCATGTTCCCGGTGCGTTCTGGGAGGACTCGCCGCGGGCGGGCACATTGCTGGGTTTAGCTTGGTCTGGTGGCTCGGAGGACATCGCCACACCAGAGATTGGAGCTCGGGGAAGAGAATGTGCAGACCTGACATAATCTCGCAAGAGTTGTGCTGTCTTCCAGGTGCGCAAATCAAAGATGTGTCTGATCAAGACTCTTCAGTCTTTCAGACCACTACCCATTCCTACTGATACAAGTTGGGACAAATGACACTGCCCAAAAGGACCTTGCAACTATCTGCAGAGACTTTGAAGACCTCGGCAGGGAAATGAAGGAACTAGGAGCACAGGTGGTCTTGTCGTCCATCCTGCCAGTGGATGGCCACGGAGTAAGGAGATGGAACAGGACTCTACGGGTGAACAACTGACTACGTCGATGTTGCCGTCAGCAAAGATTTGGATTTCTAGACCATGGAGTGAATTACTCATATGATGAACTCCTTGCTAGAGATGGCTTGCAACTTACAAAGGCAGGTAAGCAAATACTTGACAGGTGCCTTGCTACACTCATCAGGAGAGCTTTAAGCTAGAACAATATGGGAAGGGAAGGGAAAGGCTAGGCAAAAATATACGACTAATTAATACATCTGAGAACCTTGCTATTAGAAGGGGAAAGAAAGATCAAAGACAAAAAAAATTCAGAAGGAAAGTAGAGGAGCAAGAGACACCTGTCACAAACTAAAATGCTTCAATACAAATGCACAGAGCATAGGAAACCAACAAGGCGAATTGGAGCCCCTAAGACAGGAAGAGAAATATGATGTCATAGGCATCACAGAAACGTGGTGGGATGATACACGATTGGAATACAAGGCTTGAAGGATGCAACCTTTTTATAAGAAACAGACCTAATAGAAGAGGAGCAGGCCTGAACGGCCGCTGTGTTGAGTGAATGGAGAGGGTCGGGGAAGAGCGAGGAGTGAAATCCCCTCCAGCCGCCCGCTGCGAGCCAACGTTACTCACTCCTGTGCAGCAGCATGGGAGCGAGTACATAAGAGGAGGAGCATCGGGCATCGTTTGCCCGACAGCCGTTCCGTGTAAGTAAATGGGGCTTCAGCTAACTTCAATGAATTAAACTCTAAAGGTTCAGATGAATTACATTTTAGGATACTGAAGGTTGATTGAATGAAGGTAGCTGCTCCCAAATCTTCCATTCATCCTGCAAGGATGCTGAATGATTCACTACTTTCTGATATTACCAAAGATTTCAAAAACAGCAACAACCACTCAGCTTGTGATCTCCTCCTCCACCTTCCCTGTAACAGAGAAGGAGAACGGTCATCAACAGCAATCAGCACCTGCAACGAAGCAGAACTGAGAGCTCACTTCACGCTCAGAGGAGATCACTACAGCTCCTCCTCGTGGTTGGTAGGTTGGCACACTTTAGGATGCAGTTTCCCAAGTTAAACACTTTAGAAATGATCCCTGAAAGTATAGTCTTAACCTGCTATTCTCTGCATTGACTTCCCCCACCCTGCAGGCTACCACGTAGTATTGTGGAGAAGAACTTTAGTCCACCGCTCGCTTTCTCTCTGTTAGCTGTCCAGGCATCTAATACCAATATCCATGCGTACTGTATGGTATAGTGTAATATGGGAATCATTTCATTAACAGACCGGAGATTGGCGCTCAAGGAAAATAATTTGCATGTTCCCGGTGCGTTCTGGGAAGACTCGCCGCGGGCGGGCACATTGCTGGGTTTAGCTTGGTCTGGTGGCTCGGAGGACATCGCCACACCAGAGATTGGAGCTCGGGGAAGAGAATGTGCAGACCTGACATAATCTCGCAAGAGTTGTGCTGTCTTCCAGGTGCGCAAATCAAAGATGTGTCTGATCAAGACTCTTCAGTCTTTCAGACCACTACCCATTCCTACTGATACAAGTTGGGACAAATGACACTGCCCAAAAGGACCTTGCAACTATCTGCAGAGACTTTGAAGACCTCGGCAGGGAAATGAAGGAACTAGGAGCACAGGTGGTCTTGTCGTCCATCCTGCCAGTGGATGGCCACGGAGTAAGGAGATGGAACAGGACTCTACGGGTGAACAACTGACTACGTCGATGTTGCCGTCAGCAAAGATTTGGATTTCTAGACCATGGAGTGAATTACTCATATGATGAACTCCTTGCTAGAGATGGCTTGCAACTTACAAAGGCAGGTAAGCAAATACTTGACAGGTGCCTTGCTACACTCATCAGGAGAGCTTTAAGCTAGAACAATATGGGAAGGGAAGGGAAAGGCTAGGCAAAAATATACGACTAATTAATACATCTGAGAACCTTGCTATTAGAAGGGGAAAGAAAGATCAAAGACAAAAAAAATTCAGAAGGAAAGTAGAGGAGCAAGAGACACCTGTCACAAACTAAAATGCTTCAATACAAATGCACAGAGCATAGGAAACCAACAAGGCGAATTGGAGCCCCTAAGACAGGAAGAGAAATATGATGTCATAGGCATCACAGAAACGTGGTGGGATGATACACGATTGGAATACAAGGCTTGAAGGATGCAACCTTTTTATAAGAAACAGACCTAATAGAAGAGGAGCAGGCCTGAACGGCCGCTGTGTTGAGTGAATGGAGAGGGTCGGGGAAGAGCGAGGAGTGAAATCCCCTCCAGCCGCCCGCTGCGAGCCAACGTTACTCACTCCTGTGCAGCAGCATGGGAGCGAGTACATAAGAGGAGGAGCATCGGGCATCGTTTGCCCGACAGCCGTTCCGTGTAAGTAAATGGGGCTTCAGCTAACTTCAATGAATTAAACTCTAAAGGTTCAGATGAATTACATTTTAGGATACTGAAGGTTGATTGAATGAAGGTAGCTGCTCCCAAATCTTCCATTCATCCTGCAAGGATGCTGAATGATTCACTACTTTCTGATATTACCAAAGATTTCAAAAACAGCAACAACCACTCAGCTTGTGATCTCCTCCTCCACCTTCCCTGTAACAGAGAAGGAGAACGGTCATCAACAGCAATCAGCACCTGCAACGAAGCAGAACTGAGAGCTCACTTCACGCTCAGAGGAGATCACTACAGCTCCTCCTCGTGGTTGGTAGGTTGGCACACTTTAGGATGCAGTTTCCCAAGTTAAACACTTTAGAAATGATCCCTGAAAGTATAGTCTTAACCTGCTATTCTCTGCATTGACTTCCCCCACCCTGCAGGCTACCACGTAGTATTGTGGAGAAGAACTTTAGTCCACCGCTCGCTTTCTCTCTGTTAGCTGTCCAGGCATCTAATACCAATATCCATGCGTACTGTATGGTATAGTGTAATATGGGAATCATTTCATTAACAGACCGGAGATTGGCGCTCAAGGAAAATAATTTGCATGTTCCCGGTGCGTTCTGGGAAGACTCGCCGCGGGCGGGCACATTGCTGGGTTTAGCTTGGTCTGGTGGCTCGGAGGACATCGCCACACCAGAGATTGGAGCTCGGGGAAGAGAATGTGCAGACCTGACATAATCTCGCAAAAGTTGTGCTGTCTTCCAGGTGCGCAAATCAAAGATGTGTCTGATCAAGACTCTTCAGTCTTTCAGACCACTACCCATTCCTACTGATACAAGTTGGGACAAATGACACTGCCCAAAAGGACCTTGCAACTATCTGCAGAGACTTTGAAGACCTCGGCAGGGAAATGAAGGAACTAGGAGCACAGGTGGTCTTGTCGTCCATCCTGCCAGTGGATGGCCACGGAGTAAGGAGATGGAACAGGACTCTACGGGTGAACAACTGACTACGTCGATGTTGCCGTCAGCAAAGATTTGGATTTCTAGACCATGGAGTGAATTACTCATATGATGAACTCCTTGCTAGAGATGGCTTGCAACTTACAAAGGCAGGTAAGCAAATACTTGACAGGTGCCTTGCTACACTCATCAGGAGAGCTTTAAGCTAGAACAATATGGGAAGGGAAGGGAAAGGCTAGGCAAAAATATACGACTAATTAATACATCTGAGAACCTTGCTATTAGAAGGGGAAAGAAAGATCAAAGACAAAAAAAATTCAGAAGGAAAGTAGAGGAGCAAGAGACACCTGTCACAAACTAAAATGCGTCAATACAAATGCACAGAGCATAGGAAACCAACAAGGCGAATTGGAGCCCCTAAGACAGGAAGAGAAATATGATGTCATAGGCATCACAGAAACGTGGTGGGATGATACACGATTGGAATACAAGGCTTGAAGGATGCAACCTTTTTATAAGAAACAGACCTAATAGAAGAGGAGCAGGCCTGAACGGCCGCTGTGTTGAGTGAATGGAGAGGGTCGGGGAAGAGCGAGGAGTGAAATCCCCTCCAGCCGCCCGCTGCGAGCCAACGTTACTCACTCCTGTGCAGCAGCATGGGAGCGAGTACATAAGAGGAGGAGCATCGGGCATCGTTTGCCCGACAGCCGTTCCGTGTAAGTAAATGGGGCTTCAGCTAACTTCAATGAATTAAACTCTAAAGGTTCAGATGAATTACATTTTAGGATACTGAAGGTTGATTGAATGAAGGTAGCTGCTCCCAAATCTTCCATTCATCCTGCAAGGATGCTGAATGATTCACTACTTTCTGATATTACCAAAGATTTCAAAAACAGCAACAACCACTCAGCTTGTGATCTCCTCCTCCACCTTCCCTGTAACAGAGAAGGAGAACGGTCATCAACAGCAATCAGCACCTGCAACGAAGCAGAACTGAGAGCTCACTTCACGCTCAGAGGAGATCACTACAGCTCCTCCTCGTGGTTGGTAGGTTGGCACACTTTAGGATGCAGTTTCCCAAGTTAAACACTTTAGAAATGATCCCTGAAAGTATAGTCTTAACCTGCTATTCTCTGCATTGACTTCCCCCACCCTGCAGGCTACCACGTAGTATTGTGGAGAAGAACTTTAGTCCACCGCTCGCTTTCTCTCTGTTAGCTGTCCAGGCATCTAATACCAATATCCATGCGTACTGTATGGTATAGTGTAATATGGGAATCATTTCATTAACAGACCGGAGATTGGCGCTCAAGGAAAATAATTTGCATGTTCCCGGTGCGTTCTGGGAAGACTCGCCGCGGGCGGGCACATTGCTGGGTTTAGCTTGGTCTGGTGGCTCGGAGGACATCGCCACACCAGAGATTGGAGCTCGGGGAAGAGAATGTGCAGACCTGACATAATCTCGCAAGAGTTGTGCTGTCTTCCAGGTGCGCAAATCAAAGATGTGTCTGATCAAGACTCTTCAGTCTTTCAGACCACTACCCATTCCTACTGATACAAGTTGGGACAAATGACACTGCCCAAAAGGACCTTGCAACTATCTGCAGAGACTTTGAAGACCTCGGCAGGGAAATGAAGGAACTAGGAGCACAGGTGGTCTTGTCGTCCATCCTGCCAGTGGATGGCCACGGAGTAAGGAGATGGAACAGGACTCTACGGGTGAACAACTGACTATGTCGATGTTGCCGTCAGCAAAGATTTGGATTTCTAGACCATGGAGTGAATTACTCATATGATGAACTCCTTGCTAGAGATGGCTTGCAACTTACAAAGGCAGGTAAGCAAATACTTGACAGGTGCCTTGCTACACTCATCAGGAGAGCTTTAAGCTAGAACAATATGGGAAGGGAAGGGAAAGGCTAGGCAAAAATATACGACTAATTAATACATCTGAGAACCTTGCTATTAGAAGGGGAAAGAAAGATCAAAGACAAAAAAAATTCAGAAGGAAAGTAGAGGAGCAAGAGACACCTGTCACAAACTAAAATGCTTCAATACAAATGCACAGAGCATAGGAAACCAACAAGGCGAATTGGAGCCCCTAAGACAGGAAGAGAAATATGATGTCATAGGCATCACAGAAACGTGGTGGGATGATACACGATTGGAATACAAGGCTTGAAGGATGCAACCTTTTTATAAGAAACAGACCTAATAGAAGAGGAGCAGGCCTGAACGGCCGCTGTGTTGAGTGAATGGAGAGGGTCGGGGAAGAGCGAGGAGTGAAATCCCCTCCAGCCGCCCGCTGCGAGCCAACGTTACTCACTCCTGTGCAGCAGCATGGGAGCGAGTACATAAGAGGAGGAGCATCGGGCATCGTTTGCCCGACAGCCGTTCCGTGTAAGTAAATGGGGCTTCAGCTAACTTCAATGAATTAAACTCTAAAGGTTCAGATGAATTACATTTTAGGATACTGAAGGTTGATTGAATGAAGGTAGCTGCTCCCAAATCTTCCATTCATCCTGCAAGGATGCTGAATGATTCACTACTTTCTGATATTACCAAAGATTTCAAAAACAGCAACAACCACTCAGCTTGTGATCTCCTCCTCCACCTTCCCTGTAACAGAGAAGGAGAACGGTCATCAACAGCAATCAGCACCTGCAACGAAGCAGAACTGAGAGCTCACTTCACGCTCAGAGGAGATCACTACAGCTCCTCCTCGTGGTTGGTAGGTTGGCACACTTTAGGATGCAGTTTCCCAAGTTAAACACTTTAGAAATGATCCCTGAAAGTATAGTCTTAACCTGCTATTCTCTGCATTGACTTCCCCCACCCTGCAGGCTACCACGTAGTATTGTGGAGAAGAACTTTAGTCCACCGCTCGCTTTCTCTCTGTTAGCTGTCCAGGCATCTAATACCAATATCCATGCGTACTGTATGGTATAGTGTAATATGGGAATCATTTCATTAACAGACCGGAGATTGGCGCTCAAGGAAAATAATTTGCATGTTCCCGGTGCGTTCTGGGAAGACTCGCCGCGGGCGGGCACATTGCTGGGTTTAGCTTGGTCTGGTGGCTCGGAGGACATCGCCACACCAGAGATTGGAGCTCGGGGAAGAGAATGTGCAGACCTGACATAATCTCGCAAGAGTTGTGCTGTCTTCCAGGTGCGCAAATCAAAGATGTGTCTGATCAAGACTCTTCAGTCTTTCAGACCACTACCCATTCCTACTGATACAAGTTGGGACAAATGACACTGCCCAAAAGGACCTTGCAACTATCTGCAGAGACTTTGAAGACCTCGGCAGGGAAATGAAGGAACTAGGAGCACAGGTGGTCTTGTCGTCCATCCTGCCAGTGGATGGCCACGGAGTAAGGAGATGGAACAGGACTCTACGGGTGAACAACTGACTACGTCGATGTTGCCGTCAGCAAAGATTTGGATTTCTAGACCATGGAGTGAATTACTCATATGATGAACTCCTTGCTAGAGATGGCTTGCAACTTACAAAGGCAGGTAAGCAAATACTTGACAGGTGCCTTGCTACACTCATCAGGAGAGCTTTAAGCTAGAACAATATGGGAAGGGAAGGGAAAGGCTAGGCAAAAATATACGACTAATTAATACATCTGAGAACCTTGCTATTAGAAGGGGAAAGAAAGATCAAAGACAAAAAAAATTCAGAAGGAAAGTAGAGGAGCAAGAGACACCTGTCACAAACTAAAATGCTTCAATACAAATGCACAGAGCATAGGAAACCAACAAGGCGAATTGGAGCCCCTAAGACAGGAAGAGAAATATGATGTCATAGGCATCACAGAAACGTGGTGGGATGATACACGATTGGAATACAAGGCTTGAAGGATGCAACCTTTTTATAAGAAACAGACCTAATAGAAGAGGAGCAGGCCTGAACGGCCGCTGTGTTGAGTGAATGGAGAGGGTCGGGGAAGAGCGAGGAGTGAAATCCCCTCCAGCCGCCCGCTGCGAGCCAACGTTACTCACTCCTGTGCAGCAGCATGGGAGCGAGTACATAAGAGGAGGAGCATCGGGCATCGTTTGCCCGACAGCCGTTCCGTGTAAGTAAATGGGGCTTCAGCTAACTTCAATGAATTAAACTCTAAAGGTTCAGATGAATTACATTTTAGGATACTGAAGGTTGATTGAATGAAGGTAGCTGCTCCCAAATCTTCCATTCATCCTGCAAGGATGCTGAATGATTCACTACTTTCTGATATTACCAAAGATTTCAAAAACAGCAACAACCACTCAGCTTGTGATCTCCTCCTCCACCTTCCCTGTAACAGAGAAGGAGAACGGTCATCAACAGCAATCAGCACCTGCAACGAAGCAGAACTGAGAGCTCACTTCACGCTCAGAGGAGATCACTACAGCTCCTCCTCGTGGTTGGTAGGTTGGCACACTTTAGGATGCAGTTTCCCAAGTTAAACACTTTAGAAATGATCCCTGAAAGTATAGTCTTAACCTGCTATTCTCTGCATTGACTTCCCCCACCCTGCAGGCTACCACGTAGTATTGTGGAGAAGAACTTTAGTCCACCGCTCGCTTTCTCTCTGTTAGCTGTCCAGGCATCTAATACCAATATCCATGCGTACTGTATGGTATAGTGTAATATGGGAATCATTTCATTAACAGACCGGAGATTGGCGCTCAAGGAAAATAATTTGCATGTTCCCGGTGCGTTCTGGGAAGACTCGCCGCGGGCGGGCACATTGCTGGGTTTAGCTTGGTCTGGTGGCTCGGAGGACATCGCCACACCAGAGATTGGAGCTCGGGGAAGAGAATGTGCAGACCTGACATAATCTCGCAAAAGTTGTGCTGTCTTCCAGGTGCGCAAATCAAAGATGTGTCTGATCAAGACTCTTCAGTCTTTCAGACCACTACCCATTCCTACTGATACAAGTTGGGACAAATGACACTGCCCAAAAGGACCTTGCAACTATCTGCAGAGACTTTGAAGACCTCGGCAGGGAAATGAAGGAACTAGGAGCACAGGTGGTCTTGTCGTCCATCCTGCCAGTGGATGGCCACGGAGTAAGGAGATGGAACAGGACTCTACGGGTGAACAACTGACTACGTCGATGTTGCCGTCAGCAAAGATTTGGATTTCTAGACCATGGAGTGAATTACTCATATGATGAACTCCTTGCTAGAGATGGCTTGCAACTTACAAAGGCAGGTAAGCAAATACTTGACAGGTGCCTTGCTACACTCATCAGGAGAGCTTTAAGCTAGAACAATATGGGAAGGGAAGGGAAAGGCTAGGCAAAAATATACGACTA
Organism: Eleutherodactylus coqui; assembly: GCF_035609145.1. Taxonomy (NCBI): domain Eukaryota; kingdom Metazoa; phylum Chordata; class Amphibia; order Anura; family Eleutherodactylidae; genus Eleutherodactylus; species Eleutherodactylus coqui. The sequence goes on along the minus strand of NC_089837.1, from coordinate 329,200,723 downwards.
ATTAATACATCTGAGAACCTTGCTATTAGAAGGGGAAAGAAAGATCAAAGACAAAAAAAATTCAGAAGGAAAGTAGAGGAGCAAGAGACACCTGTCACAAACTAAAATGCGTCAATACAAATGCACAGAGCATAGGAAACCAACAAGGCGAATTGGAGCCCCTAAGACAGGAAGAGAAATATGATGTCATAGGCATCACAGAAACGTGGTGGGATGATACACGATTGGAATACAAGGCTTGAAGGATGCAACCTTTTTATAAGAAACAGACCTAATAGAAGAGGAGCAGGCCTGAACGGCCGCTGTGTTGAGTGAATGGAGAGGGTCGGGGAAGAGCGAGGAGTGAAATCCCCTCCAGCCGCCCGCTGCGAGCCAACGTTACTCACTCCTGTGCAGCAGCATGGGAGCGAGTACATAAGAGGAGGAGCATCGGGCATCGTTTGCCCGACAGCCGTTCCGTGTAAGTAAATGGGGCTTCAGCTAACTTCAATGAATTAAACTCTAAAGGTTCAGATGAATTACATTTTAGGATACTGAAGGTTGATTGAATGAAGGTAGCTGCTCCCAAATCTTCCATTCATCCTGCAAGGATGCTGAATGATTCACTACTTTCTGATATTACCAAAGATTTCAAAAACAGCAACAACCACTCAGCTTGTGATCTCCTCCTCCACCTTCCCTGTAACAGAGAAGGAGAACGGTCATCAACAGCAATCAGCACCTGCAACGAAGCAGAACTGAGAGCTCACTTCACGCTCAGAGGAGATCACTACAGCTCCTCCTCGTGGTTGGTAGGTTGGCACACTTTAGGATGCAGTTTCCCAAGTTAAACACTTTAGAAATGATCCCTGAAAGTATAGTCTTAACCTGCTATTCTCTGCATTGACTTCCCCCACCCTGCAGGCTACCACGTAGTATTGTGGAGAAGAACTTTAGTCCACCGCTCGCTTTCTCTCTGTTAGCTGTCCAGGCATCTAATACCAATATCCATGCGTACTGTATGGTATAGTGTAATATGGGAATCATTTCATTAACAGACCGGAGATTGGCGCTCAAGGAAAATAATTTGCATGTTCCCGGTGCGTTCTGGGAGGACTCGCCGCGGGCGGGCACATTGCTGGGTTTAGCTTGGTCTGGTGGCTCGGAGGACATCGCCACACCAGAGATTGGAGCTCGGGGAAGAGAATGTGCAGACCTGACATAATCTCGCAAGAGTTGTGCTGTCTTCCAGGTGCGCAAATCAAAGATGTGTCTGATCAAGACTCTTCAGTCTTTCAGACCACTACCCATTCCTACTGATACAAGTTGGGACAAATGACACTGCCCAAAAGGACCTTGCAACTATCTGCAGAGACTTTGAAGACCTCGGCAGGGAAATGAAGGAACTAGGAGCACAGGTGGTCTTGTCGTCCATCCTGCCAGTGGATGGCCACGGAGTAAGGAGATGGAACAGGACTCTACGGGTGAACAACTGACTACGTCGATGTTGCCGTCAGCAAAGATTTGGATTTCTAGACCATGGAGTGAATTACTCATATGATGAACTCCTTGCTAGAGATGGCTTGCAACTTACAAAGGCAGGTAAGCAAATACTTGACAGGTGCCTTGCTACACTCATCAGGAGAGCTTTAAGCTAGAACAATATGGGAAGGGAAGGGAAAGGCTAGGCAAAAATATACGACTAATTAATACATCTGAGAACCTTGCTATTAGAAGGGGAAAGAAAGATCAAAGACAAAAAAAATTCAGAAGGAAAGTAGAGGAGCAAGAGACACCTGTCACAAACTAAAATGCTTCAATACAAATGCACAGAGCATAGGAAACCAACAAGGCGAATTGGAGCCCCTAAGACAGGAAGAGAAATATGATGTCATAGGCATCACAGAAACGTGGTGGGATGATACACGATTGGAATACAAGGCTTGAAGGATGCAACCTTTTTATAAGAAACAGACCTAATAGAAGAGGAGCAGGCCTGAACGGCCGCTGTGTTGAGTGAATGGAGAGGGTCGGGGAAGAGCGAGGAGTGAAATCCCCTCCAGCCGCCCGCTGCGAGCCAACGTTACTCACTCCTGTGCAGCAGCATGGGAGCGAGTACATAAGAGGAGGAGCATCGGGCATCGTTTGCCCGACAGCCGTTCCGTGTAAGTAAATGGGGCTTCAGCTAACTTCAATGAATTAAACTCTAAAGGTTCAGATGAATTACATTTTAGGATACTGAAGGTTGATTGAATGAAGGTAGCTGCTCCCAAATCTTTCATTCATCCTGCAAGGATGCTGAATGATTCACTACTTTCTGATATTACCAAAGATTTCAAAAACAGCAACAACCACTCAGCTTGTGATCTCCTCCTCCACCTTCCCTGTAACAGAGAAGGAAAACGGTCATCAACAGCAATCAGCACCTGCAACGAAGCAGAACTGAGAGCTCACTTCACGCTCAGAGGAGATCACTACAGCTCCTCCTCGTGGTTGGTAGGTTGGCACACTTTAGGATGCAGTTTCCCAAGTTAAACACTTTAGAAATGATCCCTGAAAGTATAGTCTTAACCTGCTATTCTCTGCATTGACTTCCCCCACCCTGCAGGCTACCACGTAGTATTGTGGAGAAGAACTTTAGTCCACCGCTCGCTTTCTCTCTGTTAGCTGTCCAGGCATCTAATACCAATATCCATGCGTACTGTATGGTATAGTGTAATATGGGAATCATTTCATTAACAGACCGGAGATTGGCGCTCAAGGAAAATAATTTGCATGTTCCCGGTGCGTTCTGGGAGGACTCGCCGCGGGCGGGCACATTGCTGGGTTTAGCTTGGTCTGGTGGCTCGGAGGACATCGCCACACCAGAGATTGGAGCTCGGGGAAGAGAATGTGCAGACCTGACATAATCTCGCAAGAGTTGTGCTGTCTTCCAGGTGCGCAAATCAAAGATGTGTCTGATCAAGACTCTTCAGTCTTTCAGACCACTACCCATTCCTACTGATACAAGTTGGGACAAATGACACTGCCCAAAAGGACCTTGCAACTATCTGCAGAGACTTTGAAGACCTCGGCAGGGAAATGAAGGAACTAGGAGCACAGGTGGTCTTGTCGTCCATCCTGCCAGTGGATGGCCACGGAGTAAGGAGATGGAACAGGACTCTACGGGTGAACAACTGACTACGTCGATGTTGCCGTCAGCAAAGATTTGGATTTCTAGACCATGGAGTGAATTACTCATATGATGAACTCCTTGCTAGAGATGGCTTGCAACTTACAAAGGCAGGTAAGCAAATACTTGACAGGTGCCTTGCTACACTCATCAGGAGAGCTTTAAGCTAGAACAATATGGGAAGGGAAGGGAAAGGCTAGGCAAAAATATACGACTAATTAATACATCTGAGAACCTTGCTATTAGAAGGGGAAAGAAAGATCAAAGACAAAAAAAATTCAGAAGGAAAGTAGAGGAGCAAGAGACACCTGTCACAAACTAAAATGCTTCAATACAAATGCACAGAGCATAGGAAACCAACAAGGCGAATTGGAGCCCCTAAGACAGGAAGAGAAATATGATGTCATAGGCATCACAGAAACGTGGTGGGATGATACACGATTGGAATACAAGGCTTGAAGGATGCAACCTTTTTATAAGAAACAGACCTAATAGAAGAGGAGCAGGCCTGAACGGCCGCTGTGTTGAGTGAATGGAGAGGGTCGGGGAAGAGCGAGGAGTGAAATCCCCTCCAGCCGCCCGCTGCGAGCCAACGTTACTCACTCCTGTGCAGCAGCATGGGAGCGAGTACATAAGAGGAGGAGCATCGGGCATCGTTTGCCCGACAGCCGTTCCGTGTAAGTAAATGGGGCTTCAGCTAACTTCAATGAATTAAACTCTAAAGGTTCAGATGAATTACATTTTAGGATACTGAAGGTTGATTGAATGAAGGTAGCTGCTCCCAAATCTTCCATTCATCCTGCAAGGATGCTGAATGATTCACTACTTTCTGATATTACCAAAGATTTCAAAAACAGCAACAACCACTCAGCTTGTGATCTCCTCCTCCACCTTCCCTGTAACAGAGAAGGAGAACGGTCATCAACAGCAATCAGCACCTGCAACGAAGCAGAACTGAGAGCTCACTTCACGCTCAGAGGAGATCACTACAGCTCCTCCTCGTGGTTGGTAGGTTGGCACACTTTAGGATGCAGTTTCCCAAGTTAAACACTTTAGAAATGATCCCTGAAAGTATAGTCTTAACCTGCTATTCTCTGCATTGACTTCCCCCACCCTGCAGGCTACCACGTAGTATTGTGGAGAAGAACTTTAGTCCACCGCTCGCTTTCTCTCTGTTAGCTGTCCAGGCATCTAATACCAATATCCATGCGTACTGTATGGTATAGTGTAATATGGGAATCATTTCATTAACAGACCGGAGATTGGCGCTCAAGGAAAATAATTTGCATGTTCCCGGTGCGTTCTGGGAGGACTCGCCGCGGGCGGGCACATTGCTGGGTTTAGCTTGGTCTGGTGGCTCGGAGGACATCGCCACACCAGAGATTGGAGCTCGGGGAAGAGAATGTGCAGACCTGACATAATCTCGCAAGAGTTGTGCTGTCTTCCAGGTGCGCAAATCAAAGATGTGTCTGATCAAGACTCTTCAGTCTTTCAGACCACTACCCATTCCTACTGATACAAGTTGGGACAAATGACACTGCCCAAAAGGACCTTGCAACTATCTGCAGAGACTTTGAAGACCTCGGCAGGGAAATGAAGGAACTAGGAGCACAGGTGGTCTTGTCGTCCATCCTGCCAGTGGATGGCCACGGAGTAAGGAGATGGAACAGGACTCTACGGGTGAACAACTGACTACGTCGATGTTGCCGTCAGCAAAGATTTGGATTTCTAGACCATGGAGTGAATTACTCATATGATGAACTCCTTGCTAGAGATGGCTTGCAACTTACAAAGGCAGGTAAGCAAATACTTGACAGGTGCCTTGCTACACTCATCAGGAGAGCTTTAAGCTAGAACAATATGGGAAGGGAAGGGAAAGGCTAGGCAAAAATATACGACTAATTAATACATCTGAGAACCTTGCTATTAGAAGGGGAAAGAAAGATCAAAGACAAAAAAAATTCAGAAGGAAAGTAGAGGAGCAAGAGACACCTGTCACAAACTAAAATGCTTCAATACAAATGCACAGAGCATAGGAAACCAACAAGGCGAATTGGAGCCCCTAAGACAGGAAGAGAAATATGATGTCATAGGCATCACAGAAACGTGGTGGGATGATACACGATTGGAATACAAGGCTTGAAGGATGCAACCTTTTTATAAGAAACAGACCTAATAGAAGAGGAGCAGGCCTGAACGGCCGCTGTGTTGAGTGAATGGAGAGGGTCGGGGAAGAGCGAGGAGTGAAATCCCCTCCAGCCGCCCGCTGCGAGCCAACGTTACTCACTCCTGTGCAGCAGCATGGGAGCGAGTACATAAGAGGAGGAGCATCGGGCATCGTTTGCCCGACAGCCGTTCCGTGTAAGTAAATGGGGCTTCAGCTAACTTCAATGAATTAAACTCTAAAGGTTCAGATGAATTACATTTTAGGATACTGAAGGTTGATTGAATGAAGGTAGCTGCTCCCAAATCTTCCATTCATCCTGCAAGGATGCTGAATGATTCACTACTTTCTGATATTACCAAAGATTTCAAAAACAGCAACAACCACTCAGCTTGTGATCTCCTCCTCCACCTTCCCTGTAACAGAGAAGGAGAACGGTCATCAACAGCAATCAGCACCTGCAACGAAGCAGAACTGAGAGCTCACTTCACGCTCAGAGGAGATCACTACAGCTCCTCCTCGTGGTTGGTAGGTTGGCACACTTTAGGATGCAGTTTCCCAAGTTAAACACTTTAGAAATGATCCCTGAAAGTATAGTCTTAACCTGCTATTCTCTGCATTGACTTCCCCCACCCTGCAGGCTACCACGTAGTATTGTGGAGAAGAACTTTAGTCCACCGCTCGCTTTCTCTCTGTTAGCTGTCCAGGCATCTAATACCAATATCCATGCGTACTGTATGGTATAGTGTAATATGGGAATCATTTCATTAACAGACCGGAGATTGGCGCTCAAGGAAAATAATTTGCATGTTCCCGGTGCGTTCTGGGAAGACTCGCCGCGGGCGGGCACATTGCTGGGTTTAGCTTGGTCTGGTGGCTCGGAGGACATCGCCACACCAGAGATTGGAGCTCGGGGAAGAGAATGTGCAGACCTGACATAATCTCGCAAGAGTTGTGCTGTCTTCCAGGTGCGCAAATCAAAGATGTGTCTGATCAAGACTCTTCAGTCTTTCAGACCACTACCCATTCCTACTGATACAAGTTGGGACAAATGACACTGCCCAAAAGGACCTTGCAACTATCTGCAGAGACTTTGAAGACCTCGGCAGGGAAATGAAGGAACTAGGAGCACAGGTGGTCTTGTCGTCCATCCTGCCAGTGGATGGCCACGGAGTAAGGAGATGGAACAGGACTCTACGGGTGAACAACTGACTACGTCGATGTTGCCGTCAGCAAAGATTTGGATTTCTAGACCATGGAGTGAATTACTCATATGATGAACTCCTTGCTAGAGATGGCTTGCAACTTACAAAGGCAGGTAAGCAAATACTTGACAGGTGCCTTGCTACACTCATCAGGAGAGCTTTAAGCTAGAACAATATGGGAAGGGAAGGGAAAGGCTAGGCAAAAATATACGACTAATTAATACATCTGAGAACCTTGCTATTAGAAGGGGAAAGAAAGATCAAAGACAAAAAAAATTCAGAAGGAAAGTAGAGGAGCAAGAGACACCTGTCACAAACTAAAATGCTTCAATACAAATGCACAGAGCATAGGAAACCAACAAGGCGAATTGGAGCCCCTAAGACAGGAAGAGAAATATGATGTCATAGGCATCACAGAAACGTGGTGGGATGATACACGATTGGAATACAAGGCTTGAAGGATGCAACCTTTTTATAAGAAACAGACCTAATAGAAGAGGAGCAGGCCTGAACGGCCGCTGTGTTGAGTGAATGGAGAGGGTCGGGGAAGAGCGAGGAGTGAAATCCCCTCCAGCCGCCCGCTGCGAGCCAACGTTACTCACTCCTGTGCAGCAGCATGGGAGCGAGTACATAAGAGGAGGAGCATCGGGCATCGTTTGCCCGACAGCCGTTCCGTGTAAGTAAATGGGGCTTCAGCTAACTTCAATGAATTAAACTCTAAAGGTTCAGATGAATTACATTTTAGGATACTGAAGGTTGATTGAATGAAGGTAGCTGCTCCCAAATCTTCCATTCATCCTGCAAGGATGCTGAATGATTCACTACTTTCTGATATTACCAAAGATTTCAAAAACAGCAACAACCACTCAGCTTGTGATCTCCTCCTCCACCTTCCCTGTAACAGAGAAGGAGAACGGTCATCAACAGCAATCAGCACCTGCAACGAAGCAGAACTGAGAGCTCACTTCACGCTCAGAGGAGATCACTACAGCTCCTCCTCGTGGTTGGTAGGTTGGCACACTTTAGGATGCAGTTTCCCAAGTTAAACACTTTAGAAATGATCCCTGAAAGTATAGTCTTAACCTGCTATTCTCTGCATTGACTTCCCCCACCCTGCAGGCTACCACGTAGTATTGTGGAGAAGAACTTTAGTCCACCGCTCGCTTTCTCTCTGTTAGCTGTCCAGGCATCTAATACCAATATCCATGCGTACTGTATGGTATAGTGTAATATGGGAATCATTTCATTAACAGACCGGAGATTGGCGCTCAAGGAAAATAATTTGCATGTTCCCGGTGCGTTCTGGGAAGACTCGCCGCGGGCGGGCACATTGCTGGGTTTAGCTTGGTCTGGTGGCTCGGAGGACATCGCCACACCAGAGATTGGAGCTCGGGGAAGAGAATGTGCAGACCTGACATAATCTCGCAAGAGTTGTGCTGTCTTCCAGGTGCGCAAATCAAAGATGTGTCTGATCAAGACTCTTCAGTCTTTCAGACCACTACCCATTCCTACTGATACAAGTTGGGACAAATGACACTGCCCAAAAGGACCTTGCAACTATCTGCAGAGACTTTGAAGACCTCGGCAGGGAAATGAAGGAACTAGGAGCACAGGTGGTCTTGTCGTCCATCCTGCCAGTGGATGGCCACGGAGTAAGGAGATGGAACAGGACTCTACGGGTGAACAACTGACTACGTCGATGTTGCCGTCAGCAAAGATTTGGATTTCTAGACCATGGAGTGAATTACTCATATGATGAACTCCTTGCTAGAGATGGCTTGCAACTTACAAAGGCAGGTAAGCAAATACTTGACAGGTGCCTTGCTACACTCATCAGGAGAGCTTTAAGCTAGAACAATATGGGAAGGGAAGGGAAAGGCTAGGCAAAAATATACGACTAATTAATACATCTGAGAACCTTGCTATTAGAAGGGGAAAGAAAGATCAAAGACAAAAAAAATTCAGAAGGAAAGTAGAGGAGCAAGAGACACCTGTCACAAACTAAAATGCGTCAATACAAATGCACAGAGCATAGGAAACCAACAAGGCGAATTGGAGCCCCTAAGACAGGAAGAGAAATATGATGTCATAGGCATCACAGAAACGTGGTGGGATGATACACGATTGGAATACAAGGCTTGAAGGATGCAACCTTTTTATAAGAAACAGACCTAATAGAAGAGGAGCAGGCCTGAACGGCCGCTGTGTTGAGTGAATGGAGAGGGTCGGGGAAGAGCGAGGAGTGAAATCCCCTCCAGCCGCCCGCTGCGAGCCAACGTTACTCACTCCTGTGCAGCAGCATGGGAGCGAGTACATAAGAGGAGGAGCATCGGGCATCGTTTGCCCGACAGCCGTTCCGTGTAAGTAAATGGGGCTTCAGCTAACTTCAATGAATTAAACTCTAAAGGTTCAGATGAATTACATTTTAGGATACTGAAGGTTGATTGAATGAAGGTAGCTGCTCCCAAATCTTCCATTCATCCTGCAAGGATGCTGAATGATTCACTACTTTCTGATATTACCAAAGATTTCAAAAACAGCAACAACCACTCAGCTTGTGATCTCCTCCTCCACCTTCCCTGTAACAGAGAAGGAGAACGGTCATCAACAGCAATCAGCACCTGCAACGAAGCAGAACTGAGAGCTCACTTCACGCTCAGAGGAGATCACTACAGCTCCTCCTCGTGGTTGGTAGGTTGGCACACTTTAGGATGCAGTTTCCCAAGTTAAACACTTTAGAAATGATCCCTGAAAGTATAGTCTTAACCTGCTATTCTCTGCATTGACTTCCCCCACCCTGCAGGCTACCACGTAGTATTGTGGAGAAGAACTTTAGTCCACCGCTCGCTTTCTCTCTGTTAGCTGTCCAGGCATCTAATACCAATATCCATGCGTACTGTATGGTATAGTGTAATATGGGAATCATTTCATTAACAGACCGGAGATTGGCGCTCAAGGAAAATAATTTGCATGTTCCCGGTGCGTTCTGGGAGGACTCGCCGCGGGCGGGCACATTGCTGGGTTTAGCTTGGTCTGGTGGCTCGGAGGACATCGCCACACCAGAGATTGGAGCTCGGGGAAGAGAATGTGCAGACCTGACATAATCTCGCAAGAGTTGTGCTGTCTTCCAGGTGCGCAAATCAAAGATGTGTCTGATCAAGACTCTTCAGTCTTTCAGACCACTACCCATTCCTACTGATACAAGTTGGGACAAATGACACTGCCCAAAAGGACCTTGCAACTATCTGCAGAGACTTTGAAGACCTCGGCAGGGAAATGAAGGAACTAGGAGCACAGGTGGTCTTGTCGTCCATCCTGCCAGTGGATGGCCACGGAGTAAGGAGATGGAACAGGACTCTACGGGTGAACAACTGACTACGTCGATGTTGCCGTCAGCAAAGATTTGGATTTCTAGACCATGGAGTGAATTACTCATATGATGAACTCCTTGCTAGAGATGGCTTGCAACTTACAAAGGCAGGTAAGCAAATACTTGACAGGTGCCTTGCTACACTCATCAGGAGAGCTTTAAGCTAGAACAATATGGGAAGGGAAGGGAAAGGCTAGGCAAAAATATACGACTAATTAATACATCTGAGAACCTTGCTATTAGAAGGGGAAAGAAAGATCAAAGACAAAAAAAATTCAGAAGGAAAGTAGAGGAGCAAGAGACACCTGTCACAAACTAAAATGCTTCAATACAAATGCACAGAGCATAGGAAACCAACAAGGCGAATTGGAGCCCCTAAGACAGGAAGAGAAATATGATGTCATAGGCATCACAGAAACGTGGTGGGATGATACACGATTGGAATACAAGGCTTGAAGGATGCAACCTTTTTATAAGAAACAGACCTAATAGAAGAGGAGCAGGCCTGAACGGCCGCTGTGTTGAGTGAATGGAGAGGGTCGGGGAAGAGCGAGGAGTGAAATCCCCTCCAGCCGCCCGCTGCGAGCCAACGTTACTCACTCCTGTGCAGCAGCATGGGAGCGAGTACATAAGAGGAGGAGCATCGGGCATCGTTTGCCCGACAGCCGTTCCGTGTAAGTAAATGGGGCTTCAGCTAACTTCAATGAATTAAACTCTAAAGGTTCAGATGAATTACATTTTAGGATACTGAAGGTTGATTGAATGAAGGTAGCTGCTCCCAAATCTTCCATTCATCCTGCAAGGATGCTGAATGATTCACTACTTTCTGATATTACCAAAGATTTCAAAAACAGCAACAACCACTCAGCTTGTGATCTCCTCCTCCACCTTCCCTGTAACAGAGAAGGAGAACGGTCATCAACAGCAATCAGCACCTGCAACGAAGCAGAACTGAGAGCTCACTTCACGCTCAGAGGAGATCACTACAGCTCCTCCTCGTGGTTGGTAGGTTGGCACACTTTAGGATGCAGTTTCCCAAGTTAAACACTTTAGAAATGATCCCTGAAAGTATAGTCTTAACCTGCTATTCTCTGCATTGACTTCCCCCACCCTGCAGGCTACCACGTAGTATTGTGGAGAAGAACTTTAGTCCACCGCTCGCTTTCTCTCTGTTAGCTGTCCAGGCATCTAATACCAATATCCATGCGTACTGTATGGTATAGTGTAATATGGGAATCATTTCATTAACAGACCGGAGATTGGCGCTCAAGGAAAATAATTTGCATGTTCCCGGTGCGTTCTGGGAAGACTCGCCGCGGGCGGGCACATTGCTGGGTTTAGCTTGGTCTGGTGGCTCGGAGGACATCGCCACACCAGAGATTGGAGCTCGGGGAAGAGAATGTGCAGACCTGACATAATCTCGCAAGAGTTGTGCTGTCTTCCAGGTGCGCAAATCAAAGATGTGTCTGATCAAGACTCTTCAGTCTTTCAGACCACTACCCATTCCTACTGATACAAGTTGGGACAAATGACACTGCCCAAAAGGACCTTGCAACTATCTGCAGAGACTTTGAAGACCTCGGCAGGGAAATGAAGGAACTAGGAGCACAGGTGGTCTTGTCGTCCATCCTGCCAGTGGATGGCCACGGAGTAAGGAGATGGAACAGGACTCTACGGGTGAACAACTGACTACGTCGATGTTGCCGTCAGCAAAGATTTGGATTTCTAGACCATGGAGTGAATTACTCATATGATGAACTCCTTGCTAGAGATGGCTTGCAACTTACAAAGGCAGGTAAGCAAATACTTGACAGGTGCCTTGCTACACTCATCAGGAGAGCTTTAAGCTAGAACAATATGGGAAGGGAAGGGAAAGGCTAGGCAAAAATATACGACTAATTAATACATCTGAGAACCTTGCTATTAGAAGGGGAAAGAAAGATCAAAGACAAAAAAAATTCAGAAGGAAAGTAGAGGAGCAAGAGACACCTGTCACAAACTAAAATGCTTCAATACAAATGCACAGAGCATAGGAAACCAACAAGGCGAATTGGAGCCCCTAAGACAGGAAGAGAAATATGATGTCATAGGCATCACAGAAACGTGGTGGGATGATACACGATTGGAATACAAGGCTTGAAGGATGCAACCTTTTTATAAGAAACAGACCTAATAGAAGAGGAGCAGGCCTGAACGGCCGCTGTGTTGAGTGAATGGAGAGGGTCGGGGAAGAGCGAGGAGTGAAATCCCCTCCAGCCGCCCGCTGCGAGCCAACGTTACTCACTCCTGTGCAGCAGCATGGGAGCGAGTACATAAGAGGAGGAGCATCGGGCATCGTTTGCCCGACAGCCGTTCCGTGTAAGTAAATGGGGCTTCAGCTAACTTCAATGAATTAAACTCTAAAGGTTCAGATGAATTACATTTTAGGATACTGAAGGTTGATTGAATGAAGGTAGCTGCTCCCAAATCTTCCATTCATCCTGCAAGGATGCTGAATGATTCACTACTTTCTGATATTACCAAAGATTTCAAAAACAGCAACAACCACTCAGCTTGTGATCTCCTCCTCCACCTTCCCTGTAACAGAGAAGGAGAACGGTCATCAACAGCAATCAGCACCTGCAACGAAGCAGAACTGAGAGCTCACTTCACGCTCAGAGGAGATCACTACAGCTCCTCCTCGTGGTTGGTAGGTTGGCACACTTTAGGATGCAGTTTCCCAAGTTAAACACTTTAGAAATGATCCCTGAAAGTATAGTCTTAACCTGCTATTCTCTGCATTGACTTCCCCCACCCTGCAGGCTACCACGTAGTATTGTGGAGAAGAACTTTAGTCCACCGCTCGCTTTCTCTCTGTTAGCTGTCCAGGCATCTAATACCAATATCCATGCGTACTGTATGGTATAGTGTAATATGGGAATCATTTCATTAACAGACCGGAGATTGGCGCTCAAGGAAAATAATTTGCATGTTCCCGGTGCGTTCTGGGAGGACTCGCCGCGGGCGGGCACATTGCTGGGTTTAGCTTGGTCTGGTGGCTCGGAGGACATCGCCACACCAGAGATTGGAGCTCGGGGAAGAGAATGTGCAGACCTGACATAATCTCGCAAGAGTTGTGCTGTCTTCCAGGTGCGCAAATCAAAGATGTGTCTGATCAAGACTCTTCAGTCTTTCAGACCACTACCCATTCCTACTGATACAAGTTGGGACAAATGACACTGCCCAAAAGGACCTTGCAACTATCTGCAGAGACTTTGAAGACCTCGGCAGGGAAATGAAGGAACTAGGAGCACAGGTGGTCTTGTCGTCCATCCTGCCAGTGGATGGCCACGGAGTAAGGAGATGGAACAGGACTCTACGGGTGAACAACTGACTACGTCGATGTTGCCGTCAGCAAAGATTTGGATTTCTAGACCATGGAGTGAATTACTCATATGATGAACTCCTTGCTAGAGATGGCTTGCAACTTACAAAGGCAGGTAAGCAAATACTTGACAGGTGCCTTGCTACACTCATCAGGAGAGCTTTAAGCTAGAACAATATGGGAAGGGAAGGGAAAGGCTAGGCAAAAATATACGACTAATTAATACATCTGAGAACCTTGCTATTAGAAGGGGAAAGAAAGATCAAAGACAAAAAAAATTCAGAAGGAAAGTAGAGGAGCAAGAGACACCTGTCACAAACTAAAATGCTTCAATACAAATGCACAGAGCATAGGAAACCAACAAGGCGAATTGGAGCCCCTAAGACAGGAAGAGAAATATGATGTCATAGGCATCACAGAAACGTGGTGGGATGATAAACGATTGGAATACAAGGCTTGAAGGATGCAACCTTTTTATAAGAAACAGACCTAATAGAAGAGGAGCAGGCCTGAACGGCCGCTGTGTTGAGTGAATGGAGAGGGTCGGGGAAGAGCGAGGAGTGAAATCCCCTCCAGCCGCCCGCTGCGAGCCAACGTTACTCACTCCTGTGCAGCAGCATGGGAGCGAGTACATAAGAGGAGGAGCATCGGGCATCGTTTGCCCGACAGCCGTTCCGTGTAAGTAAATGGGGCTTCAGCTAACTTCAATGAATTAAACTCTAAAGGTTCAGATGAATTACATTTTAGGATACTGAAGGTTGATTGAATGAAGGTAGCTGCTCCCAAATCTTCCATTCATCCTGCAAGGATGCTGAATGATTCACTACTTTCTGATATTACCAAAGATTTCAAAAACAGCAACAACCACTCAGCTTGTGATCTCCTCCTCCACCTTCCCTGTAACAGAGAAGGAGAACGGTCATCAACAGCAATCAGCACCTGCAACGAAGCAGAACTGAGAGCTCACTTCACGCTCAGAGGAGATCACTACAGCTCCTCCTCGTGGTTGGTAGGTTGGCACACTTTAGGATGCAGTTTCCCAAGTTAAACACTTTAGAAATGATCCCTGAAAGTATAGTCTTAACCTGCTATTCTCTGCATTGACTTCCCCCACCCTGCAGGCTACCACGTAGTATTGTGGAGAAGAACTTTAGTCCACCGCTCGCTTTCTCTCTGTTAGCTGTCCAGGCATCTAATACCAATATCCATGCGTACTGTATGGTATAGTGTAATATGGGAATCATTTCATTAACAGACCGGAGATTGGCGCTCAAGGAAAATAATTTGCATGTTCCCGGTGCGTTCTGGGAAGACTCGCCGCGGGCGGGCACATTGCTGGGTTTAGCTTGGTCTGGTGGCTCGGAGGACATCGCCACACCAGAGATTGGAGCTCGGGGAAGAGAATGTGCAGACCTGACATAATCTCGCAAAAGTTGTGCTGTCTTCCAGGTGCGCAAATCAAAGATGTGTCTGATCAAGACTCTTCAGTCTTTCAGACCACTACCCATTCCTACTGATACAAGTTGGGACAAATGACACTGCCCAAAAGGACCTTGCAACTATCTGCAGAGACTTTGAAGACCTCGGCAGGGAAATGAAGGAACTAGGAGCACAGGTGGTCTTGTCGTCCATCCTGCCAGTGGATGGCCACGGAGTAAGGAGATGGAACAGGACTCTACGGGTGAACAACTGACTACGTCGATGTTGCCGTCAGCAAAGATTTGGATTTCTAGACCATGGAGTGAATTACTCATATGATGAACTCCTTGCTAGAGATGGCTTGCAACTTACAAAGGCAGGTAAGCAAATACTTGACAGGTGCCTTGCTACACTCATCAGGAGAGCTTTAAGCTAGAACAATATGGGAAGGGAAGGGAAAGGCTAGGCAAAAATATACGACTAATTAATACATCTGAGAACCTTGCTATTAGAAGGGGAAAGAAAGATCAAAGACAAAAAAAATTCAGAAGGAAAGTAGAGGAGCAAGAGACACCTGTCACAAACTAAAATGCTTCAATACAAATGCACAGAGCATAGGAAACCAACAAGGCGAATTGGAGCCCCTAAGACAGGAAGAGAAATATGATGTCATAGGCATCACAGAAACGTGGTGGGATGATACACGATTGGAATACAAGGCTTGAAGGATGCAACCTTTTTATAAGAAACAGACCTAATAGAAGAGGAGCAGGCCTGAACGGCCGCTGTGTTGAGTGAATGGAGAGGGTCGGGGAAGAGCGAGGAGTGAAATCCCCTCCAGCCGCCCGCTGCGAGCCAACGTTACTCACTCCTGTGCAGCAGCATGGGAGCGAGTACATAAGAGGAGGAGCATCGGGCATCGTTTGCCCGACAGCCGTTCCGTGTAAGTAAATGGGGCTTCAGCTAACTTCAATGAATTAAACTCTAAAGGTTCAGATGAATTACATTTTAGGATACTGAAGGTTGATTGAATGAAGGTAGCTGCTCCCAAATCTTCCATTCATCCTGCAAGGATGCTGAATGATTCACTACTTTCTGATATTACCAAAGATTTCAAAAACAGCAACAACCACTCAGCTTGTGATCTCCTCCTCCACCTTCCCTGTAACAGAGCAGGAAAACGGTCATCAACAGCAATCAGCACCTGCAACGAAGCAGAACTGAGAGCTCACTTCACGCTCAGAGGAGATTACTACAGCTCCTCCTCGTGGTTGGTAGGTTGGCACACTTTAGGATGCAGTTTCCCAAGTTAAACACTTTAGAAATGATCCCTGAAAGTATAGTCTTAACCTGCTATTCTCTGCATTGACTTCCCCCACCCTGCAGGCTACCACGTAGTATTGTGGAGAAGAACTTTAGTCCACCGCTCGCTTTCTCTCTGTTAGCTGTCCAGGCATCTAATACCAATATCCATGCGTACTGTATGGTATAGTGTAATATGGGAATCATTTCATTAACAGACCGGAGATTGGCGCTCAAGGAAAATAATTTGCATGTTCCCGGTGCGTTCTGGGAAGACTCGCCGCGGGCGGGCACATTGCTGGGTTTAGCTTGGTCTGGTGGCTCGGAGGACATCGCCACACCAGAGATTGGAGCTCGGGGAAGAGAATGTGCAGACCTGACATAATCTCGCAAGAGTTGTGCTGTCTTCCAGGTGCGCAAATCAAAGATGTGTCTGATCAAGACTCTTCAGTCTTTCAGACCACTACCCATTCCTACTGATACAAGTTGGGACAAATGACACTGCCCAAAAGGACCTTGCAACTATCTGCAGAGACTTTGAAGACCTCGGCAGGGAAATGAAGGAACTAGGAGCACAGGTGGTCTTGTCGTCCATCCTGCCAGTGGATGGCCACGGAGTAAGGAGATGGAACAGGACTCTACGGGTGAACAACTGACTACGTCGATGTTGCCGTCAGCAAAGATTTGGATTTCTAGACCATGGAGTGAATTACTCATATGATGAACTCCTTGCTAGAGATGGCTTGCAACTTACAAAGGCAGGTAAGCAAATACTTGACAGGTGCCTTGCTACACTCATCAGGAGAGCTTTAAGCTAGAACAATATGGGAAGGGAAGGGAAAGGCTAGGCAAAAATATACGACTAATTAATACATCTGAGAACCTTGCTATTAGAAGGGGAAAGAAAGATCAAAGACAAAAAAAATTCAGAAGGAAAGTAGAGGAGCAAGAGACACCTGTCACAAACTAAAATGCTTCAATACAAATGCACAGAGCATAGGAAACCAACAAGGCGAATTGGAGCCCCTAAGACAGGAAGAGAAATATGATGTCATAGGCATCACAGAAACGTGGTGGGATGATACACGATTGGAATACAAGGCTTGAAGGATGCAACCTTTTTATAAGAAACAGACCTAATAGAAGAGGAGCAGGCCTGAACGGCCGCTGTGTTGAGTGAATGGAGAGGGTCGGGGAAGAGCGAGGAGTGAAATCCCCTCCAGCCGCCCGCTGCGAGCCAACGTTACTCACTCCTGTGCAGCAGCATGGGAGCGAGTACATAAGAGGAGGAGCATCGGGCATCGTTTGCCCGACAGCCGTTCCGTGTAAGTAAATGGGGCTTCAGCTAACTTCAATGAATTAAACTCTAAAGGTTCAGATGAATTACATTTTAGGATACTGAAGGTTGATTGAATGAAGGTAGCTGCTCCCAAATCTTCCATTCATCCTGCAAGGATGCTGAATGATTCACTACTTTCTGATATTACCAAAGATTTCAAAAACAGCAACAACCACTCAGCTTGTGATCTCCTCCTCCACCTTCCCTGTAACAGAGAAGGAAAACGGTCATCAACAGCAATCAGCACCTGCAACGAAGCAGAACTGAGAGCTCACTTCACGCTCAGAGGAGATCACTACAGCTCCTCCTCGTGGTTGGTAGGTTGGCACACTTTAGGATGCAGTTTCCCAAGTTAAACACTTTAGAAATGATCCCTGAATGTATAGTCTTAACCTGCTATTCTCTGCATTGACTTCCCCCACCCTGCAGGCTACCACGTAGTATTGTGGAGAAGAACTTTAGTCCACCGCTCGCTTTCTCTCTGTTAGCTGTCCAGGCATCTAATACCAATATCCATGCGTACTGTATGGTATAGTGTAATATGGGAATCATTTCATTAACAGACCGGAGAGTGGCGCTCAAGGAAAATAATTTGCATGTTCCCGGTGCGTTCTGGGAAGACTCGCCGCGGGCGGGCACATTGCTGGGTTTAGCTTGGTCTGGTGGCTCGGAGGACATCGCCACACCAGAGATTGGAGCTCGGGGAAGAGAATGTGCAGACCTGACATAATCTCGCAAGAGTTGTGCTGTCTTCCAGGTGCGCAAATCAAAGATGTGTCTGATCAAGACTCTTCAGTCTTTCAGACCACTACCCATTCCTACTGATACAAGTTGGGACAAATGACACTGCCCAAAAGGACCTTGCAACTATCTGCAGAGACTTTGAAGACCTCGGCAGGGAAATGAAGGAACTAGGAGCACAGGTGGTCTTGTCGTCCATCCTGCCAGTGGATGGCCACGGAGTAAGGAGATGGAACAGGACTCTACGGGTGAACAACTGACTACGTCGATGTTGCCGTCAGCAAAGATTTGGATTTCTAGACCATGGAGTGAATTACTCATATGATGAACTCCTTGCTAGAGATGGCTTGCAACTTACAAAGGCAGGTAAGCAAATACTTGACAGGTGCCTTGCTACACTCATCAGGAGAGCTTTAAGCTAGAACAATATGGGAAGGGAAGGGAAAGGCTAGGCAAAAATATACGACTAATTAATACATCTGAGAACCTTGCTATTAGAAGGGGAAAGAAAGATCAAAGACAAAAAAAATTCAGAAGGAAAGTAGAGGAGCAAGAGACACCTGTCACAAACTAAAATGCTTCAATACAAATGCACAGAGCATAGGAAACCAACAAGGCGAATTGGAGCCCCTAAGACAGGAAGAGAAATATGATGTCATAGGCATCACAGAAACGTGGTGGGATGATACACGATTGGAATACAAGGCTTGAAGGATGCAACCTTTTTATAAGAAACAGACCTAATAGAAGAGGAGCAGGCCTGAACGGCCGCTGTGTTGAGTGAATGGAGAGGGTCGGGGAAGAGCGAGGAGTGAAATCCCCTCCAGCCGCCCGCTGCGAGCCAACGTTACTCACTCCTGTGCAGCAGCATGGGAGCGAGTACATAAGAGGAGGAGCATCGGGCATCGTTTGCCCGACAGCCGTTCCGTGTAAGTAAATGGGGCTTCAGCTAACTTCAATGAATTAAACTCTAAAGGTTCAGATGAATTACATTTTAGGATACTGAAGGTTGATTGAATGAAGGTAGCTGCTCCCAAATCTTCCATTCATCCTGCAAGGATGCTGAATGATTCACTACTTTCTGATATTACTAAAGATTTCAAAAACAGCAACAACCACTCAGCTTGTGATCTCCTCCTCCACCTTCCCTGTAACAGAGAAGGAGAACGGTCATCAACAGCAATCAGCACCTGCAACGAAGCAGAACTGAGAGCTCACTTCACGCTCAGAGGAGATCACTACAGCTCCTCCTCGTGGTTGGTAGGTTGGCACACTTTAGGATGCAGTTTCCCAAGTTAAACACTTTAGAAATGATCCCTGAAAGTATAGTCTTAACCTGCTATTCTCTGCATTGACTTCCCCCACCCTGCAGGCTACCACGTAGTATTGTGGAGAAGAACTTTAGTCCACCGCTCGCTTTCTCTCTGTTAGCTGTCCAGGCATCTAATACCAATATCCATGCGTACTGTATGGTATAGTGTAATATGGGAATCATTTCATTAACAGACCGGAGATTGGCGCTCAAGGAAAATAATTTGCATGTTCCCGGTGCGTTCTGGGAAGACTCGCCGCGGGCGGGCACATTGCTGGGTTTAGCTTGGTCTGGTGGCTCGGAGGACATCGTCACACCAGAGATTGGAGCTCGGGGAAGAGAATGTGCAGACCTGACATAATCTCGCAAGAGTTGTGCTGTCTTCCAGGTGCGCAAATCAAAGATGTGTCTGATCAAGACTCTTCAGTCTTTCAGACCACTACCCATTCCTACTGATACAAGTTGGGACAAATGACACTGCCCAAAAGGACCTTGCAACTATCTGCAGAGACTTTGAAGACCTCGGCAGGGAAATGAAGGAACTAGGAGCACAGGTGGTCTTGTCGTCCATCCTGCCAGTGGATGGCCACGGAGTAAGGAGATGGAACAGGACTCTACGGGTGAACAACTGACTACGTCGATGTTGCCGTCAGCAAAGATTTGGATTTCTAGACCATGGAGTGAATTACTCATATGATGAACTCCTTGCTAGAGATGGCTTGCAACTTACAAAGGCAGGTAAGCAAATACTTGACAGGTGCCTTGCTACACTCATCAGGAGAGCTTTAAGCTAGAACAATATGGGAAGGGAAGGGAAAGGCTAGGCAAAAATATACGACTAATTAATACATCTGAGAACCTTGCTATTAGAAGGGGAAAGAAAGATCAAAGACAAAAAAAATTCAGAAGGAAAGTAGAGGAGCAAGAGACACCTGTCACAAACTAAAATGCTTCAATACAAATGCACAGAGCATAGGAAACCAACAAGGCGAATTGGAGCCCCTAAGACAGGAAGAGAAATATGATGTCATAGGCATCACAGAAACGTGGTGGGATGATACACGATTGGAATACAAGGCTTGAAGGATGCAACCTTTTTATAAGAAACAGACCTAATAGAAGAGGAGCAGGCCTGAACGGCCGCTGTGTTGAGTGAATGGAGAGGGTCGGGGAAGAGCGAGGAGTGAAATCCCCTCCAGCCGCCCGCTGCGAGCCAACGTTACTCACTCCTGTGCAGCAGCATGGGAGCGAGTACATAAGAGGAGGAGCATCGGGCATCGTTTGCCCGACAGCCGTTCCGTGTAAGTAAATGGGGCTTCAGCTAACTTCAATGAATTAAACTCTAAAGGTTCAGATGAATTACATTTTAGGATACTGAAGGTTGATTGAATGAAGGTAGCTGCTCCCAAATCTTCCATTCATCCTGCAAGGATGCTGAATGATTCACTACTTTCTGATATTACCAAAGATTTCAAAAACAGCAACAACCACTCAGCTTGTGATCTCCTCCTCCACCTTCCCTGTAACAGAGAAGGAAAACGGTCATCAACAGCAATCAGCACCTGCAACGAAGCAGAACTGAGAGCTCACTTCATGCTCAGAGGAGCTCACTTCACGCTCAGAGGAGATCACTACAGCTCCTCCTCATGGTTGGTAGGTTGGCACACTTTAGGATGCAGTTTCCCAAGTTAAACACTTTAGAAATGATCCCTGAAAGTATAGTCTTAACCTGCTATTCTCTGCATTGACTTCCCCCACCCTGCAGGCTACCACGTAGTATTGTGGAGAAGAACTTTAGTCCACCGCTCGCTTTCTCTCTGTTAGCTGTCCAGGCATCTAATACCAATATCCATGCGTACTGTATGGTATAGTGTAATATGGGAATCATTTCATTAACAGACCGGAGATTGGCGCTCAAGGAAAATAATTTGCATGTTCCCGGTGCGTTCTGGGAAGACTCGCCGCGGGCGGGCACATTGCTGGGTTTAGCTTGGTCTGGTGGCTCGGAGGACATCGCCACACCAGAGATTGGAGCTCGGGGAAGAGAATGTGCAGACCTGACAATCTCGCAAGAGTTGTGCTGTCTTCCAGGTGCGCAAATCAAAGATGTGTTTGATCAAGACTCTTCAGTCTTTCAGACCACTACCCATTCCTACTGATACAAGTTGGGACAAATGACACTGCCCAAAAGGACCTTGCAACTATCTGCAGAGACTTTGAAGACCTCGGCAGGGAAATGAAGGAACTAGGAGCACAGGTGGTCTTGTCGTCCATCCTGCCAGTGGATGGCCACGGAGTAAGGAGATGGAACAGGACTCTACGGGTGAACAACTGACTACGTCGATGTTGCCGTCAGCAAAGATTTGGATTTCTAGACCATGGAGTGAATTACTCATGTGATGAACTCCTTGCTAGAGATGGCTTGCAACTTACAAAGGCAGGTAAGCAAATACTTGACAGGTGCCTTGCTACACTCATCAGGAGAGCTTTAAGCTAGAACAATATGGGAAGGGAAGGGAAAGGCTAGGCAAAAATATACGACTAATTAATACATCTGAGAACCTTGCTATTAGAAGGGGAAAGAAAGATCAAAGACAAAAAAAATTCAGAAGGAAAGTAGAGGAGCAAGAGACACCTGTCACAAACTAAAATGCTTCAATACAAATGCACAGAGCATAGGAAACCAACAAGGCGAATTGGAGCCCCTAAGACAGGAAGAGAAATATGATGTCATAGGCATCACAGAAACGTGGTGGGATGATACACGATTGGAATACAAGGCTTGAAGGATGCAACCTTTTTATAAGAAACAGACCTAATAGAAGAGGAGCAGGCCTGAACGGCCGCTGTGTTGAGTGAATGGAGAGGGTCGGGGAAGAGCGAGGAGTGAAATCCCCTCCAGCCGCCCGCTGCGAGCCAACGTTACTCACTCCTGTGCAGCAGCATGGGAGCGAGTACATAAGAGGAGGAGCATCGGGCATCGTTTGCCCGACAGCCGTTCCGTGTAAGTAAATGGGGCTTCAGCTAACTTCAATGAATTAAACTCTAAAGGTTCAGATGAATTACATTTTAGGATACTGAAGGTTGATTGAATGAAGGTAGCTGCTCCCAAATCTTCCATTCATCCTGCAAGGATGCTGAATGATTCACTACTTTCTGATATTACCAAAGATTTCAAAAACAGCAACAACCACTCAGCTTGTGATCTCCTCCTCCACCTTCCCTGTAACAGAGAAGGAGAACGGTCATCAACAGCAATCAGCACCTGCAACGAAGCAGAACTGAGAGCTCACTTCACGCTCAGAGGAGATCACTACAGCTCCTCCTCGTGGTTGGTAGGTTGGCACACTTTAGGATGCAGTTTCCCAAGCTAAACACTTTAGAAATGATCCCTGAAAGTATAGTCTTAACCTGCTATTCTCTGCATTGACTTCCCCCACCCTGCAGGCTACCACGTAGTATTGTGGAGAAGAACTTTAGTCCACCGCTCGCTTTCTCTCTGTTAGCTGTCCAGGCATCTAATACCAATATCCATGCGTACTGTATGGTATAGTGTAATATGGGAATCATTTCATTAACAGACCGGAGATTGGCGCTCAAGGAAAATAATTTGCATGTTCCCGGTGCGTTCTGGGAGGACTCGCCGCGGGCGGGCACATTGCTGGGTTTAGCTTGGTCTGGTGGCTCGGAGGACATCGCCACACCAGAGATTGGAGCTCGGGGAAGAGAATGTGCAGACCTGACATAATCTCGCAAGAGTTGTGCTGTCTTCCAGGTGCGCAAATCAAAGATGTGTCTGATCAAGACTCTTCAGTCTTTCAGACCACTACCCATTCCTACTGATACAAGTTGGGACAAATGACACTGCCCAAAAGGACCTTGCAACTATCTGCAGAGACTTTGAAGACCTCGGCAGGGAAATGAAGGAACTAGGAGCACAGGTGGTCTTGTCGTCCATCCTGCCAGTGGATGGCCACGGAGTAAGGAGATGGAACAGGACTCTACGGGTGAACAACTGACTACGTCGATGTTGCCGTCAGCAAAGATTTGGATTTCTAGACCATGGAGTGAATTACTCATATGATGAACTCCTTGCTAGAGATGGCTTGCAACTTACAAAGGCAGGTAAGCAAATACTTGACAGGTGCCTTGCTACACTCATCAGGAGAGCTTTAAGCTAGAACAATATGGGAAGGGAAGGGAAAGGCTAGGCAAAAATATACGACTAATTAATACATCTGAGAACCTTGCTATTAGAAGGGGAAAGAAAGATCAAAGACAAAAAAAATTCAGAAGGAAAGTAGAGGAGCAAGAGACACCTGTCACAAACTAAAATGCTTCAATACAAATGCACAGAGCATAGGAAACCAACAAGGCGAATTGGAGCCCCTAAGACAGGAAGAGAAATATGATGTCATAGGCATCACAGAAACGTGGTGGGATGATACACGATTGGAATACAAGGCTTGAAGGATGCAACCTTTTTATAAGAAACAGACCTAATAGAAGAGGAGCAGGCCTGAACGGCCGCTGTGTTGAGTGAATGGAGAGGGTCGGGGAAGAGCGAGGAGTGAAATCCCCTCCAGCCGCCCGCTGCGAGCCAACGTTACTCACTCCTGTGCAGCAGCATGGGAGCGAGTACATAAGAGGAGGAGCATCGGGCATCGTTTGCCCGACAGCCGTTCCGTGTAAGTAAATGGGGCTTCAGCTAACTTCAATGAATTAAACTCTAAAGGTTCAGATGAATTACATTTTAGGATACTGAAGGTTGATTGAATGAAGGTAGCTGCTCCCAAATCTTCCATTCATCCAGCAAGGATGCTGAATGATTCACTACTTTCTGATATTACCAAAGATTTCAAAAACAGCAACAACCACTCAGCTTGTGATCTCCTCCTCCACCTTCCCTGTAACAGAGAAGGAGAACGGTCATCAACAGCAATCAGCACCTGCAACGAAGCAGAACTGAGAGCTCACTTCACGCTCAGAGGAGATCACTACAGCTCCTCCTCGTGGTTGGTAGGTTGGCACACTTTAGGATGCAGTTTCCCAAGTTAAACACTTTAGAAATGATCCCTGAAAGTATAGTCTTAACCTGCTATTCTCTGCATTGACTTCCCCCACCCTGCAGGCTACCACGTAGTATTGTGGAGAAGAACTTTAGTCCACCGCTCGCTTTCTCTCTGTTAGCTGTCCAGGCATCTAATACCAATATCCATGCGTACTGTATGGTATAGTGTAATATGGGAATCATTTCATTAACAGACCGGAGATTGGCGCTCAAGGAAAATAATTTGCATGTTCCCGCTGCGTTCTGGGAGGACTCGCCGCGGGCGGGCACATTGCTGGGTTTAGCTTGGTCTGGTGGCTCGGAGGACATCGCCACACCAGAGATTGGAGCTCGGGGAAGAGAATGTGCAGACCTGACATAATCTCGCAAGAGTTGTGCTGTCTTCCAGGTGCGCAAATCAAAGATGTGTCTGATCAAGACTCTTCAGTCTTTCAGACCACTACCCATTCCTACTGATACAAGTTGGGACAAATGACACTGCCCAAAAGGACCTTGCAACTATCTGCAGAGACTTTGAAGACCTCGGCAGGGAAATGAAGGAACTAGGAGCACAGGTGGTCTTGTCGTCCATCCTGCCAGTGGATGGCCACGGAGTAAGGAGATGGAACAGGACTCTACGGGTGAACAACTGACTACGTCGATGTTGCCGTCAGCAAAGATTTGGATTTCTAGACCATGGAGTGAATTACTCATGTGATGAACTCCTTGCTAGAGATGGCTTGCAACTTACAAAGGCAGGTAAGCAAATACTTGACAGGTGCCTTGCTACACTCATCAGGAGAGCTTTAAGCTAGAACAATATGGGAAGGGAAGGGAAAGGCTAGGCAAAAATATACGACTAATTAATACATCTGAGAACCTTGCTATTAGAAGGGGAAAGAAAGATCAAAGACAAAAAAAATTCAGAAGGAAAGTAGAGGAGCAAGAGACACCTGTCACAAACTAAAATGCTTCAATACAAATGCACAGAGCATAGGAAACCAACAAGGCGAATTGGAGCCCCTAAGACAGGAAGAGAAATATGATGTCATAGGCATCACAGAAACGTGGTGGGATGATACACGATTGGAATACAAGGCTTGAAGGATGCAACCTTTTTATAAGAAACAGACCTAATAGAAGAGGAGCAGGCCTGAACGGCCGCTGTGTTGAGTGAATGGAGAGGGTCGGGGAAGAGCGAGGAGTGAAATCCCCTCCAGCCGCCCGCTGCGAGCCAACGTTACTCACTCCTGTGCAGCAGCATGGGAGCGAGTACATAAGAGGAGGAGCATCGGGCATCGTTTGCCCGACAGCCGTTCCGTGTAAGTAAATGGGGCTTCAGCTAACTTCAATGAATCAAACTCTAAAGGTTCAGATGAATTACATTTTAGGATACTGAAGGTTGATTGAATGAAGGTAGCTGCTCCCAAATCTTCCATTCATCCAGCAAGGATGCTGAATGATTCACTACTTTCTGATATTACCAAAGATTTCAAAAACAGCAACAACCACTCAGCTTGTGATCTCCTCCTCCACCTTCCCTGTAACAGAGAAGGAGAACGGTCATCAACAGCAATCAGCACCTACAACGAAGCAGAACTGAGAGCTCACTTCACGCTCAGAGGAGATCACTACAGCTCCTCCTTGTGGTTGGTAGGTTCGCACACTTTAGGATGCAGTTTCCCAAGTTAAACACTTTAGAAATGATCCCTGAAAGTATAGTCTTAACCTGCTATTCTCTGCATTGACTTCCCCCACCCTGCAGGCTACCACGTAGTATTGTGGAGAAGAACTTTAGTCCACCGCTCGCTTTCTCTCTGTTAGCTGTCCAGGCATCTAATACCAATATCCATGCGTACTGTATGGTATAGTGTAATATGGGAATCATTTCATTAACAGACCGGAGATTGGCGCTCAAGGAAAATAATTTGCATGTTCCCGGTGCGTTCTGGGAAGACTCGCCGCGGGCGGGCACATTGCTGGGTTTAGCTTGGTCTGGTGGCTCGGAGGACATCGCCACACCAGAGATTGGAGCTCGGGGAAGAGAATGTGCAGACCTGACATAATCTCGCAAGAGTTGTGCTGTCTTCCAGGTGCGCAAATCAAAGATGTGTCTGATCAAGACTCTTCAGTCTTTCAGACCACTACCCATTCCTACTGATACAAGTTGGGACAAATGACATTGCCCAAAAGGACCTTGCAACTATCTGCAGAGACTTTGAAGACCTCGGCAGGGAAATGAAGGAACTAGGAGCACAGGTGGTCTTGTCGTCCATCCTGCCAGTGGATGGCCACGGAGTAAGGAGATGGAACAGGACTCTACGGGTGAACAACTGACTACGTCGATGTTGCCGTCAGCAAAGATTTGGATTTCTAGACCATGGAGTGAATTACTCATATGATGAACTCCTTGCTAGAGATGGCTTGCAACTTACAAAGGCAGGTAAGCAAATACTTGACAGGTGCCTTGCTACACTCATCAGGAGAGCTTTAAGCTAGAACAATATGGGAAGGGAAGGGAAAGGCTAGGCAAAAATATACGACTAATTAATACATCTGAGAACCTTGCTATTAGAAGGGGAAAGAAAGATCAAAGACAAAAAAAATTCAGAAGGAAAGTAGAGGAGCAAGAGACACCTGTCACAAACTAAAATGCTTCAATACAAATGCACAGAGCATAGGAAACCAACAAGGCGAATTGGAGCCCCTAAGACAGGAAGAGAAATATGATGTCATAGGCATCACAGAAACGTGGTGGGATGATACACGATTGGAATACAAGGCTTGAAGGATGCAACCTTTTTATAAGAAACAGACCTAATAGAAGAGGAGCAGGCCTGAACGGCCGCTGTGTTGAGTGAATGGAG
Source organism: Eleutherodactylus coqui (assembly GCF_035609145.1). NCBI lineage: Eukaryota > Metazoa > Chordata > Amphibia > Anura > Eleutherodactylidae > Eleutherodactylus > Eleutherodactylus coqui. Next base: position 329,173,439 of record NC_089837.1, on the reverse strand, counting down.
AGGGTCGGGGAAGAGCGAGGAGTGAAATCCCCTCCAGCCGCCCGCTGCGAGCCAACGTTACTCACTCCTGTGCAGCAGCATGGGAGCGAGTACATAAGAGGAGGAGCATCGGGCATCGTTTGCCCGACAGCCGTTCCGTGTAAGTAAATGGGGCTTCAGCTAACTTCAATGAATTAAACTCTAAAGGTTCAGATGAATTACATTTTAGGATACTGAAGGTTGATTGAATGAAAGTAGCTGCTCCCAAATCTTCCATTCATCCTGCAAGGATGCTGAATGATTCACTACTTTCTGATATTACCAAAGATTTCAAAAACAGCAACAACCACTCAGCTTGTGATCTCCTCCTCCACCTTCCCTGTAACAGAGAAGGAAAACGGTCATCAACAGCAATCAGCACCTGCAATGAAGCAGAACTGAGAGCTCACTTCACGCTCAGAGGAGATCACTACAGCTCCTCCTCGTGGTTGGTAGGTTGGCACACTTTAGGATACAGTTTCCCAAGTTAAACACTTTAGAAATGATCCCTGAAAGTATAGTCTTAACCTGCTATTCTCTGCATTGACTTCCCCCACCCTGCAGGCTACCACGTAGTATTGTGGAGAAGAACTTTAGTCCACCGCTCGCTTTCTCTCTGTTAGCTGTCCAGGCATCTAATACCAATATCCATGCGTACTGTATGGTATAGTGTAATATGGGAATCATTTCATTAACAGACCGGAGATTGGCGCTCAAGGAAAATAATTTGCATGTTCCCGGTGCGTTCTGGGAGGACTCGCCGCGGGCGGGCACATTGCTGGGTTTAGCTTGGTCTGGTGGCTCGGAGGACATCGCCACACCAGAGATTGGAGCTCGGGGAAGAGAATGTGCAGACCTGACATAATCTCGCAAGAGTTGTGCTGTCTTCCAGGTGCGCAAATCAAAGATGTGTCTGATCAAGACTCTTCAGTCTTTCAGACCACTACCCATTCCTACTGATACAAGTTGGGACAAATGACACTGCCCAAAAGGACCTTGCAACTATCTGCAGAGACTTTGAAGACCTCGGCAGGGAAATGAAGGAACTAGGAGCACAGGTGGTCTTGTCGTCCATCCTGCCAGTGGATGGCCACGGAGTAAGGAGATGGAACAGGACTCTACGGGTGAACAACTGACTACGTCGATGTTGCCATCAGCAAAGATTTGGATTTCTAGACCATGGAGTGAATTACTCATATGATGAACTCCTTGCTAGAGATGGCTTGCAACTTACAAAGGCAGGTAAGCAAATACTTGACAGGTGCCTTGCTACACTCATCAGGAGAGCTTTAAGCTAGAACAATATGGGAAGGGAAGGGAAAGGCTAGGCAAAAATATACGACTAATTAATACATCTGAGAACCTTGCTATTAGAAGGGGAAAGAAAGATCAAAGACAAAAAAAATTCAGAAGGAAAGTAGAGGAGCAAGAGACACCTGTCACAAACTAAAATGCTTCAATACAAATGCACAGAGCATAGGAAACCAACAAGGCGAATTGGAGCCCCTAAGACAGGAAGAGAAATATGATGTCATAGGCATCACAGAAACGTGGTGGGATGATACACGATTGGAATACAAGGCTTGAAGGATGCAACCTTTTTATAAGAAACAGACCTAATAGAAGAGGAGCAGGCCTGAACGGCCGCTGTGTTGAGTGAATGGAGAGGGTCGGGGAAGAGCGAGGAGTGAAATCCCCTCCAGCCGCCCGCTGCGAGCCAACGTTACTCACTCCTGTGCAGCAGCATGGGAGCGAGTACATAAGAGGAGGAGCATCGGGCATCGTTTGCCCGACAGCCGTTCCGTGTAAGTAAATGGGGCTTCAGCTAACTTCAATGAATTAAACTCTAAAGGTTCAGATGAATTACATTTTAGGATACTGAAGGTTGATTGAATGAAGGTAGCTGCTCCCAAATCTTCCATTCATCCTGCAAGGATGCTGAATGATTCACTACTTTCTGATATTACCAAAGATTTCAAAAACAGCAACAACCACTCAGCTTGTGATCTCCTCCTCCACCTTCCCTGTAACAGAGAAGGAGAACGGTCATCAACAGCAATCAGCACCTGCAACGAAGCAGAACTGAGAGCTCACTTCACGCTCAGAGGAGATCACTACAGCTCCTCCTCGTGGTTGGTAGGTTGGCACACTTTAGAATACAGTTTCCCAAGTTAAACACTTTAGAAATGATCCCTGAAAGTATAGTCTTAACCTGCTATTCTCTGCATTGACTTCCCCCACCCTGCAGGCTACCACGTAGTATTGTGGAGAAGAACTTTAGTCCACCGCTCGCTTTCTCTCTGTTAGCTGTCCAGGCATCTAATACCAATATCCATGCGTACTGTATGGTATAGTGTAATATGGGAATCATTTCATTAACAGACCGGAGATTGGCGCTCAAGGAAAATAATTTGCATGTTCCCGGTGCGTTCTGGGAGGACTCGCCGCGGGCGGGCACATTGCTGGGTTTAGCTTGGTCTGGTGGCTCGGAGGACATCGCCACACCAGAGATTGGAGCTCGGGGAAGAGAATGTGCAGACCTGACATAATCTCGCAAGAGTTGTGCTGTCTTCCAGGTGCGCAAATCAAAGATGTGTCTGATCAAGACTCTTCAGTCTTTCAGACCACTACCCATTCCTACTGATACAAGTTGGGACAAATGACACTGCCCAAAAGGACCTTGCAACTATCTGCAGAGACTTTGAAGACCTCGGCAGGGAAATGAAGGAACTAGGAGCACAGGTGGTCTTGTCGTCCATCCTGCCAGTGGATGGCCACGGAGTAAGGAGATGGAACAGGACTCTACGGGTGAACAACTGACTACGTCGATGTTGCCGTCAGCAAAGATTTGGATTTCTAGACCATGGAGTGAATTACTCATATGATGAACTCCTTGCTAGAGATGGCTTGCAACTTACAAAGGCAGGTAAGCAAATACTTGACAGGTGCCTTGCTACACTCATCAGGAGAGCTTTAAGCTAGAACAATATGGGAAGGGAAGGGAAAGGCTAGGCAAAAATATACGACTAATTAATACATCTGAGAACCTTGCTATTAGAAGGGGAAAGAAAGATCAAAGACAAAAAAAATTCAGAAGGAAAGTAGAGGAGCAAGAGACACCTGTCACAAACTAAAATGCTTCAATACAAATGCACAGAGCATAGGAAACCAACAAGGCGAATTGGAGCCCCTAAGACAGGAAGAGAAATATGATGTCATAGGCATCACAGAAACGTGGTGGGATGATACACGATTGGAATACAAGGCTTGAAGGATGCAACCTTTTTATAAGAAACAGACCTAATAGAAGAGGAGCAGGCCTGAACGGCCGCTGTGTTGAGTGAATGGAGAGGGTCGGGGAAGAGCGAGGAGTGAAATCCCCTCCAGCCGCCCGCTGCGAGCCAACGTTACTCACTCCTGTGCAGCAGCATGGGAGCGAGTACATAAGAGGAGGAGCATCGGGCATCGTTTGCCCGACAGCCGTTCCGTGTAAGTAAATGGGGCTTCAGCTAACTTCAATGAATTAAACTCTAAAGGTTCAGATGAATTACATTTTAGGATACTGAAGGTTGATTGAATGAAGGTAGCTGCTCCCAAATCTTCCATTCATCCTGCAAGGATGCTGAATGATTCACTACTTTCTGATATTACCAAAGATTTCAAAAACAGCAACAACCACTCAGCTTGTGATCTCCTCCTCCACCTTCCCTGTAACAGAGAAGGAAAACGGTCATCAACAGCAATCAGCACCTGCAACGAAGCAGAACTGAGAGCTCACTTCACGCTCAGAGGAGATCACTACAGCTCCTCCTCGTGGTTGGTAGGTTGACACACTTTAGGATGCAGTTTCCCAAGTTAAACACTTTAGAAATGATCCCTGAAAGTATAGTCTTAACCTGCTATTCTCTGCATTGACTTCCCCCACCCTGCAGGCTACCACGTAGTATTGTGGAGAAGAACTTTAGTCCACCGCTCGCTTTCTCTCTGTTAGCTGTCCAGGCATCTAATACCAATATCCATGCGTACTGTATGGTATAGTGTAATATGGGAATCATTTCATTAACAGACCGGAGATTGGCGCTCAAGGAAAATAATTTGCATGTTCCCGGTGCGTTCTGGGAGGACTCGCCGCGGGCGGGCACATTGCTGGGTTTAGCTTGGTCTGGTGGCTCGGAGGACATCGCCACACCAGAGATTGGAGCTCGGGGAAGAGAATGTGCAGACCTGACATAATCTCGCAAGAGTTGTGCTGTCTTCCAGGTGCGCAAATCAAAGATGTGTCTGATCAAGACTCTTCAGTCTTTCAGACCACTACCCATTCCTACTGATACAAGTTGGGACAAATGACACTGCCCAAAAGGACCTTGCAACTATCTGCAGAGACTTTGAAGACCTCGGCAGGGAAATGAAGGAACTAGGAGCACAGGTGGTCTTGTCGTCCATCCTGCCAGTGGATGGCCACGGAGTAAGGAGATGGAACAGGACTCTACGGGTGAACAACTGACTACGTCGATGTTGCCGTCAGCAAAGATTTGGATTTCTAGACCATGGAGTGAATTACTCATGTGATGAACTCCTTGCTAGAGATGGCTTGCAACTTACAAAGGCAGGTAAGCAAATACTTGACAGGTGCCTTGCTACACTCATCAGGAGAGCTTTAAGCTAGAACAATATGGGAAGGGAAGGGAAAGGCTAGGCAAAAATATACGACTAATTAATACATCTGAGAACCTTGCTATTAGAAGGGGAAAGAAAGATCAAAGACAAAAAAAATTCAGAAGGAAAGTAGAGGAGCAAGAGACACCTGTCACAAACTAAAATGCTTCAATACAAATGCACAGAGCATAGGAAACCAACAAGGCGAATTGGAGCCCCTAAGACAGGAAGAGAAATATGATGTCATAGGCATCACAGAAACGTGGTGGGATGATACACGATTGGAATACAAGGCTTGAAGGATGCAACCTTTTTATAAGAAACAGACCTAATAGAAGAGGAGCAGGCCTGAACGGCCGCTGTGTTGAGTGAATGGAGAGGGTCGGGGAAGAGCGAGGAGTGAAATCCCCTCCAGCCGCCCGCTGCGAGCCAACGTTACTCACTCCTGTGCAGCAGCATGGGAGCGAGTACATAAGAGGAGGAGCATCGGGCATCGTTTGCCCGACAGCCGTTCCGTGTAAGTAAATGGGGCTTCAGCTAACTTCAATGAATTAAACTCTAAAGGTTCAGATGAATTACATTTTAGGATACTGAAGGTTGATTGAATGAAGGTAGCTGCTCCCAAATCTTCCATTCATCCTGCAAGGATGCTGAATGATTCACTACTTTCTGATATTACCAAAGATTTCAAAAACAGCAACAACCACTCAGCTTGTGATCTCCTCCTCCACCTTCCCTGTAACAGAGAAGGAGAACGGTCATCAACAGCAATCAGCACCTACAACGAAGCAGAACTGAGAGCTCACTTCACGCTCAGAGGAGATCACTACAGCTCCTCCTTGTGGTTGGTAGGTTGGCACACTTTAGGATGCAGTTTCCCAAGTTCAACACTTTAGAAATAATCCCTGAAAGTATAGCCTTAACCTGCTATTCTCTGCATTGACTTCCCCCACCCTGCAGGCTACCACGTAGTATTGTGGAGAAGAACTTTAGTCCACCGCTCGCTTTCTCTCTGTTAGCTGTCCAGGCATCTAATACCAATATCCATGCGTACTGTATGGTATAGTGTAATATGGGAATCATTTCATTAACAGACCGGAGATTGGCGCTCAAGGAAAATAATTTGCATGTTCCCGGTGCGTTCTGGGAAGACTCGCCGCGGGCGGGCACATTGCTGGGTTTAGCTTGGTCTGGTGGCTCGGAGGACATCGCCACACCAGAGATTGGAGTTCGGGGAAGAGAATGTGCAGACCTGACATAATCTCGCAAGAGTTGTGCTGTCTTCCAGGTGCGCAAATCAAAGATGTGTCTGATCAAGACTCTTCAGTCTTTCAGACCACTACCCATTCCTACTGATACAAGTTGGGACAAATGACACTGCCCAAAAGGACCTTGCAACTACCTGCAGAGACTTTGAAGACCTCGGCAGGGAAATGAAGGAACTAGGAGCACAGGTGGTCTTGTCGTCCATCCTGCCAGTGGATGGCCACGGAGTAAGGAGATGGAACAGGACTCTACGGGTGAACAACTGACTACGTCGATGTTGCCGTCAGCAAAGATTTGGATTTCTAGACCATGGAGTGAATTACTCATATGATGAACTCCTTGCTAGAGATGGCTTGCAACTTACAAAGGCAGGTAAGCAAATACTTGACAGGTGCCTTGCTACACTCATCAGGAGAGCTTTAAGCTAGAACAATATGGGAAGGGAAGGGAAAGGCTAGGCAAAAATATACGACTAATTAATACATCTGAGAACCTTGCTATTAGAAGGGGAAAGAAAGATCAAAGACAAAAAAAATTCAGAAGGAAAGTAGAGGAGCAAGAGACACCTGTCACAAACTAAAATGCTTCAATACAAATGCACAGAGCATAGGAAACCAACAAGGCGAATTGGAGCCCCTAAGACAGGAAGAGAAATATGATGTCATAGGCATCACAGAAACGTGGTGGGATGATACACGATTGGAATACAAGGCTTGAAGGATGCAACCTTTTTATAAGAAACAGACCTAATAGAAGAGGAGCAGGCCTGAACGGCCGCTGTGTTGAGTGAATGGAGAGGGTCGGGGAAGAGCGAGGAGTGAAATCCCCTCCAGCCGCCCGCTGCGAGCCAACGTTACTCACTCCTGTGCAGCAGCATGGGAGCGAGTACATAAGAGGAGGAGCATCGGGCATCGTTTGCCCGACAGCCGTTCCGTGTAAGTAAATGGGGCTTCAGCTAACTTCAATGAATTAAACTCTAAAGGTTCAGATGAATTACATTTTAGGATACTGAAGGTTGATTGAATGAAGGTAGCTGCTCCCAAATCTTCCATTCATCCTGCAAGGATGCTGAATGATTCACTACTTTCTGATATTACCAAAGATTTCAAAAACAGCAACAACCACTCAGCTTGTGATCTCCTCCTCCACCTTCCCTGTAACAGAGAAGGAAAACGGTCATCAACAGCAATCAGCACCTGCAACGAAGCAGAACTGAGAGCTCACTTCACGCTCAGAGGAGATCACTACAGCTCCTCCTCGTGGTTGGTAGGTTGGCACACTTTAGGATGCAGTTTCCCAAGTTAAACACTTTAGAAATGATCCCTGAAAGTATAGTCTTAACCTGCTATTCTCTGCATTGACTTCCCCCACCCTGCAGGCTACCACGTAGTATTGTGGAGAAGAACTTTAGTCCACCGCTCGCTTTCTCTCTGTTAGCTGTCCAGGCATCTAATACCAATATCCATGCGTACTGTATGGTATAGTGTAATATGGGAATCATTTCATTAACAGACCGGAGATTGGCGCTCAAGGAAAATAATTTGCATGTTCCCGGTGCGTTCTGGGAGGACTCGCCGCGGGCGGGCACATTGCTGGGTTTAGCTTGGTCTGGTGGCTCGGAGGACATCGCCACACCAGAGATTGGAGCTCGGGGAAGAGAATGTGCAGACCTGACATAATCTCGCAAGAGTTGTGCTGTCTTCCAGGTGCGCAAATCAAAGATGTGTCTGATCAAGACTCTTCAGTCTTTCAGACCACTACCCATTCCTACTGATACAAGTTGGGACAAATGACACTGCCCAAAAGGACCTTGCAACTATCTGCAGAGACTTTGAAGACCTCGGCAGGGAAATGAAGGAACTAGGAGCACAGGTGGTCTTGTCGTCCATCCTGCCAGTGGATGGCCACGGAGTAAGGAGATGGAACAGGACTCTACGGGTGAACAACTGACTACGTCGATGTTGCCGTCAGCAAAGATTTGGATTTCTAGACCATGGAGTGAATTACTCATATGATGAACTCCTTGCTAGAGATGGCTTGCAACTTACAAAGGCAGGTAAGCAAATACTTGACAGGTGCCTTGCTACACTCATCAGGAGAGCTTTAAGCTAGAACAATATGGGAAGGGAAGGGAAAGGCTAGGCAAAAATATACGACTAATTAATACATCTGAGAACCTTGCTATTAGAAGGGGAAAGAAAGATCAAAGACAAAAAAAATTCAGAAGGAAAGTAGAGGAGCAAGAGACACCTGTCACAAACTAAAATGCTTCAATACAAATGCACAGAGCATAGGAAACCAACAAGGCGAATTGGAGCCCCTAAGACAGGAAGAGAAATATGATGTCATAGGCATCACAGAAACGTGGTGGGATGATACACGATTGGAATACAAGGCTTGAAGGATGCAACCTTTTTATAAGAAACAGACCTAATAGAAGAGGAGCAGGCCTGAACGGCCGCTGTGTTGAGTGAATGGAGAGGGTCGGGGAAGAGCGAGGAGTGAAATCCCCTCCAGCCGCCCGCTGCGAGCCAACGTTACTCACTCCTGTGCAGCAGCATGGGAGCGAGTACATAAGAGGAGGAGCATCGGGCATCGTTTGCCCGACAGCCGTTCCGTGTAAGTAAATGGGGCTTCAGCTAACTTCAATGAATTAAACTCTAAAGGTTCAGATGAATTACATTTTAGGATACTGAAGGTTGATTGAATGAAGGTAGCTGCTCCCAAATCTTCCATTCATCCTGCAAGGATGCTGAATGATTCACTACTTTCTGATATTACCAAAGATTTCAAAAACAGCAACAACCACTCAGCTTGTGATCTCCTCCTCCACCTTCCCTGTAACAGAGAAGGAGAACGGTCATCAACAGCAATCAGCACCTGCAACGAAGCAGAACTGAGAGCTCACTTCACGCTCAGAGGAGATCACTACAGCTCCTCCTCGTGGTTGGTAGGTTGGCACACTTTAGGATGCAGTTTCCCAAGTTAAACACTTTAGAAATGATCCCTGAAAGTATAGTCTTAACCTGCTATTCTCTGCATTGACTTCCCCCACCCTGCAGGCTACCACGTAGTATTGTGCAGAAGAACTTTAGTCCACCGCTCGCTTTCTCTCTGTTAGCTGTCCAGGCATCTAATACCAATATCCATGCGTACTGTATGGTATAGTGTAATATGGGAATCATTTCATTAACAGACCGGAGATTGGCGCTCAAGGAAAATAATTTGCATGTTCCCGGTGCGTTCTGGGAGGACTCGCCGCGGGCGGGCACATTGCTGGGTTTAGCTTGGTCTGGTGGCTCGGAGGACATCGCCACACCAGAGATTGGAGCTCGGGGAAGAGAATGTGCAGACCTGACATAATCTCGCAAGAGTTGTGCTGTCTTCCAGGTGCGCAAATCAAAGATGTGTCTGATCAAGACTCTTCAGTCTTTCAGACCACTACCCATTCCTACTGATACAAGTTGGGACAAATGACACTGCCCAAAAGGACCTTGCAACTATCTGCAGAGACTTTGAAGACCTCGGCAGGGAAATGAAGGAGCTAGGAGCACAGGTGGTCTTGTCGTCCATCCTGCCAGTGGATGGCCACGGAGTAAGGAGATGGAACAGGACTCTACGGGTGAACAACTGACTACGTCGATGTTGCCGTCAGCAAAGATTTGGATTTCTAGACCATGGAGTGAATTACTCATATGATGAACTCCTTGCTAGAGATGGCTTGCAACTTACAAAGGCAGGTAAGCAAATACTTGACAGGTGCCTTGCTACACTCATCAGGAGAGCTTTAAGCTAGAACAATATGGGAAGGGAAGGGAAAGGCTAGGCAAAAATATACGACTAATTAATACATCTGAGAACCTTGCTATTAGAAGGGGAAAGAAAGATCAAAGACAAAAAAAATTCAGAAGGAAAGTAGAGGAGCAAGAGACACCTGTCACAAACTAAAATGCTTCAATACAAATGCACAGAGCATAGGAAACCAACAAGGCGAATTGGAGCCCCTAAGACAGGAAGAGAAATATGATGTCATAGGCATCACAGAAACGTGGTGGGATGATACACGATTGGAATACAAGGCTTGAAGGATGCAACCTTTTTATAAGAAACAGACCTAATAGAAGAGGAGCAGGCCTGAACGGCCGCTGTGTTGAGTGAATGGAGAGGGTCGGGGAAGAGCGAGGAGTGAAATCCCCTCCAGCCGCCCGCTGCGAGCCAACGTTACTCACTCCTGTGCAGCAGCATGGGAGCGAGTACATAAGAGGAGGAGCATCGGGCATCGTTTGCCCGACAGCCGTTCCGTGTAAGTAAATGGGGCTTCAGCTAACTTCAATGAATTAAACTCTAAAGGTTCAGATGAATTACATTTTAGGATACTGAAGGTTGATTGAATGAAGGTAGCTGCTCCCAAATCTTCCATTCATCCTGCAAGGATGCTGAATGATTCACTACTTTCTGATATTACCAAAGATTTCAAAAACAGCAACCACCACTCAGCTTGTGATCTCCTCCTCCACCTTCCCTGTAACAGAGAAGGAAAACGGTCATCAACAGCAATCAGCACCTGCAACGAAGCAGAACTGAGAGCTCACTTCACGCTCAGAGGAGATCACTACAGCTCCTCCTCGTGGTTGGTAGGTTGGCACACTTTAGGATGCAGTTTCCCAAGTTAAACACTTTAGAAATGATCCCTGAAAGTATAGTCTTAACCTGCTATTCTCTGCATTGACTTCCCCCACCCTGCAGGCTACCACGTAGTATTGTGGAGAAGAACTTTAGTCCACCGCTCGCTTTCTCTCTGTTAGCTGTCCAGGCATCTAATACCAATATCCATGCGTACTGTATGGTATAGTGTAATATGGGAATCATTTCATTAACAGACCGGAGATTGGCGCTCAAGGAAAATAATTTGCATGTTCCCGGTGCGTTCTGGGAGGACTCGCCGCGGGCGGGCACATTGCTGGGTTTAGCTTGGTCTGGTGGCTCGGAGGACATCGCCACACCAGAGATTGGAGCTCGGGGAAGAGAATGTGCAGACCTGACATAATCTCGCAAGAGTTGTGCTGTCTTCCAGGTGCGCAAATCAAAGATGTGTCTGATCAAGACTCTTCAGTCTTTCAGACCACTACCCATTCCTACTGATACAAGTTGGGACAAATGACACTGCCCAAAAGGACCTTGCAACTATCTGCAGAAACTTTGAAGACCTCGGCAGGGAAATGAAGGAACTAGGAGCACAGGTGGTCTTGTCGTCCATCCTGCCAGTGGATGGCCACGGAGTAAGGAGATGGAACAGGACTCTACGGGTGAACAACTGACTACGTCGATGTTGCCGTCAGCAAAGATTTGGATTTCTAGACCATGGAGTGAATTACTCATATGATGAACTCCTTGCTAGAGATGGCTTGCAACTTACAAAGGCAGGTAAGCAAATACTTGACAGGTGCCTTGCTACACTCATCAGGAGAGCTTTAAGCTAGAACAATATGGGAAGGGAAGGGAAAGGCTAGGCAAAAATATACGACTAATTAATACATCTGAGAACCTTGCTATTAGAAGGGGAAAGAAAGATCAAAGACAAAAAAAATTCAGAAGGAAAGTAGAGGAGCAAGAGACACCTGTCACAAACTAAAATGCTTCAATACAAATGCACAGAGCATAGGAAACCAACAAGGCGAATTGGAGCCCCTAAGACAGGAAGAGAAATATGATGTCATAGGCATCACAGAAACGTGGTGGGATGATACACGATTGGAATACAAGGCTTGAAGGATGCAACCTTTTTATAAGAAACAGACCTAATAGAAGAGGAGCAGGCCTGAACGGCCGCTGTGTTGAGTGAATGGAGAGGGTCGGGGAAGAGCGAGGAGTGAAATCCCCTCCAGCCGCCCGCTGCGAGCCAACGTTACTCACTCCTGTGCAGCAGCATGGGAGCGAGTACATAAGAGGAGGAGCATCGGGCATCGTTTGCCCGACAGCCGTTCCGTGTAAGTAAATGGGGCTTCAGCTAACTTCAATGAATTAAACTCTAAAGGTTCAGATGAATTACATTTTAGGATACTGAAGGTTGATTGAATGAAGGTAGCTGCTCCCAAATCTTCCATTCATCCTGCAAGGATGCTGAATGATTCACTACTTTCTGATATTACCAAAGATTTCAAAAACAGCAACAACCACTCAGCTTGTGATCTCCTCCTCCACCTTCCCTGTAACAGAGAAGGAGAACGGTCATCAACAGCAATCAGCACCTGCAACGAAGCAGAACTGAGAGCTCACTTCACGCTCAGAGGAGATCACTACAGCTCCTCCTCGTGGTTGGTAGGTTGGCACACTTTAGGATGCAGTTTCCCAAGTTAAACACTTTAGAAATGATCCCTGAAAGTATAGTCTTAACCTGCTATTCTCTGCATTGACTTCCCCCACCCTGCAGGCTACCACGTAGTATTGTGGAGAAGAACTTTAGTCCACCGCTCGCTTTCTCTCTGTTAGCTGTCCAGGCATCTAATACCAATATCCATGCGTACTGTATGGTATAGTGTAATATGGGAATCATTTCATTAACAGACCGGAGATTGGCGCTCAAGGAAAATAATTTGCATGTTCCCGGTGCGTTCTGGGAGGACTCGCCGCGGGCGGGCACATTGCTGGGTTTAGCTTGGTCTGGTGGCTCGGAGGACATCGCCACACCAGAGATTGGAGCTCGGGGAAGAGAATGTGCAGACCTGACATAATCTCGCAAGAGTTGTGCTGTCTTCCAGGTGCGCAAATCAAAGATGTGTCTGATCAAGACTCTTCAGTCTTTCAGACCACTACCCATTCCTACTGATACAAGTTGGGACAAATGACACTGCCCAAAAGGACCTTGCAACTATCTGCAGAGACTTTGAAGACCTCGGCAGGGAAATGAAGGAGCTAGGAGCACAGGTGGTCTTGTCGTCCATCCTGCCAGTGGATGGCCACGGAGTAAGGAGATGGAACAGGACTCTACGGGTGAACAACTGACTACGTCGATGTTGCCGTCAGCAAAGATTTGGATTTCTAGACCATGGAGTGAATTACTCATATGATGAACTCCTTGCTAGAGATGGCTTGCAACTTACAAAGGCAGGTAAGCAAATACTTGACAGGTGCCTTGCTACACTCATCAGGAGAGCTTTAAGCTAGAACAATATGGGAAGGGAAGGGAAAGGCTAGGCAAAAATATACGACTAATTAATACATCTGAGAACCTTGCTATTAGAAGGGGAAAGAAAGATCAAAGACAAAAAAAATTCAGAAGGAAAGTAGAGGAGCAAGAGACACCTGTCACAAACTAAAATGCTTCAATACAAATGCACAGAGCATAGGAAACCAACAAGGCGAATTGGAGCCCCTAAGACAGGAAGAGAAATATGATGTCATAGGCATCACAGAAACGTGGTGGGATGATACACGATTGGAATACAAGGCTTGAAGGATGCAACCTTTTTATAAGAAACAGACCTAATAGAAGAGGAGCAGGCCTGAACGGCCGCTGTGTTGAGTGAATGGAGAGGGTCGGGGAAGAGCGAGGAGTGAAATCCCCTCCAGCCGCCCGCTGCGAGCCAACGTTACTCACTCCTGTGCAGCAGCATGGGAGCGAGTACATAAGAGGAGGAGCATCGGGCATCGTTTGCCCGACAGCCGTTCCGTGTAAGTAAATGGGGCTTCAGCTAACTTCAATGAATTAAACTCTAAAGGTTCAGATGAATTACATTTTAGGATACTGAAGGTTGATTGAATGAAGGTAGCTGCTCCCAAATCTTCCATTCATCCTGCAAGGATGCTGAATGATTCACTACTTTCTGATATTACCAAAGATTTCAAAAACAGCAACAACCACTCAGCTTGTGATCTCCTCCTCCACCTTCCCTGTAACAGAGAAGGAAAACGGTCATCAACAGCAATCAGCACCTGCAACGAAGCAGAACTGAGAGCTCACTTCACGCTCAGAGGAGATCACTACAGCTCCTCCTCGTGGTTGGTAGGTTGGCACACTTTAGGATGCAGTTTCCCAAGTTAAACACTTTAGAAATGATCCCTGAAAGTATAGTCTTAACCTGCTATTCTCTGCATTGACTTCCCCCACCCTGCAGGCTACCACGTAGTATTGTGGAGAAGAACTTTAGTCCACCGCTCGCTTTCTCTCTGTTAGCTGTCCAGGCATCTAATACCAATATCCATGCGTACTGTATGGTATAGTGTAATATGGGAATCATTTCATTAACAGACCGGAGATTGGCGCTCAAGGAAAATAATTTGCATGTTCCCGGTGCGTTCTGGGAGGACTCGCCGCGGGCGGGCACATTGCTGGGTTTAGCTTGGTCTGGTGGCTCGGAGGACATCGCCACACCAGAGATTGGAGCTCGGGGAAGAGAATGTGCAGACCTGACATAATCTCGCAAGAGTTGTGCTGTCTTCCAGGTGCGCAAATCAAAGATGTGTCTGATCAAGACTCTTCAGTCTTTCAGACCACTACCCATTCCTACTGATACAAGTTGGGACAAATGACACTGCCCAAAAGGACCTTGCAACTATCTGCAGAAACTTTGAAGACCTCGGCAGGGAAATGAAGGAACTAGGAGCACAGGTGGTCTTGTCGTCCATCCTGCCAGTGGATGGCCACGGAGTAAGGAGATGGAACAGGACTCTACGGGTGAACAACTGACTACGTCGATGTTGCCGTCAGCAAAGATTTGGATTTCTAGACCATGGAGTGAATTACTCATATGATGAACTCCTTGCTAGAGATGGCTTGCAACTTACAAAGGCAGGTAAGCAAATACTTGACAGGTGCCTTGCTACACTCATCAGGAGAGCTTTAAGCTAGAACAATATGGGAAGGGAAGGGAAAGGCTAGGCAAAAATATACGACTAATTAATACATCTGAGAACCTTGCTATTAGAAGGGGAAAGAAAGATCAAAGACAAAAAAAATTCAGAAGGAAAGTAGAGGAGCAAGAGACACCTGTCACAAACTAAAATGCTTCAATACAAATGCACAGAGCATAGGAAACCAACAAGGCGAATTGGAGCCCCTAAGACAGGAAGAGAAATATGATGTCATAGGCATCACAGAAACGTGGTGGGATGATACACGATTGGAATACAAGGCTTGAAGGATGCAACCTTTTTATAAGAAACAGACCTAATAGAAGAGGAGCAGGCCTGAACGGCCGCTGTGTTGAGTGAATGGAGAGGGTCGGGGAAGAGCGAGGAGTGAAATCCCCTCCAGCCGCCCGCTGCGAGCCAACGTTACTCACTCCTGTGCAGCAGCATGGGAGCGAGTACATAAGAGGAGGAGCATCGGGCATCGTTTGCCCGACAGCCGTTCCGTGTAAGTAAATGGGGCTTCAGCTAACTTCAATGAATTAAACTCTAAAGGTTCAGATGAATTACATTTTAGGATACTGAAGGTTGATTGAATGAAGGTAGCTGCTCCCAAATCTTCCATTCATCCTGCAAGGATGCTGAATGATTCACTACTTTCTGATATTACCAAAGATTTCAAAAACAGCAACAACCACTCAGCTTGTGATCTCCTCCTCCACCTTCCCTGTAACAGAGAAGGAGAACGGTCATCAACAGCAATCAGCACCTGCAACGAAGCAGAACTGAGAGCTCACTTCACGCTCAGAGGAGATCACTACAGCTCCTCCTCGTGGTTGGTAGGTTGGCACACTTTAGGATGCAGTTTCCCAAGTTAAACACTTTAGAAATGATCCCTGAAAGTATAGTCTTAACCTGCTATTCTCTGCATTGACTTCCCCCACCCTGCAGGCTACCACGTAGTATTGTGGAGAAGAACTTTAGTCCACCGCTCGCTTTCTCTCTGTTAGCTGTCCAGGCATCTAATACCAATATCCATGCGTACTGTATGGTATAGTGTAATATGGGAATCATTTCATTAACAGACCGGAGATTGGCGCTCAAGGAAAATAATTTGCATGTTCCCGGTGCGTTCTGGGAGGACTCGCCGCGGGCGGGCACATTGCTGGGTTTAGCTTGGTCTGGTGGCTCGGAGGACATCGCCACACCAGAGATTGGAGCTCGGGGAAGAGAATGTGCAGACCTGACATAATCTCGCAAGAGTTGTGCTGTCTTCCAGGTGCGCAAATCAAAGATGTGTCTGATCAAGACTCTTCAGTCTTTCAGACCACTACCCATTCCTACTGATACAAGTTGGGACAAATGACACTGCCCAAAAGGACCTTGCAACTATCTGCAGAGACTTTGAAGACCTCGGCAGGGAAATGAAGGAACTAGGAGCACAGGTGGTCTTGTCGTCCATCCTGCCAGTGGATGGCCACGGAGTAAGGAGATGGAACAGGACTCTACGGGTGAACAACTGACTACGTCGATGTTGCCGTCAGCAAAGATTTGGATTTCTAGACCATGGAGTGAATTACTTATATGATGAACTCCTTGCTAGAGATGGCTTGCAACTTACAAAGGCAGGTAAGCAAATACTTGACAGGTGCCTTGCTACACTCATCAGGAGAGCTTTAAGCTAGAACAATATGGGAAGGGAAGGGAAAGGCTAGGCAAAAATATACGACTAATTAATACATCTGAGAACCTTGCTATTAGAAGGGGAAAGAAAGATCAAAGACAAAAAAAATTCAGAAGGAAAGTAGAGGAGCAAGAGACACCTGTCACAAACTAAAATGCTTCAATACAAATGCACAGAGCATAGGAAACCAACAAGGCGAATTGGAGCCCCTAAGACAGGAAGAGAAATATGATGTCATAGGCATCACAGAAACGTGGTGGGATGATACACGATTGGAATACAAGGCTTGAAGGATGCAACCTTTTTATAAGAAACAGACCTAATAGAAGAGGAGCAGGCCTGAACGGCCGCTGTGTTGAGTGAATGGAGAGGGTCGGGGAAGAGCGAGGAGTGAAATCCCCTCCAGCCGCCCGCTGCGAGCCAACGTTACTCACTCCTGTGCAGCAGCATGGGAGCGAGTACATAAGAGGAGGAGCATCGGGCATCGTTTGCCCGACAGCCGTTCCGTGTAAGTAAATGGGGCTTCAGCTAACTTCAATGAATTAAACTCTAAAGGTTCAGATGAATTACATTTTAGGATACTGAAGGTTGATTGAATGAAGGTAGCTGCTCCCAAATCTTCCATTCATCCTGCAAGGATGCTGAATGATTCACTACTTTCTGATATTACCAAAGATTTCAAAAACAGCAACAACCACTCAGCTTGTGATCTCCTCCTCCACCTTCCCTGTAACAGAGAAGGAAAACGGTCATCAACAGCAATCAGCACCTGCAACGAAGCAGAACTGAGAGCTCACTTCACGCTCAGAGGAGATCACTACAGCTCCTCCTCGTGGTTGGTAGGTTGGCACACTTTAGGATGCAGTTTCCCAAGTTAAACACTTTAGAAATGATCCCTGAAAGTATAGTCTTAACCTGCTATTCTCTGCATTGACTTCCCCCACCCTGCAGGCTACCACGTAGTATTGTGGAGAAGAACTTTAGTCCACCGCTCGCTTTCTCTCTGTTAGCTGTCCAGGCATCTAATACCAATATCCATGCGTACTGTATGGTATAGTGTAATATGGGAATCATTTCATTAACAGACCGGAGATTGGCGCTCAAGGAAAATAATTTGCATGTTCCCGGTGCGTTCTGGGAGGACTCGCCGCGGGCGGGCACATTGCTGGGTTTAGCTTGGTCTGGTGGCTCGGAGGACATCGCCACACCAGAGATTGGAGCTCGGGGAAGAGAATGTGCAGACCTGACATAATCTCGCAAGAGTTGTGCTGTCTTCCAGGTGCGCAAATCAAAGATGTGTCTGATCAAGACTCTTCAGTCTTTCAGACCACTACCCATTCCTACTGATACAAGTTGGGACAAATGACACTGCCCAAAAGGACCTTGCAACTATCTGCAGAGACTTTGAAGACCTCGGCAGGGAAATGAAGGAACTAGGAGCACAGGTGGTCTTGTCGTCCATCCTGCCAGTGGATGGCCACGGAGTAAGGAGATGGAACAGGACTCTACGGGTGAACAACTGACTACGTCGATGTTGCCGTCAGCAAAGATTTGGATTTCTAGACCATGGAGTGAATTACTCATATGATGAACTCCTTGCTAGAGATGGCTTGCAACTTACAAAGGCAGGTAAGCAAATACTTGACAGGTGCCTTGCTACACTCATCAGGAGAGCTTTAAGCTAGAACAATATGGGAAGGGAAGGGAAAGGCTAGGCAAAAATATACGACTAATTAATACATCTGAGAACCTTGCTATTAGAAGGGGAAAGAAAGATCAAAGACAAAAAAAATTCAGAAGGAAAGTAGAGGAGCAAGAGACACCTGTCACAAACTAAAATGCTTCAATACAAATGCACAGAGCATAGGAAACCAACAAGGCGAATTGGAGCCCCTAAGACAGGAAGAGAAATATGATGTCATAGGCATCACAGAAACGTGGTGGGATGATACACGATTGGAATACAAGGCTTGAAGGATGCAACCTTTTTATAAGAAACAGACCTAATAGAAGAGGAGCAGGCCTGAACGGCCGCTGTGTTGAGTGAATGGAGAGGGTCGGGGAAGAGCGAGGAGTGAAATCCCCTCCAGCCGCCCGCTGCGAGCCAACGTTACTCACTCCTGTGCAGCAGCATGGGAGCGAGTACATAAGAGGAGGAGCATCGGGCATCGTTTGCCCGACAGCCGTTCCGTGTAAGTAAATGGGGCTTCAGCTAACTTCAATGAATTAAACTCTAAAGGTTCAGATGAATTACATTTTAGGATACTGAAGGTTGATTGAATGAAGGTAGCTGCTCCCAAATCTTCCATTCATCCTGCAAGGATGCTGAATGATTCACTACTTTCTGATATTACCAAAGATTTCAAAAACAGCAACAACCACTCAGCTTGTGATCTCCTCCTCCACCTTCCCTGTAACAGAGAAGGAGAATGGTCATCAACAGCAATCAGCACCTGCAACGAAGCAGAACTGAGAGCTCACTTCACGCTCAGAGGAGATCACTACAGCTCCTCCTCGTGGTTGGTAGGTTGGCACACTTTAGGATGCAGTTTCCCAAGTTAAACACTTTAGAAATGATCCCTGAAAGTATAGTCTTAACCTGCTATTCTCTGCATTGACTTCCCCCACCCTGCAGGCTACCACGTAGTATTGTGGAGAAGAACTTTAGTCCACCGATCGCTTTCTCTCTGTTAGCTGTCCAGGCATCTAATACCAATATCCATGCGTACTGTATGGTATAGTGTAATATGGGAATCATTTCATTAACAGACCGGAGATTGGCGCTCAAGGAAAATAATTTGCATGTTCCCGGTGCGTTCTGGGAAGACTCGCCGCGGGCGGGCACATTCCTGGGTTTAGCTTGGTCTGGTGGCTCGGAGGACATCGCCACACCAGAGATTGGAGCTCGGGGAAGAGAATGTGCAGACCTGACATAATCTCGCAAGAGTTGTGCTGTCTTCCAGGTGCGCAAATCAAAGATGTGTCTGATCAAGACTCTTCAGTCTTTCAGACCACTACCCATTCCTACTGATACAAGTTGGGACAAATGACACTGCCCAAAAGGACCTTGCAACTATCTGCAGAGACTTTGAAGACCTCGGCAGGGAAATGAAGGAACTAGGAGCACAGGTGGTCTTGTCGTCCATCCTGCCAGTGGATGGCCACGGAGTAAGGAGATGGAACAGGACTCTACGGGTGAACAACTGACTACGTCGATGTTGCCGTCAGCAAAGATTTGGATTTCTAGACCATGGAGTGAATTACTCATATGATGAACTCCTTGCTAGAGATGGCTTGCAACTTACAAAGGCAGGTAAGCAAATACTTGACAGGTGCCTTGCTACACTCATCAGGAGAGCTTTAAGCTAGAACAATATGGGAAGGGAAGGGAAAGGCTAGGCAAAAATATACGACTAATTAATACATCTGAGAACCTTGCTATTAGAAGGGGAAAGAAAGATCAAAGACAAAAAAAATTCAGAAGGAAAGTAGAGGAGCAAGAGACACCTGTCACAAACTAAAATGCTTCAATACAAATGCACAGAGCATAGGAAACCAACAAGGCGAATTGGAGCCCCTAAGACAGGAAGAGAAATATGATGTCATAGGCATCACAGAAACGTGGTGGGATGATACACGATTGGAATACAAGGCTTGAAGGATGCAACCTTTTTATAAGAAACAGACCTAATAGAAGAGGAGCAGGCCTGAACGGCCACTGTGTTGAGTGAATGGAGAGGGTCGGGGAAGAGCGAGGAGTGAAATCCCCTCCAGCCGCCCGCTGCGAGCCAACGTTACTCACTCCTGTGCAGCAGCATGGGAGCGAGTACATAAGAGGAGGAGCATCGGGCATCGTTTGCCCGACAGCCGTTCCGTGTAAGTAAATGGGGCTTCAGCTAACTTCAATGAATTAAACTCTAAAGGTTCAGATGAATTACATTTTAGGATACTGAAGGTTGATTGAATGAAGGTAGCTGCTCCCAAATCTTCCATTCATCCTGCAAGGATGCTGAATGATTCACTACTTTCTGATATTACCAAAGACTTCAAAAACAGCAACAACCACTCAGCTTGTGATCTCCTCCTCCACCTTCCCTGTAACAGAGAAGGAAAACGGTCATCAACAGCAATCAGCACCTGCAACGAAGCAGAACTGAGAGCTCACTTCACACTCAGAGGAGATCACTACAGCTCCTCCTCGTGGTTGGTAGGTTGGCACACTTTAGGATGCAGTTTCCCAAGTTAAACACTTTAGAAATGATCCCTGAAAGTATAGTCTTAACCTGCTATTCTCTGCATTGACTTCCCCCACCCTGCAGGCTACCACGTAGTATTGTGGAGAAGAACTTTAGTCCACCGCTCGCTTTCTTTCTGTTAGCTGTCCAGGCATCTAATACCAATATCCATGCGTACTGTATGGTATAGTGTAATATGGGAATCATTTCATTAACAGACCGGAGATTGGCGCTCAAGGAAAATAATTTGCATGTTCCCGGTGCGTTCTGGGAGGACTCGCCGCGGGCGGGCACATTGCTGGGTTTAGCTTGGTCTGGTGGCTCGGAGGACATCGCCACACCAGAGATTGGAGCTCGGGGAAGAGAATGTGCAGACCTGACATAATCTCGCAAGAGTTGTGCTGTCTTCCAGGTGCGCAAATCAAAGATGTGTCTGATCAAGACTCTTCAGTCTTTCAGACCACTACCCATTCCTACTGATACAAGTTGGGACAAATGACACTGCCCAAAAGGACCTTGCAACTATCTGCAGAGACTTTGAAGACCTCGGCAGGGAAATGAAGGAACTAGGAGCACAGGTGGTCTTGTCGTCCATCCTGCCAGTGGATGGCCACGGAGTAAGGAGATGGAACAGGACTCTACGGGTGAACAACTGACTACGTCGATGTTGCCGTCAGCAAAGATTTGGATTTCTAGACCATGGAGTGAATTACTCATATGATGAACTCCTTGCTAGAGATGGCTTGCAACTTACAAAGGCAGGTAAGCAAATACTTGACAGGTGCCTTGCTACACTCATCAGGAGAGCTTTAAGCTAGAACAATATGGGAAGGGAAGGGAAAGGCTAGGCAAAAATATACGACTAATTAATACATCTGAGAACCTTGCTATTAGAAGGGGAAAGAAAGATCAAAGACAAAAAAAATTCAGAAGGAAAGTAGAGGAGCAAGAGACACCTGTCACAAACTAAAATGCTTCAATACAAATGCACAGAGCATAGGAAACCAACAAGGCGAATTGGAGCCCCTAAGACAGGAAGAGAAATATGATGTCATAGGCATCACAGAAACGTGGTGGGATGATACACGATTGGAATACAAGGCTTGAAGGATGCAACCTTTTTATAAGAAACAGACCTAATAGAAGAGGAGCAGGCCTGAACGGCCGCTGTGTTGAGTGAATGGAGAGGGTCGGGGAAGAGCGAGGAGTGAAATCCCCTCCAGCCGCCCGCTGCGAGCCAACGTTACTCACTCCTGTGCAGCAGCATGGGAGCGAGTACATAAGAGGAGGAGCATCGGGCATCGTTTGCCCGACAGCCGTTCCGTGTAAGTAAATGGGGCTTCAGCTAACTTCAATGAATTAAACTCTAAAGGTTCAGATGAATTACATTTTAGGATACTGAAGGTTGATTGAATGAAGGTAGCTGCTCCCAAATCTTCCATTCATCCTGCAAGGATGCTGAATGATTCACTACTTTCTGATATTACCAAAGATTTCAAAAACAGCAACAACCACTCAGCTTGTGATCTCCTCCTCCACCTTCCCTGTAACAGAGAAGGAAAACGGTCATCAACAGCAATCAGCACCTGCAACGAAGCAGAACTGAGAGCTCACTTCACGCTCAGAGGAGATCACTACAGCTCCTCCTCGTGGTTGGTAGGTTGGCACACTTTAGGATACAGTTTCCCAAGTTAAACACTTTAGAAATGATCCCTGAAAGTATAGTCTTAACCTGCTATTCTCTGCATTGACTTCCCCCACCCTGCAGGCTACCACGTAGTATTGTGGAGAAGAACTTTAGTCCACCGCTCGCTTTCTCTCTGTTAGCTGTCCAGGCATCTAATACCAATATCCATGCGTACTGTATGGTATAGTGTAATATGGGAATCATTTCATTAACAGACCGGAGATTGGCGCTCAAGGAAAATAATTTGCATGTTCCCGGTGCGTTCTGGGAGGACTCGCCGCGGGCGGGCACATTGCTGGGTTTAGCTTGGTCTGGTGGCTCGGAGGACATCGCCACACCAGAGATTGGAGCTCGGGGAAGAGAATGTGCAGACCTGACATAATCTCGCAAGAGTTGTGCTGTCTTCCAGGTGCGCAAATCAAAGATGTGTCTGATCAAGACTCTTCAG
This sequence comes from Eleutherodactylus coqui, assembly GCF_035609145.1. NCBI lineage: Eukaryota > Metazoa > Chordata > Amphibia > Anura > Eleutherodactylidae > Eleutherodactylus > Eleutherodactylus coqui. The sequence continues at coordinate 329,150,598 of NC_089837.1, read as the reverse complement.
TCTTTCAGACCACTACCCATTCCTACTGATACAAGTTGGGACAAATGACACTGCCCAAAAGGACCTTGCAACTATCTGCAGAGACTTTGAAGACCTCGGCAGGGAAATGAAGGAACTAGGAGCACAGGTGGTCTTGTCGTCCATCCTGCCAGTGGATGGCCACGGAGTAAGGAGATGGAACAGGACTCTACGGGTGAACAACTGACTACGTCGATGTTGCCGTCAGCAAAGATTTGGATTTCTAGACCATGGAGTGAATTACTCATATGATGAACTCCTTGCTAGAGATGGCTTGCAACTTACAAAGGCAGGTAAGCAAATACTTGACAGGTGCCTTGCTACACTCATCAGGAGAGCTTTAAGCTAGAACAATATGGGAAGGGAAGGGAAAGGCTAGGCAAAAATATACGACTAATTAATACATCTGAGAACCTTGCTATTAGAAGGGGAAAGAAAGATCAAAGACAAAAAAAATTCAGAAGGAAAGTAGAGGAGCAAGAGACACCTGTCACAAACTAAAATGCTTCAATACAAATGCACAGAGCATAGGAAACCAACAAGGCGAATTGGAGCCCCTAAGACAGGAAGAGAAATATGATGTCATAGGCATCACAGAAACGTGGTGGGATGATACACGATTGGAATACAAGGCTTGAAGGATGCAACCTTTTTATAAGAAACAGACCTAATAGAAGAGGAGCAGGCCTGAACGGCCGCTGTGTTGAGTGAATGGAGAGGGTCGGGGAAGAGCGAGGAGTGAAATCCCCTCCAGCCGCCCGCTGCGAGCCAACGTTACTCACTCCTGTGCAGCAGCATGGGAGCGAGTACATAAGAGGAGGAGCATCGGGCATCGTTTGCCCGACAGCCGTTCCGTGTAAGTAAATGGGGCTTCAGCTAACTTCAATGAATTAAACTCTAAAGGTTCAGATGAATTACATTTTAGGATACTGAAGGTTGATTGAATGAAGGTAGCTGCTCCCAAATCTTCCATTCATCCTGCAAGGATGCTGAATGATTCACTACTTTCTGATATTACCAAAGATTTCAAAAACAGCAACAACCACTCAGCTTGTGATCTCCTCCTCCACCTTCCCTGTAACAGAGAAGGAAAACGGTCATCAACAGCAATCAGCACCTGCAACGAAGCAGAACTGAGAGCTCACTTCACGCTCAGAGGAGATCACTACAGCTCCTCCTCGTGGTTGGTAGGTTGGCACACTTTAGGATGCAGTTTCCCAAGTTAAACACTTTAGAAATGATCCCTGAAAGTATAGTCTTAACCTGCTATTCTCTGCATTGACTTCCCCCACCCTGCAGGCTACCACGTAGTATTGTGGAGAAGAACTTTAGTCCACCGCTCGCTTTCTCTCTGTTAGCTGTCCAGGCATCTAATACCAATATCCATGCGTACTGTATGGTATAGTGTAATATGGGAATCATTTCATTAACAGACCGGAGATTGGCGCTCAAGGAAAATAATTTGCATGTTCCCGGTGCGTTCTGGGAGGACTCGCCGCGGGCGGGCACATTGCTGGGTTTAGCTTGGTCTGGTGGCTCGGAGGACATCGCCACACCAGAGATTGGAGCTCGGGGAAGAGAATGTGCAGACCTGACATAATCTCGCAAGAGTTGTGCTGTCTTCCAGGTGCGCAAATCAAAGATGTGTCTGATCAAGACTCTTCAGTCTTTCAGACCACTACCCATTCCTACTGATACAAGTTGGGACAAATGACACTGCCCAAAAGGACCTTGCAACTATCTGCAGAGACTTTGAAGACCTCGGCAGGGAAATGAAGGAACTAGGAGCACAGGTGGTCTTGTCGTCCATCCTGCCAGTGGATGGCCACGGAGTAAGGAGATGGAACAGGACTCTACGGGTGAACAACTGACTACGTCGATGTTGCCGTCAGCAAAGATTTGGATTTCTAGACCATGGAGTGAATTACTCATATGATGAACTCCTTGCTAGAGATGGCTTGCAACTTACAAAGGCAGGTAAGCAAATACTTGACAGGTGCCTTGCTACACTCATCAGGAGAGCTTTAAGCTAGAACAATATGGGAAGGGAAGGGAAAGGCTAGGCAAAAATATACGACTAATTAATACATCTGAGAACCTTGCTATTAGAAGGGGAAAGAAAGATCAAAGACAAAAAAAATTCAGAAGGAAAGTAGAGGAGCAAGAGACACCTGTCACAAACTAAAATGCTTCAATACAAATGCACAGAGCATAGGAAACCAACAAGGCGAATTGGAGCCCCTAAGACAGGAAGAGAAATATGATGTCATAGGCATCACAGAAACGTGGTGGGATGATACACGATTGGAATACAAGGCTTGAAGGATGCAACCTTTTTATAAGAAACAGACCTAATAGAAGAGGAGCAGGCCTGAACGGCCGCTGTGTTGAGTGAATGGAGAGGGTCGGGGAAGAGCGAGGAGTGAAATCCCCTCCAGCCGCCCGCTGCGAGCCAACGTTACTCACTCCTGTGCAGCAGCATGGGAGCGAGTACATAAGAGGAGGAGCATCGGGCATCGTTTGCCCGACAGCCGTTCCGTGTAAGTAAATGGGGCTTCAGCTAACTTCAATGAATTAAACTCTAAAGGTTCAGATGAATTACATTTTAGGATACTGAAGGTTGATTGAATGAAGGTAGCTGCTCCCAAATCTTCCATTCATCCTGCAAGGATGCTGAATGATTCACTACTTTCTGATATTACCAAAGATTTCAAAAACAGCAACAACCACTCAGCTTGTGATCTCCTCCTCCACCTTCCCTGTAACAGAGAAGGAAAACGGTCATCAACAGCAATCAGCACCTGCAACGAAGCAGAACTGAGAGCTCACTTCACGCTCAGAGGAGATCACTACAGCTCCTCCTCGTGGTTGGTAGGTTGGCACACTTTAGGATGCAGTTTCCCAAGTTAAACACTTTAGAAATGATCCCTGAAAGTATAGTCTTAACCTGCTATTCTCTGCATTGACTTCCCCCACCCTGCAGGCTACCACGTAGTATTGTGGAGAAGAACTTTAGTCCACCGCTCGCTTTCTCTCTGTTAGCTGTCCAGGCATCTAATACCAATATCCATGCGTACTGTATGGTATAGTGTAATATGGGAATCATTTCATTAACAGACCGGAGATTGGCGCTCAAGGAAAATAATTTGCATGTTCCCGGTGCGTTCTGGGAGGACTCGCCGCGGGCGGGCACATTGCTGGGTTTAGCTTGGTCTGGTGGCTCGGAGGACATCGCCACACCAGAGATTGGAGCTCGGGGAAGAGAATGTGCAGACCTGACATAATCTCGCAAGAGTTGTGCTGTCTTCCAGGTGCGCAAATCAAAGATGTGTCTGATCAAGACTCTTCAGTCTTTCAGACCACTACCCATTCCTACTGATACAAGTTGGGACAAATGACACTGCCCAAAAGGACCTTGCAACTATCTGCAGAAACTTTGAAGACCTCGGCAGGGAAATGAAGGAACTAGGAGCACAGGTGGTCTTGTCGTCCATCCTGCCAGTGGATGGCCACGGAGTAAGGAGATGGAACAGGACTCTACGGGTGAACAACTGACTACGTCGATGTTGCCGTCAGCAAAGATTTGGATTTCTAGACCATGGAGTGAATTACTCATATGATGAACTCCTTGCTAGAGATGGCTTGCAACTTACAAAGGCAGGTAAGCAAATACTTGACAGGTGCCTTGCTACACTCATCAGGAGAGCTTTAAGCTAGAACAATATGGGAAGGGAAGGGAAAGGCTAGGCAAAAATATACGACTAATTAATACATCTGAGAACCTTGCTATTAGAAGGGGAAAGAAAGATCAAAGACAAAAAAAATTCAGAAGGAAAGTAGAGGAGCAAGAGACACCTGTCACAAACTAAAATGCTTCAATACAAATGCACAGAGCATAGGAAACCAACAAGGCGAATTGGAGCCCCTAAGACAGGAAGAGAAATATGATGTCATAGGCATCACAGAAACGTGGTGGGATGATACACGATTGGAATACAAGGCTTGAAGGATGCAACCTTTTTATAAGAAACAGACCTAATAGAAGAGGAGCAGGCCTGAACGGCCGCTGTGTTGAGTGAATGGAGAGGGTCGGGGAAGAGCGAGGAGTGAAATCCCCTCCAGCCGCCCGCTGCGAGCCAACGTTACTCACTCCTGTGCAGCAGCATGGGAGCGAGTACATAAGAGGAGGAGCATCGGGCATCGTTTGCCCGACAGCCGTTCCGTGTAAGTAAATGGGGCTTCAGCTAACTTCAATGAATTAAACTCTAAAGGTTCAGATGAATTACATTTTAGGATACTGAAGGTTGATTGAATGAAGGTAGCTGCTCCCAAATCTTCCATTCATCCTGCAAGGATGCTGAATGATTCACTACTTTCTGATATTACCAAAGATTTCAAAAACAGCAACAACCACTCAGCTTGTGATCTCCTCCTCCACCTTCCCTGTAACAGAGAAGGAGAACGGTCATCAACAGCAATCAGCACCTGCAACGAAGCAGAACTGAGAGCTCACTTCACGCTCAGAGGAGATCACTACAGCTCCTCCTCGTGGTTGGTAGGTTGGCACACTTTAGGATGCAGTTTCCCAAGTTAAACACTTTAGAAATGATCCCTGAAAGTATAGTCTTAACCTGCTATTCTCTGCATTGACTTCCCCCACCCTGCAGGCTACCACGTAGTATTGTGGAGAAGAACTTTAGTCCACCGCTCGCTTTCTCTCTGTTAGCTGTCCAGGCATCTAATACCAATATCCATGCGTACTGTATGGTATAGTGTAATATGGGAATCATTTCATTAACAGACCGGAGATTGGCGCTCAAGGAAAATAATTTGCATGTTCCCGGTGCGTTCTGGGAGGACTCGCCGCGGGCGGGCACATTGCTGGGTTTAGCTTGGTCTGGTGGCTCGGAGGACATCGCCACACCAGAGATTGGAGCTCGGGGAAGAGAATGTGCAGACCTGACATAATCTCGCAAGAGTTGTGCTGTCTTCCAGGTGCGCAAATCAAAGATGTGTCTGATCAAGACTCTTCAGTCTTTCAGACCACTACCCATTCCTACTGATACAAGTTGGGACAAATGACACTGCCCAAAAGGACCTTGCAACTATCTGCAGAGACTTTGAAGACCTCGGCAGGGAAATGAAGGAACTAGGAGCACAGGTGGTCTTGTCGTCCATCCTGCCAGTGGATGGCCACGGAGTAAGGAGATGGAACAGGACTCTACGGGTGAACAACTGACTACGTCGATGTTGCCGTCAGCAAAGATTTGGATTTCTAGACCATGGAGTGAATTACTTATATGATGAACTCCTTGCTAGAGATGGCTTGCAACTTACAAAGGCAGGTAAGCAAATACTTGACAGGTGCCTTGCTACACTCATCAGGAGAGCTTTAAGCTAGAACAATATGGGAAGGGAAGGGAAAGGCTAGGCAAAAATATACGACTAATTAATACATCTGAGAACCTTGCTATTAGAAGGGGAAAGAAAGATCAAAGACAAAAAAAATTCAGAAGGAAAGTAGAGGAGCAAGAGACACCTGTCACAAACTAAAATGCTTCAATACAAATGCACAGAGCATAGGAAACCAACAAGGCGAATTGGAGCCCCTAAGACAGGAAGAGAAATATGATGTCATAGGCATCACAGAAACGTGGTGGGATGATACACGATTGGAATACAAGGCTTGAAGGATGCAACCTTTTTATAAGAAACAGACCTAATAGAAGAGGAGCAGGCCTGAACGGCCGCTGTGTTGAGTGAATGGAGAGGGTCGGGGAAGAGCGAGGAGTGAAATCCCCTCCAGCCGCCCGCTGCGAGCCAACGTTACTCACTCCTGTGCAGCAGCATGGGAGCGAGTACATAAGAGGAGGAGCATCGGGCATCGTTTGCCCGACAGCCGTTCCGTGTAAGTAAATGGGGCTTCAGCTAACTTCAATGAATTAAACTCTAAAGGTTCAGATGAATTACATTTTAGGATACTGAAGGTTGATTGAATGAAGGTAGCTGCTCCCAAATCTTCCATTCATCCTGCAAGGATGCTGAATGATTCACTACTTTCTGATATTACCAAAGATTTCAAAAACAGCAACAACCACTCAGCTTGTGATCTCCTCCTCCACCTTCCCTGTAACAGAGAAGGAAAACGGTCATCAACAGCAATCAGCACCTGCAACGAAGCAGAACTGAGAGCTCACTTCACGCTCAGAGGAGATCACTACAGCTCCTCCTCGTGGTTGGTAGGTTGGCACACTTTAGGATGCAGTTTCCCAAGTTAAACACTTTAGAAATGATCCCTGAAAGTATAGTCTTAACCTGCTATTCTCTGCATTGACTTCCCCCACCCTGCAGGCTACCACGTAGTATTGTGGAGAAGAACTTTAGTCCACCGCTCGCTTTCTCTCTGTTAGCTGTCCAGGCATCTAATACCAATATCCATGCGTACTGTATGGTATAGTGTAATATGGGAATCATTTCATTAACAGACCGGAGATTGGCGCTCAAGGAAAATAATTTGCATGTTCCCGGTGCGTTCTGGGAGGACTCGCCGCGGGCGGGCACATTGCTGGGTTTAGCTTGGTCTGGTGGCTCGGAGGACATCGCCACACCAGAGATTGGAGCTCGGGGAAGAGAATGTGCAGACCTGACATAATCTCGCAAGAGTTGTGCTGTCTTCCAGGTGCGCAAATCAAAGATGTGTCTGATCAAGACTCTTCAGTCTTTCAGACCACTACCCATTCCTACTGATACAAGTTGGGACAAATGACACTGCCCAAAAGGACCTTGCAACTATCTGCAGAGACTTTGAAGACCTCGGCAGGGAAATGAAGGAACTAGGAGCACAGGTGGTCTTGTCGTCCATCCTGCCAGTGGATGGCCACGGAGTAAGGAGATGGAACAGGACTCTACGGGTGAACAACTGACTACGTCGATGTTGCCGTCAGCAAAGATTTGGATTTCTAGACCATGGAGTGAATTACTCATATGATGAACTCCTTGCTAGAGATGGCTTGCAACTTACAAAGGCAGGTAAGCAAATACTTGACAGGTGCCTTGCTACACTCATCAGGAGAGCTTTAAGCTAGAACAATATGGGAAGGGAAGGGAAAGGCTAGGCAAAAATATACGACTAATTAATACATCTGAGAACCTTGCTATTAGAAGGGGAAAGAAAGATCAAAGACAAAAAAAATTCAGAAGGAAAGTAGAGGAGCAAGAGACACCTGTCACAAACTAAAATGCTTCAATACAAATGCACAGAGCATAGGAAACCAACAAGGCGAATTGGAGCCCCTAAGACAGGAAGAGAAATATGATGTCATAGGCATCACAGAAACGTGGTGGGATGATACACGATTGGAATACAAGGCTTGAAGGATGCAACCTTTTTATAAGAAACAGACCTAATAGAAGAGGAGCAGGCCTGAACGGCCGCTGTGTTGAGTGAATGGAGAGGGTCGGGGAAGAGCGAGGAGTGAAATCCCCTCCAGCCGCCCGCTGCGAGCCAACGTTACTCACTCCTGTGCAGCAGCATGGGAGCGAGTACATAAGAGGAGGAGCATCGGGCATCGTTTGCCCGACAGCCGTTCCGTGTAAGTAAATGGGGCTTCAGCTAACTTCAATGAATTAAACTCTAAAGGTTCAGATGAATTACATTTTAGGATACTGAAGGTTGATTGAATGAAGGTAGCTGCTCCCAAATCTTCCATTCATCCTGCAAGGATGCTGAATGATTCACTACTTTCTGATATTACCAAAGATTTCAAAAACAGCAACAACCACTCAGCTTGTGATCTCCTCCTCCACCTTCCCTGTAACAGAGAAGGAAAACGGTCATCAACAGCAATCAGCACCTGCAACGAAGCAGAACTGAGAGCTCACTTCACGCTCAGAGGAGATCACTACAGCTCCTCCTCGTGGTTGGTAGGTTGGCACACTTTAGGATGCAGTTTCCCAAGTTAAACACTTTAGAAATGATCCCTGAAAGTATAGTCTTAACCTGCTATTCTCTGCATTGACTTCCCCCACCCTGCAGGCTACCACGTAGTATTGTGGAGAAGAACTTTAGTCCACCGCTCGCTTTCTCTCTGTTAGCTGTCCAGGCATCTAATACCAATATCCATGCGTACTGTATGGTATAGTGTAATATGGGAATCATTTCATTAACAGACCGGAGATTGGCGCTCAAGGAAAATAATTTGCATGTTCCCGGTGCGTTCTGGGAGGACTCGCCGCGGGCGGGCACATTGCTGGGTTTAGCTTGGTCTGGTGGCTCGGAGGACATCGCCACACCAGAGATTGGAGCTCGGGGAAGAGAATGTGCAGACCTGACATAATCTCGCAAGAGTTGTGCTGTCTTCCAGGTGCGCAAATCAAAGATGTGTCTGATCAAGACTCTTCAGTCTTTCAGACCACTACCCATTCCTACTGATACAAGTTGGGACAAATGACACTGCCCAAAAGGACCTTGCAACTATCTGCAGAGACTTTGAAGACCTCGGCAGGGAAATGAAGGAACTAGGAGCACAGGTGGTCTTGTCGTCCATCCTGCCAGTGGATGGCCACGGAGTAAGGAGATGGAACAGGACTCTACGGGTGAACAACTGACTACGTCGATGTTGCCGTCAGCAAAGATTTGGATTTCTAGACCATGGAGTGAATTACTCATATGATGAACTCCTTGCTAGAGATGGCTTGCAACTTACAAAGGCAGGTAAGCAAATACTTGACAGGTGCCTTGCTACACTCATCAGGAGAGCTTTAAGCTAGAACAATATGGGAAGGGAAGGGAAAGGCTAGGCAAAAATATACGACTAATTAATACATCTGAGAACCTTGCTATTAGAAGGGGAAAGAAAGATCAAAGACAAAAAAAATTCAGAAGGAAAGTAGAGGAGCAAGAGACACCTGTCACAAACTAAAATGCTTCAATACAAATGCACAGAGCATAGGAAACCAACAAGGCGAATTGGAGCCCCTAAGACAGGAAGAGAAATATGATGTCATAGGCATCACAGAAACGTGGTGGGATGATACACGATTGGAATACAAGGCTTGAAGGATGCAACCTTTTTATAAGAAACAGACCTAATAGAAGAGGAGCAGGCCTGAACGGCCGCTGTGTTGAGTGAATGGAGAGGGTCGGGGAAGAGCGAGGAGTGAAATCCCCTCCAGCCGCCCGCTGCGAGCCAACGTTACTCACTCCTGTGCAGCAGCATGGGAGCGAGTACATAAGAGGAGGAGCATCGGGCATCGTTTGCCCGACAGCCGTTCCGTGTAAGTAAATGGGGCTTCAGCTAACTTCAATGAATTAAACTCTAAAGGTTCAGATGAATTACATTTTAGGATACTGAAGGTTGATTGAATGAAGGTAGCTGCTCCCAAATCTTCCATTCATCCTGCAAGGATGCTGAATGATTCACTACTTTCTGATATTACCAAAGATTTCAAAAACAGCAACAACCACTCAGCTTGTGATCTCCTCCTCCACCTTCCCTGTAACAGAGAAGGAGAATGGTCATCAACAGCAATCAGCACCTGCAACGAAGCAGAACTGAGAGCTCACTTCACGCTCAGAGGAGATCACTACAGCTCCTCCTCGTGGTTGGTAGGTTGGCACACTTTAGGATGCAGTTTCCCAAGTTAAACACTTTAGAAATGATCCCTGAAAGTATAGTCTTAACCTGCTATTCTCTGCATTGACTTCCCCCACCCTGCAGGCTACCACGTAGTATTGTGGAGAAGAACTTTAGTCCACCGATCGCTTTCTCTCTGTTAGCTGTCCAGGCATCTAATACCAATATCCATGCGTACTGTATGGTATAGTGTAATATGGGAATCATTTCATTAACAGACCGGAGATTGGCGCTCAAGGAAAATAATTTGCATGTTCCCGGTGCGTTCTGGGAAGACTCGCCGCGGGCGGGCACATTCCTGGGTTTAGCTTGGTCTGGTGGCTCGGAGGACATCGCCACACCAGAGATTGGAGCTCGGGGAAGAGAATGTGCAGACCTGACATAATCTCGCAAGAGTTGTGCTGTCTTCCAGGTGCGCAAATCAAAGATGTGTCTGATCAAGACTCTTCAGTCTTTCAGACCACTACCCATTCCTACTGATACAAGTTGGGACAAATGACACTGCCCAAAAGGACCTTGCAACTATCTGCAGAGACTTTGAAGACCTCGGCAGGGAAATGAAGGAACTAGGAGCACAGGTGGTCTTGTCGTCCATCCTGCCAGTGGATGGCCACGGAGTAAGGAGATGGAACAGGACTCTACGGGTGAACAACTGACTACGTCGATGTTGCCGTCAGCAAAGATTTGGATTTCTAGACCATGGAGTGAATTACTCATATGATGAACTCCTTGCTAGAGATGGCTTGCAACTTACAAAGGCAGGTAAGCAAATACTTGACAGGTGCCTTGCTACACTCATCAGGAGAGCTTTAAGCTAGAACAATATGGGAAGGGAAGGGAAAGGCTAGGCAAAAATATACGACTAATTAATACATCTGAGAACCTTGCTATTAGAAGGGGAAAGAAAGATCAAAGACAAAAAAAATTCAGAAGGAAAGTAGAGGAGCAAGAGACACCTGTCACAAACTAAAATGCTTCAATACAAATGCACAGAGCATAGGAAACCAACAAGGCGAATTGGAGCCCCTAAGACAGGAAGAGAAATATGATGTCATAGGCATCACAGAAACGTGGTGGGATGATACACGATTGGAATACAAGGCTTGAAGGATGCAACCTTTTTATAAGAAACAGACCTAATAGAAGAGGAGCAGGCCTGAACGGCCACTGTGTTGAGTGAATGGAGAGGGTCGGGGAAGAGCGAGGAGTGAAATCCCCTCCAGCCGCCCGCTGCGAGCCAACGTTACTCACTCCTGTGCAGCAGCATGGGAGCGAGTACATAAGAGGAGGAGCATCGGGCATCGTTTGCCCGACAGCCGTTCCGTGTAAGTAAATGGGGCTTCAGCTAACTTCAATGAATTAAACTCTAAAGGTTCAGATGAATTACATTTTAGGATACTGAAGGTTGATTGAATGAAGGTAGCTGCTCCCAAATCTTCCATTCATCCTGCAAGGATGCTGAATGATTCACTACTTTCTGATATTACCAAAGACTTCAAAAACAGCAACAACCACTCAGCTTGTGATCTCCTCCTCCACCTTCCCTGTAACAGAGAAGGAGAACGGTCATCAACAGCAATCAGCACCTGCAACGAAGCAGAACTGAGAGCTCACTTCACACTCAGAGGAGATCACTACAGCTCCTCCTCGTGGTTGGTAGGTTGGCACACTTTAGGATGCAGTTTCCCAAGTTAAACACTTTAGAAATGATCCCTGAAAGTATAGTCTTAACCTGCTATTCTCTGCATTGACTTCCCCCACCCTGCAGGCTACCACGTAGTATTGTGGAGAAGAACTTTAGTCCACCGCTCGCTTTCTTTCTGTTAGCTGTCCAGGCATCTAATACCAATATCCATGCGTACTGTATGGTATAGTGTAATATGGGAATCATTTCATTAACAGACCGGAGATTGGCGCTCAAGGAAAATAATTTGCATGTTCCCGGTGCGTTCTGGGAGGACTCGCCGCGGGCGGGCACATTGCTGGGTTTAGCTTGGTCTGGTGGCTCGGAGGACATCGCCACACCAGAGATTGGAGCTCGGGGAAGAGAATGTGCAGACCTGACATAATCTCGCAAGAGTTGTGCTGTCTTCCAGGTGCGCAAATCAAAGATGTGTCTGATCAAGACTCTTCAGTCTTTCAGACCACTACCCATTCCTACTGATACAAGTTGGGACAAATGACACTGCCCAAAAGGACCTTGCAACTATCTGCAGAGACTTTGAAGACCTCGGCAGGGAAATGAAGGAACTAGGAGCACAGGTGGTCTTGTCGTCCATCCTGCCAGTGGATGGCCACGGAGTAAGGAGATGGAACAGGACTCTACGGGTGAACAACTGACTACGTCGATGTTGCCGTCAGCAAAGATTTGGATTTCTAGACCATGGAGTGAATTACTCATATGATGAACTCCTTGCTAGAGATGGCTTGCAACTTACAAAGGCAGGTAAGCAAATACTTGACAGGTGCCTTGCTACACTCATCAGGAGAGCTTTAAGCTAGAACAATATGGGAAGGGAAGGGAAAGGCTAGGCAAAAATATACGACTAATTAATACATCTGAGAACCTTGCTATTAGAAGGGGAAAGAAAGATCAAAGACAAAAAAAATTCAGAAGGAAAGTAGAGGAGCAAGAGACACCTGTCACAAACTAAAATGCTTCAATACAAATGCACAGAGCATAGGAAACCAACAAGGCGAATTGGAGCCCCTAAGACAGGAAGAGAAATATGATGTCATAGGCATCACAGAAACGTGGTGGGATGATACACGATTGGAATACAAGGCTTGAAGGATGCAACCTTTTTATAAGAAACAGACCTAATAGAAGAGGAGCAGGCCTGAACGGCCGCTGTGTTGAGTGAATGGAGAGGGTCGGGGAAGAGCGAGGAGTGAAATCCCCTCCAGCCGCCCGCTGCGAGCCAACGTTACTCACTCCTGTGCAGCAGCATGGGAGCGAGTACATAAGAGGAGGAGCATCGGGCATCGTTTGCCCGACAGCCGTTCCGTGTAAGTAAATGGGGCTTCAGCTAACTTCAATGAATTAAACTCTAAAGGTTCAGATGAATTACATTTTAGGATACTGAAGGTTGATTGAATGAAGGTAGCTGCTCCCAAATCTTCCATTCATCCTGCAAGGATGCTGAATGATTCACTACTTTCTGATATTACCAAAGATTTCAAAAACAGCAACAACCACTCAGCTTGTGATCTCCTCCTCCACCTTCCCTGTAACAGAGAAGGAAAACGGTCATCAACAGCAATCAGCACCTGCAACGAAGCAGAACTGAGAGCTCACTTCACGCTCAGAGGAGATCACTACAGCTCCTCCTCGTGGTTGGTAGGTTGGCACACTTTAGGATACAGTTTCCCAAGTTAAACACTTTAGAAATGATCCCTGAAAGTATAGTCTTAACCTGCTATTCTCTGCATTGACTTCCCCCACCCTGCAGGCTACCACGTAGTATTGTGGAGAAGAACTTTAGTCCACCGCTCGCTTTCTCTCTGTTAGCTGTCCAGGCATCTAATACCAATATCCATGCGTACTGTATGGTATAGTGTAATATGGGAATCATTTCATTAACAGACCGGAGATTGGCGCTCAAGGAAAATAATTTGCATGTTCCCGGTGCGTTCTGGGAGGACTCGCCGCGGGCGGGCACATTGCTGGGTTTAGCTTGGTCTGGTGGCTCGGAGGACATCGCCACACCAGAGATTGGAGCTCGGGGAAGAGAATGTGCAGACCTGACATAATCTCGCAAGAGTTGTGCTGTCTTCCAGGTGCGCAAATCAAAGATGTGTCTGATCAAGACTCTTCAGTCTTTCAGACCACTACCCATTCCTACTGATACAAGTTGGGACAAATGACACTGCCCAAAAGGACCTTGCAACTATCTGCAGAGACTTTGAAGACCTCGGCAGGGAAATGAAGGAACTAGGAGCACAGGTGGTCTTGTCGTCCATCCTGCCAGTGGATGGCCACGGAGTAAGGAGATGGAACAGGACTCTACGGGTGAACAACTGACTACGTCGATGTTGCCGTCAGCAAAGATTTGGATTTCTAGACCATGGAGTGAATTACTCATATGATGAACTCCTTGCTAGAGATGGCTTGCAACTTACAAAGGCAGGTAAGCAAATACTTGACAGGTGCCTTGCTACACTCATCAGGAGAGCTTTAAGCTAGAACAATATGGGAAGGGAAGGGAAAGGCTAGGCAAAAATATACGACTAATTAATACATCTGAGAACCTTGCTATTAGAAGGGGAAAGAAAGATCAAAGACAAAAAAAATTCAGAAGGAAAGTAGAGGAGCAAGAGACACCTGTCACAAACTAAAATGCTTCAATACAAATGCACAGAGCATAGGAAACCAACAAGGCGAATTGGAGCCCCTAAGACAGGAAGAGAAATATGATGTCATAGGCATCACAGAAACGTGGTGGGATGATACACGATTGGAATACAAGGCTTGAAGGATGCAACCTTTTTATAAGAAACAGACCTAATAGAAGAGGAGCAGGCCTGAACGGCCGCTGTGTTGAGTGAATGGAGAGGGTCGGGGAAGAGCGAGGAGTGAAATCCCCTCCAGCCGCCCGCTGCGAGCCAACGTTACTCACTCCTGTGCAGCAGCATGGGAGCGAGTACATAAGAGGAGGAGCATCGGGCATCGTTTGCCCGACAGCCGTTCCGTGTAAGTAAATGGGGCTTCAGCTAACTTCAATGAATTAAACTCTAAAGGTTCAGATGAATTACATTTTAGGATACTGAAGGTTGATTGAATGAAGGTAGCTGCTCCCAAATCTTCCATTCATCCTGCAAGGATGCTGAATGATTCACTACTTTCTGATATTACCAAAGATTTCAAAAACAGCAACAACCACTCAGCTTGTGATCTCCTCCTCCACCTTCCCTGTAACAGAGAAGGAGAACGGTCATCAACAGCAATCAGCACCTGCAACGAAGCAGAACTGAGAGCTCACTTCACGCTCAGAGGAGATCACTACAGCTCCTCCTCGTGGTTGGTAGGTTGGCACACTTTAGGATGCAGTTTCCCAAGTTAAACACTTTAGAAATGATCCCTGAAAGTATAGTCTTAACCTGCTATTCTCTGCATTGACTTCCCCCACCCTGCAGGCTACCACGTAGTATTGTGGAGAAGAACTTTAGTCCACCGCTCGCTTTCTCTCTGTTAGCTGTCCAGGCATCTAATACCAATATCCATGCGTACTGTATGGTATAGTGTAATATGGGAATCATTTCATTAACAGACCGGAGATTGGCGCTCAAGGAAAATAATTTGCATGTTCCCGGTGCGTTCTGGGAAGACTCGCCGCGGGCGGGCACATTGCTGGGTTTAGCTTGGTCTGGTGGCTCGGAGGACATCGCCACACCAGAGATTGGAGCTCGGGGAAGAGAATGTGCAGACCTGACATAATCTCGCAAGAGTTGTGCTGTCTTCCAGGTGCGCAAATCAAAGATGTGTCTGATCAAGACTCTTCAGTCTTTCAGACCACTACCCATTCCTACTGATACAAGTTGGGACAAATGACACTGCCCAAAAGGACCTTGCAACTATCTGCAGAGACTTTGAAGACCTCGGCAGGGAAATGAAGGAACTAGGAGCACAGGTGGTCTTGTCGTCCATCCTGCCAGTGGATGGCCACGGAGTAAGGAGATGGAACAGGACTCTACGGGTGAACAACTGACTACGTCGATGTTGCCGTCAGCAAAGATTTGGATTTCTAGACCATGGAGTGAATTACTCATATGATGAACTCCTTGCTAGAGATGGCTTGCAACTTACAAAGGCAGGTAAGCAAATACTTGACAGGTGCCTTGCTACACTCATCAGGAGAGCTTTAAGCTAGAACAATATGGGAAGGGAAGGGAAAGGCTAGGCAAAAATATACGACTAATTAATACATCTGAGAACCTTGCTATTAGAAGGGGAAAGAAAGATCAAAGACAAAAAAAATTCAGAAGGAAAGTAGAGGAGCAAGAGACACCTGTCACAAACTAAAATGCTTCAATACAAATGCACAGAGCATAGGAAACCAACAAGGCGAATTGGAGCCCCTAAGACAGGAAGAGAAATATGATGTCATAGGCATCACAGAAACGTGGTGGGATGATACACGATTGGAATACAAGGCTTGAAGGATGCAACCTTTTTATAAGAAACAGACCTAATAGAAGAGGAGCAGGCCTGAACGGCCACTGTGTTGAGTGAATGGAGAGGGTCGGGGAAGAGCGAGGAGTGAAATCCCCTCCAGCCGCCCGCTGCGAGCCAACGTTACTCACTCCTGTGCAGCAGCATGGGAGCGAGTACATAAGAGGAGGAGCATCGGGCATCGTTTGCCCGACAGCCGTTCCGTGTAAGTAAATGGGGCTTCAGCTAACTTCAATGAATTAAACTCTAAAGGTTCAGATGAATTACATTTTAGGATACTGAAGGTTGATTGAATGAAGGTAGCTGCTCCCAAATCTTCCATTCATCCTGCAAGGATGCTGAATGATTCACTACTTTCTGATATTACCAAAGATTTCAAAAACAGCAACAACCACTCAGCTTGTGATCTCCTCCTCCACCTTCCCTGTAACAGAGAAGGAGAATGGTCATCAACAGCAATCAGCACCTGCAACGAAGCAGAACTGAGAGCTCACTTCACGCTCAGAGGAGATCACTACAGCTCCTCCTCGTGGTTGGTAGGTTAGCACACTTTAGGATGCAGTTTCCCAAGTTAAACACTTTAGAAATGATCCCTGAAAGTATAGTCTTAACCTGCTATTCTCTGCATTGACTTCCCCCACCCTGCAGGCTACCACGTAGTATTGTGGAGAAGAACTTTAGTCCACCGCTCGCTTTCTCTCTGTTAGCTGTCCAGGCATCTAATACCAATATCCATGCGTACTGTATGGTATAGTGTAATATGGGAATCATTTCATTAACAGACCGGAGATTGGCGCTCAAGGAAAATAATTTGCATGTTCCCGGTGCGTTCTGGGAAGACTCGCCGCGGGCGGGCACATTCCTGGGTTTAGCTTGGTCTGGTGGCTCGGAGGACATCGCCACACCAGAGATTGGAGCTCGGGGAAGAGAATGTGCAGACCTGACATAATCTCGCAAGAGTTGTGCTGTCTTCCAGGTGCGCAAATCAAAGATGTGTCTGATCAAGACTCTTCAGTCTTTCAGACCACTACCCATTCCTACTGATACAAGTTGGGACAAATGACACTGCCCAAAAGGACCTTGCAACTATCTGCAGAGACTTTGAAGACCTCGGCAGGGAAATGAAGGAACTAGGAGCACAGGTGGTCTTGTCGTCCATCCTGCCAGTGGATGGCCACGGAGTAAGGAGATGGAACAGGACTCTACGGGTGAACAACTGACTACGTCGATGTTGCCGTCAGCAAAGATTTGGATTTCTAGACCATGGAGTGAATTACTCATATGATGAACTCCTTGCTAGAGATGGCTTGCAACTTACAAAGGCAGGTAAGCAAATACTTGACAGGTGCCTTGCTACACTCATCAGGAGAGCTTTAAGCTAGAACAATATGGGAAGGGAAGGGAAAGGCTAGGCAAAAATATACGACTAATTAATACATCTGAGAACCTTGCTATTAGAAGGGGAAAGAAAGATCAAAGACAAAAAAAATTCAGAAGGAAAGTAGAGGAGCAAGAGACACCTGTCACAAACTAAAATGCTTCAATACAAATGCACAGAGCATAGGAAACCAACAAGGCGAATTGGAGCCCCTAAGACAGGAAGAGAAATATGATGTCATAGGCATCACAGAAACGTGGTGGGATGATACACGATTGGAATACAAGGCTTGAAGGATGCAACCTTTTTATAAGAAACAGACCTAATAGAAGAGGAGCAGGCCTGAACGGCCACTGTGTTGAGTGAATGGAGAGGGTCGGGGAAGAGCGAGGAGTGAAATCCCCTCCAGCCGCCCGCTGCGAGCCAACGTTACTCACTCCTGTGCAGCAGCATGGGAGCGAGTACATAAGAGGAGGAGCATCGGGCATCGTTTGCCCGACAGCCGTTCCGTGTAAGTAAATGGGGCTTCAGCTAACTTCAATGAATTAAACTCTAAAGGTTCAGATGAATTACATTTTAGGATACTGAAGGTTGATTGAATGAAGGTAGCTGCTCCCAAATCTTCCATTCATCCTGCAAGGATGCTGAATGATTCACTACTTTCTGATATTACCAAAGACTTCAAAAACAGCAACAACCACTCAGCTTGTGATCTCCTCCTCCACCTTCCCTGTAACAGAGAAGGAGAACGGTCATCAACAGGAATCAGCACCTGCAACGAAGCAGAACTGAGAGCTCACTTCACGCTCAGAGGAGATCACTACAGCTCCTCCTCCTGGTTGGTAGACTTTAGGATGCAGTTTCCCAAGTTAAACACTTTAGAAATGATCCCTGAAAGTATAGTCTTAACCTGCTATTCTCTGCATTGACTTCCCCCACCCTGCAGGCTACCACGTAGTATTGTGGAGAAGAACTTTAGTCCACCGCTCGCTTTCTTTCTGTTAGCTGTCCAGGCATCTAATACCAATATCCATGCGTACTGTATGGTATAGTGTAATATGGGAATCATTTCATTAACAGACCGGAGATTGGCGCTCAAGGAAAATAATTTGCATGTTCCCGGTGCGTTCTGGGAGGACTCGCCGCGGGCGGGCACATTGCTGGGTTTAGCTTGGTCTGGTGGCTCGGAGGACATCGCCACACCAGAGATTGGAGCTCGGGGAAGAGAATGTGCAGACCTGACATAATCTCGCAAGAGTTGTGCTGTCTTCCAGGTGCGCAAATCAAAGATGTGTCTGATCAAGACTCTTCAGTCTTTCAGACCACTACCCATTCCTACTGATACAAGTTGGGACAAATGACACTGCCCAAAAGGACCTTGCAACTATCTGCAGAGACTTTGAAGACCTCGGCAGGGAAATGAAGGAACTAGGAGCACAGGGGGTCTTGTCGTCCATCCTGCCAGTGGATGGCCACGGAGTAAGGAGATGGAACAGGACTCTACGGGTGAACAACTGACTACGTCGATGTTGCCGTCAGCAAAGATTTGGATTTCTAGACCATGGAGTGAATTACTCATATGATGAACTCCTTGCTAGAGATGGCTTGCAACTTACAAAGGCAGGTAAGCAAATACTTGACAGGTGCCTTGCTACACTCATCAGGAGAGCTTTAAGCTAGAACAATATGGGAAGGGAAGGGAAAGGCTAGGCAAAAATATACGACTAATTAATACATCTGAGAACCTTGCTATTAGAAGGGGAAAGAAAGATCAAAGACAAAAAAAATTCAGAAGGAAAGTAGAGGAGCAAGAGACACCTGTCACAAACTAAAATGCTTCAATACAAATGCACAGAGCATAGGAAACCAACAAGGCGAATTGGAGCCCCTAAGACAGGAAGAGAAATATGATGTCATAGGCATCACAGAAACGTGGTGGGATGATACACGATTGGAATACAAGGCTTGAAGGATGCAACCTTTTTATAAGAAACAGACCTAATAGAAGAGGAGCAGGCCTGAACGGCCGCTGTGTTGAGTGAATGGAGAGGGTCGGGGAAGAGCGAGGAGTGAAATCCCCTCCAGCCGCCCGCTGCGAGCCAACGTTACTCACTCCTGTGCAGCAGCATGGGAGCGAGTACATAAGAGGAGGAGCATCGGGCATCGTTTGCCCGACAGCCGTTCCGTGTAAGTAAATGGGGCTTCAGCTAACTTCAATGAATTAAACTCTAAAGGTTCAGATGAATTACATTTTAGGATACTGAAGGTTGATTGAATGAAGGTAGCTGCTCCCAAATCTTCCATTCATCCTGCAAGGATGCTGAATGATTCACTACTTTCTGATATTACCAAAGATTTCAAAAACAGCAACAACCACTCAGCTTGTGATCTCCTCCTCCACCACCTTCCCTGTAACAGAGTAGGAAAACGGTCATCAACAGCAATCAGCACCTGCAACGAAGCAGAACTGAGAGCTCACTTCACACTCAGAGGAGATCACTACAGCTCCTCCTCGTGGTTGGTAGGTTAACACACTTTAGGATGCAGTTTCCCAAGTTAAACACTTTAGAAATGATCCCTGAAAGTATAGTCTTAACCTGCTATTCTCTGCATTGACTTCCCCCACCCTGCAGGCTACCACGTAGTATTGTGGAGAAGAACTTTAGTCCACCGCTCGCTTTCTCTCTGTTAGCTGTCCAGGCATCTAATACCAATATCCATGCGTACTGTATGGTATAGTGTAATATGGGAATCATTTCATTAACAGACCGGAGATTGGCGCTCAAGGAAAATAATTTGCATGTTCCCGGTGCGTTCTGGGAGGACTCGCCGCGGGCGGGCACATTGCTGGGTTTAGCTTGGTCTGGTGGCTCGGAGGACATCGCCACACCAGAGATTGGAGCTCGGGGAAGAGAATGTGCAGACCTGACATAATCTCGCAAGAGTTGTGCTGTCTTCCAGGTGCGCAAATCAAAGATGTGTCTGATCAAGACTCTTCAGTCTTTCAGACCACTACCCATTCCTACTGATACAAGTTGGGACAAATGACACTGCCCAAAAGGACCTTGCAACTATCTGCAGAGACTTTGAAGACCTCGGCAGGGAAATGAAGGAACTAGGAGCACAGGTGGTCTTGTCGTCCATCCTGCCAGTGGATGGCCACGGAGTAAGGAGATGGAACAGGACTCTACGGGTGAACAACTGACTACGTCGATGTTGCCGTCAGCAAAGATTTGGATTTCTAGACCATGGAGTGAATTACTCATATGATGAACTCCTTGCTAGAGATGGCTTGCAACTTACAAAGGCAGGTAAGCAAATACTTGACAGGTGCCTTGCTACACTCATCAGGAGAGCTTTAAGCTAGAACAATATGGGAAGGGAAGGGAAAGGCTAGGCAAAAATATACGACTAATTAATACATCTGAGAACCTTGCTATTAGAAGGGGAAAGAAAGATCAAAGACAAAAAAAATTCAGAAGGAAAGTAGAGGAGCAAGAGACACCTGTCACAAACTAAAATGCTTCAATACAAATGCACAGAGCATAGGAAACCAACAAGGCGAATTGGAGCCCCTAAGACAGGAAGAGAAATATGATGTCATAGGCATCACAGAAACGTGGTGGGATGATACACGATTGGAATACAAGGCTTGAAGGATGCAACCTTTTTATAAGAAACAGACCTAATAGAAGAGGAGCAGGCCTGAACGGCCGCTGTGTTGAGTGAATGGAGAGGGTCGGGGAAGAGCGAGGAGTGAAATCCCCTCCAGCCGCCCGCTGCGAGCCAACGTTACTCACTCCTGTGCAGCAGCATGGGAGCGAGTACATAAGAGGAGGAGCATCGGGCATCGTTTGCCCGACAGCCGTTCCGTGTAAGTAAATGGGGCTTCAGCTAACTTCAATGAATTAAACTCTAAAGGTTCAGATGAATTACATTTTAGGATACTGAAGGTTGATTGAATGAAGGTAGCTGCTCCCAAATCTTCCATTCATCCTGCAAGGATGCTGAATGATTCACTACTTTCTGATATTACTAAAGATTTCAAAAACAGCAACAACCACTCAGCTTGTGATCTCCTCCTCCACCTTCCCTGTAACAGAGAAGGAGAACGGTCATCAACAGCAATCAGCACCTGCAACGAAGCAGAACTGAGAGCTCACTTCACGCTCAGAGGAGATCACTACAGCTCCTCCTCGTGGTTGGTAGTTTCCCAAATTAAACACTTTAGAAATGATCCCTGAAAGTATAGTCTTAACCTGCTATTCTCTGCATTGACTTCCCCCACCCTGCAGGCTACCACGTAGTATTGTGGAGAAGAACTTTAGTCCACCGCTCGCTTTCTCTCTGTTAGCTGTCCAGGCATCTAATACCAATATCCATGCGTACTGTATGGTATAGTGTAATATGGGAATCATTTCATTAACTGACCGGATGTTGGCGCTCAAGGAAAATAATTTGCATGTTCCCGGTGCGTTCTGGGAAGACTCGCCGCGGGCGGGCACATTGCTGGGTTTAGCTTGGTCTGGTGGCTCGGAGGACATCGCCACACCAGAGATTGGAGCTCGGGGAAGAGAATGTGCAGACCTGACATAATCTCGCAAGAGTTGTGCTGTCTTCCAGGTGCGCAAATCAAAGATGTGTCTGATCAAGACTCTTCAGTCTTTCAGACCACTACCCATTCCTACTGATACAAGTTGGGACAAATGACACTGCCCAAAAGGACCTTGCAACTATCTGCAGAGACTTTGAAGACCTCGGCAGGGAAATGAAGGAACTAGGAGCACAGGTGGTCTTGTCGTCCATCCTGCCAGTGGATGGCCACGGAGTAAGGAGATGGAACAGGACTCTACGGGTGAACAACTGACTACGTCAATGTTGCCGATGTGGGGGGGTTAATTCAGGTTTATGCCTTTAAATAGAGAATGATAAGTGTATTTCACAGAATACTTATGTGTTTATAAGTTGCGTCTTCTTCTACTAAAGGTTTAAGCTTATACGTTTAAGGGCTGACGCTTTAAAAATAGACTACAGAGACTCCATTTTGTCTCTTAGCTTGTCTGCTTTAATACACATTTAATTTCTCTTTCCAAACTTACTCCTTATCTGTCCTGTTCCCGCTATATGACCCTGAATCTGTTCCCATATGCCTTATCAGTTCTCTCCCATGTCTTTTTCCTTGAGAAACTCACTCATTTCTGAAGCCTATCCAAGGACATATTATGTTTTGATACAGTTGTCACCGGGCGTTGATGTATTGTTCCTGTACGAAATGTCTTTGAAGGAAGTATTAGTAATTATAAAAATCCAGCTGTCCAGCGACCTTGAGCATGCGCAGTGATTAAATAGCTACGTAAGCAAAAATCTTCTATAACTGTAACCTCTGCTGAATAAACCTGCACTTCGCTTATGACAATCCCATGGTGCATGTGGCTGTCTATTTGCGTCGTCTGAGTACTCACATCTAAGACTAATTCAGAAGCAGACAGCATCAGCTCAACGGTCTGGTTTTGACCCCCGACACCGTCAGCAAAGATTTGGATTTCTAGACCATGGAGTGAATTACTCATATGATGAACTCCTTCCTAGAGATGGCTTGCAACTTACAAAGGCAGGTAAGCAAATACTTGACTCATCAGGAGAGCTTTAACCTAGAACCATATGGGAAGGGAAGGGAAAGGCTAGGCAAAAATATATGACTAATTAATACATCTGAGAACCTTGCTATTAGAAGGGGAAAGAAAGATCAAAGACAAAAAAAATTCAGAAGGAAAGTAGAGGAGCAAGAGACACCTGTCACAAACTAAAATGCTTCAATACAAATGCACAGAGCATAACAACCAACAAGGCGAATTGGAGCCCCTAAGACAGGAAGAGAAATATGATGTCATAGGCATCACAGAAACGTGGTGGTATGATACACATGATTGGAATACAAGGCTTGAAGGATGCAACCTCTTTATAAGAAACAAACCTAATAGAAGAGGAGCAGGCCTGAACGGCCGCTGTGTTGAGTGAATGGAGAGGGTCGGGGAAGAGCGAGGAGTGAAATCCCCTCTAGCCGCCCGCTGCGAGCCAATGTTACTCACTCCTGTGCAGCAGCATGGGAGCGAGTACATAAGAGGAGGAGCATCGGGCATCGTTTGCCCGACAGCTGTTCCGTGTAAGTAAATGGGGCTTCAGCTAACTTCAATGAATTAAACTCTAAAGGTTCAGATGAATTACATTTTAGGATACTGAAGGTTGATTGAATGAAGGTAGCTGCTCCCAAATCTTCCATTCATCCTGCAAGGATGCTGAATGATTCACTACTTTCTGATATTACCAAAGATTTCAAAAACAGCAACAACCACTCAGCTTGTGATCTCCTCCTCCACCTTCCCTGTAACAGAGAAGAAGAACAGTCATCAACAGCAATCAGCACCTGCAACGAAGCAGAACTGAGAGCTCACTTCACGCTCCGAGGAGATCACTACAGCTCCTCCTCGTGGTTGGTAGGTTGGCACACTTTAGGATGCAGTTTCCCAAGTTAAACACTTTAGAAATGATCTCTGAAAGTATAGTCTTAACTGGCTATTCTCTGCATTGACTTCCCCCCCCCCCCCCTGCAGGCTAGCACGTAGTATTGTGGAGAAGAACTTTAGGCCGCCGCTCGCTTTCTCTCTGTTAGCTGTCCAGGCATCTAATACCAATATCCATGCGTACTGTATGGTATAGTGTAATATGGGAATCATTTCATTAACAGACCGGAGATTGGCGCTCAAGGAAAATAATTTGCATGTTCCCGGTGCGTTCTGGGAAGACTCGCCGCCGGCGGACACATTGCTGGATTTAGCTTGGTTTGGCGGCTCGGAGGACATCGCCACATCAGAGATTGGAGCTCGGGGAAGAGAATGTGCAGACCTGACATAATCTCGCAAGAGTTGTGCTGTCTTCCAGGTGCGCATATCAAAGATGTGTCTGATCTAGACTCTTCAGTCTTTCAGACCACTACCCATTCCTACTGATACAAGTTGGGACAAATGACACTGCCCAAAAGGACCTTGCAACTATCTGCAGAGACTTTGAAGACCTCGGCAGGGAAATGAAGGAACTAGGAGCACAGGTGGTCTTGTCGTCCATCCTGCCAGTGGATGGCCATGGAGTAAGAAGATGGAACAGGACTCTACGGGTGAACAACTGACTACGTCGATGTTGCCGTCAGCAAAGATTTGGATTTCTAGACCATGGAGTGAATTACTCATATGATGAACTCCTTGCTAGAGATGGCTTGCAACTTACAAAGGCAGGTAAGCAAATATTTGACAGGTGCCTTGCTACACTCCTCAGGAGAGCTTTAAGCTAGAACAATATGGGAAGGGAAGGGAAAGGCCAGGCAAAAATATACGACTAATTAATACATCTGAGAACCTTGCTATTAGAAGGGGAAAGAAAGATCAAAGACAAAAAAAATTCAGAAGGAAAGTAGAGGAGCAAGAGACACCTGTCACAAACTAAAATGCTTCAATACAAATTTGCACAGAGCATAGGAAACCAACAAGGCGAATTGGAGCCCCTAAGACAGGAGGAGAAATATGATGTCATAGGCATCACAGAAACGTGGTGGGATCATACACATGATTGGAATACAAGGCTTGAAGGATGCAACCTTTTTATAAGAAACAGACCTAATAGAAGAGGAGCAGGCCTGAATGGCCGCTGTGTTGAGTGAATGGAGAGGGTCGGGGAGGAGTGAAATCCCCTCCAGCCGCCTGCTGCGAGCCAACGTTACTCGCTCCTGTGCAGCAGCAAGGGAGCAAGTACATGAGAGGAGGAGCGTCGGGCATCGTTTGCCCGACAGCCGTTCCGTGTAAGTAAATGGGGCTTCAGCTACCTTCAATGAATTAAATTCTAAAGGTTCAGATGAATTACATCTTAGGATACTGAAGGAATCAGCAGAGGTAAATTGCTCAAAAACTCGCCATAATCTTTGAAAATTCATGGAGAGCAGGAGAAGTCCCAAAAGATTGGAAAAGGGCAAATGTTGTCCCTATTTAAAAAAAAGAAAGAATGTGTACCCCGGAAACTACAAGCCTGTGAGCCTGACTTCTATACCAGAAAAGATCTTTAAACAAATTGTTAAACAGCATGTATGCAAGTACTTTGATGAGAAAGGAGTGATTAACCAGAGCAAGCATGGATTTTCTTTCTTGCGCTAAGAGAGCAAGAAAGATGCCGGAATAGAACCGGCATATCGCTAGTGCTTTCAAAGGGGTCAGCGGCAGCAGCGCTAGCCCCATTGAAAACATAGGGAGAATGCCGCGGACTTCTGCCACAGCTGTGGCAGGAGTTTCCTGTATCCTCGCGGGGACCGCGGGGATGAAGGCATCCTTTGCCACAGCTGTGACAGCTGTGGCAGATGTCCGTGGCATTCTATCCCATTGCTTTCAATGGGATCGGCACTGGTGCCGATCCCATTGAAAGCACTGCTTTCTGCCAAGCCCCACAGTATGATCATTGGGGAAGGGCTTGAAATATAAGCCTTACCACGATAATTATCAATAAGTGTTAAGAAAAAATTTTTTTAAATTACTTACCTCTCCGGCGCTCAAACATGTCCTCCGGCTGGCTCTCCTGCACTGCTGTTAAGCTTTTTCAGCAGGCGGGGGGTTAAAACTCCCCACCTCCTGAAAGGGCTGTGTTGATTGGCTGAGGGCTCAGCCAATAGCAGCTAGGGCTTAGCTATTGGCTGAGCGCTCAGCCAATGACACATAGCCCTTAGCTATTCATTCAATAATAGCAATATCTTAGCGCACAGCCCTTTCAGGAGGCGGGTGACATAGCAGCCCATCGGGACTCCACAATCACAATATGGGAGTCCTATGGGTAACAAAGGGAGCCCACCCCCTCTGTCAGCCTTTTACATGCCAACCTTCTAATTCAGTGCCATCAAAAGACGTGTGGGCGGTCGTTAAGGCGTTAAAGGTACCTTTATACATGACGGTTGTTGGGCACATAAGCATGCTACAACCTTCCCATCGATTATCACTGATTGCTTTTACACAGGAGAGATCTCTGGCCTCCATACACTGTAAACAGGCAGACGCTCATCGATTACATGGAGTGAGAATCCGCTCAGCCGTCATTCCGTTTCAGTGTAATAGCGCAACTAGCGACTACTGAATGACCTCTCGCTCAGTGCCCTGCTGGGGGCCGTGTGCACACAGAACGGCAGTCGTCTGTAATTACTTGAGGGATTAGCGCAACTACCAGCCCGTGTAAAGATACCTTAAATGGGTTGTCCCAGCCAAAGAAAGGCCTTTTTTACATCAGTGTCAGCCTCTGGCACTGAATTCCGCTGAACAAACAGGCAAAGTAGAGCTACATGCTACGTTATTTTATCCTGTAAAATACTGAAAGCCTGGCCTGAAACTAGACATACCCATTATAGCCAGGGGGTCCGTTTGGCGCCGTTTAGTTCTATCATATGACAGCATCGTTCCAGGACTGCGTTCTGTCTTCCAGCACCATAAGCGGAATTATGTGCGAATTTGCTCCGCGTATTAGTTCAATGGGTGTTGTGTTTTTGTGTTTGTGCATATTTTACAATATTCTGGGGGAGGGCACATTCCCTGCATACCTGCACACACAAAAAAACATGCAAGCTTTCTTCCATTAATTGAATTTAATTACTTCAATATGTGATATTTTCGTGAGCAATATGCATGGAAATAGAACGTATATATTTGTGCAAATTAAATGTGTGTGTAAAGTACGCTCATGAGAACGAACCAATTGAAATCATTGGGTTGCATTCACTGCGTATTGCGTGTGAAATTTTGCACGTGTCATACACAGCATAAATGCGCTTGTGTGAATGAGCCCTAATGGAGCAGGAAAATGAAACCCAAAAGCGCCGCTGTGAATGAGCCCTTACCCCGTCCGCAGGCCAGGCGATAACTAGCTGGTTGAAGGTCCATGACTGAATGGAGCAATAGTCCAGCCTGAGCTGCAGCGCTCGCCTGTCTCTAGCAGCCCTGCTGAAATGAATGGAGCAACAGCATGCATGCCAACTGCCTCCCCATTCATTCACACATCTTATGATGCCCATTCTCGTTTTGTTGGTGAGACAACCCCTTTAACGTGGCCCACTGCACCTGGCATCTCTGTGGCATATGCTGGGCCTGTATGTGTCAGAACCCCTTTTTATAAACTCTGTAGGAAAGTGTAGTCTTTTCTATACAGAGATATACAGTAAAACAGGTGATAGCGTGCGGTATACATTGTAATTTTTTTATAAGTGGAGTAAATGGATGCGGTACCCCACTGTGTGCCCATATAGCCAGGATAACTGCGAATGTTCAGTAGACCGTTTTTTGTTTATATTTTCTGCGCCGTCGCTTAGCGATGACACGGGTACCCGTAGCCCGTGCACAATGTAGTTGCATATGGGCTGCAGGTATATCCCCGACCATGGAGCATAACGGGCTCTATGTCACAGACATCCGCAGTAAAATACAACATGCTGTGTTCTGTTTTCTGTGAGTGGATTACGTAATTCCGACCCGCTAATGTGAACAGAATTCTGTAATCCAATGCATTTGATTGCTCCGTCTATTACTGTGATCAAACTCATGAAGAATCTGCAATTTCTATCCAGTCGTGTGAGACCGGCCTAAGGTAGATCCCTACATTTTTATCACATTACCGGGGACCACTCAACGAGGCCAGCGGTCACTGCTCCAGGCTCTTGGTGATCTTTGGTAGGCGGGAGCAAGGGGATCCTAGAAGGGCCAGAACACTGCAGGACATCGCAGAGGATGGAGGTGAGTAGTTTCAGCACCCTTCATGGATCTAATCATTGAGCTGAAACTGTAACTTTATTTAACTTTGCATGAGATAGCTATCATCGCAAACCGCTTCTCTCCCTGATGTGGCGCTTGTGCCCGCCATTTTGGCCGGTGGGTACAGGCGCAGCACAGGGGAAACGGACCCGGGGAAGGCAGAAGGCGGCAGGGGACTGCAACTGCCTCCAGGTAAGCCGTTTCAGCCCCCAAAGCAATCCGATCGTTGAGGGAAGCTGACACGGGCCCTCTTAGTGCGCCGCTATTCCCTTTCATTCGGTCGCCAATATATGTTAGATATCGGTGATCAGGTGACTGGGGACTGCAATCTGCAGCTCCCACTGTGTGCTCCAGATTCCCGGTAGATGATAGCCTAGAGCTGCGACACTCCCCGGACCCATGACTCTATTCCACAGTGAGGCCGTCTTTTGACGGCTGTGTGGAATAAGGCCTAGCTCAGGAGGCCGTCAAAAGGCATATCGGTGGTCACGAAGGGGTTAACCCTGTGTAATTTTTTTTTAATGTCCCGAAAAACCCCTTTAACCGTGACCAAATTCCAAACTTCATTTGCTGAAATTCAAACCTTGCAGGGAACCTCCAGCACGCTACTCTGTTGATCGCAGCTCCCAGCGGCAGCATCACACAGCATGCTGAGCGCAGGCGATGCAAAGTCACCTGGTGAAAACAATGGGAGAAACTCCGTGGCTTCACCGAAGTGATGCAAGGCGGTTTAGAAAGAAAAACACCTCTCATTAGCAGGGAAAATGTAAGCTGGCAAGTGCAAAATCGACCCAATATCACGCTCGCCCATGGTTTAGCCTTAGGCCCCTTGCACATGGACAGAAATTCCACGGCAGGATTTCCCGCAGAATTTCCGCCCGTGCCCACTTACATAGGATTGCATTAGATAACGCAATCCTATGCAGACAGCCGCGATTTGTCCACTTGAAAACACGCACGGAAAACAAATTGCGGCATGTTCTATTTCTGTGCGGGTCTCGGAGAGGCCCGCACAGAAATGTCACTGGTGA
The DNA here is from genome assembly GCF_035609145.1 of Eleutherodactylus coqui. Lineage (NCBI taxonomy): Eukaryota > Metazoa > Chordata > Amphibia > Anura > Eleutherodactylidae > Eleutherodactylus > Eleutherodactylus coqui. Next base: position 329,121,541 of record NC_089837.1, on the reverse strand, counting down.
CAGGGCCGGCTCCACTCTGTGCATGCGCCGACTGTGGGGCACATCGATGCCGGGAGCGGGTGAACCGCAGGGCTGTGCAGGGGCGCGGATCCGCATCCCGCTGCAGGAATTCTCGCAGAGGGATCCGACCCGGCCGTCTGCAGGTGGCCTAAGGGGTTAGGCAGTGAGTGCTGAAAGCTTTATCAGCAGTATGGAGTCGTGGAGACGTAGGAGAGCCTAGAACAGCACAGTATACAGCAGGACACCTTCCTGAGGTATATACTGAGCATGTCCTCCCTCACCGATCCATGTAGAGGTGCTTATAGTGCGGGGAGGGGCTGTGCTGCACCCACACCCAGTGTTTACAGAAAGTATACATATATACTTGTACTGTGCACACAGCTAGTTCTCTGCGCTGCACTAATATCACAAGCAGCTATCAGCGGACAAGGCGCCACTCCTCTCCACACAACATATCAGCAGCTGCCACCTCTTCCTGACGATACACAGTGCGTGCATGAAAGAGCTCATTCATAAAGTGAGCCCCTCCCCCTCGTCCCCCAGCTTCTACGGGACGCATATATTGTATTTCAGCCGCACTTCAGCAGCGGTGAGCGATTCCAGCGACCTCATTGGTTGTTGGGTACACACCCCCCTTTGGAGATCTGCAGTACTAGTTCACGAGACCCGCGGGGGGTTGGGGTTGGGGTTTAGGGTTGGGGTTAGGGGTAGGGGTAAGGGTTAGTTGCCGACCCTTCTACGGCCGTGCTGCTGCTTATTTAACGGGCCGCCCACTCGTGCACATCTCCAAAGGGGGGTGTGTACCCAACAACCAATCAGGTCGCTGGAACCGCTCACCGCTACTGAAGTGCGGCTGAAATACAAAACGATCCTGCAGGACGGCATTACACTTTACCCAACATGCAATTCTCTTGAATACTTCACTGTCATTGGTTGGGAGGCGTGTTTATGCAGATTTCCATGACCTGCTTCCTTCTATTACACTAAAGTGATATATACTAAATTACACTATACCATACAGTACGCAGGGACATGGATATTGGTATTAGATGCCTGGACAGCTAACAGAGAGAAAGCGTGCGGTGGACTAAAGTTCTTCTCCACAATACTACGTGGTAGCCTGCAGGGTGGGGGAAGTCAATGCAGAGAATGGCAGGTTAAGACTATACTTTCAGGGATCATTTCTAAAGTGTTTAACTTGGGAAACTGCATCCTAAAGTGTGCCAACCTACCAACCACGAGGAGGAGCTGTAGTGATCTCCTCTGAGCGTGAAGTGAGCTCTCAGTTCTGCTTCGTTGCAGGAGCTGATTGCTGTTGATGACTGTTCTCCTTCTCTGTTACAGGGAAGGTGGAGGAGGAGATCACAAGCTGAGTGGTTGTATATTAATTCTTACTGAATTTGATAAACATTACTACTCAGGTCAGGTGTAGTGATATTATTTTCCATGTGCTTTCCTTGTTTTAGGGAATTATTCTTAAATCAACGTCACGTACACTACAGACAAATGCTTGTGCATTTAGCTGCTTCTGGGAAAGCTGATTTTTCAGCTGGCATCTATATCAATCACCTATAGTTATCTATTTAACCCCTTAGTGACACAGCCTACTTTCGACATAAGAATGATACTATTTATGGGGGCAACATCACACTGGAAGTGAATGCGGTTGCGGTGTGGCTCACACGTGGTAGCCACAACCCCACAATCACAAGGAAATAAAACTTGCTGGATGTCTTGCTTTTTTGGGTCGTGGCAACCTGTGAAGTAAAACAGGTCAGCATTCACTTTCGTTAGTTTGCGATGTTAGGGCTATACTGCAATCCTTGGCTGTGCGGCCGGTGTTGCATCCACAGTGTGTAGCTACTACTGAAAGCTGCAACAGCTCTATGAATATCAGCTAAGATTTGCACCATGTACTATATGTGGTAAATAAGCTTCAGGTACATCCATCTGACTGTTCACTAGCGGCTCCACCAGTATAGAAGGCCAACCACACGTGGCTCTTATTGCTACATATCATTAATGTCCAGTGGTCATTCACTCTGTTTTGCTAATGATAAAGAATGTCATCAAACACATAACTGCCTTGTCTAGGTGAAATTCCCCCTTGGTAGAATTGAATATACACCAAGATCTGTGTGGCATCCATGTGTAGCCATTGTAGTCACACAATATCCTCCCAAGTGAATCCATCCTATTGTGGGAACCCTGATGCAGAGCTTAAAGGGGATTTCCAGCACTTAGATATTGATGACGTATTCCGGGGGTCCGACACTTGATCAGCGGATTGAAGAAACCGCAGGGCTCCCTCTAGTGTTGTTTCTCCAATATTGTTTATTAGACAGCTCCCAACATTTGGTAGTGGCTCTTGCCTGGTATTGCTAATAATAATCTTTATTTGTATAGCGCCAATTTATTCCGCAGCGTTTTCAAAGCATGGGGGGAGCACAAATAATATGAAAATTATATGTGGTATTCAATTTGGAAACAAATCTGGTGGACAGGATAAAGGAGATGTACACGATAGGCAGAGTGGAAAATGTGGGCAGCCATAAGAAGGAGCATGTTGTGCAGCTCGTGGGACTACATCAGAAGATTTGGTATATTTCTTCAAATAGGTTCTTATGGTGCATCTGAAGTTCTGTGCATCGGGGATGGTGCAGATGTTTTGGGGTAAAGCGTTCAAGAGGCCCGGTGCTGCTCTAGAGAGGTCCTGAAGGTGAACGTGAGTGGTTCATATTAGAGGGACGTTTAGTCTGAGTCTGTTAGCAGATTGGAGTGTGCAGTCTGGTGATATATAGACAGGGGGGAAGCAGAGTACGCAGACGCGGTGCCTTGGAGAGCTTTGTGGGTGAGGATGATGAGTTTGAATTTAGTTCTGTAGTGGATTGACAGTCAGTGCAGTGATTGACATAGCCTGGAGGCATCTGAGAAGTGGCTGGATAGGAAGATGAGTCTAGCTGCCGCATTTCATATGGATTGGAGAGGGGAGAATCTAGTGCGAGCAGAGGAGAGAGGGGCTGATGTGAATGGAGTGCGTTAGGAGTGGGCGTATAAATAAAGCATTAAGGCTAGCAGCGAGGATGCCGATAGAAGCTATCGCAAGAATCCACCTTTTTCTCACCATGGACAGGCTGAGGGTGAATTCCCGCCTCCTCTCATTGCAAATAGTGCAGAGGGGCAGAGAGGAGGCAGAGAGGGGGCGGGAGCTCAGTTCCTGCTTCTGGCTCTTCCATCCCCCCCCCAAAGCCCCCCGCACACGAGGACGACGTATATCGGCTCGGCATGAAAACCAAGCCGATATACGTTCATGTGAATTCACCCTAAAAACGCTCACCTCATCCACTCTCGACTCGATTATTGCAACTCGCTGCTAATCGGCCTCATCTGTGCCAGACTCTCCCCTCTCCAATCTTCCTGTCCAGCTGCTACTGGCACGCCTCTTCCCTGTGCCCGTCATTGCACTGGCTGCCTGTAAAATATAGAATTCAATTCAAGCTCACTAGCTTCATCCACAAAGCTCTCTATAGCACCGCACCACCCTAGATTGCCTCACTTATCTCAATCCACCACCTAATACGCACGCTCCGCTCTGCTAACTAAATCAGATTAAGCGCCCCTTTAATTCAGAAGCTCTCATTCCCACTTCCAAGAATTTTCCAGAGCAGCACCAGTCCTCTGTAACACGCTACCCCAAACTATTCAAGCAATTCCCGACATACAAAAATTCAGGAGTGCCCTAAAAACGCACCTCTTCAGGGAGGCATACCATATCTCCTAAACGAAACCCCTCTTTACTCCACATGATAACATGCTCCCTGTCCTACTGACTGCAATCCCTGCTAGCCGCCATCAACCGCTCCCTGCAGTCACACTGATACAGCCACCACTCGGCTTAAATCTGACGATTGTCTATGTGTATAGCATCTCTCACTCTTCACCTCCCCATACTCTGCACATCTCCAGCCCATTTACCTGCTGTATCACCCCAATATCTATAGTATGTAAGCTTATTGGAGTAGGACCCTCACTTCTTCTGTCTCCATCAATTGATTACTACATGTAACTGTGGTTTTTGCACCTCTGTTTTTGGTATCTGTTCTCCCCTTCTTTCGTAAGCACTGCAGAATATATTTGCAGCACTCCAGAGGGGTGACCCTGGACACCTGGCTAACGTGAAGAACTGGGAGGGATAAGTGCTGTCCAATCACAGTAGCACTTACTAGGCTCTGGTGTATAAGGGATGACACGTAGCCAAGGCCATAGCAGTATCGTAAGCCAGCTTCAACACTCCTTTGGCAGGGAGTGCCGATAAAGCGGATGGGGGGAGTAATAGTACCAATCACTGGTGACGCCACCGTTCCCACACACCGATATTTTGTGCGGTGAAGTAATAAACAAGGAGACTTGTGTGTAGTACCTCGGGTCCTTAGAAACGGTTAGGGCCCGGTATAATTTTTACTTAGTAATAACTTTGTATAACAGGTAATAAAGGTACCATTCACTTTCAGTAGCTACAGGCTTAAGCTCAGAGGTAGGGAGGATACACAGAATGAATACAGTCCTGTAGTCCATGTTATCTGTATGTCACCGGTCCTGGATTGGGAGTACTCCAAAGGAGGAAGGGGGGTAGGGGGTCACTCCACATACACTCTGACAAAACAATTATTAAAGGATGGCTTAGCCAATATCCACCCCACACAGCAGATTCGTGGGTGTCTCATTCAAGTACCTCTGTGCTGTGATCCTAATGATAGATGGACGTACAGGAAAAGCCTTGGGTGTGAATGGGTACGTTTTCAGAAACAGGTTGCTCTTTTGCTGGGACTTACTCATCCCATGATACTCACATTTGCTATGGGTGTCTCTCCTTGTCCTCCATATTAAACACAAGGAAACCAGAGGTGTCTACTTGTCCCCCTGTGGATTCTCCAACAGATGGGGAAAGATGGATGATTCTCAACTCCTGAAAAGGGAGCCTCTCCTTCTCCATTTTCGACACAAGGAAGCTAAAGGTGATTCCTTCATCACTGTGAGGCCTCCAACATTATGGGCGGATGGACGATCATCAACAACCATTTCCCGCTCTCAGACACTCAAATTTATAACCTATAGCTACATTCAGCAGACAGATCTGACAGGCAATCATTTTATTAAAGTTAACCCTTGAGACTCTGCAGCTGTGCAACACAGAAAATGACATGGCAAGGTTTGCACAGTGCATCCACATAGGACAAAAATTGTATAACATTTATGGAGGGGACGAGGATGGTGTTCTAGGCTACTAAATATTGGTGCAATAATAATAAAGATTATTATTATTGTTGATGACTGAGGTGTTAGGGCGGTTAGTGTCGTCTGCCTGTCTCCTGCTCCATTGAGCTGCCATGTCTCGCTTGAATGAGCAATTGGGTAGAAGCAGGGTGTATGTGGAGCAGGCTTTTGTGGATGGTGAAAGGTAGACAAAAGAGGAGGGGAGCGGTTAGTAGGGAGTATGGAGCAAATGCAAATGGTTAAACAAAAGCAGTAGAGTGTAGATGCAGTCCTTGCAGATTATGAAGCACATGCAGTGGAGAGAAGAAGCAGTCAATGCAGATTGGTTAAGCGTGGATGATAGGTAGGATGAAGCAATCAGTTAAGGTAAAGAGGCGTATGGAATGAAGCGGAGCAGGTAAGCAGCCTTTGGCAGGTTTTAACCTGGCATCCGGCGTCGGTAGAAGTTCATCGTGGTGGAGTCTGTGGGAGGCTGCAGTGTAGTTTTAGAGACTAGCGGAGCAGCGGTGTCACCTCTTCTCCTGGTGGTCAGGCAGACCCTTGCAACATACCGGGCATCAGATTTCAGTGGAATTTCACCCTGGTGAATCACCGGTGCCAATTTCTCCTCTTCTCCTGGTGGCAGAGCAACGAGGAGCAACCAGGTTGGAGCAGGAGCAAATTGGCTCTGGTGTCGTAGGGCATGGAGGCTGGGTGTTGGGGACCGCTTGAGGAGCAGAAGGTAGAAGCAGGATAGATGGTAGGGTGTTTCACCTTAATGGTAGGGTGTTTCACCTTTTCACCTTAGGCACTGTGTAAGTGTTGTGCATAAGGATGCAGGTGCAGTCAGGGAGGTAAGATGGCGGTGCTTGGGATGCAGCAGCCGATGCTGAGGGCACAACGGGGCTCTCTCACAAACGAGAGTAAAGCTCTCTCTCTCTCTCTCTCTCTCTCTCTCTCTCTCTCTCTCTGTCTCTCTCTCTCTCTCTCTCTGTCTCTCTGTCTCTCTCTGTCTCTCTCTCTGCACTCTGTCGGGTGCAGGGATAGATCTCTGCTCAGTGGAGTAGAGTCATTCCCCTTCTCAGCACTCCGCTGCACCACAGAGGAGAGTACCGGCAGTGTACTAGCAGCTGTCGGGCAGGCAAATTACCTCTGCATGTGGCGCACTGGAGCAGGGAGGTTAAGAAAGGGGATCCCCACCTGCATGGTTGGTCGGAATGGCTCCTGCAGTGAGCTTTGCTTCTGAGATGGCTGGCCTAGGATGGAGGTCAAGAATGGGCTGCACGTGATGGGCAGTAAGGCCAAGGAGCTCACCGCTGGCGTAGGAGGTTCCCAGGATCTAGCTGCTGCCTTGCTTCTGGAGGTGCTGGGGTTTCCCTGGCATCTCCAGAGCTCAGAAGCTCCAGGCCATGCATTTGAGTCGGGCCGCAGCCGGAATTTTGACTTAACGTTCAGTCCCCTTCACAAATGTTCAACGCTACGATGTAAAAACTAGTGAACTGGCACACAAATTTAACACTTGTGCGCCCTTACAGATGGCATGGGCCCTGGCGCATATATGCCGAAGCTGCCATGCCGTTGCCCCTTCCTTCCCTCTCAACGACTCCCCTCCGGCTGATTGCAATGGACGGGGGCGAATCTAAGCACCGCCCTGTCCCGCCTCCTCCCATTGCTGGCTGTGGCCAAGGGGAGGGGGTGAGATCTGCTAAACTCCCCCCCACCTTCCTTCTCTGACTGCAGCGTCCGACATTCCAGGACTATCTTTTGGGCTCGACATACAAATTCCAGACGCTATATTGGTCGTTTTTTCGTTGCGGGAATACGGCCATTGGAATTGGAATCCAATGCATCAGATTAGAGCGTATATCAGTCTACTGTGAAAAGGGCGGGCTGATATACGCTTGTGGGAACAAACTCTCTGCATAATGAATGCCATAATTAAAAAAAGGTGGAATTGATGTTTATTACTTCTGTAATCCCCAAAAAATTAATTTATACAGCACTTGATGTATTTATATGGCTGTTAGGCCGCCTGCACACGAGCGTTCCGGATTCCACTCGCGGATTTTCACGCGCGTATGGTACCTAAATGTGCTTGCGGATAGGTGCGGATGCGTGAAAAATCACGCGCGGATATACGCGGATGTGTTGCGGGAAAAAACGCGCAGAAAAATCCAGAAGACACCCTTATTGTAAACCCAACCCCTAGAGAACTGCCCATTCCCTGGAAAACAGCTTAAAAACCAACACCCAGACTCCGTTCTGTCCCTCTTGCTTGTGTGAGCACTGTTAAATTATTCTGGCAACATGCTTTCACCCGGTGGGCATGGTTGATCCATGTAACTTTTTTCGGACGTACTGCGGTAACGGAGGAGGAAGAGCCCCCCAGGAAAAAAAGGAGGTACTGGGTGCACCCTGGCTGGTGTCTGCTGGCTGCTCTCTGGTAGATGAGGGGACTGAAAGGACAGATCTGCAGTTGAAATGTGCCTGTGAAGCTCTGTGCTGTGTGTTACGACGCCTCCTACCATGCCTACTTCCTGTAGTCATAGCAACCAGTGACTCCATCCGCAGCTGCACTCCGGATGTACTGCGTGAAAAAACGCACCCATTCACTTGTATTGGAGGCTTCACGCGCATGATCCGACCAAAATTAGAACAGGTCGCAGATTTTTTCACTCGCGTGAAAAAACGCGATACACATCCATCCGTCTGGGGACAACTGCGGATCCTCATAGGAGTATATTGGCTGCGGTCTGGGGCGGATTATGTGCCTAAAATCACGCGCTTGAAATTCTGCTCGTGTGCAGGCACCCTAAATGGGGAAATAAACTTACACTTTGTAAAATGTCCCCACCCCACGAATGCAGAATCCTATATATGTACTGTAGCTTCTATTGAATGAGATTAACATCCCACATCATTCCTTTAATTATTCAGATTTTCAAAACTTTCTAACTTAACAAAACAAAAAGTATCAACCACTCAGCTTGTGATCTCCTCCTCCACCTTCCCTGTAACAGAGAGGGAGAACGGTCATCAACAGCAATCAGCACCTGCAACAAAGCAGAACTGAGAGCTCACTTCACGCTCAGAGGAGATCACTACAGCTCCTCCTCGTGGTTGGTAGGTTGGCACACTTTAGGATGCAGTTTCCCAAGTTAAACACTTTAGAAATGATCCCTGAAAGTATAGTCTTAACCTGCTATTCTCTGCATTGACTTCCCCCACCCTGCAGGCTACCACGTAGTATTGTGGAGAAGAACTTTAGTCCACCGCTCGCTTTCTCTCTGTTAGCTGTCCAGGCATCTAATACCAATATCCATGTCCCTGCGTACTGTATGGTATAGTATAATATAGTACTATATGACTTTAGTGCGATAGAAGAAAACAGGTCATGGAAATCTGCATAAACACGCCTCCCGACCAATGACACTGAGGTATTCAGGAGAATTGCATGTTGGGTAAAGCGTAATGACGTCCTGCAGGAACGTCCCCCTGGAAGCTGGGGGAGGGGGAGGGGCTCCCTTCATGAACGAGCTCTTTCCTGCACGCTGTGTGACGTCAGGAAGAACTGGCAGCCTCTGATGAGTTGTGTGGAGAGGAGCGGCGCCTCCTCCGCTGAGAACTACTTGTACTATTAGTGCAGCGCAGAGAACTAGCTGTGTGCACAGTACAAGCATATATGTATACTTCCTGTAAACACTGGGTGTGGGTGCAGCACAGCCCCTCCCCGCACTATAAGCACATCTACAGGGGCGGGGAGGAAGGACATGCTCAGTATATACCTCAGGAAGGTGTCCTGCTGTATACTGCGCTGCTCTAGGCTCTCCTATGTCACCGCGACTCCATACTGCTGGGAAAGCTTTCAGCACTCACTGCTTAACCCCTTAGGCACCAAGCCTGTTTGCACCTTCAGGACCCAGCCAAATTTTGGAAATCAGAGGTGTCACCTTTAGGGCTTTTACCCACTAGTGTTTTTGTGCACTGTTATAAACGCATCTCAAGTTGGTGCTCTGCAATTTTTGTGTGATGCGTTTTTAAAATTGGAAAGTCCCATTGATAATCGCATTAAAAAACGTAGCGATATCGCAGCGTTAAAAAAAACGCAAGTGGGTGTTCACCCTAAGGGCTCTTTCACACTTGCGTTTTTCTTGCATGTCTTTTTTTTTTCATGCGAACTCGCGTTTTTGTTAACGCAAATGTCAATGGGACTTTCTGATATGAAAAACGCATCGCACAAAAATCGCAAAGCACAAATTCGCAATTTTTGTGCGATGCGTTTTTTAACATTAGAAAGTCCCATTGACATTTGCATTAAAAAAATGCAGCATTAATGCAGCGTTTAAAAAACAAACGCTAGTGTGTGGGAGCCCTAAGGCTATCCCCTTGGGCGGGCGTGATATCCCGCTGATTGTGCGCTCTCCAGCATACATTTTCCCTGCTGATGAGAGGCGTTTATCTTTCTAAACTGTCTCACATCACTTCTGGGAAGCTGCAGAGTTTCTCTCATTGTTTTTTATTACCGGGAGACCTTGCATCGCCTGCGCCCAGCATGTAGAGCGATGCTGTTGCCCAACTTTTATTAATTTTTTGGGGGGAAAGACTAGGGGACAAAAGGAATTCTGCCATTTGGATTTTGGATTTCATTTTACGGCGTTCGGTGTCCATAACGTGATGACATTATTCTCTGGGCCGGCACGATTCCGGCAATACCAACTTTCTACAGTTTTTCTATGGTTTGCTGTTTTAGTACATTGTCCTTAGCAAGTACCTGCCCGCTCGGAAGAAAAGATTTTGCTGCCGGCGGCGGGCGGGGAGGAACGGAGGGGAGATATCTCTCTCTCTCGCTTTCTCCCCCACGCTCCCCCCTGCTGACTGCCGCAACTCACCTCTCACCCGCGCCGGCAGCCGAACCTTTTCTTCCGAGCGGGGAGATACTCGCTAAGGACAATGCTCGATCGAGTAATTGTCCTTAGCGAGTATGCTCGCTCATCTCTACTTTTAAGTCCATTTTGTTCAAGAGGCAAGATGAACAAAATTTGCAATTTTGGCATGTTTTTTATTTTTAACAGTGTTCACCGTGTAGTATAAGTATTAGAGATGAGCGAACGTGCTCGGCCCCGCCCCTTTTTCGCCCGAATACCGCGATTTCCGAGTACTTCCGTGCTCGGGCGAAAAAATTCGGGGGGCACCGTGGCGGCACGGGGGGTAGCAGTGGGGAGTAGGGGGGAGAGGGAGAGAGAGAGGGCTCCCCCCTGTTCCCCGCTGCTACCCCCCACACCGCCACGCCTCTCCCCGCCCCCCGGCGCCCCCCGAATCTTTTCACCCGAGTACTGAAGTACTCGAAAATGGCGGTACTCGGGTGCGTAAGTACTCGAAACGAGTACGTTCGCTCATCTCTAATAAGTATGTTAACCCCTTCACGCTGCAGGATATACAGTTACGTCCTGCAGCTTCAGTGTATGCATGAAGAGAGACCGCGGGGCGATCTCCCTCCATACATCGCGGCTTCTGGCTGTTTCTTACAGACGACACCTACCCGCAACAGCTCCGATAAGCCACGCTGCTCATCGGAGCTATTAACTCTTCAAATGCTGCCGTAATTCTGACAGTGGCATTTTAATCCCCACAACCGATGTTCCAGGGTCCAGTCTGACCCCCGGCGATGATAGAATGCCTGTCAGCTTGCAGAATAATGTAATGCTATGGCATTACATAATACTTCTGGAGAGATGAAAGCATCACAAGTTCTTGTTCCCTCTGGAACTAAAAAAAAAAAAGTAAAAATAAGTTTAAAAACATATTACTAATTATTAAAAAAAATAAAAAGTAATAAAAGTAAAAAAAAAAACTTTTTCATATTTATAATAAAAGAATTGAAATAATAAAACAAAAATACATATTTAGTATCGCTGCATCTGTAAAAGTTCAATCAATCAAAGTAATGCATTATTTACCCCATTTGCCCACATCAGTATTTTCCAAGATGGCTGTTACAGGCCTGCTGATATGCAGCTTGAAACTACATTTCATACAATTCCCCGCTTTGTATTGCCTTCCTGTGCACTTCCTCTCTTAGCGCTGCCTTGCTATTGGTTAGCAATTCAGCCCAATGAGCTGAATGCAAAAAAAAGCAGTCCCTGGTCGTTCCTACTGAGCAACCCCGACCTGTAACGCTGGGATGTCTACAGGACGTATCCAGGGCAACCTGGGAATAAACACTTGAAGTGCCAGGAGATGGTGATGGGTTCTAGAGCCACAGACACAAAATCCAAGGCAGAACCACACTGCAAACTTATAATAACTTTTGGTTAATATTCATTTTACAGCAACCTTGCGTAACCGTAATACCCCTTTAACCCCTTGAGTGGCGGGTTTCCTACCACCCTGCCAGACCCACCAGGGCAGGTTTTTTTAAATGGTCTAATCATTTAATTTCAACTAATTTTGCAGTCATGTTCCAAGAGCCCTAACTTTTTCACTTTTCCATTGGCTCAGCCATATAAGGGCTTGTTTTTTGCGGGACAAGTTGTACTTTTTGATGGCATCATTTTGGGGTATATATAATGTGTTGCATAACGTTTGTAAAAAAATTTGTAGGGAGATTGGGGGGAAAAAATTCTGCCATTTGTTTTTTGGATTTCATTTTTACGGTGTTCAGTGTGCAGAATATATCATGTGATAACATTATTCTCTGAGTCACACGATTCTGGCGATACCAAGTTTATACAGTTGTTTTATGTTTTGCTATTTTTGTACATTTAAAACATTTTTTTTCTTAAAGGTTTGCTTTTGTGTCGCCACATTCCAAGAGCCGTATTAATTTTATTTTTCCATTACCAGAGCTCTAGAAGGCCGTGTTTTTTGCCGGATGAACTCTTGTCTTCATTTATCTATTTTTAAGGGTGCATTCAGACGACCGTATATCGGCTGGGTATTCACGCCAGCCGATATACGGCGTCTGTCTCTGCAGGGGGAGGAGACTGTAAGGGCCAGGAGCAGTGCTCTGAGCTCCCGCCCCCTCTGTGCCAACTCTCCAACCCCTCTCCGCCCCTCTGCACTATTTGCAATGAGGGGAGGCAGGATGGGGCGGGGCTAATTCCCAGAACTTAGTCTCACCCCTGTCCCGCCCCCTCTCATTGCAAATAGTGCAGAGGGGCGGAGAGGAGGCAGAGAGGGGGCGGGAGCTCAGAGCTCTTCCAGCCATTTCCCCCTGCAGAGAGAGACGCCTTATATCGGCCGATATACGGTCGTCTGAATAAGCCCTTAGGAACATGTAAAATTTTGATCGCTTTTTATTTCATTTTTTCTAGTGGCAAGATTAACTAAATCTGTAATTCTGGCATGGTTTTTTTTTTCACTGCATTCTCTGAGCAGTATAAATAATATATTAAAGTCATTCTACAGGCTAGTATGATTATGCCCATACCAAATTGAAATAGTTTTTTTATTTTTCGCAACTTTTTCACAGTTTAAAAAAAAAGTAATAAAAGTTTAAATCACCCTCCTTTTGCCTTATCTATAATGAAAAAAACCTAAATCATAAAAGAAAAATACATATTTGGTATCGCCGCATCCGTAAAAGTCCGATCTATTAAAGTAGTGCATTATTTACCCCACACAGTGAACATAGTCCGAAAAAAAAATAAAGACTGCCACAAATGCACTTTTTCAGTCACCCAGAAAAAATGCAATAAAAAGCGAATAAAATTCATATGCATTCCGAATTGGTACTACTGTAAACTACAGGACATCTCGCAAAAAATGAGTCCTTGCTCAAGTATGTCGACGGAAAAATAAAAAAGTTATTGCACGCAGAAGATGCAGCAGTAAATAATTTTTAAAAATTAAATGTCTTTGAAAAAAAATACAAGTACTAAAGCAAAAAAACCTATGCAAGTTTGGTATCATAGTAATCGTACTGACCATATAATAAAGTTATCATGTCATTTATGTTGCAGTTTGTGCGCCGTAGAAACAAAACGCACTGAAAGATGGCGAAATGTCATTTTTTTTTTCATTTTACTCCACTTAGAATTTTGTAAAAGTTTTTCAGTTCATTATATGGTACTTTAAATAGCACCATTGAAAAATGCAACTCGTCCCGCAAAAAACAAGCCTTCATACAGCGACATCAATGGATAAATAATGGAGTTATGATTTTTTAAATGGGGGGAGGAAAAAAAGAAAGAAAGGGGCCATGTCATTAAGGGGTTAAATAATGTACTAACTTCTTTCTCTGGGTCATTACGAGACAGGGCTACCACATGTGTAATTTTGTTTTTAATTTTTTACAAAGCAAAGGGAGACAAGTGCTTTTATTTTTGTTTTTTTAATAATTTTTTAACTTTTTTTTTTAACCTTTTTTTAAATTTTTGTCCACAGAGACCCATCAGGACCCCCTGATCACATTCCGGAGATCCAATGGTGACAGCCATTTACATGCTGCAGTCACATAGACTGCAGCTCTTAAAGGGTTAACACAGCAGAGATCGGAGGTTGTCTCTATTCTCTGCTGCGTAAAAGCTGGTGCCCGACTATCCTGTCAGCCCTTTACATGCTGTGGTCGTATAGACCACGGCATGTAAGGGGCTAACACAGCAGAGATCTGAGGTTTTCTCCATTCTCTGCTCTGTAGAGCTGGTGCCTGGCTATCCTCTGACAGCTAAGCACCACCTCTCCCTGCCACAGAGACGATCCACTGGCTTCTGACAAGCTGATGGTCTCTATGGCAACCTGTAAACAAAGCAGTGCAGGACTTTAAAAATAGAAGCTGGAGATTGCCGGCAGATCAGCAATATCTTTCTGCTTCTGTTTTTCAAAGTCCTGCACTGCTCTGTGTGGGTCTGTGCAGGCAGAGCACACTGAAGCTCCCATAGTGAAACATAGCCCGAAATATATTGCTATGGGCAGTAGAGGTCATCCCGTAAAATTTCCGGGCGTGCCACTCAAGGAGTTAAGCCATTACATGTCTGGAGCAGGTGCCCTGTTTGCTGATAGTCCCCAAGAGTAAGGCCCCTTTCACATGAGTGTATGCATTTTGCACACACATGAGCGTAGTGTTTCTGCGAAACGAACAATGCTTTTTTGAGCGCATCGGCATATTTTACTGTACTTGATCAGTGCACAATGCATGTTCATTTGCAAGCAGCAGAAAAATATGCTCCTCTTGAAATGGCCTTCCTAATTAGATTTGTTATTTTCCTGTGCAATTATGCAGTGTTTCACGCATCTCCTAGCGTATTTTGTGTGCATTTGCACATCTCCTTTGACTTTTATGGAAACTTTTGATGTGCATAGCTCAGAAAAATAGAACATGCTGAGTGAATCCAACCTAAAAGTAAATTGAAAAATAGATGAAGGCAGGGAATATGTAACATCTAGGCCGGTCTCATAAGGGAGAGCTTGAATTGCGGAATCCACTATCGTCTCCCGCACGGACGATCCGTGGCATTCCGTACAAATTCAAACAGAGCATTCGCATGTCTGCTTACATGAGCGAACAGCGACTGTGTTTTCCGCTCGCTGAAAGAAATCGCAGCATGCTCTATTTTTTCGTGGATTCCAGGCGGACAGCTTCCATTGAAGACAATGGAAGCCAGCCGACCTGCGGCCCTTTCACAATTGACATTGTGGAAAGGTCGCAGATTCCGCATCAAAAGCAGCGATTAAAAAAAAAATCGGTACTGCACATGTTCATGCGGACCATCCACAGTACAGATAATTCAGGTACTCACGGACGCCGGCTGGGGACAGGGTCGGTTTGGTGCGTGTGTGCAAATGAACATGCCTTGCGTACTGATCAAGTACAGTAAAATACATAATATTAATGCTAGCTTCTGAACCTACGTGGATTTAAGCCTGAAGTAGGTTCAGAAGCTCGCATTAACATCATGTTTTTTTACTAGCCATTAAAAGGTATCATATCTACAAGATTGCTTGGCTTCGTTTGCTGGGAACAATCACATCACTGGTCAGTATGGACTACTGGCTGCCGATATGCATGGTTTCTGATTTACTCATTAATACTGGGAAACTTACCTTAGTGAGAAGATGGATGGATATCTGACAATACTTTTATTTGACTACTATTTAACATTGTGCTCAGCTGAAAGAAATGTCATAAAATAGAATGAAACAATGAATACAAATGGAACACATATGGATACACTATTTGCCAGGTGACAGGGTCCAGACAGGCCAGATATAACTTATCGTACATTTTGTGCCTTTTCTGTATTATGTTCATAAAAGCCGACTAGGATTAGCACTGCAACTAAGCTTCACTACAGCACTGCAATTACCCCGAGGTCACATGGGTGTAATGCACCTGCCTGTATCATATGGTCAGGTACATTGCCACAGACATTTAAAGCTTATGGCAGGGAACATTGCAATCCTGTGTACATTTCCAGCAATCTGCACAAAGATGCTTATTTCATTCTGTATTCAGACTCTGGTATGTACGATATCAAAGTAAATTAGGTCTGTATTTGTCGCACATTTAGGTGTTTATATAGCTTCATAATTATGGATTATGCAGAACAAATAGTACAGACATTAGGACAAACCCCCTTCCAATAAGCTGATCCAGCATGAAGAACTTTAAGGCCTCATGTCCACGGGCAAAAGAAGAATTAAAATCCGCAGCGGATTTTAACTCTTCTCCCGCCTGCTGATCCGCACCCCATAGGGATGCATTGACCACCCGCGGGTAGATAAATACCCGCGGATGGTCAATAAAAGGGTATTTTTAAAAATGGAGCATGAAAAAAAACGTGACATGCTCCATTTTTGTGCGGGTCTCCCGCGGGGACGGCTCCCGCAGGCTTCTATTGAAGCCTATGGAAGCCGTCCGGATCCGCGGGAGACCTAAAATAAGAATAACTTACCCGCAGCGGACCGGGCACCTCTTCTCTTCCTCACGGCCGGATCTTCTTGCTTCGGGCAGGCGGATGTGACCGACGCATGCGCGCGGCACGCCGCCAATGTGCTGGGTACATCCGCCGGCCGAAGAAAGAAGATCCGTCGGTGAAGAAGAGAAGAGGTGCCCGGTCCGCTGTGGGTAAGTTAATTCTTATTAATTCTTATTTTTAGCACTCATGTCCGCGAGGCAGGAGGGACCCGCTACGGATTCTCCATGGAGAATCCGTAGCGGGCCTGATTTTCCCCATGGACATGAGGCCTAAGAATAAGTTCACATGGTGGAATCACTGAAAAATTCTGCCTCTAAAAATTGCTTCAAAATCCATGGCTTTCTGCCCTGTTTTTTGACACAGATCTGCACCAGGATATTACCCTGTTGGTTCAAATAAATTTTATTATATACATATATATATATATATATATATATAAAGGTGTCAACAATTCTTTAAGTATACATCAAACATTATGAGTTGAAATGATATTTTCAAATGGCAGATGCACAAATAGAGGAGAGATAGAGCGGGGAGGAGAGAGTAATGAATAGAGCACTTCTTGGTGGAATTTGGCAAGTTTAGGACACGTGACTAGGGTAACCCTTCCCTGGGGTTATATGTGTCAACTTCCCACTCAATGTGGGGTCTGATCAAAAAAAAATAAGGTGTCCTCGTGAGAGACCTCTAGGTCGCGTCAGGTATATTGTGTGGGCTCCCTGGGGGGGTTTGGGTGGGGGGTGTATATATAACCTACGGGCCCGTAGTCTATAGATGAGGACTATTTGAGTTTTGTATGGATTTCCCCACTCTAATTCTCTATCCTCTCTTCACTTGAGGTCTGCGGCCAGCGTGTATGTCGTTGACAAAATCTGGATTGTATGAAATTATACCCTCCTCAAACTTGTAAAATTTAGACGAAACCTGGTACAGGTGGAATTATACGGGGGGGAAGCGGGGGAAGCGGGGGAAGGGGGGGTGGGTATGGGGTGGGGTAGTAAAACACCTGATGTTCCCGGATTCGGGAACCCTTCATGGGTGTTCCCTCGATGTGGGGTCAGTTCCATCAGATCTCTATTTTAGGTTCCAACACTGAGAGTGCCCAGTTCGACCCATTTTTTAAATTCATCGGATTCTCTAAACACGGCCCAAGGCCTCCACGTCGCGTGGGTTTCTTCCCACGCCTTAGGGTTGTCAGCTCCCAATTCGTCATATCTCTTGAGGGTATGGAGCTCCTCCACCCACATTCCCCTAGTAGGAGTGGCTGGGGAGCGCCAAAGCCTCGGAATGAGTCTCCTTATTGCTATTATCATGAATTTTAGAAGGCCCGATTTTGCGACTTTCACTGGGCCGGGAAACAAGGAGAGCAGAGCCAACTGTGGCATCATGGTCACTTCTGCATGGCAAACATGGTTGAAGAGGGTTGTCACTTCCTTCCATAAGGTCGCTACTGGCCCACAGTCCCACCAAATATGGATCATAGTGTCTCTGTTCCCTCCGCATCTCCAACAGAGGGGTGAGGTCTGGGGGAAGATCTTCTGAAGTTTATCAGGGGTCCTATACCACCTTAATATTATCTTGTAGTTTAGATCTTGGATCTTGCCTGTTGAGGAGAGTTTGTGGATTAGGCCCCACGCCCTGGACCAGTCCTCTTCAGAGAGGTTTACGCCTAGGTCCTGCCCCCAAGCCTCCCTGTAACCTGGGGCTTCGTCCCCCGTCTCCTGTGTCAGCAACATCTTGTACAACCTGGATATCATGTGTCTCTGGTTTGTTTGCGAGAAGCAAAGCTGCTCAAAGGCCGTGAGTGGTACCGTCAGGTTTTCCTTTGGTGACAGTGCGCTCACAAAACCCCTTAGTTGTAGGTACTGGAGCCAGGAGCCTGGCCGAGGCGGATTCTGTCCCAGGATCTCTGTTAAAGGTTTTAGGCCCGACTGCGTCACGACATCCCTCAATCTGGGGGTCGGTTCGGTTGGGAGAGTCAAAAGTCCCTGATGTTTTAATGAAATATCGAATTGCGGGTTGGCTGTAAGTGGCGTTAAAGGGGCCCGGAACTGTGACCAGTCCATATCTGGATGCAAAGCCTGGCCACGTCTTAATTAGTTGAAGGCCAAATGGGGATATGTTGGGTATGGATTTGATCAGTTTAAGTGGTATCCAAAAAGCCCCACTCATGCCGTCGATGTCGCCTGAGAGCTCATATTCTACCCAGAGTCTAGATCTCCTATTTTTGAGAATGTCTAGTATGCATGTTGCGATGCTGGCCTTGTAATAGAGGGAGAAGTCCGGGAGACCCAGTCCTCCCCTCTCCTTTTCCCTCATCAATAGAGAAAGGCACATGCGTGGTTTGCGACCCCTCCAGATGAAATCTGTGATCAGAGTTTTTTAAGGAACAGTCTTGGGAGCCCAATTGGGATTGTTTGGCATAGGTAAAGGAACCTGGGTAACACGTCCATTTTTATCGCATTGACCCGTCCGTTCCAGGAGAGGTATAGTGGGCTCCATTTGCACAGATCCCTCCCAAGTCTCTCGGCCTGTGGGAGCGAGACGTTTAAGACCTCAGATTTTTGTGTGTTTATTTTGTAATTGTTAACTCTCCAGAATTTTTCTAATTCTCTTAGTAGAACAGGTACACCGACCCGGAGGTTTGATAAGTAGAGCAATAAGTCGTCGGCGAAAAGCGCCATTTTGTGCTCTAGTGGTCCAATTTTGAGTCCTTTAATCGGCTCGTTACTTTGAATGGCGTTGGCCAGTGCCTCCATTGTCAAGACATACAAGAAAGGCGGGAAAGGGCACCCCTGTCTCGTCCCATTGCTCACCCGAAAAGACTCTGACAGCACTCAATTCACTCTAATCCTAGCGGATGGTTCCTGGTATAATGCCATGATCGTCTGGAACCTCCGTGGGCCTAGTCAGAATCTTTCCAGCATGGCAGAGAGGACGGACCAACTCACCCTATCAAAAGCCTTCTCAGTGTTAATCGCCAGAAGGCATAGTTTTTTTTTGTTGTTGTTTTAGCCCTGGCTATAAGGGACATGGTTTTGATGGTGTTGTCCCTTGCCTCTCTACCCGGGACGAAACCTACTAAACAGGGATTCTGCGTGCAGATTCGAGTTGCTGGAACAGAGTGTCAATATAATTCTGGGTCAGTATGGCTCTTAGGTGTTTTTTCCAGTCCCATTCCTCTTCCATTGTGGGAGTGGTGGTTGAGCTGAGAGAAAGGTTCTGATGGCTGTGTCGTGCGGTTGGAGGTTGTATTTCGCGACTATTGCTGGTTTCAGGCTTGTTTTGCGTCTGGGTAGTCTCGCTGGGGTGAGGCCTCGTTTCTTTGGGCTTTGCTGGAGATTGTGTCTTGGAGGATTTGGCTCTTCTGGGGCTGTTATCTCTTTGTGGCAGGGGCACATGGGTCTGCATCAGAGATGATGGTGCAGTAAATACGCCGTCACAGAGGCTTGTTATTGTGTGGAGGTTGGTGGGTCTCTTGTCTGCACAGGATATCAAAGGTCCCTGTGGGGGAGGGGAACGGGCCCCGGCTGGGGAGACGTTGTGTGGCTGGGTTTCTACCTGTGGCTGTTGGGTCATTCTTGGAAGGGCTGTAATACCGGGTTTGTGGCGGCCGTTGCAGGTTGACGTCGCCCCTTGGGGCAATGAGGCATCACTCACTGTGGGTCGCTGTGGTGGCTCTCTGGATGGGCCGTTAGTGCTTTGTGCCGTACTCATGGGCCTGCACTTGTCTGCCGCGTTCTGTGAGGGGGGGGGGGAGCCTTCAGGGAGTTCCTGAGATATAGTCTTATGGGTGCAAGTGTCTCCCCACTCCTCTAGCCCAGCCTCATTGGTTGCACCCGTTGCTGTAGTCCCCTCGGGTGTAGCTGCAGGGTCCTGGCACTCTGCCTCCCCCCTCTCTCTCCTCACTTGACTGCCGAGGATCTCTCCTACCTCACTCCACGTGTGTGTTCTCCCGCTGTCTCCTCCGCTCGGTGGGCTGTTGGTGCCTTTGTCGGGAGAGTCAGCGGTGCAGCCGCAATCTCTTCTCTGTGTCCTCGCGTCCGGCGGCTGCTGCTCCAGTTCAGTATCGGGGCTCCCGCGGTCTGCCGGCAGCTCCATCGGTGCCATCTTGGGTACAGCGGCGCGGAATTCTTTTCCCACCAATCTCCAGAGGAACATGAAAATGCCTCTCCCGGAGTCTTCTGGCGCTGTCCGCGGGGTGCCTCTTCTCTTCCCTCTCGCCATAAGCGTGAGTAGCCCGGTCTGGGGTGTCTCTCAGGCTTGCGTATATGGGCCGGTAGCGGGAGCCGAGCTGTAACAAGTCCTACTCCTTCATAAGCTGGCCACGCCGCCCCCCCAGGATGTTACCCTGTTAATGGGCAAAATCCACATTCGAAATTCCGACATAGAAACAAACAGACACACAATTTTTCACCTCAGAATCCCTCAAGCGGATTTTGCTATTGACAGGGTCCCGGCTGTGGACCTGCATACGACCGCATAATGTAATGTGCATAACTGCGAACTCACACAGGCTGTCATGCGTAGTAAACCTTTTTTTGTTTATATTTCCCGCGCCGTTGCTAAGTGATGACGCGGGTACCCATAGCCCGTACACAATGTAGTTGCATATAGGCTGCAGGTATATCCGCAACCATAGAGCAGAATGGGCTCTATGTCACGGATATCCACAATAAAATAGAACATGCTGCATTCTGTTTTCTGCAAGTGGATTACATAATTCCGACCCGCTAACATGAGAGGAATTGTGTAATCCAATGCATTTGATCGTTCCGCGGATTACTATTACTAATTTCTATCCGGTGGTGTGAGACTGGAGTAAGGTAGATACCTTTTTATCACGTGACCGGGGACTGTTTAACGAGGCCACCAGTCACTGCTCCAGGCCCTCGGTGACCATTGGTATCTGGGAGCAAGGAGATTTAAATTTCCTGGGCTCCTGCGCATGTGTCTGGCAGTTTGCCAGTGGGGGCATGTGCAGAAGCCGGGGAAGGTCCGTGGAGGAGAATTGCATCAGGGTTCAAATGCGGAGGCCTCCGGTAAGAAGTTTCATCTCTTCACATCGGTGAAGGGAGATGAAACTTCAACTTTTTAAAAAACTTTTATGTGATCCCCATTATCCATTGGAAAATGGTAATCACATGACCAGGAACCGCATACTGCGGCCACCGTGACATCTCCAGGCTCCTGATGACCTTTGATAGTCAGGAGCAGGGAGATTTTAAATTTTTTGGGCAATCCTTGACTTTTGCGCATGTGCCGAAGCTGGTAAAGGTCCGCGGATAAAGATTTTTTCCCCCACTTTTTAACTTTACATAATCAGCACTATCCAATGGATAACGGCGATGACGTGACCGGGCACTGCGCACAGCAGTCCCCTGTCACATCTCCCTGCACTCGGCTATCTTTGGCAGCCAAGTGCAGGGAGATTTTAAATTTACCGGGTTCTCCAGCCTTCTGCACATGCGCAAAAGCCAGCGGCAGGTCCAGATCACCGTGGGACATCATGGAAGACGGAGGTCAATAGTTTCTGAAACTTTAATTTTTTTAGACTTTTTTTTCACTTTTCCGTGATCATCGTTATGCAATGGATAACGGCGATCATGGGCCCGAGGACCAGTCACCATGGTCCCCAGGGACATCTCCTGCCTCCCGGCTACCTGCAGTAGCCAGGAGATTTCAAATTTCCTGGGCCTCCCGCCTTTCTGCGCATGCGGCTGAAGTAATGACATCTGGTGCAGAAGAAGGACTAGATTGCTGCAGGACATTTCGGAGGATGAGGGTGAATACGCCCAGCTGCCCTCATGGATCCGATCCATGAGGGCAGCTGAATCCTTAACTTTTTTAAAACTTTTTTACACTTTAATGCAATCGGCGGTATTTATCGGATAACGCCAATCGTGTGAGGGGGGTTCCCGCTCCCCCCCCCATGACAGCTCCAGGTATGGAGCTGTCACATCCATAGCCCATGTGGCTTTAATCCCCAGAGGCAGCATGTTTTTACGTCCATGGGGATTAAAGCCCACCAAAGCAGGATGTAAAAAGGCAATGGGGTGGTCACTAAAGGGTTAAATCCGCAGCATTTCATCTTTAGCACTGATGACACGGCGGAATACATCTCTTCTCAATGAAGGGGTAATTTCTGCACCAAAATCCACGTTACAAACCACATCAAACTGCGTACCAAATAGTGTGGGTTTTGATGTAGACTGTCAGCTGTAGAACTGTCAGCTGCAGTGTCCTGTGCGGACACTCTGCAGCAAATCCACCCTGTGTGAACATGCCTTAACCCTTTCCAATCCAATGTCGGGCCTGCCCCGACATCATCATTTCCCTCCACAGCTCCGATGTCGGGACAGGCCCGACACTGCACTGCAGGAGTGCATCTGCACCCGATCATCATACATATCGGGTGCAGATGCACTCCTGCACTGATCCTCATCAAGGACCCCCAAGGAGAAGGCAGAAAGGGTTTTTAACCCTTCCTGTCTTCTCCTTTACACATTACAAAGCGCTCAATTAGCGCTATGTAATGCAGGAGATTCCGCCCAGCGATCATGTGACCGCAGGTGTTACCTGACCCCCAGCAGTCACATGAACACCGAGTCGGGAGCCTGCACCATGGGGGGACCTGCTTACCTGTCCGGCGTCTTCTGCATTCTCCCTTATGCCTCCCGGCCTGGCGATCATGTGACCGCTGGGTGCCACCTGAGCTCAGCGGTCACATGATCGCCAAGCCAGTAGGCAGAAGGGAGAATGCGGAAGACGCCGGACAGGTAAGCAGGTCCCTCCACGGTGCAGTGAGCACCTGCACCCTCCTGAACTCTGTCAGTTCAGGAGGGTGCAGGGAAAATGTATTTTTTCTCATCCATTCTCCCCAGCTCCAATTTATTTGGAGCTGGGGAGAATGGATGAGAAAAAATAAATGGATTGGAAAGGGTTAAGGGTACGTGCACATGTAGGCAAAATGCTGCGTATTTCAGGAGCTACAGTGCTCCCCCTCCCTATGCAATACTCCACCCAGTGGCCTCTAATTAGTCCTGCTGGTCAAGTGGTGTGGTAGTGGCATCACCTGACCAGCAGGGCTAACTAGAGGCTACATGCTGACAGGGCGTGCTGATGGCACAATCAGTTGCAGATACACACCTGATTACTAGATAAAATCTGCACCGATGATGTAAATTTTCCTATGCCGAAAATTTACAGCATTTCCGCTACATGTGACGTACCCTAACTGGGAGTTCACATGTGATTACATTTTTTCACCTTGGATTTCGCATCAACTTCTAAATGAAGACATTGTAATGTAGGCATCGAAATATCAGAACAGTTGGATTGGACTCCTTTCTCGGACTCTGACTGAGTCCTTTGCTGGCGAAACACTTTTAACATGTCCCAGCATCACACATAACCGCCATGTGATAGAGGTGGCCTGATTACATGCAGAATCACACATTTTTTAGACATAATTCTTATTTTGGTCATATTTTCTCATAGGAAGCTCCAAAAAATACATTATAAGGGCTTATTCAGACAGGCAGATATCGGTTGTGTTTTCACGCCCGGCCAATATATGCTGTCCCTCTCTGCAGGGGGAGGAGACAGGCCAGGCCAAGAGCTAGTGCACTGAGCTCCCGTCCCTCGCCACTCAGTGCACTAGCTCCCTGCCAGGCCCTCCTCCTCCCCCTGCAGAGAGGGACAGCTTATATCAGACAGGCGTGAAAACACAACCGATATACGCCGGTCTGAATAAGCCCTAACTGTGGAGTTTCAACACAAATTTTAGCAATCTATTGATATGGAACTTGGCTATCATGTCTTATTTTCTGCACAAGTGTGCAATGTGGCCTCGAATTTATTCAATTGTGTCCTGTTCCTTCCATTATAGGCCTAGCCATGTGTCCTATACATAGATTGCGGCTTCAATGGGGGTATTGCTAAACACAGAACTAGTGCCATCAAATTTTGGTGCGTCTCCCCAGTTTTCCCTGCTTGAAACAAAGAAAAATGGCCTAAAACATTTATGAAATATATTAAATTCTTTTATTTTTCACATGCTTTATAATAATTTTCGTAAAAAACTTACGGTCTTCAAAATAGAGTCACTTGGGGGGGGGGGGCGTTCAGTAGTTTTAGCACCTTGATGGCTCTACAAGTGAGCAATGGGGCTTGGAATTTATTCAGTTGTGCCCTGAAAACTAATGGGTGTTCCCTACATTCCAGGCCTAGCCATGTGTCTTGTAAGTAGATTCGGGCCACAATGGGTATGTTTCTGAACACAAGACAAACAGGGGTATCCATTTCGGGGTGCAAGTCTTCATTCATATGTGTGCTGTACAAAAAACACTTTTTAAATTGACACAGTTGCTGAAAAAATTAAAATAGTATTTTTTTCCTTCTGCTTTGCTTAGATTCATTCAAAAACTGTGGGGCCGAAATACGCAGTATTTTTGAACACAAGACAAACAGGGGTTTCCATTTTGGGGTGCAAATCCCCATTTTCATGTGCACTATTGAAAGAAAACCTGTCTTTAAATAACGTATTTGCAAAAATATTACATTTTATTTTTTCTTTTCTAAATTGCATTAACTCCTGGAAAAAAACTGCTGGGTCAAAATAATCAGGATCCCCTCAGTTAATACACTAAGGGGGTGTAGTTTTTACAATGGGGTCATTTGTTAGAATAACTATCATTCTGACACCTATGAACCTTTGCAATCTTGGCTTAGTGTAGGAAAACAAAATGTTCCTTAAAATTTTAATAATTAATGTTAAATTTGTACGTCTCCGTAATAGTTCAATAAAACTAATGTTTTTCCAATCTGCTTCCAGTATTAAGTAAACAGATGGAATGTATATCTTTTCAAAAATTTGTACCGTATGTTCGCACATATTTGACATATTGCAGTAGAAAATGTGAAAAAATTAAAAAAAATTTCAAAATATTTCCAATTTTGGTGCTTTTAACAAATATAAACAAATTCTATCAGTCTATTTTTACCACCTAAGGCCTCCATCACACAGGCATTTGTGTACAGTGTTTAGCGCTATGTTTTCAGCGCTGAGCTAAACGCTGTACAACACTCCCATTCATTTCAATGGGGCTGTTCACACAAGGCTGAAAACACAGCGTCTTCAAAGCTGCGCTTTGAGAGCGTTACATGTTCTATTTTTGGCCGTTTTCAGCCCTGCGTTGCCTATTGTAACTTGGTACCGTGCTTTTGGCAGCGCTAAATGCCCTAGCTACACTGCCTAAGTAAAAAAAAAAAAAGAATACTCACCTTACAGGTGATGTCACTGTCCGCGGCGCTCTCGGGACTTGTCAGCCAGCAGGGGAACTTTTTCTCTCGTGATGGGGATTCGAAATCCCCGTCTCCAATGAGAGATTGCTCTGATTGGCTGAACGCCACTGACTGACAGCCCACTCAGCCAGTTCTAGATGCGTCCAATTACAGCCATTCATTAATTGAATGGCTATGATTGGACGCATTCAGTGCTGCCTCTGATTGGCTCAGCCGGCTGTCACTCAACGGCGCTTAGCCAATCAGAGCAATCGGCCGGCTTTACAAGGTCCCAACAGCGTTTTTAACATTAAAAAGTCCCATTGACAATCGCATTAAAAAACGCAAGTGTGTAAGAGACCCAACTGAAGTACAATATGGTGGCGAAAAACAATTTCAGAATCACTTGGATATGCAAAACCTTTACAAAGTTAGGGCTAATGCCCACAGCCGGATTCCTGGCACGTGATATGCAGCGGAAATCCACGGCGTTACACTGCAGCTATTAGGCTCTATTAATCCTAATCCTAATAGCTCAATGTTCACGATGTGGAATTCCATCACGAAATTCTGCAGCATGAAGTAATCCGTGGCGTGTCCTATTTGCCGCAGGAATTTGCTTGGCTCGCTTCCATTGTAATCAATGGAAGCTGTCCGTCATGCTATTGCTCTGTAGCACATTGGAAGTATTGCGTGAATATACAGCCCCACCCACCGCTGGCGCGTTATGCGCATGCACTAGCCCTTGATGTGGGACGGGAACAGAGGATCAGGAGTGGTTAGTATGCGGGTTTGGGGGAGATGCTGTGGGCATGAGCCTTATTCAATGTTAAAGTGATATGTTAAATTTCCAAAATTTGGCATGGTAACTAAGGAGTTTATGAATATAGTTTAACCCATTTAGGACCAGCCACAGTAAATATACGGCGGCTGGTCCTGGGCTTAGAGCACCGCCGATAGTAAAAATACAGGGGTGCTCTAAGTCTCCTGCCTCTGTAATGAGTCAGAGGGCAGGAACGGGTTATCAGCTGTTAGTGACAGCTGATAACTGCAGCAGAAGACAGGAGTGGTTTTTAACCCTTCATGCCTACTGCTTCCCCGATATACAGTGCTCAATGAGCACTGTATGGGGAAACTGAAAGTAACATTTACTTTCAGTACGGGAGCCTCGGGGGGGGGGGGGGGGGGGGTCATGTGACCTCCTGGGATTCCCTGCTATGCAGAGCTGGAGGGTCAGACTTAGACCCTGGCAGCTCTGCAGGTGACTAATGTCACCACAGGGGTTGCTTTCCCCTATAACTAGGGCTCCTATGGATGCCCCAGCTACAGTGGGAAAATGTCAAATAAAGAAAAAAAGATGTGAATGTCCCCCAGAGGTCTTATATGACGTCATGGGGGACATAGATAGTAAAAAACACAATTACTTACATCAGTAAAACAAAATAACACAATAAAACAATACATACATAAGAAAGAGAATAACACAAAGCAGACGCCAACAAAAACCGTTGCCGTATGCTCCCTGTAAACCAAAACCATACATACTATATATCAAAACGTCCGAAATAAATAGAGGAACCCATTTCCATACTTTATTTTTAGTGTAACTATAAAAATAATTTTAAAAAAAACTAAAAATGTTTTAAAAAATCATTTTTTTTAGCATTTTACCCCCAATTAAACTAAAAAAACGGGGAAAAAAAGTCAGTGAGAAAGATATTAAAAAATAGTCTTGTATGTCACGGGGAAAAAAACGCAGCAAAAATAATTTTGGTAGCTAAAGGAAAAAAAATGGAGCAGTAAAAACACCACATGGGTAAAATCCCTAAAAAGGCTCTGCTTCTTAAGGAGTTAAAGGGGTTGTCTCGCGGCAGCAAGTGGGGTTATACACTTCTGTATGGCCATGTTAATGCACTTTGTAATATACATCGTGCATTAAATATGAGCCATACAGAAGTTATTCACTTACCTGCTCCGTTGCTGGCGTCCCCGTCGCCATGGTGCCGTCTAACTTCGGTGTCTTCTTGCTTTTTTAGACGCGCTTGCGCAGATGGATCTTCTCCCTTCGGCTGGTCTCGGAAGCATCTGCGTTTTGGCTCCGCCCCCTTGTGCGCGTCATCGCGTAGCTCCGCCCCTGTCACGTGCCGATTCCAGCCAATCAGGAGGCTGGAACCGCCACACGTCATGGGGCAGAGCTACGCGATGACGCGCACAAGGGGGCGGAGCCAAAACGCCGATGCTTCCAAGACCAGCCGAAGGGAGAAGATCCATCTGCGCAAGCGCGTCTAAAAAAGCAAGAAGACACCGAAGTTAGACGGCACCATGGCGACGGGGACGCCAGCAACGGAGCAGGTAAGTGAATAACTTCTGTATGGCTCATATTTAATGCACGATGTATATTACAAAGTGCATTAATATGGACATACAGAAGTGTATAACCCCACTTGCTGCTGTGAGACAACCCCCTTTAAAGTTCATATATAAACCATCCAACCATTTAAAATAAAACCATTAAAATAGACACTACAATATGTTAATTTACTCATTAATTTCTAATTTTAACATGGATTATAAAGTATCAACCACTCAGCTTGTGATCTCCTCCTCCACCTTCCCTGTAACAGAGAAGGAGAACGGTCATCAACAGCAATCAGCACCTGCAACGAAACAGAACTGAGAGCTCACTTCACGCTCAGAGGAGATCACTACAGCTCCTCCTCGTGGTTGGTAGGTTGGCACACTTTAGGATGCAGTTTCCCAAGTTAAACACTTTAGAAATGATCCCTGAAAGTATAGTCTTAACCTGCTATTCTCTGCATTGACTTCCCCCACCCTGCAGGCTACCACGTAGTATTGTGGAGAAGAACTTTAGTCCACCGCTCGCTTTCTCTCTGTTAGCTGTCCAGGCATCTAACACCAATAGCCATGTCCCTGCGTACTGTATGGTATAGTATAATATAGTACTATATTACTTTAGTGCGATAGAAGAAAACAGGTCATGGAAATCTGCATAAACACGCCTCCCGACCAATGACACTGAGGTATTCAGGAGAATTGCATGTTGGGTAAAGCGTAATGACGTCCTGCAGGAACGTTCCCCTGGAAGCTGGGGGAGGGGGAGGGGCTCACTTCATGAACGAGCTCTTTCCTGCACGCTGTGTGACGTCAGGAAGAACTGGCAGCCTCTGATGAGTTGTGTGGAGAGGAGCGGCGCCTCGTCTGCTGATAGCTGCTTGTAATATATGCAGAGAACCAGCTGTGTGCACAGTACAAGCATATATGTATACTTCCTGTAAACACTGGGTGTGGGTGCCGCACAGCCCCTCCCCACACTATAAGCACCTCTACAGGGGCGGGGAGGGAGGACGTGCTCAGTATATACCTCAGGAAGGTGTCCTGCTGTATACTGCCCTGCTCTAGGCTCTCCTATGTCACCGCTACTCCATACTGCTGGGAAAGCTTTCAGCACTCACTGCTTAACCCCTTAGGCACCAAGCTTTTGGAAATCTGACACGTATCACCTAAGGCTTGGTTCACACGGGGCGGAATGTCCGCAGCGGGACCGCACAGAAATTCTGCGAGATTTCTGCAGCAGAAGGGGAGCTTCAAAACCCGTGTCGGGTGTCATGGCAGCCGGCGGCCTTCTGACTGTGGCGTGGCTAAATAGGCTACCTGCCAGATCGTGGTATAATGTAATGCATAACATCATACTGCAGGAGAGATCAAAGCATCGCAAGTTCTTGTCCCGTTCAGGAACTAAACAGAAAAGTAAAAATAAGTTTTAAAAAGTTTTAGTAATTATTAAAAAAAATAAATAAAAAGTAATAAAAAACCCTTTTGCCTTATTTAGAGTAAAATAATCTACATAATTAAATAAAAATACTTATCGCTGCGTCCATTAAAGTCCAATCTATCAAAGTAACGCATTATTTACCCCGCACGGCAAACGCCATCAGAAAAAATAAAGAACAGCAGAATTGCGTTTTTTTTATCACCCCGTCTCCAAGAAAAAAATGTAATTAAAAGCGATCAAAAAGTCGTATGCACTCCAGAAACTACAGGACGCAAAACTATGTTCACAGAAAAATAAAAAGTTATTGCGCTCAGAAGATGGCGGCAGAAAATAATTTTAAAAAATTAAGTATCTTTGAGAAAAAAAAAAAGAAGTACAGTTTAAAAAACCATGTAAATTTGGTATCGTAGTAATCGTACTGACCCATAGAATAAAGTTATCATGTCATTTTTGTTGCATTGTGTATGCCGTGGAAACAAGACGTACTCAAAGGTAGCGGAATTTCATTTTTTCCATTTCACTTTCAGTACATTATATGGTACATAGAATAGTAACATTGAAAAACACAGCTTGTCCCACGAAAATCAAGTCCTTAGGAAGCGAGGGCGATGGAAGAATAAAAGAGTTATGATTTTTTTTAAATGGGGGAAGAAAAAACGAAAATAGAATAAAAAGGCCATGTGCTTAAGGGGTTAAATAAATTCTGCAGGCCAGTACGATTATGTCAATTCTAAATTTAGGCCTTAGTCAGACGGGCGTTTTTTTGCGCGATTTGCGGATCACATGATGGATGCGCATCCGCAAATCGCGTGATCGGGGCCCGAAAATCTGCTCCTAGCCGCATTTCATTAGAAACGGGCAATACAGCCGGCTCCATTGAAAGCAATGCGCTGCGGGCGAGTGTGGGATGAATTGTGAAGGGGGTGTGAGTCAGACCTGCCCCCTGATTGGCTCAGCCAATCAGGGGCACCTCTCACTCACACCCACTGCAGGCCGGCCGCACTGAACTCTGGCTGCCGGGACAAGGTGAGTATATATATATTTTTTTATTTTTACACATTTCTGGATGAATTGCAGGGAAGGGCTTATATATTTAAGCCCTTCCCGACAATTCATCCCGCACACGCCGGCAGCCCATTGCTTTCAATGGAGCCGGCTGTATTGCCGGCTCCATTGAATTCAATGGGCAAACATCGTTCTTCTCTGCCACAGCTGTTACAGCTGTGGCAGAGAAGAATGATTTGTCTTCTATATGTTCTCAATGGGGTCGGCGCTGCTGCCGCCGGCCCCATTGAGCGCATATAGAGAAGAGAAGAGGAATCGCAGATCGCACATAGGTGCGATCTGTGATTTCTGTTCTATAATTTATCGGACGAGCGCATAAAAAGCGCTCATGTGTCCGATACCATTGCTAAGCAATGGTTTTAAAAAATCGCCGGACGCATGCGCAAATCGGTCGAAAAAACGCCCGTCTGACTGAGGCCTTAGGGTGACTACCCACGACAATTTTATTTCACTGCGAAATTCGTAGCATTTTTTTTCTCCAGGGGTCTATGAGACTTGTAATGTTAAAATCACGATTGTGCAAAATCGCAATTTTAACATTAACAGGTCCCATAGACCCCTGGAGGGAAAAAAAACGCAGCGAGTTTCGCAGTGAAAAGAACTGCAGTGGGTAGTCACCCTTATATAGGTTTTTTGCAACTTTTTCACACTTTCTTAAAAAAATGTATTTTTTGTTTATGGCTGCATTCAAAGACCCCAAACATTTTTCTTTTTTTGTCAATGGTGTTCTGAAGTTTTTAGGGTTTTTTTGCAGAATGCGGGATTTGCACTTTTTAATAGTACCATTTGTTGATCCATTTGACATATTGATCACTTTGTATTCTGTTTTTTGTAGGGCGAGATTAACTATTTTTCCCAATTTTTTCATATTTGCTTTTAATAGCTGGCACTCTGTGGGTTAAATAATGTACTGACTTTTTTTCTGGGTCGTTACGAACACAGCTAGTCACGAACACGCTAGTCAAAACGAAACCATTGAAATCAATGGTTACATCGCGTTTTGCAGGTGTGAGTTTCACACCTGCAAATCGGGATGAAGTCACAGTCGTGTTTTTAAACATTAGTATATATGATTCCACTCAGTAGACAACATCCGACAAAATCGTGAATTTGTGTCACTAGAAAGTCGCACATAACGCTACAAAGTCGAGCGGCTTTGTACCGCTCTTTTGCTTGGATTTTCGGGGGAGCTTGAAATATAAGCCCTACCCCAAGAGTAAGTCCTGGCTGCAATTTAAAAAAAAAAAACAAATACAACACTTAACAACCGCTGCCGCACTTCTCCACAGCTCCCCGACTCTTGTCTTCAGGCAATCCTTCCTGGTCCGGGGTTTGAAAAACCCTGCCTCCAGGAAGCGCTGCCTCTGATTGGTTCTTAAGCACCGCGGCTCAGCCAATTAAAGCCAGCATTCGATGAACCAATCATATTGGTGATTGGTTCATCGAACGCTGGCTCTGATTGGCTGTGAGTTCAATAAATGGCTGTGATTGGTTCATCAAGAGCTGGCTCTGATTGGCTAAGCCATGGCGCTCAAAAAACAATCAGAGGCAGCGCTTCGTGGAGACGGGGCTTTTAAAACCCCAGACCAAGAAAAATAGACTGAAGACAAGTGTCGGGGAGCTGCAAAGAAGTGCAGCAGCGGCTGTTAAGTGATATATCTGTTTTTTTATTGCAGCTAGAGCTTATTTTAGGGCTTTTACAGTAGGAATTCCTATTGTAAAAGTTGCATCTCACCGCATGAAAACGTCATTTTTGTGCGATGTGATGCAACAGAAGGGAAGGCTCCATAGGAAAACATGGGCTGCAAAACATAGCAAATTGCAGTGTAGAGCATGCTGCGATTTTGTATTCTAGCAATGTTGCAGGCTGCAAAACCTCGCTCTTGTGAAGGAACCCATTGGAAGCCATGGGCTTCTCATACATGCGTTTTGTAGGGATGTTGCATTGCTACAAAACCACATGATTTTGTAGCCCGTGTGGAAGCGGCCTAAGGGTGCTTTCACACAACAGTTTTTATGTTCAGTTTTTTGTGAGCCAAAACCAGGATTGGATCCAAAATATGGAAGACTTGCAAATCTTTCCATTAAACTTTTGTCTTCACTCCTGGTTTTGGCTCACAAAATACTGAACATAAAAACTAGTGTGAAAGCGCCCTTATAGTGCTAATAGTCACAGCTGACTTCTGCTGCATCAGCGGGGAATGGTGAGGACATCGATCCCTGATGTTGTCTCCTTACATGCAAATATCAATGTAGATTGTGGCATATAAAGGGTTCACAGAGGGAGCACTTTATGTAATCGCTATGGGCCAATGGCATCTGGGCCTGAAATTGCTATTGTAAGTAATAATGTAATACAGTGCGATCATAGCTTTTCTAGTTCAAGTCTCCTATAGGGACAAAAAATATAGTAACAAAAAAACCCTTTTTGTGCTCTTTCCCCCTTCTTTGTATAAATATGCATATTTTATACCATCGTGACCGTAACAACCTGTGTTATAAATTGGAAACAGTATTTATCCTGCTTGGCAAAAACTGTAAAAAATGGAGCCAAAATGTTTATTTTATTCATTTCACCTCCCCCAAAAATGCAATAAACTATAGCTCGCTGTGCAAAAAGCAAGCCCTCATATCGCCAAGTTGATGAAAAAATAAAATAGTTATGACTTTTGAAATGTGGGGATGAAAAATAAACAAAATCTTTGCGTCCTTATGACTAAGATAGGCCGTGTCACGAATGGGTTCAAGCTTAGACTTTGTGTAATGTGAAAAAATATTTCAGGTTGTCTAGCTTATTCTTAGGGTGCATTCAGACGACCGTATATCGGCCGGGTTTTCATGCCCAGCCGATATACGGCGTCTCTCTCTCTGCAGGGGGAGGAGGCTGGAAGAGCCAGGGGCAGTGCTCTGAACTCCCGCCCCCTCTCCGCCCCTCTGCACTATTTGCAATGAGAGGAGGCGGGGCGGGGCTAAGTTCTAGGAATTAGCTCCGCCCTGTCCCGCCTCTCCTCATTGAAAATAGTGCAGGGGGGTGGAGAGGAGACAGAGAGGAGGCGGGAGCTTAGAGCACTGCTCCCAACTCTTCCAGCCTCCTCCCCCTGCAGAGAGAGACGCCGTATATCGGCCGGCGTGAATACCCGGCCGATATACGGTCGTCTGAATGCACCCTTATAATGAGTGTCTAATGCTGTAGAATTATTAGCACTTCAACTAAGCTTCACTACAGCACTGCAATTACCCCGAGGTCACATGGGTGTAATGCACCTGCCTGTATCATATGGTCAGGTACATTGCCACAGACATTGAAAGCTTATGGCAGGGAACATTGCAATCCTGTATACATTTCCAGCAATCTGCACAAAGATGCTTATTTCTTTCTGTATTCAGACTCTGGTATGTACGATATCAAAGTAAATTACGTCTGCATTTGTCGCACATTTAGGTGTTTATATAGCTTCATAGTTATTGATTATGCAGAACAAATAGTACAGACATTAGGACAACCCCCCACCAATAAGCTGATCCAGCATGAAGAACTTTAAGAGTATGTTCACATGGTGGAATCGCTGAAAAATTCTGCCTCTAAAAACTGCTTAAAAATCCATGGCTTTCTGCCCTGTTTTTTGACACAGATCTGCACCAGGATGTTACCCTCTTAATGGGCAAAATCCACATTCGAAATTCCGACATGGAAACAAGCAGACACACGATTTTTCACCTCAGAATCCCTCAAGTGTATTTTGCTATTGACAGGGTCCCGGCTGTGGACCTGCATACGACCACATAAAGTAATGTGCATAACTGCGAACTCACACAGGCTGTCATGAGTAGTAAACCTTTTTTTGCTTATATTTCCCGCACCGTTGCTAAGCGATGACGCGGGTACCCATAGCCGCCAGAGACTGGAGTAAGGTAGATACCTTTTTATCACGTGACTGGGGACTGCTTAACGAGGCCACGGGTCACTGCTCCAGACCCTCAGTGACTATTGGTATCTGGGAGCAAGGAGATTTAAATTTCCTGGGCTCCCGCGCATGTGTCCGGCATTTTGCCAGTGGGGCATGTGCAGAAGCCGGGGAAGGTCCGTGGAGGAGAATTGCATCAGGGTTCAAATACGGAGGCCTCCGGTAAGAAGTTTCATCTCTTCACATCAGTGATGGGAGATGAAACTTCAACTTTTTAAAAAACTTTTACGTGATCCCCATTATCCATTGGATAACAGCAATCACATGACCAGGAACTGCATACTGCGGCCCCCGTGACATCTCCAGGCTCTTGACGACCTTTGATAGCTAGGAGTGATCATCGGCCCGAGGACCAGTCACCATGGTCCCCAGTGACATCTCCTGCCTCCCGGCTACCTTCAGTAACCAGGAGATTTCAAATTTCCCGGGCCTCCCGCCCTTCTGCGTATGCGGCTGATGTAATAACGTCTGGTGTAGAAGACCGGCGTTGGGTCCTGAAGGACCAGATTGCCGCCGGACATTGCGGAGGACGGGGGTGAATACGCTCAGCTGAATCCTTAACTTTTTAAAAAATTTTTTACACTTTAATGCGATCGGCGGTATCCATCAGATTGCCCATTCATTTCAATGGAGCTGTTCACACAAGGCTGAAAATGCTGCATCTTCAACGCTGCGCTTTGAGAGCGCTGCATGTTCTATGTTTGGCCGTTTTCAGCCCTGCGTTGCCTATTGTAACTTGGTACCGCGCTTTTGGCAGCAATAAATGCCCTAGCTACACTGCCTGAGTAAAAAAAAAAAGAATACCCACCTTACAGGTGATGTCACTGTCCGCGGCGCTCTCAGGACTTGTCAGCCAGCAGGGGAACTTTTTCTCTCGTGATGGGGATTCGAAATCCCCGTCTCCAACGAGAGATTGCTCTAATTAGCTGAGCGCCACTGAGTGACAGCCCACTCAGCCAATCACAGCCAGTTCTAGATGCGTCCAATCACAGCCATTCATTAATTGAATGGCTATGATTGGATGCATTCAGTGCTGGCTCTGATTGGCTCAGCCGGCTGTCACTCAACGGCGCTTAGCCAAACAGAGCAATCGGCTGGCTTTACAAGATCCCGACAGCGGCGTCGGGGACAGTGACTTCATTAGATAGGTAAGTATTGATTTTTTTTCTTTTATCAGCAGCTTTTGCTGCAGCTCAAAACGCAACCAAAACGCTGGCATAACGCATGCCAGCGCTGCTGAAACCAGACGGAATCTGCAGTAAACGCAGCGTGTGAGGGAGGCCTAAGGGCTCCTAACCATTTGCGTTTTTTTAACGCTGCAATACCGCTGAGTTTTTTAATGGGACTTTCCAATGTTAAAAACGCATCGCACAAAAATCACAAAGCACCAACTTGCAATGTATTTTTAACATTACAAAGTCCCATTGACAATCGCATTAAAAAATGCGTGTAAGAGACCCAACTGAAGTACAATATGGTGGCGAAAAAACTATTTCAGAATCACTTGGATATGCAAAACCTTTACAGAGTTAGGGCTAATGCCCACGGACGGATTCCTGGCACGTGATATGCAGCGGAAATCCATGGCGTTACACTGAAGCTATTAGGTTCTATTTATCCTAATAGCTCAATGTTCACGCAGCGGAATTCCATCATGGAATTCTGCAGCGTGAAATAATACGCGGCATGTCCTATTTGCCGCAGGAATTTGCACGGCTGGCTTCCATTGTAATCAATGGAAGCTGTCCGTCACGCTATTCCTCTGTAGTACAGTGGAAGTATCGAGTGAATATGCAGCCCCACCGCCGCCTGCGCGTCATGCTCATGCACTATCCCTTCATGTGGGACGCAGACAGAGGATTCGGAGTGGTAAGGATGGGGGTTTTGGGGAAGGCGCCATCGCAGCATTCATCACAGCCGTTGACATGAGCATTATTCAATGTTAAAGTAACATGTTAGATTTCCAAAATTTGGGGTAGTAACTAAGGAATTAATGAAAATAGCTTCAAGTTTATAAACCTTCCAATGACTTTGTATAAAACCATCAACATACAAAACAAAGAATGGTAATTTACTTATTAGTTTCTGATTGTATCACAGATTAAAAATAAACAACCACTCAGCTTGTGATCTCCTCCTCCACCTTCCCTGTAACAGAGAAGGAGAACAGTCATCAACAGCAATCAGCACCTGCAACGAAGCAGAACTGAGAGCTCCCTTCACGCTCAGAGGAGATCACTACAGCTCCTCCTCGTGGTTGGTAGGTTGGCACACTTTAGGATGCAGTTTCCCAAGTTAAACACTTTAGAAATGATCCCTGAAAGTATAGTCTTAACCTGCTATTCTCTGCATTGACTTCCCCCACCCTGCAGGCTACCACGTAGTATTGTGGAGAAGAACTTTAGTCCACCGCTCGCTTTCTCTGTTTGCTGTTCAGGCATCTAATACCAATATGCATGTCCCTGCATACTGTATGGTATAGTGTAATATGGCACGATATTACTTTAGTGTGATAGAATGAAACAGGTCATGGAAATCTGCATAAACACGCCTCCCAACCAATGACAGTGAAGTATTCAGGAGAATTGCATGTTGGGTAAAGCGTAATGACGTCCTGCAGGAACGTCCCCCTGGAAGCTGGGGGAGGGGGAGGAGGGGTTCACTTCATGAACGAGCTCTTTCCTGCACGCTGTGTGACGTCAAGAAGAACTGGCAGCTGCTGACGAGTTGTGTGGAGAGGAGCGGCGCCTCCTCCGCTGAGAACTGCTTGTACTATTAGTGCAGCGCCGAGAACTAGCTGTGTGCACAGTACAAGCATATATGTATACTTCCTGTAAACACTGGGTGTGGGTGCAGCACAGCCCCTCCCCGCACTATAAGCACCTCTACAGGGGCGGTAAGGAAGGACATGCTCAGTATATACCCCAAGAAGGTGTCCTGCTGTATACTGCGCTGCTCTAGGCTCTCCTATGTCACCGCTACTCCATACTGCTGGGAAAGCTTTCAGCACTCACTGCTTAACCCCTTAGGCACCAAGCTTTTGGAAATCTGACACGTATCACCTAAGGCTTGGTTCACACGGGGCGGAATGTCCGCAGCGGGACCGCACAGAAATTCTGCGAGATTTCTGCAGCAGAAGGGGAGCTTCAAAACCCGTGCCGGGTGTCATGGCAACCGGCGGCCTTCTGACTGTGGCGTGGCTAAATAGGCTACCTGCCAGATCGTGGTATAATGTAATGCTATGGCATAACATGATACTGCAGGAGCGATCAAAGCATCGCAAGTTCTTGTCCCGTTCAGGAACTAAACAGAAAAGTAAAAATAAGTTTTAAAAAGTTTTAGTAATTATTAAAAAAAACTAAATAAAAATAATAAAAACCCCTTTTGCCTTATTTAGAGTTTAATAATCTACATAATTAAATAAAAATACTTATCGCTGCGTCCATTAAAGTCCAATCTATCACAGTAACACATTATTTACCCCGCACGGCAAACACCATCAGAAAAAATAAATAAAGAACGGCAGAATTGCGCTTTTTTTTATCACCCCATCTCCGAGAAAAAAATGTAATAAAAAGCGATCAAAAAGTCGTATGCACTCCAGAAACTACAGGACGCAAAACTATGTTCACGGAAAAATAAAAAGTTATTGCGCTCAGAAGATGGCGGCAGAAAATTATTTTTAAAAATTAAATATCTTTGAGAAAAAAGAAAAGTAGTACAGATTAAAAAACGATGTAAATTTGGTATTGTAGTAATCGTACTGACCCATAGAATAAAGTTATCATGTCATTTTTGTTGCATTGTGTATGCCGTGGAAACAAGACGTACTCAAAGGTAGCGGAATTTCGTTTTGTTTTCCATTTCACCTTCAGTACATTATATGGTACATATAGATAGCCATCGGATACCGTCAATCGTGTGGGGATGGGGGGTTCCCGCGGCCCCCCATGACAGCTCCAGGTTGTCAGCTACCTTCGGTCACTGGCAGCATGGAGCTGTCACATCCATAGCCCATGTGGCTTTAATCACCAGAGGAAGCATGTTTTTACGTCTATGGGGATTAAAGCCCACCAAAGCAGGATGTAAAAAGGCAATGGGGTGGTCACTAAGGCGTTAAATCCGCAGCATGTCCCCTTTAGCACTGAGTACGCTGCGGAATACATCTCTTCTCAATGAAGGGGTGATTTCTGCACCAAAATCCACGTTACAAACCACATCAAACTGCGTACCAAATGGTGCGGGTTTTGATGTAGACTGTCAGCTGTAGAACTGTCAGCTGCAGTGTCCTGTGCGGACACTCTGCAGCAAATCCACCCCGTGTGAACATGCTTTAAGGGTAGGTGCACAGGTAGGCAAAATGCTGCGGATTTCAGGAGCTTCAGTGCTCCCCCTCCCTATGCAATACTCCACCCGGTGGCCTCTAATTAGTCCTGCTGGTCAGAGGTGTGGTAGTGGCATCACCTAACCGGCAGGGCTAACTAGAGGCTACATGCTGACGGGGCGTGCTGATGGCACAATCAGTTGCAGATACACACCTGATTACTAGATAAAATCTGCACAAATGATGTGAATTTTCCTATGCCGAAAATTTGCAGCATTTCCGCTACATGTGACGTACCCTAACTGGGAGTTCACATGTGATTACATTTTATCACCTTGGATTTCGCATCAACTTCTAAATGAAGACTTTGTAATGTAGGCATTGAAATATCAGAACAGTTGGATTGGACTCCTTTCTCGGACTCTGACTGAGTCCTTTGCTGGCGAAACACTTTTAACATGTTCCAGCATCACACATTACTGCCATGTGATAGAGGTGGCCTGATCGTATGCAGAATCACACATTTTTTAGACATAATTCTTATTTTGGTCATATTTTCTCATACGAATCTCCAAAAAATACATTATAAGGGCGCCCACCCACTGGCGATTTTTTTTCCCTGCGAAATTCGCAGCATTTTTTTCTCTGCAGGGGTCTATGGGACTTGTAATGTTAAAATCGCGATCGCGCAAAATCGCAATTTACCGCGAAATTGCGATTTTAACATTACAAGTCCCATAGACCCCTGCAGAGAAAAAAATGCTGCGAATTTCGCAAGGAAAAAAAATCGCCAGTCCGTGGGCGCCCTAAGAGCTTATTCAGACAGGCATATATCGGTTGTGTTTTCACGCCCGGCCGATATATGCTGTCCCTCTCTGCAGGGGGAGGAGGCAGGCCGGGCCAAGACTTAGTGCACTGAGCTCCCGCCCCTCGCCACTTAGTGCACTAGCTCCCTGCCAGGCCCGCCTCCTCCCCTTGCAGAGAGGGACAGCGTATATCAGCCGGGTGTGAAAACACAACCGATATACGCCGGTCTAGACAAGCCCTAACTGTGGAGTTTCAGCACAAATTTTAGCAATCTATTGATACGGAACTTGGCTATCATATCTTACTGCGCTATGTGAGACCACCACATCTCAGCAGGCTTACGAAGCCTCACAGAGCACCACTTTCTCAGGTCAAGAAATAACCCCTAAAAAAGTCTTATGTTTGCCGCAATAATGGGAGAAAGAGGGATATCTGGTTTTATTGCCCCATGTGCCCATCCAAACCGGGCCTTCGTAATCACCCATGTTTTCAGACATACCACACAGTTTACATTATTCATTTTATCTAAGGCTGGATTCACACAAACGTATGTCGGCTCGGTTTTCACACCGATCCGATATACGGTGTCCTCATCTGCAGAGGGGGGAGGATGGAAGAGCCAGGAGCAGGAACTGAGCTCCCACCTCCTCTCCGCCCCTCTGCACTATTTGCAATGGGGGCGGGATGTGGTTGGGGCTAATCTGCGACACTTAGCCCCGCCCCCATCCAGCCTCCTTTCATTGCAAATAGTGCAGAGGGGCAGAGAGGGGTGGAGAGGAGGCAGAGAGGGGGCGGGAGCTCAGTTCCTGCTCCTGGCTCTTCCACCTCCCCCCCTGCAGATGAGGAGGACGTATATTGGCTCGGCGTGAAAACCGAGCCGACATACGTTCGTGTGAATCCAGCCTAAGATTTAGGGCAGTGGTGGCGAACCTATGGCACGCGTGCCAGAGGCGGCACGCAGAGCCCTCCCTGCTGGCATGTGCTCACCACTAATGAATACTGGCAGGGGCCGCAGCTCCCCGGTATTCTTGAATTGTGTCGCCACCAGAAGTTAGGGGTGGCGACATAATACAGGGGTTTTACATGTTGTAACGCCCCCCCCCCCCCCCCCAAAAGCTTCTGGAAGGCTGGGAACGTGTGTGGCCTTACCAGCGGAAGCGTCAGCGGCGAAGGAATTGGCAGCAGAGGGGACAGCAAAGGAGCAGCGGCGGACCGAGGTAGGGAGATCAGCGACAGCAGCAGGGACACTGGAGGGAGCGTCGGCGGCAGCAGGAGACAGAGCGCCGGCAGCTTGAGCACAGCCACTGTCAGCAGAGGCTGGAGGGAGCGGCAACAGCTGGAGTGCAGGGTACGGAGCGGCTGCAGCAGACTGTGGGGACGCTGCGGGGTGTCACTAGTACCAGGGAGGCTGCTAGGGGTGGGGAAACTGGTACCTGGTGGGCTGCTGGGGGGGTGTCACTGGTACCCGGGGGGGTTTCACTGGTACCCGGGGGGCTGTTGAGCGGTTGTCACTGGTACCCGGGGGGGCGCTGAGGGGGTGTCACTAGTACCCGGGGAGCCACTGGGGGGGTGTCACTGGTACCCGGGAGCTGTTGGGGGGGTGTCACTAGTACCCAGGGGGCTGCTGGGGGGGTGTCACTGCTACCCGGGGGGACGGGGTGTCACTGGTCCCCGGGGGGGCGCTGGGAGGGTGTCACTGGTACCCATGGGGCCGCTGGGGGGTGTCACTGGTACCAGGGGGGGGGGGGGCGCTGGGGGTGTCGCTGCTACCGGGGCGGCCATTGGGGGGGTGTCACTGGTACCCAGGGCGGCTGCTGGGGTGGTGTCACTAGTGCCTGGTGGGCAGCTGGGAGGTGTCACTGGTACCTGGGGGTCAGCTGGGGAGGGGGTGTAACTGGTAGCCAGGGGGCAGCTGGGGGGGTGTCACTGGTACCCAGGGGCAGCTGAGGGGTTTTCACTGGTACCCGGGGGTCAGCTGGGGGGTTCCCTGGTACCCGGGGGCAGCTGGGGGGGGGGTGTCACTGGTACCCAGGGAGCTGCTAGGGGGGATGTCACTGGTGCTAGGGGGGGTGTCACTGGTACGCGGGGGGCCGCTGTGGTCTGTCACTGGTATGCGGGGGGCCGCTGTGGTCTGTCACTGGTATGCGGGGGGCCACTGTGATTTGTCACTGGTACGCGGGGGGCCGCTGGGGGGTGTCACTGGTACGCTCGGGGGTGTCACTGGTATGCTGGGGGCCGCTGGGGGGAGTCACTGGAACACTTGGGGCCGCTGGGGGGTGTCACTGGTACGCTGGGTGGTGTCACTGGTACGCTGGGGGCCGCTGGGGGGTGTCACTATTACGATGGGGGCCGCTGGGGGGTGTCACTATTACGATGGGGGCCGCTGTGGGGTATGTTTACATGTGGCAGAAATGGGCATGGCTGTTTCAAAATAAACCGGATGCAGATTTTGACTGCTTTTTGGATGTGGAAATGCTGCTGAATTTTCCACAGAAATTTCCGCTGAAGACATTCTGCAGTATTTCCACATCTAAAAAGCAGTCAAAATCTGCACGCTGTCTATTTTGAAACGGCCCTGTTCTTTTTATAACGATGGAGGTAAAATCATATGTCGTGATAAGCCCCGCCCCCTGATGTGTTGGCACTTTGCAATAAATAAGTAGGTTTTGGGTTGCAGTTTGAGCACTCGGTCTCTAAAAGGTTTGCCAACACTGATTTAGGGAATGCCAAAGGGGGGGTCTTTTTAGGGAGTCAATTTATTTTCTGCACAAGTGTGCAACGTGGCCTGGAATTTATTCAGTTGTGTCCTGTTCCTTCCATTATATGCCTAGCCATGTGTCCTATACATAGATTGCGGCTACAATGGGGGTATTGCTAAACACAGAACTAGTGCCATCAAATTTGGGTGCATCTCCCCAGTTTTGCTTGAAACAAAGGAAACTGGCCTGAAACATTTGTGAAACATATTAAATTCTTTTATTTTTTACATGCTTTATAATAATTTTCGTAAAAAACGTAGGGTCAAAATGCCTACTACACACCTAGATAAATGGGCTACGGGGTCTAGATTTCAAAATGGAGTCACTTGGGGGGGGGGGGCGTTCAGTCGTTTTGGCACCTTGATGGCTCTACAAGTAAGCAATGGGGCTTGGAATCTATTCAGTTCTGTCCTGAAACCCAGTGGGTGTTCCCTCCATTCCAGGCCTAGCCATGTGTCTTGTAAGTAGATTAGGGCCACAATGGGTATGTTTCTGAACACAGGACAAATAGGGGTATCCATTTTGAGGCGCAAGTCTTCATTCATATGTGTGCTGTACAAAAAAACTTTTTAAATTGACACAATTGCTAAAAAAATTAAAATTGCATTTTTTTTCCTTCTGCTTTGCTTAGATTCATTAAAAAATGGTGGGGCCGAAATGCGCAGTGCACCCCTAGATAAAATCATTAAGGGGTACAGTTTTCAACATTGGGTCATTTTTGGGGGTTTTATATCGTTTTGGCCGCTCAAGGGCTCTACAAGTGGGCAATGGGGACTAAAACACCTTCAAGCAAAATGTCTGTTCTGAAAGACCCGGCTGCCCCTTTCGGTTTGAGCCCCGCTGTGCATACGGACATAAGATTAGGGTCACAATGTGTATATTTTTGAACACAGGACAAATGGGGGTATCCATTTTGGGGGCAAATCCCCATTTTCATGTGCACTATTGAAAAAACCTGTCTTTAAAATGACATATTTGCAAAAATTTTAACTCCTGAAAAAAAAACTGTTGGGTCAAAATACTCAGGACACCCCTCAGTGAATACACTAAGGGGGTGTAGTTTTTACAATGGGGTCATTTCTTAGAATAACTATCATTCTGACACCTATGAGCCTTTGCAATGTTGGCTTGCTGTAGGAAAACAAAATATTCCTTAAAATTTTAATAATTAATGTTAAATTTATGGTTAAATAAAACTAATGTTTTTCCAATCTGCTTCCAGTATGAAGTAAACAGATGGAATATATATCTTTTCAAAAATTTGTACCGTATGTTCGCACATATTTGACATATTGCAGCTGAAAATGTGAAAAAATTACAATTTTTTTCAAAATATTCCCAATTTTGGTGCTTTTAACAAATATAAACAAATTCTATCAGTCTATTTTTACCACCTAAGGCCTCCCTCACACAGGCATTTGTGTACAGTGTTTAGCGCTGTTTTCAGCGCTGAGCTAAACGCTGTACAACACTCCCATTCATTTCAATGGGGCTGTTCACACAAGGCTGAAAATGCAGCGTCTTCAACGCTGTACTTTGAGAGCGTTGCATGTTCTATTTTTGGCCGTTTTCAGCCCTGCGTTGCCTATTGTAACTTGGTACCGCGCTTTTGGCAGCGCTAAATACCCTAGCTACACTGGCTAAGTTAAAAAAAAAAAGAATACTCACCTTAGGCCTCATGTCCACTGCTAAAATGAAATTAAAAATCCGCAGCGTGATCCGCGCCCCATAGGGATGCATTGGACACCCGCAGGTAGTTAAATACTTGTGGATGTCATTTTCCACTGAGGCGCGGATTGCTTCTGCAGGAAAACACCCGCGGCATGCTCCATTTTTAGTGCGGGTCTCCCGTGGGGTCGGTTCCTGCAGGCTTCTATTGAAGCCTATGGAAGCCGTCCGGATCCACGGCACACCTGCACCTGAATTTCTGCTCTCCGGCGCGGTAGCGTGGGAGAGCAGGAGTTCAAAAAAAAAATGGAGTGCCCGGTGCATGCGAGCGGCACGCTGCTGACATGCGGAGCACATCCGCTGGGCCGAAGAAAGAAGATCCGTCCGCGAGGGAGGAAAGAGCCGCAGCATCTGGACAGGTACGTTTAATCTTTTTCGCTTCATGTCCGCAGGAAAGGAGGGACCCGCTGTGGGATTCTACATCAGGAATCCGCAGCGGGCCTTATTTTCCCCGTGGACATGAGGCCTTACAGGTGATGTCACTGTCCGCTGCGCTCTCAGGACTTGTCAGCCAGCAGGGGAACTTTTTCTCTCGATATGGGAATTCGAAA
This sequence comes from Eleutherodactylus coqui, assembly GCF_035609145.1. Taxonomy (NCBI): domain Eukaryota; kingdom Metazoa; phylum Chordata; class Amphibia; order Anura; family Eleutherodactylidae; genus Eleutherodactylus; species Eleutherodactylus coqui. Next base: position 329,077,095 of record NC_089837.1, on the reverse strand, counting down.
TTCCCGCCTCTAACGAGAGATTGCTCAAATTGGCAGAGCGCCACTGAGTGACAGCCCACTCAGCCAATCACAGCCAGTTGTAGATGCGTCCAATCAGCCATTCATTAATTTTATGGCTATGATTGGACGCTTTCAGTGCTGGCTCTGATTGGCTCAGCTGGCTGTCACTCAACGGCGCTTAGCCAATCAGAGCAATCGGCCGGCTTTTATCAGGAGCTTTTACTGCAGCTCAAAGCGCAACCAAAACGCTGCTGAAACCAGGCGAAATCTGCAGTAAATGCAGCGTGTGAGGGAGGCCTTACGCATTTGCATTTTTTTAATGCTGCGATATTGCTGCGTTTTTTAACGCAATTGTCAATGGGACTTTCCAATGTTAAAAACGCATCGCACAAAAATCACAAAGCACAAACTTGCGATGCGTTTTTAACATTACAAAGTCCCATTGACAATCGCAGTAAAAAACGCAAGTGTGTAAGAACTGAAGTACAATATGGTGGCGAAAAAACTATTTCAGAATCACTTGGATATGCAAAACCTTTACAGAGTTAGGGCTAATGCCCACGGACGGATTCCTGGCACGTGATACGCAGTGGAAATCCATGGCGTTACACTGCAGCTATTAGGCTCTATTAATCCTAATAGCTCAATGTTCACGCAGCGGAATTCCATCATGGATTCTGCAGCGTGAAATAATCCGCAGCGTGTCCTATTTGCTGCAGGAATTTGCGCGGACGGCTTCCATTGTAATCAATGGAAGCTGTCCGTCACGCTATTCCTCTGTAGCACATTGGAAGTATCGAGTGAATATGCAGCCCCACCGCCGCCTGCGCGTCATGCTCATGCACTAGCCCTTCATGTGGGACGCGGACAGAGGATCCGGAGTGATAAGTATGGGGGTTTTGGGGAAGGCGCCATCGCAGCATTCGTCACAGCCGTTGACATGAGCATTATTCAATGTTAAAGCAACATGTTAGATTTCCAAAATTTGGGGTAGTAACTAATGCATTAATGAAAATAGCTTCCAATGACAATGCATGAAACCATTAACATAGAAACCACATATGTGTAATTTACTGCTTAGTTTCTGATTTTTCACAGATTAAAAAGTAACAACCACTCAGCTTGTGATCTCCTCCTCCACCTTCCCTGTAACAGAGAAGGAGAACGGTCATCAACAGCAATCAGCACCTGCAACGAAGCAGAACTGAGAGCTCCCTTCACGCTCAGAGGAGATCACTACAGCTCCTCCTCGTGGTTGGTAGGTTGGCACACTTTAGGATGCAGTTTCCCAAGTTAAACACTTTAGAAATGATCCCTGAAAGTATAGTCTCAACCTGTTATTCTCTGCATTGACTTCCCCCACCCTGCAGGCTACCATGTAGTATTGTGGAGAAGAACTTTAGTCCACCGCTCGCTTTCTTTTTATTAGCTGTCCAGGCATCTAATACCAATATCCATGTCCCTGCGTACTGTATGGTATAGTGTAATATGGTACAATATTACTTTAGTGTGATAGAAGGAAACAGGTCATGGAAATCTGCATAAACACGCCTCCCAACCAATGACAGTGAAGTATTTAGGAGAATTGCATGTTGGGTAAAGCATAATGACGTCCTGCAGGAACAACCCCGTGGAAGCTGGGGGAGGGGGAGGGGCTCACTTCATGAACGAGCTCTTTCCTGTACGCTGTGTGACGTCAGGAAGGACTGGCAGCTGCTGATAAGTTGTGTGGAGAGGAGCGGCGCCTCCTCCGCAGAGAACTGCTTGTACTATTAGTGCAGCGCAGAGAACTAGCTGTGTACACAGTACAAGCCACAGCATACATATATATATGTATACTTCCTGTAAACACTGGGTGTGGGTGCAGCACAGCCCCTCCCCGCACTATAAGCACCTCTACAGGGGCGGTAAGGAAGGACATGCTCAGTATATACCCCAGGAAGGTGTCCTGCTGTATACTGCGCTGCTCTAGGCTCTCCTATGTCACAGCTACTCCATACTGCTGGGAAAGCTTTCAGCACTCACTGCTTAACCCCTTAGGCACCAAGCTTTTGGAAATCTGACACGTATCACCTAAGGCTTGGTTCACACGGGGCGGAATGTCCGCAGCGGGACCGCACAGAAATTCAGCGAGATTTCTGCAGCAAAAGGGGAGCTTCAAAACCCGTGCCGTTCGCAGGTTGCCGTGCGGGTGTCATGGCAGCCGGGGGCCTTCTGCCTGTGGCGTGGCTAAATAGGCTACCTGTGAGATCGTGGTATAATGTAATGCTATGCCATAACATCATACTGCAGGAGCGATCAAAGCATCGCAAATTCTTGTCCCGTTTGGGGACTAAATAGAAAAGTAAAAATAAGTTTTAGAAAGTTTTAGTAATTATTATTTAAAAAAAAAAAGGAATAAAAACCCCTTTTGCCTTATTTAGAATAAAATAATCTACATAGTTAAATAAAAATACTTATCACTGCGTCCATTAAAGTCCAATCTATAAAAGTAACGCATTATTTACCCCGCACAGCAAACACCATCAGAAAAAATAAATAAAGAACGTCAGAATTGCGCTTTTTTTTGATCACCCCGGCTCCAAGAAAAAAATGTAATAAAAAGCAATCAAAAAGTCGTATGCACTCCAGAAACTACAGGACGCAAAACTATGTTCACCGAAAAATAAAAAGTTATTGCGCTCAGAAGATGGCGGCAGAAAATAATTTAAAAAAATTAAATATCTTTGAGAAAAAAGAAAAGTAGTACAGCTTAAAAAACGATGTAAATTTGGTACCGTAGTAATCGTACTGACCCATAGAATAAAGTTATCATGTCATTTTTGTTACATTGTGTATGCCGTGGAAACAAGACGTACTCAAAGGTAGCGGAATTTCGTTTTTTTTCCTTTTTCACTTTTAGTATATTTTATGGTACATAGAATAGTAACATTGAAAAACACAGCTCGTCCCGCGAAAATCAAGTCCTCAGGAAGCGAGGGCGATGGAAGAATAAAGAGTTATGATTTTTTTTAAATGGGGGAAGAAAAAACGAAAATAACATAAAAAGGCCATGTGCTTAAGGGGTTAAATAAATTCTGCAGGCCAGTACGATTATGTCAATTCCAAATTTATATAGGTTTTTTTTGCAACTTTTTCACACTTTCTTAAAAAAGAATGTATTTTTTGTTTATCGCTGTATTCAAAGATCCCAAACATTTTTCTTTTTTTGTCAATGGTGTTCTGAAGTTTTTAGGTTTTCTTTGCGGAATGCGGGAGTTGCACTTTTTAATAGTACCATTTGTTGATCCATTTGACGTATTGATCACTTTGTATTCTGTTTTTAGTAGCTGAGTGCAGGGAGATGTGACATGGGACTGCTGTGTGCAGTGCCCGGTCACGTCATCGCCGTTATCCATTGGATAGTGCTGATTGTGTAAAGTTAAAAAGTGGGAAGAAAAATCTTTATCCACGGACCTTTACCAGCTTCGGCACATGCGCAAAAGTCAAGGCTTGTCCAGAAAATTTTAAATCTCCCTGCTCTTGGCTATCAAAGGTCGTCAAGAGCCTGGAGATGTCACGGGGGCCGCAGTATGCGGTTCCTGGTCATGTGATTACCATTTTCCAATGGATAATGGGGATCACGTAAAAGATTTTCAAAAAGTTGAAGTTTCATCTCCCTTCACCGATGTGAAGAGATGAAACTTCTTACCGGAGGCCTCCGCATTTGAACCCTGATGCAATTCTCCTCCACGGACCTTCCCCGTCTTCTGCACATGCCCCACTGGCAAAATGCCGGACACATGCGCAGGAGCCCAGGAAATTTAAATCTCCTTGCTCCCAGATACCAATGGTCACCGAGGGTCTGAAGCAGTGACCGGTGGCCTCGTTAAACAGTCTCTGGTCACGTGATAAAAAGGTATCTACCTTACTCCAGTCTCACACGACCGGATAGAAATTAGTAATAGTAATCCGCGGAACGATCAAATGCATTGGATTACACAATTCCTCTCATTTTAGCGGGTTGGAATTATGTAATCCACTCGCAGAATACAGAATGCAGCATGTTCTATTTTACTGCGGAAATCCTTGACATAGAGCCCATTCTGCCCCCATGGTTGTGGCTATACCTGCAGCCCATATGCAACTACATTGTGTACGGGCTATGGGTACCCGTGTCATCACTAAGCAGCGGCGCGAGAAACAAACAAAGAAAGGTTTACTACTCATGACAGCCTGTGTGAGTTCGCAGTCATGCACATTACATTATGCAGTCGTATGCAGGTCCACAGCCGGGACCCTGTCAATGGCAAAACCCGCTTAAGGGATTCTGAGGTGAAAAATCGTGTGTCTGCTTGTTTCCATGTCGGAATTTCAAATGTAGATTTGGCCCATTAGCAGGGTAACATCCTGGTGCAGATCTGTGTCAAAAAACAGGGCAGAAAGCATGGATTTTGAAGCAATTTTTCAGCGATTCCACCATGTGAACATACTCTTAAACTGGGGTCACACGGGGCGTAATCTCGCCAGAAATCTCGCGGTTTGGCGAGAAGCGCCGCGGAAAAACCCGCAGCGGCTTTGAAGCGGCCCAGCCGCTCACTCTTCCACTGCGGCCGGCGCTCCCATAGAGGAGAGCGCGGCCGCAGCGGAATGAAAAAATAAATAGACATGCTGCATTCGGCAAAATTTCTGAGAAATCTCGTCCACATGGCTGGCTAATCGCAAGATTAGCGACCGCAGGCGGATTTGCCACGGTGAAATTCCGCTGCTGCACTTCTTCGCAGCTCCCTGACACTTGTCTTCAGTTTATTTTTCCTGGTCAGGGGTTTTAAAAACCCCCGTCTCCAGGAAGCGCTGCCTCTGATTGTTTTTTGAGCGCCATGGCTCAGCCAATCAGAACCAGCTCTTGATGAACCAATCACAGCCGTTTTTTGAACTCACAGCCAATCAGAGCCAGCGCTCGATGAACCAATCACCAATGTGAGTGCTGGCTTTGATTGGCTGAGCCACGGTGCTTAAGAAACAATCAGAGGCAGCGCTTCCTGGAGGCAGAGTTTTTCAAACCCCAGACCAGGAAGGATTGCTTGAAAACAAGAGTCGGGGAGTTGTGGAGGAGTGCAGCAGTGGTTGTTAAGTAATGTATCTGTTTTTTGTTTTTTTTTTAATTGCAGCCAGGACTTACTTTTGGGGTAGGACTTATATTTCAAGCTCCCCCGAAAATCCAAGCAAAAGAGCGGTACAAAGCCGCTCGACTTTGCAGTGTCATGTGCGACTTTGTAGCGACACAAAGGCATCCGTCACATAGGCATTTTTGTACAGCGTTTAGCGCTACGTTAAACGTTGTACAACACTCCCATTCATTTCAATGGGGCTGTTCACACAAGGCTGAAGACACAGCGTCTTCAAAGCTGCGCTTTGAGGGCATTGCATGTTCTATTTTTGGCCGTTTTCAGCCCTGCGTTGCCTATTGTAACTTAGTGCCATAGGTACACTGACTGAGTAAAAAAAAATAAGAATACCCACCCTACAGGTGATGTCACTGTCCGCGGCGCTCTCAGGACTGGTCAGCCAGCAGGGGAACTTTTTCTCTCGTCATGGGGATTCGAAATCCCCGCCTCCAACGAGAGATTGCTCTGATTGGCTGAGCGCCACTAAGTGACAGCCCACTTAGCCAATCACAGCCAGTTCTTGATGTGTGGAATCAAAGCCATTCATTAATTGAATGGCTATGATTGGACGCATTCAGTGCTGGCTGTGATTGGCTCAGCCGGCTGTCACTCAATGGCGCTTAGCCAATCAGAGCAATCGGCCGGCTTTACACGGTCCCGACAGCGGCGTTGGGGACAGTGACTCCACAGATAGGTAGCTATTGATTTTTTTCTTTTATCAGCAGCTTTTGCTGCAGCTCAAAACGCATCCAAAACGTTGGCATATCATATGCCATCGCTACTGAAACCAGGCGGAATCTGCAGTAAATGCAGCATTTGAGGGGGCCTAAGGGCCCTTACGCTTTTGTGGTTTTTTTACGCTGCGATATCGCTGAGTTTTTTAACGCAATTGTTAAAGGGACTTTCCAATGTTAAAAACGCATCGCATAAAAATCACAAAGCACAAACTTGCAATGCGTTTTTAACATTACAAAGTCCCATTGACAATCGCAATAAAAAAACGCAAGTGTGTAAGAGACCCAACTGAAGTACAATATGGTGGCGAAAAAACAATCATGGAATTACGCAGCGTGAAATAATACGCGGCATGTCCTATTTGCCGCAGGAATTTGCGCAGCCAGCTTCCATTGTAATCAATGGAAGCTGTCCGTCACGCTATTCCTCTGTAGCACATTGGAAGTATGGCGTGAATATGCAGCCCTACCCACCGCCGGCTGTGTCATCAGACGTCGCCAGCCCTTCATGTGGCACGTGGACAGAGGATCTGGAGTGGGGAATATAGGTGTTGGGGGGGGGGGGGCGTGGCAGCATTCGTCACAGCCATGGGCATAAGGGTTATTTAATATTAAATTCAAAATTTGGTGTGGTAACTAAGGAAATAATAAATATAGCTTCCAGCTCAAAATTCTTCCATTCTGTATGAAACTACTCTCATAAAAAAAACATTACATTATTAGTTATTGTTTAGTTTCTGATTTTGACATGGATTAAAAAGTATCAACCACTCAGCTTGTGATCTCCTCCTCCACCTTCCCTGTAACAGAGAAGGAGAACGGTCATCAACAGCAATCAGCACCTGCAACGAAGCAGAACTGAGAGCTCACTTCACGCTCAGAGGAGATCACTACAGCTCCTCCTCGTGGTTGGTAGGTTGGCACACTTTAGGATGCAGTTTCCCAAGTTAAACACTTTAGAAATGATCCCTGAAAGTATAGTCTTAACCTGCTATTCTCTGCATTGACTTCCCCCACCCTGCAGGCTACCACGTAGTATTGTGGAGAAGAACTTTAGTCCACCGCTCGCTTTCTCTCTGTTAGCTGTCCAGGCATCTAACACCAATAGCCATGTCCCTGCGTACTGTATGGTATAGTATAATATAGTACTATATTACTTTAGTGCGATAGAAGAAAACAGGTCATGGAAATCTGCATAAACACGCCTCCCGACCAATGACAGTGAAGTATTCAGGAGAAGTGCATGTTGGGTAAAGCGTAATGACGTCCTGCAGGAACGTCCCCCTGGAAGCTGGGGAAGGGGGAGGGGCTCCCTTCATGAACGAGCTCTTTCCTGCACGCTGTGTGACGTCAGGAAGAACTGGCAGCCTCTGAAAAGTTGTGTGGAGAGGAGCGGCGCCTCCTCCGCTGATAGCTGCTTGTGATATTAGTGCCGCGCAGAGAACTAGCTGTGTGCACAGTACAAGCATATATGTATACTTCCTGTAAACACTGGGTGTGGGTGCAGCACAGCCCCTCCCCGCACTATAAGCACCTCTAGAGGGGCAGGGAGGACATGCTCAGTATATACCTCAGGAAGGTGTCCTGCTGTATACTCACCGAGACTCCATACTGCTGGGAAAGCTTTCAGCACTCACTGCTTAAAGGAGATGTCCCGCGCCGAAACGGGTTTTTTTTTTTTAAACCCCCCCCCCGTTCGGCGCGAGACAACCCCGATGCAGGGGTTAAAAAAACCACCCGCACAGCGCTTACCTGAATCCCGGCGGTCCGGTGACTTCAATACTTACCGCTGAAGATGGCCGCCGGGATCCTCCGTCTTCGTGGACCGCAGCTCTTCTGTGCGGTCCACTGCCGATTCCAGCCTCCTGATTGGCTGGAATCGGCACGTGACGGGGCGGAGCTACACGGAGCCGCTCTCTGGCACGAGCGGCTCCATAGAAGACTGCTGAAGACCCGGACTGCGCAAGCGCGGCTAATTTGGCCATCGGAGGCCAAAAATTAGTCGGCTCCATGGGAACGAGGACGCTAGCAACGGAGCAGGTAAGTAAAAAACTTTTTATAACTTCTGTATGGCTCATAATTAATGCACAATGTATATTACAAAGTGCATTATTATGGCCATACAGAAGTGTATAGACCCACTTGCTGCCTCGGGACAACCCCTTTAACCCCTTAGGCACCAAGCTTTTGGAGATCTGACACGTATCACCTAAGGCTGCCTGCAGACGGCCAGGTCGGATCTGGCAGCCGAACCCGACCAGAGTGTCTGCAGAGAGCAGCGCGTACTCACCTGCTCCTGCGGCCCTGGCTCTTTGGTGCATGCGCAGAGCGGAGCCGGTGGCCAGTGAGAGACATTTCTGTGTGAGGCTCTGCAAGCCCCGCACAGAATTAGAGCATGCCGCGATTTGTTTGCCGCGCGACATTTCTCGCTGCCAAATCGTGGCGGTCTGCATAGGATTGCGTTTGTTAACGCAATCCTATGGCAGCTTCCAGGGGCGGAAATTCCCTGGGAAATCCCGCCACGGAATTTCTGCCTTTCTGCAGGTGGCCTATGGCCGCCTGCAGACGAGCGGGTCGGATCCGGCGGCGAGAATTCTCGCCGTGCGTCCCGAGCGCCTGCAGAGACGGGCGCGTACTCACCCGATTTCACGGTAATTTGCGATTCTGCGCGATCGTGATTTTACCATTAACAAGTCCCATAGACCCATGGAGAAAAAAAAACGCTGCGAATTTCGCAATAAAAAAGAACTGCAGGGGCTAGTCACCCTAAGGGCGCCTACCCACTTGCGTTGCCGATTTTCGCGTGTGAAAAACGCGGCTTTTTTGCGCGTTTTTCGCTGCGTTTTTTGCAGCCCTCCATTGACAATCATGGGTGCATTAAGAGAAAAATAAGGAGACATATGCAACTGACAGTTCCTATGTGAAAAAACCCCACGAAACGGAAAAAAAACCCCAGATGGATAAGAACACATTCTATACTAATTGGTCTTGAGAAAAAACGCAAAACATCACAGGAAATAAAATCGCAAGTGGGTAGGCACCCTTATGTAGGGGTTTTTTTGCAACTTTTTCACACTTTTTGTATTTTTTATTTATCGCTTCATTCAAAGACCCCAAACAATTTTCTTTTTTTGTCAATGGTGTTCTGAAGTTTTTAGGTTTTTTTTGCGGAATGCGGGAGTTGCACTTTTTAATAGTACCATTTGTTGATCCATTTAACGTATTGATCACTTTGTGTTCTGTTTTTTGTAGGGCGAGATGAACTATTTTTCCCTATTTTTTTTTTCGTATTTCCTTTTAATAGCTTGCACTCTGTGGGTTAAATAATGTACTAACTTTTTCTCTGGGTCGTTACGAACACGCTAGTCAAAACGAAACCATTGAAATCAATGGTTACATCGCGTTTTGCAGGCGTGATTTTCACACCCGCAAAATGGGATGAAATCAGTCGTGTTTTTAAATATTAATATATATGTTTCCACTATGTAGACAACATCCAGCTCCTTTTCTCGGTGCAGAAGTGATAGCAGACTGCTCCTGCAGTGCAGAGTAAGCACAAAGTGGCTATTAGGCCGCTTCCACATGGACGACGCAAAATCGCGCTAGAAAGTCGCACATGACAGGGGCGTGGCTAAGTTATGAGAATTAGCCCCGCCCCCACTCCGCCTCTCCCCATTGCAAATAGTGCAGAGGGGCGGAGAGGAGGCAGAGAGGGGGCGGGAGCTCAGTTCCTGCTCCTGGCTCTTCCATCCTCCCCCCCCTGCACACGAGGACAACATATATCGGCTCGGCGTGAAAACCGAGCCGATATACGTTCGTCTGAATGCAGCCTAAGAGTATGTTGAATGTGTTCACACAGGGTGGATTTGCCACAGATTTTCCTGCGGACCCTTTGCACAGACAATTCACAGCATTTACTGTAGCAGAAAAATCTCGTCCACACACTGAAGGAAAAATCTGCTCAAAACCCATGTGGAAATTGACATGTGATGTGAAAATTAAATCAGCAGCATGTCACCTTTAGCACTGAATACGCTGTGGAATCCACCTCTTCTCAGTGAGGGGGTGATTTCTGCATCAAAATGTGCACCAAATGGTGTGGGGTTTGATGTAGACTATCAGCTGCAGATCTTCTGCAGTATGTCTTCGGCAGACACTCTACAGCAAATCCTCCCCGTGTGAACACGCCTTAATGGTACGTGCACACGTAGACAAATGCTGCGGGTTTTGATTAGGAATCAGCTGTGTAACCACAACTGATTTCAGCAGCTACAGTGCTCCCCCCTCCCTATGCAATGCTCCACCTGATATCATCTGGTTAGCACTGCTGGTCAGATGGTGTGGTAGTGTCATCACCAGACCAGCAGGGCTAACTAGAGGGTGCCTGGCGACGGGGTGTGCTGACAGCACAATCAGCTGCAGATACGCACCTGATTCCTAGTTAAAATCTGCACCGATCCATTCATACTACTGTTGGGCAATAAACGCAAAAATATGCGTAATGCTCCCCTTAAGCTTATGCAGTTTATCACTATGACAGCTCAAATCCATATTGCTTATAATTGGCGACAATCACATCTACCCTTTAATTCCTTCATCACCTGAATTAACAGGACTCTTCTGAATGAGAGATTGACTGCAATACTCAGGGTGGGCGCTGTCCTGTATGCAGGGGCCGCTGGGCAGGCTATGCGGTACCTTTGCCGCCGCTCTTAGCCTCGCCGGCCGGCGCTCCCTACCTCGGGCCTGCAGCTCTCAGCCTCTCCGCAGTCCTCCGCCCCCAGCCAGTCAGAAGCTGGGGCATGAATGAGTTGAGTGACAGATGTATTACTTCCGGTGGCAACATAATACACTAGTACCGAGGAGAAGGATCCTGGCTGCACACTGACATCACAGTGTGCGCCGGGATCGGCACTGCTAGCAGCGCATTTGAGTGAGTGTCGGCAGGGGAGCCGCGGACTCTGCCGGTATTCACTAGTGGTAAGCGGCCAATGGCGGCGCGCGCCAGTAGGGGTGGCACTGCGTGCCGCAGGTTCGCCACCACTGCCTTAGGGTGCATTCACACGAGCGTAGGCATATTTACGTTCACACGTGCGCAGCGTATAATCGCCGGAAAGAACATTTTTCGGCAATCATGACCATAGCTAGAAAGCGTATTATCGTTTGTTCCTACTTTGCAAACTATATTTTCTGCCATCGAATATGCGTTGGCGCGTATTTCGGTCGCGTATGTTCCGTTTTTTTTCGGGTTGCCGTTTTTACGCGCTGTAAAATCGCCCGTGCGAACGAATACATTCGAAACCAACGCCTCAGATGGTCACGTATATACGATTGGGCGCAAAAACGCGCCGTTTATGCGCTCGTGTGAACGCACCCTACGAGATAGGTAGTAAAAGCTTATTTTTGTACAACCCCTTTTAACAAATTTCTGAAGGTTTTCGTTAAAGGCATTCCTAACTGTCACAAATTGAATGGAGCGGAGCTGGGTATACATGACTGCCACTCCATTCAATCTCTGGTAGGAGCCCACAGTGAAAAGAAGAGAGGTCATGGGATCCCCGTCTTCAGGATTGTTCAGGGTCTCATTGGTGAGATCCCTACTGATCAGAATTTTATCAGTTGCCCTAGAGCAGTGATGGTGAACCATCCTGCACCTCTCAGCCTCTGCCACCGCAGCTCCCAGGGTCGGCACTGTCCTGTATGCCGGGGGGCGCTGGGCAGGCTCTGCGGTACCTTTGCCGCCGCTCTTAGCCTTGCCGGCCGGCGCTCCCTGTCTCGAGCCCGCCGCTCTCGGCCTCTCAGCAGTCCTCCGCCCACAGCCAATCAGAAGCTGGGGGCGTGAATGAGTTGGGTGACAGGTGTATTATGTCGCCACCCCTTACTTCCGGTGGCGACATAATACATTAGTACCGAGGAGAAGGATCCCGGCTGCACACTGACGTCACAGTGTGCGCCGGGATCGGCACTGCTAGCAGCGCAATTGAGTGAGTGCCAGCAGGGGAGCCACGGCCCCTGCTGGCATTGACAAACGGTGAGCAGCCGATGGCGGCGCGTGCCAGTACGGAGGGCTCTGCGTGCCGTGTCTGGCATGCGTGCCATAGGTTCGCCACCACTCTCCTAGAGATAGGTGATAAAAGCTTATTTTTGTACAGCCCCTTTAATAAATTTCCGGAGGTTTTCGTTAAAGGCATTCCTAACTGTCACAAACTGGGGTGACATGGTGTGACCACAAGGAGTTGATATACTTCCACACTCTCAAACCTCTACCCTAGCACTGGAAAGATTTAGTATAACTTGTATTTTACTCATTTAAATCTCTACTCATTCAGAGCTTAGAGGTCAAGTGGGTGGAGATATCAGTGACTGACAGATATCTGTACATGAATGCATTAATTTAATTAGTTTAATTGAATAAAAGACAAGTCATATTGAATCTTTTACCATAAAACTACATATATACTGTAAATTTGCTCTGTGTCTCCTGCTCTATAACATTTTGCCTGCAGTTTGGACAGCATGTTCTATCTGACATGTTCCCTTTAAATCTTTCTATCTCATATACAACTTCCTAAAGGGGTATTACCGCCTGGGCCCCTAACCTGACCCTCTCGCCCTGCTAGCTACTGCACCAAGGCTCTAACAGGTAGTATGCAGTTATTACAGAAGCATTAGATAACTTCACTAACTTTAAGATATGCGCAACTCTAATATGCGCAGAATATTCTAACAATCTTTTATAAATCACAAAAATCAGCAATTGTTAAACATGTGGCAGTCCCACCCAGTGTTTTAACCTAGCAGTGGCAGTTGCCCGCACACAGTCTGAAAGTAACGCAACTCTTGTCCAGTATCTTGGCCATAACTGGCAGATGAATATTTATTTCTCTGGCATTGGCTTGAGCTTGCGTATTTTTTTTCTGAGGGCCCACCTCACTTATGTATCCCCATTGTGTTAAGTACCACAGTGTAGGTGAAGCGTCTCTGGACATCTGTTGGAGATATCCTGATGCACAGAACTACAGGATGAACTGGACTCGTGGGCTCCGTAGCACTCTCTCTAGCTATAGTTCCTGCAGCTTTGTTCTTTCAGTGATGTCAGTTATGGCATGTTAATAGGGCGCCCTTCTCAGTTACAGGCTTCCTCCTTTCTCGTGACATTGACCCTCTCTAGCAGACACAGAATCTCCAGGATACATCCCATATGGCTCCCTCAGCTGACACCTATCTACTTCAGCTCTCCCTGCAATGCAGTCTCTCTAGGCTGACTACCACTTGGTTCGCATTCTAGCCTGTTGCTCTCTCATCAGTATCTGACACCTACAGTTCCCACCCGAGCACTCTGAGCACTGGTCCTCTATATCATCCCACATGATCTCTGCAGCCAATGGGAAGTAGTATACAACACTCCATACAGAAATACACAAAATGCAAGAAAGCATAATTTGAGCTCCTAGACTAAACTGTTTTTCTAACCGCTGTAAATGTGAATGGAAGTTTCATAAATAGTGTAGCACAACAAGCTACGTTGTTTCTGTAACTTGTGAGATGCAAAAACAGTATAGTTCACTGTGCTGCACTGTTTATATAACATTTTCTAACTTCTATCAGAGTTGAGGAAACAGTGAAGTACAGGGTGCTTGACTGTTTTCACTAAACTGATCACCTATGCATGTGGTGGTACTGGATCAGAACATATATTAACTTTCATTAAACACTTCTGCCTGGAGTTCATCTTTTTACTGGAGAAGCCACAGTGAAAAGCAGACAGGTTTCATTGACCAACACTGCAAGAGATCATCTTCTCCTTACAGGTACAAGATGCTTCTGCTCTATTACAATTTGTATCCTATTTTTATACACTATAACTTGCTTAGTAGAGATGAGCGAACGTACTCGTCCGAGCTTGATACTCGTTCGAGTATTAGCGTGTTCGAGATGCTCGTTACTCGTGACGAGTACCACGCGATGTTCGAGTTACTTTCACTTTCATCTCTGAGACGTTAGCGGGCTTTTCTGGCCAATAGAAAGACAGGGAAGGCATTACAACTTCCCCCTGCGACGTTCAAGCCCTATACCACCCCCCCTGCAGTGAGTGGCTGGCGAGATCAGGTGTCACCCGAGTATATAAGTCGGCCCCTCCCGCGGCTCACCACAGATGCGTTCTGACAGAGATCAGGGACAGTGCTGCTGGTGCCGGACTGCTATAGGGAGAGCGTTAGGAGTATTTTAGGCTTCAAGAACCCCAACGGTCCTTCTTAGGGCCACATCTAACCGTGTGCAGTAGTGTGGAGGCTGCTTTTTGCAGTGTTGCACTTTTTTTTTTTGTATATCGGCCGTGCAGAGCATTGCGCCCTGCAGTAATTATACATAGTCCAGGGCCAGTAGTGGTGGTGAGGCAGGGACAGAAGACATATTTATTGAATATAGGCAGTGGGCCTTTCCAAAAACATTTGGGGAAAAAAATCTATTTGGGCTGCCTGTGACAGTCCTCAGTGTACTGGGTCTGTGCTGGGGGTAGTTGTCCTCCTAATTCATACGCAGCCAGCTAAGTGTTACAGCAGGCTTGCGCAAATTTATTTTCTGGCTCTGTGTTGGCTGTTACATCACCGCTGTATTCCAGTCCACAGTGCAACAGTCTGCAGTTATTTTACATACTCCAGGGCCAGTAGTGGTGAGGCAGGGACAGAAGACATATTTATTGAATATAGGCAGTGGGCCTTTCCAAAAACATTTGGGAAAAAAAATCTATTTGGGCTGCCTGTGACTGTCCTCAGTGTACTGGGTCTGTGCTGGGGGTAGTTGTCCTCCTAATTTATACGCAGCCAGCTAAGTGTTACAGCAGGCTTGCGCAAAATTATTTCCTGGCTCTGTGTTGGCTGTTAAATCACCGCTGTATTCCAGTCCGCAGTGCAACAGTCTGCAGTTATTTTACATACTCCAGGGCCAGTAGTGGTGAGGCAGGGACAGAAGACATATTTATTGAATATAGGCAGTGGGCCTTTCCAAAAACATTTGGAAAAAAAATCTATTTGGGCTGCCTGTGACTGTCCTCAGTGTACTGGGTCTGTGCTGGGGGTAGTTGTCCTCCTAATTCATACGCAGCCAGCTAAGTGTTACAGCAGGCTTGCGCAAAATTATTTCCTGGCTCTGCTGTGCGTTCCGTAAGCGAAGTCAGCCTCCAACCACAGGCCAATAAGCGGCACATTTAATAACAGCGTTCTGTTTCTGCACTACTGGTAATACACCATGCTGAGGGGTAGGGGTAGGCCTAGAGGACGTGGACGCAGGCGAGGACGCAGAGGCCCAAGTCAGGGTGTGGGCACAGGCCGAGCTCCTGATCCAGGTGTATCGCAGCCGACTGCTGCGGGATTAGGAGAGAGGCACGTTTCTGGCGTCCCCACATTCATCTCACAATTAATGGGTCCACGCGGTAGACCTTTATTTGAAAATGAGCAGTGTGAGCAGGTCCTGTCGTGGATGGCAGAAAGTGCATCCAGCAATCTATCGAACACCCAGAGTTCTGCGCCGTCCACTGCTGCAACTCTAAATCCTCTGGCTGCTGCTCCTCCTTCCTCCCAGCCTCCTCACTCCATTACAATGACACATTCTGAGGAGCAGGCAGACTCCCAGGAACTGTTCCCGGGCCCCTGCCCAGAATGGGCAGCAAGGGTTCCGAATCCTCTCCCACTGGAGGAGTTTGTCGTGACCGATGCCCAACCTTTTGAAAGTTCCCGGGGTCCGGGGGATGAGGCTGGGGACTTCTGGCAACTGTCTCAAGACCTTTCAGTGGGTGAGGAGGACGATGACGATGAGACACAGTTGTCTATCAGTGAGGTAGTAGTAAGGGCAGTAAGTCCGAGGGAGGAGCGCACAGAGGATTCGGAGGAAGAGCAGCAGGACGATGAGGTGACTGACCCCACCTGGTTTGCTATGCCTACTGAGGACAGGTCTTCAGAGGGGGAGGCAAGGGCAGCAGCAGGGCAGGTTGCAAGAGGCAGTGCGGTGTCCAGGGGTAGAGGCAGGGCCAGACCGAATAATCCACCAACTGTTTCCCAAAGCGCCCCCTCGCGCCATGCCACCCTGCAGAGGCCGAGGTGCTCAAAGGTCTGGCAGTTTTTCACTGAGAGTGCAGACGACCGACGAACAGTGGTGTGCAACCTGTGTCGCACCAAGATCAGCCGGGGAGCCACCACCACCAGCCTCACCACCACCAGCATGCGCAGACATATGATGGCCAAGCACCCCACAAGGTGGGACGAAGGCCGTTCACCGCCTCTGGTTTGCATCGCTGCCTCTCCCCCTGTGCCCCAACCTGCCACTGAGATCCAACCCCCCTCTCAGGGCACAGGCACTACCGTCTCCTGGCCTGCACCCACACCCTCACCTCCGCTGTCCTCGGCCCCATCCACCAATGTCTCTCAGCACACTGTCCAGCCGTCGCTAGCGCAAGTGTTGGAGCGCAAGCGCAAGTACGCCGCCACGCACACGCACGCTCAAGCGTTAAACGTGCACATAGCCAAATTTATCAGCCTGGAGATGCTGCCGTATAGGGTTGTGGAAACGGAGGCTTTCAAAAGTATGATGGCGGCGGCGGCCCCACGCTACTCAGTTCCCAGTCGCCACTGCTTTTCCCGATGTGCCGTCCCATCCCTGCACGACCACGTCTCCCGCAACATTGTACGCGCCCTCACCAACGCGGTTACTGCCAAGGTCCACTTAACAACAGACACGTGGACAAGCACAGGCGGGCAGGGCCACTATATCTCCCTGACGGCACATTGGGTGAATTTAGTGGAGGCTGGGACAGAGTCAGAGCCTGGGACCGCTCACGTCCTACCCACCCCCAGAATTGCGGGCCCCAGCTCGGTGGTGGTATCTGTGGTGGTGTATGCTTCCTCCACTAAACCACCCTCCTCCTCCTCCGCAACCTCTGTCTCGCAATCAAGATGTGTCAGCAGCAGCACGTCGGCAGTAGTCGGTGTCGCGCGGCGTGGCAGCACAGCGGTGGGCAAGCGTCAGCAGGCCGTGCTGAAATTACTCAGCTTAGGAGATAAGAGGCAGACGGCCCACGAACTGCTGCAGGGTCTGACAGAGCAGACCGACCGCTGGCTTGCGCCGCTGAGCCTCCAACCGAGCATGGTCGTGTGTGACAACGGCCGTAACCTGGTGGCGGCTCTGCAGCTCGGCAGCCTCACGCACGTGCCATGCCTGGCCCACGTCTTTAATTTGGTGGTTCAGCGCTTTCTGAAAAGCTACCCACGCTTGTCTGATCTGCTCGGAAAGGTGCGCCGGCTCTGCGCACGTTTCCGCAAGTTCCACACGGACGCTGCCACCCTGCGCACCCTGCAACATCGGTTTCATCTGCCAGTGCACCGACTGCTGTGCGACGTGCCCACACAGTGGAACTCTACGCTCCACATGTTGGCCAGGCTCTATGAGCAGCGTAGAGCTATAGTGGAATACCAACTCCAACATGGGCGGCGCAGTGGGAGTCAGCCTCCTCAATTCTTTACAGAAGAGTGGGCCTGGTTGGCAGACATCTGCCAGGTCCTTGGAAACTTTGAGGAGTCTACCCAGATGGTGAGCGGCGATGCTGCAATCATTAGCGTCACCATTCCTCTGCTATGCCTCTTGAGAACTTCCCTGCAAAGCATAAAGGCAGCTGCTTTGCGCTCGGAAACAGAGCCGGGGGAAGACAGTATGTCGCTGGATAGTCAGAGCACCCTCCTGTCTATATCTCAGCGCGTTGAGGAGGAGGAGGAGGAGGAGGAGGAGGGGGAGGAGGATGAGGAGGAGGGGGAAGAGACAGCTTGGCCCACTGCTGAGGGTACCCATGCTGCTTGCCTGTCATCCTTTCAGCGTGTATGGCCTGAGGAGGAGGAGGAGGAGGATCCTGAAAGTGATCTTCCTAGTGAGGACAGCCATGTGTTGCGTACAGGTACCCTGGCACACATGGCTGACTTCATGTTAGGATGCCTTTCTCGTGACCCTCGCGTTACACGCATTCTGGCCACTACGGATTACTGGGTGTACACACTGCTCGACCCACGGTATAAGGAGAACCTTTCCACTCTCATACCCGAAGAGGAAAGGGGTTCGAGAGTGATGCTATACCACAGGACCCTGGCGGACAAACTGATGGTAAAATTCCCATCCGACAGCGCTAGTGGCCGAAGGCGCAGTTCAGAGGGCCAGGTAGCAGGGGAGGCGCAGAGATCAGGCAGCATGTACAGCACAGGCAGGGGAACACTCTCTAAGGCCTTTGACAGCTTTCTGGCTCCCCAGCAAGACTGTGTCACCGCTCCCCAGTCAAGGCTGAGTCGGCGGGAGCACTGTAAAAGGATGGTGAGGGAGTACGTAGCCGATCGCACGACCGTCCTCCGTGACGCCTCTGCCCCCTACAACTACTGGGTGTCGAAGCTGGACACGTGGCCTGAACTCGCGCTGTATGCCCTGGAGGTGCTTGCTTGTCGTGCGGCTAGCGTCTTGTCAGAGAGGGTGTTTAGTGCGGCTGGGGGAATCATCACAGATAAGCGTACCCGCCTGTCAACCAACAGTGCCGACAGGCTTACACTCACCAAGATAAACAAAGCCTGGATTTCCCCAGACTTCTCTTCTCCACCAGCGGACAGCAGCGATACCTAAACAATCGTACGCTGCACCCGCGGATGGAAGCATCGTTCTCTATCACCATCAAAAACGGGGACCTTTTAGCTTCATCAATCTGTGTATAATATTCCTCCTCCTCCTGCTCCTCCTCCTGAAACCTGACGTAATGACGCCGAACGGGCAATTTTTCTTAGGCCCACAAGGCTCAGTCATATAATTTTTGTAAACAATTTTTATACGTTTCAATGCTCATTAAAGCGTTGAAACTTTCACCTGAACCAATTTTTATTTTAACTGGGCTGCCTCCAGGCCTAGTTACAAATTAAGCCACATTAACCAAAGCGATTAATGGGTTTCACCTGCCCTCTTGGTTGGGCATGGGCAATTTTTCTGACGTACATTAGTACTGTTGGTACACCAATTTTTTGGGGCCCTCGCCTACAGTGTAATCCAATTAATTTTTAGCCCACCTGCATTAAAGCTGACGTTACATCAGCTGTGTTGGGCACTGCAATGGGATATATTTATGTACCGCCGGTGGGTTCCAGGGAGCCACCCATGCTGTGGGTCCACAGGGAGTTGTAACTGCATGTGTCTACTTCTAAAGAACCCCAGTCTGACTGGGGCATGCAGTGTGGGCCGAAGCCCACCTGCATTTAATCGGACGTTACCTCAGCTGTGATGGGCACTGCAATGGGATACATTTATGTACAGCCGGTGGGTTCCAGGGAGCCACCCATGCGGTGGGTGCACACAGAATTCCCATTGCGGAGTTGTACCTGCCTGTGACTATTTATAAAAAACCCGCAGTCTGACTGGGGCATGCAGACACCTTGACAGAATGAATAGTGTGTGGCACATAGGTTCCCCATTGCTATGCCCACGTGTGCAGCTCCTGATGGCGGTGGCACAGGATTATATTTCTCATTGCTTCTGTACAGCATTGTGGGCTATCGCCCCGCCCCTTTTAAAGAGGGTCGCTGTCTAGCCGTGCCAACCCTCTGCAGTGTGTGCCTGCGGTTCCTCCTCATGGCAGACGCACTTATAAATAGACATGAGGGTGGTGTGGCATGAGTGCAGCTGAAGGCTGCGCATGGACACTTTGGTGTGCGCTGTGGACACTGCGTCGTGCGGGGAGGGGGGTTTGGGCAGCATGTAACCTAGGAGAAGTGGCAGCGGAGTGTCATGCAGGCAGTGATTGTGCTTTGTTGGAGGTAGTGTGGTGCTTAGCTAAGGTATGCATTGCTAATGAGGGCTTTTCAGAAGTAAAAGTTGTTGGGAGGGGGGGGGGCCACTCTTGCCGCTATTGTGGCTTAATAGTGGGACCTGGGAACTTGAGATGCAGCCCAACATGTAGCCCCTTGCCTGCCCTATCCGTTGCTATGTCGTTCCCATCACTTTCTTGAATTGCCCAGATTTTCACAAATGAAAACCTTAGCGAGCATCGGTGATATACAAAAATGCTCGGGTCGCCCATTGACTTCAATGGGGTTCGTTACTCGAAACGAACCCTTGAGCATCGCGATAATTTCGTCCCGAGTAACGAGCACCCGAGCATTTTGGTGCTCGCTCAGCTCTATTGCTTAGTCATACCCAAGCTTTGTATCGTTTTAAAACAAAGATGTTATCAAACTCTAGAATTGGCCAGGTACTATAGAGTGATAAAATCTAGTCAGACAAGGTCTACCTCCTAGACAATAGATATGTATATGGCAGGCTCCTACAAAGATAGACAGATTGGTATCTACAAAATAGCCATAAAATATTTCCATTACATCTAGCCAGGAGGCCAGTAAATGTAAATATGAAAGTAAAGAAAAAGCAGTTGCTTATGATAAATTGGAGAAGACTACAACTAGAATTAGAAGATATTAGTGTGGATCTTGTTCACCGACGTCAGGTTGTGTCCAACTTGGAGAAGAAACAGAAGAAGTTTGATCAGTTGCTTGATGAGGAGAAAGCAATTTCTGCTAAATATGCTGATGAACGTGACTGCTAAAGCGGAAGCTTTTGAAAAAGAAAACAAAGCGCTCTCCTTGGCACACGCCCTGAAAGAGGCCATTGAAATGGAGGCAGAAGTAGAATGGCTTAACAAATAGTTGCACATGGAAAGAGGTACACATGCTGCTGCTGAAGTGCATACTGAACAGGTGACTGATGTACAAGTTGAAGTCTCCAATGTGGAACTTTAAAAGGTTACTGTTGTAATTGAGATGCAAGTGCAGGTCATGAAGACCCAGTGTAAAGTGGTGAAATGTAGGACAGCAGAAATGGTCCATGTGGAAAAAAAGTCTTTCTGTGAAAAGGAAGATGGAGTGTGCCCATGGTACCAAAATGCTGACACTTAAAAGTGAAAATTCCCAGGCTAAGAACTGTGGCCCCAGAGGGTTTGGCCTTGTGATAAGGCCTATGGGCTTTATCAGAGGTAGGAGGAAAAGTGTGGCAAGGCAGTACACAGAATGGCAGGTAGAGGGCTGTAAAACAGGCATTCTGTGTGTTAATTAGCAGCCACAGATGTATGGGTGTGTCTGGAGGTGTTAAAATCTCCAGCTGCACTGAGCACTGAAAGTGTTGGGCCTCATTCTGTGTGGCTCAATACCATGAGTCTGACAGGGAGGGACACCCCTAGACTGACAGCCTGGATGGCAATGGTGTTATGGACATTGCTATGTTATATTGAGGTGCTAGGCCAGTGTGATAAATAGGATAATCCTATATGAGGTAGTTCTTGTTCAATGCATGTGTGTACTATGACTATAGCAACAGTGCGAAGATTGTTACTTTTGATGTCTGTTATGCTACCAAAATAAATGGACTGTATCACCAATTCTGGCCTGGACATTTGTTACTGAGGTGGAACCACTCATCTAGGTGGAGGATGACGATACGATGAGCTAACAACCACCAAATTGCCATATATATATATATATATATATATATATATATATATATATATATATATATGAGTTGATATTGACATTATATACATAGCTGAACAATGCGGGTTTAGCATTTTATTTATAGTATGTGATTCTCCATATCATAAATAGAAATCAGCATTAGATACTGGCTGTACGTTTGAATACAGCAGTACTGACTAAGATTGCCGTGCGTGTAACGCTTTCCTCTCAAAAGATGGCAGATCAGGATTCCTGGTGGTGGCGGTGCAAACATGGCAACTATTTCCCTGCAGTTTGAGGGATAAAATTGTATTGGCCTCTATGTTTGCATGTGTACAAGATTGAGATTGTGAACATAGAGGCGCTACCATCTTCAAAAATGGCGGATTTAGATTCCTAGTGGCATCAGCACATGCATGTCTGAGGAATAATATGGTATTAGAATCTAGTGTTGCTGTAGAAATGAGATGGCATCATTCAGGGATGCCAGGAAGAAATGATGGAAGGTGGGATTTGACTGATTGACACTAGAGATGAGCGAGCGTACTCGGAAAAGCACTACTCGCTCAAGTAATTTGCTTTATCCGAGTATCGCTGTGCTCGTCCCTGAAGATTCGGGTGCCGGCACGGAGCGGGGAGCTGCAGGGGAGAGCGGGGAGGAACGGAGGTAAGATCTTTCTCTCCCTCTCTCCCGCCCGCTCTCCCCTGCTCCCCGCTGCGACTCACCTGTCAGCCGCAGCGGCACCCGAATCTTCAGGGACGAGCACAGCGATACTCGGATAAAGCAAATTACTTGAGCGAGTAGTGCTTTTCCGAGTACGCTCGCTCATCTCTAATTGACACCCAAAACTGCAGTGTCAAAGATATCCACCTAAATTCACTACATATAGTGAGCAGTGTAACACATATTCGCTCACTCCCATCTCCTGGCGTACTATCAGAGGGGAAGCGCTGCCATTAGGGGCTCCTGATATCTTCACAGTGGATATAACTAAAAAGGGACGTGAGTTATTCATGTTTGGCCACACTTATTTTATCTGTATCTTATCTGTTTCACGTGATTATTCAGATGCTTTGAGGTTTGCATGAGCTAATGAACACATGTGGTCTCTTGTTTAAATATAGTAAACCTATATCCATGACTAAAGATATAAAGTCAGAGCTCACCTCCACATCTGACGTCAAGATCTAAAGTTAAGATCGAAACGCGTCCTCTGTGGGCACATCCCTGCCGTAATGTATTGAGCTGTATTTAATACAGTATAGAAGTTGTTTCAGCAAGTTCAAGCTCCCTGAAATTCTTTACATCGTATATCCATGACTGCTTTAACTCTATCTTCTTGTGGTTTATGCCTTAGGGCTCTTTCACACAAGCTTATATTGCCCGCCATTTTCACGGGCCGGCCGATATACGCTACCATCTGATGCATTGGATTCCAATGCATTCGTTCAGCATATGCACTATCTTTTACGCATCAGAAAATTGGCCATCTGAACTGATGCATTACAATCAGAAGGTCACGTATATCGTGAACATGCAGCCGATATGCGTTCGTGTGAATAAGCCCTGATTCTGAGATTTTTTTGTGACAATAATTTGCTGGTACTAAATTTTGGTTGATATGTTTTGCATTTATTTATTTTAAAAATTCCAAATTTTTCTAAATGTGAAATTTTATGCTTGTAAGACAGTCACAATACACAATAGTTAATAAATAACATTTACCACATGTCTGCTTTATGCTTGCATCATTTTTTTAAACATTCTTTTATAGTGAAGGCTTCATAAGTTTAGCAATATTTCCATTTTTGAAGAATGTTGTCAAAATCTCTTTGTAGGGACGGATTTAGTTTTTTTACTTTGAGGCATCTGTTTATTAAAATCCTCCCATAAATCACGCCATTTTAAAAACTGCTTGCCTGAAAGTCTTCATAACGGCATTTAGGAAGTTTGTTTTGCAGTAATTGCAGTGAAGCAATCAAAGTGGAGGCAAGATTTTTAACTGTAAGGCTGGATTCTCACAGGGCGGATTCTCGGCGTAAATCTTGCAGTTTGGCCGTAGCGAAAAACCACAAGATTTCCGCCAGGAGAACCACTGCTGCAAAACTCGCGGCGGCTTTGAAGCGGCTCGGCCGCTCGCTGTTCCGCTGCAGCCGGCGCTTCCATAGAGGATAGCGCGGCCGCAGCAGAAAAAAAATGGACATGCTGCGGTCTGCAAATCCGCGCCGCAGCGGCGGCTTCTGCCGGCTTAGCCGCAGCGGATTTGCCGTCCAGGTGGACGAGATTTCTGAGAAATCTTGTCCACATGGCTGGCTAATCCCGGAATTAGCGGCATGGAATTTCCGCGGCAAATCCGCCCAGTGTGAACCCATCCTTAACTTTTCTTGTTAACACAACAGAAATCATCAGAAACAAAACTTAATATTTCTTACCGTTTCAACAGTTTTTATAAATAACTTGCATGTGGCCCGAGTGTGCAACAATACTCAAACATAGGCCTAAGAAATGATGATCCACTTGTGTTTTTTAACGCTGAGACATCGCTGCGTTTTTTTAACGCGATTGTCAACGAGACTTTCTAATGTTGAAAACGCATTAGATAGGCTCACCACGGAGAATCGCGGCAAATCGCAGCATGCTGCGATTTGAGTCCCGCGAGCAGAGAATCGCTATGATTCTCTGTTTGTGGACAGGGGGCTGCACTTACCATAGTAACGTTATGGAAAGCGTTCACTGCGTTACTTGCGGACAGATTATCACTGCGAGTAACGCAATGCAAGATCGCCCGTGGACAGGAGCCCTTATTAGGACTTTTTCAACACATCATTTTTAGGTTTATGAAGGTTAAGAGGCGCCAAATTATAAGAATTCTCCCCTGAAGAGATGCTATATTAGAAATTGCACACTCAAAGAATTCATTTGGCAGTGTTGTGAGCATTTTTTTTTCAATAATTGTATTTTTATTAACAGAAAATTTTTCCATACAAAAAAAAGAAAATAACATTATAACAAACAGACAAACAAACAGACGGAGGTACATTTTCATTTCCATTGCCGGATATACAGCTATCATAAACGAGTTGCTTGCAGGACAGACCTCAAGACGAAAAATAATAAAATTTTTAGTCTTGGGAGGAGGGGGGGAGAGCTATTTGTACACCTCTAGTAGGGGTTATTTGGTGTAAGGAATCATTTCCGGACCCGGACCCTGATCAGCCTGCCCATCCATATCTCCTCCATCGCACATCCTCAGCCTCAACGGACCTCAATCACAGAGGGTTAGCCACCGTATAGTCCAGCCATGTTGCCCAAAAAGACATCTGTGGGGACTTAGTGACAAAACTGCGAGAATACACTTCCTCTAAGTGAAAAGTTTGATTCACCGAGTTTCTCACCTCAAGAATAGAGGAAGCTTCTTTTGATCTCCAGTGTCTAGTGATTGACAATCCTGACGCAAGAATGATGTGCGAGGTGAGAACCGAGTAGAAAAGGGACAATTTATTGGTATTAAAAAAACAAAGGGCCAACGCCGGGTCCGGGGTGTTGTGACCATTTTGATCCCACAGGTGTTTCATGGAATTTGTTAACATAAAGCGAAGAAAATGAAAAATTCAATTTTTTTTGAGAATATGTAGGTTTAGCCCTAATTTTTTTTATTTTCATAAGGTTTGATAGAGGAAAAACCACCCTATAATTTGCTACCCAATTTTTACCAAGTAGGGAAATATCCCATATGTAAACACACGACAAAGCTAAGAGGAGAAGAGGCGCTATTGCCTTTTGGAATATGGATTTTGCTGGAATAATTTTCAGAAATGCCGTGAACTGTCTACTGCAGAACTGGATGCAGAAAATCCAGAGCATTTTACAGTACGGGCATTGTGGATGAGGCTGCATGAAATCTCATCCACATGCTGCAAAAAAAATCTACAGCGTAAATTGGTCTGTGGTTTGAATTTTTAATCTGTAGCATGTCAATTTATTATTTTCACAGCGGATTTTACCTCTTCATATTGGGAGTGTGTGTTTTGAAAGCCACGACCAAAGCCGCGTGTAATAGGCAGAACCGCACCAAAATCATCAGTGAAAAAATCAGCAATGTGCAAGGATGGTAGATAGAGAGCCAGACAGATAGCATACTAGGGGAAAATGTCTAATATAATGAAATCTGAAAATATATCAGTGATTACTTTGGCTGCAACAAAGGTCGCATGGCCAAAGACCACAGTGTAGTCCTGCAACATGGCAGCATAGTACAAGTGACTTGCGTCACGGTCACCAGTTGCCGCAATCATAACCTGCCGATCAAATTTGGATTTCTTGCAATTGGTGAATGGCAAATGTGCCAGCTTGCCAACTGCATATGCAGGCCCACAATGACCTGCATTATGGGCTTATTCAGATGGCCGTATATCGGCCAGGTTTTCACGCCTGGCCGATATACGGTGTCCCTTTCTGCAGGGGGAGGAGGCGGGCTGGGGCGGGAGCAGTGCACTGAGCTCCCCCCCATCTCCGCCCTCTCTTTGACCCTCGCCACTGCTTGCAATAGGAGGGGAGGGGGTGGAGCTAAGTTCGGCCCTTCCCATTGCAAATAGTGGCGAGGAGCAGAGAGGGGGCGGGAGCTCAGTGCACTGCTCCCCGCCTCCTCCCCCTGCAGAAAGGGACCCCGTATTTATCGGGCGTGAAAACCCAGCCGATATATGGACCTCTGAATAAGCCCTTTGTTTGTTTCTTATGTCAGGCCGATACTGCGATTTTTGGCTACACAAACCATGTCACAGGTGAAGTTGCCATACCATTATACCTATCTTCATCTCTGAGAGACTGAAGACTGAGAAGAGCATAGTATAAACTATATGAAATAGTTTTTTCTTCTTTGTACAGTGGAACTTTTTTCCTAACAAATAAATATTTTTAATGATTAACTTTTTTATATAGATGAACTTTTTATAAATTAATTTTATTTCATAAAGAAAATATTTTTTTTACAAACGTTTATTTTTTTTTTATTACAGGCAAAGCTCCATTATCTCAGCTGTGTTGATAGCAGGGCCATAGAGCTTTGATGCAGAGGTGTCGGGAGAACCTTCTTGTGCTTGCTGTCATTAGCTGTCACAGTGATCGCATGCGTAGTAACCAATCAGCGTAATTTCCAGACATTTGATCCCTGACTGTTACAAAAGGAAATCTCAATGCAAGGAGGTTAGCTCACTCCCCTCTGCAGAGCCGCAGGATCTCAGCTATCTGGTGGCATCAGGATCACAGAATTCCAATGCAGTGGGGACACCAGAATCAAAACTTTGCAGAATGCCTGTGATGAGTAATTCAGCAAATTTTCCGCTATGCGACCCAGCAATCACATGATGCCTGGTGCCCCCTGCCACAACAGAGCTGCAGGGTCCTGGCAGGCCCTGATCAGCTTTTTTCAGCCTAACATATTATGTTACCATGTCTATTAGCATGCATCAATTCACTGTCCAACGACTATTTTGTTTTGGGCTCAAAATTAGCGTATTCTTATGTATTTCCATCTGCTGAATTCAAAAATCACTATAAAAATAACCAATTAGCTCTTGCTTTGGGGGTACAGAAACGTTATTTTTTAGAGTTTACCTTTTTATTTTGTGGGAATTTTTTTTCGGGGGGGGGGGGGGGGGAGGGTAGTTGTCACACCTCTCAACTGACTTAATACAATTTCTGGTTTTAGAGTGCTTTTGAAGTGTAAAATTTGCTATATCAAAATGCCACAAAAATGTGTAAATTTAGTGAATAATTTTGTTACATTTGTGGTAAAATAACATTTTCGGCACAGAAACGCAACCTGATGCCTCTTGTGAAGACTGCCTATCATAATAAAAATGAAGAAAGTGTGGAAAAAGAAGAACCCAACAAGCCTTCCACATCCCATGACCCTGACTTTGAGGTAAAAGATGATGCACCGCACAGACTGAGTCAAGCGGAACCGAGTGATCTCATTAAGAAATTGAAAGGAGAAGGCGGAACTTCTATGGTCAAGACTACAGCAATGGAATCTTCGCCGACATGATGTCAGGGTCTCACAGTACAGAGAATGGCAGAGGGATCTGCTTCCTTTTTTTGAGAAGAAAAACAATTTGGTTGTTTGCTGAAACGTTAATGGCTTGATGAAATGTTTGAATTTGAACCATGATCCAACTGAATGGAGGCTATTCATAGACTCCTCCAAGCTTAGTTTGAAAGCTGTATTAATTCACAATACCAACTGTCCTTCTTCTATTCATGTTGGTCATGCAGTTCACATGAAGGAGAGTTATGCAAACATGACAGCCAAATATGATGAACACAAGTGGAAAATCTGTGCTGATTTAAAAGTCATCGCTGTAATACTACTGGGGTACACTAAATACTGTTGCTTTTTATGTATGTGGGACAGTAGGGATAGGAAATCACATTACATTCAAGCAGACTGGCCTGCAAGAAATCTTGACTCTACCGAGAAAAATGTCGTTACCGAGCCTTT
Organism: Eleutherodactylus coqui; assembly: GCF_035609145.1. Lineage (NCBI taxonomy): Eukaryota > Metazoa > Chordata > Amphibia > Anura > Eleutherodactylidae > Eleutherodactylus > Eleutherodactylus coqui. The sequence continues at coordinate 329,049,205 of NC_089837.1, read as the reverse complement.
CGTGGATCCAAAAGATGTTCTTCTTCCACCCCTTCATATAAAGCTGGGTTTAAGGAAAAATGTTGTCAAAGGTATGAACCAGGAAGGTTCATTAAAGTTCTTAAGAGACAAATTTCCTAGATGGAGTGATGCAAAGGTTAAGGAAGGTATTTTTATTGGGCCACAAATTCGACAACTTGTAAAGGATCCTGCGTTTGACCAAGTTTTGGAAGAAAAAGAAAAGGAAGCTTGGCAAGCCTTAAAGGGCGTTATTCATGGATTTTTAGGCAACAAAAGAAATGATAACTACACTCAGTTGGTGACCGTACATCTGGAAAAATACCATGAACTCGGGTGCAACATGTCCCTTAAAATTTTGTTACAGCCAGTAAGTTATTTGCCTTGCTCTCCACCATGGATAATTTCATTTCTGATATTATGAAAGCGTACTTTCTAGGGGCACATACTTTTCTGGGGGAGAGAGAACACACTTTATGTGGGGCACATAGTTTTTAAGAAATGAATTGTCACCAATGCGCTTTGCCTTTTATATGTAAGAATGAGTAATTTATTAATAAGTTGAGTTTGGAAGTTTGGCTAACTAACTGCACAGCCCTGGTTATAATAACCTTCACTCTTTTAGGAAAGCTTTCCATAAGGCTGGATTCACACAGGCGTATATCGGCTGGGTTTTCACGCTCGGCCAATATACGCTGCCCCTCTGATGCATTGGTTTACAATGCATCGGTGCACATAGGCATATTTCTGCAGCGTAAAAGCGCCTGGCGCGCCAAGATAGTGCATTTTGTCCAGGCGCTTTTACGCTGTCGGCGGCTGCATAGACTTCTATGGGAGTCTATGACAGCTGCTGGTGAAGGGAGGTGGGAGTGAGCTTAGCAGCATGACCGCTCCTCTCCCTGCTCCACTCCGCTTCTTGCCAGCTGTTTGCAATGGTAGGGGGTGGGACGGGGCAAAGATAAGCTCTGCCGCTCCCGTTGCTGGCTGCAACAAGGGACGGAAAGGGGGCAGGAGGTTAGCACACTAGCTCCTGCCCCGTCACGCCTCCCCCCTAGCCAAGAGATAGAGAAGAGGAGGGAAGGAGGAGACACAGTTTAGCAGGGCTAAACTGTCTCCCCCCCGCCCAACTGTCTCCCCCAGCCTAAGGAGCTTAGCTCCGCCCCTGTCCCACCCCTCCCATTGCAAACAGCTGGAGGGGAGGAGAGAGGAGGAGAAAAGTGGAGGGGAGTTTAGCAGTCATGCTACTAAACTCCCTCGCACCTCCCTTCTCAGACCGCTGTCATAGGCTCCCATAGGAATATATGCAGCGGCTGACGTATTCCGGCCAGGAAGATAGTTCCAGGACTATCTTTCCTGCCCGTCATAAAAGCGTCCAGCGCTATATTTGCCGGCTGGGTGCTTTTACGCCACAGGAATACGCCTGTGTGATATGATGCATTGGAATCCAATGCATCATATGGTAGCATATATCGTCCGGCCGTTAAAACGGTGGCCGATATACACTCATGTGAATAAGTCCTAAGATTGTGGTTTGCGTCTGTACAAATATGTGCGTACTCAGTCAAAAGTATTTGTGATGTCAGGCAGTGATGTCAGGCTCACAGGCAGAATTTGAATTCACAATAAAGGTGTTTGATGAGGTCAGGACTCAGTGCAGGCAATTCTAGTTCCTTCACACCAAACTCGTGAAACCATCCATTTATGGAACTCGCTTACTTTACAGAACCAGAAGTGCCCTGCTGATTTTTTTCCCTGTGGACATGAGGCCTTAGTGTTCAAAAAATCTTTAAGTGAAAGTGAACAATAATTATTGTTCAGTTTCAATCATTCAGTGTGAACACGGACAATGATTGAACAATAATTTGTTCCATTATCATTCCTTTCGTGCAAGCATAAAAATCATTGTTGGCTTGTTCATTAGTCATTAGGTTTAAACACCAATTGTTCAGTCGTTCTCATTCACTGCTACAGCGAGCTAAACAATTTATCTTTGTTTCTAAACTGACTGTCCGATTGAACGAGTAAACTGTGACATCATGTGCTCATTCACTCGGGCAAATAATAATCATTGTTCTGTGTAAAAGTACCTTGTAGTGTAATTTAAGACAGTACATGCTGAGCCTTGTTCAGAGACAGTTATACAACTGTTCCTGTCATATTTCCAGGTGTCACCCAATCAGGTGATTTTTTTGTATAGAGCTGCCAATACTAGACAAACTGGAACAATTGCAGTTTTTTTTCAGGTTTGAAATCTGGGAGTTTACTAATCAAATTCAGTGACTCAAGCAAAGTAATGTATTTGTATAGTATGAAACTAAGGATATGCAAACATGGGACAAGTTGTTGCTTGACTCAGTCACTGTAATTGCAACCATCCTTTTAAAATTGCAATTTGTCATGCAGATTAAGGTCATATTCAGGCGGCCGTATGGAGGTTGTAACCAAAAAAAAATCCATCTGTGTGTTGTCCAGTGTACATGGGCCCCGCACACTGCATGTGCTATTATCCTCTATGAAAACGGACGAGAATAGGACGTGGTGTTTTTTTTCCCACAAGAACTGACTGTCTGCATAGCCTCATAAGCAATTATGGGGCCATGTACTGTCTATGGAATAAACAGAGAGCACACAGCCTAAATATATAGCCATGTGAACGGACTCTAACAGAAAGAGGAAAAACAGGTATCTGCAGCCTTTTCCTGTTTAACGGCTTCTAATTTATTGGCAGAAATTGCTGGATTTACATATGATTCATGAGGATAAAAAAGACCAGCTCACTAGCCCGAAGCAACTTCTAGGTCCTAGAGCATGGATCCATCTTGATAAAACATGGGATTAACAAGGAAAGAATGCATCTCCAGTTCACAGGAACATGAGGAAAAATATCCTTTATTTGAATCACATGTCACAATCAATAAAACATCTCAAAGGCAGTGAGAAAAACGCTTATGTGTACCTTTTATACGTAAGGATGAGCGATCTCTTAATAAGTTGAATTCGGAAGTTTGGCTAACTAACTGCACAGACCTGGTTATAATAACCTTCACTCTTTTAGAAAAGCTTCCCATAAGGGCTCTTTCACACAAGCGTATATCGGCCGCGTTTTCACAGCCGGCCGATATACATTACCCATCTGATGCATTGGTTTCCAATACATTGGTTCAGATGGGTTTATTCCCGATGCGTAAAAACATCCGTCCAGCAAAGATAGGGTATACGGTGCGCATTCGGGATGGACATTTTTACATCAAACAGAAAAGATAGTTCTGGAACTATCTTCAACCAGGATACAGCAGCTGCTGCTATAAACTCCTATGGAAGCCTATGACAGCTGCTGAAAAAGGGAGGTAACCCCCCCCCCCCCCCAGCCAATGGTATCACGGGGCTGGGGCGTATATGCGCCACAGCCTCAGACGTCTGAACGGGCATTAAAACAGCTGCCTCTCGTTCGCGTGATTTTCAGCTGCACTGTGGCCGTGACACGGCCGGCTAAAAATTGTCACGCCCATGTGTGTGAAGCCTAAAATTGTGGAGTGTGTCTGTAGGAATTTGTGCAAATAAGGAAGACAGAACAATACATATGCAGCACCACCTATTGTATTGCAGCTTTCATTCAAATCAATGTCATTTGTGAGTCAGGCACTGATATCAAGCTCACAGTGAACATTTGAATTCATACTAAAGGTATTTGATGAGTTCAGGAAACACTAAACTCGTGAAACCATCTATTTATGGACAAATATATTTGTTACTCCACAGCACTCACCAATATCACCATTAGGGTTGGAGTAGTCGCAGGCCAGAGTGCATGCAAGAAGAAAAATGATCAGACTTAAGACTCAAATAAGCACTCTCCAAAGAATAGGTATCCTGGCAGCATTCAATGGTGCAAAGTTCTTAAATCCCAACGGGGATTTTCTTCATTGGCTCCACAAAGCTATGCACAAATACAGCCGCAATGTTTCGACTCTGTCCAAAAAGCCTTTGTCAAGCTACTGGTACAGATACAAAATGTGTAAAATATACATACAAGTGACATCATGGGCAGACCCCCTCCACCAAAAAACAGGCTTCCATTCAATTGTTTATTACTCACAGGTGTTGTTCAGTCCCCATCGAGTCCAGCGCCCGTCTCCATCAACGTGGCATCTGTGTAATTCCACAGTGCCCCCACATAACATAGTGCTCATAACATAGTGCACCCACGTAATGCCTCCTCACAGTGCTCTCACGTGGTTCCCCCACATGGTGCTCCCACATGGTACTCCAACATAGTGCCCCCCCCATTGTGCCTGCACATATTGCTCCCACATAGTGCCCACACACAGTGCCCCCACATAGTGCTCCCACACATAGCCCCCACACACACAGTGCCCCCACATAACACAGTGCCCCCACATAACATAGTGCTCTCACATAACATAGTGCCCCTACATAGTGCTTCCATATAATGCACCCCCACATAGTACCCTCCCACATAATGCCCCCACATGGTGCTCCCACATAGGGCCCCCACATAACGTGAATTTTTTGTAACCAGGGACGAAGGGGTCGTCAACACAGGGGGGCACTCCTGTAGGTAATTATATATCTTCTGTATGACTCATTTACAAATCACAGAGTATATTACAAAGTGCTTTGTAATGGCCATACAGAAGTGTATACATGCATTTGCCATGGCCGTAAAACCCCTTTAACTATTCAGATATTAACTGGGAAGCTGAAACCTGCAGCTTTCAAAAGGGCAACTTTCTGTCAATAAATAAAGATAATTACTTTACCCAACTTGTACAGCACACTGATAAATGTAAGGTTATGCACATGGGCAGGAGAAATACATGTCACCATTATACATTATTTCTCCTTTGACAAAGAGATTTTCCTACAACTCACTGGAACTGCCATAGGCAGAAATAATTGCAACCATTCTTAAAATGTACTCACAGAGGCAGAAAAAAGTCTAATTTCTCAAATTTAAGCCCTTCACAGTTTAGACATAGTTTAAAATGACTTCTTTTTATTGAATAACTTTTATTTAAAAAAAAAACAAAAAAACATAGAACACAAAAATAGGGCACTACAGATAACCCTCTAGATTGTCAATATATTAGCCTTAGCCAAGAGGAGAACGACTATAGCCACTCGCTTAATTTTTCATACCCTTCTAATGTCTAAGACAGGGCCATGTATTTCTATGATAGTGCGGTAGCTGTCGTTTATTTCGTAAAACTTGGATTGGGGTGGGAGCAAGTTTATTTTTGATTACGCATATCTTCCCAAAAATTTATTCCTATGATCAAGGTTTGATCAAGACTTAGATTCAGTACAAGTATCACGACAAATAGTCTTGTATCTTTTCCAGTATAGGAGGATGGAAGATCTGCGAATAACCAAGGTGTATGTCTATGAACTTGATGATAAGCATATAACTATTGTTACAGATAGAGATCAAGTCCATAAAAGCCCCTCACCTATCCTTATCGTTACACATCTAACATTATAATTAGAGATGAGCGAGCACCAAAATGCTCGGGTGCTCGTTACTCGGAACGAACTTTTCGCGATGCTCAAGGGTTCGTTTCGAATAACGAACCCCATTGAAGTCAATGGGCGACCCGAGCATTTTTGTATTTCGCCGATGCTCGCTAAGGTTTTCATGTGTGAAAATCTGGGCAATTCAACAAAGTGATGGGAACGACACAGCAACGGATAGGGCAGGCGAGGGGCTACGTGTTGGGCTGCATCTCAAGTTCACAGGTCCCACTATTAAGCCACAATAGCGGCAAGAGTGGGCCCCCCCCCCCTCCCAAAAACTTTTACTTCTGAAAAGCCCTCATTAGCATGGCATACCTTTGCTAAGCACCACACTAGCTACAACAAAGCACAATCACTGCCTGGATGACACTCCGCTGCCACTTCTCCTGGGTTACATGCTGACCAACCGCCCCCCCTCCCCCCCACAGCGCACACCAAAGTGTCCCTGCGCAGCCTTCAGCTGCCCTCATGCCACACCACCCTCATGTCTATTTAGAAGTGCGTCTGCCATGAGGAGGAACCGCAGGCACACACTGCAGAGGGGTTGGCACGGCTAGGCTGCGACCCTCTTTAAAAGGGGCGGGGCGATAGCCCACAATGCTGTACAGAAGCAATGAGAAATAGAATCCTATGCCACCGCCATCAGGAGCTGCACACGTGGGCATAGCAATGGGGAACCTATGTGCCACACACTATTCATTCTGTCAAGGTGTCTCTGCATGCCCCAGTCAGACTGGTAATATGTACCTTAACAGTAACCGCGTTGGTGGTAATGTGGTGGTGACTGCGGACCTAGTAGCGCGGTTTTATTTTGTTGGTTTTCGGAATGTGGCCAGGATTAAGTGGGCCGTGGCGGGGGGATGGTGGGGGGGCTCTCTTGTAGTGTCGGTAAAGGTGAAATTCTTGGGCTGCCACCAGACGAACCAATGCAAAGGCATTTGCCAAGAATGTTTTCCCTGTTGGAGGAGGAGGGGGATGTTTTTGAGGCACTACGTGTCCTCTCCACGTGTCCGTGGTTATATGCACCTTAACAGTAACCGCGTTGGTGGGAAATGGCCTCGCCGCCATCATGTCTTTGGGAAGCCTCTGTTTCCACACCCCAGAGACATACCATTAGCAGCGGTATAGGCAGAGCCCATAATTCGTAATATTTCAGCCGTAGCATTAGGACAGGCCCCACTAACATATCACTAGCAGCATTATAGGAGGAGCGCAGTCTTCGTTCCATGTCAGCAATAGTAGCACTCAAGACAGGCCCCAGTAACAATTCCGAAGCAGCAGTATAGCGGGAGCGCAGTCTTCGTTCCATGTCAGCAATAGTAGCACTCAAGACAGGCCCCAGTAACAATTCCGAAGCAGCAGTATAGCGGGAGCGCAGTCTTCGTTCCATGTCAGCAATAGTAGCACTCAAGACAGGCCCCAGTAACAATTCTGAAGCAGCAGTATAGTGGGAGCGCAGTCTTAGTTCCATTTCAGTAGCCTTAGTATAGCCTAGGCCCAAGTTACATTTATGTAGCTAAAGTGTAGGCCAACCCCACACACACTTCTGTACCATGAGTGCAGGCGAAGAACATACAAATTGCTATGATTACACTGTAGGTGAGGGCCCCAAAAAATTGGTGTACCAACCGTACTAATGTACCTCAGTAAAAATTGGCCATGCCCAACCAAGATGGCAGGTGAAACCCATTAATCGCTTTGGTTAATGTGGCTTAAGTGGTAACTAGGCCTGGAGGCAGCCCAGTTTAACGAAAAATTGGTTCAAGTTAAAGTTTCAACGCTTTTAAGAGCATTGAAACATATAAAAATTGTTTCGAAAAATTAGATGAGTGAGCCTTGTGGCCCTAAGAAAAATTGCCCGTTCAGCGTGATTACGTGAGGAGGAGGAGCAGGAGGAGGAATATTAGACACAGATTGATGAAGCAGAAATGTCCCCGTTTTGGATGGTGAGAGAGAACGTAGCTTCCATCCGCGGGTGCAGCCTACGTATTGCTTACGTATCGCTGCTGTCCGCTGGTGGAGAAGAGAAGTCTGGGGAAATCCAGGCTTTGTTCATCTTGATGAGTGTTAGCCTGTCAGCACTGTCGGTTGACAGGCGGGTACGCTTATCTGTGATGATTCCCCCAGCCGCACTAAACACCCTCTCCGACAAGACGCTAGCCGCAGGACAAGCAAGCACCTCCAGGGCATACAGCGCTAGTTCAGGCCACGTGTCCAGCTTCGACACCCAGTAGTTGTAGGGGGCAGAGGCGTCACCGAGGATGGTCGTGCGATCGGCTACGTACTCCCTCACCATCCTTTTACAGTGCTCCTGCCGACTCAGCCTTGACTGGGGAGCGGTGACACAGTCTTGCTGGGGAGCCATAAAGCTGGCCAGGCCCTTAACCCCTTCCCGCTCCTGGACGTACCTGGTACGTCATGGCAGCCTGGTACTTCCCACAACATGACGTACCTGGTACGTCCTGGAGATAGCACGGGATCACATAAGATCCCGCGCTATCCCGCAGCGGGAGCCGGCTGTCAGTCACAGCCGGCGTCCCGCTCCAACAGCGGGGGGACATCGGAGATGCGCACGCCGCTGTTAACGCCTTCCCTGCCGCGATCTAAGTAGATTGCGGCAGGGAAAGAGTTCACAGAGGGATCGCGATCCCTGTGTGTCTCCGGCCGGAACTCGCGATGTTATCGCGAGAGCCCGGCCTGTCACCATGGCAACAGGACGCCAGACACTGGCGTCCTGTATTGCCTGTGCCTATAATCGCTGTACAAGAGATAAGGCATGGCAGAGCAGTAGCTTTGCCATGCCTTATGACAGCGATCATAGGCACAGTGATGTAAGTCCCTCAGAGGGACTCAAATAGTATAAAAAAAAGAAAAGAAAAGTGTAAAAAAAAGAAAAATGTAAAAAAAAAATGTAAAAAACCCCTTTTTTATGCTTTTTCTAATATTAGCATAAAAAAAGGGAAAAAAAACTAAAACCCCACATATTGGGTATTGACGCGTCCGTAACGACGTGTACAAAAAGTTGAACATGCTTTTTATTTTGTACGACAAAAAGCGTAAAAAAAACCGCTAAAAAACAGAGGCAAAATGCTAATTTTTAGCATTTTGCCTCACAAAAAATGCAATAAAAGTGATCAAAAAAGCCGTACATTTCCCAAAATGGTACCAATAAAAACTACAGCTCGTCTCGCAAAAAATAAGCCCTTAAAGAGCTCCGTACATAGAAAAATAAAAAAGTTACATGACTTTGAATGCAGCTATAGAGAAAAAAAAAAGATTTCCAAAAAAAGGGGGTTTTATTGCAAAAAAGTGTAAAAACCTAAAAAAAATATAACAATTTTGGTATCGTTGTTACCGTACCGACCCGCAGAAAAAATTTAGTGTGTCATTTATGCTGCATGATTAACGCTGTAAAAAAAAAAAAATCTATGGCAGAATTGATGCGTTTTCTCTCCCTGTTATCATTAAAAAAAAAAATAAAAAAATTTACGATATTGTCTATATACCCAAAAGTGGCACCGATAAAAACTACAGATCGCCACGCAAAAACAAGCCCTTATACGGCCGCGTCCACGGAAAAATAAAAAAGTTATGGCTTTTGAAAAATGGAGATGGAAAAATACCAAAAAATCGCTTGGTCCTCAACGCCAAAATAGGCCATGTCATTAAGGGGTTAAAGACTGTTGCACTGCCTGGGCTGTACATGCTGCTCGATCTACGCACCTCCCCTGCTACCTGGCCCTCGGAACTGCGCCTTCTGCTACTACCGCTGTCGGATGGGAATTTTACCATCAGCTTGTCCGCCAGGGTCCTGTGGTATAGCAACACTCTCGAACCCCTTTCCTCTTCGGGAATGAGAGTGGGAAGGTTCTCCTTATAGCGTGGGTCGAGCAGTGTGTACACCCAGTAATCCGTAGTGGCCAGAATGCGTTGAACGCGAGGGTCACGAGAAAGGCATCCTAACATGAAGTCAGCCATGTGTGCCAGGGTACCTGTACGCAACACATGGCTGTCCGCACTAGGAAGATCACTTTCAGGATCCTCCTCCTCCTCCTCCTCCTCCTCAGGCCATATACGCTGAAACGATGACAGGCAAGCAGCATGGGTACCATCAGCAGTGGGCCAAGCTGTCTCTTCCCCCTCCTCCTCATCCTCCTCATGCTCCTCCTCCTCCTCCTGAACGCGCTGAGATATAGACAGGAGGGTGCTCTGACTATCCAGTGACATACTGTCTTCCCCCAGCTCGGTTTCCGAGCGCAAAGCGGCTGCCTTTATGGTTTGCAGGGAACTTCTCAAGATGCATAGCAGAGGAATGGTGACGCTAATGATTGCAGCATCGCCGCTCACCACCTGGGTAGACTGCTCAAAGTTTCGAAGGACCTGGCAGATGTCTGCCAACCAGGCCCACTCTTCTGAAAAGAATTGAGGAGGCTGACTCCCACTGCGCCGCCCATGTTGGAGTTGGTATTCCACTATAGCTCTACGCTGCTCATAGAGCCTAGCCAACATGTGGAGCGTAGAGTTCCACCGTGTGGGCACGTCGCACAGCAGTCGGTGCACTGGCAGATTAAAGCGATGTTGCAGGGTGCGCAGGGTGGCAGCGTCCGTGTGGGACTTGCGGAAATGTGCGCAGAGCCGGCGCACCTTTACGAGCAGGTCTGACAAGCGTGGGTAGCTTTTCAGAAAGCGCTGAACCACCAAATTAAAGACGTGGGCCAGGCATGGCACGTGCGTGAGGCTGCCGAGCTGCAGAGCCGCCACCAGGTTACGGCTGTTGTCACACACGACCATGCCCGGTTGGAGGCTCAGCGGCGCAAGCCAACGGTCGGTCTGCTCTGTCAGACCCTGCAGCAGTTCGTGGGCCGTGTGCCTCCTATCTCCTAAGCTGAGTAGTTTCAGCACGGCCTGCTGACGCTTGCCCACCGCTGTGCTGCCACGCCGCGCGACACCGACTGCTGGCGACGTCCTGCTGCTGCTGACACATCTAGATTGCGAGACAGAGGTTGAGGAGGAGGAGGAGGGTGCTTTAGTGGAAGAAGCATACACTGCCGAACATACCACCACCGAGCTGGGGCCCGCAATTCTGGGGGTGGGTAGGACGTGAGCGGTCCCAGGCTCTGACTCTGTCCCAGCCTCCACTAAATTCACCCAATGTGCCGTCAGGGAGATGTAGTGGCCCTGGCCGCCTGTGCTTGTCCACGTGTCCGTAGTTAAGTGGACCTTGCCACTAACCGCATTGGTGAGGGCGCGTACAATGTTGCGGGAGACGTGGTCGTGCAGGGCTGGGACGGCACATCGGGAAAAGTAGTGGCGACTGGGAACTGAGTAGCGCAGGGCCGCCGCCGCCATCATAGCTTTGAAGGACTCCGTTTCCACAACCCTATACGGCAGCATCTCAAGGCTGATAAATTTGGCTATGTGGACGGTTAACGATTGAGCGTGCGGGTGCGTGGCGGCGTACTTGCGCTTGCGCTCCAACAGTTGCGCTAGCGACGGCTGGACGGTGCGGTGCGAGACATTGCTGGATTGGGCCGAGGACAGCGGAGGTGAGGGTGTGGGTGCAGGCCATGAGACGGTCGTGCCTGTGTCCTGAGAGGGGGGTTGTATCTCAGTGGCAGGTTGGGGCACAGGGGGAGAGGCAGCGGTGCAAACCGGAGGCGGTGAACGGCCTTCGTCCCACCTTGTGGGGTGCTTGGCCATCATATGTCTGTGCATGCTGGTGGTGGTCAGGCTGTTGGTGGTGGCTCCCCGGCTGATCTTGGCGCGACAAAGGTTGCACACCACTGTTCGTCGGTCGCCAGGCGTCTCTGTGAAAAACTGCCAGACCTTAGAGCACCTCGGCCTCTGCAGGGTGGCATGGCGCGAGGGGGCGCTTTGGGAAACACTTGGTGGATTATTCGGTCTGGCCCTGCCTCTACCCCTGGCCACCGCACTGCCTCTTGCAACCTGCCCTGCTGCTGCCCGTGCCTCCCCCTCTGAAGACCTGTCCTGTGTAGGCGTTGCACACCAGATGGGGTCAGTCACCTCATCGTCCTGCTGCTCTTCCTCCGAATCCTCTGTGCGCTGCTCCCTCGAACTTACTGCCCTTACTACTACCTCACTGCAAGACAACTGTGTCTCATCGTCATCGTCCTCCTCACCCACTGAAAGGTCTTGAGACAGTTGCCGGAAGTCCCCAGCCTCATCCCCCGGACCCCGGGAACTTTCCAATGGTTGGGCATCAGTGACGATAAACTCCTCTGGTGGGAGAGGAACCACTGCTGCTCAATCTGAGCAGGGGCCCGAGAAAAGTTCCTGGGAGTGTTCCCGCTCCTGAGCATGTGTCATTGTAGTGGAGTGAGGAGGCTGGGAGGAAGGAGGAGCAGCAGACAGAGGATTCGGATTTGCAGCACTGGACGGCGCAGAACTGTGGGTGGATGATAGCTTGCTCGAAGCACTTTCTGCCATCCAGGACAGGACCTGCTCACACTGCTCATTTTCTAATAAAGGTCTCCCGCGTGGACCCATTAATTGGGCGATGAATGTGGGGACGCCAGAAACGTGCCTCTCTCCTAATCGCGCAGCAGTCGGCTGCGACACACCTGGATCAGGAGCTCGGCCTGTGCCCACACCCTCACTTGGCCCTCCACGTCCTCGGCCGCGTCCACGTCCTCTAGGCCTACCCCTACCCCTCAGCATGCTTTATTACCAGTGATTTGATTTCCCAGGCAGGAAATAAATTGGCGCAAGCCTGCAGGCCAAATATAATTTTTTCGCTTTTTTGCAAAGGGAAGGCCCTACTGCGTATATTCAATGAACAATAACTTTTATAACTGTGGTGTGGCCCTGAAAAAGTGTCACACAACTTTAGTGTAGCAGAGTTATTAACTCTGGCAGAGCAGGTATTTGCCAGTCAGGAAAGACAATGGCGCAAGCCTGCAGTAAACCGTAGCTGGTTGCGTTTGATTTTTGTACGTTCTCCACGCAGCACACACATACACGGAGACCTTAGGACTGACACAGGCAGGCCAAATATAATTTTTTCGCTTTTTTGCAAAGGGAGGGCCCCACTGCGGATATTCAATGAACAATACGTTTAATAACTGTGGTGTGGCCCTGAAAAAGTGTCACACAACTTTAGTGTAGCAGAGTTATTAACTCTGGCAGAGCAGGTATTTGCCAGTCAGGAAAGACAATGGCGCAAGCCTGCAGTAAACCGTAGCTGGTTGCGTCTGATTTTTGTACGTTCTCCACGCAGCACACACGTACACGGAGACCTTAGGACTGACACAGGCAGGCCAAATATAATTTTTTCGCTTTTTTGCAAAGGGAGGGCCCCACTGCGGATATTCAATGAACAATACGTTTAATAACTGTGGTGTGGCCCTGAAAAAGTGTCACACAACTTTAGTGTAGCAGAGTTATTAACTCAGGCAGAGCAGGTATTTGCCAGTCAGGAAAGACAATGGCGCAAGCCTGCAGTAAACCGTAGCTGGTTGCGTTTGATTTTTGTACATTCTCCACGCAGCACACACGTACACGGAGACCTTAGGACTGACACAGGCAGGCCAAATATAATTTTTTCGCTTTTTTGCAAAGGGAGGGCCCCACTGCGGATATTCAATGAACAATACGTTTAATAACTGTGGTGTGGCCCTGAAAAAGTGTCACACAACTTTAGTGTAGCAGAGTTATTAACTCTGGCAGAGCAGGTATTTGCCAGTCAGGAAAGACAATGGCGCAAGCCTGCAGTAAACCGTAGCTGGTTGCGTTTGATTTTTGTACGTTCTCCACGCAGCACACACGTACACGGAGACCTTAGGTCTGACACAGGCAGGCCAAATATAATTTTTTCGCTTTTTTGCAAAGGGAGGGCCCCACTGCGGATATTCAATGAACAATACGTTTAATAACTGTGGTGTGGCCCTGAAAAAGTGTCACACAACTTTAGTGTAGCAGAGTTATTAACTCAGGCAGAGCAGGTATTTGCCAGTCAGGAAAGACAATGGCGCAAGCCTGCAGTAAACCGTAGCTGGTTGCGTTTGATTTTTGTACGTTCTCCACGCAGCACACACGTACACGGAGACCTTAGGACTGACACAGGCAGGCCAAATATAATTTTTTCGCTTTTTTGCAAAGGGAGGGCCCCACTGCGGATATTCAATGAACAATAACTGTGTTGTGGCCCTGCCTACACAATTCTGTCCCTGTAGTATCAATGGAGGGTGCAATGCTCTGCACAGACGATTTTTTGGAAAAAAAAAATATGCAACACTGCTAACAGCAGCCAGCACAGTACTGCACATGGTTAAATTTGGCCCTAGAAAGGACTGTTGAGGTTCTTGAAGGCTACACTCACTCCTAACACTCTCCCTGCCTAAGCACCACTTCTGTCCCTAATACCGGGTGCAATGCTCTGCACTGCCGATTTTGAGAAAAAAAAAAAAAATTTTTACACTGCTAACAGCAGCCTGCACACACGTAGATGTGGCCCTAAGAAGGACTGTTGGGGTTCTTGAAGCCTACACTCACTACAAACACTCTCCCTACAGCAACTCCAATAGAACAGCACTTTCCCTCACTAACTCACATGGCATCTGAGGCGAGCCGCGGGAGGGGCCGACTTTTATACTCGGGTGACATCTGATCGCCCCAGCCACTCACAGCGGGGGGGTGGTATAGGGCTTGAACGTCACAGGGGGAAGTTGTAATGCCTTCCCTGTCTTTCAATTGGCCAGAAAAGCGCGCTAACGTCTCAGAGAGGAAACTGAAAGTAACCAGAACACCGCGTGGTACTCGTTACGAGTAACGAGCATCCCGAACACCCTAATATTCGCACGAATATCAAGCTCGGACAAGTACGTTCGCTCATCTCTAATTATAATCTCCAATTTTTATATTTTTCATATCTGTTTGAATCTCGCGTTTCGCGTCGAGATTTAATGAGATTCAAACAGATATGAAAAATATAAAAATTGGAGATTATAATGTTAGATGTGTAACGATAAGGATAGGTGAGGGGCTTTTATGGACTTGATCTCTATCTGTAACAATAGTTATATGCTTATCATCAAGTTCATAGACATACACCTTGGTAATTCGCAGATCTTCCATCCTCCTATACTGGAAAAGATACAAGACTATTTGTCGTGATACTTGTACTGAATCTAAGTCTTGATCAAACCTTGATCATAGGAATAAATTTTTGGGAAGATATGCGTAATCAAAAATAAACTTGCTCCCACCCCAATCCAAGTTTTACGAAATAAACGACAGCTACCGCACTATCATAGAAATACATGGCCCTGTCTTAGACATTAGAAGGGTATGAAAAATTAAGCGAGTGGCTATAGTCGTTCTCCTCTTGGCTAAGGCTAATATATTGACAATCTAGAGGGTTATCTGTAGTGCCCTATTTTTGTGTTCTATGTTTTTTTTTTAATAAAAGTTATTCGATAAAAAGAAGTCATTTTAAACTATGTCTAAACTGTGAAGGGCAACCATTCTTAAAAGGTTTGTCCGAGATCAAGACAAAATTGGAAGCCGGGGTTCTGGAGCAGCAGGGGATCTAATGGGTAAGCATTGCTTTTATTATTTTATATAATCTTTCACCACTGCCCCACTGTGCCTTCATCACAGACAACCCCTTTAAGCTAGCGTGTCATGGTACGACTGTATCGAAACCTATAGAATGACCTCGCCTTGACTTAGATTTGGCATTGTTCCTAAAGGTGTCTTTTATACAAGCGGTTGGATGATTGTTTGTTTACTGGGTTGTGCTTTATGAACAATTGTTAGCAGTATATAGCTTACTGGACCCTATTATAAAGAATCTTAAAATGGATATTAGATGTACAGTTTAAGGTGATTTCAGTTACATAATAGTTTTACAAATGCGTGAATCTTTCATATGTTTACAGGCTGGCATTGTATTTTAGATTCAATGTCAGGTGTAAAAATTAAGATTGACTATAATCTTTTTGCTATATTGGCGATACGCACTTCAATGTTTATATACATGAAAAAGTCCCGTATTATAAATGTATATTCACTTTTGGTATATCAGAAAATAATAAGTCCACAGTGAGGCATACAAGTAACTCTTTGTGGTAGTTAAGCTTCAGTTGGTAGAGCCTGACAAGATGAGTTTGTTAGCATATTACATACAGAGCCTATATATTGTATTCGACCCTTTGGACTTTGTCTTGCTAGATTGTCTTGCTGGATTGTAACAACACACATGGCCTTTTTTTACAATGATCTAAGCAAAAAAGACTCATGTACATGGCTGTATACAGGATCTGAATTACATGGATCCTTAATATGTAATTTGCCTTTATATCCTGCTGTGGACCTATGTTGTAATTCTAATTATATAGGCTCAAGGAAGTGTTTTCTTTAAGGATTCTATATGAGTCTGAGGGTGCGTTCACACGAGCGTAGGCGTATTTACGTTCGCACGAGCGCAGCGTATAATCGCCGGAAAGAACGTTTTTCGCCGATCACGACCAGAGCTAGAAAGCGTATTTTCGTTTGTTCCTACTTTTCAAACGGTCTTTTCGGCCATCGAATATTCGCCGGCACGTATTTCGGTCGCGTATGTCCGTTTTTCCGCGGGTTGCCGTTTTTATGCGCCGTAAAATCGCCCATGTGAACGAATACATTCAAAACCATTGCCTCAGATGGTCACGTATATACGTTTGGTCGCAAAAATGCGCCGTTTATGCGCTCGTGTGAACGCACCCTTAAGCCCTATTTTCACGCAATAATGACCCAGTAGAACAAGACTTGACCAAGTTATCTACATTTGTTACAATTATATTAATCTCCAGATAATTTCATGCATAATTATTTGGCCAGGTTCATATTTTGTGTTTTGTCTAGGTTTTTCCACTATGCATCCTGAACAAAAAACTTTAACTTCAAGCTTTTGCTCCTTTCAATGTCAAAAATGCATACATAGATATTCAAATGCTAATTAGCCCTCTCAAAAACAACACATGAACAAACAATTGAAGGATCACTGAACATCCCCCCAAAACTGAAAATATACAAAGAATATTAGTCAGGTACTCCACCAACAGCCATATTGAAACTTGGACATACAGGTTTCCATGACTGAGATGGGAGAGACTGTGCATACAACTGTTGCCTAATGTGGCTTTTTGGGGACAAAGGGCAGGCCATTGTTGAAAAAAAAAAACATATAACAGCCATTTGTCAAACAGTGCCTGAAAACCTCTGGAATCAAATGAAAAAGGGCATACCAGAAATTGAGATTTCTGACCATCAAAATGCACTGTGGTGTAAGTCGACTACCAAGAACACACCTGTTCCACAATAAACATGACGGTTTGGAAGCTTAATAATGTAGGGACGTTTTCTCTTGTCTGGAAGGCTCACAGAGTATTATTAAAGGGGTTGTCTCGCGGCAGCAAGTGGGGTTATACACTTCTGTATGGCCATATTAATGCACTTTGTAATATACATCGTGCATTAAATATGAGCCATACAGAAGTTAGTCACTTACCTGCTCCGTTGCTAGCGTCCCGCTTGCGCAGTCCGTGCTTCTGGCTGGTGAATGGGGCCGCTCGTGCCAGAGAGCTGGTCACCGTGTCGTCATCGTAGCTCCGCCCCGTCACGTGTGCCGATTCCAGCCAATCAGGAGGCTGGAATCGGCAATGGAACGCACAGAGCCCATGGTGCACCATGGGAGTAGACCAGCGGTGCACCATGGGAGAAAACCGCAGTGCATCCCTGGGAAAGGACCGGCAGCCATCTTAGGGAGAAGATTTTTATAACTCCATATTTCGTCGGATCGGTGAGTAGCAAGCGGTTTAAAAACCACTTTAAATTGCTATTTTATGCCAGGGGGGTGACAGGGGGAATGGGGTAATGTAAAATTTTGATGTTTGCCGCGAGACAACCCCTTTAATGTACAATAGAGGTCAATCCTGAAGGAAAGTTTTATTTTCCTGCAAGACAATAACTCCAAACATGAAGCCAAAGCCACAGAGGACATGCTTAAAAATGGCATTCATGTCTTAAAGGGGTTGTCCGGCCAGAAACATTGCATGTCATTACTTCTGTTTGCCCATTCCCATGCACTTTGTAATATACATTGTGCATGGAAAATGAAGCAAACAGAAGTTTTGGACTTACCTGAAGGGGTGCCCCCCCCCCCCCTGTGTTGCTCCTCCGTCGTCCCTGGTTACGATAAGAATCTTCTCTTCTTCTTGTCGGGGCCGCAGCAGCTCTTGTCGGCACGGGAACGAGCCTCTTCTCATCCGCGCATGCGCAGTTCTTCTCTCTGCAACCGGGACCGATATACGATCTCCTTGTGTGCAGGGGGGGAGGATGGAAGAGCGAGGAGCAGAAATTGAGCTTCCGCCCCCTCTCTGCCTCCTCTCCGCCCCTCTGTACTATTTTCAACGAGGAGAGGCGGGACATGGGCGGGCTAATGCGTGCGCCTTAGCCCCGCCCCCATTGTGTTCTGGACGGGAGTCAGAGTCACATGCAAATGAAGCTGATAATAGATAATAGACATTGTCTATTAAAAAATCCCTTTAAAAATCCCTTCTGGGGGTGATTGATTAGTTGAATGGATAGACTTCAAAAGGTGGATTTGCTAACACTTTCAATCCAGTGATGCCTAGCTGAAAGTATGTTTCAGTGTGTAAACAACGCTCATCTTAAGGAGGTCTTAAGAAGATAAAGCTGTATTTACTCTTATTGTAAAAAAAAAACACATAGAAGGAGTTGTCGGAATCAAACTTCATATGTATTATTTTTATGTTGATTAAAGGCCCATTTACATGGAGCGATGATCGCTCAAAAATTGCTAAAAAGCGATCGTTTAAGCGATAATCGTAGCATCTAAACGTGCGGCGATCATGCACTTTTTGTGCACTGCTAGCTGATCGTTAAATTCAGTCCAACCCTAAAATCAACCTTTAGCCTTATCAACAGTTCTCCGCAGGTAGTGCTGATAGCATTGTTGCATGCAATGGCCCCCCAGACCATCACACAAGCAGTGGGGGCAATGTAACGATCATCAGCAAAGACAGGATTGAGGAGCTCGCATCTAGGTCTTCAGACATGAGCACAGCTGTCGTGAGTGCGCAAACTAACTCAGGATTCATCACTGAAGGCAAACTAGTTCTACTCCTAGCAGTCTCATTGTTCATGGCACCACTATATCTTAAGGCGATGGTGGGTGGGTATCAAAGCCAGTACACGTAATGTGCACTATGAAACCAAATGTCCTTCTGCCACATACCTGGAAATGGTTCCAACTAACACAGGGCCCTGTAACAATGATGCCACCTGTCTCAGGATGGCAGACAATGAAACGGAGCTGCTCATGCTTGTCGGATGATTAGATGATCCTCTTTACTGGTAGTCTTTTCAGGGTGTCCTGAGCCTGGTTGCCTTATTTGTGTGCCCTAATGCAACCACTGGTCCCAACACCTTTCACCAGTCTGGTCAGAAGAGCCCAGGAGGCAGGCGATTTGTAAATACGACCATCCATCTTTTTGCATTCCAATAATACGCCCCTCTCAAACTCTGTTAACCTGGCAAAATCTCTTCAATTGCACCATAGAGGTGTCTAGTGGTCAACAAGCTCTACACAAGCAGAAAAAGAGGTCCAATACATACAAGTAGCCTTTGACCCTTTTTATAGGGCAAGGGTGGGCCGTTTTAGGGTCTCAGGTGGCAAGACTGTTCATCTAATCACCCCACAACTCTAATCATTGGTATATCTGCCTGAGATGTAACTGCATGCAGAGTTTTGCATCAAAACGACAACAACTTCTAGGCGCTTAATTTGTTCCTGCCAAAGAGTGTATATATAGATTTATAATTACTGAGCTCTCGGACTAAACATATAAAAGATGAAAGCATTACATCAGTTGCATCTTATATAACAGGCATAAGGAAACTATTAATTATTTCCCAAGGACAAGGAGTCTTTGAACTACATTAACCTAAATCATAAACAGTTTTTTTCTGCATTACATAGGCCGGTCTCACAAGGATGGGTTGGATTCTGCATGCAGGAGCCCACAGCAGAATCCGGCTGGCGTCCGTGCGGAAATGTTTAAATCTGTATTGAGCATGAATCTGGCAGCTCGCCATTGGACATGCGCAGTACAGATTTTTCAAATATTTTTTCTTCCTGCACTTTTGCTAGGCGATGATGTGGGTACCTGCGACCTATCCGCAATGTCAATTTCGGATTTCAATGGAAGTCATCAGTGCTGAATCCGCACAAGAATAGAGCATGCTGCGATATTATTTCCGCAAGCGAAAATCAGAATCGCTGTACGCTCATGTGAGTGGACATGCAAATGCTCTGTTCTTGTTAATGGACACAGAATACCACAGATCATCCACGTGGGTGACAATCGTGGATTCCGCAATCCAAATTCAGTCATGTGAGACTGGCCTTACTGTACATGAATTCTTGCTGCCAGTCTTCCTGCTCTGATATTTTGTATTACTTTTAAGCAATACAATCCTCCATGAAACTGATGCTATGGCTTCTGCACCTGCCATAAAGGAAATTATGCTCAAAATGTACAAGACATCAATGATAATAATAACAATTCTCTTATTCGTTGTCTTTTTCCAGGTTCCATTATAATCTAGCCACATACAATGCACAATATTTATTTAGATTAAATATCTGTTTTGTGCTTTCATCCTATTCAGTATCATTGGGACCCTGTAATCTGATGTAGGCCTTATCTGTTGACTACATGTATGGTAAACTAGCAAAGCCACAGCCTGAGCTTGCTAGTTACAGAGCAGAGTTATAGTCCAGATGTGTACAGTTATCACATTTGTATCATTTCATTCAGCATGGATAAAGGTTATTCTGCAAATATAATAATTTTTGGCCTTGTGCACACAGCAGTCATTCCACGAAGCCTAAACAGTGGTACACAAAACCCCTATGGTTCTGTGCTATGGAGCTGTAAACACTCTGGGGCTTTTTTAATAATGCTGTCTAAAAGTTAGACAGTGCATACTTAAAGGAGATGTCCCGCGCCGAAACGGGTTTTTTTTTAAACCCCCCCCCCCCGTTCGGCGCGAGACAACCCCGATGCAGGGGTTAAAAAAACCACCCGCACAGCGCTTACCTGAATCCCGGCGGTCCGGCGTCTTCATACTCACCTGCTGAAGATGGCCGCCGGGATCCTCTGTCTTCATGGACCGCAGGGCTTCTGTGCGGTCCATTGCCGATTCCAGCCTCCTGATTGGCTGGAATCGGCACGTGACGGGGCGGAGCTACACGGAGCTACACGGAGCCCCATAGAGAAGAGGAGAAGACCCGGACTGCGCAAGCGCGGCTAATTTGGCCATCGGAGGGCGAAAATTAGTCGGCACCATGGAGACGAGGACGCTAGCAACGGAGCAGGTAAGTATAAAACTTTTTATAACTTCTGTATGGCTCATAATTAATGCACAATGTACATTACAAAGTGCATTATTATGGCCATACAGAAGTGTATAGACCCACTTGCTGCCTCGGGACATCTCCTTTAAGGCCCATTTAGACACAACGACAATCGCTCAAAAATCGCTCAAAGACGTCTTTTGAGTGATTCTCGTTCTTTCTAAATGCAGGGACAGCATGCAGTTTTCGTGCACGAGTTGCTGATTGCTCAATTCTAGCAAGCTGTTATCAGCAGAGCAGGCTGTTATAATCCGGCTGCGCTGATAAGATTCTCTGTGCCTGTGTTCTGCTGTGAATTCAGAGCGGGGACACTAGCAGTCAGAGTGGAGAAGAATACAGCTATTGGTTTATGCAAAACAGCTGTATTGTTCTATTAGTGGCCGCAGCTGTGTCCCGCTCTGCCTGCATAGCTCTATAGTAGCTAATTAGCTATTATAAAGTATGCAAAGATGATCGCTCAAAACTGTCACTCAAACTATCGTTTGAGTGGGTTTTGAGCGATTATCTTTACGTGTAAATGGGGTCTTAGTCTATACAGTCTTAAAATGCGCCATATATATATATATAACTGAATGATAAACCTGTTACATCACCACAACACTATAAACTAATGGCCCATTTACACGTAATGATTACCACTAGAGATGAGCGAGCACGCTCGGATAAGTCAGTTACTCGAGCGAGCATCGCTCTTCTCGAGTAACTGCATTCTTGTCCGAGAAGGCTCGAGGGGGCGGCAGGGGTGAGCGAGGGGCAGCTGGGGGTAGCAGGGGAGAGAGAGATCTCTCTCACTCTCTCCCCCGCTACCCCCTGCTATTCCCCACCGCCCCCTTGAGCCTGCTCGGACAAGAATGCAGTTACTCGAGAAGAGAGATGCTCGCTCGAGTAACTGACTTCTCCGAATGTCCTTGCTCATCTCTAATTACCACTCAAAACCCATTCAAGCAAACAAATTTAAGCGATAATCGTGCAGTGTAAATGCACAAATAATTGCTCACTATTCATTTGCAAGTCGTTATCGCTGACTGTCAGTCAGTATAAAAACCATCATTGAATCGCTGGCTTTTCATTCCATGTAAATGCTCCCTGCTCAGCGCTTCACATAGAAGATCAAATTTCTGAACAAAATTATAAACCTTTCTCCTGATTGTTGAATTAGAGCTTAAAGATTGGCATAATCTCTGGCTGTCATGGTTTGGCAGGATTAATTTTATAAGGTTTTCAGACTATCCCTTGGGATATACCTAAACAATATTTTGAGAAGCTCAGAAAAACAATTACTAGATTTTATAGCGAACCTCTTCACCACATCTCAGTTATATTGATACAATCTAAAACACAAGGGGGAGTAGGTCTGCCTAAGGCTGGGTTCACACAGGGCGGATTTGCTGCGGTTTTGTTGTTGCAGTTTTGCCGCAGAAGAACTGCTTCTGCGGCAAAACCGCTTCAAAGGTTAATTTTGGCTTGCGCGTTTTTTTCGCAGCACTTTTTTACTTTTTGCAGCGGATTTTGGTGCAGATTTTGCTGCGTCTATAGAGGTCTATGGAAAAGACAGAAGAATGGACATGCTGCATCTTTGAAAACTGCGCAGCACTGCGGCTGTGCAGAAAAAAAATCCGTCCTGTGAGAACAGCTTTTTGCCAAAACTCATTTGTGCTGCATTGCACTGCAAATGCAGCGGTTTTGCCGCAGTGCGGATATGCAACGGCAAACCGCGGCAAAACCGCAGCAAATCCGCCCTGTGTGAACCCAGCCTAACCTCTACCTGTATCATAAAATCACCATCTGCAGTTATGTCCTGGATCTTTTCAACCACACCACAACAAAATTTGGGGTAGCAATAGAACAGATGTTGAACACCTTCCAAATTCAGGGAACTTTCTAGATTCCTCACAAGGTACATTGGGAGAAATTGTAAGCTTCCTTACAAGTCCTTTTATTGACTCCATTACATATATGGAGGAGAATTGATGGACAGGGTTGATGAATAACTATGACTGGTTCCCTAAAACCCTCAGTTCCCAGCTACATTGTCACACACTCACTTGTTATTTCTTCCGATTGTGATGCTTTTCTGGGTTCGAGATGTGATGGGACCACTAGATCTAAGAGGCAGGAGACTCAAGTATTCTAACATCCTGGTTACAATATTTTTCATTTGAAGTTACACTTCTTTCTAATTAGATTGCAGAGTGTACTCCCTTTGAGAGGCTATGTCTTTTCTCAGAGAGTTCTGCACATGTGGTTTCGTAGGTCTATGGATTATTGCTGAATAGACAGATGACGGAATTTGGTCTTGGTTGGATTACGATATGGGAAGGAGCATTGGGTTGATTATTTTCTGGGAAACTCTGGACCAAATCAGCAGGTTACAAGGTTAGAACCTAACTACAAAATAATAGGAATAAGACCCCTGCTTAAATACATAAAATATTCCCGTCAATACCAGATATATGTTCAAAATGCTCTACAGCAACTGGCTCGATGCTGTACATATGGTGGGAATGTCCACTTATATCACCTCTATGGCAAGACATCTCTAGATCTACAATTTACATCACCCCAGAGATTGCACTCTTATCCATGTTTCCAGGCTCAGTTTCTATAGGCCCTTCTACACACAACAATTATCTCTCAAAATTCGTTCAAAAGAGTGAAAGTAAATGCTAATCGTTCAGCGTGAAAGGAAACTATAGCTCACTTTTCGTTAGCGGTTGTTTAAGCTGATTTTTCTGTCAGTTTAAACAACCTTGTTAGCTCTCGCCAGCTTGCAGGCTTCTTGTGCTGTTCTGAAAGCTCCCCGCACAGCCCTTCCCATAGGAAGCCCACAAGTTGCCAGCAGGACTTTCAGTTTGAAATCACTGCATGAGCGCTAACTACCTCAGCAGTGACGTCAGCGCTCATGCAGTCGCTGAAACGACTGTCGACTCGTGTAAAAGTGCCTTAAAGGGGTTGTCCCGCGCCGAAACGGGTTTTGTTTTTTTTCAACCCCCCCCCCCCCCCGTTCGGCACGAGACAACCCCGAAGCAGGAGTTAAAAAAGAACACCGCACAGCGCTTACCTGAATCCCCGCGCTCCGGTGACTTCTTACTTACCTGCTGAAGATGGCCGCCGGGATCTTCTCCCTCGGTGAACCGCAGGGCTTCTGTGCGGTCCATTGCCGATTCCAGCCTCTTGATTGGCTGGAATCGGCACGTGATGGGGCGGAGCTACCAGGAGCCGGTCTCCGGCACGAGCGGCCCCATTCAGAAAACAAGAAGACCGGACTGCGCAAGCGCGTCTAATCCGGCGATTAGACGCTGAAAATTAGACAGCTCCATGTAAACGAAGTGCATTAATATGGCCATACAGAAGTGTATAGACCCACTTGCTTTCGCGGGACAACCCCTTTAAGTTCAAAAAAGGCCTTTTGCATCACCTCATAATTCCTATGCGCCAAATCATTCCCAAATATTTGAATCAAAGCATTGCTATTATCAGAATAGCAAGGGTGGAGGCCTTGGGTTATCTAAAATACATGGAAAAACTCTGACGTTCAGACCTTGATGTGGATTGGGGGACGGGGAGTGTGGGGTTCTCTCTACTTGGACTATATGGATAGACTTTAGAGGCTTACCCTCTTTCTCTGATTGGATATTAAATGGTTCCATATCATAATAAGAACCATACTCTTTTTTCTTCTATTTTTTTTCTATCCTTCTGTTCCTAATTTATATGTCTACTTTTTCTTCACTCCCGCCTTCTTATTTTCAGTAGTTTGGTTTTTCATGGTTTGATTCATGTGTTATGGCCAGGTGTCATCCCCATCACTAGAAAATTAACATGATGCCTAATTAGGTTATTCCCTTTAGGAAATGACCTTTACATTTCTTGATTGGTTACATTCCAGACTTAAACGAACTTTACGTTGACATCTGCCCATGTTATTGGACAATAATATAATATGGAAGCCAGTACTGTTGCTAAAACAGAAGAGACGATGTCATAATTATGTACAATTTATTATTTTATTGAATCCTACATATATGTTTAATTTGTACATAACAACGCTTCCAATAAAAACGTTTCGAACAATAAGTTGTAGCGGGAATGTATGTGGCTGGATAATGGATTGATGTAATGAAATATGCTTGTTTAAATAGAAGCTGCATGATAAGCATAATTTACATTACTTGAAAGCTATAACATGCATTCAGGATTGATTTATTAAAATGATTCACTCAGGTCATCTTCATAAAAGGTCAGTTCTAGCACTTACCAGTAAGTGGTTCATAAGTTAAACCTTTAGGTTTGCATGTTTTCAAATAAAAAGCCATTTACACGCCATGATTGTCGCACAGAATTCATTCAAACGAAAATGCACGATAATCGTTGTGTCTAAATGCAAACCCATTGTGCACTATTTGTTTACTTTTCATTTGTCGCTCAGCATAAACCAGCATAAAATCATCACTGGTTCATTCACTTCTTGCTGCGTCTAGATGCTTTCCGCTCAGTGTTTCACAATGTGAAGAGTTGAGCGAGAAGTCAATGAGAGGTAAGTGATACTCAGTGTTAATTTGCCTGTCTGAGGCCTCATGTCCATGGGCGGATCGGATTCCGCAGGCTGATTTCCCCAGAGGGAGACCTGCGTAAACTATTTGTCGGAGATCGAGGATGTAATGGTTTTTCCACGCAGATGTACGTGGATGCACTGTGGATCATCCACATCGAGAAAAATCCACAACCCCACCTCCCTAATTGATTTTAACCTTCAAATCTGCAGTACATTCATTGTACTTGCGGATGCACTGTGGATCGTCCATTGACTTCTATTGAACCCGTCTGCATGGAATCCGTACTGAGATTTGTTTCCTGCACAAAACAGTCCGCAAATCAAATCCACATGCTTAAAACGAATTGCGGGTGGCAATGCTTCCCTATGGGCACTTTAAAACGCGGGTTACGTGCGGATAACGCAAATCAAATCCGCCCATGGACATTGGGCCTAAATGTTCTGCACGAGCGCGAAAAGCTAGTGGTGACGTCACCCTCTTGTTCAGATTATTCAGCAGACAGTCGTCCCGTGTTGCTGTCTGTCATAAGTTTGCCTGCCTTGACACATTCAATCCTTTCAAACCCACTTACCCCATGTTATTATGTTTTCATTTAAAGATTTTGGGGACATAAGAACTGACGAAAGTAGCTAAAACCTGTGTAATTACACTTCTTGAAAACAGGTAAGGATATATCATCTCATCGCTGTTTACTAATAGTTATATTGTATTGAATACTTTATTGAGTATTAAATGGGGTTATACCACTAAAAATCTTGTTTATGTTTGCATCCAGTTCATAGTTCTAAGTATTTTTGTATTCACACTCATTAAAAAATATATTTCTGCCCCCAGATATTTCAGGGTTGATCACCTACGGTTTCTCCTCTCTGTCCACCTAAGTAATTATTTCAAGGTGGTCACACATTTTCTGTCTTGCTTCTCTCCAGTAATGCTGTCTCCCTAACTACTAACATCAAAGAAGATGCAGCAACTTCAGAGGCAGCCTCTCACCACACCAGGGATCCCTCCACATACCCAGTGCAGAAGAGAGGGAAGGACTGAGCATGCTTGACCACCTTGGAACAATTATATCTACGTTATGTGATATAATGCTATCAGACAAAATGCTTCTGCCTCCACTTATTCGCTAATCAGAACCCTACTCCCTCACCACCACCCCCCCCCCCCCAAAAAAAACCCACTCTGAAATACTGCTAATTCTTATTAGGTGGGAAGATGGACTAACAGCTCACTGAAAGATTAGATTACAAGGTCACAGAATCCCAGTGAGAGAGAAACTGAAAGTCACAGAGAGTAAAACACTATTAGCTGTAGCACCCTATGTCACAGCTACTGGGATCACATCGACACTGCTCAGTACTTCTCTATAAATGTCTTCCATGCCGCTGCTGCTGCTGCTTCTCTATATGTGAGAGATAAAGATAGGGGAGCAAAATCTCCTCTTCTTTATTTGTGCTGTGTATGGGGAACATCATAGCAGCTAGTCTCCACCTAGCTCAGGGAAATCTGAGAATTCCAGATGCAGTCTGCAGATGGGAAAACTAGTAAAAATAAAAGTGCACAAGTCATATAATGGCTAGATATAGTGTTGTTCATCATGTGCACACATGGCAGTTTATTCTGAAAAGTCATTTGAAAGTGAAGGTATGCTTTAACCATTTGCGTATTTGCTTACTGAACTATTTTATTGTAACTATCAGATACAACTTTTCCTGTTATCTTCTCTCACATTCTCACAAACACACACCTGTACACAGCACAACTCAGCAATCCACACGTGTGTGATACTTACACGTAGGAAGCTGCAAAATAAGAATTTAAAAGAGTGGCAGTTCATATTCCTTAATTGGGCTTGTGGACTATAGTTGTTTTCACGAGACAAATTCTTTGATGATCAGGCCTCAGTGGGTTCATCATGACTCAGCAATTGCTGCTGCCAGAGGTGAAACTTTAAGCTCCTGGGCCCCTGTGTAAAATCTGTAACAGACCTTCCCGTCACTTTTATGTGCCACTTACAATATTGGTGTCTTTCTATGTGGTCAAAGAACTTTTGCATCCTCCCATATACAAGGGCAGGGTGCTATTGCTACCTCTGTGCCCCCCTATGGTTACCTTCTATTTATAATCTAGGGTCTGTTCTTGAAAATACTCTGTCTGATCTCTGCAGTGGTTCAGTCAGTAGTTTTCAGTGAAGTGCAAAGACATTACTGTAAATTTCTCTACCATTTTCTCTTTGACTTTACTGTACACAGGTTGCCATACATGTGCTCCAACACCTTAGTCCTATCTGGCTATGTTTTTATCTCCCATACCAACCTGTGCCAGTTTTAACTCTAGGGGAACATTTAGAGGGTCATGACCTGCATAGCCTCCACACTTTAGTCCAACAGTTCCTTGCAGGAGTCCCTGGTGAATACTGGAGGATTGCTTTGTGTGGCTGGATATTTAAAGGGGTTTTCTGAGTTTTAGGTATGTTTCAGAAACCATCTTTTCTGTGCCCTACTTAGGAGAATAAAAATATTTAAAGGGGTTGTCTCGAGGAAGCAGTCAATTTTTTTTTTGCCCAGTCCCCCTTATTAAGCATACATTACTAATCACCCATGTAAATGACTTTTCTAGCCGGTTTCTACTTACAGTTCCAGCGTTTCAGCAACAAAAAGTTTCCCCAAGATGGCCGCCGGCTCTTTTCCCGTCGCTTGCTGTAGCCCGATGTGCGCGCTCCCGAGACGCTACCAGCTGTGTCTCCCTGACAACCAGACGCCCCGCAGCCGCTGACCGGACCCACCGTGGCCGCCGACCACGGCACACGCTCTTGGGCCACAGTCACCCACCGCCAGGCAGCAGGTAACCGGCGCTAGGCCCCGGCTCCCCCGCGCTAGGCCCCGGCTCCCCCGCGCTAGGCCCCGGCTCCCCAGCGCTAGGCCCCGGGGCCCAGCGGTAGGCTCCGGGGCCACAGCGGTAGGCCCCGGGGCCCAGCGGTAGGCTCCGGGGCCACAGCGGTAGGCTCCGGGGCCACAGCGGTAGGCCCCGGGGCCCAGCGGTAGGCTCCGGGGCCACAGCAGCAGTCCGTCACTCGTCACCCCCGTCAGTCCGTCACCCATCACTTACCTGGGCGGCTGGGCGGCACGGCTGGGCTGGGCGGCACGGCTGGGCGGCTCTGCTGGGCGGCAGGGCGGCACGGCTGGGCGGCTCAAGTTTCTGCACCTTCCTCCAGCGCGCTCCCGAGAAGCCACAGCTCGTCTGCGCATGCGCAGAAGAGCTGTAGTGGCGAGCACACTGAAGCGGCTCATGCTCAGAGCAGAAGACCGGACTGCGCAAGCGCGTCTAAAAAAGCAAGCCGCCAGCGAAATTAGACGGAACCATGGAGACGAGGACGCTAGCAACGGAGCAGGTAAGTGAATAACTTCTGTATGGCTCATATTTAATGCACGATGTATATTACAAAGTGCATTAATATGGCCATACAGAAGTGTATAACATCACTTGATTTCGCGAGACAACCCCTTTAATATATACTTAGAGTCTCGAAAAAGATGTCTTCAACTTTCATAGTGAAGAAAGTAGGAACAACACTACAGGCTTTGTTTGATACAAGTAAGGCCTCCTTCCCACGAACGGATTTCCGCCGCGTAATTCGCGGCGAAAATCCGCTGCGTTGCCCGCAGCTATTAGGTTCTATTGAACCTAATAGCACAATGCTCACGATGCGTAATTCCAGCGCGGAATTACGCACCGCGATTTCTCCCGTCCTCACCCGCAGCATGCTCTATTTTCTGCGGGTGAGGACGGGCTGTACGCACTGACGGCTTCCATTGCAGTCAATGGAAGCCGTCTGTTCACGCTATCTCCCGCTGTAACCAGCGGGAGATAGCGTGAAAAAACGCTTTCCCGCCCACCGCCGCTCGTCATATGACGCCAAATGACGCGGCCGGCCGCGTCACGTGACACGGCCGGCCGTGCACGTGACACGGCCGGTGACGCGGCGGTGGTGGGCGGTGACGGGCGGTGACGCGGCGGTGGTGGGCGGGGAAGCGATTTCACGCTATCTCCCGCAGGTAAGTATAGGGGCTCTGGGGGGCGCCGTGACGGGCTTCACTGCGTAATATTACGCGGCGGACCCCGTCACGCTCGTGGGAAGGAGGCCTAAAGGGTATCTTTATTGAATAAAAAAAAATGTCATGCATGTTGTAGCAAAATTTTTGTCAGAATGTCCTTTTTTAGACTACGATGATACATCAGAGACACAATTTAACAAGTATAATACAATAAAATAATATACAAAATCAGGTTTCATAAAGTATGTTGTCTAACCTATGTACAGAAATAAATGAAAACTAATATATCTATAGATGAGCGAGCACACTCGGAGCCTCGCTCTTCTCGAGTAACTGCATTCTTATCTGAGCGTGTTTGGGGGGCGACGGGGGAGAGAGTGAGAGATCTCTCTCCCCCGCTAATCCCCGCTGCCCCCCCCCCCCCCGCCCCCCGAGCACGTTTGGACAAGAAGAGCGAGGCTCGGTCATGTAACTGGCTTATCCGAGCGTGCTCGCTCATCTCTAAACATATCAAATTTGACTGAATGCATTAGATCTTGCCATATCACAGTAGCAATAAACATCTATAGCACCATGCGTATATTATTCAGACAGGAAAAATACGACATACCTGAATTCTGAATAAGGTCAGAGCAATGGGAAAGCAGGAAAGAAATAGGATCCTGAGGTTAAAGTACTGGTAGAAAACAAATATGTTTCAAGGTAAAGGATAGATGAAAAAAAACCAATGAATGAGGAGTAGAACGCTGATAACCAAAAAAAGCAGCAAAAGTTCAAGAGGCAACCATACCCACCTCCATGACATGAGAAGGATAATTTAACTATGTAGTCCTATATCGAGGAAGAGAAGCAAGTATGTTGGAAAGACATTCTTTCCAAAATGTTGCTAAAACACAAATTGTATATTTGAAACCCTTGTGAAACGGAATAAAGATAAAAAAACATTTTACTTGCATCAGTCTGTGGTGATCTTCCTACTTTCTTAACCCCTTAGTGACAAAGTCTGTTTGTGCCTTAATGGACAACTAATTTTTCAGTTTATTTCATTATCGCATTCCAGGAGCCATAACTTTTTATTTTTTGGTTGACAAAGCCATAGGAGGGCTTGTTTTTTTGCGGGACAAGTTGTATTTTTTTAATGGCATCATTTTTGGTTCATAAAATGCATTGTCTAAGTTCTAATAATTTTTTTTTTAGGGGGGCTGGGGAAAATAAGAAATTCTGCTGTATTGTTGTCTAAATTTCATTTTTACGATGTTCAGTGTGCAAAATAAATAATATGATAATATTATTCTCTGAGTCAGCACGATTCTGGCGATACCAAATTTATACAGTTTTTTATGTTCTGCTATTTTTGTAAACAAAAAACACTTTTTTAAATATATTTGCTTTTGCGTCGCTGCATTCCAAGAGACATAGCATTTTTATTTTTCCATCGAGGTGCTGTATGAGGGCTATTTTTCTTGTAACTTTTTCACATTGTTTGTTTATCACTGCTTTCAAAAAACATTTTTTTTGGTCAATGGTGCTGTGAAAGGGTTTTGATTTTTGCAGGATGAGCTTAACTTTTGAATGGCACTATGCATTCAGCGGCGTTTAAGTAGTACGCTCATTATATAATATTAATACAGGCGGACTACTTAGCAGCTCTGCTCAATGCACTGCATCAGCAGCTTCCATTACTGACACCGGGGAAACGACAGGCGAGGTAAGTATAAAACTTATATCCCTGGACTCAGTGGATCACCTACTTTTAGCCCATAAGTTTCGCTAATAGGGCTCAAAGTAGCTGACAGAGTCTCTTTAAAACTCAAAAAAATGATAAAATTGTTGTTTTTTTAATTGTACCCAGAAAATGTTATTAAAAGTTAATCAATAAGATAAATGTACTCCAGAATGGAAGTGCTAGATCTCCTGTCTACGGGCGTAGCAATATCCCGCAGCAGATCTTCGCCACGGGAGCCGCCTCTGGGGACCAGGAGAAGGCTGACAGCTCTCCGCGCTGAGCCTATCTAACATATAGGCTCACCACTGAGAATCGCGGCAAGTCGCAGCATGCTGCGATTTAAATCCCGTGAGCGGAGAATCGCTATGATTCTCCGCTCGTGGACAGTGGGGCTGCGCTTTCCATAGTAGTCTATGGAAAGCGTTCACTGCGTTTCCAGCATCCGAAAAACGCAGTGAAAAATCACCTGTGGACAGGAGGCCTTAGACAATACAACTCATTCTTCAAAAAACAAGCACTCACACTGCTACATTTGTGGGAAAAAAAAACATTATGGCTCTCAGAAGGGGGTGACGCAAGAAATAAAAATAGGGGTTCCTGTGGTTCATGAATCCAGAACATATAATGTATGTGGCATATCTATAAAGACCAACATTGCACAGAATAATTACTTCTACTTACTGAACTACTTTTATAATCGCTTTATCTGCTTTACACCACCTTTCTGTAGACTGTACAAGGAGAGGCTACAAAGATATTGCAAAACAAACAACAGCTTATATTAATCCTGCTAGCATTCAGCATGATGTAACAGGAATCAAGGTGGCATGAGCATAAGGACTGGAGATTCAAATTAAATCTGGTTATCTGAAAACAAAGTACTGCATGCAGCGGCAACATCCAGGTGAGCAGGATTTATTTCCCCATGAAGGAGGTATTATTGATTGCTAGTAAAATGCACTATAAGGCTAACTTCACACGGGCGAGCACGATATGGGGCCGTGATATTGCGCTCCCCACCATGTGAATTCCCTATGGATGCGAGGCGTTTTCATGTCAAAACAGACTCGCATCACTTTGGGGAAGAAGCAATCCTCCTGCCGTGGCTATCAGCTGCAACAGAGGATCGTGGAGTTTCTCCCATTGATTTCAATGGGAGATCTTGCGATGCTGCCGCCGGACCCATTGAAAGCAATGGGTGCTGTGATGCGAGAGCACGCAGCAAGACAGAACATGCTGAGATTTGTTTCCTGCATAGTATCGCATTATGCTGCCATGCAGGAAAACATGGCTCATGTGTATGACCCAATTCAAAAGAATGGGGTTCATATTTGTGGGTCTCGCACAGCATAAATCTTGTGCAATTTTCTCACCCGTGTGAAGACAGCCTAAGGGCGAGCACCCACTGGCGTTTTTTTACCTGCGTTTTGCGTTTTGCGTTTTGCGTTTTTCCTGCACAGGCATAGAGATAACATGTGTTCCTGTCCACTGGCGTTTTTTTTGCGTTGCGTTTGCGTTTTTAACATAGGAACTGTCAGTTGCATATATGTCCTTATTTTTCTCCATGGAAATTAATGGCAAAGCCGCGAAAACGCCGCGAAAACGCCGCGAAAAACGCGGGACACGCGGCGAAAACGCTGCGTTTTTTTTCCGCGGGAAACGCAAACGCCAGTGGGTGCTCGCCCTAAAGGTAGTTTCACATGGAGCGTAAAAATATGCCACAAATAAATCCGCCGCAAAATCCAAATATCTTCTATGCAGATTTTGGTGTGGATTTGCCACTGAATTGCTGTGAATTACGCACTTTGTGTTGAGTAGAATATGAAATATTTTCTGCAGAAAATAGCCTGCGTATTACATGGGGATTTTGCAGCATTTTGACTCTATCCTAATTCTTCATTCACCCAGTTTATTGGTGTTCTCCAGCTTGTAAAAAACATTATAAATTTCTTGCATTTTTTGTGCCCTTTTTTTATACACACGTGTGCTTTTTTCAGGTGTTTTTAGAAAAAAGGCATGAATAAAACCCACTATACATAGAGTATGTTGTGTTTTGAAAAAAAAAATTGTCCCAATAAACGCACTAAAAGTGAGGAAAACAACACAAAAAATTAATTGTTTGCAGTGAATTTCATATTTTTTTATTGACCTACTGCTAATATCTAGCACAGTGTTTGTTTGGTTTTTTTTGTTGCAAAAACCCTGTTTAATTTCCAAAAGAGCTCATGCCCACGAGCGTTGCAGGATACCCCCGCAGATTTACGGTGCAGGAGTACTGCGATGAAAAACAAAAAAGTGCCCGGAGACCTCCCACGGCGTAAATCCGCGGCAAATAGAACATGTCCCGATTTATTTCCCTCCGCGGAAATCCGCGGTAGAATTCCGCACGTGAGCATTGGCAGTCAGAAAGCTATTAGGTTCAATAGAACCTAATAGTTGCGGAATTTACGCGCAAATTTCTGTTGCGGGAAACGCGGTAAAATCCGTCCGTGGACATTCACCTAAAAACACTATGCGTCAAACTACTCTAAAAGGTTGCTGATTGAGCAATCATGGTTATCTGCAATATGGTACTAGGGGCTGCTGATAAGTCTTTGGCTTTACCCAGAAAGAAACGAGATAGGAAGATGAATCTTTACATTTATTCCACATACTCTCCACTGATGTCAACACACTTCTTACATCGGTATTCCAAGTTCTGTAAGCCTTGCAAAAAGAAGGATTTTGGTTGTGCCTCAAAACAGTCATCCGTAGCAGCCATGGCATCAGAAATGGTGTGAAATTTGGTACCCTTGAGGTGTTTCTTTAGGTGTGGAAACAGATGATAGTTGGAGGGTGAATAAGCCTAGCTTCACCAGTTTTGCCGTGGTCGCTTGTGCAGTGTGAGGGGAGGCGTGGTCTTGCAGGAACAAGATTCCTTTGGACAGCTTACTGCACCTTTTGACCTTCAGAGCTGCCTTTAATTGGTCCAAACGTGCAATGTAATAGCTTGCATTGATGGCGGAACCATTTTGAAGGTAGTCCACTAGCAACACGCCCTCCTTACCCCATAACACAGACGCCATAACCTTAGTGGCTGATTTTTGCACCCTGGACTTCTTTGGGCGAGGAGAACCACTGTGCCTTCACTCTTTTGACTGCTCCTTGGTTTCAGGGTCATGCAAATAAATCCAGGTCTCATCCATAGTGACCAGTCGATCCAGGAAGTTCTTATCAGTTCGGAAACGCTGACAAATGAACTGGGAATTTTTCACTCGCATGCTTTTCTGATCTGTTGTCAAACATTTGGGGACCCACTTTGCAGATAGCTTCTTCATGTTCAAATGTTCATGGATAATGACACAAACACGTTCACGAGAAATCCCCATGATGTCTGCTATTCCTTTAGCTGAAATTTGCTGATTCTCCAGTATAAGGTTGTGCACAGCATCAACGATCTCCGGAACAACAACCTGTCTGAGTCGTCCAGGACGTTCCTCATCATTGGTGCTGAAGTGCCCCGTTTTAAATTTGGCAACCCAGTTCTTAACCGTAGAATATGAAGGGCATTGATCCCCCAATGTCTGCGACATATCACCATGAATATCCTTCGCGGACTTTCCTTGCAGAAACAAGAATTTTATCACTCCTCTGCTCTCATTTGCTTTGAATATCACCTTAGACTCTGCCATTTTGTTTTTCCGTGTGCCTGGATCACGGTTGCCATAAGCTACAAACACAAAATTTTGAAAACATATATTAGACGCATAAGGCTTTCATGTGATGTAACATTCATTACAATAGAAACAAAAAAGGAACACAAAGCCAAAGACTTATCAGCACTTAAAGCACCCCCTCGTATATGGCCTCCTTGGATGAAATTCTTTTTTCCTGTAAAGAACTGTGAATCTTAACATTTATTTTCATTTTTTCTTCTTTTCTGACAGGTGGCGAGGGAGGGGGGTGATAATGTGGTTTCTGAGTTTCTTCGTAACCGTTTTGCAATGTGTGGTTTGCCTAATAAAAAAGAGATGTGCTTTAAAGACATCATTGCCACATGGTACAAGACATGAATTACGTATGGTGGCTGCACACAAAGTGTTTTCCCAGGCTTATTGGTGGTGAAAGAACTCTGCCACCAGATGTTAGCTGTAGGTCAATAGGGTAAGATCAACACGCTGAAAACACACAGCTTAGTTTTGTTTTTTAACCCCTTAGTGATGAAGCCTGTTTGTGCCTTAGTGACGGAGCCAAATTTTGGAAATCTGACATGTGTCACTCAACCTAGCATAACTCCGTAAAGGTTTTGCATATCCAAGTGATTCTTCACATATTGTACTTCATTTAGATAGTAAAAATAGACCGATATAATTTGTGTATATTTATTAAAAGTGCCAATATTGGAAAAACTTTGAAAAAAATTAAAAAATTTTCACATTTTCAACTGTAATATCTCAAATATGTGCAAACATACTGTACAAATTTTTAATAGGATATATATTTCCATCTGTTTACTTTATTCTGGGCACACATTTGCAAAACTTTTGTGTTTTTTTTAACCATTTAGATGACGCACAAATTTAACATTACTTTTCAGCATTTTGAGGAACACTTTGTTTTCTTACAGCAAGCCAAGTTTTCAAAGGCTCATGAGTGTCAGAATGATAGATACCCCCCTAAATGACCCCATTTTAAAAACTACACCCCTTAATGTATCCACTGAGGCGTGTCATGAGTATTTTGACCCCACAGTTTTTTTCAGGAATTAATTTAATTTAGAGGAGAAAAAATAAAATTTCATATTTTTGCAAATATGTCATTTTAAAGACATATTTTTTTCCTATAGTGCAGATGAAAATGAGGATTGACACCCCAAAATGGATACCCCTGTTTCTCCCTTGTTCAGAAATATACCCATTGTGGCCCTAATCTTATGTCTGGATGCACAATGGTGCCCAAAACGAAAAGAGTAGTCAGAGTCTTTCAGAACATTGATTTTGCTTGAAGGCGTTTTAGGCCCCATAGCACACTTGTAGAGCTCTTGAGTGGCCAAAACCACAGAAAACCCCCACAAATTACCCTTTTTTAAAAACTAGACCCGTTATCGAATTTATCTAGGGGTGTACTGCATATTTTGACCCCACCATTTTTGAATGAATTCAAGCAAAGCAAAAGGAAAAACTTGCGATTTTCGTTTTTTGGGCAATTCTGTCATTTTAAAAACAGCTTTTTTTGTACAGCACACATATGAATGAAGACTTGCACCCCAAAATGGATACCCCTGTTTGTCCTGTGTTCAGAGACATACCCATTGTGGCCCTAATCTTATGTCTGGATACACAACAGGGCCCAAAATGAAAGGAGTAGTCGGTGGTTTTCAGAACAGAAATTTAGCATGAAGGTGATTTAGGCCCCATTGCCCACTTGTAGAGCCCTTGAGTGGCCAAAATGACAGAGAACCCCAACAAATGATCCCATTTTGAAAACTATACCCCTTAACTAATTCATCTAGGGGTGCACTGTGTATTTTTACCCTACAATTTTTTAATAAATCTAAGCAAAGCAGTAGACAAAAATTACAATTTTCATTTTTTTGTATCGCAGTTGTATCAATTTAAAAACAGTTTTTTT
The DNA here is from genome assembly GCF_035609145.1 of Eleutherodactylus coqui. NCBI lineage: Eukaryota > Metazoa > Chordata > Amphibia > Anura > Eleutherodactylidae > Eleutherodactylus > Eleutherodactylus coqui. Next base: position 329,012,281 of record NC_089837.1, on the reverse strand, counting down.
GGTACAGCACACAAATGAATGAAGACTTTCACTCCAAAATGGATACCCCTGTTTGTCCCGTGTTTAGAAACATACTCCTTGTGGCCCTAATCTACTTACAGGACACATGGCAAAGCCTATAATGGAAGGAGCACCCGTTGGATTTTAGGGTACAACGGAATAAATTCCAGGCCCCATTGCCCACTTGTAGAGCCATTGAGCATCCAAAATGATAAAGAACCCCCTCAAATGACCCCATTTTGAAAACTATATCCCTTAACGAATTAATCTAGGGGTGTACTGCGTATTTTGTCCCCACAGTATTTGAATGAATCTAAGCAAAGCAGAAGGAAAAAATTACGATTTTCATTTTTTTGTCAATTTTGTCAATTTAAAAACGTAATGGAGGGAACACCCGTTGGATTTCAGGGCACAACTGAATAAATCCCAGGCCCCATTGCTCACTTGTACGGAATAAAAATTGACATGTTAAAAAATTTCCCCCGGCGCCCTTTTCGGCGTTCCCCAAATCTTAGATAAAAGTAATAATGTGAACTGTGTGGTATTTCCAAAGACAGGGGTAATTGCGGAGGCTGGTTGGGATGGGTACATGGGGCAATAAAATGGGGTATCCACCCTCCTCTCATGCTTTTTGGGGGGTATTTTTTTACCTCAGTGGCGGGTATGGGGTGTAAAAAGTGGCGCTCTATGAGGCTTTGTAAGCTTTTTGCAGTGCGGCGGTCTCACACAGAAGGCGCTCAACAAGCTGCTCCTGGAACTTCAGGAAGGCGAGCGTTCCCAGGGGCTTCTTGTAAATTACGTATTACAGGTAGCGATCTGAATAATGCCGGGCTCACGCAGCCGTAGGTGGAATCCGCTTGTGGAGGCCCGCAGCAGATCCCAGCTGTGAGCCCGGCTGTGACCCTATGTACGGCCGCGTAATGTACTGCGCATAACTGTGTACTCACACAGGTGGTCATGCACAGTACACCTTTTTTTTTTGTATTTCCCGCACCGTCGCTTAGCGATGACGCGGGTACCCGCAGCCCGTATACAATGTAGTTGCGTATGGGCTGCGGGTATATCCACGACCATGGAGCACAATAGGCTCTATGCTGCGGATAGCCGCGGTAAAATAGAACCTACTGTGTTCTCTTTTCTGCTAGTGGATTACGCAATTCCATGGTCGCATGTGCAGAATACGGGAAATTCATGGAGGAGGATCGCGCCGGGGTGCAAATACGGGGGCCTCCGGTAAAAAGTTTCATCTCCTCTCACCGATCGCATCGGTGAGGGGAGATGAAGCTTCACCTTTTTTTTACTTTTACGTGATCGCCATTATCCATTGGATAACGGTGAACACGTGATCAGGAACCGCTCACCGCGACCCCCCGTCAAACCTTCAGGCTCTCGGCTATGTTTTGTAGCCAGGAGCAGGGAGATTTAAAATTACCCTGGCAATCCACGGCTTTTGCGCATGCGTCTGCCATTTTGGCAATGGACGCGTGCGCAGAAGCTGGGGTAAGGTCCGCGGATGAATCCGGGGGCCTTAGGTACATCATTTCATCCTCCCTCACGGATATGATACGTGGGGGGCAATGAAACGTAAGCTTTTTAAAAATCTTTTTACTTTTTAAAACTTTTTTTTTTACTTTCTACATTCTTTTCTTTACTTTTAATAATCACTGTTATCCATAGGATAACAGTGATCACATCCTGGGTGACATCCCTCTGCTCCTGGCTATACATGGTAGCCAGGAGCAGAGGGATTTTGAATCTCCCGGGGCTCGAGCCCCTCTGTGCACGTGCCCGATGTTAATCATGCGCAGAAGGGGACTTCGGGTCCTGGAAGACCAGGACATCGCGGAGGACCCGAGGTGAGTATTTTCATCTCCCCTCATGGATCGGATCCATGAGGGGAGGTGACACTGGCACTTTTTAAAAACTTTTAAAACTTTTTCGCGATCGCCGCTATCCACCAGATAGCGGCGATCGCGGGCCCGGGGACAGCTCACCGCAGTCCCCGGTGACTTCTCCTGGTTCCCGGCTACCTTCTGGAGCCGTAAGCCAGGAGATTTTTAATTTGCCAGGGCTCTTGGCCTTCTGCGCATGCGCGTGATGTCATGCGTCTTGCGCGCATGCGCAGAAGAGCGGTGACGGGTCCCGGAGGACCAGTGCACCGCGGGACACCTCCACCAAGGCGGGTAAGTAATCTCAGCGGCCCTGATGTATCTGATCCATTGGGGCAGCTGAATATCTAATTTTTTAAAAACTTTTTTCCACTTTATTGCGATCGGCGCCGATCGCATTGTCGGGGGGGGGGCATCTCCGCAGCCCAGGGTGACAGCTCCATGCTGTTGGCTACCTGCGGGCACCGACAGCATGGAGCTGTCACGTCCTTAGCTAAGAGGGCATTAATCCAAAGAGGATGTATGTTTTTACGGCCTCTAGGATTAAAGCCCACTAAGTGAGGACGTAAAAAGGCAATGGGGCTGTCACTAAGTGGAGAAATCCTTAGGCTGGGTTCACATGGTGCGTAATTGCTGCAGAATTTCCACGCCTTTTTATCCTGGGATTAGCCAGCAAAGTGGACGAGATTTGCAAAAATCTGGTCCACAAGCTGCAGCCAATCTGTTGCGGTCAAGCCACACTGAAATTGACATGCTGCGCGGAATTCAAAGCTTCCCTATGGGGAGAGATGGCCGCAGCGGAACACAGGTGGCGAAACCGCTCCAAAATATGCGGCGAAAGGCCGCGGGTTTTGAAGCTGCATTTCTCCCGTGGAAATCTAAAGGTATATCCGTGGTCATTCCACGAGATTTCCGCGGGATTTCAGTCCTGTGTGACCCCAGCCTTAGAGTCACACGTGACAGATACGCTGCATATTTTAGGGCTGTATGAACATAATGCCCTTGCACTTTATTTATTTTTCTGTTTATAAAGCTTTCTTTAATCAATTGGTTTGATCCTCTCTACATTTAATTAATGTCCAGGAGCTTTCTTGCGAGCGTGCAGTTATGCACTCTACTGCTTAGTGGTTTCTTATTATTTGCTGTACTATTTATTGTATGACAATCAATATTTACAGTGCCTTACAAAAGTATTCACTCCCCTTGGTGTCTTTCCTGTTTTGTTGCATTACAACCTGGAATTAAAATGAATTTTTGGGGGGGTTTGTACGATTTGATTTATACAACACGCTGACCACTTTGAGGGTGTCAAATATTTTTTTTATGCAACCCAAACCATAATTAAGACAAAACGATAACTTTAATGTTTAGTTACCCCCTGAAAGTCCGTACTTTCTATAGTCACCTTCAGTTACAATTACAGCTGCAAGTCTCTTGGGGTATGTCCCTATTAGCTTAGCACATCTAGACCAGTGTTTCCTAACCTTTTCAGCCTTGGGGCGCCCCTGTGAAAACTTTTTTACCTCACGGCACCCCTACCAAAAGGGTGTGCGGTTATGGGGTGTGGCTAGGGTGTGGCTTATTACGACATATGATTTTTACCTCCATCGATATAAAAAGGACAGGGCTGTTTAAAAAAAACACACAGAGAGGAACGCTGGAGCGCTGGGTGGGCTATTGATATACATTATATTTAGAATTAACATGTTGTGGAATTAAATCCCGCAACTCATGTCAATATCCACATGCGTTTTGTAAAAAAAAACCCAGAGAGGAACGCTGCATGGGCTATTGATATATATTATATTTGAAATTAATATGCTGCGGAATTAAATCCCACACCATATATCAATATCCGTACGGGTTTGTGCAGATTTTTTCCACAGCGCGTGGATGAGATTTTCAAAATCTCATCCACTTTGCTGCTACAGCTACTGTAAATTCCACAGCAAATGTAGTAATAGTGAGCCCTATATTGGTGGCCCTAGTAGTAATAGCATCCCCTATATTGGCCCCAGTTGTAACAGAGTCTCCTATATTGGCCCCAGTAGTAATAGTGACCCCTATTGCGGTCCCAGTAATAATAATGGCCCCTACAGTGGCCTCAGTAGTAATGGGGACCCCAACAGTAGTTCCAGTTGTAATAGCATCCCCTATACTGGCCCCAGTAGTAATAGTGACCCCACAGTGACCCCAGTAATAATAATACCCCACAGTAGCCCCAGTAGTAATATTAATCCCACAGTGGCTCCAGTAATAATAATAACCTAACAGTAGCCCCAGTAGTAATATTAACCTCACAGTGGCCCCAGTAATATTAACCCCACAGTAGCCTCAGTAGTAATAGTGACCCCCACAGTGGCCTGAGTAGTAATAGTGACCTCACAGTGGCCTCAGTAGTAATAGTAACCCCACAGTGGCCCCAGTAATGATAACCCCACAGTAGCCCCAGTAGTAATACTGACCCCACAGTGGCCTCAGTAGTAATATTAACCCCACAGTAGCTCCAGTAATAACCCCCAGTAGCCCCAGTAATATTAACTTAGCAGCAGCCCCAGTAATATTAACCCCACACTAGCCCCAGTAGTAACATTAACCTCACAGTAGCCCCAGTAATATTAACCTCACAATAGCCCCAGTAGTAATATTAACCCCACAATAGCCCCAGTAATAATAGCCCCTCCAACCCATATACTTACCTCCTCCTTGTAGTCAGTACCGCTTCTCCTCTTCTCGGTACTGTTCACAGGTGCACACTGATAGCAGTTTGTGAGCCTGGAATGTTTCCTCCCTTGTGAAACTAAGGAGGAGAGGACTCAGGGGAGGAGGATCCCGGGTGCACACACTAACGTCAGAGCGTGCAACGGGATTAGCGTCACTGCGTAATTACTGGCCCGGGGAGCCGCGGCACCCCGGCTGGTAATCACTACCATAGTGAGCAGTTGACACTGTGCGTGCCAGCAGAGGGGGCTTTTTATCCCGCCTCCGGCACGTGTGCCATAGGTTCGCCACCACAGTGCCTTGGTCGGAGCCCCTGAGTATTGCTCGCAGAGCTCCAAGGGCTCCACAGAGCACAGTTTGGGAAATGCTGGATTAGACTATTCCAAGAGATTGAAATCTTTCCTTTAAGACCTCTCCAGTGTAGATTTAGCAGTATGTATAGGGTAAAAATCTCTTAAATCCTGACCAGTTTTCCAGTCCCCGCAAATAAAAAGCACCTCTCATGTTTCATCGTGGAAAAAGTGCCTTGGGGTGGTGGGAAGTGTTGGTTTTGTGCCGCACACAGCATTTCCCATGACTGTCAAAAATTTCAGCTTATGTTTCATCTGACCAGAGAACTTTCTTTCATGTTTTGCGGGATTTTACAGCGTTTTTTGCTGAGCTCCAAACATTTTTTCTTATGTTTTTCTTTAGGCAATGTTTTTTTTTCTAGCCACTCTTCAATAATGTGCCACTCTGCAGAATGCACAGTTTATAGTTGGCAGATGGACCACTATATGGACAGATACTTCCATCTCCACTATAGATTTTTGGTGTTCCTCCTGAGTTATCATAGAATGGTAGAGTTGGAAGAGACCTCCAGGGTCATCTGGTCCAACCCCCTTCTTAGTGCAGGATTCACTAAATCATCCCAGACAGATATTTGTCCAGCCTCTGTTTGAACACTTCCATTGAAGGAGAACTTACCACTTCCCGTGGCAACCTGTTCCACTCATTGATCACCCTCACTGTCAGAAAGTTTTTTCTAATATCTAATTTGTGTCTCCTCCCTTTCAGTTTCATCCCATTACTTCTAGTCTTTCCTTGTGCAAATGAGAATAGGGCTGATCCCTCTGCACTGTGACAGCCCTTCAGATATTTGTGGACAGCTATTAAGTCTCCTCTCGGCCTTCTTTTTTGCAAGCTAAAAATTCCCAGATCCTTTAACCATTCCTCATAGGACATGATTTGCAGACTGCTCACCATCTTGGTACTGGACACCATCCAGAACTGGACATAGTATTCTAGATGAGGTCTGACTAAGGAAGAGTAGAACGGGATAATTACTTCATGTGATCTAGACTCTATGCTTCTCTTTAATACATCCCAGAATTGTGTTTGCCTTTTTGGCTGCTGCATTACATTGTTGACTCATGTTCAGTCTATGATCTATTAGTATACCAAAGTCTTTTTCATATGTGCTGATTAGCCCAATTAAATATACCGTTTGTGTATTTGTTGAGTCTCTGATTAATGCCTTCTTTGCCCGGTCTGTGAGTTTTAGTGGGCGGCCTTCTCTTCTCAGGTTTGCAGTTGTGCCATATTCTTTCCATTGTGTTATAATGGATTTAATGGTTCATCATACGATGTTCAAAGTTTGTAATATTCTTTTTAATCCAACCAGGGTTATAAAAGCACTTTGGTTTTCACTTTGCTTGCATAATAGTGTCCCAGACTCAGGGGCCTTTCAGAAGAGGTGTATTTATACTGAATTCATGTGACAGATCAAGTGAATAATTGCTGTTTTACACGAGACGACAGTCGGGTAAACGACTGCATGAACACTGACGTCACCGCTAAGGTAGTTAGCGCTTGTGTAGGGCGTTTATACAGACAGACTTCACCACTGGATCGCTGGGTACAATTTTAGTATATGTGCTGCTAAAGTGAGTGTGTGTAGTATATACATAAACTGCGGGGAATATTGCTGGATGAAGGCGGTTGGGAAATTAGGGAATATGCTAGGCCTCCCTACAGAGATCTGTTTCTAGGGTTCACTTAAAAGCAATCTGTCAGCTAGAATATGCTGTCCAAACTGCAGGCATGATGTTATAGAGCAGGAGGAGCCGAGCAGACGGATATATAGTTTTATGGGTAAAGATTTAGTATACCGTATATACCGGCGTATAAGGCGACGGGGCATATAAGACGACCCCCCAACTTTCACCTTATACGCCGGTATTACAGTGGAGAAAAAAAAAATCATTACTCACCTCCCCCGGCGTTCTGTCGCGCTCCGGCAGGATGTCGCTCGCTCCTCGTCCCCGGCGCAGCATTGCTTTCTGAATGCGGGGCTTGAAATCCCCGCCTCCAGAAAGCTAATACACACGCCGTCAGCCAGTTACATCCATTCAATGACATCATTGAATGGCTGTGATTGGCTAAAACACACGTGGCTTCAGCCAATCACACTATTCAATGACATCATTGAATGGGTGTGATTGCTAACACACGTGCGCCTTCAGCCAATCACAGCCATTCAATGATGTCATTGAATAGTGTGATTGGCTGAAGCCACGTGTGTTTTAGCCAATCACAGCCATTCAATGCTGTCATTGAATGGCTGTAACTGGCTGACGGCGTGTGTATTAGCTTTCTGGAAGCGGGGATTTCAAGCCCCGCATTCAGAAAGCAATGCTGCACCGGGGACGAGGAGCGAGCGACATCCTGCCGGAGCGCGACAGAACGCCGGGGGAGGTGAGTAATGATTTTTTTTTTGACACTTTTTTTTTTGTATTACCGGCGCATAAGACGACCCCCGACTTCAGAGCAGATTTTTCGGGGTTCAAAAGTCGTCTTATACGCCGGTATATACGGTAACTTATGTTTTATTTATTTAAACTCTACTTATTGAGAGCTGAAAAGTCCAATGGTTAACTGCAGTGTATGACTGTATGTACAGGGGTAGCCGTCAATCACTAATAGCTCCGCCCACTGGACTGTTTAGCTCAGAATATGCAGAGATCTAAATGAATAAAATACAAGTTATACTGAACCTTTCCCCATAAAACTATATATCAGTCTGCTTGGCTCTTCCTGCTCTATAACATGATGCCTGCAGTTTGGACAGTGTGTTCGAGCTGACGGATTCCTTTTAAAACTGTGGATATTGGTGATTAACTTGACTGTTTGGAGTAACTCATTTCAGAGAACTAGTGCAGCTTAGGAAAAGTCTAAAAGAAAATAAAAATTCATAACAAATCCAAGTTGCTGTGGGATACCCGCAGACCTGTAGCAAAATCCACAGTAACGGACCCTTGGAACCTGTAAACTAGCTTAAAAATATACTTACCTTCTTCCTGCTTTCTTTCCAACCTCTACATTCTAACCTCCAGTGATGAAACATCATACAGACCACAAGCTGTCATTGAGGACAGTCTTTAGTATGCTAATGGATTCCCAGGATTTTGCCGTGCATTCGCTGTGGATTTTTTTAATGTGTGAATGCACGTTAAGGTTTATTCACAAAAACGATTTTTCAAGTCCATGTGTATTCACATGGGCTTTTTTTTTACTTGGACAAATAGTCCAAATAAAAATAAAATAAAATTGCAGCATGTCCTATTCTTGTCGGACTTTCGAATAAAAATAGTACATACAAATGTGCAGTGTCCCACACATCAGACAGCACACTGACGGGATGTCCATGTGTTGTCTGATGCAAGAATATTGGGCGCAATGTTTAAATAATTTGTGTAAATAAACACCTAAAGGGGTTTTCCCACTCGGAGGAAATTTTAACAGCTGAGTTTGGCATAAAATAACAAAAGAAGCAATATTCAGCTCTCTTTTCCCCCCTGGAAAACAGCTGAGCAAATCATAGGCCGCAGCATCACCACCCATACTCCTGGCATCAGTGCTCATATCCTGGGATCCATGATGCCAGGAGTTTGGCACAGTGATGCTGTTGCCTCTGACTGTCTGCAGCAGTAACCTGACTTCCACTGGAAGTACATACCGGGACCAGATTTAGGCCTCCTTTACACAGGCGACATGGCATCGCTGCGATATCGCATCGCTGCACCGTGCGTTATCGCTGCGTCTTCTCGCAGCAATACTGCGATTTTGTAGAGCTACAAAGTTGCATGTGATGCTACAAAGTCGCATGACTTTGTAGTATCACATGCGAAGATTTTCAGGGAAGGGGGGGGCTTAAAATATAAGCCCTACCCCGAAAATAAGATGTAGCTGAAGATAAAAAAAAGTATACATCACTTCTCCCGCACTGTCTGGGGTGCCGCCACAGCTTCTCCCCGGGTCCCAGCCCTGATCATCATCTTTATCTTCTGACCGGGGATTGAAAAATCCCCGGCTGCTGGAAGCGCTGGCTGTGATTGGCTGACTCTTAGCCAATCACAGCTATTCATCAAGCAATGGCTGTGATTGGCTAAGCGTCAGCCAATCACATCCAGTGCTTCCAAAAGGCGGGGATGTTTCAATCCCCGGCCAGAAAATGATGAGGAGAAACAGTGCCGGGACCAGAGGAGAAGCTGTGGCGGAGAGCGCTTGTAAGATGATGTATCTGTTTTTTGTTTTTTTTTCCCCTGCATCTGGGGCTAAGATTTGGCTTTGACAGTAGGATTTCGTACTGTCAAAGTTGCATCACAACGCACGAAAATCGCGTTTTCGTGCGATGCAACAGAGAGCAAGGCTCCATAGAAAAACATGGGGTACAAAACCTCACGAGTCGCAGGCATATAGCCAGACCCGCGAGGTTTTTGTGTCATGTTGTTGCATGCTACAAACATTGCATGTGTGAAGGAACCCATAGGAAAGCATGGACTTCACATAAATGTGATTTGTAGCATTGTAGCAAAGCGACAAAATCACGCGACTTTGTCGCCCGTGTGAAGAAGGCCTTACTCAGCTGTTTCCCCAGAGGGAATGAAGACAGGTGAGCACTGCCTCTTTTGTTATTTTACGCCATAACCACCTGTTAATTTTTTTAAAAAGTGGGACAAGCCTTAAATGATTTGTTGGTCATGAATGGCCATAATCCACATTATCTAAAGGCCTCATTTCCACGGGCGGATCTCCGCAGCGGGAGACCTGCAGAAACCATTTGCGGGAGATTGCGAATGTAATGTTTTTTTTCGTGCAGATGTATGTGGATGCACTGCGGATCATCCGAATGGAAAAAAATCTGCAACCCCACCTCCCTAATTGATTTTACCCTTCAAATCCACAGTGCATCTGTATTTGTGGATTCACTGCGGAAAGTCTGCACCCACTGATTTCTATTGAGCCTGCCCGCACGGAATCCGTACTGAAATGGAGCATGCTGCGATTTGTTTTCCGCACCAAACGGTCAGCAAACCAAATCCGCATGCTTAAAACTTAGTTGCGGATGCTAGTGGTTCCCTATGGGCACTTTTAATTGCGGATCTTCTGTGCAGGTGACGTGTGTGTATTCCGCAAATCAAATCCGCTCGTGGACATTGGGCCTAAAGCTACCAACACACTTGCATCGGATACCACATAGACATCTGTCCATGTGCTGACCAATACACATACGATCCACACATTCAAATGAATTTGCATGTTCCAATTCACGTCTGTAATACTGATAAGAATAGGGCATGTGATGAGATTTTTCACACAGTACATCTCCGCATGAAAAAACTGGTAGTATGTGCTGCCTCATAAAGGTCTGCATGCTGTGTGTGTTTTTTTAACGTCTGACACACGGATGAAAAAACGCAAATCCATTGGAAGCCTTAAAATGCAATTTCCACTACAGTATTGGGCTGTCAGATGTCACATTGAGTCACGATAGAGCATTGTTCACACCAGCAGTTTGGTGCTGTTTTTTAATGCATTTTATTTTCATTCCTTCTCAGCCAAAATCAGGAAAGGGTCCTAAAGAAATGGTATATAGCTGTATAACGTAGTGCGCCACACATACTCATTAATATGATGATTGCTTTCTGATGCAGTTAAGCCTTTGGACTGTACCAAACATCAATCACAAGTGGCTTCTACTTATTGTTCTTCTAGGGCACCCGAGTTTGAATTCTCAGTTGACTTGAGTTTCTTGGCCCTATGAATGAGTGGAATGAATCATTATTTGTATATTGCATGTGGAAAGCAGAGTTGGCAGAAGTTTCTGGCATTACGCTATGTAAACTACATGGCCTGCGTAAGTGACCTTCAAAAGTCAAGTCAATCTCATATCATCGATCAGGTCATATGATCAATATGATCAACAATAATTAGCAACGTAGCTAAAAATAATACTATGTAATAGCAATAATCTTCTGATCACTGCACTTCTATACATACACTTCCACAGGCAGTGGATGAGTGTTTGCCAATATGTCGTTGTCACAAGTATGACACCGATAACCTTAACTGAACTTTAATGCCAGAGCTTGGGGGAAGGTGAGGTCCAAAAACTTTCTTTACACTTTAACCTATGTGGTGCTTCTGCTCCACTGGACGCTTCAGCTCCTTCTGACAGCTGGAGATGGCCCTATATAGCTCTATATAAGCCCTATATGGGGCCGTCTTCAGATGCCGGAAGGAACAGTAAAAGGCTGACAGAGCAGAAGCGCTCCGAAGGTGAAAGTGCAGGTACTCTTTAAAAGGATTGTCCAGGACTTTACTGTTGATGACTTATTCTCATAATGTTAATGATTATCGAGGACAACTGTCAGTCACTTTATGGATCACCGTCCATGCTTTCCTATCCTTGACCGCTTCTTTCAGTTCTTCCATGTTTGTATCCGCCTTGATTGCATCCAGCCAGCATCTTCTTTGTTGTCCTCTTCTTCATGACCCACTAACTGTGTTGAGCATCAATGTTGTATCCAGAGAATTGGCTCGCATGATATGTCCAAAGTATGAGAGCCGCTGTTTGGTGATATTGCCCTCCAGTGCTATTTTTGGTTTGATACTCTCTAAGACCATCCTGTTGGTGACCATTGCTGACCATGGTATATGCAGTATTCTTCTCAGCACCATAGCTCAGAAGCATCAATTTTCCTTCTATCTGCCTTCCTGAGTGTCCAACTTTTGCATGCGTATATGGAGATCGGAAACACGATTGCATTTAATATTCGTCTCTTTGTAGCCATGCCAATATCTTTGCTCTTCCATAGCCTTGCATTGCACTGCAACCAAGTGCAACTCTTCCTTTGACAGCAATAGAGAATCAGACCCACAAATCAATCTTGGATCCGTGGAAGAGAAAATCTTTAATCGCTTCAATTTCCTCATTGCTGATTTTTATGTGGACTGTACCATTACTTGCTGTTGGCATTAGCTTTTGTTTTCTTTATGTTGAGGTACAGTCTTATACGCTCACTTTTTAACTCTTCGAATCATATATTTCACATCCTTTTCACTTCCCACGAGCAATATTGTATCATTGGCATATCGAAGGTTTTTGATGTTTCTCCCACTAATTTTCACTCCCATTGTTGATTTGTCCAGGCTGAATCATCTCATGCTTGTTTCGGCATACAGATTGAACAGAGCCGGTGCTAGAATGCTCAATCTCAAACCAGTCAGTGTTACTGAAAGCTGTCCGTATCGTGCATTCTTGCTTCTTATACTCATGATAGGGTATCAATATTTGATCGGCTGGGGTTTCCCGCTCAGGATTCCCATTGATTAGGGGACTGACAGCAGGCCTAGCAATGAATTCAAGGGAATTTGTGCCTGTAATACCATACTGGGCTGCTGCAATACAGACAGCGATGTCTGGAGGCCTGGCAATCGGCCGATATCCTGAGTGGCCAACCTCCACCAATCAACTATTGATGACCAAATCTAAGGATAGGTTATTCACAGAAAAAGTTCAGGAGAACCCCTTTCAATGACACTGAAGGGGAGGGTGTTAGTTCTTGACATCAGGTCTGTCCATGACAAAATAATCTCTGAGCAGGCTGTGAAAAATGCCCCTCTCAGATGGTCAGATTATTCCTCTGAACATCTGTTTGCCCGACAATTACACCGTGTAAAAGGGCCAGTGATCAGTCAACCAACGAGCAAACTTTAAATCACTTTTTTCTGCATGTTTTAACAACAGATCCATGAAATACGGACAGCATGCGGACAGTGTCCATGTGCTGTTTTTTGTGTGCCCCTCATTAACTCGAATGGGTAAACCTTGTCTGCAGATAGGACCAGAATAGTGCACGCTGCATGCTTTTTTCACGTAGACTATGTGAGAAAAGCCGATTTGTGAATTAGCACATTGACTACTGTAAACAATAGGTAGCGCTCCAGATGGTGGATATATTGAAGATTGGTAAATTGGTAGAAAAAGAAAGGACACACCTGACGTTACTGGATAGCCCCTAAGGGGTACCGGTACGTCTAAGATCCAGGATGACGTATAGCCCTAGTCAATTCCAGGTTGCTCTGGATGATCAGATTCCGACACACCGGTCAATTATGGCATGCCTTCAGGAGAGCGTCGTGGTATTTCTGTTAAAGCCGAAAAGCGTTACATGTGGACAAATAGATTGCTATATTCATTCCATTGCCACGTCTGCGATACTATTTGCTGTCTGGGATTCAGGGGTGCCAAGGACAAGGCACCAATATGAAGTAAGTTTTTGTCTATATACCTTTTATTCTATACATACACTGGAGTGCTGGTATATTTTTTACTATCTGTTACTACCCATACATTGACTACTGTGGGTCCGTGCAGGGCTAGTGTCGGGTGGGACAAACTGGGCAATTGCCCATGGTCCCTATCCCCAAAGGAGCCCCCTGCCTTCACCTCAATCACTGTTTAGTTGTGGCACTGTCCGTCCTTGGTAGGCAATGCCACAGGCTCGCAGCTGAAAAGTTCAAAGATGGACGCGGCAAGCAGGGACCGGTGAAAAAGAACAACTCACTCACTGGGTCTCTTAATCCAACTACATAAGGAGTGCCTCAGCAAGAAATTTATGTGGCTCACCTCCTCTTTGCTTCAGAGCAGCCCAGTGACTCAACTTGCGTCATCCCAATAGAAGTTGGGATCATGGTGGTTTGGGTAGCCCACGGCCGCCTAAAACACCCTAAGATTTAAGTCCAGGGCAGTTCAGTTACAATAAAAACCACACCAAAAAGTGCATTTGCAAAACTGTGTGCATTTTTGCCACATTTTATTACAAACATAGGCCGCCTGCACACGAGCGGAAATCCCGCCGCGGGATTTCCCGCGGGATTTCCGCCGCTGAAAGTTTGCATAGGAGTGCATTAAAATACGCACTCCCATGCAGACGGCCGCGGTTTGGCCGCGCGAAATCTCGCGCGGCAAACAAACCGCGGCATGTCCTAATTTTCTGCGGGGCACGCACTCACCCGGCCGCCGGCTCCGGTCTGCGCATGCGCCGGCTGCGCGGCAGCCGGCACATGAAAGAGCCGGGGCCGCCAGGCGCGGGTGAGTACGCGCTCGTCCCTGCAGGCGCTCGGTTCGGATCGCGCGGCAAGAATTCTTGCTGCCGGATCCGACCCGCTCGTCTGCAGGCGGCCATAGTAAAAACACACGGTTTCATCAATGCACTTTTTGGTGCGGTTTTTAATGCAGACGAACTGCCCCGTGTGAATGGAGCCTTAGGTTGTGTTCACACAGAATCCAACGTGTAGTTTTCTGTTCGGATTCTACTTCTAAAAGCACAACAGAAACCTGTGGCTAAGCTGCATATTCGTATGTGTATTTAGCTTTGATCCGTGTGCGCAATTTCAATACGTTTGCATGTGTATCTACAAGAAAAAGTGACATGCTATTGACGGGGCTAAATCCGCGTGTGGATCCACAGCAAAATCTGCATCAGAACAGCTGCAGATTTCTACGGTGATTTTAGAGGTGGAATCCCCATGGAAAATTCTGCTTGCTGTGTGAACATACCCTTAGGCTGGGTTCCCACAGGACGGAAATCCCGCGGCTTGGCCGCACCAAAAAGCCGCGAGTTTTCCACGGAAGAGCCGCAGCTTCAAAACCTGCTGCATTTCACGCACGAGTTTTGGAGCAGTTCGGCCACCAGCATTCCATTGCGGCTTTCTCTCCCCATGCAGAGGAGAGAGGCTGCAACAGAAAAAAAAAGAACTGACATGCTGAGGCTGTCAATTCCGTGCCACAGCACTGGTTCCGCCCGGCTTGGCCGCAACGGATTGGCGGCCCCGTGTGGACGAGATTTTTGAAAAATCTCACCCACATGGCTGGCTAATCCCGGGATTAAGAGCCGCTGGCAGATTTGCCGCACAGAAATTCTGCAATTCCGTCCCATGTGAACCCAGCCTTAGGGTGCATTCAGACGACCGTATATCGGCTGGGTTTTCATGCCCAGCCAATATACGGCGTCTCTCTCTGCAGGGGGAGGAGGCTGGAAGAGCCGGGAGCAGTGCTCTGAGCTCCCGCCCCCTCTGTCTCCTCTCCACCCCTCTGCACTATTTTCAATAAGGAGAGGCGGGATGGAGGCAGAGCTAATTTCCGAAATTTAGCCCAGCCCCCATTCCACCTCCTCTCATTGCAAATAGTGCAGGGGGGCGGAGAGGAAGCAGAGAGGGGACGGGAGCTCAGAGCACTGCTCCTGGCTCTTCCAGCCTCCTCCCCCTGCAGAGAGACACGCCGTATATTGGCTGGGCATGAAAACCCAGCCGATATACAGTCGTCTGAATGCACCCTTAAAGTATACCTGTGTATGCTCATATGTATGTAAAGCTGTGCCTGTGTGTTTATGTATTGTGACATTAGGGGATTAGTCGAGACATTTTCTCACAAGATGGTTGGTGTCACTCTCAAAAACTCACTTGACAACTAGAACTTTCTTTATTTGGCACCTGCCAGTTTTATTCCATCACCACAATAGTTTATGGCACTTCATACTTACATCACACCAGGGCATAACTCAACACCTGGCCATCTGGCCTCTAATTATATGTTAGACTTGGCCCTAACTCACAGGCCTAGTGCTTCAACATAACACAATTCTATGTAATCCCTGTCTATTTCCAAACTCCTGTTGCGGTGCAGAATCCCAGCAGCTTACTCACAGGGAGCCTCCCAGGTGCCTCCTGATTACTAAGCAAGGGCACCCTTTCTCTGCTGGATAAATTTTCCAGTACTGTATCACAACAGTATATATAAGGGCTTCTTCACACTGGCGATCACGATATTGCCGCAAGAAAATTGCGGCAAATCACAGTTTTGGTCAGGCGATTTTGGAGCGTCAGCAATGCTTTTTCCGGAGAAAAATTACACATCGCATTGCTGCCACCCACGATTTAATCACACAGAAGTCAATAGGAGTTTCTAAAGTTAAAAACTAGAGATGAGCGAACATACTCGTTTCAAGTAATTACTCGATCGAGCACCACGATTTTCGAGTACTTCCGTACTCGGGTGAAAAGATTCGGGGGGCGCCGGGGGGAGGCGTGGTGGAGCGGGGGGTAGCAGCGGGGAACAAGGGGGAGCCCTCTCTCTCCCTCTCCCCCCCACTCCCCGCTGCAAACCCCACTCACCCACGGCGCCCCCCAAATCTTTTCGCCCGAGTACGGAAGTACTCGAAAATCGCAGAGCTCGTGCGAAAAAGGGGCATGGCCGAGTACGCTCGCTCATCTCTATTAAAAACGCATTGCATGAAAATCGCAAGTTCGGGTGTTGCATTGCAATAAAAAGGAGCCTCCATAGGGGAATTTTTTTTTTAAATCACAAAATGCAGAAAGCTAGGACATGCTGCAATTTTTTTTTTCCACTCCACATCGCATGAGTGAAAACATTGCAAGTGGGAATGAAACCATTGGTTTCATAAATCGGCATTTACACTCACTCTCGCATTGTACAAAAATCTTATCGCAAGTGTGAAGGCACCCTAAGGGTGGATTCAGATGACCGTATATCGGCTTGGTTTTCACGCCGAGCCGATATACGGTGTCCTCAACTGCAGGGGGGGGGGGGGGAGGATGGAAGAGCCAGGAGCAGGAACTGAGCTCCCGCCCCCTCTCTGCCTCCTCTCCACCCCCTCTGCACTATTTGCAAAGAAAGGAGGCGGGACAGGGGAGGGGCTAAGTTCCAAGAATTACCTTGTCTATATGGGAAGCTCAGTTCTTGTACCTTGTCTATATAGGAAGCTCTGTTCTGGTGCCCTGTCTATATAGGAATCTCGGTTCTGGTACCTTGTCTATATAGGAAGCTCGGTTCTGGTACCTTGTCTACATAGGAAGCTCGGTTCTGGTACCTTGTCTACATAGGAAGCTCGGTTCTGGTACCTTGTCTACATAGGAAGCTCGGTTCTGGTACCTTGTCTACATAGGAAGCTCGGTTCTGGTACCTTGTCTACATAGGAAGCTCGGTTCTGGTACCTTGTCTACATAGGAAGCTCGGTTCTGGTACCTTGTCTACATAGGAAGCTCGGTTCTGGTACCTTGTCCATATAAGAAGCTCGGTTCTGGTACCTTGTCCATATAAGAAGCTCGGTTCTGGTACCTTGTCCATATAAGAAGCTCGGTTCTGGTGCCCTGTCTATATAAGAAGCTCGGTTCTGGTGCCCTGTCTATATAGGAAGCTCGGTTCTGGTGCCCTGTCTATATAGGAAGCTTGGTTTTATACAGTAAGCTAAGTTCTGTTTTGATTTAATGAGTTGAGGTAATGTAACTGTGTTGGTACAATATATAAGAAGTGGGGGCTCCACTTTTAAAACCGCCTAGGGCCACACTATGTCTAATACCAGCCCTGTGCTGTCAAGTCTATTCGAGCAGATTGCTTTAAAAATCATGGCAGCGTGTTCCCCTGACCCTTGCCATAAGGGCACTTGTGCCCAAACCGGAATGCTCTCCAATCATTCTAGAACACCTGACCCGTCCTTTCCTCCTGGCATTGCAAAGTATTGCAGCAACCCTCTTTCTAGTCTTCAACTCTGCCCGACTTCTCCTGCCATGACGTCACACACAAGCACCGCCCCCATACTCACCCACACCCATCGCATATATGCACACCCATAGGCTCTGAGCACGGAAGGGGCCGGTCTTAGGACTGTACCAACACGCACGGCTTCTAAACCAGGGGGAGTAACATTTCGCGCGTATTTACTTTCTCCCAAAGTAGGAGTTTCCTTAGTTATTGTTTTGCTCATAAAGAGTTTGCGATTTTAAAGTCCGTTCCTTCACTTCAGTTTCTCACATGTAAGTGATATGAAGCCTTCAATGTTATATTAAGCTATCCCTGGACGCCCCCGCACTCCTAGTTGGTATATATTTGGCAGCGGCCTGGAGTCAGCTGACGTTCTTGGAGTGTCAAGCCGGGCTGAGCATAGTTCGTTGTTCTCGACTACCTGGTGGTGCTGCGCAGAGTGCCGGGGCCGGTAAGTCCTAGTGGGGCAGTGCTGTACGGAAAAGCCAGGGTGGTGCGAGGTTCGCGGCTTGTTGTCATGGAGACGCGGCCTCATGGATCCCTATCACGTGTCCCTGCAGGGTCCTAGCACCGGCTTCTTCAGGGATTCCCTGCAGGTGATGAGCCGGGTGACTGATAAATGGGCGCAGCTCTTTGGATGCCCCAGGAAGTGCGGAGGAATAGAGACTGTTATGTAATCGGGCTTCTGTGCTGTCCTGTACAATGTATATCCTAGGTGGGCAGCCAGGCATGTGCCTAGAGGGGGCGCAGAGATGGGGCGCCGGGATTCTATTATGATATTTCAGTGTCTAATCCTAATGGTGACATCAGGTAGTAATGTTTAGTGGCCTAAGAGGGGAGGGGGCGCTATAAGGGCACTTTGTAGTGTAGCTGACCAGGGGAATTGTCACCGACTGCCACACAGGAAAGTTTGGTAGCGTGTTCGGCCATAGGAAGAAACCGTTATCTGTGCTGTAGGTGAGAAAGCAGTCCTGTTGATGGGCTGCTTACAGATGAGTGATGCTAATGAGGCAAGTCGCACCGCTGAAGAGACAGAAGTAGTCTCTGTCCCTCGTGCTGCGTTGTCCAGGGACCGTTTCTACAAGATTGTTTCTCTCACATCCCTGTTCACACTTGCGTTTGGGCGCTGTTAGGGATTTCCGTATTATTGCTCCGTTTTTGAAACAGAGAAACTGAACGTATACAGATCCGTGTTTTTTTTTTTTTGTTTTTTTTTTTTTTCCCCATTGCAATCAATGCTAGAAAAAGTTTCTATTTAACTTCTGTTTTTTTTTGTTTTTTTTTTTTGTTTACAGGGCCAATAACACAGAAGACTGCGCGTTTTGGTCCTGTATAAAAGTCAGGTTAAACAGAAACTTTTTATTTTTTTTCTTCCATCATTGGTAAAGAGGAAAAAAAACAAATGGATCCGTTTAAATTCAGTTTAACTTAAAGGGGTTGTCCCGCGGCAGCAAGTGGGTCTATACACTTCTGTATGGCCATATTAATGCACTTTGTAATGTACATCGTGCATTAAATATGAGCCATACAGAAGTTATCAGAAGTTATTCACTTACCTGCTCCGTTGCTGGCGTCCTCGTCTCCATGGTTGCCGTCTAATTTTCGCCGTCTAATGGCCAAATTAGACGCGCTTGCGCAGTCCGGGTCTTCTGCTGTCTTCAATGGGGCCGCTCGTGCAGAATGCCGGCTCCGTGTAGCTCCGCCCTGTCACGTGCCGATTCCAGCCAATCAGGAGGCTGGAATCGGCAATGGACCTCACAGAAGCCCTGCGGTCCACAGAGAGAGGATCCCGGCGGCCATCTTCAGCAGGTGAGTATGAAGACGCCGGACCGCCGGGATTCGGGTAAGTACTACCCGGTTTGTTTTTTTTAACCCCTGCATCGGGGTTGTCTCGCGCCGAACGGGGGGGGGGGTTAAAAAAAAACAAAAAAAACCCCGTTTCGGCGCGAGACAACCCCTTTAAGCTTCTCCGCTACAAAAACGGAGCAGTGATACAGAAATCCCTAACGGAGCCCAAACCCAGGTGTGACCGGGGTCTTGCTGAGCACAATACCATCAGGCAGCTTCACATAGCGCCCATAATTGCGGTCCCCATGTTGTAAATCCCTTCCTTGTGGGTAAATATGTTTAGCGGGCAGGATCCAGTGCGCCTCGTCCCCGGGGGCTACCAACAGACGTGTCATCTGTACACAGACATCTGCTGGCGCACACCGTTCGGGCGTATACAAACCATACGGAAGGTATCGCCTGGGGGGAAGTTGGCCCGTTCCTGTCTTGGTAACGCCTCGTCCTGTGCCAGTTTACCCCTCTGATGGGGCAGTATGTCCTGTGGGATGGTGGCATTGGAGGGGGAGGGGGGAGGGGGGGGGGGGCGGTGTTAGCACTTTCTTACATTACTCCCATTGTTTGCTAAGCAACTAGTAAGACTTTGAGGTCAGTCTTTTTAACTTGATGGGGGGGGGGGGGGGGGTGATGAATCTTGCTTAGAGTGGGCGTCTGCCTCCAGGTTGCGCAGCAAATGCCTTCCATAGCATGCTGTGGAAAAAGTGACCTTTTTGTTTTTCATGCAGTTTTCACTCGCGGAGGAAAAATCTCAGCGTGCTCCATTTTTCTATGGAAGCCATCCGACACACATCCTGTCCACAACTGACATTGCGGACAGCCACGAATTCCGCGGGAATTAAAAAAAAAAAAAAAATAAATAACTCTGTGTTGCGCATGTCCGGCGAGCTGTGCAGACCATCTGCAGTACAGATGAAGCTAACCGAAAGTGGGTACATGGGGCCAGCGCAGCTGCCAGGGCTGGATTCTGAATGCGGAATCCAACCTGCCGGTGTGCATGCAGCCTTAGCAGTGATGACAGATGACATGACCGCTGCTAGATACCATAGCCCTAGTGGTGAACGAAACCCACAGGCCCCATGCAAGGTACACTGTCTGCAGGTCAGAGAGCAGGCATGTCTTAATTGGGAAATATAAGAATACCCCATCCTCTTCTTATAACCTAATTAGTCTTCTCTCTAACAGTGAGGATCAATACGATCACCTCTCGTCATGTTACCTTATAATCATAGCAGATGCACTAAAGCCAAATAGAGATATAGTGAGAGCACCTTCAGCTGTAGCTCATGACTGAGGACTACTTCTTGTAGCCCTCTATATATGTACTGCTACTATGTGTTTCTGACAATCTACTTCACAGGCATATAAGGTGTGCGTGCGTGCGCCGTTGCCTGAGAGCTCTCAGCTGCTGGCTTTTGGTCAAGCATTTATCTCAATGGGGAGTGGGGAATAAGCGTCTCCCAGACACCTTGTCAACGCTTCTCACCTAACAGACAAGGGATTAAGCATTTTGGAATCCAACTTGTACAATAATGGTTTCCTATGATATTTGCTGTCTCGCTCTGTCAACAGGCTCCCATGTATCCTCAACCCTTATCTGATGTGCCCCGCCAGTTTAAAGGGTTTTTTCATATCTGCCCATCATGTCTAAGGTGGGAATAGCCACCTTAATGTTGTGGCCACTGATGGCTGGTATTACCGAAACGGACTGTTCTCCAAGGTTTACTACTCCCATCCACTCCTATGGGTGTTCTGGATAACGTACAAGAGCTAGTTCAGCTGTTTCTGTAATCCTGGCCAATGGTGGCCACAGAGATGGGATGGGATTGTGGAGCAAAATGTGGGTCACACCACTGGAAACTGATCAGACATTTATGGCGTATCCTCCTTCACACTGCTCTGTATTTAGAGACAAGCATCACTTGACAACAGGCAGTGGACAGCAAACTAGAAGAAAGGGAGACCTCTAGTGGCCAGCACAAAAAATGTAATTTCAGGTAAATGACTATACTTTTGCTTTTTATCACACTATCACATGGGCCGGCTACACACGACCAGGTTGGATTCTGGATGTGGGATCCCGCAGCTGAATTCGGCCAGTGACCCCGCGTACCTGCCTTCTTTATCTGTGCTGCATATGGTCCGGACAGTTCACTGTCGGGCATGCACAGTACAGATTTACCTACACCGTTGCCTAGCTATGCCACAGAATCTGTGACCTGTCCACAATTTTACTTCAATGGAAGCCGTCTGTGTGGACACCGCACTAAAATAGCACATGCTCCGATTGTTTGGTTTTTTTTGTTTTTTTTTCTTCCTCCGTGAGCAGAAAATCGCAATAGACTTTTGCTAGTAAGCAAAAAAAAAAGTGCTTTTCCATAGCATGCTATGGGTGGTATTTGCTGCGGAACCCAGAGGCAGACGCCTGCTCCGGAGTCCGCAATGCAAATATGCCCGTGTGCAGGCGGCCTTAGGGACAAGTTGTTCAAAACGTTAGTTACCATTAAACCCATGCCAGAATTGAGAACTCGCAGAAGAGTGGTCATTCTTAAAGGGGTATTACAGGTTTACCAAATAAAACTGCATTAGGTGATGTAAAGTTGTACGGTGTTTGTATTAATTAATTAATACAAACACCTAGAGGTCAAGATCTCTGCATGCTGTCACCTAATGGGAACATTCATAGTTTACTTGTAGAGGATAAATATTCTCCTGGGGTTAGCTCAGACACAGCCAAGTTATAGTGGAATTTTGGCTGTGAATGTATGTCAAAATTCCGCAGTACAGTGTAAGTGTATGGTGATTAGCAATCCCACTTCCATCAGAAGAAATCTGCAGTGATATTTAGCCATACTGCTAATTTTCACATCCACCACATGCTCAAACTGTCAAGGAAAAGCATTTTTCATTGTTTATTTGTCACTGCAGGGCAATAAGTGAAATCTGCAAATAAGGAAGATGGAACAATACCTCTGCAGCGCCACCTATGGGAAGGCACCATTCATGATGGTCAATGTTAGACACTTTATACTGTATTGTTTTAACTCCCTTAGGGCTCCCACCCACTGGCAATATTTTCTCCACTGCAATGCAATTCTAAAGTTAAAGTCTCGCATTGCAGTGCGAGCAAAAAAATCAGCATGACGCCGGGATATCGGCATCACGCCGACATATCGCCAGCAGCGCTATGCCCCATTGAAAAGAGATGGAGAATGCCGGGGACTTCTGCCACAGCTGTGACAGCTGTCACAGCTGTGGCAGAAGTCCCCGGCATTCTATTCCATTGCTTTCAATAGGATCGGCACTGCTGCCGATCCCATTGAAAGCACTGCTTTCTGCCATGCCCCGCGGAATGATTATCGGGGAAGGGCTTGAAATATAAGCCCTTCCCCGATAATCCTCAATAAGTGGGGAAAAAATAATTAAATTATTACTCGCCTTTCCTGCGCTCAGCCGCGTCCTTCTGCTGGCTCCCCGACACTGCTATGAAGCTGTTTTAGTAGTAGGGGATTTAAAAATCGCTGACTCCTGAAAGGGCTGTGCAGATTGGCTGAGGGCTCAGCCAATAGCAGCTACTGCTAAGTTATTGGCTGAGCGCTCAGCCAATGCCACATAGCCCTTAGCTATTCATTCATGAATAGCTATATCTTAGCTATTCATAATTGAATAGCTAAGAGCTATGTGTCCTTCCCCGATAATCATTCTGCGGGGCTTGGTTGAAACCATTGATTTCAATGGGATCGGCAGCAGTGCCCATCCCATTGTAAGCAATAGAATAGAATGCCGCGGACTTCTGCCACAGCTGCGGCAGCTGTGGCAGAAGTCCCCGGCATTCTCCCTATGCTTTCAATGGGATTAGCGCTGCTGTCGCTGGCCCCATTGAAACCACTATACCGGCCTCTTTCTTGCGCTGCGATGCGAGATTTTTCTCGTGCGCTCGCAGCGCAAGAAAGAAAATATCGCCAGTGGGTGGGAGCCCTTATTTGCATATTATCCAGAGGAACATGAGTGGCCTTATAAGTCTCCTCACGCACTTTCTAGGGGCTCTCTCTTTAAGGAGAAAATATGGCGTTCTTGACTCACATCACAGGCCTCTCGCTTGCCAAGCCATAAACCTACTGCATCCTGATGGGCAAATGCCCTGAAAAGGCTGTCTGTGTATGGATTCTGGCTTGGCTTTCCATTCCCCGTCATTGTTATACGGCTTGTATAAAGAGTCTAACATTGACTTGCAGGAATGCTGCAGAGGTATTGTTCCATCTCCCTTATTTGCATATTACCCACAGGAGCATAAATGACCTTATAAGTCTCCTCACTTGCTCACCTTCTAGCTGCTCTGTTTAAGGAGAAAATCTAGCATTCCTGACCCAAATCTGCAACTAATATGGATGGGAAATATGCTTGTGTGAATGGGCCCTAAGTTTTTTGTTAGATAAATGTATGCGGCTTGTTGCCAGACACTGATAGCTTTTGCTATAATAAGTAATATTGCGTTCCGATGGCAGCTGGAAGCCTGACAAAGGCCTCCATGTCTGCCATGTAACTCAGTGTTAGGCCACACTTCCTGCTGGGTCTAATGGGCTGTTCACATAAGCTTAGTAGAACGCACTACATAAGTAAAGCAGTGTACCATTCTAGTGATTGAACAAGCAAATTTTCAAGTCTTCTTCAGGGACAAAAAAAGTGTCAAAAAATTTGTTTTCCTTTTAAAGAAGGAGAAAAAAACCCAGTTTAATAAATGGCTTAACCCCCCCCCCCCCTTCCTCCTGCAAAAAAACCCAAAAAACAAAAACCTTTTAAAGGGGTTGTCCCGCGATGACAAGTTAAGTTAAACACTTCTGTATGGCCATATACATGCACTTTGTAATAAACATCGTGCATGAAATATGTGCCATACAGATGTTATATACTCACCTTCCCTGCGCTGGCGTCCCCGTCTCCATGGTGCCGTCTAATTTCAGCGTCTAATCGCCCGATTAGACACGCTTCTGCAGAAGGGTCTTCTCCCTTCTGGTCGGTGCGGGCACGAGCAGCGTTCTGGCTCCGCCCCCTTCTACGCGGCATCGCGTAGCTCTGCCCTGTCACGTGTGCCGATTCCAGCCAATCAGGAGGCTGGAATCAGCAATGGACCGCACAGAGCCCACGGTGCACCATGGGAGAAGATCTCGGCGGCCATCTTGGAGGAAAAGAAGGAAGAAGTTGCAGAGGGGATTCGGGTAAGTAAAAAAATTTTCTTTTTAATTTCAACACATCCCTTGAGTTTGTCCTGCGCTGAACGGGGGGCCTATGCAAAAAAAAAAAACGTTTCGGCGCTGGACAACCCCTTTAATGAATAAAAAAGCAACACCTAATTGGTATCAACCCTTTCCAATCCACTGTCTGACGTCTTCAGACATTCTGATTGAAAGCTGTACAGCTCCAATGTGGGAAGACATCCGGCAGGGTATTCTTACTGTAGATTACTGGCAGCTCTGTTGTCGGGGGGCCCCTCCAGCATGTCCCATACCGCAGTACAGGCCAGGCACAATCGCTGTAGACCCTAGTAGAATGCAGAGACCCATACTATAATATGGAGGAGCTACTTGTTCAATGCAGATTAATAATGCAAGCCACTCACTCAACCCAGCCCAGATTGGTGAGGAATGACTGCAAACATAGTCTGCACATGTAAACAGATGCCAAAGACGTCAATCACAGATAGGTGCGCCACACTATACACGAGTATGACCCCTACTGGCAAAGCCAGTGTGGTTCACCTATCGGTGGTCGGTGTCTTTTGTATCCATTCACATGTGAGTGGCTTGCATTATTAGTCTGCATTGAACAAGTAGCGCCTCCAAATTATTGTATGGCCACTGCACTCTACTGGGGTCTATGATGCTGCAGCCTGGCCTGCAGCCTATCAGGCGTTGCATTACTGGCTTCCTTTTCAGTGAATAATGTCCTTATTTTTTCTTTTACACCCCCCCCCCCCACCCAGTGATCAAACATGTATTAACAATGGTTAGGTGATAAATTGGTCTTTGGTGGTAAAAATCACTTTATGGTCTTCCCATTATTAATTGTACAGGTCGTAAAACTATTGTCATGTGTGCCCAGACTGCTGGAATGACCACCTAGTAATGTATAATGTTGGTGGGTCCACTGATTTGTGGGAGGAGGAGATCTCTTAATCTCTTGCCAACGTGACCTTATGACTGGTTTGCTGACATTCTGTTGAAGTGGAGACCTGGAACGCACAACCTGTTATCTTGCCTGACCTCACCCTTGCCTCACTAACCCTTTGTACTCAGCACAATAAAAGTACAGCCAATGCCAGGGTGTTTGTCGAGCGATCCAGAGATGTATAAACTGGGTTCACACTGCGCTTGTGCGTGTGATCGGCCATTCCTGCCCAGGGTTCTGTCTGAATGACCACAATGGTATTCAAATGGAGCCATAAACGGAACCATTGACTTGCATAGTATGTTAAGGTTAAAAAAGACATGTCTGTTTAGTTCATCCTAGTATTCTGCAACGTTGATCCAGAAGAAGGGAAAAAAAAAACCTCCAGTGAGGTAAAAGCAAACTTTCTAATTTTTAGGGAAAAAAATTCCTTCCAGACTACAAGTCCTGACAGAATAATCCCTGGATTAACAAACCTTTTTGAAGTAATCTAATCTTTAAAGTGAATCTGTCATCCCCTTTATGCTGCTCTCTTTGAGGGTAGTATAATGGCCCTTTTACACGGGGTGATTATCGTTTTAGGTTCTTGCGCTCCCACAGAAAAATAAATAATTGTCCTGTGTAAATGTATGCAGTGGCTGAACAAGAATTGTCTTTCTGTGACCCACACTGTAGATGCTATGGAGATGGAGTGAGTAGACGACCTGGTGTGTAGTGGTACGTCGTTCAAACATATAGGGGCAGAGTTGTTTTGATAACAAACTGCGCCACATGAGGCTATGGGCTTATTCACAGGAGCATATGTCTGCCGCCGTATCCATGAAGCAGTTTCAGTGGTAACACACACAGAGGACCACAGAAATTAGTCCTCAGTATGCAGATAGGTTTATCAACCTGACCCTCCAGCCACTTATAGACAGAGGTCTGCCTAGAACTGTGCATAGAGAGATTGATTTCAATTGGGGATTAGGGGGTAGGGTGGGCAATCCTAACTGCAGCGCATGACTACTTCTTGTAGCCCTCTATATATGTATTGCTACTTATAAAATGTATGTTTCTGCCAAACTACTTCACAGGTATATTAGACGGACATATTGGTGCAATCAGCAAGCCTGTCACTACCTTAGGCCAACAGTTGTATGCGATTTTGCGCGATGGCTGTTGAACTAATTTAACACATGCGCAAAAGTGCATGTGCTATGTTTGTGCACAATACACATGAAAATAACATGCTGTCTATTTTGTTACCTTTGGTCACCATTTGACCAGGTTTTTTATTTCTAGAGGGCAAAGTTTCAATGTTGACTATGAAATTCTGTTCTAAAAAAAACCCCACTCCTTTCTAAGGCCGCCTGCAGACGGGCAGGTCTGATCCGGCTGCGAGGATCTCTCCGCGGGACCCGACCTGAGCGCCTGCATAGAGCGGCGCGTACTTGCCCGCCCCCGGGGC